>NC_134128.1:23866250-25150000 GCF_040939455.1 Microcebus murinus
CCCAGGAGTTTTGAGGTTGCTGTGAGCTAGGCTGACGCCACGGCACTCACTCTAGCCTGGGCAACAAAGCAAGACTCTGTCAAAAAAAAAAAAAAAAAAAAAAGCATGACTCCAAAGTATTTAAAAGGGGAAATTGGAAGGAGTCAGTAAGAGAGGGAGAAATGAAGGACCATCAGAGAAAAGCAGTCATGAGGAAAGACTTAGCGGGTTGTGCATCAAACAGAGCCTGTTTGCTCCATCTCTGCCACGCTGGCTGTGCGTTCCCTGCAGCAGAAAGGAAGCCCAGAATGCCAAGCAATCCCTCCCCTGCGGGACAGCATTCGGGCCCCGGGGAACTGAAGTTTAGTGCAGGACTAGGTTGCCGCGTGGGCTAATGTGGCTTGGAAGCAGAAATCCCTTGGAATGTGGGTCTGGGGAGTGGACCCCACGCTAGGCGTGCAGCAGCATGTGGGAGACTTGGATGAAAAATTAGAATCTCCATCTTTATAAAAAGCACAGGAACCTAGAGAACAGAAAATACAGGCTCAATGGTTTTTGAGCTAAAGGGATTTTAGAGCCTGTTAAATCGCTCGACTTCATAGCCACTGAGGCTGGAGGTGAGGTGGGCTTAGATGGTGTGGCCACCATGGTGACATCTGTCCCCTGGCTTCCCTGCTGGGCACCCGCTGCCTCTGAACGTCCTTCCGTCCGGGACCCCTCCGGGGTGCGGTGGGGAGGGAGCGGGTTAACACCGGGCAGTTCAGACGAAGCTCCACAGTGGGAAAGAGTAAGCTTTAAAGAATACCGGCCAAATGGTCTATAATGTGCCGTTTTCTCCAAAGACAATAGCAATTTACTGAAGTAACACCCTGAGCAAAACGAGGGCGCACACTGGAAAGGTGGAAGGCAATCCTGGCAACATCGGAGGTTCAAAACCGAAATGCATCACGTTTTGTTCTGCTCTGCAGAGAGCAAAGCGGCTCAGCCATGGGCCCCAGCCTTGAGGCAGGGGGAGGAGGCCCTGGGGAGGGGCGGGGGAAAGGGGGCCAGGAGAGGTCCAGAAGCAGGGGACACAGGCAGCGGAAAGGTTCACTTGGTAAAATTCCAGACAGGGGACTGGGGCTGTGTGGTCGGCAAGTCTCCCCACCACCCACAGCTGCGGGCATGACGGGGCACTCAGCCTTCAAACTGCCGTCTGGGGGACGTCCCTAGTGTGTAGCCAGAGCGGAGTGCCCCGTGCAGAGGAGAAGAGCGGCTCCACCTCCCAGGGCCAGGTCTCTAGAGGAGAAATGCCCGGGATCCCTGGACGGTGACAGCAGAGATGGACCTGGTCTTTGGATTTGGGGAAAGCCCCCAAGCCACTCATCTGTCCAGGGAGTGTCCACTCTCCCACGCCAGATCCTCAGAGCAGCCTCTCTCAGCGCCTGTCCCGACTCACCGGATTTCCACCTGCAGACGGGCAGATGGCTCTGAGCTCGCACGAGCCCCTTTTCCCCAGGAGCAGGTCTTTGTGTGAATTGTCCCTGCTGAGACCCAGCAGAGCCCATGACATTGCCCTCCCCACACGTGGTTAGCTCGGCCTCCTAAAAGTTTAGAAATCGGATGCTCTAATACTGGGCATCAGATTCAAAACATGGACCGGTGAGCAGAGAACCTCCCCGTGGATCCTAGTTTAATTAAATTCACCAGTTTCCTGGGAGGAAAAGTCACGTGCAGACCAATTTTAGCAATTTACCTTGAATTTAGCAATTTACCTGAAGTCTCCAAGGGAGGAAAAAAAAAAAAGTGGCGATGTTTTGACTTGAAGCAGGCAGTCATCTCCTGACACGCTAATAATCTCCCCACTTGGTTCTCTGGTCTCCTGAAAATCCTGCCTGGATGAAGGAGGAATTCAACTTGACAACGTATAAATCTTCTTTTACAGAGATGATTGGAACTAAGTAATGATTTTACCTGAATGCATAAAGAAATGACAAAGAATAGATTTTTCTTTTTATGCAGGAGTTAGAAGAAGCTAAAGAAGTTAAAAGTCCTATTTTTCATCTGATGTATTGAAATGTGGATGCTTTAATTAAAGGGACGTGAAAAAATAAAAGACAAACTATGAAGGAAAGAATTCACAGTTGGAAATATACGCTGAAATCTTTTCTAAATTTTCCTAAAGAGAAGAACAATCATGTAGGAAATTCTACCTTTATAGTATCACAGAAATTGACATAAGTGGTATGCTTTTTAAAACAGCTAAAAATAATTTACTTTCACTGATTGTAGCATTCTTATTTGGTCTGTATTTGTCACAGAATGCTGTTGCTGGCCAGGATTGAGTCAGAGAGCCTTCCCCCAAATTAGGGAGTACATCCTGTTCCTCTCCAACAGATACATAAAATCAAAACTAGCCAAATGGCACACTCATTGCTTATTTTATGTTAAATCCCCTATCTGTAGGCAGAAATTATGATTTAGGCAAACAGGCACATAGTAAAAATGTAAATAACTGAAATAAATTAAGTAACCATACAGCTCATTTCTTGGAATTAAACTTCAACACGGGATCTCTTTGTACCTAATACCAATTGCTTGGAAATAAAGAAAGAAATATTTTTACAAAGAATAACTTCATCTTTATGGTATTAAATAACACATCACTATTAACTGGAGTAAAGCAGACTTTTTAAAGTTATGGAAAGATTAATTCAAAGTTTCCTTTTTCCTTTTAAGAAGGAATCTTTCTACTGCATCATTCTATTTACACATTGAAGGAATAAACTAAAATAAAAACAGACCCCACAGTATTTAGACAGAACTCAAGCACAGTATTTCATTGCCCGGCCAAATATTTGTATTGCCCATCAGAACACAGAAGTGGAGATACTACTTTAAATAAACAACCGGTTATCTAAATCTCTGTGGCCTGCAAAATTGAGTTTGGAATTTCCCAGAAATGGACAGCAAGCCTTCCTGCAAGAGTCTGGACTCAGATCTGTTCTTGGGGCCATAAATCCCCTGAGCCTGGTCCGCTAGATGAAGATGTCACCGGTGCTATTCTTCCCTTGCCAGTAACACCAGACACCACCAAGCAACTGCACTCTGTTTGGGGCCATCAGAAATGAGCAAATTAGGTTTATCGTGCAGGACAGAGTCTCTCACTGGTGCTTGTCCATCTTGGCGAGTTCTGTGAGACGCTCTCGGTTCTTGCGGCTCCTTTTACGGCTGTTACTGACGTGCATGTTTCTAAAGCTCATCTTTAAAATACATGGCACGGAGTCACGCTCCTTCAGAGGATTATTTCTCCCCTTGTACATTCTCAACGCGGCTATTTCTGGCGGGCAGCTGACTTCAAGGCTCTCAGGTGGACCTGGGGCCCTTCCCAGGAGGGATGTCTCTTTCCATATCCAAATTACAGCCCGAGTAAGCCTCTGAGGACCAGAGTTTGGGGCTGGACCCCGGCAATTCAGTCAAGCTCATAGTAGAACCTCAATAAATATTTGCTGACTAACGTACGATTAATCGATTAACTAGTCTTCCATGTAGAAAAATCAGCAAAAGTGAGAATGTGTAGAGCCCGATGGACATTTTTTTAATGTGCTTTTCTGACACTGGGTGCTGACTACATTGTTCACTTAGAAATGGAAATAAATTAATGTTCTGACCTTTCAGAATTTGCTTCTTTAAAGCAATACAGTAGAATACTCTTACTTGGATTTTTTTTAAAGTACAATATAAAAAAAGAAGAAAGACTAAAAAAGGACAAAAACAAAACTGTACTTCTCTAAAAAAAAAATGAAACAATTCTATTCAGCAACTGCCCCTGGGTTTATAAGGAAGCGTATGTGTTTTCTAGTCCCAATATCAACATAATTAAAGTTTTCCATTGTGGTTTTCCGTTGTGAGGGATAGAGACACTGAGAAATCCGTATCACTCGATGTGGCCGATGCTCGAGTATCGAGCTCAACAGCCCTTCAGCCCCCTGAATGGCAATCTTCGCAGCACTTTCTGTTTGGAAAGCACCATTAAATACGATATATCTCCCCATCACCTCCCGCTCTTGTGAGCCTCAGAGAGTGGTCTGCACCCGGGTCACCTGGCAAGCAAGCTGCAAAGTACTTTGGATTAAATTATTTGCCCTGAAACAATCACCATCGCACCTGCCTAATGTGATAAGCTGATCAAAGAGATGGGCGTTTTATTACATTAGGAGTCAAGCATGACACTGGCAATAGCTTGGGAGATTTTCCTGTGCGGTGATGACTAGGTAAAGTGGTCAACTTTCTGTCATTTGAATGATCAGGGACTAACTCTGAGATCCTTCGGAAATAACCGCTCCTCTGTCTACAGTGCCCCTTGGTGAAAACAATTCCACCGACACTGTTGGAGCGCAGATCTTCAGAAAGCCGGATGGGAGTCCCACCCGAGAGCAGCTTTCAGGACAGACGGGAGACACACGCTGGGTGTTCTGCACTGAAGGGGTTTGCAGTGGTGCCAGGGGGCCCAGAGCTGGAACTCATTTCCATGAAACCCCACATGTTTTTCTTACCAATAGATGGGCCAAACCGGCATGCTCATTGTTTGCACGATGCTTGTAATTGTTTGCACAATCCTTGTAATTCCTTCCCGTGGTGAGCACCGGCGTGCCGCCGGCAGGGGGGCCCCATGGATGGAGAGGCTGAACGGAGCCGCTGCTAGGAATCTGAGCTGCTCGCACCACAAAACGTGGTGCCAGACACGTTCCACAAAGGGGCCCCTATGTATGCACCACCTGCTCAGTCCCTTTGCAGCGTCCGGCTCTCACCTGGGGCGGAAACGGTGTGGGACAGGAGGCTGGGACTGCTCCCGGCCTGCTCCTTCCAATCCTTCCAATCCTGGGAGAACCGTGCACTGCCAACAAAGCAGGTGTTTTGACATTAGGTCCAGAATAGGGGTGATGCTCAGTGGCCTCATCACCACCCCCACGTTGGGCACCTTCCTCTTGGAGGTTCCCTTGCTGGGAGGGAGAAGGGCTGGATGGGCCGACAGGTAGGCAGAGGCCGTGCCCAGCCACCAGCAGGTCTCTCTGCCCTGGGGTCCCACACCCGTTCCTAGGCTGCCTTTGCCAGAGACGCAAGGCTGCCACCAGCCCGCTCAAACATCAGCCTCAGATGACGACCCAAACTTTGGAGACACAAACGGCCATGCCAACAGAGAGGCTTCTAGAACCCAGCAGTGACTTCCCATCTTCCTTCAACGTTCCTCTGTCCCTGCTTTGTGGAGTTACTTGGTCCTCGACAGCAGTACCCGCTGCCTGCTTTAATGTGGACTCGCAGAGAGCGGCAAGTACTCTACGTGAACGCCACAAAAACACTGCTGTGCTCACAGCACCGAGCGTCTTCCGGGCCGGGTGAAAATGGACTGGTACAATTCCCCTAGATTCAATACCTTATGACATCCTCCCTGTGAAATGAGTGGAGGGGAGAGCCAGTTGTCATCCATTTCTTAAAGAAATGAACAGTGACAACACCTAGAACCACAGGCCGCACGGAACAGAGATGACTGGGATGGGGACTCTCGATGCACAGGTGTGACGTTTCACCTGACGGGACTCACGGAGCACCCAGGCGCCCCAGGGCGGCAGCGGCAGCCAATACCCACGTGGTTGTCCTTCTGCGACCAGATGTCTTAAAATTACTAATGGTGCTGAGTAACTAATAAGGAATGGCATGCACAAATGTGAAATATGTATTCGCTTTGCTTCCCCTCAAAAATATCTCATTATTTATCTTTTTTTTTTTTTTGAGACAGAGTCTTGCTTTGTTGCCCAGGCTAGAGTGAGTGCCGTGGCGTCAGCCTAGCTCACAGCAACCTCAAACTCCTGGACTCGAGCGATCCTTCTGTCTCAGCCTCCCGAGTAGCTGGGACTACAGGCATGCGCCACCATGCCCGGCTAATTTTTATATATATATATATATCAGTTGGCCAATTAGTTTCTATTTATAGTAGAGACGGGGTCTCGCTCTTGCTCAGGCTGGTTTTGAACTCCTGACCTTGAGCAATCCGCCCGCCTTGGCCTCCCAGAGAGCTAGGATTACAGGCGTGAGCCACCGCGCCCGGCCTCATTATTTATCTTAAATTCACTTCCCCTTGGGGCATCGTTAAGACACGTGTATCTCAAATACTTCCCAGGAGTCTATCTCCCGTGAAGCTCTCTGTCGGCCTCCACCCCTCCCGCTGAGCGAGTGACCCCCTTTCTAGTGAGGGGCGCTGCCTGCTCTTCCTGCAGTTCATATCCACAGCCCACAGCTATAAGTAAGCAAGCACGTCCCAGAGCAAGTTAACTTGGTGTTAAAAACCTGGATGGATTTGCTAAAGGCTTTGATGTTATTACCCGAGCTCTCTTCCGTAACTGTCGAAGCACCCCCACTTTTCCTACCTCAGTACTTAACGTGCACCTTTCGGCCGATGGCTCTAGAAACGCTGTCAGGTTGGCTGCCAGCTCAATGCATTGAAACCTAAAAGCTGGGAAAAGCTCAACGTTTTACAAATTCATGTATTTTCAATAACCAAGGTCTGAACTGTACCAGATGGTTCCTAACCCCTTGGCTAGGATCGGTGCTCGGGTTTGAGTGAGACTCTTGAAAGAAAAAGATGAAATGATCAGCGTGAAAACTGACTCACAGGAAAGACCTCAAGCCAGGCACCCGCTGAGCACATATTTCTGTGTTGGCCATTTCTTACCATCCGGCTTTGAGGGAGGTATCATGGCAGCAACTGCAAAGCTATTCCCTTTTAGGTGACAAAATCCATGATAACATTGACCCTCCCCCACCTAAATAATAATTTTATTTTTCCTACAATAAATATTCAAGTGAATGTTTCCTATGCAAAAAGCATGGAGAATCTTACCTAATGTAGCTAAGCTTATAATTTAGATGTCTCATTCTTGTAGATGAATCAAGAAAAAAAAAAAAAGTAAAATGTATCCTTGATGCTGAACTTACTGGGGCCATGTGGCCGATCATGAAAAATGCTTCCTTCAGCATTTTTATTGAGCAAGGAGGCCTCGAGGGTGCTGGGTTCAGGCCCACTCTGCTGTGCGGCCGGCCGGGCAGGATCTGCTCGGGAAGGCGTCTCTTTACAAATCACAATGAGAGTTTCCCTTTTCGTTTAGACATCCCTGAACCCACCCTCTGCTAACGGCCTGCTCACATTCCCTCCAAGTGACTGACACATTTGCAGAAATTATTACATTTCTCAGCCTCGTGGGTGGGAGGCCCCAACCGAGAAAACGATATGTGGCCGCCTTTGAAATGAAGCCTTAAATAAAGCCTGAGACCCAATGCGGGGAAAATGTCATACCCCCCAGGAGCACACATGACCCCGCTAGGAAGTGCAATTTCCTGTCTGCACCCTCCTCGCCCACCTGGAGGACCCAGGACAGCCCCCGGGGAAGCCTCCTACCCCAGGACCTCAGTATTACGTTAGTATCCCCAAAGCTGAGTCGTTTCCTTCTGAGTCCCAAATTCTGTCCTGTGTTTTCTTCATGAGGTTTGCACTGCTACTCTTAGCGTCTCTAGAATTCCTGTCACTCCTGTTCTCTTCCCCGAGGTGGAAGCTGATCCTGCTTCCACAACTGCGGGAACCTTTTTTTATTAAGTAGAAAGAAGGAGAGAAAACATGGTTCCTTGACACACTGCTGCGTCCTGTTTTTGTCTGGGCCTGGTGTTGCCAACAGGGTTCGATGTTTATCAGACGGATATTTCTTGAGTTCCCATGAGGGTTAGGGCACTGTGCAGGGGCTACAGGAATAAAACCTGCAACAGAGGTGCTGCCCTTCACTGAGCCTGCAGGGCAATGGTGGCAGGTCAGGAGTAAAACAGAAATTGGCACACAAAGGACAATTTGAGGAACCAGGCAGGGCATGAAAAGAACATGCTGGAGAAACAGAAAAATCCCTGGTACGTTCTCTCTCTACTGGCCAATATGTAGGCACAGGTGGACCTTCTACAGTCAAAATATTGGTTCCTGGTTAAGTATATCAATTATTTAATGAGAT
The DNA here is from genome assembly GCF_040939455.1 of Microcebus murinus. Lineage (NCBI taxonomy): Eukaryota > Metazoa > Chordata > Mammalia > Primates > Cheirogaleidae > Microcebus > Microcebus murinus. The sequence continues at coordinate 23,874,257 of NC_134128.1, forward strand.
AATTAATTTAAATAGTATTAATAAGTATCTGTGTGATCTTAACTTGGACAGGTCACTTAAATTCTCTGGCCTCTCTTACCTCCTCTGAATGAAGATGTTAAAATTGATGAGCTTTAAATTCCCTTATAACATTATGATTCTAAGAGTCTAAGGTATTCTCGGCAATAATAATAGAAATCAAAGTAATTATCCCCGATCTAATTATGGTGTAATTAGGAAGCAGATAATGTGAGAGTGATGATGGCCAGCGGAGGGCTTCCTACCTGCCGAGCCTTGCGCCTGCCGCACTTGCTCTCCTCTCCGAAACGGATTTTGAGTTTGGATGAGCTCTGTGATTTGCAAGACATTGCTGTTATGCATCCCACTGTCCGCTAAGTGGCATTCAATTAATCATGTGACATGCTGACTCATCCCTTGCCAATGGCTTCATTCGGGAGAGAAATGTCCATGCAAGCAAGATGGACCAAAATTCTTAAATAAAATGAGCGTTCTGGGGCTTTCCTTTTACGATGGAACACATAGGTAATTAGGAGCTCTTTTTGCGTGCTATAACCCTTCAGGGATTTTATTTTGTTTGCTGAAGATAATATATGCATGTTCACTTAGCATCTGTGTACGTATGGACTTCGATCAATTCATAATAATTATGGAAAATCAAGGGGCAACAGGATTCTATCTGACTAACTGTAACTCTAGGGGGAAAAAGAGATGGTTTTCTCCTCTAAGAATCAAATTTACTTGAGCCTTTGGGGAAGATGTAACGTTGAATAATTAAAAAGGTATATTAGAGATTAGGATGCATGTTTCCCAGAAATATTAGGATAAAACAGAAGGCTCCAGAAATAATCTTCTGTGGCAGACCATAGCCATCTCCTTCCCGATCCGCTGTGGGACTTCTGCTCAATTTTGTCAGGAAAACCACGGATTTGCTCATTAGAAAAGCAGCTTTGTGTGTCATCCTGACAAAAGCTTTGTAGCCTGAGAGCCCAGTGCTCTCCTGTGGGCTCTCAGTGAGAGAGTCCTTTCTCCTCTTGGCGGTTGCTACGGAGAGAGAAGTGGGTCTTGGTCCCTGTGTGCAGCACATGGAATATTTCCAGCTACGGATTTTGAGGCATCGGAGATGGGACTCCACTGTCAGAGCAAAACCTCTCCTGGATCTCTCCGACAAAGCTGTCCAACCAAAGTCTTCTCTACACACAGAGGATGCCCCAAAGGGCGGATTGTTCTCCTACGATATCGGAAAGTAACTGACATTCCAAACTTTATGGAAAGTCTGACACAGATCTGTGAAAAGGATCCCAAGAGAGGGAGAAAAACAATTTCACTAAAAAAAAAAACAAAAAAAAAAAAACTACTGATGCTTTATCTTGTCAAGCAAAGACCATCCATATCAGAAGGAGCTTCTATGTAATCAGTAATCATTGGCTGAGATTTCAGCTTGCTGAGAAATTCAAAAGAAATCCAGAAGTCTTCCAGCAAAGTTCATTTTAGAACTTTAGTTCATTTAGAAATAATTCTATAAGAAAAAAAAATTATTGGAGATTGTTTCCCTCTTTGGTAAAATTGCAGGTCTTCCAATTCCCTGCCTGGCCTTTCCTGGAGCGTCCGCCACCCCCGGTTATCCACATATTTTGCTTCTAAAGCACAGTCGTGTTTAGAAAGCGACTTCCCACGTTGTTTTTTTCCCAATCCGATGTTCATTATTCCCTCATTTAAAAGTGGAGCATCCGGGGCTCGGGGTGAGAGTCCTCCAGACGGCGGCGGGAGGGGAGGCCTCGGCCGAGGATTCCGAGGTTCTGGGCTCATGCCCTATTTCTAGTGCTTTGTAGCCCACTCTTTTCTGGGCCTTTACTGAACTAAAAAACAAAAACCAAAACAAACCATTCTATTTCTCCTCTTCTTAATCCCCGCTACTTTGGGATATCAGGATGTTTGGGTTAGGCAGGAAGTAAAATTTACCACTTGCTCCTGGACCCCTACACAACTGAATGGAGCTTCTGATCTCTCCCCCAGATGTACATTTGTGATTATATATATCCACGTGAATGTGTGCATGTACATTAGAGATTGCATATATCTCTGTGACATATACCTTGCATTAGATATTAAATATATATGCATATTTTACATATATATCTAGGTAAACAGACATATATAAACATACATGTAGTATGCAAGTGCACATACACACATACTGGGGTTTCCAACCCCAGTGCTACTGATATCATTTGGGGCGGGACTTCTCACTGTGGGTTCATCTGTACACTGCAAGACGCCATACGATGCCGTAAGATGAAATGAAGTAAGATGCCGTCTGATGATGTGAGACGCGGTAAGATGACGTATATGCTGTAAGATGATGTGATATGATTTGCGACGCTGTAAGATGACGTATGATGCCGTATGATGATGGTGTGCGACGCCGTAGGATGACGTATGATGCCGTAAGATGGTGTGCGACGCTGCGAGATGACGTATGATGCCGTTAGATGATGTGCGGCGCCGTAAAACGCCGTAAGATGCCGGAAGCTGTTCTCCAGCATCCCTGGCCTCCACCCTCTGTGTGCCAGGAGCACTCGCCTTCCCTGTTCTGACGACCGGAAGTCTCTCCAAATATTGCCAAATACCTCCTGGGGAGCAAAGCCTCCTCTCGTTGATTAAGAACTACCGATATAGAAACACTTCCTTTTCAGGAAATGTACATGAAACGTAAAAGTGCCCTTTGTCCTAAACATGAGTGAAAATTCACTGGATGTCTTTCACTGAGTCAGCTATTGGGGAATGACAAAGACACAGCAGATTTAAAGATTATTTTGGTCGCCTCGTTTCTCACAGGCCACATCACGCCCCGGTTGCCAGAATGTCCAACCGCCTGGCATTGTGACCAGATCCTCCCAATTCCGAAGTCACTGTTTGATCCACGCTTCAATGACATGAATAGTCCCAAATACTAAAAGGGAACATTGTTCTACGTTTTATCTTATTTCCTTCCAGTTTTTATTTTTGGATGCTAACCAAGTAAATATGACTGTCTTGTGACTCTATCTCTCAGTGTGTACCGCTTCACTCGTGTCTCGAGATTATAATAGAAAACATGCCTGAAATCAAGAGACTTGTGACTAAGTTTTAAAATATTATCACAAAGCTCTTGTGACTTCCGAGAAGTGAGGTTAGCAGAAGGAGGGGGGTGCGCAGAGCTGGGGGGGTGCTGTCTGATGGGCCCAGGCAGGGCTGAGACCACCCGAGGCCGACACACACTGTCCTCTCTGGGCTCTGCGGACGCCTGCCTAGTCCTCAGCGTCCCCTGAGGCTCTGTCACTGCCATGGCAGACCCTCCCCATGCGGCTGGGATCATCCAGTCAAATAATCTCACAAAATAACCCTGGCCTCCTTCCATCTGTTCAGGCCATGGAGAAGCCATCAAGTTCCAGGCCCTGATGTGCAGAATCCCACAGTCGTCTAGTGCACTTTGGCTTCTACTCCATCGAATTGCCCCAAAGTCAGAGTTTTATTCCCTCCGACCTCATAAATAAGTACTACTCAAGGGGCTGTGATTTTCAAGGCTGCTGAACAAGACTGATATTCTAGAGTTTTAAAAAGCGAACATAAAACAATAATACAAACCATCCTAGGTCATTTGCCGAGAATGCCATTGAGTGTGAAAGCTCTGAAAAATAATATTTTCCAAGAGCGAAGAGGGAACAAAGCCACCCCAAGTTCATTCTGCAAACGGGGAGGGTACGGATAACAAAGTCAAGTTCAAGTAGGCAAGCGGTGTGTCAACCACCGAGTGGAGGAGAGTCACTTTAGCAGATTGCATAGACATACAGTCAGAAATACAACTTTGTACTAACAAAATGAGCATGGCTTCATGGATTCAGTTGTACCTTTTGCACGTGACATTGGGGCAGGGCTCCACTTGTGGCTCCTGCAGAAGCCGTCCCTTCCCAAAGAACATCGGTGCTCAGCCTAAGTTTGGCGGCCCTAGAAGGTAGGTTCAGTGTCTAGATAATTCCACTTTTTCAAGAAAAGCCCAAATTGAGATTTTTCAGTGCTTAACCATAAACTCAAAATTATTTACAACTCTCTAAAGAAAACTTGTCTGCACATGAACTTGCCCCAGAGTCAAACGGTGTGGGACTCTGGGCTCCTTGTCCTTGGGTGACCAACAGGAGGCTGAGGCAAGCAGAGGCTTGTGTGGCTCCACATCCATGACTATACACCGGTGGAACCTGTGTCCTTCAACTCTAAGTGCAGTGCTCTCACCACTGTGTCCCGAGACTGTGAACTGAGATTCATCCAAACTGTCATTCCTTGTCACTATTCACCTCTAAAAAGTGACAAAACTGTAGATTGAGGAGCCTTTCCTTCTGTTTACCATTGTCTTAGTCCATTCAGGCTGCTATAATTAAATCCCTAGATTGGATGACATGTACACTACAGACATTTACTTCTCCCAGTTTGGGGGGCTGGACGCCCAAGATCAAGGCAGCAGCAGATCTGTGTCTGCTTCGTAGACGGAGCCATCTCTCTGCATCCTCACCTGGTGGCAGGTGCAAAGGACTTCTCTCTGGGGCCTCTGTTAGAAAGGCACTTACCCATTCACAGGGACTTGACTCTAGGGCTCAATTAGCTCCCAAAGGCTCCACCTCCTACTAGTCTTACGCCGGAGACTCGATGTCAACATACGAATTCTGGGGGAGATGAGACTTTCAGATCATAGCAGCCATAAAGGCCTATGGACGTTCAACGACTTTTCTTCAAAGCATCACTGACTGATGCCCGCACCTCCAGGAAGCCTCTCCTAACTTCACTTACTGTGAATTGTACCAATATATGTCTCAGAAGCTCAACTACCACATTTGTCTTCGTTTCATTGGAACTCTCTAGTTTTACACACACACACACACACACACACACACACACTTCCTCACTAGGGCCCCTTTTGGTCCTCAACCTGGCCTCTCCGTTCCCCAGGTGGTTTCCTTATCACCTGTTTCATGGTCAGATATCTGATGTCTGCTATTCACACACATCATCATGTCCAGCTCTGGCTGCCAAGCGACAGGGGAGGAGGGCGAGCTGGTGTCTCGAGGAGGGGTCCCCTTCTCGAGGCTCCATCTGACATGACCTGGCCTAGGTCCACATTTCAACAACCCAGTGATGCCTCAACGTGGCTCCCAGGGCCCCCGCAGACAGAGAGGAAGGAGCCAGGCCTGACTTCTGAGTGCCACATCCAGGCTGAAAACTGCACTTTGCCAAGTCGCTTCTAATCCCGTGTGCTGAGCCAGGGGTAGTCCGTGCGGCCGGGGAAGCGAAGGGGAAATCCCTCCCGCGTCTGCACTGCAGGCTGCTGTTCCTGTTTCCGCATAAGGTGTTTGCCCTCCTCTTGTCAGCAGGGACATAAAATGGGCTGAAGTGCAGAAACCTGAAACCATTCCTCTGGAAGTTATTTTTCAAAAGTTATTTCCTGAAAACAAAAATACATTTTCTAGTGCATCCACAGTTTTTGAACAATGACCACAGGCATGATTTTGATGCCCCAAGACATAGCCCAGTAAGAGACGAATGAGAAAGCAGGTTAACACTCGCTCAGCACACCTGCACACAGGATGGAGGGGGTGGGGCAGGCAAGGAAGGAAGGAAAGAGGAGAGAGAGAGAGAAAGAAAGAAAATAAATTGCACTATATGAACAAAAAGCATAAAAATGACTAGTTACAAGTAAGGAAGTACCTGAAGTATAACACCCACTGCATTTTCTAATGCTCACATTTATAAATTGCTGAGATTTTTTTACCGACTATATGCACATTATTTGGGTCACTCCAAATTTCTCATCAAATATGAGTCAAGACTTCTCTGCAAACATTTTTCTATTTCCTGCCAACCTTTGTAAATTTGACCCACGGCAAGACCAAGTATTTGTCTTTCAGTAGCTTGAGGTTCTAGAAACTCCCACTGGAACAGGCAGAAATATATAGGGAAAAAAAAGTGGAAGAATATTTGGCCCACTCATGTTAATAATGTTTTCTCGCTGGGTGGAGAAGCGGGTTACCCGGAATATCCAGTTCTGCACTAGGACAGCAGTCAGCATAGTGGAAGTCGAGTGCTTTCTAGAGCACTTGGTGTATCCCAGGCTTAATATCAATTAAGTGAATAATTGTGGCATTGGTGTTTAAAATTAAAAAAAAAACAAAAAACAGTAAGATGAGTCTGTATCTGTGGTGTCCAATATAGTAGCCACTAGCTCCCTGTGGCTGTTTAAGTTTAAAACATTAAAATTAAATACAATTTAAAATTCAGCTCCTCGACCATGACCACCAGACTTTGGTGCCCACCAGCTGCTTGTGGCTACAGCTGCCATGTGGGACGCTCAGGGCTTTGCCACCTCAGTGCAGGGTCTCTCGGCAGCACTGGTGCATGTTCTGACCCATCCAGGTGCTCTGTGGCCCACAAGGCCACCACCGCTGCCATCTGATAGCGTACTCCCTATCCTGCTTACAGATGTGTTCGTCTTTTTAGAATTCATTTCTTTTTAAAATCTCCTATTTTTGGATAAGAAACACATGCAGCCCTGTGACACATCAGGATCCAATGGGACACTTCCTCCCTCCGAATAGAGTAGAGCCTCTGGGTCAGTTGCCATTCCAAAAGGTCTGGACTCTCCCCACGCCCCCTCCCCCTACCGGGGACTTTTTATTCGTAATCGGTTTACGGATCTGCTGGGGCATTTTGTGCGCTGACTTGATTTCTTGTATATCTAGTGATTTCTGAAAGCCCGATAACCAATTCCAGATCCCAGATGTTCGATGCAGATTCTAGAATCTGTGGGAGTGGGTTGATCTGCTGTTAACTCTTCTCTTTCATTAAGTGATTTCAAGAATTTCCTTAGGGAAGCACGCATGGTGTTCAGGATTCTCACCATATCTTTCCTGACGGTCTCTCCTGCGAGGTGGGTGAGGGATGCTCCTCCCGACCTGCTAGCCAGGCTCCTGGGACAGGTGAGGTACCTCCTCTGCCACCTTCTCCCGCCTATGTGCGGGTGAGGGCCAGCACACAGGCTTCTTGCAGCGGGGCCTGCGGAGTGACCTTCAAATGCTCGAGCGTCCAGCTCTGGGGCTCTCACATAGGCTTCTCGTCCCCAAGAAGGCAGAAACTAAAGTTTATTTAAAAATTATTCTTTTTTTTTTTTAATTCAGGATATTACAGGGGTACAAACACTTTGGTTACATGAAATGCATTTGCCTCTCTCAAGCCAGGGCCACAAGCGTGCCCCTCCCCCATACAGTGCACCCCGGCCCCATTGGGGGGGTGGGTTTACCCCTCACTCCCGCCCTACCCCCCACACCCCACCTGACTGGCACCCAGTGAGTATCACCACCTTGTGAGCACCTCAGTGTTGATCACTTAGTACCAGTTTGATGGCGAGTACATGCGGTGCACGTTTTTCCATCCTCCTGCTACCTCACTTCGAAGGATGGGCTCAATCTCTATCCGGGATAGCATAAGAGGTGCTAGGTCACCATTGTTTTTTAAATGACATGAGCAAATACCTCTGTGAGTAGGAAGAACAAGCGATTTATCCGTCCAGAAAGCTTAAGATGAGTTTTTACGATCCTGATGCAAATGACAATTGGCTCGCCGTCCCTGATCACCCCACAGCGTTATAGCCCATAATTGCATCAGGTGACCATGACCTGATTCCTGCATTTGCGATGCCTGTGACTCACCGTGTCCTTGCCATGATAAGGCATGTCCGGGCAGCTGCGCTGTGAGTTTCACTTTCGTGATTTTTGTTTCATAACCAGATGACTACTTGAGTTGCAGTGTTTTGTTTTTTGTTTTTTGTGGTTTTTTTTGAGACAGAGTCTCGCTTTATTGCCCAGGCTAGAGTGAGTGCCGTGGCGTCAGCCTAGCTCACAGCAACCTCAAACTCCTGGGCTCAAGCGATCCTCCTGCCCCAGACTCCCGGGTAGCTGGGACTACAGGCATGCGCCACCATGCCCGCCTCATTTTCTCTCTCTCTCTCTCTCTCTCTCTCTAAATATATATATATATATATATATATATATATATATATATATGAGTTGGCCAATAAATTTCTTTCTATTTATAGTAGAGATGGGGTCTCGCTCTTCCTCAGGCTGGTTTTGAACTCCTGACTTTGAGCAATCTACCCCCCTTGGCCTCCCAGAGTGCTAGGATGACAGGTGTGAGCCACCGCCCCCAGCCTTGAGTTGCAGTGTTGAGGACATGATATCCCATATTAATCTCTCTCGTCAACAGTGCATTCTCTGTCAAAATTGATAAATATTAAACGGTTTTCCGCATACATGCCATTTAGAGAATTCACATCGGAATTTGACCCAAAAGCAAATCAAACTGACTGCACACGGCTTGGTTGTTCCGGAACACGCATGCGCCTTCGTCTGCTGCGGGGGGGGGGGGGGGGTTGCTGGCTTCGTGGAAGGGGACGGAAACAGCTTTCAGAAGAACATTTGCAGCTCACAGAGAGACCATGAGTGAGATCTCCCCTGGCAGTTTCTCAGAATCAACGTAAACATCTCCAATAGAGGAGACAAAGCAGGGAAAAAAAGTCTTCAGGGACAAGTTTAAAACTCCACAGCGTAAGCCAGGATGAGGTCAGGACTTTGGACTCAGCGAAGCAATAAATGCCATCTGCAGGCACGAAGGTGCCTCCGCGACCCAGAGACATTTGCACACGGCGTGAGTCACTGACGCCGAATGCACCCACCGCAAAGACGCAGAAGGGGTATCTGCCATGTGACAAGAGAAACGAAAACGTAAGGGACCGAACCAAAGGAAAAGCTAAACCTCTCCCCTGTAGACAAGGCATCAAAGTATGATGTTGTTTTGGAGGAGCAGTGGATTGCCAGCGCCATGGTTTGCCCGTCGGAACCGCCCTTTTCTCTTCTTATTCGTGCTGGGCCAGGTGCCTCAGTTTACCTCCGTCTGCAGGCTTCAGTCCAGGCCAAGCTGGAGAGAATTTTCATTCTCCTCCAAGTGTTCAGGCACGTTCACGTTCTGTCTCTGCAACTCATAAAGGACTGTCTCCTAGCTGAGGGCAGGGCGGGCCGTTTATAAAACACCGACCCACCCTCGGACGTGGGCAGGCTTGAATATCACCTTCCTCGCCTGGGGACGCTCCGTCTAAAATCAAACCCGATTTCTAAAGAGACGCTGGCGCTGGCATTCCTGTGCCGTTGCAGAGGTGAAGGTTGCGGGTGACCGATCGGTGGTGGGCTGCCGGGGGCGTGGGGGGAGCGGTGGTCGGCATAAGCCACCTGACCTGGGTCGAGGAGGGACTGCTCAGTCCTCTGTCGAGCACCTATTGAATGCCTGAACATTTAAGGATAAAAACAAGGGGCCTCTTCCTTTGAGGGGTTCACTTTATAAAAAGAAAGAGAAACGCTTCGCCAAGGAGTTAAAATAGCCAGGGCCGTCGACTGTTGCCAGAACCAGCAAGTGGACCCCAGGCCATGCTGCCCGCACCCTTTTCTCCTCACCGATTTGTGGCATGTGGACCCAGGGCCCCGACTCCCAGCACCTGGCGACTCGGGGTGTCTTCTGGAGAGCCCGAGGCGAGCCCCAGCACTACGAGCTCCGTTCTTGCAAACCGGCTTGAGAAGAGGGGCCGCGAGCTGGACTTAGAACCCTCGCTCGGACTCAGCAGGGCTGGGAGGGAGACAATCTCCGTAAGTCCCCTTCGCTCTGACCGACTCTCAGAGAACACACTTTGCAGAATGTGCCGCCAAAAGCAGATTTCCTCCTCCTAAAATTGGGAACTCTCAGAGAGCAAGGACAGAAGACTCCGTGATTGAGTTCTCGACGTGTCCTGTGACGTCCTCCAGAGAGGCAGAGCATGCGGGGAGTTGGCGTGAGGTTGGCCCCAGCCAGGACCGTTGGAAAATGAGACCCTCGTTGGGTCAGAGACTTTCACGGCTGCCCCACTGTCGGTTCTATCACTGCCTGGCTTTGTAAGTCAGAGAACAGGAGGGAGTTAAGATATAAAGAGGGTTACCCTGGAGGATATATATATATATTGAGACAGAGTCTCGCTCTGTTGCCCGGGCTAGAGTGCCCTGGTGTCAGCCTAGCTCACAGCAACTTCAAACTCCTGGGCTCAAGCGATCCTCCTGCCTCAGCCTCTCAAGTAGCTGGGACTACAGGCATGCACCACCATGCCCAGCTAATTTTTTCTATATATTTTTAGTTGGCCAATTAATTTCTTTCTATTTTTAGTAGAGACGGGGGTCTCGCTCTTGCTCAGGCTGGTTTCGAACTCCTGACCTTGAGCAATCCTTCCACCTCGGCCTCCCAGAGTGCTAGGATTACAGGTGAGAGCCACCAAGCCCGGCCCCTGGAGGATTATTTCTAAGAGTTCAGCAACCGATGTGGGGAGAATTCACACTTTTCCATCATGAGGTTTTAACCAATCTCTCTAGAAGATAATCAAGGCCAATCTTATGAAATAACTGCAAAGAAAGACGCTTTTGACTCACGGGGGTCTCCATTTCTGTTTGTTCTCTGACCTCCACGCCCCAGCTCTCCTCAGTCCTCTGAATAGGTAGGGATGCAGCTCTTGCTCTGTGGGGTTCGTGGCCACACCTGTCTACATGTGAGGGTCACGTGTGCATCTCACTGTGTTCTCCATCCGTGACCCTACTCCTCCTAGAGCCAGACCCCCTTGAAAAGGCATTTATCTCTGTATTTTAAAAATGTGTTTGAATATACATACGTGCCCTTTGTGTTTAGCTTCCAAAATAATCCGAGATGATTTAAATGTATATATTAGTGTCCCATCCCATGAAGATCCATCACTCACTTTCCAGTCATGATCTTAAAAACCGACAATCAGACCCTGGCACCATCTAGACCAGGCGTCCTCAAACTGTGGCCCGCTCACTACTCCTTTTCAACTGCATACTGGAAATCTTAGCTAATGCAAAAAAAAAAAAGAAAATGAAATAACATTTTACAAATTAGGAAGGAAGAAATAAAATTGTTCTGTTCACAGATGACATGATTTTTCTTAGTAGAAAATACCAATGAATAAACAAACAAACAAAAAAACCTCACAGAAATAATAAATGCTTACACCACGGTTTTGGGGTACAATGTTAATATACAAAAATCGATTGCCTTCTATATACCAGCAATGAAAGATTGGAATTTGAAATAACAAATGCAATACTATTTATCAATACCAAAAAAAAAAAAATGAAATACTTCAGTATAACTCTAACAAAACAAGTACAATATCTCTATGACTAATGTGGTGAACGAAGATCTAAATAAATGGAGAGGTAGTCCATGTTCATGGATAGGGATACTCAATATTGTTAAGATGTCAGTTCTTCCCGTATTAATTGGTAGATTGGTTGCAGTCCCTATCAAAATCCAAGCAAGTTATTTTGTGGGTGTCTACAAATTGATTCTAAAGTTTATGTGGAAAGGCAAGAAACCCAGAATAGCCAATACAGTATTGAAGGAAAAGAGCAATATCGGAGGAGTGATACTACCTGACTCCAGGACCTAGGATAAACTACAGCAACTATAATGTGAATTAATGACCGCTGAGAACAGACGCCAGGACCACTGTGACTGGGTGGAGGCCACTCAGAGCTCTGGGGAGACCCACAGCCTCAGGTTCAAATATTCATTATTGTAATATCCATTATTATGTCACCCTACTTCATTGCCTTGTTGTGTACTTCACTGTAACCTAAATACTCCCTTCTACGTTGTTGATCTGTTTTCATTTGCATCCTCCCAAACAACCCTTTAAGCAAGCTGCTGTTCCACTACCCTGAAAAGAATGATGGGGCAGACTGTCACTGGCTGCACACAAATCAGGGTGGGTTAGTTAACTGCATCCTGTTTGCAGGGTATCTGATCAGAAGCAGGTTTCAGGGTGAGAACAAAGGACATATGAGAGAGTTAGCAGGGATGAGATGCATAATGAAGGTCTGTGAAAGTGGGGTCAAGACGCTGAGCAACAAACTTCACTGTCTTCAGATTGTGCCTAGAAATAACCATGACATAGCATTCAAGCCCAGATGATGCCTGATCTCACTCGACCCCACATCAGGGTTCTAGTATTGCACCAGAACTGGGTTGTGTAGGATACTTCTGAAAAGATTATACTATTTGAAATTCAGAAATTATTTCTGCATATAAGTCTTTTTTTTCTTTTTCCTTTTGTACAGCTTGAGTCTTCCCTTTAGTTCTTTCCTCTGTCATCAGCAATATGTAGATCCACTTCAGTACAATGTGGTAGATCCAGGTATATTTGCTGTTTATTATAACATCAATGAAAATATAATTAGAAGGGACTTGCAATGCGATATAGCTATTAAGAAACTGTGAGTGGAGTTTGGTTTGAAGTTGGGTCAATATGGAAATAGCATATCTCTTAGAATAACCTGCCAGAAACATCTGAATTCAGTATTAAGTGTCTCAATATCAACAGCAGTTGGACAATAGAGATGAGATTTGAGAAATGAACATCAAAAGTGATTACAATTACATATATAGCCTTTGCCCTGCCCGAGTCAGAGCTATAAGTGTGATACATAACCTAAATATTTGTACCCCCTAATATTCTAAAATAAAAAAGTGATTATGAGAAACACAATAAAGAAATTAAAAAATTAACAGTGACAAAAAAAATGCTTGTTAGTGTAGAAAGGACTGTGGAGTGGATCTGAAAGAAAAAAAAAATGAAAATAAAAAACAAACTAACCTGGCCAGAGAGGACCAAATATTTAAGGTAGTATCAGAGCACAGGTCTAAAAGTATAGCAATTACATTTGAAAAGGATATTCATACCCTCTGCCCAAGAATGTCACGAGAGTGGGTGCCATTACATTGAATTATCCTGTCTCTGGGGAAGAGCTACAAGCAAATTTACAAAGGTACGTAAAATTGCACCGGAAAAGCAATTTTTAAAAATTCCACGGGGAGCAATAATTCATTGGCAGCCATATCAACTCAACAAAATGTTTCCAGTTCTAATTTCATAGGCCCAGATGAGGTTCTTATTTTTATTCTCTGTATATATATATATATATATATATATATATATATATATGTATATGTATATATGTATGTGTATATATATGTTTAATTACCATCTTCAGAACTTAAAAGAAAGCTAAAAATTGGGGGGGGAGGGGGGAGATGTGGCAGACTTCCAGAAGAAAACAGGCATGCCCTTAAACACAACCTATTTAATTCTTAGATCACAGGTGAAATACCAAAGACTAATAAGGTTAGCAAAAAAAAAAAACACCCAATCCCTTCCTCATTTATAAAACTTCCGTTAAGTAGGAACCGTGTGTAATTGATCCATTCACTTCCTGGCAAGCGTTTACTGTGAGCTCATCGTGCACTGAGTAGCTTGGACCAGGAGAGGAGCCACCAGGACCTGCTCAGAGCCTCCTACCTCTGTTTATCCTCCTCTCGGCTCCATTCAGTGCGGATATTTTTATGCGAAGCTAGGGAGTAAAAATACCTGCTCTGCTGACTTCACGGGGGTTTAAGCAAGGATGGAGCGGATGATTAGGCACTGACCGCCGTCCAAAAAAAGTTACATAACTCTTCCAGGCTGGGGGCCAATTTCATGTGGCTGTGGAAGAAAGACATACCTAAAATATTTAAGTGACAGACAAAAATCGAACGTCTGATTCAGTGTTCAAAAGAGCAACACAGACAGAAAGTGCTGCAGAGTTTCAGAAAACAGGGGGGAAGCAGACACAGGCTGAAGTGGAAGAGATTGTACAGCACCCCCTGCCCCCAGGGACCTCCGTGCCGCCTTGTGATGCATCTGTAACCTAAATCCTTCCTGCGACGGCTTCCACCTGTTCTCACCTGTTCTGCCCCAGAGCAACCCTCCCGGCCCTTTGCTGTCATTGAGTCATTCTTGAACCTTCCTGCACGAAGTCTCCTCCAGTGTTGGTGCCGGACCGGGGGACCTGGGTCCGGCAGGCCCTGCTGGACCCTCACGGGACCGTGGGCAGGGCTGCTCCCGCCTGCTACCCCCACGCTGGTGCGATTTCTCTGACCCCGAGACGGCTCTCGGGAAAGCATTCTGTGGACTCCGTGAAGCCAGCTGGGTGCACCCCTTCCTACCTCCGCAAAGCCCCCCCCCCCAGGTCCCTCCTCTCCGTCCTTCCTGTTCCAGGTCCGGTTTGGGTTTTGGAATAAACGATGCATCAAATTCTCCTTCGGGGCAGGTGGCAGGAGACAACTCTGCTTCGGTCGTAACGAAATTTCACTGCAGACGCTTGGGGACCCTCACGGTGCAATGCCGCAGGTCCAGAAACCAAAAGCAGCGTGTAACCCCGAAAAAGAAGGAAGCGATGAAGGGGTGCCCCGAATGCAGTCCTGGAGATGGAGCGCTTCCCTTTTAGAAGACGCAGCACACACGCCTGAAGTGCTCATTCTGACAGTGCCAGCCACTGACACGGTGCCGTGTTTCGTTACAGACGCCCTGTTTTGGGGGTTTTCCGGGGGGTTGTGTCGAGAAAAACGATTTTAAGATATTTTAGAATGCAGGGTGGGGGGGGAAACGAAGGGCGACCATCACTATTTTCTGCAATACATGAGCAAGCACCCCCTTTTCCCCGGCCTGCACCAGGAGCATCTCCAAGGGAAGGTGGCGGGGGTCTGTCCGAGTCGAGAGCTTCCCAAACCCGCTGGCCACGGTGGAAGACAACCTGGGCACCCTTGGCTGTGGGTGAGCCGTGTGCCCTGGCTCAGGTCACCGCTCCCTGCCGATTACAACCATGGCGCCATCATTTAGGGGCAGGGAAGGAGCGTCTTGGCTTTAGAGAGGGACAAAGTGACTGACCCGACCAGCAAACGCCATCATTACGTGACACCCACCAGCCAGGATCCAGAGATACCTCTGTCCTGGGGGGACATTTCTTGAAAACGCATCCATCAGAGGCAGCCCCCCCGGGGGCAGTTTATGCCCGATTGCTGTATTTTACTCATTTATTTTAATTTGCTTAAGCAGACACGACGGTTCTCCGTTGGCTCCCGGTGGTGGGCAGAGGTACTCCCGCCCAGGACCTTTGGAAATAAGGCAGCGGAAAGAGGTGATTAAACCCTTCCCTTTCACACTGGTCTAAGTGCTTTTTATGCTTCTGGCCGACAACCCTGTGGGAGGTTTTATAAGCCAAAATACTGGTTCGTTCTCAGCCCCCGAAAGAGGGAAAGATGAACTTGGGAAGAAGAAGGGCTGACGGGCAGCTGTGTGGAGGTGAGCCCAGCACGGATATTGAGGAAAGCTCGGCACGGGATGGCTCCCAGCAGACCCGGGCAGGGGGTCCGTCGCTGGCTTCCCCATCCTTGGGGACGGGCGTCCGCACTGAGGCTCCATAGCTGTTATTTCATCGTGTGACCAATTTCCCATTCACCCCCCAGCGTGGCCAAGGAAGACCTGTCCACGGTCCCACCAGGTTGAAGCATCCTGTATCCTCCTGCTCCCTCAAGAGTTAAACGCTTGGTTAGAACAACCCCAGTGATGAAGGCTGCTGCTGCCGAGATACTGGCTTGGGACTCCAGGCTGTCCCTGGGCATAGCACAGCCCGGTCACCTGTGCTCTGCTCCTGTAATGACACGCACACCATCTCATGCGTCTTTGCCGCCTGGGGCCGGAATGCTGGCTGCGGTCCGTGGCCAAAGAGGAAGAAGCCCGGTGTGCTAATTCCTCAAGCCCGGCACCCTCAGAACCTCAGAGAGGCAGAGAGGACCCTGCGCCTTCTAAGCAGGGCAGACGGGAGAGGCCTTGCGGGCACCACCTCCAGCCCGCCTGGGAGGTCAGCCTTGCAACCAGCTAGAAAGCATTTTCCACCTTTCTGTCTGAGCTCGAGCTAATCACGTCCGGAGCTGCAAGCACACGAGGACGGCAGGCACAAAAACAGAAGATGGGGCCGGGCGCTGTGGCTCACGCCTGTAATCCTAGCTCTTGGGAGGCCGAGGCGGGCGGATTGCTCAAGGTCAGGAGTTCAAAACCAGCCTGAGCAAGAGCGAGACCCCGTCTCTACTATAAAATAGAAAGAAATTAATTGGCCAACTGATATATATATAAAATTAGCCGGGCATGGTGGCGCATGCCTGTAGTCCCAGCTACTCGGGAGGCTGAGGCAGGAGGATCGCTTGAGCCCAGGAGTTTGAGGTTGCTGTGAGCTAGGCGGCAGCCGGGGGAGGCCTTTCTGTGCCGTCTCGCCGCCTGCAGAGGCCTCGGGCCGTCATGGAGCCGTGACCTGTGGTGTCTCCAGGGCTGTCCCTGCCTGTGCCCGTGGAAGCTTCCTCGTTCTCCTTTCCCAGGACACTGAATGGTCGAGTCTCTTGCAGGAATCTTCCCGGGGTTCCTTCAGGCAAAGAAGAGTCTCTGTCTGGGTGGAGGCTGAGAGGTGGCTCTGCGTGGCGGCAGCGTGGAGCAGAAGCGCCCCTGGCGGAGGAGGTGGCGTGGCAGTGATCAATCGCTGATCAGTTATTTATCCATCCGTGGTTGGTGCTGGGGGACCCGGGAGGGGAGGAGAGGGGTAGAAAAGTCTACAGAATGAGGGAGCCAGCAAGAGCGGAAGGGATGTCAGAACACAGCTACCGAGTTTCCCCGAAAACAAGACCCGCCTATAAAATAAGCCCCGGCAGGATGTCTAAGCATGTGCGCAATAGAAGCCCCACCCTGAAAATGAAGACCCAGTGACGGGAGTGGCTGCGCAGCGCGTCTGCACAACCCATGCGTGTCGTCGCGGAGCGGGAAAGAAGACGAGCAGCCCTTGTCATCCGCCCCACGAGAGCTCTAGTGCTCGACAGGAGAGATTGGGGCCAGTGGTTCCAAAGGAAATAGAGTCGCAAGACATCCAGGATGGGATTCGGGGTTTGGAGAGTGATGATGATGTTCCAGAAGAAGACGACTTAACTATATTTGAATAAATGTAGATGGTTGTACCGTACTTAAGAAAACTAACACATCCCCTGAAAATAAGCCCTAGGGTGTCTTCTTGAGGAAAACTAAATACAAGACTCTGTCTTATTGTCAGGAAAACGCGGTATCTGCATTTTTAATTTTAACCGAGCGAAGCTGGTGCACGGTCCGCAGTTGCTAAGGTGGGGCCAGGAGCCGCATTGTTTGTCCGTCAAGTAAGAAGGCTGCAGAGGCCCCGGGGACTTGCGGTGGTTTGAATGATGTTAACGTCACGGGATGTCACGGGAAATTGATTACAGAGAAATCCAGCTCTGGCCCTGCCTCCCTTCGTGGTCACTGTTTTCCTGTCTGACCCCAGGTCTCCTCCTTCCGTCCCACACACATCCCGTGAGGAGGATACAGGATGCTTCAACGTGGTGGGACCGTGGACGGGTCTTCCTTGGCCAGGCTGGGGGGTCAATGGGAAATTGGTCACACGATGAAATAACAGCTATGGAACCTTAGTGCAGACGCCTGTCCCCAAGGATGGGGAAGCCAGCGACGGCCCCCTGCCCGCGTCTGCTGGGAGCCATCCCGTGCCGGGCTTTCCTCGATATCCGCGCTGGACTCACCTCCACACAGCTGCCCGTCAGCCCTTCTGAGGGTCCCCTTGGTTTCCTGGTTCGACCACCCTGGCCTGTTCCGGGAGTTGTTCCGTGTTGGTTTGTTTGGTTTTTAGACGTCTTCCGTGCAGCTTGCACCTTCCGCGTCAGCTGCGCTGCACCTGCTGATGTTCCCGCTGATTTTCTTGGCTGACCCCCCACCTGCCCTTCCAGATCTCAACTTCAATGCCGACATTTCCTCTTGAAACCAGCTCCTAGACCCCCCGAGAGGCGCAAACCTTCCGTATTTCGGTGTCTGACGATCCTGGGTGTCTTCGCTGCGTTTGTCACAATTGTCATTAGCCAGTCACTTGGATATTGGCTTGTACGGTGTCTGTTTTTCCATGTAACGCTATTTGCCTAATTGTCAAAAAAAAAATGTAGTTCCTTCCCAAATATTGCTGAGTGTCTTTCTGATGAAGGAAACAAGGCGTGTGCCTCCCCGCCCCGGTCCTAGCTCACGGCCACCCCCAAACACCCGTGTGCCTGCCGCTGTTGTCCCTCACAATGCCCCCAACCCGCTCGATCGCGAGGATCCTCACCTGGATGGACACGCACCCATCCGGGCTGGCCCAGGGCGCCGGGCACCTGCAGCAGTGGCTGGCGGAGCCCTGGGAGGGCCAGCGAGGCTCCCGTTGAAGATGAGTTCACCAGTCCCTTCCAGAACCGCTCTGCAGCCCAGCCGTGGACTGAATTTCGCATTGCTCAACGGGTGGAAAGGCTCCAATTCTAACCGTTTTGAACGGGGACGTTTTAAAGTAAAGTGTGGCAAGAAGGGAACTATGCTTTTTAAATCAGTAGTATGTTAGCAGATAGCCACTCCTCGTCCACAACCCAGCTGGAGTTTGAGCCGTGCTTTCTTTCCACAACAAGCGCGGGGCAGGGGCCTTTCCTTTCCTCTTCTGCCTTCGAAGCGCTCTCTCCAATCCCGAGAAAATGCACAGAGTGTATAGCATTACGGAGAGGTTTACGTGCCCATCTTTACTTGAGATTCACGCTGTCCCCCCGGTGAGAGCAGTGGCGATGTTTTATATATATATATATATATATTTTATTTGCCACGGGGTTCGACAGGCAACAGCAATCGGCACGCGTTTGCCCATGTGCTGGCTAAAACAGAAAAACCCCAGGCCAGGCGCGGTGGCTCACGCCTGTGATCCCAGCACTCTGGGAGGCCGAGGCGGGCAGATTGCTCGAGGTCAGGAGTTCGAAACCAGCCTGAGCAAGCGCGAGACCCCGTCTCTCCTATAAATAAAAAGCAATTAATTGGCCAACTAATATATATAGAAAAAATGAGCCGGGCATGGTGGCACATGCCTGTAGTCCCAGCTACTTGGGAGGCTGAGGCAGGAGGATCGCTTGAGCCCAGGAGTTTGAGGTTGCTGTGAGCTAGGCTGACGCCACGGCTCTCGCTCTAGCCTGGGCAACAAAGTGAGACTCTGTCTCAAAACAAAAAACAAACAAAAAAAACAACAACAGAAAAACCCCGGTGTCTCAGTGGAGTAAGACACACGAGCCCACACTTTTGGATCAATACCTCGCAGTGTGATAAATAGATGATTTGCAAATCCCTTGAACTTGCTAATTTTAGCAAGAGCTACAAAAATCTTCGCCGAGAACCCTTAATGATATGCACTGGAGCCTTACAACTGAAAAGTTATGTTTCTGGACATAAAACCAGGTACCTGTCCCATCAGTTTGACAGCTGTGACACCTGGCTTGTACCCTCCACCCTTTGAAATGGTGCTGTCTCAGCGCTTCAGCTCCGGCAGGAGAAGATCCCGAGAAACGGCTCATTAGAAACCTTCACGGCGATTCCTGCCCTGAATGCTAAAACTCGTGGCATTCCTGCCTGCGGCTCTCCGGGCATCTGCAACATAACCGATCCAAACCAGAGCCACCCTTTTCCTCCATCCTCCCCCCGTAGCTGCTCCTGCCCCGTGGTCCCTACCTGGATGGGTGGGGCCCCCTTCCACGTGGCCTCGCAAACCCAACACCTCCGACTTGGCCCACTAACCCCAATAACTGTGGGGGCTGCGGCACGTGAGGCCCTAATCCTCAGTGTCCTCGTGCGTGTGGAGGACCGCCAGGGATGTCGCATGCGATGGTGCATGCGGTGCTTCCCGCCACGTCTGCAAAAGAGCAAGTCCTCCGTGCGTGCCAACTATCCTGCTTTTAAAGCACCTGCCGTTTTACGGTGACTTTCTCCTCGTTCAGTCGTATTTTGCTCTCTCAGTTCTCGCGGCATAAACCTGCTGGCCAACAATAGGCCGCAAGTTCCGTGAGAGTATAAATTTTAGAGTTTGCTCTTTTACACGGGCATTGTCGCCTAACACGCTGGCGCAGAGTATAGAAGTGTCCGACAAATGTTTGATAAAGAGATTTTAGTATTAATAGTGCTAGCGCGTATTAAGGTATTTTCCTTGTGCTGGGCCCTGTTTTGAGTGTCTCACACGCTTGAACTCGCTTAATCTTCTCTAACGGTCCTGAGACGTGAGTACTCTATGAATGAAACGCACTGTTGATGAATTACCAGGACGCCGCTTGCGTTGCCGTAGCAACGGGAGTCTGGGACGATCCATCCGCTTTGAGGAGACATAATGATTGCTTTCTCCTGTTTTCTGCCTCAGCCTTAAGGTGCCATTAAAGGCACTTGTACGAAGAGATCTGTGTCCCCGGAGGAGAATGTTGTCACTGATGTCTTCCGCCGCCGGGATGGGAAGTGGATGTTCCAGAACCTACATCCCCAAAACGCAAAGGGTAGCGCTTCCTGAAAAGGAGGCACGTAGACCCAGGAGGTTCTCGGCAACTTTGGGGAGACCTGTAGAACGAAAGGAAGACATGGGTTGTACTGGTGGGGAGGGGGGTTGGCTTTAATTCAGTTGTTAAAGGATTCACGGCGCCAGTTTCTAGCGAAACAGGCGTGGTTGCCGTGCAGAGACGCACGTTTGTTTGCATGGGTGTTTCATATCCATCTGGACCTTGCAGTGAACCGCCCAGACAGACACCCCACCCCCGGGGCCCCCAGACTCCCAGGGTTTCTGCTCATACTCTTTGGCTGCCCGGCGGGGGCACAGAAATCTCTGGGGGGCCAGCAGCCTGGGTTCGAAAAGGGATTATTATTCCTAATCGAGGATAGAGCTGCTTAGGACAATGCATCAAAAAAGAATATGCTGGAGGCCAGTGGCCGGCATGTCAATCCTGGGCACAAAATGGGTTACGTGAGGTTACTGTCGTTATCTTATGTTTTAATCTACATATTTTTTAAAAAAAAATTTAGACGGTTTCTTATCATTTGTAGTATCATCATAAACACAGCCTGGCGAAGTTTTTTCATACACACCTAATGTATCCACATCTTTTGGTTTGGAAAGATTCCCCAAAATAAGAACACCGAATCAACCAGTGTGAACATTTAAGAGTCTTGGCAATTTGCTTTCTCGAAAATCTTGCGGTTACTTATATTCATACTAGCAATGTACCTGGGCACTCGGTTTTTTTTTTTTTTTTTTAATTGTACGATTTAAAGATTAAAAAAAAAAAGTGCATAGTGACTTTTTCATTTTGAGCAACTAGGATGGCTTGTTAGTGCCACCTAAAATGCATGTGTGAAGTGCTACGGTAGTAAAGGAAGTCTTAAAAAAAAAAAAAAAAAAAACGCTTTATGAAAAATTGAGCCTCAAAAGAGACGTGGGATTCAGTAAGGTGGAAGAAACAATCTATGCAAAAATACGGAGAATTAATTAAAATGTCGGTGTGTCAGAAAAGTTGGGTTTCATCAGAACGAGAGGTTTATCGATGCAAATGATGGGTGTGATGTTTGATTGTATGGGTCGACGTGGCTGAGCTATGGGGTGCCCAGATATTTGGTCAAGGATTATTCTCAGAGTTTCTGGGAGAGGGCTTCGATGAGGTGAGCACTGAAGGTGCTATGCTGAGTCAGTAAACACACCATTCTTCCTCAGGTGAGTGAGCCCATGCAGTCAGCTAGAGGTCTGAGCAGGACACTCTGACCTCCACCAAGCAAATGGGAATCCCTCCCTGCCTGACTGCTTTCGAACTGGGACGTCATGTTTCGTTTCGTTTTGATTTTTTTCTCCCCATCACGCTCAGGCTTGCTCTGAAACATTGGCTCTTCCCAAGTCTTGAGCCTTCCAGGCTGGGACCGGAGCTAGACCTCTGGCTCTCCCAGGTCTCCGGCTAGCAGACTGCAGAACTTGAGACTCAGCCTCCGTAATCATGTGAGCCGGTTCCTCAAAAACAAATCTCTTCCTCTGCGCGTAGACACCCCATTGCTTCTCTGGAGAACCCCGACTAACACAGTAACCTTGAACAGTCCTCTGCATATTTGCATGATTGGCTGTATTTCCTCACTTTTGAATCATCCGTTTGTGTTCTGTGCCCACGTATTATCTATTAAGGCATTTCTCATTGATTGCTAGGAGCTAAGTTTTGCAAATTTTTATAGTGTTCCTACGTAACCCTTCAACTGTCCTGCGCACGCCTCCCTAAAATCCCAAGAAACTCTATCAGAAACACTACATTTATTTCAATTAGAAATTAAAACAAATACTAACTTAGAAAAGAGAAAAAAGAATGATTAATTAGAGTATTAGGATGTGGCCTCTGATCTCCTAGGTAAAAAAAAAAAAAAAAAAAAAAGAAAAGAAAGAAAAGAGAAATAATGGAAAAGAAAAATAGAATAAAAACTAAAGCAAGTTCTGTGGTTAGATCACAGTGGATTAATTGTTCTTTCGGCTCCGTTCTTATCACCGGATGCCCAAGACCGGATGTGGGTTCTGCAACAACGAATCAAACATCATCGCTACAAGGGGGATGTGATAGAACTGTGAGTTTTTATTTGTATGGGAGAGATTTTTTTTTTTTTTACGAAAGTCATTAACTCTGAAAGCCATTGTCAGGAGAAACAAATATATTTCATAATATTAGAATCTAAGAGAGGTCGAAATTGGTCATTCATTTGGGGGGGGGCGCATACACAGATTTAAAAAGCAGCAAGTGTTTCTGTTTTTAAATCATTTGAAGGCCGTCGGCTGGAAGCACAGGTGGAGCGGCTGGTTTCGGGGCAGAAGATCCAAACGCTTCTCCCGTCTCTGCAGACCTCCCCGCGGTAGCCCCATCTCTGACGGCGCGGACGTTTTCCGGGCTCTAAGTCTTGGGAAATATGAGCAGGGACAGTAAAACACTGCGATTTCTTTTTCTTCAGCCCACCCCGGCTGCACGGCTGGCTCCTGCCTCCACGCCTCACGGTGGTCACCTGTCCTGAGACAGGGCCTCCCGCGGGGGTTCTGCCCCCGGCCCCAGTCCGCTACCCGGGAAGCTGAAGCATGACAAGTCTGCAACCCAGCGAGAGTCATATCTGACTTCTGAAGAGGCATTTAAGGACTTATTTAGCTGCTTCTGGCTTCCCATGCAGAATCTCCTTCAGACACTAAGAAAACCTCCACTTTTGCATAAATCAGGCCAAAACTCTTCCCTTCCTCCTGTCCTGTTGTTCTGCCCTTGTGGCTGTCAGGGATACAGGCAGCCCACGGGCCCTCGGCCAGAGCACAGAGCACTTCCTCCTGAAGTCTCTCTCCCGTGATATTAAGTCAGTGAGAAAGGGACATTTCCCCAGCCCCTTGTGTACAACGGTCAGCGGAGCAGGTCTATAAATAAAGGCTCAAAATCCACGGCCCGAGCTAAAAATCTCAGCATGCTTTGCTGCCTCGCGTTCACTTGCAGAAAAAAAATTAAAACTGGAATTAGCAGAGCTGGGAAGGAAATGGAATTCTGGCCCCAAAACCCAACTGGCCAATTACTAGCCACAGTAGGTGTGATCATTCATCGTGGGTTTTGTTTTTGTTTTTTTTTTTTTCTCCCTGAAGCTCAAATTAAAACTATGATTATTTCCCCCACTTAATGGTTTAAGTTTAACAAATGGCTGTAAATATTTTAACAGGCAAAAAGCTTTTTCTTAATAGGAGCTCATTCAAAATATAGGATAGTAATTAAAGAAAACTGCTGGTGTTTATGGTCTGATACTCTCACTATTAAAATGAGCTACGTATTAAAAAGATGTACGTCGTAAATGACGATTATGCTTTGGGAGATAAATGTAGATAATTCGTATGTCTCCTACACTAGCGCATGCTATCTTGGACACTTGATATAATTCATCACACAAAGGACCTGACAATATTACCAAAAGAGAGTTATAAGAATGTTTTTAGTTTCTATTTTCTAAAGCAAACATTGCTGGTAATTATTTAGACTGAGAGATTTTTTTTTCTGTTTTTTTTGCTGAAATTACTCTAACAAAACCACTTCCTTTAAAGATGCATGATGAAGTGCAAGCCACTGCTCATTGCAAAGCACATCTGTGCAAAATTGCTAAAAAAAAAAAAAAAAAAAAAAACTATTCTAGCATTACATCTCTTTTTTGAAGTGCATAGCTAGTGCTATAATGGTAACTAGGAAATGCCTCCAAATTTGCAGAGAGAATTTTGTATGAAGCATTACTTTAGGTAGAATATTGGTTTTCTGGGGGAAAAAAAGACAAATCCTAAAAAATGCTTTATATTGATGTGTTTGTGCTCTGTGGCCTCAAAAATGTTCTTATTACTAATTTGGACCACATCTCTACTAAAAAAAAAAAGATTTGGGGTGGATTCACAGAGAGAATGGAAACAAAAACCAAACAGATCAACACCTCAGTGGACATATAGGAATAACATTTATAGGGTGTCGGGCAGGTGGGAGGGGGGCGGAGGGGATGAGTATATACACACACAATGAGTGAGACGTGCAACGTTTGGGGGATGGTCACGCTTGAGATTCTGACTCGAGGGGGGAGGGGGAGCATGGACAATATACATAACCTTAACACTTGTACCCCCATAATACGCTAAAATAAAAAAAAAGAACCACTGAACTGCTTTTTAAATTAAGTTTAAAAAAATTTTAAATGACAAATAATAATTATGTATATTTGAGGGGTACAATGTGATGTTTTGATACATGTATATGTTGTGGAAAGAATAAATAAAGCTAATTAACATGTCAAAAAAAGAAATGGAAACAAGGAAACAAATTTAACCAACAAAAATGCCTCAAATTATTTATTAATGGAACAAAGTTTCTTGTATTAAGTAAATAAAAGAGGACCAAGATAAAGCTTTAAAAAAAAAAAACAAAAAAAAAAAGAAGACTAAAAAGGTGAGGGTCAAACAGTTGACCTTCACAGACGCCTCCAGTTAAAGGGTGATTCTAAATCACACAAGCTCCCTGGGCCACACCTGCGCAGGAGAGGCAGGTTTATGGCGCAGAAAGATGCCCGGGTAGAAAGAACAGGCCTCCGGGTCACTGCACCCATTACCATCGATTTTCCCACCCGTCAGCAAGAACGGCTCGAAGAGAAGACGGAGGGGCATGAAAAATGCAAGAACGAGCAACGTGACACTCCTCTGCGGACTTTCTGTAGTTTCTCCGTATCCTCACTTAGAGTATGATGGCTAAACCTTCCACAACGTTCTGGAAGGTTCCGAATGAAGCCGAGTGTTTTGTGCCATCCTGGTCCTGACTCTCTGTGTTACCCGCCTTTGCGACCTAGAAAAAATATTTCTTCAAACCGAACGCATCGTTTTGTGGGTTTGAACTTCGCGGACTTCTTCAAGCTTAAGCCGCCTTCTTTCATTTACTTGCTGAATATTTTTTATGTAGTGAACAAATAGTTATGCAGCGCTTACCCAGTTTGGGACACTATGCCAAGTGCTAACAGAGGTTGTGTGGGAGGGTGGGAATTAAAGAGACCACAGATGAAGATGGACTTTATATTGCTATACAGGTGTGTCACCTCTATCCACTTAATGCCTGTCTTCTCGTGGGTTGATCTCTGCTCCAACCATCCTTGCACTCACTGGCTCTACCACTCTATTATAAGCCTTTCAAGTATGGGGGCAGAAATTGCATCTACGTCTTTATAACACAAGAGTAATGCCTTTTGGTGAGTATCCGACACATGAATGCTGGTGGTCATGCATTCATCCATGCAGCAGATACCCACGCTGCCCTTGGGACTGAGCATTGCACAACTGGCAAGATCCCTGCACTCAGAGACCTTCCACGTTATTGAGGGAAAACGGAGCATTTAAAGATTAACAAAAGAATAAACAGCGACACCACACAATGGCAAGCAGGTGTGAGTACTGAGGGACGAGCAGGTGAGGGTGGGGTACTCAAGCAGAACTGACTGTCACAGACTCGAGGAACAGTGAGGGCCTCTCAGCCGCTGTCAGTGCTGAGCGGGGTCCGAGCGGGAGGAACGGCAGGAGGACGTGAAGATGGAGGGAAACAGCCTCCCCCTGGAGAGAGGAGCTCACGCAAAGACCCAGTCATGGTTCTGGGAGGCCGAGGCGGGCGGATTGCTCGAGGTCAGGAGTTCGAGACCAGCCTGAGCAAGAGCGAGACCCCGACTCTACTATAAATAGAAAGAAATTAATTGGCCAACTAATATATATAGAAAAAAAAATTAGCCAGGCATGGTGGTGCATGCCTGTAGTCCCAGCTACTTGGGAGGCTGAGGCAGGAGGATGGCTTGAGCCCAGGAGTCTGAGGTTGCTGTGAGCTAGGCTGACGCCATGGCACTCACTCTAGCCCAGACAACAGAGTGAGACGCTGTCTCCAAAAAAAAAAAAAAAAGCTGATACTGGATTCCAGGGAGAGAAAGGCCACTGGGCCAGACCACAGCAGATTCGGAAGCATGGCTAGCCCAGGGGACAGCACTGGCCTTCCTGGGTGGACTGCAGAGAATGAGGCGGGCTTTGCCCATCAGCCAAGTGGTCTTCCCCAAACATGTGAGATGCCGCATCGGCTCTGCCCAAAGCGTTCCACGCTTTGCCCACTTGGAAGGAAAGTCAGGAAAGGGTCTCAGGAGGAAGTGCATGGTCAGCTGTGTTGCGTGCTCCTGAAAGTTCAAGCAAAATCATTCTGGAGGAAGGATCTTTGGGTTAGCCACGTGGAGAGCACTGCTGAGTTGCCGTGAGAAGTTTCTTGGGAATCATAGGACCAGGGGCCCCAGCGAGGCGAGCGCTAGACCCAGCATGTGGACCAGAAGAAGGGAGCATCGTATCTCTGTCTGTTCCTCTGTCTACCCATCTACCTACCTGTGCATCTATGTATCCAACCAATCTCTCTCTCCACCAGTCCACTCATGTATCTTTCCCTCCTTTCATTTGTCTATTTCTCTATCTCTTTACCCATCCACCCATCCACCCGTCCCTGCCTCAGCAGAAAGCACACAAAGACGGAGGCCTAGAGACACGATGGCATCGCGTCTCCCGTTAGGCAGGTGTTTGCAGTAACCATTGCACGCCCAAGTAGCCGTGTCTGGTGAGGACCAAAAACTCAAGAAAGAGGCTGAGCCCTGGGATAGTGACACAGGAGAGGGCCAGTCCCTGGGAGTGGGCGGAATCCCCCGAGGGAAAGACTTCCCAGGAAGAGAGCAGAGGGGCCGGGGAGAGCCACGTGGTCAGAGCTGGAAAGAGCAGTGAGGACGACCAGAAGCTCACCCCCTCACCGCCCCCCCCCCGGGATCTGGCTCGGGGATCGGGCTGATAAGCCACGGGGCACACCTCAGAGGTTATTTAAGCCCATGCAAGTCAAGCTGCAGGGTGCGAGGAGCAAGAGCATCCCCCAGCGAGATTCGTCATTGTGAGGGCGTCACCATGCACCTCGGGGCTGCAGCACACCCAGGACGGACGAGCCCGGCTGTGTCCCGTGCCGTGACTCGGGGGGTGCCGGGGACAGGGCTTCGGAGATCCCCGGCAGCACGACAGCCCCTCGGGAGGGCCGCCCTGCCTTCTCTCTGACAAGTTCTGAGCTCTTCTTCCCCCGAGAGGCTGCGGAGAGGCGTGAGATAGATGAAAAGGGCCTGAAGTGTGACATCGGGAGCCCTTTGGGGTGTTCCTCTAAGGAGAGATGCTGGGAGGAGAGAAGGAAAAACGGGGTATGAAAAGCGAGAGAAAACAAAGTATCATTGTGCCTTAAGTAAGTCAGAATTGTCTGTGCATAATTATTATTCCTCGAGGCGGGATGGGAGAGGGTATCTGGTGGGATTATGCACCTCGGACGGTGACCTGGTTGCCCTGCCCCTTGCAGAACCCCTGCCTGGGGTTCCAGAACCCGACAGCAGCCCCTCCCTGGGGAGAGCTCGCTGGAGTCACAATGATGCTTAAAGGGAAGCCAACAGCCGCCGCCGGGTGTCTGCGGACCAAGAGCCCCTCTGCCATGCCACCCAGGGCCACCGCCCAGGGGATGCCCGTGGGCCTCCTCATGGCACCCTCCTGTCTCCCTGAGAGGCCCTCACCCCTCTGCCCCTGCCTCAGCGTGGACGTGACAAACCAAAGCGACGTGATTCGAAGGCTTTTATCTGAAATCTACTGGTGCCCACAGAGGCAGCGTGACCTCGGGCCAGGATGGGCGAGAGGCAAGGAGAGAGGGACTACCGTGTTTCCCCCAAAAAAAACCCACCCATAAAATGAGCCCTGGCAGGATTTCTAAGCATGTGCGCAACAGAAGCCCCACCCCGAAAATAAGCCCTAGTGATGGGCGTGGCTGCGCAGCGCGTCTGCACAACCCGTGCATGTCGTCGCGGAGCGGGAAAGAAGACGAGCAGCCCTTCTCATCCGCCCCGTGAGAGCCCTATGGCTCGACATGAGAGATCGGGGCCGACGGTTCTAGAGGAAATAGAGTCGCAAAAAATTCAGGATGGGATTCGGGGTTTGGAGAGTGATGATGATGTCCCAGAAGAAGACGACTAAACTCTATTTGAATAAATGTAGATCGTTGTACCATACTTAAAAAAAAAATTGACACATCCCCTGAAAATAAGCCCTAGGGAGTCTTCTTGAGGAAAAGTAAATATAAGACCCTGTCTTATTTTCAGGGAAACACGGTAGAGAAAGGAAATACTGCCTGTGTGTTATCTTCATATTTTTCTGTTTCCCTCATGCCCTTGCACTTCCCTTGTTAAGGATTCTCACACCCCTCCCTTCACTTCCTACCACTCTGACCCTCGGGCTCCTTCTCTTCCAGCATCTTATTTTTTATTTTGGCCCCCACAGCATTTTTTTTTTTTTAATTTTGGTAGTCCTTATACACTGCTCTGGAAAAATATCATTTTTAGCCTAAAAGATTATTTTCCCAAAGACGGTGGATTAAATAAACACGACTGAAAAGCTACTCAGACGTATAAGTGGGGAAACCAGACAGAATTTACAAAAAAAAAAATTAATAAAAGGGTTTCACATTTAGAAATGTGATACTGTTTGAAAGGATGCCTGGAAGTCTCTTTTTCTAAAATGGGCTCACTTTTGAAAGTAGCGTACATTACGTGAGTGAAAAATGTGCTGGTTAGCAGAAACTAAATAAAGGTCTGCGTAATTATTGGTTAAAGCTCTGTCTGAACACCCAGATACTACCTTGATAAGCATCTCACTGTCACTGTTCGCCGAAAATATGGGGGTTTGCAGTGAAACTACTCCTAGCTGGAAGAGGTACTTGCCACTTTTATAACCAGATGAAAAAAGATAAACTTTAATTAATTTTAGCATAAAACGGGAAAATCATGTCCTGATTCTCTTAGATGCTAATGCAGCTATTTTTCGAAGGAAGAAGATTGACTAGGATTACCGAGCCCAAATCATTCCTCTTCTGTTATCTGACATGTTTTTTCTGTTCTGTCTGCTCAGCACACATGACTGTGCAGCCTCCCAGCTAGCTAACCGGGGCCCCGGTAACGGCCGAAACACATATTTTGACAGAAATGAACCGGCATGACTTCAAATAAATGTTTGTGAGCCAAAGAACGTTGAGGCGGACCTTTTAAATAAATGATGGCCACGTTTTGCCATCTGAGAATCAAGTGATACATGAGGCTAAAGATTCTGATTGTGCTTTAAAGCTTTCTTTTTTTCTTTTTCTACTTTAACTTAGATTCATACTAAAATATTGCAGGATTTATTTGGCCATTGCTATTTGATTTCTGAGAACCACGGCAACTGGAAATTGTTTAGTAGAACAGGATTTCCTCGTTTTTGAGAAAGCCACATACATCAAACACGTGCCACCAACCCTGGCTGCAACCCCAACGGGTAGAGACCCAGTTACACATATTGCTTTATTAGAGTCTGTTTTCATGGATTTTTTTTTTCCCTTACTTTCCTTCATGTCCTGAAGGACCGATTGGGATGCTTAAGGTTTTGCCCTGGGACTGGACACCAACCAGAAGTTCTCTCCGTGGGTTTTGCTTTGATTTAGTTTCTGGTTATTTTTGCGTGTGTGTGCGCGTGCGTGTTTCTTTTCATGAAGGAAAAAAAGTAAACGCAACATTCAGACAACTTTCCTCTTTCCAGTGAAAATACTTTCATTGGTTCTGTGGAAGTTTCCCTTTCATTACCCACTGCGCAACAGGCCACCAAACGGTGGCAAAGGTGAAAACTCCCCGAGCTGTTTTGCTGGGACAGGGTCCCCCTGGGGGACAGGGTGACTTGCTCATTCGCGTGTGTCTCGGAGGAAGTGGCCTGTTTTTCTCTGATGGCGTCCGGGCCTTTTTCTTAGTATAACTCGAGTTCCAAGAAAACCACGGTTTGATGCTGCGTGAAATCAGAAATGGGTTATAATTATAATCCCATTTGAAAGAGGAGTTTTATCATTTTGGAACTGATGTTCACTTTTCTTCTTTAACTCCAAACCCCTTCCCCCACCCCTGTATCAAATTATTGTGGAGCGTTATCAATAACCCCGTGAAAGTCAACCTAAACGTCATGGCAAATACCAAACAGTGTCCAGGTTTTCCAAAAAAAACAAATAAAAATTGGTTAAAAAAAAATCAAGGATAGATTTTTTTTTTCATGGCAACTTGCAATAAGCCCTCTCTCTATATTCTAAGCAGAGTCGAGATGGAGAGGCACCCAGCATACAGACCGTCCTAATTGTCTTTCTCATCAGTAGCTTCAGAGGAGTTAAAATTCTCTCATGGTCATTAGTTTCCACGTCTAGCATCTGGCCTGACTAGACCCAGTGCAGAGCATTTCCCAGAAGCTTGGGCCCAGGTGAGGCTCCACTTCCATGGCTCGGCAGAGCCACACACCTGCCCTCTGTGAAGATTCCCCCTGATTTTTTAAAATTTCATTTCCAGGTGATAAGTATTCACCTGGGAGAGGGAGAAGCCGTCCTCTGTCGGAACCCGCAGTCTGTATTCCGTCGTGCGTTCAAGTTCAAGCATAACAGCAATTTCCTGAAATGAGGCCTGACCTGAAGCCCAGGTCCACCAGAGAGGGACCACCGAGATTTATTGAGCAAGCAAAGGTTGCTTGCTACCCTGACAGCAGAGCCCCTCGGTGGGGCTGAGCACAGGCGGTGGGTGGAGAGAAGGTTGGTACTCACAGTCGCTTCCAGGAAAAACAGGCCGACAGGGGGAAACTGTGGCAGGAGAAAGAAAGAAAGAAAAAAAAATCCCTAGTGAGTTCTGAGAATACCTGTAAGGAGACGACGTCTTGGTGTCAAAGTGCGTAAGTCTTGTCCCAAGTGTACGGGAGTTGCAAGAGAGTAAAAGGACTATTTGTGTTTGCGTTCGTTACTAACCAAAATCGCTACGATTACAACACTTGATAATGTCATCTTGTGGTTACCCAGAGGAAAAAAAATGTGCAAAATCAACAAGAGCCGTAGTTTTCCAACACACGCTTTTTGAAAGTGTTTATGGTGATAGCCACAGTCGAATATTAAACATTGGCAGGGCACGGCGACTCATGCCCGTAATCCCAGTGCTCTGAGGGACCCGGGTGGGAGGACGGCTGGAGCCCAGGAGGTCAAGGGTCAGTGAGCTGTGATCGCACCACTCACCTCCAGCCTGGGCGAGAGCTTGTCTAAAATAATAATAATAATAATAATTAATATTTAATGGCCAAATTTTTTTTGGTAAGCCCTCCATTTACTGTTTGTATTTTCCATGAATTAGTGAAGACGTGGGATCTTAGATGACAATAAAACCATTCTTAGTATTAAGAGTCATATGAAGAAAATCCAGAGGCAAGAAACTACACGCACCTGCATGCCCCCCATGGCGTTGGCCATTGGAAAGAGAGAGGAAAACATCTGCTCACCCTAACGAATAGAGGCAAGGCGCAGAATTTACTTGAACCTTTAACCTTAGCCAATATCTGATGAGAAATGCAAAGTCAATGGCAACCGAATGTATTTTTTTTTTCTTTTTTCTTTAGCTCATAAAACTGCCAGTAAATGTCACGAAATTTTGGTAGCTAATTTCCTACTTCTATTTTTAAGGCCAAATGTCTGGGTCCCAGTGGCGGACCAAGGGCACCCAGGATGACAGGGACAGGAGGCCCCAGGACAGGCCGCGAGGGGCGTGTTGTCTACGGAGGATGAAAACAGCCAGACCAGGTGAAAGCCGGCCTTCCTGTACCTCCCGGGTGCTGGCGACTGCTCACGAGCCATCAGTGGTGAAGTGCTCCCCCGCCTAGAGAGACCCCCTCCCCCACCCCAGCTCCCCTATCCCCTCCCCCACCCACCATCCAGCTCTGTTTCCTGGCTCGAAAGTCCATCGTGGACAGAGAAGGGAAATCTAAGGTTTTTGAGGGGAGGGAGATGTTCAGCCACATCATCCCTTGCTGAGAATCATATTAGTTGCTTTCGCAAAGACAGAAAATCTCATTTAGAGCAAACAAATAGAACATAAAATAATGCTGGGTCACAGCTACCCTGCGCTTTGACTGTCATTCCCCGCCGCGGTTCACGCTCCGGTGATACGTTGCCTGAGGGACTGAAGTAGACCCGAAGCAGGTATCTCCGGAGTGTAACGGAAAACCCTTTACCTAATCCCTTGCGTTCGGTATCTGGAGCGAACATGGTACCTTATTCAAAATATCGCCGCCGCCCGTGTCTTCTTGGTGTCATTAGTCTAATGGTTAAGAAAACATCTGGTGGACTTCAATCTCCAAGATGAGAAGAAACGATAGATTCCTTGACAGCTCTGCTGAAATCCATCAACCTAAAGCAAGTGATGAACATTTTGACGTGTTATCTTCGCACTTGATTTATTCGCTGTGATGTGCGCAAACACACACCCCGGCCGCTCTGGGAGAAGAGAATGTAAGAAGGACGCAGGGCGCCGAGGGCCGGGCGAGAAGGCAGAGGAAAGACACACATCAAAGGGGAAGGGTATTTCCAATCCGAGCTCGAGCTGGAAGGCGCCAAATGTGCAGTCCTTTGCACGTATACATGTAGACGGGTGGTGCTTAACATGTGCACACGTGCGCAGTCAGACCTTCACGTGCAAACCTGAGTGGCCGCGGCTCACCGCGTGGACAGCGTGCATTAAGAACCGAGAGGTGGACTCTCGCGTGGAGAATGACCACTGGCTCCCTGTTGTTGAGAAACAGGATTGCACAGACAAAACCAGAGGCGGGCCAGGCAGAGAGGGTCGTTCTAGTCATTAATCCTGCACCCCTGAAGATGTCTGTCCCCTTTTGCAGGACAGAAGTGTGTTATATCAAAAATGCAAAAAAAAAAAAACTTAAAAATATTTTCTAAGCCTGACGTCGCCTCAGCCTCTTTTGTGCATGCACGCACATACACACACATGGAATGTGCTTTGAACTTGACTTCATGCTGTCGTTCTCTCGTTCAAAATACTTAAGGAGCACCTGTTGCCTGGCGAGCAGTGTGCTGGGTACCAGAGAGAGGCCAAAACAGACAGTGTTTAAAAGCTCAGTGTTTAAAAGGGAAAAAAAAGCAATAGTCCTGTGAGAATAAATAGGCCCGGATCACGAATCCCTGCATCTGAGGATACAGGAAGGCCCACGGGTGACTCTGATGCCCTGAGGTTCAGGTCCCCAGTCGACACGAGATGGCAAAGCAAGCTATCCAAGGTCGTTGAGAACGTGATGAACTTGATTGCTAAGACGGAGAGATGCCCTAGACCACTTATCCTCAAAGCACGGCCAACGACCAGTTCAGACCTTGTGTGACTGCTTACTCGCTTTAAAAAATCTCCAGGCTGATACTTTCGTCAATACGATACGAATGAACTACTAGAAAATAAAATTACAGAAAGCATGCAGAATGCAAGCCAATCTTTTAATTAGACGTGACATTCGCTGACGTAAAATTACTCTGTCCGATGGCTCTAAAACTTTCGGAAAGGTCAGTCTGGATTTCTGTGCTTAGTGCGTCAGAGACCAACGGCACACAGTTTGCACCGACAGCACACAGTCTGCACCGACAGCACACAGTCTGCACCGACAGCACACAGGTTGCACCGACAGCACACAGTCTGCACCGACAGCACACAGTTTGCACCGACAGCACACAGTTTGCACCGACAGCACACAGTTTGCACCAACAGCACACAGTTTGTGGGTGGCGGCAGCCGCTCTCCTCTCGACTGTACCCTGGAATTTGTGCAAAGGTGAAGAAATGTAGCAGGATTGTGCTTCACGGAGGCAGATTTGAAGCTCGTTTGGGTCTGTACCAAAGGAGGATTGATTTGTGTGTCGATGTGGGTCTAACATCGGGGTAGTAGGAAAGCTCAATTTTAATTGCAGGCAATAAAGTGGAAGAGTCCCTGGCACACTACAAGCACTTAACAAAAATGTGCTGAATGGATGAGAAAATGCACCAGCCGACGGTTGGCAGTCCGTGTTGGGAAGAAGACGGGGGCGGGATGAGGAGAAAAAGAATGTCAGGACAGATCATGGGGCTCGATAGGCACCTACAAAAGGTGAGCAAAGGCACAGGTGTCATCAGAGACAATAAAGATGCCAAAGTTGTTCATATTTGGGAATGAACCAAATGAAATGTAACAGAGAACAGCGTAGATAGATTTACTGTCTCTAGAAAAAAAAATGCAAGCCATAAACTGACTCAACCGTATAAAAAAAAGACCAAAGACTTAGGGCTCTTTGTTGGCAGCAAGCTTAACGGTGAGATTAAGCTGCACAATCTTAAATTTCGTCAATAAAAGCTCAGTGTTTAAAAGGGAAAAAAAAGCAATAGTCCTAAAATATTCAGCTCAGGGCTGGACCACTTTACAAGGGGTTTTGATAGATTAGAGAGATGGAGCAAGCACCACAGCACCAAGGGACCTGAATACACAATGGCTTGATGTCAAGTGAATGAGAATGGTGAGAAGGAAAAGGTATTCCGGAAGCTGTTTCTGCCAGGAGGTGCAAAGGAAGGACTGGCATGGCACAGTCTACCCCAGGCGTCCTCAAACTGTGGCCCTCAGGCCACATGTGGGTGTTTTTGCCTGTTTGTTTTTTTACTTCAAAATAAGATATGTGCGGTGTGCATAGGAATTTGTTCATAGTTTTTTTTTTAAACTATAGTCCGGCCCTCCAAGGGTCTGAGGGACAGCGAACTGGCCTCCTGTTTAAAAAGTTTGAGGACCCCTGATGCCCTAACAAAGAGTCCCCGTCTCAACTCCCACCCAACCAGATCCTCAAAAATGCTTGCGGCCCCTTCAGTACCAGTAAACACAAGGGAAATAAAAAGGAGGCAAAAACAGAGTGAACAAAGTTTATGGTCTTTGCCACTTTGGGTAAAAAAAAAAATTGTAGTTTTACGTATTTTATACAGGCGCCCATGCAAATGTGTGACCTTAAGCCTTAATGTTTTTCAACTCCACATAAACCCGCCTAGACTAAGTAGGCAGTTTCTATCATCCGCAGTTAGTAGTGTTCGTCTCCTCCTTTCTAGTGATTTTATTTATTTGCTTTCCTTTTTATTGCTTTGGCTAAGGATAAAATAACTTGACATATTAATCATGATGATCTTTGCTCCTTAATTTATCATATATATATATATATATATATATATATATATCGTGTTTCATCATTAATATTTGACTCTGAGTTTAAAGCATTTTTAATCAGATACGGGTACTCAATTCTACAAGCACGTTTGGTCCTGAAATCCTGCTATTGCAGAACAATTAATGCTTTCTACAATAACAGGATTTTGTCAAATCCCCCGGCTCTTGTGAAGACTTTTATGGAAATCAGCTTAAGAGATGCTGCTCTGGAGGAACACAGAAGCACACGTCGCTTTGATACTGCCTGCGCAATTTCCATATCCCTTGTAGAAACAAGGCTTTTGTGGTACTGTTGCTACACTTTTCAGGAACATGAAACGGCACCTTGCTCTCGTCCATCAAAGCCTAAGAACTGGATTAAAGACCTTGGATCAAAGAGGGTTGCCTCATGTGTCTTTAGAAACAATGAAAACCTTCATCAGGAACACACACTTCCCATTGCTTGAGGCTCCTGGCTCAGAGAAACCATCATTTCCTCGACTTTATCCTTCATCTATTTTTTTTATATATATATATTGCTTACGATCTTATAGAGCTAGGTGTCAGCAGCTTAGCTTTCTAGACTCTGAAGATTATTATGAAGAGCGAAAAAAGTAAGAAAAAGAAATCACGAAATCAGTAAAAAGATAAACCAAAAAGACGAACACAATTTTTTTAATATTTTATTTGATCTCTCAAAACGGTAAGAAAAAAAAATATCAGAGAAAGAAAAAGCAAACTGTGTAACTATACAACGTATAAGACTGTAGTAAACAGCTAAAAATTATATCCAGTCCCTCAGGACTAGATTAAAGCAATAAAAAAAAAAAATTCAGTGCTCCGTTAGGTCTTGAAACCAAAGTGTGTTCAAGTGAGTTAATGACAGTTAATTCTGTACATGGAGCCCGGTTCTTGAGTCACCTGCAAAGAATCCTTGGCTGGGCCACACTGCTTGGTCACCCAGCTGCTCTCTGTAGCATGGTCAGCACGCGCCCCTGGTCCAGGGGGAGGGGGCGGGGCTTCAGATAGTTCCGGAACTTTCTGCACGGCACTTAACACACAGGCAGCAGGAAATGCAGACCACGTGCCAACAGACTGAGCTACTACAGTCCAGACCCAACCAGAGGCTCCGAGGAGGGCTGTGGAACTTATTAGATTTCTGTATTTCTTTTTTTTTTAATGAGATTACTTCCTCGGCAGGATGCCGAGTACAGCAGGTTCATCGTCTGGTCATCTGTGTGCCTGCCTTTGTTCCCGCACGCCACCCTTGTCTCAAGCCCAAGCAGCTCTTTACATCGCAAATGCAGCGACAGCATCCTCCAAGATCAGTGAGACCCACGGGCTCCGCACGGCGGCCGAGCAGCTCAAACCTGCGCCGGCTGCCCCAGCAGCACGGGTGTGTTCACGCACAGAGCTGAGAGTCCAGGACGCCCTGACTGGCTGGTACCCGCCAGGTTAGAAAAGAAGAAAAACTCTTCCGAGGCTTTTACACAAGACTTTTTCTGCGGGCGGTGGGGACTTGGTCCACACCCTCTGTATCTGCTGATCTCAGACTGGTGGGGAATGTCTCTTGTTAGTCCCCCAGTTTTTTTTTTTCTTTTTTGAGACAGAGTCTCACTCCGTTGCCCAGGCTAGAGTGAGTGCCGTGGCGTCAGCCTAGCTCACAGCAACCTCCAACTCCTGGGCTCAAGCGATCCTCCTGCCTCAGCCTCCCGAGTAGCTGGGACTGCAGGCATGCGCCACCATGCCCGGCTCATTTTTTTCTGTTGAATTGATTTCTTTCTATTTTTAGTAGAGACTAGTGGAGACGGGGGTCTCACTCTTGCTCAGGCTGTTTTCGGACTCCTGACCTTGAGCGGTCCTCCTGCCTCGGCCTCCCAGAGTGCTGGGATTACAGGCGTGAGCCACCGCGCACGGCCTAAGTCCCGAAACTGTTAACACGGGACAGTCTCGCATCCTTTCCCTGGTGAACGGTTTGAATAAAGATTGTGAGCTACTCTGCAAGGCCTTAGATATATAATACATATATATATATAATATATATGCATATGATAAAGATGGCGTTGATAATAGGTACTTGCAGTAGTTAACACTTTCTAACACCCTTATTATCATCTCAACATTGTATTGTCTTTAGTTATCACGTTCATTTTTGTCTTCCCAGCATTGACCAGATGTCAACTCAAAACAGATTTTTAAAAATCATCTGTCTTTCAAAAATGTCTTGATAAAAAAAAAAAAAAACAAAAAAAAACACTTCACTTGTGACATTTTGGGCACAAATACTGTTTCAAACATGAGAAGCCAACTATCTCCAGAATTGTTTCCGCGCCCGTAGCTCTGGCTGTGAGACTATGGACACTCGAGCCCGTTGACACCAGCGGGTTTATCTGTGGGTGTCGCACATCAGAGCGCTAGAGGGGCAGCCGTCTCCCTGAACTCCGATGCCTTCTGAGTTATCCTTATGTTTCAGAGATGACAGTGCTGGGCCGGTCACTTCTGTCCTGCGACCGGGGGACTCTGTTTCCCGCCCTACTGAGAGTCGGGGGTGCTGGGCTGCGAGAATGCTGCCGGCCGCTGCTTCTGATGGCGTCGGTTGTCACCGGATAAGGGACAATGGTAGCATGCACTTCCCGTGTGTGGCACGCGTGTGGGCAGGGGCGGCGCCCTGTGGGGTCAGAGGGCGCTCAGCACGGGGTCAGAGGGCGCTCAGCACGGAGCCACTTCCATCCTCCTCCGAGAACGTGCCCTGCTGGAGGCTGCCGGCCGAGTCTCCCAAGACCCAGGGGATTTCTCTCACCCCAGCTGGGGTCACCTCATCACCCCAGCTTCTGTGCCCCGCCCTGGAGACCTCGGAGCCTGAGGACCACTCCAAGCAAGGTCGAGAAGGCCTGGGCACCAGAGTCCTTGGGGTCCCATCTCTGGAGCGCCCCGTGGGACTGGCATGGGCCCCCCCTCCTGGCAGCTGCGTTGCACCCCCTCAGGGACCCCACCCTCTCTCGGGGACATGCCAGAACACCCCATCTCGGGGTCCGCTTCCCGGGCGCCTAACCTACTGTGCCCACTCCATGCCGGGACCTGTGGACCATGTTCCACGTATTGTCTTCTCTATGTTGTACAGCTCATGCATTCATTAGACGTTGTCTCGAGACAGATATCATTATACCACTTTTAAGAGATGGGAAGAACAAGATTTGAAGATCACAGGACACTGATTTCAGAGTGAGGATTCAACACCGAGGCAGCCCTAACCCAGGGCTTAAACTCTTCCCAGAACGTCGTAGCCAACGCCCACCCAGCCTCCAGAATTTCCTTTAGAGTCTCTCTAAAATTTGCTAAGCACAAAAATCGATGATGATGCCTATAGACTTTTTATGTTAAAAAAATAAATAAATAACTTTGCTGACTTAAAGCAAGAACTAGCCGTCGATAGACAAAGAGCTGTGGATCCTGGTGAAAGTTTCTCTCTAATGTTCCCCTCTGATTGAATTGGTCTCCTGTAAAATGCACCCAAGGGTGACCGGGTTTCTCTGCAAGATCTGACACTCACAACGTGCAGGTCTGGAAGCTTCCTAACGTGGTGTGTTACCCACTCACTGCTCAGGGGGAAGAGTTCCACCCCAGTCTTGGGTCTGCCTGGACAGGCTACGTCTCAGGCAGGTGGCCTTGCCAAGCCCCGCAAACTCTCAATTTTCCAACAGAGGCCGGGTGTGGTGGCTCACTCCTGTAATCCTAGCCCTCTAGGAGGCTGAAAAGGGCAGATCATTTGCGATCAGGAGTTTGAGACCAGCCTGAGCAAGAGTGATACCCCATCTCTACTAAAAAATAGAAAGAAATCAGCTGGACAACTAAAAACATATATATATCTAAAATTGGCCGGGCATGGTGGCGCATGCCTGTAGTCCCAGCTACTCGGGAGGCTGAGGCAGGAGGATCGCTTGAGCCCAGGAGTTGGAGGTTGCTGTGAGCCAGGCTGACGCCACGGCACTCTAGCCCGGGCAACAGAGTGAGACTCTGTCTCAAAAAAAAAAAAAAAAAAATTTCTAACAGAGACAGTAAAAATATCTACTCTTTGGGGCTGTTGTAGGGATTAGGTGTTATATGGGTTAATCTTTCATGAAAGGCGTTCCATAAATGCTATTTTTAATCATCGATTCAAAACTATATTTTAGAAAAAATATAAGATCCGTGGCCAGTCTCAAAACTTTCTACTGTAAATAGAAATCAAAATGCCGAAGTGTACTGCGGCAATTCTTAGAAGCGTCTTTAATTGTTTAGCTCAGTCAGAAAGGTGCAAGAAGTCCCTTGGCTGTGGTCACGGCACGCTTCCCTTTGAGCTCACCGCCGGAGCTCAAATTAGAACCCTTTCTTCATAAGCAAGAACACACATTTGAAGAACAGAAACCAACTCTGGGCTCGTGGGCTGCAGCAAGTAACGTTTGCTCCCGCTGGGGCAACATAGTAGCTAGCTATTGCTCGATAACCCAGGAAATTTAAATAAATCTCTTGTCCTGAAGGATTCTCAATAATATGCCTGGTACTCCCTGCGTCATTAGCATGTGAGCGCGCAGGTAAGAGCGGGCGGAAACTCCCCACGCAGGGGAGAGACTTGAAGACATCAGACAGGCTGTGCATTTATTTGTTTTTATTTTTCTAATTTTTTTTTTGCTTGGAGCAGGAGGTACTCTTCCATCCCTTCCATGAGGTGGAAGGAAAAAACTGAGAATTTCTCCTAGAAACTACTTAAGGTGACTTTAAGATATTCTTATCTGAACATTTAGGAGCTGATGTTCCATGTCATGCCAAAAAAAATGAAAACAGTACTAAAAAAGAAATGGCTAGGGTATATTTTCAGTTCCTTTTTTAAATTCTCTCTCCAGAGGCATGATCTGCTTAGTCACAGATGTCACAGGTTTCCTCCTGGGGGGAGTTTGAAACTGCGGCAGAACATTACGAAGGCAAGCGTATGTCCAGTGTGACGTGGAAATAAAACCTACGATGATAAAATTGAAGTTCACTTTTAAAAAATGGAAGCCAGATGCAGCCCGGCAGAGTGCCATCTGTAAAGTCTTCGTGGCATAAAAAGATGTGCTCAAAGTCTCAACCATTATCATGGGAACGTTCCGCAGAATTCCAGAAGG
This sequence comes from Microcebus murinus, assembly GCF_040939455.1. Taxonomy (NCBI): domain Eukaryota; kingdom Metazoa; phylum Chordata; class Mammalia; order Primates; family Cheirogaleidae; genus Microcebus; species Microcebus murinus. The sequence goes on from NC_134128.1 coordinate 23,914,874, forward strand.
CCTGGTGCCGGGAGAGGGGTCTAGCACCCCAGGCTGCCCCACCAGTTCTGCTCTGCGTGGGTTAAGGAAATGAAGCTGCCTCTCTCTTTGGGGAAACAAAATAATAGGAAGCATTCCCCCAGCGATCACACCCTTCACTTCACCCCAGCGTGGTCCAGCTTCTGTCTGCCAGCACCAAGGATGCCTGAGATCCTTGGCTACTTCTCTTTGCATCATAAAAGAAGCAATACAGTGAAATACCACATTTGGGGTATTAGTTTTTATCCTCCTCTTTCTTTCTTTTTTTTCCCTGTGTGCATCATTCCTCAGTCTCCTGTGGTTGGCGGTGTGTGTTTTCAAAGGTTATGAGGAGGAGGAAAGGGAGATAAAGGTTTGGGAAAGATAGTTTACAAATATCTGTCTTTGGTCTTTGGTCGCTGTCTAAAGTGCTGCAAAACTCTCCAAAACCAGAATCCTGGGAAGCAAAAGACGCAACTGCCTCTCCAGTGTCCTGTTTTAGACAAACAGGGCCTGGGAATGTTGCACATTAATATCAAAAGTAGCTTTTATTTTCCTCACACAAGGGATAAAGTACGTGCTTATTTTCTAGTGCAAAAACTAAGAAAATCAACCATTTTAAACATTTCCTTGTAAAGTTCCTTGTAACCCAAGATGGTACCTAATTGCGTATTTCCAAAACATTCCTTTTTCTAAAAGTAGAATGCATGAAATTTCCAATGAAAGTGATCCCCAAGAAATCTGCTTTTGTTTTTAGCTTATAGATTTAGATTGCAATTATTACCCAGGACACTTTAAAAAAAAAAAATTAAGACAAAGATAAGCAGCATGCCTCCTCAAATTTAGGAGGATTTTTAGCTCAGCCAGGCCTGGCTTAGGAAAGATGATCACAGATAAACTCCCTATTTTCCATTTTTTTAATGCTTTATTATTCATTTTATGTATTTATTCCTTGTATGTAAAAGATCAACCGTTCCTGAAAACAGTATAAATAATTTTTTTTTTTAAAAAAGTGTGATTTCACAAACAACTGGACTATATTTAAGACATATAAATATCATCTTATGTTTTGGTTTGTTCTCCATGGCTTAATTGCATACTGCAAATCTTTTGCATAAGTAGCCTACTGGCTGCATGCACAGAGCTCAACCCCACCCTAAAATATGCCTCAAGATGTGTTTTCTTGATCCGTCTCCCTACAGAGCGCAGGTTGTAGGAAATGTTGGGGCCCTTGAATTTGGATAGAATAGCCTCATGCCAACACAGCAGCAAATTTGTTTTGCAGAAAGATGAACACACGTCTCCATCAAGGATGCTCTGCCCTTCACCAGACAGAGCCAAGACAAGGTTTTATTCCTTCCTTTCCATCCCATGGCATTCACTTCCCTATGAAATTACATACTCACTACCTGCATCTACTGTAGCCCAGGGACAGGTCTTTCTCGGTGCAGTGTGTACAGAATTGGCTTCTGAAAACCAGCACAGAACAGTTTTCACAGAATCATCTCCTGATAGGTAAACATGAGTGCGCGCAGGGTGTGTTTTCCGATATTTTTACTTCGGGGTGAATCTGGTACCTCGAGTTGAGAATTTGCTTCTTGAAGGGTTGAGGTCACATGTCGAGCCTAAAGAAAGGTCAAATGGCAACACTTTGAAAAGGTCAGACCACTGGATGTGTTCTCCGGGAACGCGGGCGTGGCCGGAGCTGCTCTCTCGTGCTCGTGGTTTGGGTTTGATCACCGGCCCACAAGGGAAAGCATCTCATTTTTGTGCTGGGTGGTTTACGGATTACTTTGTATGGGCCCGCACATAATAATAGCAGCAATGTTCAGAGAGTTCTGACTGGGGTGTCTATTCAACTTTCTGATTTGATAAGAAATTATTTTGAACTAGAATCTGCTACTCAGATAAATAACACTCCTGCATCCTGATGACTCTCGGGGCCGGAAGGAAAGTACAGCTACGGGAATTTCAATCCGGGTCCCTTAGAGAAGAACCTTAGGAAGGAAAGGGAGAACTGGCACTTTGCAGGTTTTGAATAAATCCACCTCTTTTAAGGTAATTCAAGGTTAAAACCCTCCCGCCCCCAGGTCGCCCAGACCGGGCGCGGAGCGTGAGCTGGGGAAGCGTCGGAATTAAAGGCGGATTTATAAAGTCGCGGGTCTGAGCGGTGCCTTTCGTGGCAGGAGCTCCTCTCAGAGGCCGAGGAAACCGTCTCACATTCGGGCCACACACATTGAGAGTCGCTGGAGCAGGGTGAGGTCACGGCGCGACATTTCCCTGCCTGAGACGAGGCGTGACACCCACTGCCATGTTGGCGGGAAGTTTAATGACAGTCCCGAGCGGCTACTGGTAAAACTGTAAGATTAAAGCAGCGCACAGGGGAGTCAGTGAGCTTCTCGATGTCCAGACAAAACACTGCGTCATCCTTCAGATGGCATTGCTAAGGTGGCTGTTACGTCAATCCCCACGACTGGCAGGTGCCCACGGCACAGGCCCCGTCTGCCTGGGCCTTCCCCGGGGAGGGTGAGCTGAAGGCCCCCGCCCTGGCAGGCACTAGGCCCCGGTGACACAGCACGAGGTCACCTGGAGAGTCCCTCCCTTGCCCCACCTTTTCCCTGACAATTCACCCAGAAGGAGGTGGGAGCTCACGCCCTTCACCTGCGTCCTCCCACATGGCGGAAGATGTCAGGTTCTTCCCAAAGGAGGCAGAACTTGCTCCCTGAGCAAAAGCCGCCAGACTGGGAGGAGAGTTTCCACCACGAGACACCCGGTAGCAGGGCCGGGTGGTCCCGACCGGCTACCCACGGGGCAGGGTGCCTCGCTCATCGCTGAATTCTGAACTTCAAAGTCAGGGCATAGGCCGGGCGCGGTGGCTCACGCCTGTAATCCTAGCACTCTGGGAGGCCGAGGTGGGCGGATTGCTTGAGGTCAGGGGTTTGAGAGCAGCCTGAGCAAGAGTGAGACCCTGTCTCTACTATAAATAGAAAGAAATTAATTGGCCAACTAACATATATAGAAAAAATTAGCCGGGCATGGTGGCACATGCCTGTAGTCCCAGCTACTCGGGAGGCTGAGGCAGGAGGATCGCTTGAGCCCAGGAGATTGAGGTTGCTGTGAGCTAGGCTGACGCCACAGCACTCACTCTAGCCTGGGCAACAAAGCGAGACTCTGTCTCAAAAAAAAAAAAAAAAAAAAAAGTCAGGGCATAGATGAGAGCATGTCCAGGACTTCTTGCACCTCTAAATTTCACGTGACCAGTAACAAGACGTGGTTTGCGCATCGGTAAAATGTGATTCATACATGTTCACCCGCATTTTTTATTTCCTCTGTAGCGGGAAAAGTTTAGGATCCCTCTGCTTGCTTGTTGCGTGGAATGAAAAGGGAAGATACTTTTCAGGCTAATCGAATGTTTCTGTTTCCACCGCGGAGCTCTGTCCAGCTCCTGAAGTAGAAACCAAGGAACGCCGGAGGTCGTGCTAAGGTCTAGACGGGGCCGGAGGTGAAGGAGAGGCAGCAGCAACCACTCACCCTCGCAGAAGGGAACCTCAGGAACCCCACGGGCCCTCGCTCCTCACTCGGAAAGGTAGATGCTCACGTGAAGGCAAAATCGTGAGAGTCAGAACCAAGCAGCGATTCAGAACATGGGCTCCGAGGGAGGCTGTCGTGTAGATGAGGCTGTTCTTCACTCACAGACTTAATAACCTCTCTGTTCTCAGCTTCCTTGCTTGTGAAACAGAGCTGGTAACTAGCTCCCACCATGCTGGGTGGTGCAGATTAAACAAGGATGTATTAAGCTACAGTCACCACATCTACATGAATCTACAACTATCACATCTATATGAATCTACATCTACCACATCTACATGAATCTACACCCACCACGTCTACATGAATCTACATCCACCACATCTACATGAATCTACATCCACCACATCTACATGAATCTACATCCACCACATCTACATGAATCTACTTCCACCACATCTACATGAATCTACATCCACCACATCTACATGAATCTGCATCCACCACATCTACATGAATCTACACCCACCACGTCTACATGAATCTACGTCCGCCACATCTACATGAATCTACTTCCACTACATCTACATGAATCTACGTCCACCACATCTACATGAATCTACTTCCACCACATCTACATGAATCTACATCCACCACATCTACATGAATCTACATCCACCACATCTACATGAATCTACATCCACCACATCTACATGAATCTACATCCACCACATCTACATGAATCTACATCCACCACATCTACATGAATCTACATCCACCACATCTACATGAATCTGCATCCACCACATCTACATGAATCTACACCCAACACATCTACATGAATCTACTTCCACCACATCTACATGAATCTACGTCCACTACATCTACATGAATCTACACCCACCACATCTACATGAATCTACAACTATCACATCTATATGAATCTACACCTACCACATCTACATGAATCTATGTCCACCACATCTCCATGAATCTACACCCACCACATCTACATGAATCTACCACTACCACATCTCCATGAATCTACGCCCACCACATCTACATGAATCTACACCCACCCCATCTACATGAATCTACGTCCACCACATCTACATGAATCTACACCCACCACATCTACATGAATCTACACCCACCACATCTACATGAATCTACACCCACCACATCTACATGAATCTACAACTACCACATCTACATGAACCTACGTCCACGAGGATGTATTGGGCTCAGTCAACGGTAGGCATCATTGTTTATCACTCGTGGTTTCCAGGCAGCACAAACAAACCCACTCATGGACTCTCTATATTAAAACTTCCTGTAATTGTCTAATGATTATTGTATTAAATACCCTGAACAGGAGGGTAGGCTACAGTAGTTTCCATGAACATCTAAAATTCCACCGAATCATTTGCCTCTTGCAAATAAAATTTTCGTATTTCTCAGGTTTTACTTTATTTTTTAAATTGCACAACTTTTCTGCCTTTGTGTAGTACTCGATTATTCTTGTAAAGTATATGTAAAGAAAAATGTATATCTACAGCCCTTACTTAAATATGAGTATATGTTGTTAAAGGAAAAACATTGTCGTTTTGTTGTAAAGTAGTGGGTCTAAAGAAAAAACATTAGTGGTATGTTTTGAACAAGGAAATGGAGAAAAGAAAAATTTGTAAAAAAAAAAAAAAGAAAAGACCACAACAAAGACATTTACATTCAATTGAAGTAACAGTCTCAGGAAAAAATGTTAAGGATACAGTTGCAAAAACATATAAAAATGTAAATAAATGCTGAAAGTATAATTGTAACATTAAAGTGACATTTATTGGAGCAATTTTGGAATTCAATGGAGACCAACTATTTATCATATTCTTTATTTCTCTAAAGAAACCCAAATGGTGTAATTGAATTTCCTAAAGAGTGACTTGGCATCTCTGTTGTATCCCTGGACACGGCAGAAGGAAGAGAGGGTTTCCTTCCCTTCCCAGAGGGAGCAAACTGCCACTGTTAGTTGGGGAAAAAAATATATTATATATATGGATGAGAATAAGTTCATTAAACTATTTCAGCTATTTACACGGGCCACAGAGACCCAAAACGTCATCCAACTCTGGGATGGAGCTCCAGAGGGAGTGAGAAAGAAATATAAACATTTTTTTATCAAATTTTTTATAATACACGATGATATTGTTTCGGTTAAATCCTACCACAGGAAACTAACGATTTTCTGATTATAAACATAAATTGCAAAAGTCGGTGTAGAAGTTATTCTCAGTTCTTGAGGATGGGTAATGCCGTAGGACTTATTTCATAAACGGGACGTCATTAGACCGTTGCGAAGGACCTGTCAGTCACGTCGTCTAAGGCAAGATGAGGCCACCTTGGTCTGGACGACAAAAAAAAATCAAGCAAGTGGGACTGATTGTCTGGATCAGCCTTAACTTTGGAGAAACATCTGACACTGAGTCTCTGAGAAAATTAAGTTTGCACATTGTGGGACTACTATGCAGTGTGCAGTGATTCAGGTAACGATTAACTGCCGCTTGCTAAAAGCAAAGTCTAAGTTAGACTGCTGTGCCTGGTGACGAGAAGAGGGTCCCCATAGAGAGAGAAGAGGTCCCCTCACCCACCTGCGGTGTCCCTGCGGATTCTCCAGGCGTCCTTGGGCCACTGGCTGCAGGTTTCCTTGTCCCCACTTGTGCGTTTATAAAATCGGGAATAAAACACACTTCTGAAATTACTCAAGGACCTACAGGATAGCAAGGTGGAGTATCGCGCTGGCATCTCTATGGAGCTGTACGTCAAAGAAATAAAGACTTTGTAGGAGAACGGCATTGCCTGGGAATAAATGGTTTCCAGCGCAGTTGCAAATTAAATGTTAAATTAGAACTCAGCTCGGTGCAGTCTCCTTATGTGAGACCCCCTTAAAAGCCATTTCTTTGGGTGTTTGAACCTGAAGGACACATTTATTTTTACAGAATATTATACAAAGCTACAGCCACGTATAAATTATGGGTTCTGTACTTTAAGCTGTTGCACCTTCAGCTCAATGTGTTCAACTATGGAATAAGAAACCATTAGAAGAATCTGCAAACATTATGTTCCAGCTGTCTAAAGCTGTCTAAGGTCATCTTGTAGGATCTACTCTAATTTTATTATTTTTTTTAATTTGGAAAACAAATTCATGGAGTTGGCCCCTTGCTTGGGTGCAGTATTTCAAATGTGTATGTGTATAAAGTGGACCACTCACTGTCACAGAACAAGGGGATTAACACGTGAGATAGATGATTTAGTTTTCAACTTTTTGATGTATGTTCTTTCCTTTGAAAGGAATAATATGATTTTAAAGTAACTTTTACTAATGTGTTTAGACGTTTCCCTATTCCTGGTCAAATGATGCTCTCAAATTTAATGAACATGACTTTTTTTTAAAGTTTTTGAAAATTTTTGTATGGTATTGGTTCTTAAAATTCCTAACAGTTCTCCCATCAAGAATCGAGGGTGTATGTCCCCTGCCCTGGAATCTGAGCAAGGGGACTGCCTGACCAAGGGAATATAGCAGACGGGATAATGCCAGGTTCTGGGTCCGGATGGGGAGGAATTGTCACCTTATTCTTTCTCCTCTCTTAGGAGGAAGTCCAGGTAACGCAAACAGAGACACCCAAGAGGAAGGAACCACAGCACTCAGCCTTCAGCCACGGCTGAGCTCCCAGCCAGCACCCCGCACAGCCGTGCTGGCCCTGCTAGTCTCATAAACTTAGTCAAGTTGTTTAAACTCTATGTCTCAGTTTAATTTTCTGCAAGATACGGACTTAAAAAAAAATACTTAACTCACAGGTTGTTCTGAGAATTAAATTATTTAATACATTACAAGTGCTTAAGTCCACAGCAAGAACTTGGTAAACTTTAAACTCTGTTACTCTATAGCTGTGTTGGCTCTTCTCGTTACCACTGTCAATATTAATGAATTACCCCGTCATTGCTGTTTTAAAAATAATGCTTGAAAAATAATGCTATTTAAAAAATAACGGCCAGGTATCGGGGCGCTCCACACCTGGATTTAACAGCCAGCCTGTGATTGCATCCCTTCCATTTGTAAAAGTTCATACTCCCCACGCCGTTCCTATCTTCTCAACAGGGAAGGGCACGGAGTTACTTTCAAAGTCTCTGAAAGGCATAGTGTGAACCTTTCTTTGGCCTCTCCCTGTTGGCCTCTTCCATGTCTTCTCGCTACCCGGATTTCTTGATCCTGTTCCAGACCCAATTACCAGCCCCTCTGAGGTTTGTTGGAGCTTCAAGGGACCCTTCCGGTGAGAGTTAAAAATCCAGGGCAGAGAGGCAGGTGCAGAACCATGTAGAAGGAAGGCCACGTTCAGAAGACAGCACCCTAATGAGACATCCCCCCCAGACCCCTGGGCGCTCAGCACCTGCCCGGCCTGGGCCCCGTCCCTGGAGCTCTGGTTTCAGGAGGAGGTGCAGAGCTGGGGAGCCGCAGAGGGATGAAAGATTTGCTTTCTCCCTGGCCTAGATTCCAGACTCCTCTGTTACAGCCGGAATGCCGTGCGCGCCGGCAGGCAAGCTCACCCTTTTTTTCTTTTTGAAGAAGTAAAAATAAATCCAGGGAAATGGGGGAATCCAAAAATAGGCCTCAGTCATCTAATCAGAAAGAAATCCCACCAGCCTGGCAGAGTTCATCTCTGTGCAGTTTGCTTACAATGTTAAAAAAAAAAAAAAAAAAAAAAAAAGGTCCTTTTATTTTACGTTTTTCATTATTTGGGAAGACCCCCTTCTAACGCTTTAAAAAGAGATCACATTTTATGTGTCTGAGCTCTTTTAAAAATCACCCCATATTATCTGAGGGGGGAAAAAGCAGCTGGAGGCTTTTTCTGCAAAAAGGGGTTTAATTTTATACTCCAGGCAGCAGCAACAGCAGTGACAAAAGTAACCACCTCTAGATGAAGAAAAAAAAAAATTATAAACCAAGTTTTCAACAGTGATCAGAAATACATGTTAAATTTGTCGCCCTATTCCTTAGTGGCAAAAGAGCCTTTCAGCATTCCAGGTCGTTTTTAACGTGTTCTTCTCATTAAAAAGGTAGTTTCATGCATTCTTTAGGGCAACTTTTCCTTTGTATTTGTATTCCAAGTTCTATTCCTACTGGATGATAGTTTGGGCTTGGATTATACCGTGTGTGCTCAGTAAACACAGGATGCTGGAGGTAGCATCCGTCCATCTCCCCGGTGACGACAAGAACTGGAGCCTGGGTGACACCGGCACTTGCTGCTCTCCGAGCATCTTACTCCTTACACGTGCTGACCCTTCATGGCAAACCCACAGGAGGAGGCAGCATCCTTAGTGTCCCCCCGCCCCCCCCCCCCGTATTCCAGGTGAGGAAGATGAAGGCAGAGCTTAGGAACCTCCCCCCAAGTCACAGAGCTAGGGAGGGGCAGGGCAAGGATGCCCCTGGAGGGCTCCCAGCCAGCCAGGACACGCACCACGAAGACCCTGCTTCCTCCCCTGTGACAAAAGGGAGCTCTTCCCTCCTGCTTCCTCCTTTCTCCAGTCTGCACTCCACGAGGAAGGCAAAACGGCTCTGTGCGGGAGTCCTCCACCGCCACGCCCGTGTGCGTCGGGTGTGACTGGTGGAACGCGCTATTTTTGAAGTCCGTTATGCCCGTACAGACATCCGTAGGTGGTTCCCCAGGTGAAGCGCACCGCTGGTGGCTGTCGCCCTGCCCTGGATGGTAAGCTCCATGGGGGGAGTGGGGGGGTCCTGCACGCGGCTCCCCTCGCACCCGCCAAATCCCTGGCACTTGAGCAGGGAACTTGAGCACCTCCAGACAACCTCGCAGGTGCTCGGTTTTGCTCGAGGAACGGGTGACAGGCTCAAGCGCGTTGCCAAGTGCGTCAGCTCTGGCTGGGCCTGGGACGCTGCCACATGCAGCCGTGTTCCGGCGGTGGGGCCGGACCCAAGCTCGTGCCGCGGAACAGCATCGGCCGTGGGGTGCTCTGGGCCTCGAGCAAAGCCCGGAGGGGGAGCAGGCTGGTGGCGGCCCCTGAAACCAAGGGTGGGAGGAGACCGTGCAATGTGCTCGACAGGGGCCAGCCGCGGGCGTGTTTGATGGGGCACAACGTTTCGCAGATCAGGCCTCGAGTTCATAATTTTCTCTTTTATGTTCTTTTTCTTCATTCGGCATTTAAAATCCACGGGCACTCGCTCACCCTTGTTTCGGGGACGTGTTTATTACTCGAAACCTCCTGGTAGACGGGGTGTTACTTCTCTCTCCAGCACAGAAAGCTTTCCAGTCGGGGCTTGGCCTCCTTATTGCCTTAAACTCCCTTCAAAGTCAATATGAGGAGCCAGATCAGCATCAGTTGATCAACTTGCCTCCCTTATTGAACTTGTACTTGATGTATGAGATGTATGTATGAGATGCATGTATGTATTGATGTATGTATGAGATGTATGATGTATGTATGAGATGTATGATGTATGTATGAGATGTATGATGTATGTATGAGATGTATGATGTATGTATGAGATGTATGATGTATGTATGAGATGTATGTATGTATTGATTTGATGTGTGAGATTTGATGTATGAGATCTCTCCGGATGAACGGTAACAACCTGTCTTATTAGAGATGAGCTTCCTCTACTGTTGTCAGACGGCTTTCCGGCTCCTGTGCTCAGACACCTGCTTTTCCATCGGCTCCGGAGACCAGACTCCGAGGCTCCCGGCAAAGGGCATGAGGAGGAGCCTCTGTTTGCCTCAGAGGTGCCCAGAGTGCGGCTGCTTTGATGTCTATGTCCCCGGATGTGCAAGCCGGCTCCCCGACGTCCCTGCAGCCGGGGACCCGTGGGGGCAGAGTCGTGCTGCCACAAGCAGCCGAGAAACAGGGACGTTGTCCTGGCCAACCACTCCGGGACCAGCGTCGACTGCAGTCGACAGCCACAGGTGAACATGCACAGCGACTGTAGCCGACAGCCGTGGTGTGACTCTTCTCATTTTTCATTTATCAGAATAAAATTGTGAACATTTAAACATAACGTAATGAAGACATATATGTACGTGTTACCTGCTCTGATATTTACATGACAAGTAAAGCTGCCTGTAAAGTAAAACAAGCTCTCGGTGCTTTCAAGCTTTCCTCATCACACAAGAGCAGAACGGACCCGTCGTCCATGCACAGCAGACTGTCGCGTGGACTGTGAGTGAGGGCTGTGGGCGAGGTGTCGCGGCCGGTGAGCGCCGCACCGAAGTGGTTAAACAAATGAGCCGCAGCATCACCTGTGCGCACTCGTAGCGTGTCTTTCAAGGGGCTTCTCTGGCCACTTCATCTTGACATCCAACCAACAAGTAAATAAATTAATAAGCAAGGGAGCCGTCTCAGACACATCATGAAGAAAACACCCAACACGGAGACGGGCAGAGATGCTGGCCGGGGCGGGAGGGAGCTGTTTTCGCCGGAGTCCTTGGGGGTAGCCTCCAAGAGCCTGCGCCAGTGGCTGAGCGGAAACACGAGCAGAGAGACGGAGCCAAGACAGACATAAGAACGGGTTTTCCCAGCAGGGAGAGCCCCCCCTGAAGTCCCAAGGCAGAACGGCCCGGGGTGCTCCAGGAACAGAGAGTGTGTTGGTGTCTCTTGGGAAGGAGAACCCGACTGGGGCCCGGTGGGAGGGGGTGAGTTCACAGACAGAAGCTGCCGCACCTGCTGGCTCCCAGGGGTCCGGCGAGCAGGGTGGGGTTCCCTCCCAGGAGATGGGGAGCTATGAGGTTTGTGAGCGAGGGCGGGTGCGGCATCCTTCAGGTCTTACAAAGAACATGCTGGAGGAAGCGCCTCGGCAGGGAGCGTGTTGATGTGGGTGGGCGTGTTTGACCTGATTCGGAAAGGAGACGTTCGATGCTTTCCCGTGTGACTCCATCAGGGCAGGTGAACACACACTGCCACGTCCGGAGACGCCGCCCCAGCCCACCCCCACGTGGAGGCGAAGTCCCGGAAGAGCTGCTGCGTGGCCTCAAGGCCAGCACTGCAAATCAAGTGTGAGCTACCGTGTTTCCCTGAAAATAAGACAGGGTCTTCTATTTACTTTTCCTCAAGAAGACACCCTAGGGCTTATTTGCATGGGATGTGTTATTTTTTTTAGGTGCAGTACAATCATCTACATTGATTCAAGTAGAGTTAAGTTGTCTTCTTCTGGAACATCATCATCACTCTCCAAACCCCGAATTCCATCCTGGACTTCTTGCAACTCTATTTCCTTTAGAACCATCGGCCCCGATCTCTCGTGTCGAGCCATAGAGCTCTCACGGGGCAGATGAGAAGGGCTGCTCGTCTCCTTTCCGGCTCCGCGACGACATGCACGGGTCGTGCAGATGCGCTGCGCAGCCACGCCCGTCACTAGGGCTTATTTTCGGGGTGGGGCTTCTATTGCGCACATGCTTAGAAATCCTTCTAGGGCTTATTTCATGAGTAGGTCTTATTTTCGGGGAAACACGGTACTCACCAGCCGTGGCAGAGGAAATGCATAAAATGCCTAAATGGTTCTATTGGGATTTTAGTGATCAAATATCATCATCTGTGTATTTTCCGCACTATGGCGGGAACACTTCATAGCTAGCCTATTTCCCCTCCTGCTCCCGTTCGGATTTTGCTCTTAGAATAAATTCACACCCGACCTCTAGGTCCTGTGGCACTTTTCCTTACGAGCCATGTTTACCGAAGGTTTACGACTTGGCTGTAAAAAAGCAGTTGGCACCGAAACTGGAAACTTGGCATGAGCGATTTGGCATAAACATTGCCCGGAAGCAGTTTTTCTATCTAAATCTGGGAAAAACAGGCTAGGTCATTTTCAAGTTATTTGTGTTATTCATGCATAAATAAAATGAAGCCTGACAGCTTCAAACGGTGTTTGCTTTCGCACTCTTCAAAAATAGATGCGGTCCAAGAAAAGTAACATTTGGTAAACAAATACTCCATGACGGACTGTAAAAAAAAAAGGGCGGGGGTGGAAAAAAAGTGCAGTGCAGTGCATTAAATAGAAAGGGAAGACGGAAGTGTTTCAAAAGTCTCTTTGTGTCAGAAAATAGGAGTTGGGAAAGGTATTATTAGATGATTATGTGGGTTCTGGAGGCAAATTTAGAGATTCCCACGGACTCCAAATTAAAAGTGAAAACAAGCAAAAAGCAGGCTTTCAAATAAAATTTTATTGAGACCTGAGTAACACTTCATCCAAGCACACAAGGTAACCAAATATGTGCTATTCAGACAAGAAAGAACCAAATGATTTCAAAATATGTTTTTGAAGAACAGTGGGCTATAAAAAAAAAAAAGGTAAAATATCGGGAGAAGAAGGAAAGAAAACATGAGTGATAAATTGAAACATGTTGATTTAGAAAAAAAATACCAAATGTCAATGTTTGAAGCTCCTTCCCCCTCCTCTAAGTGTTGAATTAAGTTTGGAACTGCGATTTGTGGGTCTGAAGAACTCCAGCAGCCGGCAGCAGGTCTCTAAAGAGGGAAAGAGAGATGGTGCGGACCCACCGCTCCCCAGAGAACACCTTCCTGGCGAATTTAAAAGTCAGTCTTGACGTCAAGTGACTCTTGACAGGACTCCGCGTTGAGTTTTGTGAAGCGTGGGCAGATCTGGACTTTCGCTCTTGCCACTCTATCGGGGGATGACTAAAGAGACTGGGGCAAAATAAAGCCAAGCCAATTCAAACAGAAAGTAAAAATAAGTCAGAAAGGAAAGAAAGTTGAAGCATGTGCGGCCAGCAAGCCCGCGGGGACAGCGTTCTGTAGCAAGGGCTCTCGACAGAGGAAGGGATTTTTAGCAGCCGTTGTTGCTCACATCATATGCAGCTAAATCCCTATGGCTGTTCCTGGCAACAATGATCTTGTCTTCTAATCAGAAAGTGTCTTTGGCCAAACTGCGGGCAGAGGAGGGACAGAACTCTAGGACTGGATGGCGGAAGAATTTTCCACCTGGGGATTTCATCTGAATGGCACAGTTTGGCCATTATCGGGCCCTTAAGAGCAGCGTGGTTTAGTCGGTCCCAGGCGGTAACTCCAGCTAAAAGGACTCCTGGGACGCACCTCAAAGCTATTAGACCCTGGAACAAGCCATGTTGCTTTCTCCCTGTGTTTGCAACTTTAGAGGAAGTGTATGAGATCATTTGTTTACCCCGATATCAAGATTGTTCCCATAGCAACGCCGTTTGTATTTAGGATTCCAACTTGTCACTCGACTTGTAGATAAGTTTTTGCACCTGGAGAGAGCTCATCTTCCACGTTGGGCCCTGTGAATAAACACACGGGATGTTCCCATTGAGATTATTCTTGACATGTGAAGAAGTTAGAGACCTAGGGAGCCTTATCCCGACCCCAAAGGCAGGAGACAAATCAACTCCACAATTAAAAGGCCTCACAGAAACTGGATCCGGAGATCCTAAGTATTTTCTCAGAATTTGCGATTATTTCCAGCTATATTCTTTCAAGGTGCACAGTTAGCATAATCTGACTAGTTCCATAAATTCCTCGAGGGCCTGGGGTACATTTTATTTCTGGATTCTCAATTCCTTGCATGATGCCTGATGTTTACCAGAGCTGCGATGAACATCTGCTTGCCGGGCACTATGGCTCACACCTGTAATGCTAACACTCTGGGAGGCCAAGGTGGGAGGATCACTTGAGCTCAGGAGTTCAAGACCAGCCTGAGCAAAAGTGAGACCCCCGTCTCTACTAAAAATAGGAAAATCAGCCGGGCATGATGGTGAGGCTCTGTAGTCCCAGCTACTCAGGAGGCTGAGGCAGGAGGATCGAGTGAGAACAGGAGTTTGAGGTGAGCTAATGGCCACACCACTGCACTCTAGCCTGGGTGATAGAGAGAGATGAGTGAGACTGTTTCAAAATAAGAAAAACCAAAACCTGCTGAATGAATGAACAGTCAGTGCAGATTGTTGCTATAATATCCATCCGTGTTCCTGTCTGTGAACAGAAAGGGGTGTTCTGGTTTCTTTGTTTTCTTGAAGAAGCTTTCATAGATTCGCCTTTTGCTTTTAAAAAATTTTTAATTATTATGGATACATAATACTTGTACATATTTATCGGGCACATGTTCTTCCTCGGTTTGTTTTTGTTGTTGTTGTTGTTGTTGTTGTTTTTAACCTACCAGGGAGAAATGTTTGAAGGCTAAAAAAAAAAAGAAAAAATTGCATCAATCAGCATAAATGGATTAGCTGTTTTAAATGCCATGTGCTTGTTCTCTCTGTATGAGGCTGTTTGGAGACACTTCTAGAACAGGATGCTCTTCAGCTGAACAACCCAAACCTGCAGGAGCCAGTAACAACTGGAGAAGTAGCTGCCTACAGACCTCAGGTTTTGGGGGGCTAATAGGCAGTTCAATGCTTCCTGATGGACACTTAGGGGAAGTGAGCGTTGGGGTGCACTCACAGCTAGTAATCGAATTCCACCTCTTAGTGTACAACTCACAACTGGGGAAAACACGCACAACATCTTAAATCCAACCCAGAGAAAGTAACGCCCAACAAAATCTCCCAGCCAGATAAGATCTGGGACCTTTTTAATGAAGACGGCCCTAACAGGGGTGGGGAAGGACGTCTGTGAAAATGGCGTGTTGCACCCCAACTCGACACTTTCCTCCCCAGAGGTGTGGAGCCTGCGGTGACTGGCCACTTTGCCGTTGGCCGACTGTGTGCATTTTTTGGTATTGGAGTCTGGAGTATAGGAACCACTCAGTGTGACAGAGACTTGGGCTGGCCCGGGGTCCGTGTCCCAGAGGGACTTTGCCACCCTGCTCTTTGGCGTTTCCCCGGTGCCCCGTGCACATCTGGGGAAATGAAAGAGAAAGTGGACTGCTGCAGTGCTGATTCCTGGAACTGAAATGAGGACGCAGAGGAGAAGTGGTACTGCGGAAAGCGCCTAGGTTTCAGAATCAGAGGGACCTGGGGCTCGTTTTCTGCTGCTGTACTTGCAATATTTGTGACTCTTCATCAGTTGCTCAACCATCCAAGCCCCGAGAACCCCAACCATACTAGGAGGCTGTTCATACCTACTTCTGGACAGGCCTGGGCCATGCCTGGGCCTAAAGGACATTATTGGGGGTCTGCTCTTTCCCTCTCAACGCAGCGGCTCTTTCAGCCAGTCCGGTGACTCTGACCTGAGTCCTGCCTGGGCTGCACCGGCTGCTCCCAGCCCCTCCCTTGTGTCTCACTGCCTGACCAGCCGTTCCCTGCAGTACCCTGGGACGTCTGCCTGCTTCCTGCCCTGCAGCCTCTTCCTAACACTCTCAAAATAAAGGAGGCAGTAAACACCCAAGCGTAGCCTGAGCCCTGCCGGGTCCTGACCTCCCCGTGCCCTCTCCCCTCTGCCCATCCCTGGAGCACACCACCACCATTGGCATCCTTGGGCCCAGGGCCGGGTTCCCGCCGTTTCTCTCACCCCAGACCGTCCCTGCCTGCTGCTTCCCCAAGTCGAATTCTCACGTAAAACCTCGCCTCTTCGGCCAGTCTCGGCTTTTCAAACCAGAAAGCAGCCCACCCAACAGCAGCCGGCGAACGGCCACGCGGAGACGCAGACACAGGCCCGAGACTCCCCGTGGAAAGGAAGGCCGTGGTGGGGCAGGGGGGTGACGCACATTTACTGAGCGCCTGCTGTATGCAGATGACGCGTAGATTGGAAAACAACCCCACAAGGCGGGCGTTGTGTCGTTAGGTTCGTCTGTGCGGGTGTCCCCCGGCCCCCGGGTCCCCAGTGCCACGGTGAGCACTGGCACCGTGGACCCCACGACGGCGATCACAGGCACAGAGCAACTTCATACGAGCAGTTCGTCACATACAAGAAAGAATGAAAGTGCACACGGAAGCTGCGCAAAGTGAAAACACGTTCCAGAGAGAAGCGGACAGGTCAGTCCCCACGAGCGGAGAAAGACGCTGGAGTCTGAGCACAGCTGCCTTTTATACACTCACCGGCTTGTCCCGCCTCTTCCCTGGCAGGATTGGTAGCCGTTTCCCATCGTTGCAGTGATTGACAGGTGATATAACGGATCACATGACCGGTTTCCCTTCCTGCGCATGCGTCTTTCCCAGAATCCTTCATGAAGGTTCCACCATGTTATGCTAATTAGACGGTAAAGGTTAAAGGTTACGGGGAACTTTTTACTATTTATGTTCCCACCAGGGAACAGTTCCTAGCCGTAATTTGGTTCCTAGCTGCAATTCGTTTCCGCTCTCCACGCTTAGCGACTTCCTTGCCACCTATTTCCCCTCCACCAGACCTAACATTATCATTATCCCTACTTTTACAGGTGAGGAAACCGGGACTCACCTGGGCCAGGGTCACAGTGCCCGGAAGCAGTGGCGTCTGAATACGTCCACTTTCCACATTGCCCATCCTGATGGCAGACGTCCCCAGAACCCGGCCTGGTCCCTCAGGACAGAGAGAGAGGAACCGGCATGTCATTTAAGAGTCTCCAGGGCTGAACCCGATCCCTCTGTCTTAGTATGTTTTCTGTTGCTTATAACAGAATACCTGAAACTGGGTGATTTATAAGAAATGGAATTTGTTTCTTACAGTTGTGGAGGCTGGGAGGTGCAAGGTACAGGGGCCCCGTCTGTGAGGGTCTTCGTGCTGGTGGGGACCCTCTGCAGGGTCCCAGGGCCCTGAGGTGATGCAGGGCATCATCACATGGGGCTAAGCCTGCTACTCAGGTCTCTCCTCCTTTCCTTATAAAGCCACCATTTTCCCTCCCATGGTCACCTATTCATTACCTGGGCAGACTTCTCAGGAGCCTGTCACCTCTTAAAGGCCCACCCCTCAGGACTGCCGTGTCAAGGACCAGTTTCAGCAGGACTTTGGAGAGGACAAACATTCAGACCACAGCACATCCCTGCCTCTCCTCCCACCAGGCCACTCCTCAGCACCGAGTCAGCCTCGTAGTTCATGCCTCATTTTGTTCAGGCTGTTCCCTTTGGGCACTGATGCCATTCCCTCCCTGGTATAAACACTGAGATGCTACTGAACCTTCAGGGCTCGTGCCAGATGCCATGGCTTCAAGAGATTCTTTCCTCCCTTGGAATGGGGATCTTCCTTTGGCCACCACGGCATTTCGCTAGCACACTGACTCTAGCACTTGTGTTGCCATTGGTGTTCTCAGGCACCCTCGTTGCTGCAGGCCTCCCAGCATGTGGCCAGGCTCCAGGCATCTGGGAGATAACATCCCATCTCCCAGAGGCGCTCTCCACCCCTACCGCCCTAAGACTTCCCTTCTGCCACTGCTCCCTCCTGCACCTGACCAAGGTACGCAGGTCTCACTCGTTCCATTCCTTGTAGCGCCCGGTGTGGCGTTTCGTGCACAGTTGTGTTCAAGGTTAAGTTAGCGAGAAAGTACGAAGTGACGAGTGGGGGAAGCTCGTTCTCTCCCGGACACAGCAGATTTGTCTTTGTAGCCCCACCAGGAAGTATGTTTGTAAGACAATTTAAACCTGAATTAATCAATTGTAAGTCGTAGTTTATATAGTGCTTTCTGCATAGATCAAATCGAATCGGTCTTGTTTTCTTACTCTAGCAGGGCACAGTTGTTACGAGTATTCGGAACCCTCAGGAGAGGCAAGTCCCCTTAAAGACATATATATGCACGTACATGATTTAAGAAATATACCTTCTACTCTGCCCATCTCAGCTCCCTCCTGCCCAGCAAGGTGACACACTACCAGGCAGTCCCTGTAAAGAAAGAAGAAAGGTGTCTATATTTACTTGGGAACCTACAGGCTATAAGAAAATCCTTTATTTTGACGGTTCATAAGACATTTGCCATATTTACGATGCGTGTTTGCTACGTTCCTGCAGTTATTCTTCCCTGTGTTTAGAGAAACATCCTTCATAATTGCCATGGTGTATCTGCGTGTCATCCAGAGCTCCGCGTAGACTGACAGCAAAGTCAGTGGATGGGTAAATTGCATTCATATATTGTAGATGTCATTGTGATATATCTTTTCAATATGTATAGTGATACATAAGGTACATATGGAATCTACTCACAGTCAAGTTGACAGTCTATCATGGGGATAAGTATTAAAAGATATAAATATGTATTTAGTCATCTTTTCTTTTGCTGTTGTGTACCTCGGTAGTCTTAGAATTTTCTTACATAATAACTGCTTTAGTCCTAAGCATTGATAGGAGCTTTATATATTTTTGTCTACATGTTTCTTTTATTTTTCTGCATTATAAACTCATTTAAAAAGCACAAAGAGGCCAGGCGCAGTGGCTCACGCCTGTAATCCTAGCTCTCTGGGAGGCTGAGGCAGGCGGATCGTTTGAGCTCAGGAGTTCGAAACCAACCTGAGCAAGAGCGAGACCCTGTCTCTAAATAGAAAGAAATTAATTGGCCAACTAATATATATAGAAAAAAATTAGCCAGGCATGGTGGTGCATGCCTGTAGTCCCAGCTACTCGGGAGGCTGAGGCAGAAGGATCGCTTGAGCCCAGGAGTTTGAGGTTGCTGTGAGCTAGGCTGACACCATGGCACTCACTCTAGCCTGGGCAAAAAAGTGAGACTCTGTCTCAAAAAAATAAAAAAATAAAAAGCACAAAGAAATCAGGGCTAAAGCAAGACAAAACTTCCTCTGTTAAATTGCAAATGAATGCGGGATGGGAACCCAGACCGAAGGGCACCTTCCCCAGCTCTGATGTGGGTGGCTGAGGGAGCTGTAGGAAATTGGGCTGTTACAATCAGTTGTTACTAAACCAAATACTATATTGTGTGTGTGTGTGTGAGCAAGTGTGCACATGCACAATGACATATGCGTTTATTTTTCCAGAAAGATAATCAAGAAAATTTAAACAGTTCATTTAATAGGGAAAAGAGTGTATCTTCTAGCTGTCTATTCTGTTTAAATGTTCTAGGTAAAGGTCACTTATTTTTAATTACGAAAAAAATGTCAGCAGAAATTATCTTGGTGCAATCTAAAACCACTTTTCTTTTTCTTTGTACATACCTACATTTAAAAAAAAAAACTATAAGTTATTTTAAAATAACTACGTTGTGGCCTATTTTGGATTTTGATCACTAGGCAAATGTATAAATGCAGAGAGTTTACTTTGATCTTGCATATCCTCTGCATGCAAGTTTCTGAAAGTTTAAACCAGCTTTTTTTTTTAACACCTTTCCTACACTTTCTAGATTGGCATCATTATTTCCACTAACTTGTGAAATTTCCAGTGCCATATGAAAGAGAGACTTCCTTTGCAGACGGTCCACACTGGAGGTATGTGGCCTTGATTCCCCCCCAGGCTGAGGCCGTGGCAAGACCACGACAGGCTCTTAGCGGGGGGTACAACTGAGTCAGTCCCGCTGCTTCCAGGAATCACAGGGGCACCAGAATCACTTCCTTGGGTTGCTGCCACTTAATCACCCGGTGGTTTCTTGGTTTGTGTTCTCAATGCACGAAAGCTTATAATCATTTTTATGATCACCTCCAACTTTACAAACGCATGCAGAGAAACACGAGCTGAGCACGCCGCTGGGTCGGCCAACTGTATAGCTTTTCCAGGTGACTTTTGTTTTCACCCACGAGAATTTTTAAAAGCAAAGACAGGGAGATGCTTACCTAGAGAAGAAGGGCTTGTTGACGTGCTTTCAGGGGCTTGATGAGGAATTAATCACGTTGAGAAATACTTGCCCACTGGGCACCTTATTTGTGCTCCCAGCACTGGAAAAATCAGAATTTCCTTCTGGTTCCAATGCCAAGAACATCACATGTCACACTGAGTCCTTTCTCAAAAGGAAGGCTCACACGTGGGAATAATTTAGGATCCTGCAGTGGAGAGATGGTTGGGAGGTTAGCTGTTTCAGCAACCTGTTACTTCATTGAAAAAGACAATATAATGCCTGAGACG
This sequence comes from Microcebus murinus, assembly GCF_040939455.1. Taxonomy (NCBI): domain Eukaryota; kingdom Metazoa; phylum Chordata; class Mammalia; order Primates; family Cheirogaleidae; genus Microcebus; species Microcebus murinus. Next base: position 23,935,331 of record NC_134128.1, read on the forward strand.
ATGATGGCAACATATTCATATTTTTCACGCCATCTACTGAAGTTTGCAACAACGGTGCTTTAGAGATTTTAAATCTGGAGATCTCTTTCTCTGTTAAAAGGAAGGTAAGTGGCCCTGTCTCATCACCAAAAATACAAAGTGAGGTTATGCCCACTGCCTTTCCCTCTTAACAGCAGGGGTCCTGCCCACCTGCTGGGTGCTTGGGTTAAAATTAAAGAATCCATGAGAAATGCACAGAACTGTTAGGTGGCTACTAGTTCTGTGTCAACTGCAAAGAACAACAGCGGTAATAACTGTCTCTTGCTGGTATAATCTGCAATTCGAAGGAGCTTGGGAGAAAAGACAGGTGTGCTCTTCACAAGTGGGAATTACCAAGGAAAAAGGAGAACCACTGGCTGTTTTCATAAAGGGTCAATAGCAATCACACAAACTGCCTCTTATCCATTGATCACTCCTTAATTCCATCATAAAGAAAATGAATACCCTATTTTTTGAAATGCCTTTGAGTTCTCATAGGGGTCTTCTAATTAAATCATTAAGCAGTTTGATTGAAATACCAGAAACACATTGCTTTGGCAAGAAGTCAATGGGCATTTGTATAACATTAATTTTTTTTTTTAATCGGACTGATACTCTGGGTAATCTTCTTTTTAAACAAAAACAGCAGGCGAGAGCTCTGCTTTTATGAGATGATACCAACATATTGGCTTCCGGTCTCGAGTGGTGTTGATCCACGACTCCCAGAACGTTAGGTACCTGGTTCAAGGGCTCACCATCCACACACAGAGACGAGTGGGGGTTGCTCGGAGAAAGGAAAATTTCCAACCTATCCACAGCAGATCCTTGTCTAGAGAAACAGCAGAAGAGAGTACCAATTTGGAGTCTTCTGGGAAACATCCTTTGGGTGGGGAGGGGTTTATAAATGAAGCTGGAAGACCTCTCCTAAGATAGCCCATGAAACAGGGACGTGATGGGCCAGACCGGAGCATCTGTCTTATGTTAGTGGCAGGAAGGAAGATCTTACCTAGAGAAGAGGGAAAGAAAGAAAGGAATAAATATTTGGCAGTGCTATTTAAAAATAAAATATAAGGGGATTAGAGGCAGATTTCCTGGATGAATTCACTTGATTCATTTTTTGTCCATCAAGGTGCAATCCAATCACCCCTAGGAAATAATTTGGTACAGGTTACTACAGATATGACTCAAATGCTACCGGGGAAAGATGGATTTGGGGAGAGAGACGTGTGTGTGTGTGTGTCAGATTGCTGATGAATCCGGTGGACTGGACAACCCAGGGAGAAAGGAAGAAGACAGCTTACGAGGATGGATTTGGGGAGAGAGACGTGTGTGTGTGTGTGTGTGTGTGTGTGTGTGTGTGTGTGTGTGTGTGTGTCAGATTGCTGATGAATCCGGTGGACTGGACAACCCAGGGAGAAAGGAAGAAGACAGCTTACGAGGATCACATTCATTGTGACCTCAAATGGCATTTTTGAAATGTTAGTCTCAAATATTAGTAACGTTTTTGAAATGTTTTAGGGACCTCGCGATTAAGATAAAGTAGAACACTGCTAAATGCCATCCTGTCTCGGTGAGTGTAAGGTTTGTTCTATAAACAAGGTTGATCGCCGTGTGTTCCGAGTTCTGGAATTCCAGCACTCAGAGATCACAGCAACCAGTGGGGTTTGCTTGTAGGTAAATTGAAGCGCTCGACCAGCTTGCTGTCTTCTGATTATGCCAGTCCGCCTATTATAACACGCTACTTCTTTTTAACGTCGTGTACGGTGTATAGACTCTTGCAGATGCAGGTCTTAAAGAAGTGTGAGAAGTATATGATTTATGGGAAGCCTTTCAAAAGAGAAAACTTAATAGCACTTTAGATTTATAAACATTTTCCTTTTATTCTAATACTTTTAGCAGTGGAGAACTGAGTTATGGATCATTTTCCCACTTAGGTATACAGATGGAGGTGGCAACATCTATTTAGAAAGTCCCTGTGTTGCATTTATGCAGGACAGGGGAGCAGAGTTACCACATACAAATGCCATTTGCATGTGCTGTGCATAGCCCGCTCACATCCTGATAATAGCAGAGTTTCTGAAGCTTAGGTGTATTCTTGGAGTGACCCAATTCACTCAATCACTTCCCAGATACAATGAGAGGCCACTGAAGGTTCCGGGACCCTGGCGGATTTGAAGCCTTTGTCCTTATTTCAGGATATCTTTGTTCCAGTAACAATAGGTGACATCCCACATAATACAGTGCCATTTGTACAACTGCCTGCTGAAACTTCCTGTTTAAAATGAGGCGGAGGGATGTCTGAAAAGCCCGGATAGGTTACTGAGAAAGGAATCCACACAATGCTGGGATTTCCAGGATCTTCTCTTGTTGAAAATGAAACCAAATGTGTGGAAGTCAAAGGAAATGACAATATTCCAAAGGGACAGCCAACATCGTTAGGACTGAGTGTACACATCTGGGAACCAACCAAAACTTCTTAGAAGACAGGCTCGCCTTCTACCTCACGTGGTTTGCATAGCCCACAAGGCATCCTGCATATTTCCTGAGATTTGAAGTGAGGCATTGAATTGGTCCTTTTCCAAACACTACCATTTATGAAAATAAAAAAGAGGTTTTTCTCAAATTCTTGAAAATGCGTTTTTGCAATTTAATTTACTTTTGGTGTTTAAAACTTGTCAAAGAAAACAAAACAATATATCTCCTTAACAAAATATCAGTGAAAAACAAAGTTGGAGGCATCACACTTTGTGGTTTAAAGTTATATCATAAAGCTATATTGTAATTGAAACACTATGGTCCTGGCATAAAGGCAGAAACATAGACCAATAGTGCAGAGAAGAAAGCCCACAAATAAATCCATATGAATATGGTTAACTAATTTTCTACAATGGCACTAAGAGGACAAAGGGGGAAAGGACAGTCTCTTCAATACATAGTGCTGGAAAAACTGGGTCCCCAATTGCCAAAGAATGAAATTATATCATTATGTTACACCATGCACAAAATCAACTCAGATAAAATGCCTAAATATAAGACCTGACATCATAACACTTCTAGAAGAGAACACAGGAAAAAAATCTCCTTGGCATTGGCCTTGGCAGTGGTTTTTGAATATCCCATAAAAGTTTAGACTACAGAAGCAAAAATAAACACCTGGGACTATTAATACATTAAACTAAAAAGTGTCTGCACAGCAAATGAAACCATCAACAAAATGAAAAGGCAACCTATAGGCTGGAAAAAAATAATTGCCAACCATATATCTGATACGGAATTTAATAACCAAAGTTTATAAAGAATTCCTACAATGCAATAGAAGAAAAACAAATAACCCAATTAAAAAGTGGGTAAAAGACCTGAACCAACATTCCTCCAAAAAAGACCTAAGAGTGGCCAACAGGTGTATGAAAAGGTGCTCAACATCGCTAATCATCCGGGAAATGCAAGTCAAAACACTACAAGGTGTAAACTCATGCCCATAAGGACAGTTATTATCAGAAAAAGACAAGAGATAACAAATATTGGTGAGGGTGTGGAAAAGAAATGAACCCTAGTTCACTTTTGGTGGAAGTGTAGATTGGTACGGCCACTATGGAAAAAAGAGCATGGAGGTGCCTGAAGAATTTAAGAATAGAACTACCTTATGATGAGCCGAGCGACCCCTCTTTGGGGTCTATACCCAAAGAAGATGAAATCACCACCTTGTGAAGATGTCAATATTCCCACATTGACTGTAGCACTGTTCACTGTAGACAAGAATGAAATCAACCTAGGCGTCCGCTGATGGACAAATGGATAAAGAAAACATGGTATGAATACAGTGGAATATTTTTCAGCCTTAAAAAAGAAGGAGACCTTTCCATTTGCCACATCAGGGGTGACTTGAAGGGCTTTCTGGTCAGTGCAGTAAGCCGGACTCCGAATTTGCAGAGCAGATAATGCCCCACCCACCACCGCGGAGCAGAAGAGACAGTCCCCACGCCAGCTCTGTTTAGAATCGTGGGTGTAAGCTACAGCACCCGAACATCTGAGTGTCTGCAACAGAGTTTTCAAACGGACCAACGTCCCTGAGGCTGGCGACGTGTACTACAGTGTGTTTGTCTCCCACGTGGGTCTCCGTTTACATGGAAAGCAAATAAGCGTCATTTGTGGCTTGTTGATGCACTACCAAGAAGTGAAAAAAATTTATTTGGCAACTTTTTTTTTTTTTTAAGGAAATAACACAGTTGGGATGAGAGCCCCAAGAGCACCACGAAGCCACGAAACGCACTCCCTTATTTTCTAATAAGACTGTGGACTGCTTGTGGGACAGACGCTGCCGCTGGCCACGTGTGCGGTATCATTGGTCATTCTCCCGCCAGTCCCGGGAGGGAGTAGCCAACGTTATCCCGGTAGAGCAAATGAGAAAACTGAGGCTGCCGAGACGTCGGGGACCTTGCCCCAAACCACTCAGCTCGTAGGCGGGAAACCGGCCTCGAAGCCCAGACGGTGTGACTCCGGCGCTTCTCTGCCTATCGGGAAGGCACCTGCCATCCATTGCAATGTCATCAGCCGTGGGATTGGAACCTGGCGTCACACCCACAGCCGCCCGCTCACACTCACAGGCATCTTGCACACGGGAAGACTGCACCGCCAAAACCCGGCCTCAGGGGGCCATCTGCAGGGCGGATGACAAAGGTCCCCACCTCGGTTTCTCCTCTCGCTCCGGGATAGAGGGCCCCGTGCGTGCTCACAAAGATGGACATCGACTTGCCGTGGTAGCTCATCTCCTGCGATTCCAAATCCTTCTCACGGCTGGCTAAGAGAGGAAGGAGCAGCCACCGTCCCGTGTAGGGGACTGACATAATATTTTTCTAGTTTAAGAATTAAAGTTAGTGAGTAATGTACGTGTTCTGCCCAGAGCGTTTGAAAGTAATCTGTTCGGGACAGGCTCCCTGTGATAAACAAAGGTGTTGCCTAGAGGCATAACTAAGGACCTGAGCCTCAACTAGCAAGAGCAGCCCCACCCCACGGCATTGGGGGTCTGGAGGCCACACGATAAACATATTGTTCCTGTGATTGCCGAGTACACCCCAGAAGATGGCTGGTTAGTCAATGACGGGTAAGACCCCTCGAGGGAGGGGTGACCGAAGCAGGCACAGTCGCCAGGGTTCAGCCGAAGATCTTAGGGGGGTCACCCTAAGAGAAGCTGGGGATGAGAAATGCCTCCTTTGGCTCACCTTGCCCATTCTTGCTAATCTAGGACCTTTATCTATGCCTGGTGCCTAGAGCAACCACCTTGAGATTCTGAGTCAGGGGACATCTGCTTCCCTAAGGCTATTCCGGAATTTATGGCCATTGCTGCAATGCCTGGGCGGTTACGTACAAAGAACTAACTTTAATTTTTTAGAGTATAAAGATAAAACTGACCAGGTGCATTATGACTCTGAGTCAACCATTTGTACGTGTGTCTGCGTTTTTCTTTGTGTTCTGCGCGTTTGTGTTTTATGTCCTGTGTTCATCCTCCGTCCTGCAAACGGGCCACGACAGTCCCATCTGCCTTCCAGTGCTTCTGCTTGAGGACTCCTCACGCACGGTCCACGGCGGGCAGGCCACGGTGAGCTCCGCAGTCCTGGGCAGTGGGGGCCGAGTGGGGAGCACAGAGTCCCCCCAAAGACAAAGGATCAAATCCAAGAGTCCATTGTGAATATAGGCATATACGTTAAGCCCACATACCACCACCAGATAACGATGATGATGATGATGATGATGATGATGCCTGACTGTAAAACTGAGCCGGGAGGAAGAATTATCCGGATGTCTGTGGTGGTCACCCCCACAGCCCTCTGAGCTCTTCAGTATTGACTCGGACTGCCCGAGGTTTGGAACGCCTCGCTTTAGGTCTGCAAAGACACACGAGGCTCATCATTGTCACCTAGGGATGTGTCCCCCTGCACAGATGAGCCAGTGGCATGCAGGAGGGCATGTGATAGGAAGCCTGTCCACCAGGGAAGAATTATCTTTTACTGGCAATCTGCGAGCACCCCTGGAAAAATGCTCTTCTGTGATCAAATTATGAACGCTGTCACCCCAAACAAAGATTTCTCGTCTACATCCTGGGCGGATATTGGATGTCATTTTCTTTCTTTCTTTCTTTCTTTCTTTTTTTTTTTTTTCCTGCTTGGCATTTTGATATAAGCAAACAATAATCTCCAAATAATTCCATGTTTACATATGGCATGTGACAAGTGACGTATGTGGAACTGTGGTGTTTAGTGGGGGATATTAGAGACGTCCCATGCATAATGAAAACTGTATATATTGAAGTGTAATTTTTCTCCTACAGCTTTATGTGTTCGTTGACAAAAAGCAGGCAGGCAAACTTCTCCCAATAATGAAAGCACCCCCCCCCAGAGTTTAATTCTCTCATGACAATTCTCCTGCTATGCATAAAAGATGGAAAAAGTCATTGGAATACTATCTAAGGGGAAACATAATTGCAAAACTATTGTAATTAATGCTGTTGAAATAATGGATGTAAGAGACTGGTACTTCTGTATGAAGAACATATTGGACTACTATTTTAGGTCAAGCCAATCTTTCAAAGGCAAACTGATTACCATTTCCAACAAAAAGACAGAATACGCCACATGGTATACTTTATATTTAGCCTTCATCTAAGGATGCAGAGAAGACTTAAGCAATTATTTTACGGAATCCGCTCAGCATCATCAATTATTTAGACCTAAAAGAACTGCTTCCTAAATATCAGGTTTCCTGTCTTAAAATTACCCAGATCATTGCCTTAGATCTCCACGATGCTTTGCTAACTAATAAGGCACGCCTAAAGAAATGTATCTTATTAAGCAAAACAAATGCAGGCTTGATTGATTAATTCTCTTCCCCAACAAGTTCAATTTAATATCACATTTATTAAACACACCTATTTCGTGTCGGCCAGTGATGGAAGCCTTTGACAGTGAGCCTCGCTCCTGATAAAATCGTAGACTTACTGAGGGGCACGCCAAGCCTTCCGCGGCCGGGGGACCCCCTCACTTTTAAATCCCCACCCCCTCTGCCCAGTTAGACCCACACTCAGCCCTCCTTGCTTGGAAGCAATGATCGCACCATCTTCCAAGCAGGTCTAGAAAAAGTCTGGCAACAGCATCCTGGCGAATTGTTGTATCTCTTATGGGGCAGAGTTGAGAATTCAGAACTTTTTCTGTGCTGTCCCTAATGAGTGACAAAGGAGAAAACCGACAGAGGAAAACCACAGTTCACATGCATGCATCAGAAGACAAATGCTGAGACAGGGAGCAGGGCTCTAGGTTCTCTCGACAAAGCAAGAATACGTGAAGTCTCCAACGCAAAGTCTTTCATTCCAGATGAAATTTTCTTAAACTCAAGAACCCTTGAGCGATACTTACCAGGGCGTGATGGGAGTGATCGTGAGTGTTTACTATTCTACATATACCCTTGAAGAAAATTATACACGTAACATCATTGAATTTTGTTATATGCAAAGTATGCCTCAATAAAATTGAAATTATTAATTATCCGTGGCTGCCTAACAAATCGCCCCAAGACGCGGTAGCCTAGAACAACATACATTTATGGTCCTGGTTTCTTTGGTTCTGGCCTCCGGAGCAGCTGAGCTGGACCCTCTATGATGGAACCTCCCAGAGGTTGCAGTCCAGTTGTGGCCGGGCTGTGTTCCCCGTGAAGTTCAGCCTGCACGGTGTCACCTCCAAGCCACTATGCCGTTGGCAGGATGCAGCAGCTCACACTTGCCGGCTGGGGGTGCCCCGATTTCCCTGCCTCTCCCTGGAGGTCTCCCCACCCTGGCAACTGACTCTATCCGGTGCCAGCGCAGGGACGCAGTGTGGGTTTTCACACAAGGCAGAAGTCACATTTTTTGCAACTTAATCATGAAAACGAGACCCCCTCACCTTGGCTGAGTCCTGCTGGTGAGAACCAAGTCGCTAAGTCAACCCACCCTCCAGAGGGACAGGCCACCCAAGGGTGTGGAAATCAGGGGGTGGCAGTTATTTACGTCTCTTTAGAAGTCTGCCCGCCACCAATCTATTTCTAAGGACAACAGGAATGACGGCATTCTCAGCTAAGAATTCTCTCATTCTGACAAAAAGCTGTGCGTCAGAATTCTTTATGCTAAAGTGACTTTTCACTGTGCCTTTATTCTTATTTCTGTGAATTATTTGCATAAATACTTTAAAACATTTAAGATGAACAAACTCAAAGGGTCTCTAGGGCCCGGACAGCGCACGGCAACTATTTTTCCAGGTGTGCGGAGGGTTCTCTCTGCTCACGCCTCTGTTGAGTTTTCCTGTCACTGAGATCTCTTCATTTGGATCTTCTGGCAGGAATCCTGCTTGTGCTAAGGACCCTCGTGGAAACGAACCATACATAAAATTTAAACATATTTGTGTTAAAAAAAAAAAGTCATAGTTTGGAAAATACCAAAAAGAACCCAGATTTGCAGTAGACTCTGGCATAGCACAAGTGCTACACTTTCTAGAAAGGCTGGGTGGGGTAAAGGGTTATAGAAATGCCCAAGGGAATCTGTCCCAGGACAATGTCTCCCCCCGTGATGTTGCTTCTGTTGTTGTTCATTCATTTCTTTCCAAAAAAAAAGCTGGAAACGCACATGCCGTTGATCCAAATTTGGGGAGAAACAGAGGCTGGGTGGGTCTCTTTGGAAATGCACACCTTCTCCAGTGGCTTATGGTTGGTTTGCTTTCTCCCATGCACTCTTGCCCCCTGCCATGAGGGATGTCTTCTCACACTCTCGAAACCTGAGCCTCCACCTACGGGGCCCTCCGCTGGTCCCGGCCACCCCACCCGCTGCTGCGCACGGGGCTGGAGTCCCCCGTCCTTTCTCTGTGGCCCAGTCTGAACTCGTTCCTTAGGAGACAGTTCATCGTGACTCGGATTCTGAGACAGGTCCGCAGCCAGCCCGCCAGCACCTGGAAGAATAACTGGCATTCCTCTCTCGTTGTCATGATTCATCGTGAAGTGACTGGCAACAGGCGACATCCTATTGGATCTCCGAATTAAGGTAAATAACATGATTCTTCAAACACGGGAGAGATTCTTGCGCTAAGACGCATTCCACAAAGGGGACCCTCGGGCTGCCCGGTGCTGGCAGGTCTGTGCAGAGATGACCGGTGTCGATCTAGGACTTGCGCCCCCAGCACCCGGCCCTGTGACTCGGAGACACCCCAGATCTCCACAGGCACCACTTCCCTTCTCAAAATTTCCCTCAGTATCTTCTTCATGGTCTTCTGTTGATAATTCTGAACTAGCAGAAAAATCCACTGCAGCCTGTCGCCTGTTCCCACTTTTCACCCCTTCTTTTCCCTAACCTCGCCTCGGAGATTTGTCTCCATGAAAGAGCCGTAAAAGGGAAATGGCCCTCTCGTGGCCACTCTGGCCAAAGCCAAAAGGCTCCCACGGCTGTAGCGTTTTCATGACCATTTCCGTTTTCAAGGTATGTGGTCTCCTAATCGCTCCAGTCCCCCCCCTCCGGGAGCCGTGAGAGGAGATTACCGCTCTGCTAATTTTACAGATAGAGCATCCGAGGAGAAACGAGGACTGGCAATTTGGAAACACAGCTGTCAGTGCAGAATCGCATCCATTTGCGTCTAAAAGTAACGGGGCATCTAATGATGCTTAAGCTCAAGAAACAGCAATTTAAAAAAGAAACGAAAAGCAGAAGCAAAGAGGAAAGAAAGATGCAAGGTTAGTTGCAAAGGTAAGATAGTATATACACTTCTGTCCTTAAGCCTGAAAAACATTTTTTCAGTTAGGTTCCTATTTCTTTGAAATTGTCTGGGGAATGGTTCATTTCAGGGAAACTTTGGTCTAAATTGCTGTGATCTCACCATACTTTTCTTTACTTAACGGGATGGACCCAATGTAGGAGAGACAGACAACACCTTGGATCCATGCTCTCCTGGACCCCAAACGTCCTCTGTCCAACCAACCTAACTCGGACAACTGGAGTCTGCTGCTCTCCTGGGATGTCTTTCCCATGTTCCCCATTCCCGCATGGCTACTACTTGGTCCCCAGAATGCCCCCAACTCTCAGTCATAAACTCTTCTCATGGCTTCTGTTTTTCCTCTTTCTGGGCCTCCAAGAACCACGTAAAAATATAGACTCTCTCAGTTCTGAGCCACGTGATTTGCTAGTAACGATCCAGGTGGGAAGACGTTCCCAGCGTGTATTCCACACAGTGGCTCAACTCTTCTCTTCCGTTTCCTAGAACGACAATCTGACCCATGGGATTCCCCAGCTGTGAAGCTCTTTTGGTTCCTCATTGTGCTCAGAATGAAGCCCAAAGTCCTCATCTGACATCCCAGTGTGAGGCTGGTGGCAGGCCCCCTCCCTTCCCTAGATCAAAAAAGAAAAAGCTCTTGAGACCAGACCCTCCAAGGACCTGCCAAGGACGATGGCCCTGCTGAAAACTACCACACCCCGATAAGAGAGTTATGGCTCCTGGGTTCCCCAAATACCGCCAGCCCTTCCTATTGACCACCAAAGGTGGCCCCAGCTCTTTCCGCCAAAAGTCCCTAGCCCAGGCCCAAACAGTATAAAAGGCCTCACTCCCTTCAAACGGAGGCAACTTCTGGGGCTCCCCTCTCTTGGGGCCCCAAGAACCTCGTCCGGGAGCACTAAATGAAGCCATGTGGTTTGGCCCCACTCTTTCTCTCTCTGTGTCTGTCTTTTCTTTCTTTTTTGGGAGGGGGAGAATATAATAGTTATTTTATTTTTTTTTATTTTAGTGTATTATGGGGGTACAAGTGTTAAGGTTACGTATATTGCCCTTGCCCTTCCATGTGTCTGTCTTTTCTTTTCCCCGCTGCCGAAAAACCATGCACCCAGCACTCCGAGATTGGTCCCAGTCTCCTCCCTGCCTTCTCTGCCCTGCAAACCCTCAGCAGGTGACATTCTTGCCGTCCCGGCTCCCAGCTCCATCTGAAGCAGGTCCTCAGGCAGCACCCTGGCTCAGCAACCTGCCTGTTTATAAAAGCTTTATCCTCTGATCTACCCGGTCCTCAAGCCCTGTCCCAAATCCTGCCTCAGGAAGCCTTTCAGAATCAAAATGCCTCTTTCTTTCTTTCTTTCTTTCTTTCTTTCTTTCTTTCTTTCTTTCTTTCTTTCTTTCTTTCTTTCTTTCTTTCTTTCTTTCTTTCTATCTTTCTTCCTCCCTTCCTTCCTCCCTTCCTTCCTCCCTCCCTTCCTTCCTCCCTTCCTTCCTCCCTCCCTTCCTTCCTTCCTTCCTTCCTTCCTTCCTTCCTTCCTTCCTTCCTTCCTTCCTTCCTTCCTTCCTCCCTCCCTCCCTCCCTCCCTCCCTCCCTCTCTCTCTCTCTCTCTCTCTCTCTCTCTCTCTCTCCCTTATAATAATAGAGCCTGTTTATTGTTACAGAACGTATCACACCGGACCAGGCAGGAGAGTGGTTTCCGTGTGGGTCTCCCTGCAGGCTGACTTGCCAGGGCTGCCTAATGTCTCACGGTGCTAACGACAATGTTTGCAGAACGGCGAGAAACTAATAAGCACATCTTGCCATACCGTAATCTGATCACTCTAAAGGTATCCCTCCAAACCCCAATTTTTTGGTCTGAGTTCGAGTCCACTCTTGCACGAATGCCTCGTTTTCACCCCAAACTCAACGTGCCTTATTTACTTGTATCCAAACACCTACAAGACCTCTTTGCTTAGACAGCTGACAGTTATTAATAAAATCTCCTATGTCCATTACCAAACTCTTTTTTTGTTTTTTTCTTTCTTTTGTTGTTGTTATTGTTGAGACAGAGTCTCACACTGTTGCCCGGGCTAGAGTGCCATGGCATCAGCCTAGCTCACAGCAACCTCAGACTCCTGGGCTCAAGCGATCCTCCTGCCTCAGCCTCCTGAGTAGCTGGGACTACAGAGGCACGCACCACCATGCCCGGCTAATTTTTTCTATATACTTTTAGCTATCCATGAATTTCGTTCTATTTTTAGTAGAGACAGGGTCTCGCTCTTTCTTGCTCAGGCTGGTCTCGAACTCTTGAGCTCGAACGATCCTCCCGCCTGGGCCCCCCAGAGTGCTGGGATGACAGGTGTGAGCCACCGCGCCCGGCCCATTGCCAAACTCTTGACATTCCCCCAAACGCTACCACTTCTTTAGTGGTAGGCAATGCAGGAATCGGCCCAGCCGTTCAACAGTGACAAGTCATGTTCTGCCTTGTAAGTACTTAGAAGTGAACTAGTGACCCAGGAAGGAGCCATCATGACAAAGGTCTGTGAAGCAGCATGGCACTGCCGTCACTAAGCGTTTCTTTCTATTTCTGTTTTGCTGTGAAGCAAAAGACAGCAAAGAGGAATCAAGGGAAAATCAGCAAAGAGGGGACTTCCCATGAGGAGGATGTTTTGAAAAGGCCCGCGGGGCCCAGCCCTGCTCTGGCCTAAGAACCTCAATGGCCCTCCCCGGGCTGACACCCCCTGGACAGTGTGGGGGAGCCTCCCGGAAGGTTCCGGGGCTCCAGAATATACTTGTGCTTGTAATGACTTACCCTATACAGACGGCCGAACCACGAAATAAAGGTCCAGTAGTTTTCAACATATCCTTTAGGTGTCTTAATAAATTCTCAGGTTAAGGGGCCGGGCGCGGTGGCTCGCGCCTGTCATCATTCTAGCACTCTGGGTGGCCGAGCCGGGAGGATCGCGCTCAAGGTCAGGAGTTCAAAACCACCCTGAGCAAGAACGAGACTTCCGTCTCTACTGAAGAAATAGAAAGAAATGAATCGGCCAACTAAAAATATATACACACACACACACACACACAAATCAGCCAGGCATGGTGGTGCATGCCTATAGTCCCAGCTGCTTGGGAGGCTGAGGCAGGAGGATCGCTTGAGCGCAGGAGTTGGAGGTTGCTGTGAGCGAGGCTGACGCCACGGCACTCACTCTAGCCCAGGCAACAGAGTGAGACTCTGTCTCAAAAAATGAATAAGTAAATAAATTCTCAGATTAAAGACAAAGAAACAATAATACAACAAAACAACAACAGCAACAAAACCCTCTATGTATTGCTATCAATTAATTCTAAAACAGCGTAGGTTCCTGTCTGACCATTTCTTTCAAAATTGTGATGCCCAGAGGTGGCGCACGTTCTGAGGGGTGTCCTATCAAGAGGACATCTTAAACTCTTCATTTGATCATGAAGAGTTTACACAACTTTATTATCTATATTTCGTGCTATTTGTATCAAATTTTTGTGCAAAAATAAAATAATTGATAGGAAAAACAATAGAGTTGACACACACTGCACTTTCACTCTGTCCTGTAAGAGCAAGGTGACTGTTGAACCGTGATGACCAAATCAAGGTGCCACCTGGTAGCAGCGTACCTGAATTCTGCGTCCCAGAGAGGTGCCTTAAACTAAAACTGTAGGGCTAGACTCACAAACGTTAAGAGCACACACAAGAGCTGATGGTCCTACCTTAGAAACCTAGGTCGGCTATAACAGACATGTATTAAATGTCGACTGGATTAATAAATCAAGAGAAAAATTTCTACTTTATCGTGCATTTTTTTCATTAGTTACGTTATTTCGAATGCAGAAGTACGGTTGTAGTTAATTATTAGTTCTCTTAGGGGAAGGACCCCGTAACGTTTGCTGGTTTGATTCTCAACACAGCAACCAGTGCCTTGCTAAGAATACAATGAGAACACAGTATACATTTGTTGATGAACTAGAAAGTCTCTATGTAACTTGGTCTTTAAATGACTTTAGCAAATTCTATACATTTCACATGAATGGATTTGATATTTTGTATCCATTTAAAGGTTTAGCTTGTTTTGCGGTTCTGTGCTTCAAGTCAAGCCACAGCGTTTCGCAACATTAGGGCAGTAATACCTTATATTTATTTATACAGGTAGTGGGGACAATGAGGGCACTCGGGATGTATTTTGAACGTAAAGTCACCTGGATCTGCACTTTAAATGAGTCTCCTATGGAAAGAAAGTGAGGCGTCCGGAATCAACACAAGATGTTTGCCTGAACCCACTGGAGTGGTAGAGGTGACTAACAGTGGGCACATCTTCGAGAAGACCAAGTTGGGGACGACAGAATCAGGACTTTGGTTTCTGATATGTGATGTTTGGACACCCACATCATGGGAAGCTTGAGATGGTAACTGTATACACAAGGGTCTCATTTTGTGAACAAGAATACAAACATAAACATCAAGATCTATCGGAAAACAGAAACCAAAATAAATTATAAATGCTGCAAAACGACAACTACCAAAAAGCATCGCAAATTCCAGAATGACATAATATTTGATTCATTAACTGCCTGACATTTGTTTCTAACATAACTTTCCTACGGTGTTTAGTTACTTATTCTTCGATTGCCTCTTTGTTTCAATGATTCTGTAACATCATTTTCTAGAGACAGTAGAGAGATAGTTCGGTCTTCCCAATAGCACGTCATCAGAGCTAGTTTTCATAGCTTGAAAATTTCCTTTCAGTCTCACAAGTCCTTGTTGACAATATCAGGTAAAACTTTGCAGGTTCCTTGTCAGATTTGGGGAAGCCTCTATCAACTTCTTTCATATGCAAACTATAAAAATTTCAGGGCATCCTATGTTTTCCTGTGGAATAACTAGTTGTTAAGTACTATTTAATTTTTCTATTTTGAAACGTATCTTTTCCTTTTAGTCAATCGCTACTTTCGGTATGATCCGGAGCATTTTTGGACATCTGGCTTCTTGACATGAGCACCACTTCGACCCATGCCACTGCGCCTCTGTGTTGCTTTCGTTTCACATTCGGTCGATTTTCATCTGGTTTTTCTTTCGGTTCTTTCGTAAATGAGCTTAGAGAACGGCTGGAAAAGGTGCCGTTTATATTCGCAAAATCGGGAGTCTGGATTTTTTTTTTTTTTTTCCGCTTGATTGAAACCTTCCAAAAACGGCTTTCCAAATTGCTACCGCAATGGCATCATCCCGACTTAACTTCCCCGCGTCCGGGCCTCAGAAGTTCCCGAGGCCTCCACCACCAGCTGCCGTGTGGGGACGTCAACGTGAAAAGAAACAGAGGTCTCAGCCAGTGTGGTTATGTCCCTTTTGAAAAAACCACACATGCACGGCATGCGGCCACACAAACCCCTTGCGAGGGGGGCCCCTGAGCTTCCTGGAGAATCAGCTCCGGTTAAATGCGCAGGCCGCCTTCCACAAAGCACGGGGAAACTCAAATTGCGACTCTCAGACTCTGCTGTCCGGGGTTGGAGGAGGTCAGAAAAATGCCACCAAATCTTCCCACGAGAACCCCAGACCTTTGCAACTTCTCTTTTATTTTTATTTATTTATTTATTTATTTTGAGACAGAGTCTCGCTCTGTTGCCCAGGCTAGAGTGAGTGCCGTGGCGTCAGCCTTGCTCACAGCAACCTCAGACTCCTGGGCTCAAGCCATCCTCCTGCCTCAGCCTCTCGAGTAGCTGGGACTACAGGCATGCGCCACCATGCCCGGCTGATTTTTTTCTCTATATACTAGTTAGCCAATTGACTTCTTTCTATCTATAGTAGAGACGGGGTCTTGTTCTTGCTCAGGCTGGTTTTGAACTCCTGACCTTGAGCGATCCTCCCGCCTCGGCCTCCCAGAGTGCTAGGATGACAGGCGTGAGCCACTTCGCTGCCCCCAATTTTTTTTTTTTTTAACCATCCGTACCTGCCACCTGGTTGATTTTTTAACAGGTGCCGTTGCCATAATGAGCAAAGCCCCTCTGAGAACCTCTGTTCTAGATTCTCAGCGAGAAGTCACGTGCTGCTCTGGGCATGGCTGGCGGGAGCGAGGGCAGTGGGGGGTGCAGGATTCCTCCCCCCACCCCCCAGCCAGGTGCAGCCCTCTGGTCCCACCTGTCTGGTTCCTCTGTCCTACCTCAACACCGGGGCTTTGACAAGGAGCACCAAGACGGATCCCAGGGAGGCAGGGAAGGACGGGAAAGTAGGAAACGAGACACTGGGAGTCAGAGGAAAAGTGGGGAGAGAGAGGAGGAGCAGTTGTCCAGACAGAGCGGTAAACGCTTAGAAGGTTGTAGGACAGCTGGAAGCCAAACCCCACTGTCTTGGGGGGATTTCGCTTCACCTTCATTCGCTTTTAGAATGTCAGGCTGCGACCACAAATTACGTAAACTTATCTTACCCTTTTGTGATTTTTCTCTTTTGATTGATAATGGTAAAGGAAGTTTCGAGCAGAACGAAAGTCCATTTTTTTTTTTTCAACCGAAACCTATTTTTGTCTAATGCACCGCAGGCGTGAAAAGTCCCAGGTTGGTGAGTCGCTTGAACGTCTAGCCTAGTAGCTCTGAATAGCGGTGGACGGGGCTTGCAACTCACTCCTCCCTTCCTCATCACACCTTCCCATTCCGACTCCTCACAAGACTTGACTCTTTAGGGACCGGGATGTTCCAGCAGAAAGCCGACGGCAGGCGGAAGCCGGGATGTGGGTGCTTGGCGCTTTTGTCTGCCGGGATGCATGGCCAGACTGAGGGAATCTCCATGTCTCCAAGCCAAGAAAGGGTTCCTTCAGAAGCGTCCTTTGTCTTTGAAATATGGAGATCGAAATCAAGAAAGAAAACGTACAGGGATGGCCGCTTCTCTTCTGCAAGAAGACGGGTCGGCATGCCCAAATTCTCTTCTCAGGAGGAAGTACACAGGCGCCAATGAAGCCATCCTTTCCAGAGGATTCCGTGCAAGACTGAGGTCTAGAGACTAATTAGGTCACAAAGCAATTGAGGGGTTGAGGGGAGCCACACCAACCACCTTTTCCCCCTTTGTTATAAACAGATTTTACGTAATGTATTTTTTTTTTAATTTCAGGATATTATGAGGGTACAAACAGTTTGGTTACATTTTATGCAAGTGCCTCACCCAAGCAAGCATCAGAGGCATGCCCTTCCCCTCTACAAAGGTGTATTTTTTAGATATTTGGAACTCATCGATATATTTATGAGTTCTATTCTAGAGAAATCCTTTTTGTTGTTGTTGTTGTTGTGGAGGGGTTTTTTTTGTTTTTGTTTTGTTTTTTTTTTTTTTTGAGACAGAGTCTTACTCTGTTGCCCAGGCTAGAGTGAGTGTCGTGGTGTCAGCCTAGCTCACAGCAACCTCAAACTCCTGGGCTCAAGCGATCCTCCTGCCTCAGCCTCCCGAGTAGCTGGGACTACAGGCATGCACCACCATACCCTGCTAATTTTTTCTATATATTTATAGTTTTCCAGCTAATTTCTTTCTATTTTTAGTAGAGACGGGGTCTTGCTCTTGCTCAGGCTGGTCTCAAACTCCTGACCTTGAGCGATCCACCCACCTCGGCCTCCCAGAGTGCTAGGATTATAGGCGTGAGCCGTGAGCCACCGCGCCCGGCCAGAAATCCTTTTGACAACCTTGAGACACTGCCACCCTCTCTGACGGCGTGTCACGGTCATCCTCACGTGGGCAGGAAAGGCGCTCAGTGAGCAAGGGGTAATCCCGGGAGAAAGCGAGAGATGAAAAGAAGCACACCTTTCATAAACCGCATTAGCCAAAAGGACGATGTCAGTCAACGTATCAAATGGCATTTGTGAAATGTCAGAGGAAGGGAAAATGTCTCGGCCACATGCAAACGAGAAGTAACACAGCCAAGCAGAGGGTTTTGGTGGGAACAGTCCCCGCAGAGGCAGGGCTGGCCACCACAGGCCATTGAGGGCAAATGAGCAGCAGCCCCGCCCTCCCTGGGAAACGTGGGCCCTCCTCCCAGTTGTCAAGACAGGGCCACCAAGCAGGTCCCAGCTAAATACACACCTGCCTCAAGCACTCCCGCCACTAGCTCGCGATCACTGTCTTAAACTGGCTAAAGAAAGGTAATCGTGTTAGAACCGGTTTAATGTCACCACCAAGTATAGAGCTAACCAGAAAAGGACACATGAAGGACAATCTCTAGTCTCCATAGCAAACCCGAAAATGAAGAAGCAAGCATTTTCTTATCTCACACCATCAGATAATGGTTTGCCACTCAAAATATACTTGGTAACATATAGGACAGGGTGGTATGAATGTTTTTTAGGTTATATTAAAATGCAGTCAGTTCTGTAAAAAAAAAAAAAAAAAATCATTGCAAAGAGTCTCCAAACCTGGCGGAAACCACTCCCTGTGGTAATTTTTATCTTTGCCTTGTTATTAAATACTCACGTTCTTTGCCCTTAAATGCAGCTAGCTGGACGATTCTAGCAGGTAAGTTAAGTGTCTGTTTATTCTGCTTGGCAGTAAGAAATACAGAGTTTAAACCAGGGGTCCTCAAACTTTTTAAACAGGGGGCCAGTTCACTGTCCCTCAGACTGTTGGAGGGCCAGACTATATTTAAAAAAAAAAAAAAACTATGAACACATTCCTATGCACACTGCACATATCTTATTTTGAAGTGAAAAAACAAACAGACAAAAACACCTGCATATATAGTTTGAGGACACCTGGAAAACCGTTGAGACCAGAATTTATCAAGAAGGCAACATTCGGGCTCTCTGTCACTTACTAACTCTGGGCAAAGTCACATTAAACTCGAGTTTCCTGTCTGTAAACCAGAGACAATACAACCTCCCTTTCCAAATTCTCCCGAGATTCAAATAAGTTCGTATATTTTAAAATGTACCTTGTGAAATATAAAGCACCAGGTCACTGTCATCGGCTTAACGTAGACGGAGCCATGTTAATTGGCTAGGTACTCTGTTAGGTGTCAAGGGTGACGCCAAAGATACCAGGTTGCATCTGGTAAAAGACGGGGAGAAGAATCGCATCCATGACACAGGCTAAGAGAAAGCAAGGCGGTTTAATTGGGTTATCTTTAGGAAAACTCCCAAAGCTAACGTTTTAGGAATAAAATTCTACGCCGAGTAGAGGTTGTGAACTCAAATGTCCACACGGACCAAGAATGTTACCTAGTGGGAGGTGCAGGCTGGGAGCAAGAAACCCAGGTGCAGGAGCGTCATAAGGACAGCAGACAGCGCCGGCCTCTGTCGGGGAGACAGTAGGGAGTGCCGGCGACTGTGGAAAAGTGAGGGGTGTGGTGGAGACTCAGCTCTAGCCAATTGTTGCATCAAGGAAATTTGGACCTCGTCTCACTAGATTTCCAGCATTTCCAGAAGATGGGAATCTTCCGAACGTGTATGTAAAATCTTCCGTCTTTGAATGTTGGTGGTTTATGTCTTTCCCCCTGAAATACCGAGTGGATTATTAATAACACTGGGGCTCAGAAAAACACATGTGCAACTGGGCGTATTCGGGAGTTCACGTCTTCCTGAGACAGAAAGGCAGGAGGCTGGGGGTGGAGGGATTGGAGGTGGAGCAGTTGCCTAACTGAAGTCAAAACTCACTGACACGGTTCACTAGGTCGTGGGGAATGTGGATAATCCGGTGCTATCAAAGAAGGCAAAGTAATAAGGAAAGAGAAAGTTGGAGTCAAGCCCTGGTCATTTATGGGAAATGACCTCTGAGATCATCTGTCCTCAAGTGAAACTGACCTTTTTTCTTTCTTTCTTTTTTTTTTTTTTTTTCCCTCCTCTTGCTAAACATTCCTGAGGCCGGCGTGCATTAAGATGAAACTGCAACATTCCCCTCTGGCCAGAGTCCCCGATAACAGGGGGTGGGCAGGATGGGTGGGCACAGGGACAAGTGGGGTGGTGGTGACCGCCACCCCACCCCAACTCCATTCTCCAAGCCCAGGAGACCCCTCGGGGCCATTCAGAACACAGCCTTCTTGGAAAAAAACACGAAGCCAAAAGGGCTCAGCTCAATTCTGCAGTTTTTTATGGCAATATTTTTATGATATCTTAGATAACAGACAAAAGGAACAATGTGTACAAAAATAAACATCACCATTTTTTTTTTAAAAAAAAGCAATTTTGTTGAAGCAAAGGCTGTCTTTGATCTTAGAAAGAAATTCTCATTAATTGATTCATTTGATGAGAATCTTGATTCCTTAAGCCAGGAGCTTTGAAACAACTGCAGAATATAAAGCTGAATAAAATGACAGAAAATGGAATTTATCAACCTGTTTAAGTTAACTTGTACGTAAGACAAGGGTGTGGGTTGGGGGGGCTGATGCTCACAGTCATTAGAGGCTGTTTTTCCCAACATTTATTAAGATACAGAATTATTGGCAATTTTTACTGTATTGTGATTAAGAATATATACATTTCAATTAGTTCAAAATAGCTCCATTAGTTCAATCAAGACCACTATTAAGAAGGTAGTGATTTTCCTTCTTACAGAACTTGAGCAAGATCAGCTCTGGGTACAGAAGTAAAAAGAAAATTTGGATATTTATTCCCCGACATCAAAAGAAACTCGGTATTTCAGATTGCAAATATATATTCACAACTGCAAAATTAATGTAAAGATATAATTTTAGGGAAAAAAATATGCACATATATGTTTGTTTTCCACCCACATTTTTTCAAAGACCATCCAGAGACTGACTGATTGCCCCACGGCTAGTGCAGCGTGGTCCCGGATACAGCAGGTATCTGAACACCTGTGGTCTCACGTCCAGGTAACTAAGTTAGCAGGTAAGTGCCCTGAGAACAGCTCCCCCTCCTGCTGCTCAGAATCCCTCAGCCCTCATGTACTTAAGTCACAAGTGTTGGGATGAGGTCACTGTGTCAGGTGCAAAGATGAGCACAGAACCTCCAGGCAGGCCCTGGGGACTTGGCGGGCAGGGAGCGAGCCTCCCCACCTGGTAAGTATCAGCCTGTCTGGTCATTCCTTGAGGATTGGCCTTGAGGTTACGGGCAATGACTTCCTGGCTGAGTTCCCAGTGGCTCGCAGAGCACCGACTGTATACACAATGCAGACCCGAAGAATAAGTGAATTTCATAGCACCAGACACCAGCAGGCAAAAAAGAGCCGGAATGGGCCCAGCGGCGCGGTGGCTCATGCCTGTCATCCCAGCACTCTGGGAGGCCGAGGCAGGTGGATCGCTCAAGGTTAGGAGTTCGAAAGCAGCTCTGAGCAAGAGCGGGACCCCATCTCTACTAAAAATAGAAAGAGATCAGCTGGGCAACTAAAAATACATAGAGAAAAAAATTAGCCGGGCATGGTGGCGCATGCCTGTAGTCCCAGCTACTCAGGAGGCTGAGGCAGGAGGATCGCTTGAGCCCAGGAGTTTGAGGTTGCTGTGAGCTAGGCTGACGCCACGGCACTCCAGCCCGGGCAAAAGAATGAGGCTCTATCTCAAAAAAAAAAAAAAGAGCCAGAATGCCTTGAAGAGCTTGGGGAGGTGAGTGTGTATCGGGGACCCCCGGAGGCCCGCCCCACACCACCCCAGACCTGCCCTGGTACCTCGGCCCCGACGTTGACACACCCGGCCCCACTTTGCAGGAAACTGTCCTTGGTGAGAAGGCCGAGTTTGCTCCAACTAATAATCACTTTCCCCACCTCCCTCCAACGCACAGCAGTCTCAGGAAATGCCTGAAAACTGGACACCGTGGAAAATAAACAAAATAAAATGGGAAAGGCAGCCAAGCCCTTTGAGAATGAGGTAAGGATCTGGGAAGGATGGCTCCTCCCCCAGTACGGAAAGGTATCTCTCTGCCTCTCTCGGTTTTTCTGGCCCGACCAGTCTGGTCAGAGGAGGAGAATTCCCCCTGGGGAGGTGAGGCTGGGTTTTCTGATAAACAAAGAAGGTCCATCCTCTGCAGAGAGATCACACATGAGCCAGTAGAAAGCAGGTCATTCGGCTCCCTAGTTATGGGGCGCAAGGAAGAGCTTTCAGGGTGGCCTCTTGCACCCTCATCTGTTGCAGGAGTTTGCGACTGACACGAGCTCACCCGGTCCCACCTCTGTCTGGCTCTTCAAGCTCCTGCTGGGCTAATCCCAGGCAGGGAGTTCCCGTTGACGTCAGTAATAACTGACCTATTTATCTAGGCCCCTGGGCTGCTGCTGATCTGAAAGTGGAGGTTTGAAAGAACCTCAGAAATCATTATCTTTTTTTACGTGCGTCATCACTAATAGGAAAAACCCAGAAAGAGACAAGAGAGATGGGGGGGAATTCTCCGCGAGCGAGCGCAGAGTGTACGTGGCTGACCAGTTCTCGGGAGTCTCTGGGAAAGTCAGAAAACTCCTCCTTTAAGACCAGGTCCACGTCTGTCTCTCTGCCTGAGATCAGGAAATGTTCCTTGCTCTAACACAGACCTTCAGCCAAAAACCTCCCCCAGGGCAAGTTACCTGAGGACAACAGGTCCCACTGACCTGTGAGTTAACCAAAACATTACCTCACCTGCAAAGAACTCCATTAACCATTCAGATCCTGAGATCAGAAATCCTTTCTCTAGCTCTCTGGAAGTTTCCCACTCAAAGCAATGACAAAGGTGACCCGTCTGTCCTCCAAGGACAGACGGACTCAAGGTGGCACTGTCCTGAGCGATGCGAAAAAGGGATCCCGGGAGTTCTTTGAAATGTCTCAACAACGAGAGGCACTAAATTTTCACAAAATTACTGCCCCCTGGCCGGGCGCGGTGGCCTGTAAACCCAGCACTCTGGGAGGTCGAGGCGGGAGGATCACTCAAGGTCAGGAGTTTGAAACCAGCTCTGAGCAAGAGCGAGACCCCCGTCTCTACTAAAAACAGAAAGAAATTAACTGGACAACTAAAAATACATAGAAAAAAAATCAGCCGGGCATGGTGGTGCATGCCTGTAGTCCCAGCTACTCGGGAGGCTGAGGCAGGAGGATCGCTTTAGCCCAGGAGTTGGAGGTTGCTGTGAGCTAGGCTGACAATGCCACGGCACTCTAGTCTGGGCAACAGAGTCAGACTCTGTCTCAAAAAAAAAAAAAAAAAAAAATACTGCCACCAAATTGTAAGGAGATAAATAGGAAAGAAAAAAATCAGCAACTATTTCAGAAAAGAAAGCTCTGCTGTGGCCCCAAAGAATTGATGTTTAAAAGAAAATAAAAACTGTTTTATTTCATCTCTAGCTCAAGCTGGTAGGAGGGTTTGGGGGGATTCCTCAGAGTTAGTATATATATTTTTAGAAAAAATATACTTTTAGGTCAGCTAATTTCTTCCTACTTTTTTAGTAGAGACAGGGGTCTCTCTCTTGCTCAGGCTGGTTTCAACCTCCTGACCTTGAGCGATCTGCCCGCCTCAGCCTCCCCGAGTGCTAGGATTATAGGCGTGAGCCACCACGCCCGGCCTAGAGCCCCATTTTCTTAATTGCTAAATCAAATGCAAGTGCAGAGGTCATCTGCTGTCGCTCTGCAGAATGCATGCTGTGGTCCTGACCTAGGTGTCCCCTCTGGGACCCAGCCCTCCTTTCTCCCAGGTGCAGGAGGTGCTGGCTGCTAAGTGCTCACATTGAGTCTCTATGAGTTGGAAGCTGGCGGACTTGAGGTTCACCCCTCTCCTTGGGAGCAGCAGTAGCCGACGACAGGCCCACTCACAGGTGCAAAGCTCTGGTGCCCTCTCAGCTTGTCTGGGACCATCTCGGAAGCACCACTCCTCTCTTTGAGCTCCCCTCGAGAGCAGCGGAGTTCTCCGTGGCAGTAGCTGCATGGTCCGATTGTCCCCTCTGCCTGGTCTCGCTTCCCTGACCCTTTCATGGCCGTTGCTCGTGCTGTTTGCAAACCTCTGTCTCGTCATTGGCTCCCTAACGCCACCCGTGGCGTCCAGTGGATGCAGGGATGGCGCTCCCAAGAGCTGGCCCTTCTCTGTATCCAACAGCCCTGAGGAGACTGCCTGGAAGACGCCGTCACTCTTGCCAGACACACGCCAACCCCGAACTCGTGGTTGCTCCCCAGCCAGCAGCTCTGTGTCCAGGAGAGGGAGGGTTAGCGGCGCCAGCAACACCAAGTGGGAAATCCAGAGAGCAGAATTAAGATCCTAGAACCTCGCCACCACCAACCGCTGCAGAGACCTTCAAAACGATCTGAAAGACTGTCAGTAAAAAAAAAAAAAAAAAATCAAATGAAAATATAGATGTTTGGCACTAAAAGTTATTGGACACATTGTGCACCATCTGGGGGATGGTCATGCTGGAAACTCAGACTTGCGGGAGGAGGCAGGGAAAAGGGCATTTATTGAAACCTTAAAATTTGTACCCCCATAATATGCTGAAATAAAAATTAAAAAAAACAAAGTTATTGGACAAAAGAACAGACACGAGTCACTCAGGGTACGTCCATGGCCTCCCCCTTTGCACAGCCTGTGGGGATGTTCATGGAATGACAGAGGGTGAGGCATGGGGGAGGGCGTCTGCAGGGAGAGAGATGCCGCCAGCCTCATCCCTGCTTCGCAGAATGCCAGAGAGAGAAACATGCCTAAGCATTGGTGCTACGGACTGAATGTTCGTGCCCCCCACCCCCAAATTCACGTACTGAAGCCCAAACCCCCAGTGGGGCTGTATTTGGAGACAGAGTCTTTATAGAAGTGATTAAGGCTACCTGAGGTCATAAGGGCGGGGCCATGATCCAACGGGGTTAGCGACCTAATAGGGAGAGAGGGGAGACAGCATGCTCTCTCTGCACCACGTGGGGACCCTGCAAGAAAGTGGCTCTGCTACCCCCGGGGGGTGGGGGGAGCCCCTGCCGGACATCAAATCAGCTGGCACCTGGGTCACAGACACTCCCCCCGCCCCCAGCCTAGAACTCTGGGAAATGAAGGTATGTTGTTTGCATTGCCCAGTTTGTGCTGTTTTGTTGAACGGCAGTCCGAGGCAATTGGTGTAATGCTCACTACATTAATTCTGTTTGCATAGTTAAACCCGGAGATTAAGAACTAAATATCCAAGCCGTCTGGACATTACCTTGAAGTCCCTGATCCGCACAGCCCTCACGGAGCCGATGCTATCTGACTCGGAGAACCGAGCTCCCTCGAGAATCTGAGATCTTAACATGACCTAGCAGCTGTAGGCTGGCCCGGTATTTGCCAAGATGACAGAATCAAACAGGAACAGATTTATAATCAACTCTGGAAGCATAGGAAGCAGCTCATAAAACTATAATATATATATACATAAACGGTCTTAATGACAGTTATGGAAAATAGTATTCATCTCTTAATGATCGCCACGTTTATGATAACCGTGAATGAGGCACTGTTCTAATCACTGTGTGTATTATGATGTTTACGCTAACAACAGCCTCTTGAAGTGGGCACTGCAATATCCCTGCTATAAAGATGAGTAAACAACCCAAGGCACAGAGAAGTTAGGGACATGCCTTAAGGTCAAAGAGCTAATGAAGGGTTGAGCCTGGATTAGAACCCAGGGAGTCTGGCAGTCCAGTCAGCGCACTTTAATCACCCTCCTGAGATGCCCTTGGCCTGCTGTTTTCTCCAAGCAGTCACTCCAGTTGTTTCTCCCATTGTCATGACGCAACTCGGCACACCTGATATCCATCAAAAAGGGTTTTTATTAATGGAAAACACTATGGACTTCACCTTGCGCAAATAAACCGTGGACAAGCTCTCACGAAACAGTGGAGAACTTCCTTCTGCATCCTCCCTTAGTTTGTACAGAACAAACGTAAGATAATGGCTCATTAAACCTCGATAAGTAAAAAGTATCCATGCTGATGGATGTTAGGCTCGGGTGATTGGGGAGGGGACATGGACCAACCATTGGCTAAGTTTCCCTTTTCTTATTCTATGAAAACACTACACTGGTGTTAGTGCTAGAGTACTACTGGTGATACTAATGGCTAATATTAATTTTTAATCGATATCACTTGGAGAAAAATACAAACACATTGCTTATATAAATATTAATATATGCAGTTGTCCCTGGGCATGCCAGGGGGATGGGTTCCAGGACCCCTGTGTACACCACAATCCCCACGTGTGTGGGAGAAATATGTGCTCTGCACATTTCTTGAGCACCACATTTTCCATCTGTGTTTCGTTGATAAAAAGTCTGCCTACAAGTGGGTAGGGTGGACCCACACAGGTCAAACCCGGGCTGCTTGGAGATCAACTGTGTGTTCATTTGTGTGCGTGTGTGTGTGTGTGTGTGTGTGTGTGTGTGTGTGTGATGGCACAGATATTGTTTTCTCCGCCAAGATGCCTGCCCTTTTATTTAGAAAACAGTTCCTTTATAAATAACAATCCTGTTTATGACACTCTAGGAAGAGAGAACATCGATAATCATAATGTTTGCATTGCACATTCAGTTTACAATACTTGAGAGAATATTTGCATTATTTCCTTTTACTGTGAGGTACCAGACTTTTCCACAAGCCCTGAAACTGTCACCTATGAAAGGTCCCCCATCACAAAACTTTTGTATATATGAGAGAGATATATACAAGATATATAACAGACATATGGTATATATGAGATACACACACACACACACACACACACACACACACACACGAACACCTTCACGGAGCCGGGAAAAGATTAATGCAACTGCACACTGGCTGGTTATAAACATCCAGATGTTTGATAGGAGCTATCCAGGGCTAGGAATAATGATACTTATTGAACACTTGGTGTGGGCCAGCTATTGTTCCAAGTGCTTTCTTTTTATTAGCTCACATGCTACTCACCACCTTCATCCACAGTTTTGAGATGTTTTCATGAGTTTTTCATTGACAGCTGCAGGTATCTCCCAGGCAGCCAAGCCAGTGTTAGAAAATGGGCTGCCTCGTTTTTTTTTTTTTGTTTTTTTTTTCAAAGGGAAATGATCTTGTTACAGTGTTCTTGCTATTTTTGAGAAGGACAAATAGATTCATCATGATTCATTGTGAAGTCAATGCCAGCCCAGGGAAGATATTCAGCATAAAAATAAAAAAAGAAAGTAATTCTTTGTTTGCAGATGTTTATTAGAAACCACAACCCTCTTGATTTTTAGAATCTTATTCAGTCCTCTCAACAATGAGGTCACAGGCAAGGAAAACCCAGGGACAAAATCCCCTAAAATGCCCTGAGAATCTTTTTTTAGAACTTTCAAATACAGTTTCTTTCAAAAGGATGATCTCACAAATGAGTGAATTACCATTCAAAGGTTTCCATGTAAGAAACACTGCTATTACAACAAAAATAATTAGTAAAGGGACATCAGGGTTCTAAAGCAAAGAAGAACAGAAAACCGAAATGCAATTTTGTATAAGAAACTTAGCATCTGTTATGTGTCAACATAACGAAAAGGAAACAGAGACCAACTTTCACAGAAAAATCCGAAGCATTAATTACATTGTAAATTTTGATGATTGCATGGTACAGGCAGCTCCTAAACTCATTCATAACCTGTTTCTGGTAATCAATTATAAATCCTGTTGCAAATCTTTCCGAATGCAACTGAATCATTTTGACCCTAAGGTGCGTAGAAGATCCAAACCAGCCGAACAGAATGAGGTTAATAACAATTTGAATTGATGTGATTTTGCAGGTTCCCTGATGTGTCCTACCACCTTCCAAAGGACCCAAGAGATGTGAACCAACCGGATCTCCTCATCCTGCAAAGAAGCCAAATTCAGGGAGACCGGATGGTTCGAATCTTATGCTAGAAGAAGACCCCAAACATGCCCTGGTCTAAGTCACTGGGGGTGGACCGCTGTGAGCAGTGGCCTCTATAATCAGAGTCTCTACAAATCTGAGAGCATCTGCGATCTGGGGAGTTTCAATCCTTCCCTTTCAAGGTGAGGTTCTAGGCCAGCCTCCTCGTCATCGTCTGAGAGCTTATTAGCTATGCAGAACCTGGGTCCCCACCCAGGGTCCCCACCCAGACCTGCTGAACCAAAACCCGCCCTTCAGCAGGGTCCCTGGGAGGTTACCACGGATGGCACAGGGTGAGAAACGCTGGGTTAGATTACACTAAGACTGAGACCAGGAAAGGGCCTCTTTTTCTCCGGGACTTTCCTTATCACTAGTTGGCTGAGTACTCGGGGCGCCCACGTGGAGAGGGCAGCTTTGGGGGCTCCGAATCTAGTCTCCTCTGAGCTGAAAACTGCAGAGCTGCCGGCCTGCCGGGAGTCAGGACTCAGGCAGGTGACCCGGCCGGAGGGGACCCACGGCCAGGTGCTGTGCCTCCTGCTAGGGCCACAGAGGAACCAGGCTCTTTTGACCTGACCAAGACCAACTTAGTAAAGAAGGAAAATAAATAAAATGCAACTGTGGCTCGCACTCTGCAAGCATTAACCGTTTGTAACACCTCCACCTTGCTGCGCAGTAGGTGGCATTTCCCTTATTTTATAGATGAGGAAACAGAGGTTCAGAGAAGTCCAGATCACCCCTGAGCTGAGCTCTATGCTCTTGTCTGTCTGACGGCCCCCCACGCTCCACCCAGGGGCGCGGTGGGTTTGAATGTTGACACCTACTTCAGTTCCTTGCTGGTCTTCACCTAAGAGCAGCACAACTGTTACACAATTTGCACAGTATCGTGTTGTTATACTTGCAAGCCGATCCCTGTTAGCACTAAACTTGGGCGGGAAGATCCGTATCGATACGTTAAAGGAAGACATACTCAAAAGGAAAGTGAAAAAAAAAAAAAAGCACGTTTCCAAAAAGGCTTGTTAAATGGGTCAGAGTGGAGTGCAGAGAGCCAGATGTGCACAGCTGGGCAGCTCTTCCCCAAGCGCCTTGCAGAAATGGCAATGCCACAGGACTGGCGATAGATAGAGTTCCTCTTTTGGCCTCCAAATAAAAACAGCATTCACATCTCTTCTCCTCTGGGCACTGCCCATCTTCCTCCCCGTGTGAGCCAACACACTCACCTGTAAGGAGTCCAGTATCATCCGTTTGATTAAAACTAATACACCGGGCCAGGCGTGGAGGCTCACGCCTGTCATCCTAGCACTCTGGGAGGCCGAGGCAGGCATATTGCTCGAGGTCAGGAGTTTGAAACCAGCCTGAGCAAGAGCAAGACCCCTGTCTCTACTAAAAATAGGAATAAATGAACTGGCCAACTAAAAATATATAGAAAAAATGAGCCGGGCATGGTGGCGCATGCCTGTAGTCCCAGCTACTCGGGAGGCTGAGGCGCGAGGATTGCTTGAGCTCAGGAGTTCGAGGCAAGCCCGAGCAAGAGCCAGACCCCATCTCTACTGAAAATAGAAAAATTATCTGGGCAACTGAAAATAGAAAAAAAAAAAAATTAGCCAGACATGGTGGCTCACACCTGTAGTCCCAGCTACTCGGGAGGCTGAGGCAGGAGGATCGCTTGAGCCCAGGAGATTGAGGTTGCTGTGAGCTAGACTAACGCCACGGCACACTAGCCTGGACAACAGAGTGAGAGACTCTGTCTCAAAAACAAACAAACAAACAAACAAACAACAACCACAAAAAAAACTAATACACCAGACAGGTGTTGCAAGCTGAGGTAAGGCTCAGTCCCATTTCTGAAGGACCCCAAGAGGTTCGCTCCTCAGAGAAGATATCAAAGCTAATTTTGAGCCAATTTAAAGACAAAAAAACCCCAAAAAAGCTGCTAAAGTTACTTTTTTCTTTTGTTTCAATTGGTGGAAAAAAAGGGAAGTAGTGGAGATTCCTTGGAGTCTATTGCACAGCTGTCCCTTTGGGGCTGTAAAATAAAAGGCAAAACTGGTAGAAATTACTTAAGATGCGACAATGGCAATGGAAACTATTACTATGGGTGGGTTGTAAATGACTTTGGAGACTTGGGGAGGCTAAATCTTCCCGGCTACTGAAAAACAGTCATTTTAATCTGAAGACAGGAAGCTGCTCCCTCTATATTGCTCATGTATCGGAATATCCTCTTATTAAATTACAGTGCTTTATAACTAGCGAATAAAATTGGTATCATGTTTGCTATGCAAAATCCCTGCTATTTTTCAAATGGATACATATTTTAGTCTGGAATTGAAATTTAATATCTAAAGCACCAAGCAATAAAACCAACCCACCTAGTTTCAAAACCCGCTTAAATTATTTTTTGAATTTTGTATCTAATAACATAGTACAATAACACTGAAACAAGATTAACACCATGATGCTATTTGTTTAGGTAACCAAGAGCGTTGCTATGGAAACAGACATTCTGCATATCTATGGCAACAGTGACAGAATTGTAAACAATGATACCGAAAATCGGAACTTGGTAAACTTAGCTTATGAGTTCTAAGAAAAAGAAGAGAGAATAAGGACCTCAAGGGGGGAGGAAATTTTTATATTTTCTTGTTAAAAAAAAAAAAAAGCATGGTTCTACATTTTTTGTCTTATGATAGGGCTTTCAAAGCTAAATTTTCAAAACCTTGATTGTGTCTTCTGCAATCTTGCGTTAGTTTCTGTCTCACGAACTGTTCCCATCGTAACCTCCTTATACTTCACAAGAAAATTTACTGGGCAGTGTGTATGGACACTTGTTTACCGAACACCTTTACTGTGATAGCATTGCATAGACCAAATTACTTCTCCCAAAAATGTTAGCATACAGAATGTTAACCTACAAAAATTCTGCAACTTTTTTTTTTAACGTAACCACGATTTGAAGTTCTCAAGGAATGTTTCGTAAAGATGGAGACGGAATATTTACTAGACACAATTTTTTTTTAAATCGGGTTATTAAAATAATAGCAGTTTTCTTTATGGCCGTGACCGGTTCAGACCCTTATTGGAAAACAATTTTTTTTTTTTAATTGATGTGTAACTTTGATCCCCCCAGCTACCAGGTGTCCTCCTGGCAGGTAGGAAGGTCTCACTCCCCCTTGCATCCCCTGCCATGTGTGAGGCTGCCGCAAACCTAGCAGACAGCCACACACTGGGGAAGGATGGATAAAGTTATCAAAGCATTAGAGCACGAGGAAACAAAATAATACACAAAATGAAAAAAATAAATAAAAACCAGAATGCAATATAATGTCAAGTTCCTGGCAGTGATGATTACAAGAGTTTGCCAGTTACGAGCATGGGCACACTGACCTCGTCTTGTTGTAAAAGGCCAGTCGTGATGAGGATGTGGACCCCACGTGGGGTGGGGTGACCCAGAGGAAGGGAAGGGTGTGGGGTTTGGCCATGCAAAGCGGAGGAGAGGCACGGCGGGGATTCCACCTGTCAAAGCTCCGAAACGGAGTGTTCTCCTCCTTCCCCCCCCTCACCCTCCGGTGGTTCCCGTCCCTGTGAAGGGTCCCACAGGGATGGACATGGTGGTCCTTTTGACACGGACAGCCATGCTTGCCCCAACATTGTTAGATTGCCCATTCTCACTAGGTGTCATGGGAACAACGCTTTCTTTCTTTTCTTTTTTATTAAAATATGGAATTCTGTCGTTTTTGAAGATCCCACTAAGAGGGCAACAAATAAATAAACATTTTAAATGAAGAGTTTGGTTTTCACATTCCATTTGGGGCACGGAGGAGGCCAGGGGGCAGGTGGCTCTGGGGGAGGGGGATCCCCCCCTCACCTGCCAGCAGAGCAGCTCTGTTCCCAGCACCCGTCACAGGGCCACCTCGGATGCTCAGATTCTCATGTTAAAGTATTCACTCTGCAGCTTGTAAAAACCAAGAACAGGCCGGGCGCGGTGGCTCAAGCCTGTCATCCGAGCACTCTGGGAGGCAGAGGCGGGAGGATCGCTCAAGGTCAGGAGTTTGAGACCAGCCTGAGCAAGAGCGAGACCCCCGTGACAGGTGAGGTCAGGAGAGAGACAGAGTTTTTTTTTTTTTTTTTTTTTTATGGCAAATAAAAATTGGAAACAGAAAAGAGATTGTTAGTTAAGCGCTGGTATAAACACTTAACGGAAGCTTACATGGCCACTCGACATCATGTTTTCCCGTTTGTTCCATAATACAGAAAAGGGCTTAAATATATGATAAGGGAACGTGTGACATGTCATCGTACGTATGTACACGGTTTATTGACAGCTATGTAGAAAAAGAAACCTCTGCCCAGAAAACAAACAAACAAACAAAAAAAACACTGAAAGGCAATACATAAAAATACTGGCAAAGGGAATGGTATGTTTGATGATTTTTTTTGCTTTCTGTTATCTGTATTTTCTAATATTCCTTCATGAATACTTATTAAAAAGGCGGTTTTAATTATCCCATTCAATCCATTGTCATAATTTTTAAGGATAAAATAAATAGGAAACAGGAAAATAGAAAATATGGAATAGGAAATAAATAAATAAGTAGGAAATACGGGAAAATCCTAAAATAAATAGGAAAATGTGGAAAAAATAAACCCATACTACTAAGTTGATGAGCTAATATTTTCCTTGTGCTTACAAATTCAAACTGGACCAAATTACCAAAATTCAAACTTGAAAGCTCTAAGCTAAGGTTATTATTTTGGACATTTGGATATAATTTGAACATGTTAATGTGAGTCAGTGGAAACAAAAGTGCCCATCACAAATGAATAAGAGAATCGTTTGCAAGATTGCTTTAGCAAAACAGTCCCTTTTCAAATGGAGCGTTATGCCGTAGTCCAATGTTCAATCCAGGCTGAACTGAAGCCCTCTGCCGTGGACCCCCGTCCTCCCAGCGGCCCCCTGAGGAAGCTCCGCTGAGCCGAGGCTCCGTGAACCACAGTTCAAGCATCCTGGACAGATACCGTACCAAGCCCGGGGCCAGGGTCCTGCTCTGCAGTCCCAGCTCTGCAGGTAACGATCTGAACGACTTTCAGAAAGCCTTAACATGATGTTGATGGATGGCATCACCTCTAGGGTCTCTTCCAAGTCTATAAATCTTCGCGTCAGTTGGCCGTGGGTTAATACATACATGCTGGTATGTATTTTTAAGTTAATACAGATGAATCTGAAATACTGCAATGGGAATTGAGAAAAAAAATCACCCCCTTTAATTTGGAAATATCTTCAAACGATGAACCCTCATGGCTGAACACATCACAATAACTACAGGCTGTGCTTCTATCCCGCTCAGTCGAATGCCTTTTTTATTGCTTGCTTTCCAGCTCTTGCTATTGAAGAAAACAACTGCACCACGGCGATTAATTTTGTGCCTTAACTGGGCAGGACCACGGTGTCCAGATGTTTCCATGAGAGGTATTTTTTGGATGAGACTTACTTCAATCGGTGGATTTTGAGCAAAGTGCATTGGCCTCCCTACTATGGGTGGGCCTGGTCCAATCAGTTGAAGGCTAAAGAGAACAGGAAAATGACCCTCCCCCAAGCAAGAGACAGTTCTGCAGCCTGGGCCCCTCCTACTTCCGCACCAAACTGTCCTTGGATGGGAACTGCAACGCTTTCCTGAGTCTCCAGCCTGCAGGACCCCGGCTCCTCGAGGTTTTGGACTCACCGAGACTTCACAATCCCATGAGCCAATTCCTTAAAATATCTATCATCTATGCATCTATCTATCTGTCTTCTACCGGTTCTGTTTCAACCACGTAAACTTGAAGATAATTCCCCATGGGCCTCACATCTCTGCACAAAACTCATGACAGAGGCAATGAGAGTCTTTGTTCTGGTCTCTCTTTTCAAAGATGCTTAAATTGGGAGCAGCTCTGGGAGACAGAGCCAGCGTGCCCCTCAAAGCAAAGAACGGTGTGATCCACAACCTCGTATGACAGCCTGCCGTCCGTCTCCCAAGCTCACATCATCCCCTGAGATGTACCCACTGCAGGTGCACGAGTTACCTGACCCTCTCTGAGTCAATCCCCGGGGGATAGGGGACTGCTGGTACTCGGGCCATGAAGCCCTCCTAGTCTTTGACCGAGAGGATGCGTGTCCTCCGTGTGCACTCAGGAAACTGTGGCAAGCTAATCTGGAAGCTTCCAAATAGGGTGAAATATCATACCCTTCAAGGTCCTCTACCATCTACATAAAACATTTCAAATGTTCTACAATCAGAATCTTGTCAAATGCGTCGCGTGGTGGTTTGAAAAAAATACAAATTCTTGGCCATCTCCCCTTCTGCGCAGGCAGGGTCCACTTCTGCTCCACTTGAGTGTGGGCTGGACTTCGTGACTGGCTTCCCACAAACAGCAATGGTGCACCTGTCTCCTGAGGCCAGGTGGAAACGGCCTGGAGGTATCCAGCTCTGTCACTTTCGGCCTCCGCCAGGAAATCTGGCTGCCATGCTGTGAGGATGCTCAAGCATGCGTGATCCACCTTGGTGGAGATTCCTCCAGCCCCGCTCAAGCCTTCAGATGACTGTGGCCTCAGTGGACATCGTCATGGCAACCCGAGACCCTCAGCTAGAGCCACACAGGCAAGCCACACCCAAACCCCCTGAACCACAGGATCTGTGAGATAATAAGTGCCCGTTGTTATTTTAAGCCATTACTTACTTAAGTTTGGGGAGTAAATGTGCACTTACTAATACAGACTGCAAACAAGACCCTACTGAGGAACACATGCGTTCTCTTAGAGAGTCTTGGAAATGAAATCATCATGAGCCGACAAGCACCCACACAACAAAACAGAAGCCGAAAGACAGTGTCTCTCAAAGCGTGCTCTTGGGTGTTTTGCACGGAATGACAACACCCTCTTTGTGGCGTTGCCACTAGAACCAGAGCAGAGAGCGACAAAGGGCACCTGAACCATCCTGTGGATGTTTGCAAATAAACAACTATTTGCCGTCATTGTCCCTGGGATGGGGCAGAACCGGGTGGGGCGGCCTCTTCACTCTGGGCTTCTCACCTGAGCGACCAAACAGTGAATAGTGGCAAAAAAGAACAAACAAAACCAATCAAAGCCCTAAACACTGAGCTATGGAATCAGAAATGCCCATTCTGCCTCTTACTAAAGTGTGACTCCAGCCAACATCATTAAAAATATCTGATTTGTAGGCGACTCAGTAGACACACCGTGATAGCTAGGTGTCTGGCTAATTTTGATGATTAAATGATAAACATAATAATAGCATTTGCCATCTACTAAGCATCGGGTAAAGGGATTTAGAGCCACAATGTCTTTGAACACGCTCGAGCCATCCAGAATTGTCCCTGGCACCTGGTTGGGTGATCAATAAACCTTGGTCTCTATTGTCCCCCAACGTGGAAGATTTATGCTAGATCCTGCATCCATGATCGCAGTTTATGCGCCTTAAAATAAAATCCATTACTCCCCCTTCTCTGTGGTTATGGCAAATATCTTCTCGCAATTGTGCTTTAGCTAAAATAAAATAATTCATCTTTTGTGATTACAAAGCCATAAACATTAAAATGAATCATACTAATGAAGATTAAAAGTTACTGCTATCCAGGGCAACTTGACTTTGTGGTAGATTGAACAGCCTCGATTGGCCAGAGTCGTGAATCGGAAGTCATCTTCCTTCCCTGCCTGGTCACTCCACGACAGCCTGACCTCCAGCCTCACGTTGGCTCGGGGGTCTCAAAAGTGAGGTGCATATCCCCCAAAGTCTGTACTAAATGATGCATTGGAATACAAAGAAAAGAAGGTTAAAATGTATATATATATATATATATGTATATATATATATATATATTTGCTTTTATATGATTTGCTGTTTTTTTTTGAGACAGTCTCACTGTTGCCCAGGGCTAGAGTGCAGTGGCGTCAGCCTAGCTCACAGCAACTTCAATCTCCTGGACTCAGGCAATCCTCCTGCCTCAGCCTCCTGGACTACAGGCATGCGCCACCATGCCCAGCTAATTTTTTCTATATATTTTTAGTTGGCTAATTAATTTCTTTCTATTTTTAGTAGAGACGGGGGTCTCACTCTTGCTCAGGCTGGTTTCGAACTCCTGACCTTGAGCGATCAACCCGCCCCCGCCTCCCAGAGTGCTAGGATTACAGGCTAGATCCTGTAGAGCCACCGAGCCCGGCCCTGATTTGCTTTTTTAAGTTTATGTTTATGTGTATCTTCTATAATGCTCAAAGTGGAACAGAAGATTTAGGTATCTATAATTTTTATTTTGTTCCTGTCGCTGTGTAATTGCTCATGTAGGAACCCCAGCATGAGGGAGCTGTCCCTCCTGGTTTTGACACATCAATAAATATCAATGTCTTTGGATGTTTATGATTAAAACCTTTTTTTATGGCTGGGGTGTGTCTCCCCGAAACTTTGGAAACCTTTGCCATAGATCATTAAAACTAGAGTTGCAACTGACACTTAGCATTTGTATGGGCTGGAACTAATTAAACCACCTGATTTACAGCAAGCTAACACAAGATAAAGGGTCTGGATTTAAGGACTATTTCCCAACATGGGTAAGGCTCCTGGGCTTTCCTCCTTTCAGATAAGATATTTCTATGCAACGATCTCCGAGTGTGAAACGGCAGTTAGCAACAGCCAAATGAAAACTGTTCTTGAACCAGAGACTAATATTCAGAACATTATTTTTGCA
This sequence comes from Microcebus murinus, assembly GCF_040939455.1. NCBI lineage: Eukaryota > Metazoa > Chordata > Mammalia > Primates > Cheirogaleidae > Microcebus > Microcebus murinus. The sequence continues at coordinate 23,971,589 of NC_134128.1, forward strand.
CCATGCTTTGAAATGTTTTCTGTCTTTGCTGTTCATTGGGAACAAGCCTTTGAGTTCTCAAACAGCCCTGGAACAGGGCTCAAAGAGCTGCTTATAGTTAGTCTTTAAAATATGTCATGTGGGTTTTTTTTGTTTTGTTTTTTGAGACAGAGTCTCGCTCTGTCACCCCAGGTAGAGTGCAGTGGCATCATCGTAGCTCACAGCAACCTCAAACCTGTGGGCTCCAGTGATCCTCCTGCCTCAACCTCCCAAGTAGCTGGGACAACAGGTGCACACCAGGATGCTCGGCTACTTTTTTTTTCTATTTTTTAGTAGAGACGGGGTCTTTGCTCTTCCTCAGGCTGTTCTCAAACTCCTGGCCTCAAGCAATCCTCCCACCTTGATCTCCCAGAGCGCTAGGATTACAGGCGTGAGCCACTGTGCCCAGCCTGAAAACATGCCATTCTTTTCTGAAACAAATGACATGCAGTAGTGTGGCAGCCAGCACGAGAAATGGCATCACTCTTTCATTTGTGTCAAGATACATATTCCTACAGCACTGCAGACAAGTAGTGATGGATTGAGCGCATATCACCAAAACGGTGGACAATGTCCCCGGGGAAAACAACTTTAAACAGATGGTAGTTTACCACTGGTCTTCTAACAAGTGCAGTATGTCTCATGCAGACTGTTGTGTGTTGGTTTTATTAACTTGTAAATCCACACACAAATTAAACAGATTGCTGTTTTATCAGATCTCTAGCCGATCATCCGATGACCGTTTTTAAATGTAACGTTAATGTTTCCATCTGTATTTCTTTTTATTATCACATCTTTTTATTTTCCAGAAAATCTCTGAAACTTGTAGTATAAACTTACCCCAAAAATCTGATTAGTTCTTTATTATTTAACCACTAATTCTTATCTTTATTATTTAACCACTGCATAAAAACATGCCGAGTGCTGTGAGAAACACAGCACAATGTATGTTCCACCTATACTACAGTTCTCTTTGTTTTTTTTTTTGTTGTTGTTGTTGTTGTTGTTGTTTTATTTCGGCATATTATGGGAATACAGATTTTAAGGTTTCAATAAATGCCCTTTCTCCCCCTCCCCCCACAAGTCTGAGTCTCCAGCATGACCATCCCCCAGATGGTGCACATCTCACTCATTATGTATGTGTATACCCGCTCCTCCCCCCTCCCCCCTGCCCAATACCCTATTACTGTAGTACCTGTGTGTCCACTTAGGTGCTGCTCAGTTAATACCAGTTTGCTGGTGAGTACATGTGGTGCTTGTTTTTCCATTCTTGGGATACTTCACTTAATAGTATGGGTTCCAGCTCTAACCAGGAAAATATAGCATCCACCTGTATTTTGATTACTGCAATACCATATTAGAACTACTAGCTGGTAATTTTTGATTCAATAAGTGAAAGTACAAAACTGATCTCCTGATGCACACACATGGCCTAGATTAAAGCTCCTCTTCTCTTTTGGGTGCAGAGAGGAAGGGTGAGTAATTACTGCAAGTGTGGTCATCCTATGCGTCAGCCCGAGAGACGTTTCAGCAGGCGGTTTGGTCTCAGCAAGTCAAGAAGTTTAGAAAAACAGTGGATTATTCACAACACCCCTCACAATCACAGAACATCCAAAAGGAAATCATGCAAGGTATTAGAGATTACTACTATTTTTAGCGGCACATTGCAATTTCTGAAGTTTCAGAATGAGTCTGATTTCCATCGGGGTTCTACACTATCACCTTGCTGAGCTCCCTATCTTTGTTATCTTAACTTATGCACTGGAAATTTCTTCCAGGGAGAATAAAGCCCTGGTGATGTACTCTGCACAGTCAAATTAGACGGGAATGAGCTGTCAAAGAGGATGAGGTAGATTACAAGGCGTCCCGGCAAAAGTGAGTACGTGGTTTTGTCTACCAATAAAAATCAGTGAATAGAAAACGCTCTAAGTCTGGGAGGCCGAGGCAGGCGGATTGCTCGGGGTCAGGAGTTCGAAACCAGCCTGAGCAAGAGCGAGACCCTGTCTCTACTATAAATAGAAAGAAATTAATTGGCTAACTAATAAAAATAGAAAAAATTAGCCGGGCATGGTGGCGCATGCCTGTAGTCCCAGCTACTTGGGAGGCTGAGGCAGGAGGATCGCTTGAGCCCTGGAGTTGGAGGTTGCTGTGAGCTAGGCTGACACCGCGGGACTCTAGCCCGGGCAACAAAGTGAGACTCTGTCCCCCACCCCCAAAAAAGAAAAGAAAACGCTCTAAAAATAGGTGAAAGCTATATTTAAAGAAAAACCTGTCAATGAAATATTAAATACATTTTTTCCACACTACTTATGACGAATATCAAAAGTGTATTTGAGTCTAAATTCTGCACGTGGCAATAAATGTTTTCGTCTTCAAGGAATAAAATCTAATTCTCTTTAATGATTTTAAGTCATAAAGTCATTACTGGGCAGTAAGCACGTTCCCGTGAGTATTTCGTGCATGCCACTTTTACATTTTTACAGTAATTTTAGGGGCACACGGAAGTGGCAAAATAAAAATCTTACACTTTGCTTTTCTTTTATTTACAGTGAGATGCGGAGCAAACGCACACCCTCTGGGAAGTTTTCAGGGTAATAAACAACTTTCTCCTCCTCCGCAAGGGACTAGCATCTCCCCGCCCCAGGCGTGTCTGCCCCTAGCCCGAGCACGAGTTTCCACGCCACCCACGGCTCTTTCCCTGCCGGTGCGGGCACACTATGTGCTCAGCAAACTCCACAGTGCGGTCTTGCCCCCGTCTCTCGGATACCCGTCCCCAAAGCATGAGGTCTCTTCCCCTGTGCCTGTCACACCCTCCTAGAGTGTCCTTTGCTCTCCAAATAGGGGGACTCTTCTGGGAGCTCCGGAGCCTGGCTTGTCTCCTGCCGTCTCAGCTCCTGCGGGGTCTCATGTCTGAATCCCCCCAGCTCGCATAGCCGGCGATGTGCCCCCCACCCTATGGCCCAGGCCCCCCATGGGGACGACTGGCCGGGTACACCGGACATTCTTGCAGGGACCGGATTCCACCTGGCGCGGCTCTGATTCACTGTGTTCTAGTGGACCACCGGTTTCCTAGGGCCACCGTAACGGAGCGCTCCAGACCGGGTGGCACGAACAACAGGAGCACGCCGTCCCACGGCTCTGGAGCCTGGAAGTTGAGACCCAGGTGTTGGAATTGCGCTGGTTCCCCCCACCCAAGGCTCCAAGGCAGGACCTGTCCCCGCCTCTCCCCGGCTTCAGTATTTTGCCGGCCTCCGCTTGCTGATCTCTGCCTTCCCGGTCACCTGGTGCTGTCCCTGGGCACAAGTCTGTGTCCTGGTTCCCCCCCCCCCCGCTTTGTGCAGGGGCCATTGGCCGGGTGGCTTTAGGGCCCATGCTGAAGACCTCGTTTTACACTAACCGCCTCTGCGAAGACCCCACATCCAAATAAGGCCGCATTCGGAGCACATCGACATATGAATCTGACACAATTGCACCCAGATGCCTAGTAAAGTCAGCATGCCTGGGTGATGTCCCCACATCCTGCCAACTGCTGGACCTGCCCTCGGAGAGCCCCTCTACTGCCGCCTTTTAGATGAGGAAATAGGGCAGGAAACGGGCTCATAGCTTTCGAGGGTCGGAATCCCCGGCTTGTGCGGTTTTCAATTACCAGGTTGTCTTGCTTCTCCCCCTTCCACCTCCCTGGAAGAAATCGCCACCTTCTGCCTCCCCGTCCGTAAAGGACTCTCAACACGGTGCCAGGAGCGAGCGTGTCTCTGCTCTCGTTTTCCCACCTGGTGGCCGGTTTTCCCTGGGCGGCCTAACACCTGGGCGCTGGCTGTGCAGGTGGGAGGGAGGATTCTCTTCCCACTCTGCCTCTTCCTCAAGGTCATCAGATTAGGCAGCAGCTGTAAAATCAAGCCCCTTTGGGTTTTTTTTTTTTTTCCTTTTCTCATTCCAATTCCTTTTTATCAAAGAGTTAATGAGTTCACCTGGGTTTAAGGAGATTTGTAATGGATTTTTAAAGCCTATTATTATTGTTATTATAATGTCGGGTTATTAATACCAAACTAAAAATGTCACTCAATATGCAAAATGAAGTGATAAGTACCATTTAGCTTTTAAGAAGCACATTATATAAAGAGTCCATTATGAAAATAATCTCAGGTTATAGCCAGCTCTCAAAAGACCTGGGAAATAAGGTTTTGCAATCAAGGTATTGCAGGCCATTAGAACAAATAAATTTGTAAAAAAAAAAAAAGAAAAAGAAAAAGAAAAAATACTAAAATACCAGCACAATAAGTGTGCCTTAGAGAATAGTGACAAATCATATTACAATTGTGTTTTCAAAAAAGTGGAAAAATAAAGAATCATTCCCTTGAGGTGGAAATTACTAATATCTCATGAGGCTAGTACACTTGCTGCCACCTGCCAGGTTGATGGGGACCCCAGGCCCTGAAGGTGGGGGTCACCAGGTGGCCATACAGTGACAAGTGTCATAGACAATAATAACAATAAGCATATGGGACTTTTTGCATTCGAAAGTGTGCTTCCCCTGCATTAATAGGAAAAAAGTCCTCTGAGTGTGTGCATGTGTGTGTGTGAGATCTATTTCTGTATAATCCAAAATGCGTGCTTGTTTTCTTCTTACTTTAAATTTTTTTTAATTGGCTACGTGGTACAGTCCACACAGCTCAAAATTCAAAAAATTTTCCCAAAAAGGAATCAGGAAATTCCTCTCTTGGAAATGTTTTTAGATTGAATTCATTACACAAGATGGTCAGGCACATGACTTTAGAATCACACTTCAGTGTTTTGTTTTTACCAAAATCAACATTCCTCTGATTAATAATCACCAGCTGCCACTAAGAATGATCCCAAGACTGTGCCTCATACAGTCTTCTCAACAGGGTTGAGAATTCGGGCAGAAGTTGCCCCGAGGTCTATAATATAAATTTAGCATTTGGCAAAATGAACCATGCCGTTAATTTAATCAATTGTAGTAGGCGTCGTACTAGCCACTGAATTACTATTATTAAATTTTTGGATGAGCGTTTTTGGCTCCTCAAATGAAAGTAAAAAATACTTTGTGGCTTTGCATTAATATGGACAGGGGAAACGAAGTGCTCAGACAGCTATTCAGATACTTTGTATCAAAGTAAGATTTTTAACCTGCATTATATGTTTTACCATGGCCTACGACAATGGAAAAAATGTGGCGAATATACACTTGAATTAATTTTTAAAATGTTGCTCTTATCTGTGTGTAATGTAACAAGTTTAGTGGTTTGTTTATCATATGCTTAGGTTTGTCTTTTCTCTGTATTCAGTGAAACCTCAACAAGGGAAAAAAGTCATTCCCAGGGATCATTTTGAAATGTGCTTTAACCTAATAACGTGAGAACCAGAAATATCTATCTATCTATCTATCTATCTATCTATCTATCTATCTATCTATCTATATATAGATATGCTATGAATGTTTTTTAAACATCAAATCAGGTATTCATCTTAAGTTGAATTCTAACAAGGCTAAGTACAAATCTATGAGTTTGTAGTGCCTCAAAAATACTCAATTGCATGCCTTTAAATCCATTAATTTTAATAAATTCAATTTTACTTCTGCTATAAATTCTTGGCCATATTGGCGAGAATTTTGCAGAGGAAATTTTGTCCTTGCTACCTGAGCTGCATTATATTTTGAGACTCGTGTAAGGCCACGCCGAGCGGTTGCTGGCCGGTGTGAAACTGGAGAACAGTGTGGACACAGAGAAGTCCCTCCAGGGAGACAGAACGGACTGCGCGTGCAGGGCTGAGGCAGTGTGGTCTCAGGCTTTATAACAGTGGGATGTAGAAATAGTGGGGACATTCTGTGCCCAGCAAAATGATCACTGTGGCACAGGAGCAGATTCACAACCCCAGCACCTGAATATGCCACCTCTCACGCGTCCTTTCACAGGAAGCAAGGAAAGGCGCCATGGGAGCCTTGGCACATGCCACTCGTATCTCCTGCTGCAGGGAGCACCACCTCCTGTAGGGAGCACCTCATGCCCAGGGAGCAGCTCCTGACACAGGGAGCACCTCCTGCCACAGGGAGCACCTCCTGACACAGGGAGCACCTCCTGACAAAGGGAGAACCTCCTGACCCAGGGAGCACCTCCTGCCACAGGGAGCACCTCCTGCCACAGGGAGCACCTCCTGACACAGGGAGAACCTCCTGCCCAGGGAGCAGCTCCTGCCACAGGGAGCACCTCCTGCCACAGGGAGCACCTACTGCCCAGGGAGCACCTCCTGCCACAGGGAGCACCTCCTGCCCAGGGAGCACCTCCTGACACAGGGAGCACCTCCTGCCCAGGGAGCAGCTCCTGCACAGGGAGCACCTCCTGCCCAGGCAGCACCTCCTGCCCAGGGAGCATCTCCTGCCCATGGAGCACCTCCTGCACAGGGAGCACCTCCTGCCCAGCGAGCAGCTCCTGCCCATGGAGCACCTCCTGCACAGGGAGCACCTCCTGCCCAGGGAGCAGCTCCTGCCCATGGAGCACCTCCTGCCCATGGAGCACCTCCTGCACAGGGAGCACCTCCTGCACAGGGAGCACCTCCTGCCCAGGGAGCAGCTCCTGCCCATGGAGCACCTCCTGCACAGGGAGCACCTCCTGCCCAGGGAGCAGCTCCTGCCCATGGAGCACCTCCTGCCCATGGAGCACCTCCTGCCCATGGAGCACCTCCTGCACAGGGAGCAGCTCCTGCCCAGGGAGCACCTCCTGCACAGGGAGCACCTCCTGCCCAGGGAGCAGCTCCTGCCCATGGAGCACCTCCTGCACAGGGAGCAGCTCCTGCCCAGGGAGAACCTCCTGCCCAGGGAGCACCTCCTGCACAGGGAGCACCTCCTGCCCATGGAGCACCTCCTGCACAGGGAGCACCTCCTGCCCATGGAGCACCTCCTGCCCAGAGAGCACCTCCTGCCCAGGGAGCACCTCCTGCCCAGGGAGCACCTCCTGCCCATGGAGCACCTCCTGCCCAGAGAGCCCCTCATGGACTGGGAGCACCTACTGCCACAGGGAGCAGCTCCTGCCCAGGGAGTATCTCCTGCACAGGGAGCACCTCCTGCCCATGGAGCACCTCCTGCCACGGGGAGCACCTTCTGCACAGGGAGAACCTCCTGCCCAGGGAGCACTGCCAGCCGCAGGGAGGAGCACCACCAGCCAACATCCCTACTCTGCCCACTGAACTCCAGCCAAGTTCCATGGAGGCTGCTCTTCCCAGGGGTGCCCCCAGCCAGTGGCAGAATGGGGCCGGGGTCCCAAGGCAGGCTTGTTCCTGGGGCCCGAGATGCCCCGGGAGGACGACTTGGGCTCAGGCCCATCAACATCCACAAGGGAAAGATGAAGGTGGATCTTGCGTTATGCTCGAACGTCTTGCTTCGAATCCCAGCTCGCTCACCGACTGGGGCCAGGGTCGACAACTCTCTGGACTCCGGCAGCCTTGCCTTTGAGGGAGACGGAAGCCGAGCCTGCTTCCCAGAACCACCGTAAGGACCTAGTGAGAAGAGGACGTGTTGCCCGCAGAAATGGGTGCTTATCAACCCGAGCGCACGTTCCTGTCTCCTGGATCCGCTGGTATCCGAGTTCCTATTTCCAAAGAGCTCACACGGCGCCCAGCTCACACATGCGTGTTGGGATCACCCAGGAGAACGCAGCCTGGGTTTCAGTCCCAGAACCGCTGTCATCTCGGGCCTGTGACCTGGGACATGGGCTCTACTTCTCTGTGCGCTGGTTACATTGTCCCTACCCCAGAAGTGGAAAAAACAATGGACCGAGACTCCACAGGATTGTGCGGAGGAAAACAATTTGCACAACATGCCCGGGATGCAAAGATCAGTGCCCGGCACATGGCAAGCACCGTGCACATGTGTGCCAGACATTTCCACTCCCTTGCTTCAGAGCGGCAGGGAATGCCTTCGGTCAGTAAGAACACCTCTCTGTTAACGTCTCGACGTAGGGTCTTTTAGAAGAGAGTTAGACTCGCAACGGTGGCAACAATTAACCGCCCCCTCCGACTTCAAGCATGATTTTTCTTAGAGCATAAATACGTCCGTTTTGGTGCACGCCTCTGAGTGCAGAAGACAGATGCTGAGGCATGACATTGGACAGGTCGAAGAGTTTCCTAATTTCTCCGTCGTTCTGTTTACTCATTTCTAAAACGAGCTTTAAAATAAAATCTAGCTCCTCAGGCTAGGCTAAGGGTCAAATCTCACGCAGGATGCGGAGTGCTCATTGTCAAGCCTGGCACATAACACACTCTCCATGAGTGTCAAATGTTAATGGTATTATTAGCATTATTGAAATATTTCCCTCCATTCAAGACGTTTTCTGCGAAGCGTCTTCCAAAAACCTGTATCGATTTCTTATTTTTTAAACGCTCACTTACTTGATGTGTTCCCTAGTATTTGGTGCTTCATCATGTATTTATAGCCTGTGGCAAGGAAGGCATCGACCGTTTATCTTTAAATGTATTAGCCACAGTGGAATTCTCTTTCTTTATCGCTTACTCCTTTTAATTTTTTTTTCTTTTTTTGTATTTTTATCAATATGTCGTGGTCGTACGCAGTTTGGGGTGCATGTGATATTCGAGGCATGTGTACAATGTGTGATGATCAAATGAGAGTCACTGGGAGAGATCGATCAGCTCAAACATTTATCTTTGCTTTGTGTTGGGAACATTATAATTTTTCTCTTCTAGCTATTTTGAAATATACAATAAGTTATTGCTAACTGTAATTTCCTGGCTACTTTCAAATACTGGGGCTCATTCCTTCTACCTAAGTGTGTTTTTTGAACCTGTGTCCTGCCTCTGGCCACCGTACTTTCTACCTCCCTGAGATCCACTTTTTGGTTCCACGTATGGCTGGGAGCACGTGGTACTTACCCTTCCGTGCCTGGGTTTTTTTACTTCGCATGCTGGCACAATGTTCCACCCACGCTGCTGCAGGTGACGGGATCTCATTTTTATGTTTTCTGGCTAAATAATATTCCACTGCAGAATGTAATTTTCTTCAAGGAAATCCCCATAGCACATGACTCAAAACAGACCATAGGTGCTAAGAAAGTTTCTGCTGATTTTTTTAAAATTATGCTAAGAATTGCTTTCTCTATTTTTTTTTATTTTTTTTTATTTTAGCGTATTATGGAGGTGCAAGTGTTAATGTTACATATATTGCCCATGCCCCCCTTCCCCCTCGAGTAAGAGCTTCGAGAGTGACCATCCCCCAAATGTTGCACATCTTGCTCGTTGTGTTTGTCTATACCCATCCCCTCCTCCCCCCTCCCACCCTCCCGACACGCGATAGATGTCACTCCTATATGTCCACTTAGGTGTTGATCCGTTAATACCAATTTGCTGGTGAGTACATGTGGTGCTGCTGATTTTTTTTCTAGTTGAAAAGCCTTCTTGGCGGATCTGTCTCGTGCAACGGGAAATAACAACTGCAAGTAACAGTTCGTATATTTGGGTGCTTGCTCTGTGCCGAGCACCTCACCGCCCTGCGCTCCCCCCAGACAGCTGACCTGGGTTTCAACTGTCTCTTGCTGTCGCTGCTGTATGCTCACGTGGTGATCTAGGCCACATTTTTCTCCTCTACTAAAGGATAAAGACCGCCTAACTCATGAGGTTGCTGCAAGAACGCAAGGAGAGGATATATACAAAAATGTGTCGCAGGCTGCTCAGTGTATCAGAAATGGCAGATATTGTCATCAGCCTCCTAGACTTCAAAGTTAAATGACACTACAAAAAAAAAAAAAAGTCACGGCATCATTGTCACACAGAAACCCTGAATCCTAGACTCCAACACACCTGCTCAGGCCACACCGCTCGTTAACAGACGGCTACACTCCGCCTTGCACTCGGCTCCAAGCCGTACTCTCGGTCACAAACCGGCCTGCGCTCCCTACGGACAGGGTCCTGAAAACACCTACCGCAGGTGAACTCTTTTGAGTGCCCAGGTGAGGCCACACAGCTCATGTCACGGTGCTAGTATCCTCCCCCTATAAAACATGATGACATTGCGCTGAGTGTTAAAATTCACAGGAAGATTATTTTTCTCACATGTAGAATGTTTGCATCAATTCTGCACTGTCTTAAGATTTCTTTTTTGTTTGTTTTAAGAAAGCTCTAAGTTTGCTGTTGAAATTCTTTATAGCAGTTAAAAAAAAAAGGAGGGGGGGCTCTTTTTCAAGTCCCCTTTCGGACAACGTTTAAAAGCCTTTACTTATCTCTTTGTTTTCCAATGAGCTCTTACACGCAGCCTGCTCTAAAACCAGAGCTGAGTAGAGCTGCCCGATTTATGGGGATCGGGGAGAGGCACCCCCACCTGCTATCCTCGCTGGTGATCTGAGCTGAGACAAACAGATTCAAATATTGAACTGTACCACTGGGTCTCCTACTTGTTAGTGGGCAAGGAGAGAAACACAATTTGACAACAAATATATTCCGGGTCTCCATCTATTTTTTTTTTTTTTTGAGACAGAGTCTCACTCTGTTGCCCAGGCTAGAGTGAGTGCCGTGGTGTCAGCCTAGCTCACAGCAGCCTCAAACTCCTGGGCTCAAGCGATCCTCCTGCCTCAGCCTCCGGAGTAGCTGGGACTACAGGCATGCGCCACCAAGCCGGGCTAATTTTTTCTATATATTTTTAGTTGGCCAATTAATCGGCCTCCCAGAGTGCTAGGATGACAGGCGTGAGCCACCGCACCTGGGCCCCCGGGTCCCAATCTGCTAACACTCACTCCCCAGCTGCAGTCCTAGAGCACAGCATTCAGGTTGAGGTTCACTGGGAGAATCGATTGCAAAGCATTAAAAGAAGTGGAGACCTGTGGGTTTCCAGACACTGAATATTGCGGTGGCCTTGTATCAGGAATCCAAGAGGAGGAAACAGCCACTCATAAAAAGGTTTGTGAGCCCTAGGGAGCCCGCATTGACATCCTGCAACAGGATCTCTGTCCCTGGGGCACATTGTTTTCCAAGCAGCAGCAGCAGCGGGCGGTGCTAGGACCCAGCGGCATGCACGTTTGCAGGCTTGTTGGCTAGTGTTCTGGAATGCAGTCTGTGGCTGTTCCCTGAATTTTTTTTCCTGGAAGCAAACAAGCCAGCTCTGGAGATAGTCACACTCTCGGTCACTTATTCCCATTAGCAACCCCAGCCGAGAGCAAGCGGCTTTTCCCAAACGGTAGAAAAAGGCTAAGTTATTTTTAAACGTGCTCAGTTTAACAAGTTTCACAATTTGCGATTTCCCAACCGCAGAAAGAATTGTGCGGCTGTTAGAATGACACGGGGAATCTGGAAGCAGGCCTACCAAGCAGGGCCAGAGGGCAAGGTGCGCACTGCCAATGAATGAAAACAGGGAAATGGTATTTAGCCATGCCCGATGGATTTCCATTTGCGCAGAGTCCTGTTAAAATCCAGTCTAGAAAAAAACCAGGCATGACTTTGACGAGGATCAGAGTTAGGCAGTTCCTCTTGCAACATGCTTGGCTTAAAAATAAACATCTTCCAAACTAGCTTTGAGGAATTCGTTTGTAAACACAGCCTGGTAGTAAAGCCCAGGAGATTATAGCCAGTCAGGGAGATGGCGGTTTCTTGGTTTCCCAGACCGTCCCAGAGGACATCCACAGGGTGGAAGCCGGGTTCCGGGTTCAAGTGAACGGGACATGGCTGGAAATCACACAGCCTCGGAGAGGTGTGCTGTGCACAGGTACGGGGGCGGAGGGGACGCTGAGCGTCCCTCTGAGCCTCCTCCACCCCGGTCTTCCAAGTTCACATAGCCCCCACGCCCCCTGCCCTGGGGAGAGACACGACAATATGCCTAAAGACACTGGGGTTTAGCTACAGCATCACTAAAACATGCCTGGCTGGGGGGGGCGGAAAAAAAAAGGAAAGTATACATGGACGTCACATTTCAATAAACTGGAAATTTTTAAGCATCAGGACACCTGAGGATTCTCCCCGAATAGTGTCTAAAATCAGCACATTCACATGCTTAAGGATAAGAACGGGCCTGGCTTTGAATGTGTGATACTATCTCACAAATAAAATTCACCTCCGAGTATACCTAGTAAGTGGCCAAGCCCATGGTACAGGCCAGCCTTGCTTTCCGAAGACTCGCGTAATTATTACCTGCAGGGAAGGAGCGTAACTTCCCTGCGAGAGAGGACAGTCATTTCTTGGAGAACTCCTTTCATCTGCAAGTGAGGAAGTGAGTCAGCATTGCTAAGCGGTGACATCGGTGTTTTGTTCTTAGGTAGGGATGGGAACAGATTTTGCTGCCCATAATAAAGGCTGTTATTACCAAGTGCACAGGTCGCTGCTGCCGAAACCTCCCCTTCAAACCACTACAGGTTCTGTTGTCAGAGATCTTAACAGCCTCTGGGCTTGGAAAGGTGCCTGGCTGGTCACAGGATAGCATGACTCACCGCCCTGCTCGGCGTTAGCTAAACACAAAAGCTGAGAGAACAAAATCAGCCCCGTGATGTCATTTCTTTTCTATGTATCTTTAACATAGTTTAGATACAGAGGTCTTTGAGTAATACATGAGGCTTTCAAACGAGAAGAATGCGTCTCAAACACCACTCGGGGGGAAAGAAAACACCTCAGGGTTATGTTGGAATACAAACAAAGTACGCGCTCCAGGAATCCAGGGTTTGTGCTATTTGCTGATACAAAATATTTCTCAAGGTTTCACAGCCCGTAAATGAGTCACCTTAGTTGGTTAAAGTTTAACAGGACTGAAATATCTTTCGGGTCTTTAAACAAAAAAAAAAAGCATTCGAGAATATCAGATGTTCAGAACTGATTGAAAACGAAGAGCTGTCATTTCCAGTTTCCTACCGAGAAAGGTCCTGAGGGTGTTTCAAAATCAAGGAAAAATATAAACAGTGTTTCTATATAGGTGATAGGATTATCAATAATTAATTTACTATCTTCTTTCTATCCTATTACTTAAGAAGCAGGCATGGCTTGTATAGTAAAAATAAATAAATAAATAAAGTAGGGGGAAAAAAAAGTTTTAAGTTTTCTAAACATTAGCTCCATTAAAGGTGAAATATTCAAACGCTCAAAAGCCACATCAGGCTGAGTCAGTGAATTGACATGGGCCTTAAATTTGTGTTGATACCTTTCATTACAGTGTCAGTCAAACTGCATGAGCAAAGATGAGGTCACTGTTTACCCAACTCCACCACTGGTCCCAAAAGAGCCAGAGAGAAAGGAATCCCACGTTTATCTGTTGGTGTCCTGCCTGTGGCAATCTCTCCTAAGAAGCCGAATGCCTCATTCTGGAAAAAACGCAGCCAAACATTGAGGAAAGTGTATTTAATTAAGCAGATGATACTACTTCCTTTTAGATGCATTTAGCTGGAAAATTGGAGAGCTAAGGCAGGGCAGGGCGTGTTTCGTTTGAGGAAAGTCTGGTATCACGTGGGAAAAAAAATTTATGTCTTTCAAATTGAGCAAATCATCCTTTAACTTCCTATTTTCCGGCATTACCTATTTCCTTCTGGGAGGTCTCAAGAAAATACAGGCTGTTTGTCAGACTCAGAAGAGGAAATCGGAAGTTTATCGTGACATGGAACGTTCTCCTCCCTCACCCCAAACGCCCACAGCGTGTTTTTTGTAGAAACTTGCCCTGTGCCTGCTGTCCAACTTGCTCCCTGTCAGTTGTAGGGTTCCAATAATGGTTTTTCTGTCCCCGAATTGTACCGTGATTAAAGTGTCACTTAAGCACGGACTTTGAAACACTCAGTCATCCTCATGACCCAGGCGGGGTTGTTGCGAGTCATCTGTAACTCCTGGTGTTGGTCCTGACACCTGCTGTCTTCCTGGGGACGTGGCCCCTGCCATGTGTGCCGGCTCCACGCCGGTTCCCAGCGTACACGTGTGTCCCCATACACGTGTGTCCCTCTGCGTGGCGCCCCGGCACGCCACACGGCCGTAGGGAAGTACGGCTCCCTCTCACCTCCAGCGAGGACTAGAAGATGCATCGCCATGACCCAGGACTGGCATCCGAGTTAGTCTGGGACACCCCAAATGCCCCTCTGCAAACTCATTCCAACGAAACTACCCACGACTGTTACCTCTCCCCATGCATCAATATGGTAAGCAGGAGACGGGACATCTCTTTGACCCCAGTGAGTAGCAACTGATCATGATAAATGCAAACAGAGTGTCGTCCTTCTGTGTCCTCCCAGAAGTTTCTGCCTCTGCCACTGGAATAACCACATATATATTTTCTGAATAAAAATATGATTAAAGGCCAGGCATGGTGGCTTACACCTGTAATCCTAGCACTCTGGGAGGCCGAGGCGGGAGGATCGCTCAAGGTCAGGAGTTCAAAACCAGCCTGAGCAAGAGCGAGACTCCGTCTCTACTAAAAAAAAAAAGAAAGAAAGACATTAATTGGCCAACTAAAAATATATAGAAAAAAATTAGCCGGGCATGGTGGGGCATGCCTGTAGTCCCAGCTACTCGGGAGGCTGAGGCAGGAGGATCGCTGGAGCCCAGGAGTCTGAGGTTGCTGTGAGCTAGGCTGATGCCACGGCACTCTAGCCTGGGCAACAGAGTGAGACTCTGTCTCAAAAAAAAAAAAGATTAAAATCTGGACCTATTATTTTTTTCCAATGAGTAATTTTACATACATATGAAATGTCTTGCAAATGTCTAACATTTAAATATGGGTACTATGTATTCAATCATTTTCTTCTACCAAATGGTATAAACTCACTGAAAATCAGTATTCTCATAGAAAACATAAAACCCCTAGTCGCCTTGCCGACCAGTAAGAGTAGATGGCCAGGAAGGGAACGTGACCTTCATCAGCACAAGGGCGTGTTCCTGGCTTGCTCCAACTGTCCCTCAGGAAAGTTCCAAGTGACACAGTTCCTTGTTTCAGAGCAAACTTCCGCCTTCCCTATAACGGAAGTCTTTTCTTTGACAAATGGCTAATATTCTAGTCACTCGGTAAAATTCTACACACGTTAAAACTTCAGTATCTGGCTTTTAGCCGACACGTTGCACCACATCCTCAAAGCACTGGGCATGCCGATGGCATGAGTAAGTGCAAATGAAAAGAAGGAAGGAAGGAAAGAGACTCACCTCCCAAGGAAGGAGAGGAAAAGAGAGGTGACCATTCACCGCTGGGCGTGCCCGCTGACACATCCTCAAGAAATTAAATCACCATAAAAGCTACTGGTGTGATTGTAGTTCATTCCCACTGGTTTGGTGGCAGAGTCTGAATCATAAGTGACATTACCTGAAATGTCTAGATCCAAGCTGTTCTGTACTTTTGCCATGGTCTCATTTAGTGTGGAACAGAGAAAAGTTTACATATATATATATATATATATGTAAACTATATATAGTGTTACATATATACACACATACATATATAGAGTGTATATATAAATATACATAGAGAGAAAGAGAGTCGTGGGCTTTTTTAAAAACACTCCTCTCGAGTTAAAAATCGCAGCGTGATTATTCTGTGTTTCGAGAAAGACCATCCCTCCGTGCCCCGGCACCAGTTAAATATTGTGCAGTTATTTTTTTCGGTGGATTCGGGACATCTGATGATTATTGATCTCCTTCCAAATACCTCAACATCAAGATCAAACAAAGCTGCTAAGAGGCAGCGATCCAACTTTGGCGCCTCACGCGAGGCCGCCTTCTCCCCGGCTCTTCTGGCTCCAAACCGCAGCCGTCCATTCCGCCGGACGAGGCTGCGGGTTGCTTGCCTTCCCAAGCACATGCACCCTGCGTAACTAGAGACTGCACGCTTTCAGCACGCTTTGTATAAACCGGAAGTGAGGCTGAAATAATAGCCAAAGTGGGGGAGCAATCAGCGTCTTCGCTATTCAGTGTCTGCTCCCCGGTAGTGGGTGCGCTCGAAAATTCATGTTCTGAAGACACGGTTAAGAATTCTCGAGTCGCTCGGGAGATACAGAAAGTCCCGGAAAGTATACTTCCCCCCGCGTCCCCTATCTTAGGAAATCACAGTCTCTTTAGCAGGATCAAAGAATGTCGATATTAACAAACGCGGTACACGATGTAGATTTATCAGAGCACCCACAGCATCTACACGGAGCAGACGATCACCCTTACCACAGGCCCACGTCTGCCTCTTAAAATTGCCCGAGCTAGCTCGTCCTGGAGACAACACACTCACACTCTGTTGCATCTCTGACTTACTTTCAAAAAACGAGAACATAGTTGACATTCGATCATTTCTACATCTGGTTAGGTTAGCAACCCCATTGCTGAAGAATGTTAGTACTGTCTTACGTCTTAAAACAAGAGTGTGATTCCATGCTTTTGGAATAGTGGCATGGGTCTAAACTTAGGAGTCTTCGTCCTGTGAGAAATTAACCTTTAAGAAGAAGAAAAGAGAGCGGTGGTCTAGTTGTCCAGCTCGCTTAATTCAAGGGACAACAGTAAATCAAGGAGCCCTGACAGGTGACAGGTACAGCCATGACAGATGCCACGTGCAGGAACAAAACTGTGACTTCTTGAGTTTGTTAAAATATATATATATATAATAAATATATATATTATATATATATGATAATAAATATATATATATCCTTCAACAGCCTTTAACACATAATGCTAACGTGCACTTAATACCTACATGCTCTGATAAACAGATGAGCAGAAGACGCAAGCCCTACATTAAAATTCCACAGGAGAAAAGTCATCGTTTCTATCCTAGGAAATAACTCCCTCCCCTCCCTAAGAACTCACGAAAAAGGACAGGGCCAGTTCCTTCAAGTGATGGCCCACAGTGGTTTGACCCAAGTTGAGTTAAAACCTTTCTATGACATGACAAGTCAGATGAGTAAAGAATCTACCCCACAAGCATCATTTTATGAGAAACAGGAAGAGAAAAGGGTGCGTTTTGGCCGTAGTAGTTACCACACCTAGAAGCCATACAGATCAGGGTGGTCCTGTAGCATCAAACAGGAAGATGATGCAGCCCCATAGGGAACAGGACATTTTGATAATGGCGAAAATATTATCTGAAAATTCCGGATGATTCTAATGTTTATAAGAACAACCTGAATCTCTACGAAATGTTCCCAAAGGCAGGTTGGCAGAGAAAGAGAAACATGCTGAATGGCCACATACAGTGTTCGGGGCAGCATCTCAGATATGCTTCTGTGTCAGGACTCATGAATTTCTACTAACTTCCAAAGGAACAAGAACGTCTGATGATCCGATATTCTGCAAACCAGAAATCCCAGTAATTGCTTATTTGGTATATTATCTAAAATAATGTGGAAAAAAAAAAAATCCCACCTCTACAGCAGAACAAGTGGATAACTCAGAGAATTGATTATTCTAATGAGTGTTTAATTAACCTCACTATGTCCTAAGAAATAAAAGAGAAAGAAGGAAAAATGTCTAAAACTAAGTCACCCTCAAGGGACTGATTAGAAAATAAAGTGTTTTAAAATTTCTGAGTAAAACAATTATTACACTATTGCTAACTTAATAAATCTGCCTGATGTGCTGGATAATTCCACTTTTAAAACACACGCACACACACACACACCACCACCAAAGAAGTAATAAGAAAATAGAGTATTTTTTATTTATTTATTTATTTATTTAACTTTAGTTCTTTTTTTTTTATTTTTTCTTTTTTTTTTTTTTTGACAGAGTCTCGCTTTGTTGCCCAGGCTAGTGTGAGTGCCGTGGCGTCAGCCTAGCTCACAGCAACCTCAGACTCCTGGGCTCAAGCGATCCTCCTGCCTCAGCCTCCCGAGTAGTTGGAACTACAGGCATGTGCCACCATGCCTGGCTAATTTTTCTATATAATTTAGTTGGCCAATTCATTTCTTTCTATTTATATTAGAGACGGGGTCTCGCTCTTGCTCAGTCTGGTTTCGAACTCCTGACCTCCAGCAATCCTCCCGCCTCGGCCTCCCAGAGTGCTAGAATGACAGGCGTGAGCCACCGGGCCCGGACTAGATTATTTTTTAAATGGCATGGAAAAAAGCAGATTTCTGTGTGTCTTCCCCAAACTTAGTCAAGACTATTTCTGGGCGCATCTGCCCCGGATGACTAAGGGTTTGAGAACCACTTCCAGGGGGTTTCGGTTGTAAGAGGTTCTGTGTCTCTACGTTCTCGTGTTTCTCCTTCTGAGACGAAAGTGCATGTGCCTGTGTGTGTGCGTGCTTATTCTTTAAATATATATTATGCATACCCTGTTTCCCCGAAAATAAGACCTACCCATATCCCTAGTGGGATTTCTAAGCATTTGCGCAATAGCAGCCCTACCCCAAAAATGAGATGGGTGGGAGGAGTAATGTCCTCATCTACCGTGTTTCCCCGAAAATAAGACCTACCCATAAAATAAGCCATAGCAGGATGTCTAAGCATGTGCGCAATAGCAGCCCCACCCCGAAAATAAGCCCTAGTGACGGGCGTGGCTGCGCAGCGCGTCTGCACAACCCATGCGTGTCGTCGCGGAGCGGGAAAGAAGACGAGCAGCCCTTCTCACCTGCCCCGTCCTGACAGCTGCTGTCCCAGAGGTGACCGGAAAGGTGCGGGCAGCCCCACCCACAAGGTCGGCTCCCCCTGTCGGGTCCCGGCCGTCCTGTGCGTGCTGCAAGCTGAGGCTTTGAGGGCAAAATAACACATCCCCTGAAAATCAGCCCTAGGGTGTCTTCTTGAGGGAAAACAAATGTAAGACCCTGTCTTATTTTCGGGGAAACACAGTGCGTACACCAAGAAGTGATGTTAATCTTATCTGACCTTTCTGAACTTTTAAATGTGATAGTGTTTTTACATCACGATCACTGTGCACACATACGAGTGCAGACTGACGCAGAAAGCTGATGGTAATTTTCAGAGGATAGACTTCCTGCAGACGGACAGCATGGCCGGCTCCCTCTCCCAGCCCTGCCGCGCTGTGGCCCGCCGACTGTGTACATCCTGCCCCTCCCGGACTCGTCTCGCTCTGCTTGCCTGTCCGACGCTCACGCTGTGCTAAGAAGCCGCACGCCCATGTTGGGTGAAGAAATACGTTGGAAGGCACGATAGCGTTATTTAAAGATGTGCACGTTCGCGGCACTTTCATCCTCCCAGTCTGTTAGGGCGAATGCTGACAAAACGGTGACATCGCAACCTTAGCGTGTTTATGAGACTGGAAGCCCCAATTCGTTCTTACTAGACTAATGTCACCATCACGCTCAGCCTAACGCGCATCATCAGCCCTCTCACTTCTCTGAGCAACCTAACACCAGGGCGGAGGGTTTGCGAGGCACTGTGATCAGAAGAAATAACCTTTAGACCGGGGTGTCAGGTGCAAGAATGACTCCCATCCAAGAGTGGACAAAGGCATCGTTCTAGAAAAGAGAATTCCTCCCAGGAGTGGGCCCGGAGTTCCTTCTGCTTCAACCCAGAGAATGGATGACTTCGGGGGGATTCCGGAATCATCTGTGTGGCTCTGCCGTCCGTGAGTTAGAAGCCAGAAGACAATTCCCAAAGATCTGCTTAGGGTTGAGGAGCCTCAAGAACCCACTGTAGAGAAGAATTAAACCAACACGGGTGACCGGAACCACTCACAGATGTCAGGGAGGTGCCGCTGGTCGCAAAATCTTTTGCCATTAAACAATGAAACAGATGTGATACATAGCAATTATTCAAGTGATATTATTTAAATTTAATTTCTAAACCATTCTGGTTAATTTGGACATGGTGAGGTGTTTTTTTGTAATTATTTGAAGGATAAATAGCCAGTCTGTTCATACAATAAATGCACCAGTTACTATTTCCCTACACCTGTTCTCACTGCTTTCAGTGTATTGACTCATTTAATCCTTTCAAGGAAACGATGAGGCAGGGGCCATATCCTACATAAGTAAACTGAGGCACACACGGATTAAGTGTGAACTGGTGAAGCAGGAATCTGTCCTTGGCTTGAGAGTCCCTTACTTCTCTGCGGAAGGGAGGCTCTCGACAAATAACAGAAATAGTGGGGTTGGCAACTTCTCACTGCTTTATTTAGCTCCATGTGGATACAAAAGGATTTTTGGTGACTTGACAAAGAAGGTAGGGAAAAGCTTCAACCCCATGCAATATTTGCACGTATGTGTGTCTGTGTTGTGAGTGTGTTATTTTGTTGGGGGAAGAAAAGAGTTATTTAGTTTGTTATTTAGTTAATTATTTAGTTTGACAGTTAAAAACACAAACAACACTAACACGTAACTTATCACAGTCGTTTTACATTGCTAGAGTTGAACTGAGATCTCTGCAGGTTCCGCGAAAAGGCTGCAGCTATTTATTTACGGCCAGCCGGATTTTGCTCCGGAGATAAAATACGTGCGTGAGCGCATGCCTCTGTGAGTGTATATGTAAGACGGCATTCAAATGGGAGCTGTATTTCAACGCGAATATAAATATTATGGAAGCGATACATCATGAAAGCCTTATTTGGTCTGGATAGGACTGTTCTTTGCGAGCGGTGTTTTTCTTCTCTGGGTGTAATAATTACAAACCGTTATCCCCAGCGGTAAGAGCATTGGCAAACGGGGCCCCGTCGTGAGGCTTCGATTTGCCAGACTTAGATCCCATCTAGACAATGCAGAAAACAAATCCCCCATAAAGCGAAGATTGAAGACATTCCTACAGACGCAGTCCGATGCCCTGCTACATAATCTGTGTAAACCGATAAGAAAAAATCAGCGGCATGTCACCGTCTACCGGCCTTGATGAGATGGCAGCTGGCATGTCGGAATTCTGCGATGCAGGCATAGAAACCTGCAAGTCGCAGAACGCGGAAGGACCCAGGGAGGCCCACTGTGCACGCTACACCCATCGGCGAGCGTCACTCGTACATCGAGACACTGCTGTGTTTGGCCGACAGCGTCACTGCTGCTTTGAGTGCCTACTGGGGTACAGGACAGACCCGGTAAAACCAAACCAGGCTGCAGAGGGTCCCAGCAGGGGACCTTGGTGACACAGTGGAGCCTCTGTGCTTTCCTGCTTTCAATAGAGCGGCTTATCTCTGCCCCTTTGTCTTCAAGTCCGCAATTTGTAAGCTTGCCTGTGCTGGTTGCACTTGTCTGCAGCATAGGTTCCTGCTGGAACCGGTTGATACAACTTCCGCCGGCCTTTGACGAGCAGCTGACCAATGAAGTGACTAGTTTGGTTTTAATTAAAAAATCGTGATTCAAGAACTAAACAATCTCAAAAAAATGACTGGAGAGTTCAGAAAGCAGTTTTGTTAAAGAAAACAGCAGCAACAACAACAAAACTCTGTATATTTTATATAATGGAGGAAGGAGGATCGTTTATTTAAATCTGGTTTTCCTGAGACATCACAATTGAGCCAGTGCCACTTTCAAGTCCCTTCTCGAGGAAGAATTTGATAAATAGCTTAATATTGCTGAATAGGTCAGTATATTCAGCTAGCTATTCATATTAACATTTATTAGCACAGTTAATACATGTCTCAGGAGATTTAATAAATAGTTTAGAAATTATTAACTTGAACAACGTTTAAAATTTACTTTCACAGATGGATAAATCGTGTTAGGACAATTGACAAAGATTCAATTGCACATGCATTCAATTTCACAGGATAAAATTTTCTTAAGCGTACAAAACATTTATAAGAGGAAACTAGGTAAGAAATGTTGTGCCACTATCATGGGTAGTTTTCAGCTAAATACCATAGATATTGAAGATGCATTTAGCTCAAAGTTTCATTAATTACGCAGGGTCACCAAAAGACAGAGCTAGAGGGAATCTTGTAAAAGCAGGCAAGATGCTAAGAAGCAGGCCAGTGTAGCAAGCTCTTTAATGCAAAAAAAAATGTGTATTAAGTCCTTCTACATTCTGCTACAAAAAAACAAGGAGAAAGGCGAAGTTTAATTAAAACCTGGACTAGAGAATTAGGAAATGAGAAAATGAAAGGAAAAAATTAATTGTTTTACTAAATAATTGTTCTTATTGCAATCATCCCTTTCTCAAAATAAATGAATGCTTCATTTTAAAAAAAAGTTTCATTAATTAGAATAAAAAATATTTAAGTGTTTTAACACTAAGTGGCACCATTCATTCAACCAATTCACCAGGGACGTCTAAGCACCTGTGTCCTTCTGATGCCACCGTCTCTGAACTTGGCATGGCTGGTGTTACTCAGGACAAGTGGGGGGCCTCCCACACTGGTGCTGGGGCTGAGCCAGGGGGCTCCCCCCCGGAAATGCTTTTGGTATGTTTGGAATATTCGAGAGCACCCTCCCCTCCGACAGTCAGCCCACCACCCTAGCTGACGACCATGCTCAACCCCGAGAAGAGGACCGTCCTGCCCTGGTACGAACATGAGAAGACTGAGGGCTGACGTTTCATTCGCAAGCGTTGCGACAGTCTAGCTTTCCGGGACAACAGTCTCCCTCGGTCCGGATGCCGCCTGAATGTCCTTTCCAGCGGCTCCATCCACAGGTGTTGGGAGTACGATGAGGACAGGTGCCTCCTTCACACCTAAGTCACTCCGACCTTCTTCCAGACGCCTTATAACACGGCCCTTCTTTGGGCCTCCAGTGTGATGAATATGGAAAAGCCAGCCACCTTTTACAAAAAACCTACCTGAGTTTATTTTTTTGGATTTTGTATTAAATAGAAGCTAAACTAGGGTTTGATGACAGGTGGGGCTTATCCCTCCTGCCGGACGTTCCTGCTCTGGGACCGTGAGCCGGAGCAACTGGGTCTGAACGGCAGTGCCGGCCCAGCTGGGACAAGCCCTGGGAAGGGTTGGCTGGAGTGGGGGCGGGGGTAGGGCACAGCAGACAGGTGCAGGTGCCTCCTCTCTCCACCGCCAACCCCCAAATAATGGGGGTTGTGCAAATATTTTGCACAGTAAATAACTGTGCAAATACAATTTGTTTTTCATCGGGGACACCGCTGTGTTTTTCAACGACAGTGTCCGGAGTTTGCTTTTCCCGAAACCGATGGGTCCTCGGGGTTTCCTGATTTCAGTTTCGATTCTGATTGTGACTTAAAGGGAAATGAAAACTGGCACGTAGGGAGCACGTGTGACTAGCCCGAAAGCCAGAGGCTCGGCAGTGATTTGGAAGCGGCGGCGAGTGTGGGAAATGTCCCCACGCGCCGCGTGTCTTGAGAGGTCAGTTACATTGACGTTTTGGTTCAGCGCAGACAGCAGAGCATAGATCTCTACCCACCGCGTGCTTCATTATAAGTTCTTCTGACAAAGTTGTTTTGTGGGCGTTTACGAATGGAGGAGTCTGGGTGGCACGGCTTCATGTCAGGGAAAGCGCTGTGTCGTGTTTCCTGACCAGGACGGCTCCATCGGTCTGCTAAAACACACGGCAGGACTAGTCCCAGGAGTTGGAGAGCCATGTGCCCCACGAGGGGACACCTGTTTGTTTGCTGGGAAAACGCCGACGTCTGTCGACTTAGCACGGGGCCAGCCGTGCTTCCACTTTGCACTCCCCACACGCATGCACGAACGCACACGCACTCACGAGCATGCTCGCACACGTAAACACAGTCACAGACATGCGCCTCCATGGACCCGCAGACGCAAACACACACAGAAAGATGTAAGAGATACACACACGCATGTAGACACTCACGCTCACGTACACGCACGCCCACACAAACCTACAGTCAAATACACGCACGCTGTCATAGACACACTAATGCACACCTAGACACCTACATACACATAAACGCAGACACACACATACACACACAGGCACAGACACACGTACCCACATGCATATAGCAGACACACATACACATGCATGAGCACACACAGGCACACACGTGTGCACACAGACTCCCACAGGCACACACGGAGATTTATTTGGGGGTTGGCGGTGGAGAGAGGAGGCACCTGCACCTGTCTCCTGTGCCCTACCCCCACCCCGCTCCAGCCAACGCTTCCCAGGGCTTTTCCCAGCTGGGCCGGGACTGGATGTTCAGGCCCAGTTGCTCCGACACATGGTCCCAGAGCAGGAACGTCCGGCAGGAGGGATAAGAAGCCCTGCTGGGAATGAGGCGTGAGGAATCCAAGAATCAGATAAGAGCCACGGTGGGCCCCGCTGACCTCTAATTTCTCCTTCCGCTCAGACCCGGGTTTCTGCCATGGGGGACACCTGCCTGAGACCGCAGGAGCGGCCCGGGCTGAGCAGGTGACAGCAGGGAAGTGTTGTAAGCTGAGTTCCCCAAATTCCCACGGGGACAGTCATACGGACTCCAGCCTGAGTTCCTGCCCCGCCAGGCATTGCCCTGTGCCCCCCGAGGTGACGTCCCCATGAGCCTGCATCTGCACCTGGCACCCACACTGCTGGGGCCGGTCGGCCCGGGAGGACCCGTCCAGCCCACTGTCCTTTGGCTGTCCCTTCTGTGACACCATTTCTCTCCTTTGCACTGAGTCCTGGTGCACGGAGCCACAGAAAGACCGTGTGTGTGTATGTGTGTGCACGTGTGTGCGTGTGCAGGTGTGCACCTGAGTGCATGTGTGTGAGTGTGTGCATCTGAGTGCATGTGTGCACGCGTGTGAGTGTGTGCATTGTGTGTAAATGTGTGTGCGTGCGTGTGTGTGTGTGTGTGTGTGTGTGTGTGTTTGTGTGTGTTGGCAGGAGTGGGGGGTGGCGCCCATGCCCTGGAAACTCACAGGCACATAAAGGAAAGGACGGGCTTTCTCCAAGGGAAAGTCAGAGACCCACCTTCCAGCAGTCATCTCACCCCACAGCCAGCTTTGAAATCTTTCCAAAATGCCCTGTTGCTGACACACACTGCTTTCTCCTCTTCCTGGTATTGCCATCAGAATAACAGCAGGCAGTTTAAAGTGTCCTTACATTTATGTTTAAGAGGCAAGCAGTGTTGCCATCGGGCTCAGGGTTTCTTCGTGGCGTGAAACCCCGCGGGCTCCTCAGAGAGACTTGGAAAGTGAGCCCCTGTCCCTGGATAGGGGTGGCCCCCTCCAGAACACCACAGTTTCACAGGGGCTCTTTGAAATCCCGCTGATATGTCATAGAAATTTTAAAATCCGAGGCAACTGAAAAATATTTAAATAACCACCTGCTACCCCCAGACTGCTGGAATACTATCTTAAATGTTCCACATGGTGCCACCCCGGTGGGCAGTCGACCCTTCCGCTGCAAGAGTGGAAAAACTTTAAGTTGACCGGGCAGCCCGGTCGGAAATGGCCAGTGTATCTGCAACCAGAGTGGAGTCTCCATCCAGCCCCTCTGCTAGAGCCGCGGTGGAGAGAGTATCTAAATAATGCAAAATTGAGATGTGGATCCCAGGACTGCTAGATAAGTTTATAATCGCACTGGGTAGAGACACTGTCAGGCGTCACATTTTAAGAATTCCCTTCTTCACTATGCTGTGAAATCACCTTTTCTTCTGGCCATGTATAGCCACAAGTATTAATAATAGAATGTATTTTTTTAAAGTATTTGTATTACGTGCCCCTCAGAAAAGAGAGAGTTAGCACAGAAAACAGATCCACCTCCAAATTGTGCTCTTCCCCAGCTGAGCGGCCCCTCAAGAAATCACGGAATTTCTGGGAGCTGCTGCCTGCTCTTCTTACCTCCTCTCACATGTAAGTTGTCGTTTTATTTTATTTTATTTTTAGTTTTATTTTCTTGAGAGTCTCAACTGTTACCCAGGCTAGAGTGCCGTGGCGTCAGCCTAGCTCACAGCAACCTCAGACTCCTGAGCTCAAGCGATCCTTCTGCCTCAGTCTCCCGAGTAGCTGGGACTACAGGCATGCGCCACCATACCTGGCTAATTTTTTCTATATATGTTTAGTTGTCTAATTAATTTCTTTCTATTTTTAGCAGAGACGGGTCTCACTCTTGCTTAGTTGTCTTTTAAACATGCAGGCTGCTCTCGAGAGTAGCCGTGAGACAAAGAGTGAGACAAAACATCTTGATAACATCCTAAAGGAAAGATAAGGGTACTATAACATCCCACATCCATTCCTAAAAACATTTGTGTATAACCTAGGAAAAACAAACTCAGTGTTGAAAAGATGAGCCAACTTTTTTTTCCCCTTTGAGACATCAGATGATGTCAAAGCTTTTCTGATATATGTTAGTGTTAACAAAAACTCAAATGGGTTACAGAGGAAAGCTAACCCTTAGTATTTGCTTAGCATCTCCACTGTGATCTGATTTCTCCTCTCCTACAAAACTGCAGGGTTTTATCACCAGAACGTCCTATGTTCACCAGAACATATCTTTTCATCTCTACTTTGTTTCTCTTTGAAGATCACAGGGCTGTAGCTTCAGCTTGATGTACATGTTTGACCAACTATCTAATCAGTGAAGCTGATAGTGCTGTATCATCACTTTGATAATGGAGAGAGAAGAATGGCTGAATTTCCCAGAAACCAAGCCTGATTAAAATAAAAATGCATAGCATTCCTCCACTTTAAACAAAAGCCCAAGCAAAAAAACAAACAAAAATATCGTGGTTACCAAGAGAGGTAACACCATTCCCAGTTTCCAGGAGAAAAAGTTGGAGACTACGTGTGATTCCTACAAACAGTGATATCATTCTTGACTGAAATGTTATTTACTTTTCTGCTTAAGTCTCAACGATGGCACAGTTAAGGGTCCTGCCATTTTAAATTTACAACCAAACACTGTGTTTGCTCTAACTGGCCAAATGTAGATCAAGGAACGGAGTTGCTACTCAAACAAGACATGAAGAAGGAATTCAAACACCATCACAGAACAAGTATGAATGTGCCCGGAAGGAATTCAGATTGCCTCGTGTCAGAAGCAGAGATAACCTGGTGAGTTCAGAGAAAGACAGCATTTTTTTTTTTTTGAGGCAGAAAAAAAAAGGTCCATGTGTGTTCATTTAATGTTTGCAGTTTGTGTCTCTACCGTCTCTGACTGCGAGCCCTAGAGACAGAGAGACCCTGTCTCCGACGCTGACAATGAGATGACATCCCTGTGCTCTTCAGGTGAGACGTCACCCTTAGACACTTCCAGTGGAATTTGTGAAATAAATGCTCCAAATTTTTGTAAAGTACGAAAGACGCTGAAGGCGTCGCAAAGTTGCAGAGCGGGCTATCTTCCTCAACACCGTGAGGCGACACCAAGATCTAGAATAAAAGACTCAGTAGCAATATATCTGCAAGGGAGCTCCAACTCTTTGGTCGCATTACTAAATCCACCACTGATCTTGTGCGTGCATGCTGCACCGTGGTCCTTCAAAAGGGAAGCTGGTTTGCAAAAACAGGGCGTTAGCCTCCATACATCACAGGATTTGCACGTGATGCTGAGTGCTACCCAAAAAACAGTCACGAGAAAAAACATCTTCATCTCACTTATTTAACATGCATTGTAAAGATTTTAGCAAATGCCCCACAGTGGCATAGGGAATTGTTACCACAACAGTTCATGTTGACCCAGAACCGGCAGAGAGGATGGCTCAGGGTGGTACCTCACCTGGCTCCGTCTGTGGTTAAGTCATATCAGAGTATCACTTCTTTGGCGGGGAATCCAGTTTCTTATTGTCATCTGGTCCTCTCGTCTTTCTCTTTGAAAAAAAAAAAAAAAAAAAAAAAAAAAAAGCTCTCTTCTGCCGTAAGCGTGTAAGCACGGCTTAAGGATTAATGGCTATTTTAAGTGGGACTGGTAGGTGCCAGCGTCTATGAATAACATAAATGTAAGATGCCAACGTCTATGCTAGAAATCTATTTTTCCAGAGGTGAAAGTTATTAGACTCTATATGCCTGGCACTCAAGGAAAGAAAGTCACTTTGCCATTTTGCTAAGAGAGGAACTAGAAAGGTTCGAAAGGAGAGGAGTGCTCTCACTCGGTCATTGATTACTTCGGCAAGCGCAGTCTGCCAGACACACACCTGCACAGCCAGGGCTCGCTGAGGTCCCGAGCGGGGCGTGCCGTGGACGCCGCAGGCTCCATCCTGGGGATGGAGAAACGCCGGAGCCGGACCCCATGGGCCCTGCAGGAGGGCCACCGGGCCTTGCTCTGGACGCCTTCCCGGGCCTGGGCTCCAACCCCTCCTGGGCCTGGCAGATTTTTTCCTGTCCTTAAATTCAATATTCTCTGCAATACAAACTTGTCAGCTTGGTTGGTTGCTTTGTTTTAACATAATTCGAGCATTTTTTGTTTTGTTTTGTTTTTCCCCCAACCAAATATCCCAGACCAAGCCACATGCCCAACGGATAAAAAGATGCTTTTCTGGGCCGAAAAGCTATGTCCAGGCGTAATCGGGACTGTGTTTGATGTTCTTCTGGGGCAAGAGAAGACTGTGTGGAAATCCTGTGTATAACCCCCCAACCCCACTGTGACACTTCCTCCCTCCCCGGGAAGGGACCGTCCATCTGGGGGAAGGAGGGAGAGCCTTCCTTGAAATACCCAGGAAGAACATAAACACGGCATCCCAGAGAACTCCGTGGAAAACTGACAAAGCCCAGCGGCAATCAGTGTCCAAATGTCCTCGTGTCATTAATCCTGTCACTTGGCTCCCACTAACCCCGAGCACTGGAAAGCATTTCCTTCTAGCTCATTCCTTCTCCCCCTGTGCTTCGGAGCAATAGTCACCGTGGCGTGGCTCTTACAGATTTGACTACTACGACAGTCACTTCTTGAAGGTGACACCGGACAGGGATGATTGGGATTGGACTCGGGACCATGTCCGTGCAAAGACAGTCCTTACACACCCGTGACGACAAAGATAAACGATTTCCACCAACGCGGGGAGTGGTGATTAATCGCGCCTCTTACTGTATTGTCAACCAAGCTGCAAGTTCAATAGATTCCAGTCAATTAGGAAGTAATAGTGATAGATCCGGGCAGGCTGCTCCCCGCGGTGACGCGAGTTCATCCCAGGGCGCCGACCTTAAGTCTGATTGAACCTCTCTGTCCCCGAACCTTCCGTCGCTCCTGCACATGGCAGACCTACCAGGGACGAACAGCCCGGTCTTCTTCCCTTTACTCTCCCCAAACCGAGCTTCAAAATGTGCAGTAAATGTTGTCAGGGGACAGCGATGGGCTCTAGAATACGCAGAAGCGCTTGAAGACTGTCTTCACGCCAGGAGGAACGTGGACACTCGTGGTGGAGACGTTCGTGAGCAATTTCGCGGGACAATGGCGTGGGAGGCATCTCAGAGGGTTCCTGCACGGGAACATTTGCGGAATAAGATGCCACGTACTCCCGACATCATGTACGTGAGACTTGAATAGAAGGTGGGCGGCTATTGCCCTCAACAACCGAAATTTCCATTAATCCAGGGGTCCTCAAACCTCGGTCCTCGGGCCACATGCGGCCCGCCGAGGACATTTATCCGGCCCGCCTGGTGTTTTTGCCGCCGCTGCCTGTCCTGCTTAGCAGCGGACTCGCCCCGGGCCCACAGTGCGCATGCGTGGAATGTGCCCCGCACTCTCCAACGGCCCTCCAACGGTCTGAGGGACGGTGAACTGGCCCCCTGTTTAAAAGTTTGAGGAGCTCTGCATTAATCCCTCCCCTGACGGAGCAGTGGAGTCCGTCTCTCTGTAGTACGTTTGCAGACAGCCTCCCCTCACTCCTGCAGGAGCAATGACTTTGCATGAAGCCCCAAGGTCACGGGCAGGTGGAGACCCTCTCCCCTCCTTGTCCTGGGAGGAGAGAGGGTCTCCAGCGAGGGAGACAACCTCACAGGCCTCAGACAGCTTGGCAACCTGATGCTTAGCATCCTTGGCATGCTTAATACAAAAAAAAAAAAAAATGAATGTGCACTTTCCATGGGTCAGAAGTCTACCCGGAGAGCATCTTCACGCTGGCCAACTTCAGTTCCGCTGCGTTTCCTCATGTGCTTGCTTGAAAACAGGATTCCTCGGACAGAGACCTGGGCATTTGCTTCTCAAAGCAAGACACCAGGGTGAGATGCAAAGAGCCGGTGAAGTTAACACAGCAGAGAAGGACAGAAAGCTGGTGATTTGCTGCCTTGGGTTTTAATCCTTCCTTAAAACCCAAGTCTACGGCAAGGACGTGGAGAAGTGGGAACCTTGCATACTGCTGGTAGGAAAGTGAACTGTAGAAAACAGCACGGAGGGTCCTCAAAAAAAGTAAAATAAAATTATCGTATGATGCAGCAGTTCTACTTCTGCATCTATATCCAAAAGAATTGAAGACGGAGTCTTAAAGAGATATGTGTACACCCAAGTTGATAGCAGCTAAACCAAGTGTGGTCCGTGAACACGGCAGATGCTCTTCAGCCTTAGAAGGGAGGGAAGGTCTGACGACTGCTACCATATGGATGAACCTCGAGGACATTATGCTGAGTGAAATAAACCTATCGCAGGAAGATAGATACCGCATGATTCCATTTATATGAGGTGCCCGGAGTAGCCAAATCCCTAGAGTAGGATGGAGGTTGCGGGGGGGCCGAGGTTGGAGGGAGTGGGGAGTTATTGTCTAGCAGGCTCAGAGTTTGCTTTACAAGAGGAAAAGAGTTATGGAGGTGGATGGTGGTGATGCAATGTATTTAATACCACTGAGCTGTGCGCTTGAAAATGATTAAGACAGTAAATTTTTTGTTACGTGGATTTTGCCACAATGAAAGATAATTTTAAAAAAAAAGCTTTTTGAAAAACCAACAGGACTCAAGTCTAAAACTGGACAAGTAAGTGAACCTTGCCCAAGGAATGAAACACTTGTAAGACGATGCCTAAAAAACACAGAGGGATGGCAAGTTCTGCTCGAATGTTTTTATCTGCTGGTAGAAAAATGAGACTTGGGCTGTCATTGAAACCTCCTCAAGGGCTAACTCATGGGCCGAGTGGTCACGCCTGCACAGAAACCGCCTACATACAATTTAACTGTGATTAGCAAGCACTGACCCCCACACCGACATGGGTGTCGTATGTAGATGCAGCACCTGCCAGCTAGGCTGGGCACGGGGGGTCGTTCCCACAGCTCACAGCAACCGTATCCCTGATCGTCGGAGTTCTGGTGCATGGCTCTTACTGTGTTTCCCTGAAAATAAGACCTACCCATAAAACAAGCCCTGGCAGGATTTCTAAGCATGTGCGCAATAGAAGCCCCACCCCGAAAATAAGCCCTAGTGACGGGCGTGGCTGCGCAGCGCATCTGCACAACCCATGCGTGTCGTCGAGGAGCGGGAAAGAAAATGAGCAGCCCTTCCCATCCGCCCCACGAGAGCTCTATGGCTCCACATGAGAGATTGGGGCCCATGGGTCTAAAGGAAATAGAGTCACAAGAAATTCAGGATGGAGTTCGGGGTTTGGAGAGTGAGGATGATGTTCCAGAAGAAGACGACTCAACTCTATTTGAATAAATGTAGATTGTTGTACTGTACTTAAAAAAAAAAAAAATAACACATCCCCTGAAAATAAGCCCTAGGGTGTCTTCTTGAGGAAAACATAAATATAAGACCCTGTCTTATTTTGGGGGAGACATGGTACAGACAGCCTCAGCAGAGCAAGCATTTGACAGAAATTTAGGAGTCCAAAGTATGCAAAAAAAAAAATTCAGGTGGGTAGAAATGAAAGTTTATAGAGAAAACTTGAAAGTTTATAAATGAAACTTATAAATGAAATGAAAGTTTATAGAGAAAACAGGCACCACAGAGCACTGGGCAAGTGACAGTGTGTGCTCTTTGGAAAGACAGTGTTAATAATACTCACTTTGTGTGCACTCCTGGGTTAGACGCCTAGGTAGACGCCGAGATTGGATACTTTTCAGTTGTCTGTAATTGATAAAGCGAGACACCAATGTCGTAGTGTTCTTTGGGGAGAATTTCTACAAGCGCCGTGCCCTGTTCCACGGGCGCAGGCCCGCAGGAGCACACGGCTGCACACTCACGTCCATTCGGCCACTCAGAAAACCGCTCTATTTAACTCGCGGCAAGCGTAACGCAACACCCATTGGGGCTGTGAAAGAAATGGCACCAAGGTGTTTCGACATTTCTCCCAACTGGGAGGCGGAGGTCTATGCTCCTTCCTTCTGAGTCTGGTCAAGTGTGCGTGACTGTTTCAACCAATATTTACGGTGATAAACGTGAAGCCACCCGACTTCCTCCGGCAGGTCCCGGAAGGCTACGCCGCCTTTACGTGGGAGTCTCCTGGCAGTCGGTTACCGCCTGCCAAAATGATGCGAACCACAGAACTGGCTGGGGGTCGCCAAAGCCACGAGCAAACGGAAGGATGGGAAAATTCAGGCTTGTGTAGGACGCTTCCATTCCGTCCTGACTAGGCACGTTCGGCTGATTTGCACTTAAAATAGGTGGCTTCTGCCTTTCTCTGCATTCCTTCATGCAAAACTAGTACTTTTTTTTTTTTTTTTTGCCTGAACTTACAGCTGAAGAGATACTTGTAACAACTTTTTGTCCTCAACCACAAGGGAAACATAGTATCTGTGAAAATTGCCTAAACCAAAAACATGCCCTCCTGCAGGGGGAAATGTAAACACACAAAGTGATGTGATAGGACTCTCCCCCAGACAGAGCAGAGGTTGGAAACAATGTCGCCACACACCCTCAGGTTTCCAAGCAAAGCTAGCCTTCATTAATACCAGCTAAATCCACGTGGGAAAACTCACGTGAAATAAACGAGATAGCGGATGCCCAGGGTTTCCAGCTTCGGCTGTGCGTTCTGATGGCATGGCCCCTCTCCATCTGACAGCCAGTCATATTTCTGTGCAACAAGCTGTCTCAAAGCTTAGCGGCCTAAAGCAACCAATATTTTATTATCCCACATTTTAGGAGCAGAAAACACCGTAGGGTGCACGGCGGAGAGAGCGGGTGGTGGTCATGCGTGCCGGCTCAAGGTTTAAATCCGTGACAGTCCCACAGGAACTCTGGGCTGGGCCATTCCCTGGGTCATGAGCTGACTTCAGACACATGCTCCCTCCTACTTAAAGTCCCCGCCTCTCTCTTCCACAGGTGTCTCCAGGTAGATGATTTTTGACATTTGACAAAACCGATGGCAAAGACCCACAGTGGCGGTGCTGGGTGGTGTGGCCTTCCTCTGAGCCTAAAGTCTCCCGGTGGAGTCTTGAAACGTGTCCCTCACCATCCCTGGGGGGTGTGTCCCGGCTCACAGCTGCATCTATCCCTTTTGTAGCGTAACTTCCTCCCCAAGCCCCTGCAAGCTAGCTAGCCACCTGGAAACTAGCCCAGAACACACTGCCACTTAAGAAAGTTCTTTAAAAAGCAAAATTCTTAATAATAATGACAACAGCTGCTCCTGTGGCCGTTCTTTGCACAGTTTTGCGCATTGAGTTTGCTCACATCAAACTCTGCCTCTCTTGCTCCAGGTCATCAGTATTTTCGAAGAGTTTCAGTCTCTAGCGCACGGGGTGTTTGCCTGAGGTTCACTTCTCTTGGCTGCTCTGCCCCAGTGGAATGTTCTTTTGAAACTGATGATCTTCAAGGTGATCACTGAATGTTAGAGACCCCCGTAAGCTCCTTCCAAACACCAAATTTGGGCTCTCCCTTGCTCCTGAGCTGGCTGTCAAGGGTGTGAGCCAACAGTTGGGATGATTAAGCCAACTGACCGCATGCCAGGGAATGCCGAAATTTAGAAAGTCACTGCCATGCCTACTCCCAGTCCTCTGAGGGAAGCCGCGTGTGGTTTTTCTGGAAATGCCATTGAGAGACACTTAGTAGCTAGCACTGATGAGGCCCCATCAAAATGAGATGATTTGATAATTTTCTACACATTTCTTGACATATTTCTGTTTACATAGAAGCAGCGAAACCCTTTGACATTAGTAAGAATTTAATTTTATTTCTTTGAGCAAAGTAAGTTATGTAACTAGCTAAAAGGAATGCAAAAGCAATTTGCAAATATGAAATTGCTTTAAGGAGTAAATGTAGGGAATGATGCCATTAAGATAATCATCGAAATTCAATTAAATTTTCACTAGTTTTTAGTTATGAAAAGGGAACACAGATAGAAGTGAAATGCTAGCCAACTGTTAAATATTAATTAGTGGAAGCAATGTTTCCTGATGTAGCCCTGAAAGTTAGCAAACCATTTCATTTCAAATAAATTTTTATTGAAAGCAAATTTTAAAACTACCTGGAGTTTCATTCGGCAACACTTGGGGATTTGAACTTTTTCACATATGAAAGTTCAAACATCTTTTTTTTCTGTTGCGTGCAAAAAAAAAAAAACTTTCCTTTTTTTCCCCCTTCCTGTTGAAATCGTTACTTTCACCCATATATGGATTCAAAAATATAAACCATCTTAGAGTGGCTGTTGAAATTATTCACTCTTGCCCTAGAGCTAATTTTGGCTTTTCACTCCTAACAATATCTTCTGGGAAAGTTGTAAGTGAAAATAGAATTGTAATGCACATGTAAAAACTATGTAGCATTCTCTAGGGAAAAACCACATACATGGGCTTTTTTTGGGACAATCTGTTTATCAAAAAGCCGCCCACAGCTATTCAGAGACGCATTTTTCGACTGTGTGTGTACGGGGGAACTTTGAACACACTTGCTGATTTCAAAGCGAGGCAATACCTTTCCAATGACATCAGCTTCCACTCCCTGGTCCCGGGAACTCACCGTTCTCTGAACTGAAAGTGAGGAGCTGCTGCCAAAGGCTGTTTCACCTGGGAGGGCTGTTCCCGTAAGCCCAGCTGGCCATGGCCTGGGCCTCGGGCGAACTTCCCCTGTGACACGAACCTCTTCAGTTTCTACAAGCCACAGCCTCAAGACTAACTCCCCAGCCACCTCCAGACTGGCCAGGGGACAGCCCCACCTACGCACCTGCCCCGAGTGCCACCAGGCTGTCCCGTCCCCAGCAGTGGCAGGGAGAATGGCACTGTTTTTATCCCCCTCCAGAATAACACTGAACGGTCAACAGAAAACAGTCCGCGCCCGAGAGCAGGTAGTGAGTCTCTCGGGCAGCGCACGGTGCTGAGCACACGGCGCACGCCCAGGGGTTTCCGCAGCCAGGTCCCGCTCGTTACGTGACCCTGAGCTCACGTTTCCAGGGACGCAGGCGCCTCCGATGATTCTGGAGCCCAGAAGGGACCCTCTGCAGGGAAGAGGCGAAATGCCGCCTGGCCAAGGTCAGGCAGCGACACGGTTTGATAAATAGGAAATGTAAATCAGATGGCCGCGGTTTCCTGTCCTGTGACAGCATGACCCTGCTCGGCAGTGGATGTCACCGATGGGGAACGAGAGTGGATGAAAACAATCTTAAACACAAGGCACTAAGCCCCTAAATTTACCTTGTGGTTACACTGTCTTGATGGACTTTCTTAGGAAGTACAAGGACAGACTCTTTCCTGGGATTCGAAGAAATATCCCACTCGCAAAACACATGAATAGAAGAAAAGTTGCACACAGACGCACACAGACATATACACACAAAGATACATGCAGACATACACACATACACACATGCAGACATACACCTATACACACACATACACACATGCAGACTCACAGAGACACACACACACATACACAGACACCCACACACACACTCGCAGAGATGCACACACATGCACACAGAGACACACAGACACACACATGCACACAGAGACACACAGACACACACAGACATATACACACAAATATACATGCAGACATGCACACATGCAGACTCACAGAGATGCACACACCTACACAGATACCCACACATACACTTGCAGAGACGCACACACATGCACACAGACACACACAGACACACACATGCAGACTCACAGACACACCCACACATACATACACAGACACACATATGCACACAGTGACACACACGGACACCCAGACAGACACACATATGCACACAGTGACATACACGGACACCCAGACAGACACACACATGCACACAGAGACACACAGACACACACATGCAGACTCACAGAAACACACACACAAACACCCACACATACACACATGGACACACACACACATGCACACAGACACACACACACAGACACTGGGATGTGTACATGGACACTGTAGAATGATCTTCACAATTCCTCTCTCCCTGTAAAAACTCACATCACTAGGTAAATCTGATCTTCTTTAGCTTTAAAAATAAAAGCAAAGCCCTTTGTAAGATATCCCTTTATGTAAAAATATACTTAAAAAAATATATACTTTAAAAAAGATTCTGAATGGAAGGCATTTTTTTTTCAAGTCCTCTCTCGTCTTTTATTTTTCCCACTGGCGACATCCTCTCCGAGTGACCTCCGGCAAGGACCGTGGCCGGGCCGCCGGCCGCGACGCGCAGCGTGGAGCCTGCCCTTTCCGAGCAGGCCAGCGCCAAAATAGACAGCAAAGGGAGACTAAATCCAGAGCGAACAATGCCGGCCCTAAAATAGCAACGGGGTTTGTGACCACAGCAGCAGGAACGGCTGCTAATCACTTGCCAGGATCTTTGTATTTTGGTTTGTCACCGTTGAGTGGCACTGGGGGCCCTCGGCCCCTGCCACGCACACAGGTCAGAGCCCCAAATCCGGGGTGCCGGCGACGCCGCCCGGTGCAGACCCGCCTCTGCGGAGAGAGCACAAAGGGGCTCGTGCCTCCCGTGAGCTCCGGGAGTTGCTGAGGGACGCGTCCCGAGCACCTGCCGCGCAGGAGCAGCAAGGCCGGCTTTTCAGGTGGATTATCTCCTTTGACCCTCACGGCCGGTCCCCGGCTGCAAAGCAGGAAACTGAGGCTTAGAGAGCAGGGCCTGCCCCAGGTTGCGCCGCTGGGAAGCTCTCCCCGCAGCACCGCGGGTCCGAGGGGTGCTGTGCCGGAGGGACAAGGGACACAGTCGCCTTGGACGCCTTAACCGGGGAGTCCTGGGCTGAGAGCACAGGTCCCACCGAGGCAGGATAGATATGCCCAGAGGAGGCCTAGACCCACCACGCGGGGACGGCTGCACAAAAGCGGCCCCGGAGGCAGGGCTGGCCCCGTGGGAGGGGCAGCCTCACAACGGGCACTGTGGTGGGGAGGACCGTCCTCCTAGGAAACAAGCCAGAGGGAAGAAAGACGTGGGTCTGCAGCTCCTGGCCGCGTGTGCCGGGAAGCAGACAGTGCAGCGGGAGTGAGGGGCGGCCAGAGAGAAGCCGGCCGAGTCGGCCCGGGGGCCCAGGAGGGACGGCTCGCACAGCCTGGACGCCACGCCGAGGGTGCGGCCCGGAGGGAGTTGGAGAGCCCGAAAAGGGAAGGGAAAGCCACCTGCTGACACGGATCACTCTGTGCCGGGAGGATCGTTCTCCCAAAGCGCAGCGCAGACTGGCAGGGAGTGCCTGGGAGGGAGGACGGGCTGGAGACTGTCGCAGGACTGAGTGCTCGTCCGATCCCAGCCGAAGCTGGCGAGGACCAGCCCCAGCGCACGCATGCGGCCCAACTCCTGATAAAGCAAACAACTCAGGAGCAGACTGTTCACGTCTCATGTTCTTCCTGGGACCCAGGGATCCAAGTGGCTTGTCAGGGACGGGCCAAGCACCATGAGGTGCTGGCATCAGCCCAGATCCATGTCCGCATCCCCAGATTGTGCCTGGTGGGTACCGACCTGTGCCAGTGGTTGTTACCGGGTCCCACCAGATCCCCTGCCCATGGTCATTACCAGATCCCGCCAGATCCCGTGCCCATGGTCGTTACCAGATCTCACCAGAACTTATGCCCATGGTCATTATCAGAACCTGTGCCCCATGGTCATTGCCAGATCCCACCAGATCCTGTGCCCCATGGTCATTACCAGATCCCACCAGATCCCGTGCCCATGGTCCTTACCAGATCTCACTAGAACTTATGCCCGTGGTCATTATCAGAACCTGTGCCCCATGGTCATTACCAGATCCCACCAGATCCTGTGCTCATGGTCATTGCCAGATCCCACCAGATCCCATGCCCATGGTCATTACCAGATCCTACCCATTCCTGTGCCCCATGGTCATTACCAGATCCCACCAGATCTTATGCTCATGGTCATTACCAGATCCTGTGCCCATGGTCATTATTGGATCCTGTGCCCATGGTCATTGCCAGATCCCACCAGATCCCGTGCCCATAATCATTACTGGATCCTGTGCCCATGGTCATTACCAGATCCCACCAGATCCCGTGCCCATAATCATTACTGGATCCTGTGCCCATGGTCATTACCAGATCCCACCAGATCCCGTGCCCATAATCATTACTGGATCCTGTCCCCATGGTCATTACCAGATCCCACCAGATCCCGTGCCCATAATCATTACTGGATCCTGTGCCCATGGTCATTACCAGATCCCACCAGATCCCACGCCTATGGTCATTACCAGATCCTGTGCCCTGTGGTCACTGCCAGATCCCAGCAGATCCCAAGCCCCTTGTGGTTCCCAGATCCCAGGCTCATCTCCCAAAGATTCTACTTTTCCCAATAGTTGCAACTCCCTCCCCAGGAACATCAGGCTTCAGGTGAAAACAGGGCATTCACAGCACCCCAGCAGTTACACCAGCAGCAGCATATGGAGCTGAGTTTGGGGAGGAAGCACAGTAATGACGCAGGACACTGGAAGCAGTCACCGGCACCCAGGGCCACCGTGCACGGGCTACGGGGTTACGGCTCTGACTGACTCAGCCGTGGCCACCACCACTCACTGGGAAGGCAACCCTGGGCCACAGGGCAGGGACACAGGGCCATGCCCATTTTATTCATGCTTTATAACCGACAGCAAATATTTACTCAGCAAGTACACAATGCCTGTCACCAGATAAGACACTCATGTGGAACCTCGAATTGTGCTGAATGCAAATAAGATGTTAATTATTACAACTGAAAGATGCCTTTATGCTTAGACTCCGGATGAATTTTTAAGACACGCTTGAGAGAGAAGCGTGCCCCCAATGCAGTTTTCCGTGCGGGTTTGAAGGAGAAATGGTGGGGCCACATGCTTCCAGACAGGCGACTGACGAGATGTTAACCTTGGGGCAAAACCATGGCTTGGTGTTTGTCTAAGGTGCCTTTTCATGGCAGGAAATTTCTCTCCCTCTGATGGGCTGTAAGGGTGATCTGACACCTTCCTAGTCACTGGGTGGCTTCTTTTAGGCTGGATCTGGAAGATCCCTGAAATGCCTCTTGTTCTACTGAGAATCTGACCCTAACCATGTCCACCTCCGAGACAGCCCCGGGGGGACAGTTCAGAAGGACTCAAGCTGGAAACCCACAGGGTGTGCCATTAGAGCCCTGGGTGACACCTTCCCCCTGATGTGGACCAAGCACAGCCTCTGGAATATCTGGCTGCTGAGCTGCAGTTATTTGAAAAAAAAAAAAAAAAAATGGTAGCAACAAGGCAAGAGATAGCCATCTCGTCCTGCAGGCAGCATGCTAATGACTCACACAGATGAATCATTTAAAATTAGCCCACTGGCTCTCTGGGGAAGCAAGTTCTAAATTCAGGGAACATCAGGCACTGGCCATGCAAAATACGTCAACTCAATTTCATGATTCCAGAGAAAGCATAATAGAATTTCTCACTGGCAGAGAGCACAGAGATCATGGTGTTGGAGAGCATCGTGCTGCAGGCGTTGGACATGAGAGTCCAAGATCAAACAGTCGCTTGGCAGAGCCAGGAGAAAATTCGGGTTTTTGACGTTCTCGCGGCCGTACGGCCGGAGCACAATGCTGCACCTTTGGAAAACCACCGCGCACGGACGGGCGTGAGAGCTTTGGAGATACGAGTAAAGTACGAATTCCATGGACAAATGAAAGGATCCTTCTGTGCAGCTGGGGAAGTATTATCTCTCCCACTAGGAAGCATAAATAATACACCAGGCAACATCCAGAGCCAAGACTGCTCCCTGAAAGTCTTTTATATTTTTTTTTTGGTATTAAAATTATGAGTGTGTATTTTCTCTAAGAACTTTCTGGCAACGTGTACAAATAAAGCCACATACACAGTGACAAACTGTGCTGGTTAGAGTTTAGCTGATGACATTCTTGTTATTGAAACAGGAAGTGACTCAGCCCCAGCAACTAGAGATCATATATTTTATTCTGTTGTGTTGTCTCATTTGAAAAAAAAAAAACAAAACAAAAAAAACACACACACAGCAACAGTGTTTGTTTGCTAAAAAATACATTTTTTTTGTGTGTGTGTGTCAGAGAAAAATGTAAAATGGAGATAAAGGCTTTGAGATTTTAATTAATGTTTTCTAGGAAAGAGGAGAGAATTCCTCAATTAATATATCATCATTAAAATACTGTGAGGCAGATTTTCGCGAGTATTGTAATAGAATTCAATGAGTATTGTTTTTAATGAAAGGAAACACACACTTAATGTTTTTTAAGGGCATGGATTCTACTAGTTGAACGTAGCTGTACAGCCTTTCACTGAATAGTGGCATTACTGCTATTAACTGAAAGCTTATGTTTGGTGAGGGGAACTTTCTTAACACATTAGAATATACCTGGGTTTTAAAATTTTTTACTGCCTTCAGAATTTTTGTTCATTGTGAGCAGGGCTGGGCTGAAACTTATCTTTGTCAACTAAACCTCTGCACTTACACGGTGCAGACTGACAATCTGAACAATGTATTTCAAGACAAATGCTTAGAAGACTTAAATGTCCCTATATACAACTAAGGCTACCGTAGCCTATCGAACACTGACAACACGTTTACAGTTGAGGGGTTATTCGAGAACATTGTCTCCACTGCCGAAACGCACTGAAAATAAATGGAAAGGGAGTCTTTCTGTAATTAGATGTTCACCGATACATCCAACCAGACTTCAAATGACTCAAGAGGAAAGGCTTTGCCGTGCAGTTAGATGCGTGATGTTTCGTGTCAATCATGGGCTTCCCGGTGAGATGTGTCCCAACCCAGTGGCCTCCTGGTTCTGCAAGGGGACCTCGCTCTGCTGGATGCCCCTGCAAAAGGCCACGGAAGACCCCAGAACCAAGCAAGTGTCGCCTGTGGCCTCCGTGGGCAGGCAGTGTAGGCCTCTTTGGGGCCGGGACTCGGTCAGAACCAGGCCCGAACCTGCAGCACGCCCTCCTTGCTGCGTGCTCGTCTCTGTAAACACGGGACTCGGGACCGTGCCGGCTGCCCGACACACGGTACGCTCACACGTGGGACATGGGCACTTTCTCCCCCCGCTGTTCCTCCTTAAATCTCAGAATGAACGGTTTCCATCAGTAATTGTTGGTTTTATATTTTTAAATACCGAACCAAGAAACATAATGTCTCATTATCTCTGAAACGATTTGCTGCATGCAACTCTCCCGAAAACAGCACAATGCAGTCCTTTTACTTGGTCTGGGGGAGGGGAGATGCTTCCAGAAAGTCTCTCTCTCTCTTTTTTTTTTTTTTCTTTCTCCTTCTACTAACTCCGGATTGCTAGTTATCTGCTGTTTCCACACTCTGCATAGATCTAATTTAGGTATTTAAAAAAAAAAAAAAGTAAGATACTCTAGACGTTATCCTGGATTGGCAGTTTCAAAAACACATGTGGTTTCGGGGCTCCGTTGCAGATCCGAAGCAGACTATTTCTGTAAATGTGTGAAATTCTGACTTTCCCAAAAAATGGCTTGTGATGCATATGAGCTAAAATCTATGCAGGAGAACCACCGCGCCTGACATTTCTTCTCCCTTATTTTCCTTGGGACGCGAAGAGCTCTTTATAATTTTAGTTTTTTGAAGCGACGGGTTCTGTCAATGTGCTTCTTTGGAGACCCATGTTTTCTTGTCCTGTGTCATGTACGATTTCACCTGGAAGTACGAAGAAAGCAGCTCTCTGCCCTGGCGTCTGGCGGGGGCCGCTTGACTCAGGAGAGTGACTTGTGATTCCTCACCGCAGAAGAGGCAGGGCCACCGTGTGTGTGTGTGGGGGGAGGTGCCCATTCCACAGAGGGACACTCACACCTTCACATTTTCAAGCTACCATGACAATTTGTTAAAGTATTCTGTTTTTTTTTGTT
Organism: Microcebus murinus; assembly: GCF_040939455.1. NCBI lineage: Eukaryota > Metazoa > Chordata > Mammalia > Primates > Cheirogaleidae > Microcebus > Microcebus murinus. The sequence goes on from NC_134128.1 coordinate 24,013,502, forward strand.
TTTGTTTTTGTTTTTTTGGTCAGGCAGTTCCAGGATTTAACTCCTAAGCAGATGATGCGTTTGCACAAGATAACCTTTTACAACCGTGCCGTGTGTAGCACCTCACCAGGGGGGCTTTCTTTCAATGACTTGGTGTCACCCTAGCCAAATGTTTGCCATCTACTCTGTCCCTAGAGTTAGCCATTAAAACATGCTCAAGACCTGGCCTATTTTCATGAATCTGTTAATCACGACAATACAGTACTTTATTTGAAAAGCGAGTCTAAAGGCAATCCTTCAGGTCGCCGTGGGTCTCAAACGAGATACAAACTCTCATGTCCCATGAGGTAGTGGGCAGCCAGGATACCTGGAAAGGTGTGCATGAACGTGCATGTGTGTGTGTGTGTGTCTCCCTGTGTGTGAATATGTGTCTGTGTGTCTCTGCATGCATCTGCATGTGTGTGTGTGTCTGTGTGTGTGTCTGTGTGTCTCTGCATGCATCTGCATGTGTGTGTGTCTGTGTGTGTGTCTCTGCATGCATCTGCATGTATGTGTGTCTGTGTGTATCTGTGTGTCTCTGCATGCATCTGCATGTGTGTGTGTCTGTGTGTGTGAGTGTGTGTGTCTCTGCATGCATCTGCATGTGTGTGTCTGTGTGTGTGTCTTTGTGTCTCTGCATGCATTTGCATGTGTGTGTGTCTGTGTGTGTGTGAGTGTGTGTGTCTGTGTGTCTCTGCATGCATTTGCATGTGTGTGTCTGTGTGTCTCTGCATGCATCTGCATGTGTGTGTGTCTGTGTGTGTCTCTGCATGCATCTGCATGTATGTGTGTCTGTGTGTGTGTGTCTGTGTGTCTCTGCATGCATCTGCATGTGTGTGTGTCTGTGTGTGTGAGTGTGTGTGTCTCTGTATGCATCTGCATGTGTGTGTCTGTGTGTGTGTGTGTGTCTCTGCATGCATTTGCATGTGTGTGTGTCTGTGTGTGTGTGAGTGTGTGTGTCTGTGTGTCTCTGCATGCATTTGCATGTGTGTGTCTGTGTGTCTCTGCATGCATCTGCATGTGTGTGTGTCTGGGTGTGTGTGAGTGTGTGTGTCTCTGCATGCATTTGCATGTGTGTGTCTGTGTATCTCTGCATGCATTTGCATGTGTGTCTGTGTGTGAGTGTGTCTGTGTGTCTCTGAATGCATCTGCATGTGTTTGTGTCTGTGTGTCTGTGTGAGTGTGTGTCTCTGTGTGTCTGTGTGTGTGTCTGTGTGTGTCTGTGAGTGTGTGTCTCTGTGTGTGTCTCTGTGTGTCTGTGTGTGTGTCTGTGCAATTGTGTGGTTGCACTCTCAAGCAAGACTTTTTCTGGTGTGGCAGGGGGAGGCCCAGCATCGAGATCCGTGAATACAACCTGCACTCGAGACCAGGCAGGATGAACGAGTGCGGAGTCGGCAGGAGGAGGCAGGGGAACCTGGGAGCACCGTCCTCTACTCCCCCCACCCCCAGGACAGAAGGCACCGGTGTTGGGACAGTGTGGTACATCCCTGTGGTCTGAGGCTGTTTCAAGGACAAAATGTGACCTGATGTATCTGCAACCAAGTGGAGGTGGAAATGCAGAAAACGAAACAGAAGAAGCGTCCATCCTTTAAGCATTCAACCTGGCTCTTCCACCCATTGCCGTGGTTGTCACTTGGCCCCCAAAGGGGATAAACAACTTCTGTGGACAGCACCGCCCAGTTTCACATCTGTGGGTCCTTCCTGAGGAGTAATTTGTGACTGTACTGTGAAGAAAAAAATGTGGGGGGCTATTTAGTAGAACTTCTATTATCTCACTTAACCCTGCACCAATCCTGCAGAGCCAGCAGGCCGTTAGCAGCCCTGCAGACCACGTGCAGCTGGCTAAAGGGCAGAGGTTAGGGGGCGTGCAGGCAGGCAGCTAGTTAAAGGGCAGAGGTTAGCCCCAAACCCAGGCTTGTCTGCAAAAGCGGGTCCTCTCTGGATGGCACTGAATGACTTTCCGTGATGACGTCAGTCCCATGTTCCGTGTTATGAGAAGTGACCGATGCCAGGTTGCACAGCTTAGCTTCTGAATTCTTCATCAATAAACAGGGGAGAGGGGACATCACCAGGCCCCTCACTGTTAAAATTCTAGTTCTGGAGGGCACGGCGCCTGCATCCCTCAGCTCAGGCAACCTTCCCTCCATGCCCCTCGGTCAAGGAATCCGGGGAGCGGGAAGACAGCAACGGATTCCCCATCGGTTTAGACCTGGGAGCCCAGACGTGGCCTCAAGATATAGGGATGACAGTGGGGACCGTCAGCATGTCCTGGGCTTCTGTGAGGTGGAGGCCTCAGAACTGCGAGGGTTTCCTTGTTCAAATGCAGCGACAATCATAGAAAAGAGGGTCACTAGGGAAACAGAAAGGACCCAATGGTACCCGTCAGCAAAACGAGTCTGGCACCAGGTCTGGTCCGAGCATCCCGGGGTGCAAATCACGGGGCACATTCCAGGATGGAGGCACCAGCCTCCCTGGAATTTTGCTCCTCCTAGAACTCCCTTGGGGCATTCTGGGCTCTTTATCAGATCAGCAAAATGCTGAAACAGAGATGTTTTTCTGGCCATAGAATCGGAAAGCACATGAGAGTCAGAGGGGCTTTTGAAGTGGCCGAGATGCTCCGGGCATGGGCTGGGCGGCCTCCCTGTGCACACCAGAGTCAAGCCCTCTCAGGACATTTTGAAATGTGGGCTCTTCCCCTCCCCACCCCCTATGCTATGTGTCAAAGCACCTATTTCCTCAAGACATTATGTCCTCCTGACCTCCTGTAGTTTACAGCGGAGGTTGCCTATCAACAAATGTTATCGAATAAACAATGCAATGGGTATGTAAAGAAAGACCTAAAGGGGTAGAAAATCCCTATCATTTTTTTTTAAATTAAGGGTAAAAGAGGAACTGTTATCACTTGATAACTACACCTTGCACATGCTTCCTGTCAGATAACACTTTGCCTCACTTCTATTTATCACCTCACTCTTCTTTTTGTTTTTTTTTTGTTTTTTTACTTTATTTTTTTTTTTTAATTTACGCACAGTAATTGTGCACATTCGTAGGGGACATGGTGACGTTTGCATGCAAGTAATGCATAGTGATGGGATCAGGGCCATTAGCATATGCATTATCTCAAACGTGTATCATTTCTGTGTGTTGAGAAAGTCAAGAACCTCCCTCCAGCTATTTGAAACTATGTATTATTTTTAACTACAGTCATCTACAGTGCTATATAGAACACTGGAACTTATTCTTCCGTCTAGCTGTCATTTTGTATCCTTTGTAACTCTCTCCCGACCACTCCCTGTTCCCGCCCTTCCCAGCCTCTACTATCCTCTGTGCTACTTTTTACTTCTGAGAGCAACTTTTTTTTTTTTTTTCAGCTTTCACACCAGTGAGAACATGCAAGTGTTTAACCTTCTGTTCCTGGCTTGTTGCACTTAATATAATCTCATCTAGTTCCATCCATGTTGTTGCCAATGACAGGACGTCACTGTTTTTAATGGCTGTATAGTATTCCGTTGTTTAAATATACCACATTTTCCTTTTCAATTCGTCTGCAGCTCGACACCCAGGCTGGTTCCATGCCTTGGCTACTGTGAATGGTGCTGCAATGAACACAGGGCTGCAGGTGTCTCTCTCTCCGATAAACGGATTTCCTTTCCTTTGGAGAAATGCTTAGCAGTGGAGTTGCTGGATTCTACGGCAGTTCTATTAGTGGGGTTTTTTTTAGGAACTTACCTATTGTTCTCCTGCATGGCTGTGCTAGTTCACATTCCCACCAACAGTGTGCAAGAGTTCCCTTTTCTCTGCATCCTGGCCAGCATTTGTTATTTATTTATTTATTTAATCTTTTTGATAATAGGCCTTCTAACTGGGGTAAGATGATATTGCATCATGATTTTGATTTTCATTTCCCTCATGACTAGTGATATTGACCTTTTTTTTATATATATATATTTTTTGACCATTCGTATATCTTCTTTTGAGAAATGGCTATTCAGGTAATTTCCCATTTTTAAATCAGATTGTTTGTTTTTCTGCTATTGATATGTTTGAGTTCCTTGTATGTTCTAGAGACTAATCCCCTATTAGTTGAACAGTTGGCAAATGTTTTCTCCCATGCTGCAGGTTGTCTTTTCACTTTGCTAGTTATTTCCTTTGCTGTGCAGAAGCCATTTGTTTACTTTTGCTTTTGTTGTCTGTGCTGTTGAGATCCGTAGGTCTGATTCACAAAAAACTCTTCCCAGACCAATGTCCTGAAGCATTTCTCCTGTGGTTTTTTTTTTTTCTGGTAGTTTTATAGTTTTGGATCTTACATGTAAGTCTTTGACCCATTTCAAGTTGATTTTTGTATAGGGTGGGAGGTGTGGGTCTAGGTTCATTCTTCACTGTCACTTTATGAGAATAACAAGAAGCTCTCAGTAAATTAGTTATAAGAGGAAAGTACCTCAATGTAATAAAGTCCCTAGATGACAAACCCAAAGCTGACATCACGCTGAACTGAACAGGGAAAGGCCAAAACATCTTCTTTCTAAATGTTTCTTTCTAAGAAACATTTTCTAAGACCTGGACTAAGACGAGGGCACCTACCTTTGCCACGTCAGCTCAAAATAGCACTGGAAGTCCCAGCCAGGGCACTTAGACAAGAGAAAGAAAGAAAGAAAAGGCATCCAAATTGGAGAAGAGGAAGTCAGATCGTCCCTGTTCATGGACAACATGATCATATGTATAGAAAAACCTGAAGTCTATACCAAGAAAACTTTCAGAACCGATGAAGTAAGAATAAGAACTATCTTGTATTGAGGCTCTTGGGAAAACAAAGACATAAACCCATAACTAAGATCAGTCGTGCTAAAAGAAGTTACAGACAGCATGGAAACGTAAGTGGAGTTCATGTGCTTATTTCAATATCATAGTATATATCTGCAGGTGTTCGAACCTGACACCTAAAGACTATCTATCCAATTTCCCCTCCTTGGAAAACTTCCTTGGATGATTTTTAGTGATTGCTAAATTGTTAGAACACATTACTGGTCGTTCATCTTCACTCAGAACATAGTGGATCAAAATACAGTTAAAAGTATGCATGAGCAACCATAACCATAACTTATTTAATTTACAATGGCAGACTTTAATCTTTTCTTGCAATGGCCAATCTTCAAATCTTTTACTCAGCTATAATTGTTTTTTTTTCCTTTTCTCTTATTTTTTTTTTCCTCTAACAATTTAATACTCAATGACAGGCTTTGGATTTACACCAAATGCATCAATCATTAATCTTTGGCAAGGTGCCCTTTTCGTCTTGTCTTCTTATAAACTGTAGTTCTGAATCTTAATTCCTGAGGCCGCTCCATGGAGTAGTGGTAACATCAGTGCCTTTAGAAACGTCTCTGAAGACGGGTGCTTGCCGACATGTGCCAGGGGAAGGATTGCTGAGAACCAGTTACTACTTCCCGGAGACTGCCGGTCTCAGCGGGAAGATAAATATTCACAAACGGCTGTAACACAAGACAACCATGCACGTCCGGACAGGCAAAAGCTCAGCAAGTCTACCTTCCGAGCACCATTTTGCAGGAAGTCAAATGAGTTACTTTTCCGCCTCAAGCCACCAACTCTGTCCCAGAGGCAACAGGATGTGGAGATGGAAGTCAGTCCCTTCCCCAAGAAGCTCACGGACAGCGGGGTGGAGAAAACGCACGTGAGGACTCAGGTGATCCATGCATTGAGCAGTGACCAGGACGTGACACCGTATCCAATTCTGCGTCTACCGCGTCTGCTTTTATAATAGCTGTTCTTGTTCTTAGCCTTTGTATCTCTTGCCTACAGGACCTTGCAATATTTAATCCCGTTATTCTACCACTAAGCACTGTTTAATAATTTTACTGAGCGTGGTAGGCCAAAAAAAAGCACTTTCTCCAAAGCTACCCATGCAAAATCCTTGTAACCTATGAATGTTGCCTTATATGGAAAATGGGTCTTTGCAGATGGAATTAACTTAAAGATCTTGAGGTGAGTCCGTCTTGCATTAACCAGGTGGGCCCTAAATCCAATGACAAGTGTTCTCAGAAGAGAAAGGGGAGTCGGACAAAGATGGCAGGCAGAGCATGGGTTTGTCTCTGGAGCCTCCTGGGAGAGCATGTCCCTGCCCACTCCTCAGCTTGGATTTCTAGCCTCCAGACTCTGAGGGAATAAATTACAGTTGTTGTAAGACACTAAATTTGTTTTATTTGTTACAGTGACCGTGGGAGACTAATGCACTCTTATGCAAATACTAACTTTATATTCTGACCCATTAGCTGCTTCAACTCTACAAAGCAGAGCTGTATTTAATTACAAAGATGTGGATGTTAAAGTAAACTGCAAAACACCTGGCTTTCAATCTTCTCCTGAGCATCAACCCCGGTTTCAACAAAGTGGTCCAGTCTGAATTACAAGCCCCTGTGACAGGCTAGGTGAGACCAAGGCTGAGGGTCAGAGAAAGTCCCAGACAAAATTCTGGCTCTGATGCTTTTGAGCTCAGTGACCTGCGAAAGCTACCCCATGCCCCCAGCTTCGGTTCTGACCTGCTAAGTAGGGTGATCAAGAGAAATGGCCTCATTGGTGCTATCAGGAGAAATAATGAGATTCATGCCCAAGCAGGGCTTCCGGAGCACCCAGGGAGCAGCCACAGGCAGGGAGACATTATTACTGACCCATCTTGCAGGACAGGAAACCGAGGCTTAGCGATGCCAGGCAGTGTACCTGAGCCACACAGTTTATCGGGTGTCAGAACCTGAAGCCAGATGTGACTAACCAAAAAGTGCACGGCAGAGTGGCCTCCTCTGTTTCCTGTTCTAGTATATTCCCCCCAACTTTTTAGTAATGCTTTCCAATACACAGAGAAGTTTACAAGATCAGCGAACACAACCCAGGTACCCACCACCTAGATTCCACAGTTGCCACTGTACTGTATTTGCTTATTTGTGGCGCATTTATCCACCTGTCCGGCCCTCTCTCCACCAACCCATTCACTCCTCCACCTCCTTCCTTTCCCTCTCTCAATCCCTTGGAGTGTTGAAGCTCCGTTGCCCACAGCGATACACTTCCCCTCCGAATGCTGCAGTCTGCACGTCATCACCTGGGAGTCGATACTTGTTTACGGTTCTCTCTTTGGGGAGGAAGGAGGGTACAGTCTGCAGAAAGTTAAATGCACAGGCCTTAAGCGTGCCAGTCCATCGGTGTGGCCAAAAGCATTCTCCTGAGTAACCCAAACCTCCACCCAGATGTTGAACATGCCTGGCAACCTCCAGAGAGCCCTCCGCCTCATGCCCCTTCCGAGTCAACCCCCGCCCCTGCCCACCAGCGACACCCATTCACTAAACACCGGTTGCCACGTGTTCTAACACTTCATCCAGCTCGAACCTTGACATCTGTGCTCCTGTGTGCAGGACTCGCTGCCTGGCCAGTGTGTCCGAGATGCTCTTGTTGGGGTGGGGGCCGTCCCAGACCCTTCTCTTGTAAGGAAGAGAAAGCCTCCCAGTGTGCCCTGCCTGTCAGGAGGCTGGATCCTTTCCTTGCCAGGGGAGGGGCAGGGAATCCCTCTCACCTGCCACCCCCTCCCCGACAGAAACAGGAAGTTTGCCTTGCAGAGGGGGAGGAGGCAGGGACATTGGGACAGCCCGAGCCCTAAAGCCCGAAGGTGCCAGGCCAACCGGACGGCAGATCTGAAAACATGCCTCCAGTCACAGCAGGTGTGCAGGCACTGCCAGCATGTGTGCATGGAACAGGGACACTGAGGGGAAATCCCAGGGACCCCCGGGCTGCACGGTAAACACAAGGCAACAGCAGCCCGCTGCTACAGGTGCTAAAGTCTGCTGTGCATTAGAAACACCTACAGCAACGACAAGGTCCAAACTCAGCTCAGTGGCTGACTAGCTGCACGCGACCCCTAGACCAGGGATTGGCAAACTGTAGTTGGCTGGACACACGTTCAGCTTGTGGCCTGCTTTTGTAAATAAGGTTTTATTGGCACACAACCATGGCCATTCATTTGCTTCCTGTCTCAGGCTGCTTTATGGCTGAGATGGTAGAGCGGAGAAGTTGCATGAAAGACCCTATAACCCACAAAGCCTACGGTATTTGCTTATGTGGCCGTTTCCAGAATGAAAGTGCTGGTCTCTGCCCTACAATGGCAGCTACAAACAAAGGCCGTGCCCATTTTCAGGAGGAAATTCTACTTACACAAACCTCTGCTGTTCTGTTCAACATGATGTCACGTTTAAACAAACATTGAGAGAGATCCAAAAAGTGAGGCAAAACAATTGAGGATAATCGACATATTGAGACTATCGAACAGCGCTTTAAAATAATGACGATTAATAGATTTAAGAAAAAAGATCTAGTGGAAAAACGGACAAGGAAAAGACAGAGACGTGCGGCAAAAAGAAATCATGAGAAAGACCAAAAATGGAAATGCAAGAAGTAAAAAGCACTGTCCCTCTACGGAAGCCCTTCGATGACCCCATCGGCAGACAGGACTATCCCCTCCCCCCCAACCAGGGGAGAACCGGCGAGTTTGAAGATAGTCCATGGAAATTATCAAAATGAAACAGGCCCAGGGAAAAGAACGAAAAGATGAAACAGAGCATCTGAGATCTGTGGGACAACATAAACTGTCTAACACACGTGTTATGGGAGTTCCGGAAGGAGAACAGGAGGAGGATGGGACAGGAGAAACACTAGAGGTGACTGTGGGTTTCCCAAGATTTTAATGAAAGACGACAAACCACAGACCCAAGAGCTCAGTAAACCGCACCGGGGTCGCTTTCGCACCGTCTTGACAATCGAAAAATCTGTGTGAGTAGGAGCTCGCTTCTGAGCTCCTTGCTCTGCCACATTGACTTATTTGTATACATTTACACCACAGCCACACAGCCATGATTAGTTTTGCTTTAAGTCTTAAAAAAAACCATATTAGAAAGCCTCTGGCTCTCAAGATGGTTTTAGCTGTATACTATCTTTAGCATCTCCTGGACATTTTAGAGCCAGCATGACAATTGCTACAAAAAAAAAAAAAAAAAATGGCTGCGGAGATTTTTGTTGGAAACGTGTGGAATATACACAGTGACTTGCAGAGAATGGATATCTTAGCGACAGACGAGGGATCCACTCAGAGTGTCTTCAAGAGCCACTATTTTGCGGAGAGGCACAGCTGTCTCACCTCACACCCACCACATTTTACAAAGAGGGCTGCTAAACGAAGGTCTCAGGTAGAGAGAAATCCTCCCCCACAAATGCCCCACACATCACCATCATTGTATTTAGCAGGTTCCATTTGTCAATAAGTAAAGTTCAACATCTATTGAAAACCATCAGTAGGGCACCTTCCTTTATTAGCTGTTCTCAGCACTAACAGTTATTTTAAAGAGTGAATCTATAACTTACATGTCATGGAATAACCCATTTCTTTCAATTACAAAAACAAACAAACAAAAAAACACCTCCTTAAAAAAGCTGCAGAGAGAAAAGACAATACACACTATTTAAACAGAATTATCTGCAAATGGGACATTAAATAAGCATGAACGTTTTACACCTACATAGCATGCCTGTCATGAAAATATTCAAAAGCACTTTCTTAACAATTATATTTTATACAACGCGCCAAAAGGAACAGATGAAGTGAAATATTGACAGTTTGCTCCAGAATGGACAATATATTGGTAACAACACCAAAAACAAAACAAAACAGCAAACCTGGCTTCACGTCAATATAATTAGTGAGCATCATTGCACTTATCCTCAGAACAGAGTTACAAGACTTCTTTTAAGAGTTCCTCTTGAATCATCTAGAACAGAAAGATCAAAAGTACCTAAAAACAATATATGATTCCAATCATGTTTACATGAAAAGTTAGGTTTCAACTGCAAACTTTATTTTAGACAATAGATTATTTCTTTTTTTCTAAAACCAGCAAAGACAGCTTCCTGGTCTGGGATAAACGAGTGTAGCCTGGAAGTACGAGCAGCAAAGGAAAGAACATGTGGGGTGGGGTAGCAAGGGAGGCTGATGACTGACCCCCAAGGAGGGTAGCAGTCACACACAAAGGGGCCTGACCCTCTGAAGATGGTGGCAGAGACTTGAGCAGCAACTTTGCCTCTCATTTGCGTTGTGGCCTGCGAGGCTGATTTTATTTGACATCTGCCTTCATTTACTGTTTAAAACAAAAGGGGGTAGGGGGATCATAAAATAAGTATCAAGAGCAAACTTAGAAATGGATAAATGTTGAAGAAGAAGTGCAACTGCCTTCATTTTATTGAATGACTACTATTTGCCACTCCCCCGGGGATTTTAGTGCGTTATCTCTTCAAATTATGCCAGACTAATTCTAATAGACATTTTAATCTCCTGTTTAAATAACATGACCAGGGCCACACACGTAGCAGAGATAACCAGAGTTTAAAGTCCACCTTTTTATACCAGGCCATAGTTCCCTGCTCTGGGTGACTCTGCTGCTGTTTTTAAAAACTGGGTGCAACTGGTATTGCTCAGATGTCATAATAAATACTCTTTTTCACATACAAAGAAAGTGATATTTTCCTACCAAATGGTTCCACAGTGAGAAGCAGAAATGACTTCGTTTTAAGGCATCTATAGTCTCCTGCCCCTCCACACCCAGGGACTTTTGCCCATCCTGTAAATCTCTGTGTGCCAATATCTGGCCAGTCATAGGGTGTGAGTAATACGTGTTGAATGGCTAATGGGCGCAGCAGGAAGTCATAGAGTTTATCCTATTCGAAATTCAGTTTCTATACGTATCCTGCTTTTAAATCTTTTTTTTTTTTTCCTGAAAATTACATTTGTGATGCTGTTATATCTGTGCCACGTCAGACTAGATTCACTTTTGTAAAAATAAGCCCTACGGGCTTCCACCATGCACCTCCTTTGAGAGGTGAGGATGAACTTACATGCTACAGGAATGTAGACTTAAAAAATATTAAAACAATTCATAATTCGTTGTCCCGAAGGTCAGCTGGGACACCTGCACGGTGACGCCCAGATGCCATGCACGGATGGTCGTTATCAGAGCCATCCTGGCTTCCTTGACCAGGCAACTTGCTCTCCCTCCACCTGACCTGCCAGGTGTGTCCTGGGTGCCCGGGTCTTCAGTTGCAGACCTGCTTCCGACTCCTGCTTCCTTTGGTAATTCTGGGGCCAAGGTCACAGCCTGTGGCTAATGACTGAGAAAACCATATCCTCGGTTCACTATTTCCCCCACACTGTTAGCAGATAGTCACTGGGCGTTGGGCTCCCTCTGTGTATGGTTCAAAGCAAAGCCATTCCATTCAGACCCAAGGTGATGTCTCTGGGGGACCCATCCTGCCTGTTGGTCACTGGGTAAATATGATAAGCATAGGCCAACAATAACTTTTATCAGTTCATTTTGGACCATCCTCACAGTCCACACAAAGTAGGCACAGAAAGTAAGATGATGGCCTTTCTTAACTATGGACTCAAAAGAAAGGACCCTACCTAGAATTTCACAGGCTCCCCACCTTGCTAGTCAGCTCTCTAAAACTGAACACACAAAACCCTCTGAAATTTGTTTTACATAGCTCATTCTTTCAAAACTTTTTAGAAAAGCATGTCCATTAAATTCTATTTTGAAATAAAAAAAAAACAAAACTATAATAGTGTCTACAATTCAGTTTTCCATCTTGAAAGTAAAAACGCTCGTTCTTTGTGTTCTTGGCATTTTACTTGAAAATGAGTATTATGGTGTATTTTAGAAGATAATTTATATGAAAAAAAAAACAAAAAACAACCGTACACTGAATGTCAGCTTCCACCTCATTTAAATTGTTTACACATTCATGGGAAAACCTAGCTGTTAACCTTGGAGAGGGTTCTTTGAGACCGCCCTCTGCAAGATAAACAGATTTCTCCCAATTAGACCTAGAGTCTGCGTGCTGCCCCGCCCCCATTCGGTGGCCCTGGGGACAGAGGGGGTGGAAGGGGACAGAGGGGTACCCCAGTAATGCAGGGGGCGATGGGGAGGTGGGCAGCCCTGGAGGTACAGGGGACAGAGGGGTACCCCAGTAACGCAGGGGGCGATGGGGAGGTGGGCGGCCCTGGGGGTACAGGGGACAGAGGGGTACCCCAGTAATGCAGGGGGCGATGGGGAGGTGGGCAGCCCTGGGGGTACAGGGGACAGAGGGGTACCCCAGTAATGCAGGGGGCGATGGGGAGGTGGGCGGCCCTGGGGGTCCAGGGGACAGAGGGGTACCCCAGTAATGCAGGGGGCGATGGGGAGGTGGGCGGCCCTGGGGGTCCAGGGGACAGAGGGGACCCCCGGAGACGGAGGGGGGCACCGGGGACCCGGGGCTGGAGGAGCAGAGGGGAACCCCGGGACGGACGCAGGAGGACGGGGTGGCCTTGGGGGTGCAGGGGGACAGCGGGGACAGCGGGGACTGCGGGGCAGAGGGCGACAGCGGGGACCGGACGGCCCGGGGACCGGGACCCGGGGGCCGTCCGCCGGGACAACGCTGGAACCGGGGCTCGGCCGCGGCGGCGGGGACAGGCCGGCCAGCCTCTCCCGGCGCCGGCTCCCCGGCCCGGCTCCCCCGGCCCCGGCCGCGGGCGGACGCAGCCTGCGCTCGGCCGCGCACCTCCCAGCGCCGACTCCTCCGGCGCGCGGCCGCCCGCGCCTTATATACCCTGCTAAAAATAGCCTGCGAGGCCGCCCTCCAATCGGGCGCGGGCCGCGTTCGAATCGAGCCAATGGCGAGGCCCGTGATGGAGAGGCTCGGTCACGCCAGGCGGGGCCGCGCTGTGCCGCCGCGCGCGATTGGCCGCAGCTGACGTCACCGGCGCGCGGCCCCCGGGCCGGGCGCGGCGGGATTGGGCCGCGCGGGGGGCGGGCGCGCGGCGGGTCACGTGGCGGGGGCGGGCGCGCGGGCGGGGCGGGGGCGCCGGCGGCGGAGCTTTGAATAGGGAAGTTTTGCGGCGCCGGCGCTCGCAGTCTCCGCGCCGTTGGCCGAGCCGGGCGCTGAGCTTGCGGGGCGCGGGGCGCGGGGCGCGGGGCGCGGGGCGCGGGGCGCGGGGCGCGGGGCCGCGGCCGGCGTGCGGGGGGCTCGGCGCTCGGGCGCCCGCCATGGACGTGCTCCCGATGTGCAGCATCTTCCAGGAGCTCCAGATCGTGCACGAGACCGGCTACTTCTCGGCGCTGCCGTCGCTGGAGGAGTACTGGCAACAGGTACGCGGCCGGTCCACACCGCGGGCCGGGTCCACACCGCGCGCCGGCCCCGGCCCTGCCCCGGGCTCCACGCTGCGCCGCTGTCCCGGGTCCACACTGCGCGGCCGGGTCTACGCAGCGCGGCTGTCCCGGGTCCACACTGCGCGGCTGTCCCGGGTCCACACTGCGCGGCCGTCCCGGGTCCACCCTACACGGCCCGGGTCCATCCTGCACGGCCGTCCCGGGTCCACACTGCGCGGCCCGGGTCCACGCAGCACGGCTGTCCCGGGTCCACCCTACACGGCCCGGGTCCATCCTGCACGGCCGGCCTGGGTCCACACTGCACGGCCGTCCCGGGTCCACCCTACACGGCCTGGGTCCACACTGCACGGCCGTCCCGGGTCCACCCTACACGGCCTGGGTCCATCCTGCACGGCCGTCCCGGGTCCACACTGCGCGGCCCGGGTCCACACTGCACGGCCCCGGTCCTGTCGCAGGGACGCACTTGCTGCTACTGCCAGGGCACTTTTTTTTTTTTTTTTTTTTGAGACATTCTGTTTTTGTTTTCCTTCTGGTGCTCCAGCGTGCAGTTTTTTAAAATCTGCAGTGTTGCCATTGCCAATGTCTTTGCCCTGTTTGCAATGCTTCTTCCCGTTTCTCCTAGACCTGCCCTTTTTTTTTTTTAATTTTTTATTTTTTTTCCTCCTTCCTTATCTGTTTTTCTGGTTGGCCAGGGGAAAGAAAACAAAACAAAACTGTTTGCACACCAGTGACTTGTCAGTCATATGACAATGAGCCCGTCCTAATTGCTTCAAGTCTCAGTTTGGAAAGGAGGACCTCCTCGGTTTCCGGCATTTTTTGTTTTTTTTTTAGTGGGGCTGGAATTTTTTGGCATTGGACATTTAAGCAACTTAAATTTTTCTCATTCTTATTCGTAAGATTGCAAGAGGGGAGAGAGACTTGACACTTGTCCCATTGTCTAAAAAAAAAAAAAAAGACGGAAGGAGGGTTTGGTGGTGGCGTCTCTCTGCCCTGCCTTGGTGTTTGCTTTTTGTCACTAAGTGAATTACCAGATCAGATACATTCTGGGGTCTCTAAGCCTGGAAAGCTCTTGAGGAGGATGAAATGCAAAGTGTTGCAGCCTTCACACGCCCGCTTAATTGTACACAACCCTCTCCTGCCTTCCTCCTTCCTCCCCCTGTTTTTTTTCCCCTCAAAAGAAGCTGCTCCCTGGGACGTGATTGAAATTGATCTAAGTAGTTTCCTTCGGGTATTTGGGATTTGGGCACCGGGCCAGGCTTGGCTCCTGGTCGCCTTGCGAGGCTTTTAAACTCTCTGAGAGCTTCCTTCTGGTCCCTGGTGCCCATTAGCATAATGGAGATCTTAAATTAGCCAGATTATCAAAGTTTAACAAGATCTCAATAAATGTGCTCTGCCTGCTGTTCCTCCGGAACATCAGCAGAATACATGGCCGCCTCCCTTCCGAGAACGCTCCGGTGTGCATTGTAACTCAGCCCTCTAATTTTAGGGGGAAAGAGAAAACAGTGGTCGCTCCCCCTCCTGCCTGCCTGCGGTGTGGGGAGTCCCCGGGGAGGGGAGAGGGTGTGCATGCGTTTTGGTAGAAGGCACACTGCCCTGCTTGGGAAGCAGCGGCCCTCCTCCGCTCTCCCAGGGGCTGTGCTCAGGAAGGTATGTGCCCTGAAAATGATGTGCTCCAAAGAGCAGTTTGGTGGAGACATGTACAGCTGTAGAATCGCCAGTAGTATAGACAGCCTTATATGGACATGCAGGCAGCTGATCCTAGTGAAAATCGGGGCCAGACATAATTTAATCCTAAAACGTTTCCTACCATTTTTCTTTTCCAGTGGCTAGGAAGTTTGAGATGGTGGGGAGAGGGGATGCTGATCTCGGCAGTTGTAGCTTCTTGAAAGGTTGGTTGCGGGGCTGCTGGGGGGGTGCCCTGTCCTGGCCACACTGCATGTCTATCTGAACCGAGTCCTTCCTTGGCTGCTGGTCAGAATTTCAGAAAGGAAGTCTCCTTTGGCATTGCGTGAAAGAAATAGGAGTGATGACTCATCCAGTTGTGCTCTTGGCCAGTAGATAAAGTTCTCGTTCCTTGTGGGACTCCCAGCAGGGCCGTGCAGTAATTCCCCCCTCGCCTCCCTCTCCGGAGCAGATGGCCTTTCTGGAATCATTTCTCCACTCTGTTGTTGACGCTCCTTGTTTTTTCTCTGACCACTGGAGAAGTAATTAAAGTTCTGTGGCATGCACGGCGGCCGGCCCTGCACTTGGGAATGGCACTCTTTGAAAAACACACTGGGTCTCAGCGACACAGGAAATGGGTGGTTCCTCTGCAGTTCCACCGATATCCCTGAATGCAGACCAGACGGCTAGCCGCGGCCTGCTCCCTTGAGGGTGGCCCTGTGTGGTCAGCTGTGAACCCAGAGGGTCCGTCAGAACACACCCGTGTGCCGTGCATCCTTCTGTCCTGTTGCGTGGATATCTGCGGGGTGTGGACGGTGGGGCCTTGCTCACTGCACATGGTTCTAGAGAATGTCAGATAATCTGGTTCAACCTGTTGGGAGGGGGGGTGGTGTTTGTGAGGCTGGTTCTCTTCTGTGGTTACCGGAAACCCATTAGATACATCAACACTGGTAACTATAACAACAGCAACAACAAAAAAAAAAACTGGCTGAGTGATCATCACTCACTGTGGCCGTCCGTGCAACTCTGGGGAAGCCGCGAGAGGTTTCACCCTCTGGTTTTTCTTCTGAATTCTTACTCATTCCCAGAAACAGATTTCCTCTAACTTCCCTAAGGACACAGATTCTTAATGGCAGACGGTTTTGCCCCTCGTAGTGACACGGCAACAGTCTCTCTGCCCTTCAAATCCCTGCATGGTTTTAGAGAAATGTGCTTTTTTTTTCCTTCTATTCTCGGCAGTCCTGACAGTCACGTGCCTTCTTCTGGTTCCTTTTGCGCAGACCTGCCTGGAGTTGGAGCGCTACCTCCAGAGCGAGCCCTGCTATGTTTCAGCCTCGGAAATCAAATTCGACAGCCAGGAAGATCTGTGGACCAAAATCATCCTGGCTCGGGAGAAAAAGGAGGACTCTGAACTGCAGCTCTCTTCCAGTCCTCCGGAGGATTCCCTGATGGGCCCGAGCTTTGGGTACAACCTGGAGACCAACAGCCTGAACTCGGACGTCTGCAGCGAGTCCTCCGACAGCTCCGAGGAGCTTTCGCCCCCTGCCAAGTTTGCCTCTGACCCCACCGGCGAGGTCCTGGCCAGCTCCTCGGGGAACCTGAGCTCCTCGGTTACCTCCACGCCTCCGTCGTCTCCAGAACTGAGCAGGGAGCCTTCCCAACTGTGGGGGTGCGGGCCGGGGGAGCTGCCCTTGCCGGGGAAGGTGCGCAGCGGGACTTCGGGGAAGCCGGGCGACAAGGGGAGCGGCGACGCCTCCCCGGATGGCAGGAGGAGGGTGCACAGGTGCCACTTCAACGGCTGCAGGAAAGTTTACACCAAAAGCTCCCACTTGAAAGCGCATCAGCGCACGCACACAGGTCAGTCCCCAGCCGGCGGCGCCCCTGCCCTGGGAACGGGAGGCGGCCACAGCAGGCAAACCCTCGCTTCCCCAGACCGTTGTCACCTGGGAGTTGGGGCCTTTTGGAGTTCAGAGCAGAACCCCGTAAGGCTGGACGTTTGAGCCGGATGAGTGGCTGTTGACGCGTTCAGATGAAACCAACAGGGCCCGGCCACATTTTCCGTGGGCACCCCCAGCCCTCTGCCCGGGCCCGCTGTGTACACCCTGGCGTCCGAGCGCCGGGTCACGGTGGGTGGCCAGAGGGTCGCTGGGCACGTGGCTGTCGCGCGCCGGTGCGCCGAGGAAGGTGTGGGAGGCCCGAGCGGGACCCCACTGCTCTGTGAGCACCAGCATGCGTCAGGGGTGTTTCCCGGGAGTTTCTCTGTGTGTTCTGCATTTTTTGTTTTCTGATGCCACTTAAAACAACAACGGCATCTTGATGCAGTGTGCTCACTTAGACGACAGTCTCTCGGATAACTGGGGGAGAATCACAGGAAAGTCAGAGCTGGAGAAGATGCTAGGGACCGAGGAGGGGGTGCAGACTTCTCTTACCCTTCCAAGGGCAGATTGCCAAGGGGGTCAGTTCAGGGTCCCGGGTGGGCTTGGAGACAGGGCTGGGACTGGGAGCAGGTGGCCTGCAAACCAGGGCCCTGCCTGTCCCAGCACACACCCGAGGACTGGCTCGGCAACTTTGTGTCCTCAGGTGGCACGTTTATTGCACGCAGATTTATCCTTTGGCCAAAGAAGGAGGGCGGTCTGGTACTTCGACTGCCGTTCAGAGAGTGATCAGGGGGTGTCGAAATGGGGTTTCCCAGAAACGCATGTCTTCAGTAGAAATGTAGAAGGTCCCAGAGGAAGCCGCAGAAAGGCTCGTTCCGCAGGGAAGTGAGTAAGGAACAAAACAGTGCTGGAGAGAAACGGTTTCCATGGAGAAGGCGATAAACCTCTGCCCTGGACGGGGCCGTGGGCTCGGCGGGCTGACGCCTCCTCTTGGAAGTATTTGGCCAGTCTGAGTCGCTGTCACCGTTGCGCCTTAACTTTGACAGCGGTGGCGTGGGCTTTGCCAAACACCAGGGTCTCTCGGACAACAGTGGGAGGCCCAGGGCTGGGTCAGGAGAGAGCTGGTGCTCGTGAACCCTGAGCTCGGCAGACACTGCCCTTCCTGGAAGCCCATTATGCATCCCTGAGGCCGCTGGGGCCCTGCCCTTGCAGCCCGCCCCCTGCTAGCGCGTGTTGTGGAATCGCCCCCTCCCTCCTCGTCCCATGAAGTCACGGCCCGCCTGTCCTCTGCTCTCTCCCCAGGAGAAAAGCCTTACAGATGCTCGTGGGAAGGGTGCGAGTGGCGTTTTGCAAGAAGTGACGAGTTAACCAGACACTTCCGAAAGCACACCGGCGCCAAGCCTTTCAAATGCTCCCACTGTGACAGGTACGGGCAGGAGAGCCGCACAGGGCAGGCGCAGGGACGGCGGGGCGGGCCGGGCAGGCACGTGTGGCAGAGGGCCCCAGGTTCCCTGCCGTGTGCTGACGTCCCTTTTTGGAAAGTCTGAGCTATGTTAGCTGCCCGTGTTCAGGAAGCACCGTACCAGGCATGCGCGAGAACAGAGCGATTTTTGTGGATGGTTTTTGAAGCTCGGCCTTTTAACCTTTTTGGGCATAGTTGAGGCGATAGAAGTGAGGTCAGCCCGAGTTCTGCAGAGAGCGCAGGTGCTGATGCAGGTGTGGGGAGGCACCCTGTAAGTGTGCACGCCTGTAAGTCAGGATTCCCCGTGCCGGGGAATGTGGCCTGGGACAGAGGAGCGAGGCTGGCAGCGCCGGGGAGAGGGAGCCGGGGTCCTGGGGCACACGCGTGTGTGCACATCTGCGGCCGCGGCGGACTCCTAACGTCTGTGCTTCTGCTCTGCCCTGGCAGGTGTTTCTCCAGGTCCGACCACCTGGCCCTGCACATGAAGAGGCACCTCTGAGGGCGCGGAGAGGCGAGTCCTGTGGTTTGCTAAACGGCTTCCGGGCTGCGAGCGAGGCGGCCATGGAAGGAGGATGCGTGTTCCGGCCAAAGCATGCCACTTTGCACCCTGCCCAGCCGCCCCCGGGGCCTCTCCCCGAGGGCTGAACATGCCCTGGGCGACACGGCGGCGGCGGCGTGGCCCCCGTGGTGCGCGGCGAGTGTGTGGGTGACCCTGGACTGGCCGCCGCCGCTGGTCCCTGGCCTTCCGAGCGGCTCCGAAGCCCTTGCCGTGAGCATGCGCCCCGAGAACGCCCGTGGCGGGGCCGGCTGAGTGTCGAGGATCTGTTTGTTCTGACTGTGTGATGAGGCAGACTTTTTTTGCTGTTGTTTGTTTCCCTTGCGGTGGCAAAGCCGCAAGGGACAGGGGGGGGAAAAAGTAGTTTGAATGTTTTGTGTGTCAGGAGTATATACCATGAGATGAGGTGACCACCAGTCATTTCCTGGGGGGGGTGTGTGTGTGTCTGCACCTTAGGAAAAAAAAAAAACAAAAACAAACAAACAAAAATACAAAAAAAGAAAAAAAAAAAGGAAAAACGTGCAGGGTGGGGGAGTGGGAACTCAGGACCCCAGCGTGGCGAGTGGTATTGTGGCGGGGGGGCGGGCGCCCCTGTCCCGTCGTGTGCAAGGAGGCTTTGGTCGTCTGGTGCAGCTACTATAAACGTGCAATGTGTCAAGTAGCTTGTTTTACTTGCTACAACCGAGCTCATTTGTAACCCATTGTATAAGCTGTGTATTTGCAGATGTAACACAATGATAACTTTTCCTTATAGTACAAGAAGTCTTGCATGGTCTGGGGGACTCTAATGCTTTTCCATTTGCCAGTCGGGACTGCAGCTCTGATTCTGGGTCACGGGCAGCTACGAATGCCGCCGTCGGTCTGGCGCAGTGTGGCCCCCCCGCTCCCCCCTGGCCACCCAGGCCTGGCGACACACAACCGTTTTCCCCCCTTCGATTTTTGTGAACACTCCCCTTCTGGAGAGGCGGCGTGCAGCCTAGGGTTATTTTTTAAGCGATCCTGAATTTGAATCGATTTTTTGGAGGATTTTTCTGATGCCCTTTGAAGAAGTGAGGCACGTGCTGAGTGTCAAAAAAAAAAAAAAAAAAGAAAAAAAGAAAAAGAAAAAGCCAGGGGCAGGGAATCGCCGGTCTGATGGTACATTAGACAACGGAGAACCTAAAGTTTTTCTCAGTTGGGTGGATGAAACCACTAATGCTTAGAAACTGTTTTTTCTCATGCAGCTATGTTTCTCTTATTTATGCCTTGAGGACTAATTTCTGGTTTTCTAGCTGTTAATGCACTGTTCATCTTCATAATGGTGCCTTACGCAAGTGACCCCCGAGCGCGGGGTCTGCTACAGGGGTGTGGGCGATGCATGCTTTATTAAGGCTCTTTTTTCACCTGGCATTGTACTGTATCGACGTATAATACAGTAAACAACAACAACAACAAAATCTCTTTAAGGTCCTCCTTCCCAGGGACAGATAGATGAAAAACTCCCTCATAAACATGTCAGTATTTGTTCAATATTTCAGACAACTTGACTGTCAGTGTTAAAATGGGATAATTGAAAAATCTGACCAATTCTGCCACCTTGAGACGTTTGTGTGGACCTTGCACAACAATTGTATAGATCACACACCGGCTGTATTTAATATGTAATCGTTCCACACATATTAAAGATACAGAAGTATTAAAAAAAAAAAAAACAGAAAAAAACCCAATGTTAATGTATCTGCTTAAAAGGCACAAGTTTCACATGTCTATCTAGTTATCTGTTGGTAATACAGAAAGTATACTACTTTTTTTTTTAAAAAAGTGGGCAGAATTCTTGTGTGTGTATATTTGTGTGTATAGTATGTGTATGTGTGTGTGTGTGTATATATATATATTATATATATAGATAATATATAAATATTTTTTTTAAGGAGAAACTAGAATGTTTAGCTAGAAAATTCCACAGCCTGTGAAGAAATATTTCAGAATGGCCATAAAGGAGGTGAACAGATGAAAACTATAATCTAACTTTTATAGAGGCTTTATCTTTAACCATTTGCTGAAGACTTTCTTGGCATTGGGTCTACTCCGCACGGCCACCTTTGCTCCACGTCTGTGGCGTGAGTGGAATAGGGCACCTGTGGCCACTCAGGAGTGGCCTGAACAGAATACTGGAAGCCCAGCTGGACTCAGACACACTAAGGCTTTGATTCGAATTTCAGCCTCTAGGTTAGAAGATCTAACCTAAGCTAATCACAGGGAGTCTTTTTTAGAACACTTTTTATGCAGATGAAGCTATTTTTTTTTTCCAGCATGTAGATTCTTCCAGTTTTTCCAAGGAGGAGCAATTTCCCCAAATTGGCATACCACAGCACGGACAGCTGACACTCCCCAGCTGCTGCTATGTGGGTGCGGATCTTTCTTTTTATATATATATATATATATATATGCGTATATATATACACATGTGAGTCTGCCGGGTTGGTATTTTGTTTGATCTTCCTGGAAATGAGCAGTGATGAAAGCTCACATAACTGGTTTTTTTGTTTTTCTTTTTTTTTTTTTTTCAAATCTGGGCTGATGAATACATTTACCTAAAAAACTCATTTTTATTTTGCTTAGGGGGAAAATGCACTTTTCTTTTGGCAATTCAAAATCCTAGCACTTGATTTGCTGCGTTTTGGAAAACTCCTTTTTTGGCCCTGCCGTGTGCTTAGCCATAACAATTCTATTAAGCAAGAAGGTAAACAAAAGACAAAAAAAAAAAAAAAAACTTGCACTGGCTTGCCTCACTTGCGAAACACCGTCAGAGCTCTGCCTGGGTGAGGCGTTGCCCCACGATTTCCACAGTGCGCCAGTACACAGAGACGTACATTCTGTTCAGGTGATAACTGAGCCTCAATCAAGCAGAAAACTTTTTGCTTGAAATTAAAAAAATTTCTATTAGTGAAATTCCTTTCTTTCTTTTGTTCTTTCTTTCTTTCTTTTGGAAGCACCCTGTTATCTAAAGAATCTTTGTAAGATTTTTGTAAAATTTTGTTTTACAAGATTTTATTTGAAATTGTTTTTTGCAAGATTGTTATATTTCTGTATGAATGTATTTTTTATTGGAATAACATAAAAGAATTCTTATCAGCATCTTGAGTCAGGTTGTTTTTCAGGGGGTGGGGGTGGGGTTGGACAAATTCCTGCTGCATTAGTCACCCACAGCCTGTGCCGGGAGTGGAGCGAACGGCCCGCTGTCCAATCTGACGTCGCTGAAAAGCACGGAGTTCTCTTCTGCGGAGACTCGAAAACAACCACCACGGGGCTCAGGGGCACGGGAGGGAAACACGTGCCATGTCTTCGCTTCCTGCCACTGCAGCCAGGGAATACACTGCAGAGCCGTCTGCCCAGGGACAAGCTTGCAGGGCGTCCTTCCACGCCCCACGCCCCGCCCAGCCCTGCCCTGCCCGCTCCAGCTCCAGCTCCGCAGTGAGAGCCGGGCCTGCCGCCCCCAACCCCACCTGGCCGTGCCTGCACAGCACCTGGCCCAGGTGTGCCTGGGAGGGCGGAGATGGCAGGGCGGGGCCTTGGCCCCAGAGAGCGGTTCCCACGGCCTTCCTCAGCCCGCTCTTCCTCGACCCCAGCCTCCTCCATGACAGCCCAGGAGGACGGAAACTAGAAGGTGACACCAGGGCCAGACGAATTGATGCCCTTTTTTTTTTTTTTTTAAGACCAAAGGGATGCATTCAATGTAGAGGTTGCTGGAAAATAAAATGGGCAGCATTGTGTCTCTTAGGACTACGTTCTGGTGAGGAGCTTTAGGTGTCAGTCTGCCTCTACCTGACTGGCAGGATCAGTGCGAACTGATCCCTCTCGGAGTCCCTTTTCAGATTATACTAAGCCAATCAGCTGTGATAGGGTAAAAAGAGAAAAAAAAATCAATGTGCGTTTCCATGGAAACGGGCTTCTCAGCATCATTCTCCGAGTGATGGGATGTCCTCCATTTTAAAGTGCTCACAAGCCCCCTTCATTGGGGGTGGGGGTGGGGGTGGGAATCTTCATTTTGCTAAATGTGCAGAATGTATGCAGGCTGCTTTTAATTTTATGACTGCAGAGGGGACGTTTAGATGTGTGCCCAGGTTAGGAATTTCAAGTAAATTTTTTTTTTTTTTTTATTCTGCGACCGGGGTAAAAATATCAGCAACCCGGAAAGAGTTTTGGCCGGGCACGGCGGGAGGAGCAGCGGGCGACATCTTTGCCAGGATTCATGGGTGTGTGATATTCCGAAGCACATGTCGGGATGACTCATGGCTGGATCGCCCTGACTGTACGGTCTAAATAAAGCCTTGGGAGTCATCCTCTGCTACTGTTAAGACTCGGCCACTTTGTCATGCAGGGGCGATGCCGAGCAGCTAAGTCATGCTCAAATAAGGCCGTCGGGGGAACCGCGCCGTGCGTGGAATCGGCTGCGAGCCTCAGATATTTATAGGGGCACACACACACACAAAATGTCGGTCTGCTTAACGGATTTTCTGAAACCTAGCTAAAAGAAAGGAGATGTCCCAGCTCTCTAATGAGCTGCGTGCTTTCCGGGCAATGTGCTGAGCCTCGGCCTGCTTCTTGCTAAAATTGTCCCGGCTAGGTCCCGTGGAGGATCTGGCATTTTCTACAGCATCCCACAATTCTGTGGTCCGTGAGTACAGGGCGGACTTCACACGACACACCCACGGTCTCCGAGCACTCGGCTCAGATCTTTCTAGAAAGCTTTCCCTGGTACTGCGGGAGGAAGTCTTGGAGAAACTGCAGAACAGAACATTCTCAAATTGCCCATTGCCCTTCTTTTTTTTTGAGACAGAGTCTCGCTTTGTTGCCCAGGCTAGAGTGAGTGCCGTGGCGTCAGCCTAGCTCACAGCAACCTCAAACTCCTGGGCTCAAGCGATCCTCCTGCCTCAGCCTCCCGAGTAGCTGGGACTACAGGCATGTGCCACCATGCCCGGCTAATTTTTTGTATATATATTAGTTGGCCAATTCATTTCTTTCTGTTTATAGTAGAGACGGGGGTCTCGCTCTTGCTCAGGCTGGTTTCGAACTCCTGACCTCGAGCAATCTGCCCGCCTCGGCCTCCCAGAGAGCTAGGATTACAGGCGTGAGCCACCGCGCCCGGCCGCCCATTGCCCTTCTAATCATGGTTAAATTATTCAGGCATTTGCTGGTTTATAGTATACTATTTTCTTACTTAAAACAACAACAACAACAACAACTTTAGAAAGTGCTGTTGTGGCTATACATGGATCCAGATTCTCTCAGGTTCTCTCGCCTTCCCCAATCCCGTCCTGTACCCAAGTTGACTTATGTGCTAGAAGGGTAATGGAGACAACTGGAGAATATGTCTTGCTTTTCTATTTTAATGGCTATAGGGAAAGAACACAGTTTCCACGCACAGCTACTTCCTTAGGTGCCAGTGTTAGCCACCGTGAACCCTTTAAACAACCATCTTTGGCAAACTGAATTATGTCCGTAGCAAACTATGATGGTGAAAATGACAATATCTACCGCCTACGTCTTATGCCTTACCCAGGAATTGGGTAGGCAATGAAACGTGTATGCATTCCCCCATAGTAGTGCTGTGTACCGTGATTGTTATACCCATTTCACAGGTGAGGAAAACCGAGGCTCCCAGTGGTTATGCCACTTTCCTGAGGCCACTCAGCTAGGGAGAAGCACGCTCAGTATCCTGTCCAGGTCTCTTAGACAACCAAAGATCGTGTTTTTAATCACCACCTTCTACTGCTCTCTGCCTTGCCCCCCCCACCCCATGTCCTGAGAGGCTGCTGTCGGATCTGTGGGACTCACTTTAAAATGACGTTACCTGTGCAAAGTAGTAGACATGGAGCTTTCTCTGCAGTTCAGAAGCACCAACGCTGCAAACTGTGCTGCAGTCCTGAGGAAAACAAAAGTAACCATTTTGAATTGCTTTCAAGATATGAGACAGATGGCAAGTATTTATTTTTAATGTTTAAGAAGATAGAGGAAGCAATTGGAGACGCCCCCCCCCCCGCATTAATTGGCAGGCATCACCTAATGTACATAGCGAAGATACAAAGAGAGGAAAATTAGGTCCATGCATCACACAAATGAGGCAATACAACAAAGTGTATTTAACTGGATTTATTTTATAACAAGATCTTTCCGTCTCACTCCGAATCATTTTAACGAGGATGCTCTAAACGTCTGTGAACGAAAAGACACAAAGGGGAACAAATGTGGGTCCCACATGTTCTGATAGAAGCCACGCCGGGCTGGGTCCCGCCCGTCACCGAAGAATCTTCAGCAAAGGACAGTTTAAACCAGAATGCCAGGGGACCAGTCTGAGCTCCTGCGAACGCCGGTTGCTAAGCCCGGCACTTCCTTCCCTTTCTACCATCAGTGCCCATCCTACGTGCACGTGACCTCTGCAATTGTCCCTGCAATTGAGAGCCCCCAGTCAAGTCTGCCGTGAACAATTAACTTTCTTTAAAAGCTCAGATAGGTAGAGAATGGGAGAGTGCATGTTGTGTTACGCACTGTTTTCCTAAGATTTGTCCTTTGTTGGTGACACAGCACATTTCCTGGTGACTCGCATGCACCAACTAAGCATAGCTCTGGCCCCTTGATTTCTTAAGTTTCACATCACCACATCTCGTCGGCTTGTGCAACATTCACTTCCAGATGTGCAAGCGTGGCTAATGACACACGCACTGACAGCATCACTTAACTCACGCCGGAGCCGGGAGCCCTGCCCAGGTGTCTGTCATCCTTCTGCGTGTGCCGGCGAGGAGGTGGCAGAGTGGGCAGGTCAGACTGCAGGGTTCAGAATCCCCCCCACCACCCCTTTCAGACGGGAATTTGAGAAACCCTTTCCCTTCCTCCCCACCTTGGCTTGTAGAATTTACCATCCTGCCCAAAATAGGTTGTTTATTCATAAAGCTCAAGCTAGAAGCAAGCCCGGCTCACCATGAGACATATGCGTGCATGCATGGTTGTTAATTTTAAAAAATCTAACTCCTTCATTCAGTAAATTGCCTTTGGGCAAAATTCAAGTATCTAAATCATTTAGCCAAGGTAAATGAGAAGAACATTAGTGTTAGCTACAGACTTAAAACAATGAGCTCTAAGGATCCACATTTAAATGTCATGCATTTAAATGTCTCCATGCCCTGCCAGAAGACGGAGGAGGGCAGGAGCTACTTGAGGATTCGTGGAGCAAATGGCCACTAGGAAGTCCAGCATTTCTGAAATTGCTCCCAGAGAAACCCCTTCGACATGAGAGGGGGTGGGCTAAGAATGGTGGACAGGCCGGGCGCGGTGGCTCACACCTACAATCCCAGCACTCTGGGAGGCAGAGGCGGAAGGATCGCTCAAGATCAGGAGTTCGAAGCCAGCCTGAGCAAGAGCAAGGCCCTGACCCTACTAAATATAGAAAGAAATAAATTGGAGAACATATATATATATATATATATATATATATATATATATATATAATTAGCCAGGCGTGGTGGCGCATGCCTGTAGTCCCAGCACTCTGGGAGGCCAAGGCGGGAAGATTGCTCAAGGTCAGGAGTTTGAGACCAGCCTGAGCAAGAGTAAGACCCTGTTCCTACTAAATATAGAAAGAAATAAATTGGACAACTAATATATATATAGAGAGAGAGAGAGAAAAAAAATTAGCCGGGTGTGGTGGCGAATGCCTGTAGTCCCAGCTACTTGGGAGGCTGAGGAAGGAGGATTGCTTGAGCCCAGGAGTTTGAGGTTGCTGTGAGCTAGGCTGACCCTACAGCACTCTAGCCTGGGCAATAGAGTGAGACTCTGTCTCAAAAAAAGTAAAAAAAAAAAAAAAAGAACGGTGGATGAAGCTTTGCTGTGTGTAGCAGTAGCGTCGGTGGGTGGTCCCCCAAACATACGGGGGACCCATCCTCCAACGTGAACGCAACTCCTCCCTCAAGGGTGAAACACAGCAAGGGGGTGGGGGACGGGGGGCTGTGAGAGTGAGGCTGGTCACACTCTCACCCTACTAGAAAGGTTTATGGGGTTTAAGAAGGGAAGGAATGCCCTCAGCCTCTGTCTGGTTCACCATTAATCAGGCATGGCCCAGCCCCTGCTCATCAGGAATGTTGCCTTTTAAGGGTGTGTGTGTGTGTTTTCCTGACCCCCGGGGATGACACCTGGGAGTCAGGCAACGTGCGAGCAAGAGGGCAGGTTGCTGCCCGAGCACCCCTTCCTTTCCTCTGTGAGTTTCCTTGGAAACTTTTAACAGTGGCACAATCTAGGAGTCACTGTTGTTCAGGGGATTTCTAAGAGGTGCATATTTGCAAAGAGTAGACGTTTACCTTATCATGCTATGAGTAAGCCATAATGTGTCTTCCCACATGGAACCTACCAATAAAGAGTTTCCCAACTTCTGGCCTTGGGGCTGTTACTTAAACCCTCTGAGCTATGTTTTCCTCGTCTCTAAAATTAGACTAGTGGGAAACCAGTCGGGACTTCTGCAGAATGAGAGAGAAGGTACGTAGGGCACCTGGTAACGTAGCCTGAAATGTGACAGATCACCAATAGCTGATCTTTATTATCATTATGGGGTGGTGGATATCTATTTCTTCATCAGGAAAAGAATTCTTGTTCTTCCCGTTGGATGTATTGGAAAAAATACAAAAGTTGGATTTTTTTTTTTTCCTTAAAATGAGCATGAGGAGAAATTCACTCCCACGTAGTTTTTACAACGTAATTTTTTTTCCAGTAAATTCGGGGAAGTAGAAGCATGCTGTAGTCCCAAACTATCAGGGAAAAATTATGCTGTGTTTTTACGATCTGCAAAGTAGTTTCCTCTTGTAATACTTGCCGTGCTACTGTAGTCTTACAGGAAGGAAGTTCTGCAAGTCTTTGAGTAAAACACTTTCCTGTCAAAAGCCTTGAACACACTGACCAATAGCAGCACGGGATTGACCAGCAAATGCAGTGAACTGAATTCACTGTGGTTTGGACAAAGGACAAAGGACCCAAAGTTGCATTGTCTCTGCACTTTTCTGGAAGGGCTCTAAACCCTGACATTGGTCCAATCCCGCTGAAGCAGGTGGACCCTTCTTAAGCCACCACCACCAAACAGATGTCTCCTCTTGGTCCTCCGGAATTATTGCATTATTTATTGCGTTCCTTCCAACCAAATGAATCATGTGCATGCAATATCTCATACGTCACGAAGTATCATTCGTCTGTGCGCTGGGAGCCAATTTAATCTGGCATAGATCCTGTCCAATTAAAATTCTCATGCTTACATTCAGACGGACTTGGTTTATTTTCTTTATTTTGTTCTGTTTGAATTAATTGATTTTTTTGTGTGCTTGCTTGTTCATTGTTTTCAAACACCGTATATTTGCAGGGGGGTTGGCTGTCAGCGTTTGTTGTTGCTGCTGCTGCTTTCGTGTTGTCAATTTTTTTGGTCTGTAGAATAGTCTCGCTGGCAGTGTTCTTTCAACCAGCAAGTGCTGTGGTTCAGCCTGGTGCAGACCACACCTCTGAGCGACAGGTGACCGGCGTGGACTCTTGTCTCGTGGCCACCCAGGGTGCGCAGGCAGACACTGTCATTCTCCCCGTGCAGGGGTGACCCCGAGACACAGCCAGCTCACCCACTCCATCCGTGTGGGCCAGAGCTGGAGATAGAACCTGACCCATCTCTTTCCACAGGCACAATATACTGTGTTTGGCCATTTTATTGATTTCTCAAAGGCTGCAGAAGAGGCAGGTGCTGCTTTATAACGTGTGCGGCAGAGGCACCTCTGTATTCTGCTCACGCCCCCCGCCCGGACTCTGTGCGGGCCGTGATGGGCGTCCAGCAAGCCAGGTGCATACTCGCTCCCTGCACCTGCTTGACGGGCCGTGAGTGCCCGCCAGGGGCCAGGGAGCTGCTCTGTCTCCTCCTGCGTGTTGGCTCCCAGCAGAGCAAGAGCCCAGGTCTGGCGGGTTGTCTTGTCCTCTCAAGCCTTTGCTTATCTGGACTGACCCCTTACACCTCTGTGTGCCTTCCAGCCCACACCAGCCACAAGGAGTCTCTCCGGCCACTGCATAGAATCCGACATCTCCGACTCAGCTCCGAGAAATGCTTCTTCAGTAAATGAATGAGTGAATGAACAAATGAACCTGCTTTCTTTCATCGCTCTTTCGCCTCTCCTCTCCAGCAGTGCAAAGACATGAATTCTGAGGAAGCTCTCTAAATGTACCCAAGACTTCATGTGATCCAAAATATTAGCCTTCCTCTCATAAGTGTTTTTGCCTTAGAGGGGTTTAGACCTATCACCCATTTCGTGTCTCATTCTCTCCCTTCTCCCCTTTCACCTTACATGGACAGGTTGGGAGAAGAGGAAGTGGTTGGAGGTCAGAGGAAAATGGCCAGGGAAATCCAGCAACCTGTCCACCTGGTTCTGGACAAGATAACATCGGCAAGCGCTGTCTGGGCGGTATCCCCTACGTGAGCTCTCTGTTTCAACTTCGTCTTACTTAAAAGGGCACCTCCCGAAGCCAACGGATGCACTCAGTTCTCCAGGAAGAGCCAAACGCCTCTCTCTGAACGGAGCTACCCAGGGAAATGAAAGTGAAACCTTATTAGAACAGGCTCTGTGTTTGTCATTAAAACTTAAACAATCACAACTGCAAAAACGTGGAAGCAACCCCAGTGCCCATCAATACATGAGTAGGATTAATGAAATGTGGTACATGTGTACCATGGAGTACTGTTCAGCTATAAGAAACAACGGTGATAGAGCACCTCTTTTGTATTTTCCTGGCTAGAGCTGGAACCCATTCTATTGATCGAAGTACCCCAAGAATGGAAAAACAAGCACCACATGTGCTCACCAGCAAATTGGTACTAACGGATCGACTCCTAAGTGGACACATAGGAGTAACATCTATCGGGTGTCGGGCAGGTGGGGGTTGGGGGGATGGGCATATACATAGGTAATGAGTGAAATGTGCACCGACTGGGGGATGGTCACGCTTGGAGCTCTGACTCGAGTGGGGAGGGGGGCAAGGGCAATATACGTAACCTGAGCATTTGTATCCCCATAATACGCTGGAAAAAAATTTAAACAATCGAGTGGCCTGACACATCGCTTCTGCACCAAATGCAGAACCTTTCTTCATTCCCGACGTGATTCTTTTTGCCCAGGAGGCAAACATGCTGTAATCCCAGACGGCTAGTGAAGACGTCTACAGATCCCGAACCTCCCTGCCCACACAGAGTTGCCTCTGCCTCGCAAGCCACACGGCGTCTACTGGACTGAGTTTAAAGCCGCATGGCCCCGTCTTCTCCCCCAAGGTCAACGGGACGGTCACGCCGTCCCTGCTCATCACGCATCCGTTTTGTGCAGGACGTCGCGAAGTGCCTGTCGTCTTTGTCCAGTGGGAGGTGACGTGACCGCGGTGAGGGTTGGAGATGGAGGAAGAACAGAGCTTGAGTCCCTTCCCCAGGGCTCCTAGGAGCGCTCAGCATCTGCCTCTCCTTGGGGGCCACTGTGAGGAGGAGGTGAGCACCTGCCTGTCCTAGCCTGATACAGTTCCTGAGAACTGCGAGGCCCTCGGGGAACGTGACCTCCCTCCCTCCACGCCCATCCCCGCGGCTGCCGCAGTGGCAGGCTGTTTTTGTCCTGGGTACACTAGCTGCACCTGTCACTCCGTTCGGCAGCTCTTTCCCATCCCATCAAGTCTCTGTGGCCAGTCACAAGGAAATCTCCACTTGGGGAGATCTCAGCAACAAATGAAACGCACTGGGGCCCGAAGGCTCCGGGCCCCAGACCCCGCCCGGCACGCACACCTGTGCCAACGCGCTCAGCTCATCCAAGGTGGAGATCCCAGTCCCCCCAGATTCCTCAGGCGGCTGTGCAGTTGAGCTGAACGCCCGGAAACGCCGAGCCTTTGTCCGGCATAACAGTGCCCCAACACCGCGATGCAGCCGCCTCTCCGCCTCCCTCCACCTCCCTCTTCTCCACTTCATCTGCGAAGTCGGGGTTGACGATAGCAAAAGAGCTGAGGGTCCGTTAGAACCGCAAGCGCCAAACGGAAGGAGCTTAACCTGCAACTCGGCACTCGGGGAGTGCCGTATATCACGGCCCAGTGAATGATGTGAATATTACTGTCATTTCTTCCTTGCATAGCAGGAAACATAATTTTTATTTATTTACTTATTTTTAATTATTTTTATTTATTTATTTTTAATTATTACTTTTTTTATTTTTTATTTTATTTTTGAGACAGAGTCTCGCTTTGTTGCCCAGGCTAGAGTGAGTGCCGTGGCGTCAGCCTCGCTCACAGCAACCTCAATCTCCTGGGTTCGGGCGATCCTCCTGCCTCAGCCTCCCGAGTGGCTGGGACTACAGGCATGCGCCACCATGCCTGGCTAATTTTTTGCATATATATTTTTAGTTGGCCAATTAATTTCTTTCTATTTTTAGTAGAGATGGGGGTCTCACTCAGGCTGGTTTTGAACTCCTGACCTCGAGCGATCCTCCCGCCTCGGCCTCCCAGAGTGCTAGGATTACAGGCATGAGCCACCATGCCCCGCTAATTTTTTCTATATATTTTTGGCTGGCCAATTAATTTCTTTCCATTTTTAGTAGAGACAGTGGTCTCACTCAGGCTGGTTTCGAACTCTTGACCTCTAGCGATCCTCCCGCCTCGGCCTCCCAGAGTGCTAGGATGACAGGTGTGAGCCACCGCGCCCGGCTAGAAAAATAAATTTTTAAAGACGCCCTCCTGGAATTGCTATGCAGGCCTGGAGGACCCGGAACGTGGAAGCACTTTGAGCAGGTCCGAAGCAGCGTGCGGGCACCGTGCGCTCGTCTCGACCCCTCAACTGTCCCTAGAACGCGTCTGGGCTTTGCCATCCCCGCTCCTCCACTCCCAGAAAGCTCCCCTAAGCAAGCGCAGGCAGCAATGAGCGTTGCCGCACTTGGCCATGCAAACAGCCACTGGCTTCTGGTCAGGGCGGCTGACGTTTTCTCCGCTGGGTCTGCAAGTCCTGAAGACCTTTGCATCTTTGCTCCGAGATGAGTCATGAGTCACGGTTTTTACGGCCAGCCCACTGCTGGGAGCTCTCTTCTTTCTGAGAAAGGGGCCGGCCAGGACTGCGGGCGGCGGGGGGAGCACCGGGCTAAGATAAAGGCATCACTAAGCAGTGGCTCGATTTCGCAGCGGCCGCCTAGTTTTGAAATGGTCAGACCAGCCCTTATTTGCGTAACTCCCGGGTACAGGGTGCTGCTTTGCCTACACTCTGAGCTGTCACCGTGAAGGTTAGCGCCGCTGCGGTTGAGAGGCAGGGAGGCCTGGGAATGTAAAACAGCCTCAGGGGAACAGAGCGGCCTCACAGAGGCTCTACTGCCTTCCCCCCCAGGGCAAATACACCAGCTACAGGACAAATATGGAAATATGATATCTGGAGTGCACGGGTCGCAAACAATGTTTGCATCTGCACAACCAACAGGCCGGCTACTACTTTGCTCACGTTTCCATTTTGCATCCATCCTGATCTCTTTCTGCACCCACTTCTGGCCTGTGTGGAGGGTGGGAGTGGGACGTCCACACCTGTGGCCTCCGCTCCGTCTGTTTGTACACCGGCAGGTGTCTCTGGCAGAGCAAGTCTCTACCTTTGCAGGGCAAGTGTGTTGGACAGACAGGCCTTAAGTGAGAAGATGGATGTGCTTTGGAATCAAAGAGCTCGGGATTCAGATGCAGGCTCTAGAAATTCCTAACCAGGGGGAACTGGTGGAAGTCACGCCAACAGTAGCAGTTTCAACCCCCCTCTGTCTAGAACGGGCACTGGGATGTCTTCCTAGCAGCTTTGTCGTGAGGACAATGGGTGAGACTCTGGCCCTGACAGTCAAGTCCAGGACAGCCCCGAGGATGCTGCCCCAGAGAGACCCCCCGGGGCTCGGCTGCCGTTGTCTGCAGAGGATGGAGAAGAATTTACCTGTTGGCAAGAGCTCAGCGCCCAGCGGACAGAGTGTCCTGCCTGCATTTCCAGTTCAATCCTGAGCGCTCCTATCTTGCAGATATTGCATCCGACTCCTGTGGGTCTTAGACTCATAGAAAAGACCCACTCCATCTCAGCACTGAGACCTTTTGTTCTCTGCTATTATTTTCCGTGCATCTGAAATACGAATGCCATTTAATCTTATGCGCTAAGACCATACTATTCAGCTGGCGTCAGAGCTGGGATCAGAACTCAGGATTTCTGGCTCGGAGTCCCGTTTGCTTCCCACCGAATTGCGTTCATCTCAGCTTCTGCCACCGTGGAAACCTCCGGCAAATCCTGTATGAGTGAGGAACGGATCGCAACAGCATCGCCCCTCACCCATCTACCTGGATCTGCCACCTCCATTGTTACGCCTTAGTTTTTATGCTTTATTTCCCCTCCCACCACCAAACCGCAGGGCCTTTCTCTCGTATTCTACGTGCATCCCAACGTCAGCTCCCGAGGCTGCTGGGAAAACAGTGAGTGTGCACGTCCGGCCGTGGGGCTGTCAAGGCAAGGTAGGGAATCCTTTGCTCGGCGGGTAGATTTTTGCCTTGACCACAGATCATTCGCGGTCTTCAACAAATGAATAGGGGTTTGAATTTTATGACTGTGTTCAAGTTTCTTTGCACACCCGGAAGTTAATCTTAAGCAAGACTTTTCTGGTGCTCACTAGGGTGTACTGAGGTTAAGAAAAGCAACGATCCACCTTCGGGCACTGGAGTGTAAACAGAAGAAATAGTTGCTCTTCCCACGTCGAGGTTTGGATACCTGCCGTTAAACCTCCTTGTCTGAGAGACAGATTTTTAGCTTTCCATGGCCAAGAACCCTGTCCAGGTGCCTCTCCAAGCCTGTGCTTAGAATAGCACTAAGGATAGTCATCGAATTCAGCTTCAGGGCGATATTTTAGCCTGGAAGCTGCACAGAGGATGGCCTGAGATGTTGTTTGCCTCCTCACCACGGAGAGGCATTAAGCTACAAGATTTTGTATTTCTTTTCTTGCGACAGAGGCTCACTCTGTTGCCCGGGCTAGAGTGAGTGCCGTGGCGTCAGCCTAACTCACAGCAACCTCAAACTCCTGGGCTCAAGCGATCCTCCTGCCTCAGCCTCCCAAGTAGCTGGGACTACAGGCATGTGCCACCATGCCCGGCTAATTTTTTCTATATATTTTTAATTGGCCAATTAATTTCTTTCTATTTTTAGTAGAGATGAGGCCTCGCTCTTGCTCAGGCTGGTCTCGAACTCCTGAGCTCAAACGATCCACCCACCTCACCTCCCAGAGTGCTAGGAGGACAGGCGTGAGCCACCACACCTGGCCAAGATCTTGTATTTCTGGATAGGTCCACAGGCTCCTCACTTTTTGCTGGGCTTCCCCCTCCAGCCCCCGCATCTGCGTGAGCTCACCAAACGCCGCTGTGACCGAAAACGCCACCACTATAGCCATCACCACAGTGCTGCATCCAGGGAGCAAAAGACAAGCATGTGGTCTCAGGGTTGGGTTTAGAAAGTATTCTCGTGAGGTCAAGCAAAACATTGAAGATGCCAGGGAAGGGTCTGCCTTTCAGTCCCCTATCGGCAAATTTGAGGAGGGGTCATTTCTAAGTTCAACGTGAGTTCAGCTTCTAAGTTCAGCGGTCTAAGATGTATTGGGCTCACCTTGGTCAGCTCCTAATAGAGATTATTAAAAGGGTGTCCGGGAGAGGTTAGGAGGATTCTGGAGGGTTGACACTTTAAGACAAAGGAAGCTAAATCTGAATCACATCGGAGAAGCAGACAACAGCAGCAAAAATCAACCTTGTTTGTCTGCAGGCTGCAAGCATGGTCCATTTCCTGATGCCCCTGGCTCTTGGTCATGTGCTGGCATTGGCCACCTCCACATGTCAAATATTGTCTCATTTTATTCTCCCCAAATCCTGGGGGCAGGAACGATCGAGCCCCACTCTGGAATGGAGTTCCCTGAGGCTCAAAATGTCAACTAGAAGCCAGCCCCCAAATCTAGATCTCTATCCGGGGAAGACGCCCCGAACCCTCAGGACTGCAGGACGCCTGAGGCCTCCGCCGGTCTCTCTGAGCATAGGTTTTTCCCACGACGCGGCTCCCAGGCCTGGGACAGGCCTCCCTGCAGGGTGCCGGGGGAACCGCGCTTCTTGGCCCGTCCGTACCTGTTCTGGGAAAGTCCCTCGCGCCCCGGAGATGCCAGCCCGACACGTTTCACCAGGACGAGACTTCCTGGGCGTGTGCCCGGAAAGAAACCACACCCTTCGGCTTATTGGAAAAGGAGAGACTCATGGGAGACTCCCCAGGAAACCCCGGGAAGCGTCCTGCAGAACCGGATTCTTGGGTGACTGTGTCCCCACAGGAGGGGAGCAGGGACGTGGGTGGCGGGTGCATCCGAACCCCAGCAGCCCCTCCGGGTCTTCCGAGCAGGGTCCGTGAGAAAGGGAAACCGTTGTGCCCCATTCTGCAAAATGGGGCATTCAGCAAATACTGATTCCCTTTCTTTTCTAATTTGCAGGATTTAATTCTTCTAGAATTGGCCAGGAATAGGCTGCTGTCACAGAAGCAGCCTATTAGACATACAGCCTGGTAGACATACAGGGGTGACAGGCTTGCTGGAAATAATAGAGCAAAAGTGGGGGGTCTCTCTCCCACCCATTGTCGCAGCCCCGCTGGGCGCTTTTGCGTGGCCGGCACATCTCGGAGCCAGAGCCGACAGCCCCTCGCGTGCTGACCATACCCACGGCTATTCACTAGAATGAGGCATTTCCAGAATAATTTGTTTTTTTTTTTTTAAGGCAATTTCGTATTTGTGTACATCGCGTGCTCCCCGATGCTATTTTACCACCGTGGTTAACCCAAATGAAGGGACCGTCATTATCCTTGTTTCCTGGGGCGTCCGTGACCTGCCCGAGGATCCCCCGGCTTCCATCTGTCCTCCTGCCACACGGGCTCCTGCTGCGTGGCTTCCCGTGACCTCCAATCAGAGACAATGAAATCCGCAAGCGAATGTAACTGCAGGATTGCCCAGGCACTCCTAGGCCCAATAAACCGCGAGTGCTTATTAAAACATAGTGACGTGATAAATACTCCACACGGTGTGCTCTTAGCAGGAGAGCAAGGCTGTGGACGTCTCTTCTCGTTGGAAGTGAGCTTTGCCTGCTGAGTTCTGGATAGATTGAGACAGGTCTTGGCGCAAATGTCCCTACTAAGGAGCAGGTCGGTGGGAGGGTCCGCTGCAGACCACAGCTACAAACTCCACCTCTGCCTCCCCAAAACCAACCTTGTACTTTAGGAATTCCGGCTTTATTAGTAGAGTGAGGAGGGAGTGTCGGCTCCTTCTTTTACAAAGTGCAGAAAAGCAGCACACACCTTTGACCTCCCAATGCTTTGCAGAATGGGTACGGATCGAGAGTTGGGCGTCAGAGGAATTAGGAACGTTGTCTGCGTGTTATCTCCTGTGTTTTCTAACAATGCCAGTTCAGCAAATCAAAGGTAAGAACCCAAAGGATAAAAGTCTTAGAACTAGCTGGGCAGGTTCACAGATGAACTGGGCTTAAAAATCTTTGGTTCAACCCAGTTAGTCTCCAGTTCTTAATAAACCTGTCAAATTTATTTTTTGCCTAACATGCCTTTCGACGAAAGTCGATGATGACTTTATCTCCATGTGCTTTTTTTTTTTTTAAAAAAAAAAAGCCCCAAAATGTTGGACCTGCAAGTCACACAAAATATTAGGGTTGGAGGTGCTTTTATGCTTTCTGAAATAAGCAGGACGAAAACACATCAGGCTGAGTGACAGCAAGTGCGGTTCAGGTCAGGCGAAGGGTGCCAGGACCAGGACCTCTTCTGGGGAAATGTCGTCCTTGTTACCGCCTCACACGGGGAGCAGGGAACGAGGTGCGTTCACCGTTTATCCGCCTTCCGAGCCAGTCTTCAGTCAAGAGAGAAACCGAGGCGGCTCAAGGGCTCTTGACGAGAAGAAAAAACCAGCAGCCTCCGGGAGATCTGCGTGTTTTCACGTGCAGACCGTGCAGAGGGAAAGCTGTGATTGAGGATCTGTAATTTTTTTTTTTTTCAGACTTTCAGTTCTGCTCTCGATTCGGTCGAAACCATGGGTTCCGTCTTTCATTTCCTGTAAAGAGCGTGGGGCTGAGGCCGGCTTCTGGGCGTTACTGCGTGTTCGTGCCCAGGCCCTGGGTCCGATGCCCGAGGCCCCCTCGCTGTGAGCAGGACGCCGGCCGGTGTCCGGACGGGGGGACTCGGGTTTGTTTTGGGGGCTCTCCTGGGGCAGGGGTGAGTGCTCTACAAGGGAGGAGCAGGTGTGCAGGTGTCCGGTCGGCCCCCTCCGGCCGGCGGGCCCGACCGCACCACACGCAGAAGTGCGAGTGAAGGAAAGCGCCTCTTCCACGGCACCCGGAGCTGCGGTGTGGAGCCAGCGACAACCAGAAGATGTGGGGGAACTCGAAAGTTACCCCGATGCCTTTAGCTCAGAAACTTAACAAATTCAATTTCCCTTCCTACTAAATCTCACATGGAGCCCGACTCCTGAACACGCACCACCACCACCCCTCCCCCCCCAAAAAAAAACACACACACACACACAAAAAAAAAGAAAGGAAAGAAAGGAAGGAAGGGAGGAAGGAGGAAGGAAAAATGGCGTGTTTCTTTTTGCACTTTGAAAAAGAAGGAACTGACTGTGGCCAGCCTGCAGGATTCTCCGCGATGCTAATAATGAAGCACAGATTCCTTGGTTAAGCACAAATAAGTTCTGGGGGAAAAAAGTGGTGTGAGCGCAGAGCTGGAGAGGTGGCGATCTCGAAGCAGGGTGCCCAGCTCTGCCGTGGCGTTCTGGAGGCCTGGGGTGAAACAGGTGCCCTGCTGTCATCAACATGCCCAGAAGGGTGAGAATCCCAGTTGTCACTCATGTGTGTGTGTGTGTGTGTGTGTGTGTGTGTGTGTGTGTTTTGAGATAGTCTCACTGTGTTGCCTGGGCTAGAGTGCCATGGCATCAGCCTAGCTCACAGCAACCTCTAACCTCCAACTCCTGGGCTCAAGCGATCCTCCTGCCTCAGCCTCCCGAGTAGCTGGGACTACAGGCATGCGCCACCGTGCCCGGCTAATTTTTTTTCTATGCATTTTTAGTTGGCCAGTTAATTTCTTTCTATTTTTGGTAGAGCTGGGGTCTCACTCTCGCTCAGGCTGGTCTTGAACTCCTGACTTTGAGGGATTCTCCTGCCTTGGCCTCCCATTGGCTCCCTGTTTCTTGACTATGCTTTGCTGCTGGAAATGGCCATGTGTGGAGTCCAAGCAGCCTTGCTCTGCTCAGACAGGGAGAGACCCGAGCGAGTCATCTCCCCTTCTCTTCCTGCTGTGAAAGGGAACCGGCTTCTCCTCCTGGAGCCGCTGTGAGAGTTTAATCCCATCCCGGCACATGCCGGATGCGGGGTTTGCATTTGGATAAAGGGGTGTGCTTTTATTCCTGCAAGATGTCAGAGAATCCCGTTCTCCTTTTTAAGGGAAATTTCCCTGATAGGGGGAAAAAAAAAAAAGGCCAGATTGTTCACTCAATCTGGGACTTTATGCTCATAACAGATTACAAAAAGGAGAGGAGGGCTGGGCCCCCATTCTGCACGGGATGGGGCTTTAGCTAGACAAGCGCGAGACGACCACTGCCACTTTTGGGTCCCATTCTGGAAAACGACCCTGGCAGCAGACAGCCATGACAGTAGACGTGTCTGTTTTTTGGTGCGTACATTGCCCTTGTTTCATTTGACTTTTACCCTTTGGTAGGGATTTCTGCTCCCCTGCTCCCTGGGTCCTGGCTTCTGTTTCACCCGTGGAAAACCTGTGCAACCTGTCCCTTTGTAAAAACCTCAGGCTACCGTTTTCCTTTGACGTCTACTTTTGCGTGACCAGAGACTTTCTTCCCACCTCTGCCTTCTTCCCCAAAGACGGCACCGGCACCTCCAGAATTCCAGGTTCTGGAGGACGGTGACTATGCAAAGAAACGCGGTGGTCTGGGAACCTGGGACCCGTCTGCCAGATCCGCCCCCACAAGAGTTGCCCACAGTAGCTCAGGCAAAGCGCCTGCGGCTGCAGCCCAGGTGGGCACCTGCTCTACCTGTCTGCGGAGCAGGGCCCCGGCGTCATCCAGGTGAACAGACCTGGAAGGGCTTCAATCGCGAGACGTGAACGGCTCTTCTGAACCACTTTGGAGATCTGGGATGGATAACGTGGCCACATCTCCGGGTTTATTGTTTGATTTGCCACTTTCAGGTCCAGCAGGAAGAAGGGAGGTACACTCACCAGAGACACGTCGCTTCCCTGGCATCAGCTACGACCACCAGGTGGCTGCTTTTTGCAGACCCTCTGCAGGGAAGCTCTCGTCTAGCATCTCGGGGAAAAATGAAAATATCTCCCCGGGGATTTCCACGGCCACGAATGAAGGTGAGCGACCCCACAGTGTGTGTCCGCACAGGTGCCCACTCTGCCCGAGTCGGGGGTCTGCCCATTTCCAGGTGAGCGTTGGGACGGTGGCCGCAGCCAGCTGCACCTCTGAGTCACCCCCGGCAACCAGGTGTCTGCTCGGCTGAGTCAGTGACCGCGGGTCCCGTCTCAGACGGTCCGTGATAAGAGGGTCTGTGACTCAAACAGCACGCTGCGTCCCCTCCCGTCCGAGGCAGGAAGATGCCAGCCGATATCCCAGCTGATGACTCAGACGGCCGGGACAACCAGCCTGACTCTCATCACGTTCCTGCACAGACCACAGCAGAGAAGGCTGGGCGAGACAGGTTTTGAATTCTAAACTCTACTAGGAGAACCGCTGAGAAAACAGGACCTCACGTCTAAGTAAGCATCCTCTGCTTGGAGGTTTCCAAGAAGCTACGCCGTTGGAAGAATTAGTTCATGACAAACAGAGAAGGAGCGAAAGTAAATGGAAAAAAATTGGCTCGGATTCCCCCATTTCAGCTGCGTTTTCTGATATTCGAGGAGTCCCAGGAAGAGCTCAGCAGATACGCATCAATCGAATATTCCTTAAAAATTCAAACCCAGATACGCAGAGCGGTTTCAGTTCCTCTGTTGAATAAGTATCAACTACCAAAAAGAAATACTGGAACACAGCCTTGTGGCCAGTCCTCAGACAGGGGCCAAATAAATAGTCCAGGATTTGCACAGGGGGGTGAGAAAGGGCTGGCTTTCTGTCTCCTTCCGGGTTGATTTGATTTGTGCAGAGCGCCGAGCCCCCGCGTCCCGGGAGAAGCGTCGGTTTAAAAGCTGCCTGCGGCTGGCCACGCCGGTCCCGCTGCCCTGGTGGGGCTGGGCCCCGACCCACGTGGGTGTCCCCAGCCGGGCCGGAGGGTCAGCTGTCAGCCCTAAGCGGGCCATTTGCTTGAATCCTCTCTGCGATGCTGCTATAAAGAGGAGACAGAATAGGATGCCAGGCTCCGTCTCAATCCTAAGGACGGGGCAGGGTCCGCTCTCGTTTTATTGCTCCCCTTAAAACATCTTTACAAATGTCATTAGCCGGGAGTCAACTGCCAGATCCATCTTTTCACAATCGGATCTTGGGTGGCCGCATTGGATTTCGTTTCAGATTTCCTGCTGGCTCAGGTTTTTACTCCCTGCGTCCCTCCCCCCACCCATCCGTCCCCAGCGGGTTCTCCGACCAGCTCTGCTTTTAGACCCAAGACAGAGCCCCAGAGTGTCCGACGGTAAATTATTAGCTGCGACTTTAAGAATAGTCATCGGGACACTTGGGAACCTCTGGTTTCTCCCGAGCACAGGGACGTTGTGGATTTGCGCCTTACCTTTGCAGCCGACAGCCCCGTACTTGGAGCAAAGCAGGCCGCACACGCCCCCCACGGCGGAGGTTTCTGGGTCTCGCGGAAGCCCTAAAACTAGGCGTGGGGTCTCGCCGTGGGTGGACGCGTGCTCACCTTCAGGAATGGGGACACCCTCACAGACTCTTTGCTCAGCTCACACGCAGCGCAGCCGAGGACGGGAGGGACCCGGAGAGAGCCACTCGGCCACGCCAGAAACACGCGTGATGTATGTTGTGCTCGTCGATTTCTATCGTTTCCGTGGCGTTGACGTCAGATGCTGGCAGCCAGCGCCTGAGGTCTTACGGCTCACCTGAATGCCCCCCCCCCACATGCCAGGTCCACAGATGCTGCAGCCGGCAGCAACTATTACATAGGACTGACGTTTCATAACCTTGGAGAATGTCGCCCGAAACGGGGTCATCCTGAAGTCCTCGCTTTACAGAAGATAAACTGAGACCTGGAGAAGGTAGAGAAGCTCTCGAGAGAGGTCGTGGCAAAGCCACGGTGGATGATGTCCGGGCATCCAGGCTCCCACGTGCGTGCCGTTTTGATCTTGTGATGCTCTGCCTGGCCTCGGCAGGTGCGGGTAAGCGTGGTTAGTATGTCAACAGAGACATGCACATGTCACCTCGAGACTTCCACGGGGGGTTTCGGCGGGGGTGGGGAAGGAGGTGAGACGGGGTAAGGTTGGAAACTCAAAATTCTCTCTGATCGCCTAGCGTGACTCTCTTGGGTTAGGAACCTCATCTTTAGGGTTTGCCACTGTGGGCAGGAGCTATGACACATGACTTTCTGCTAATCCTGCCGATGATCCCTGCTTTCCAGAAAGGGGTCAGCTCTCTTTCAGT
The DNA here is from genome assembly GCF_040939455.1 of Microcebus murinus. Taxonomy (NCBI): domain Eukaryota; kingdom Metazoa; phylum Chordata; class Mammalia; order Primates; family Cheirogaleidae; genus Microcebus; species Microcebus murinus. The sequence continues at coordinate 24,054,994 of NC_134128.1, forward strand.
CTTACCGACATTTCAAGAAAGAAAGAAAGAAAGAAAGAAAGAAAGAAAGAAAGAAAGAAAGAAAGAAAGAAAGAAAGAAAGAAAGGAAGGAAGGAAGGAAGGAAGGAAGGAAGGAAGGAAGGAAGGAAGGAAGGAAGGAAGGAAGGAAGGAAGGAGAGAAAGAAAGAAAGAAAGAAAGAAAGAAAGAAAGAAAGAAAGAAAGAAAGAAAGGAAGGAAGGAAGGAAGGAAGGAAGGAAGGAAGGAAGGAAGGAAGGAAGGAAGGAAGGAAGGAAGGAAGGAGAGAGAGAAAGAAAGAAAGAAAGAAAGAAAGAAAGAGAGAAAGAGAGAGAGAGAGAGAGAGAGAGAAAGAAGAGAGAAAGAGAGAAAGAGAAAGAAAGACCAGTAGTTTTCAGTTTTGTATGTTGATGATGATGATGATGATTTTTTTTTTTTTTTTGGTAGAGGAAATTGTCTTTCATGCCAGATTTAAAAAGGAAGGTGATTTTAAAAAGTGACACACTCAAATATCCACCAACACTGTTTGTTCAGCTGTGGGCAAGTGAGAGGTCAGTCTCCAGTTGTTGACGGAAGGGTTTCCCGAGCAAAATACCGTTATCATTAAATGCTATCTTGTGGAAATATTTACCAGGGTGTGAGTGCAGAACATTGTGCTAATAACGAGGCACATGGGCTCCGAGCCGCAGTCCAGCCCCGCAGAACAATGCACAGGAAAAGGCCCCTGTTTTTACCGGCTCTCGGTGTGCGCGTTGTTTGTGCGTAAAGGGTTGGCCCACGGGCTCTGTCTCTTGTTTTGAGCTTCTTCTGCTTTTGTGAATTACCGTGGTTCTCATCACATAGAATAGATTTTCGTTACTCCCCCAGATTGAAGCGTAAAAGAGCTTTGAGCATGCCACGAAGTTAAGCGTCAGTCCTGGAAATTGAAGTCGATTAAAATCTGCTGCACATTCTCACTTCTCTGCCTCTTTTCTTCGGTCGTCTTCCTGCTTTCTGTGGTTTTCAGAGTGAAACAGAGGCCTCGACCATCGGAGACGGTGAACTCAGGAGTGTCGTAATGTCCCACTCCCCGGGAGCCTCGTCCGGGGCCCTGCCCAGCGGGGACGGCCGGCGGCGGTGGCGTGTGCAGCAGGGATGGGGTGAATTCGGGTGGGGGAGAACGAAGCCACCCTCCTGGTCCCCTGGCAGTTCTAGACCCCGGCTGCCTGGGCTTCCCGCGTGCACACCGCCAGCTGTCCCGCTCAGGGCCCGCGAGGGGCAGGTGCGCAGAAATAGATGTGCAGGGGGCAGGGGCAGCTGCAGAGAGCAGCAAGGAGAACCGCCATAGCTGTCCCCTCCCCCGCTCTTCCTTTAATTCCGGGGACAGAAACAGAGCCGGGCGTGAAGTCAGCTCGCACCACGTGGCCCAGCACATCGCTCCACCGGTATCCCGGCCGAGTCCACGACCGCGACAGCCCCCCGGCCGAGTCCCCGGACAGCACCGCCCACATGCCGTCTCACCCTGCACACCTGAGCCAGGTGAGCTCCCGAGATGCCTCTTTCCTCCTGCCGTCCTCCTCCGGCCTGAGAGACAAAAGAACGCCCCTTTTGCCTGCTTCTTCCTGCCGCAGCACCCCCGCCCCCCAACTTCCAGGCCTTCCAGGGGTTCTGCTCCTGCTCCCTGGGACCTGTGCCCCGAGTCAGGTGAGCCAGTCTGCAGGCCGATGACTCCGGAGTGCCCAACCTGGCCACACGGGCTGGATCAACGCTGGTGGTTTCAAGGGGATTCCATAGACCATAGTGGGGAGAGAATCAGCTACGACCGTTTACTGCACTGTGGGGATACAGTCATCGAAAGTCTCTTCCTAATTAAAAAAATAAAAATAAAGAAATAAGCATGCACCCCTAACTATAATGTCTACATCTTTTTAAATCAAGTTCGGCGAAGACTAAGAGTCTTGACTTGCTGGAGTGACATTCCGATGGGTCGGAAAGACCCATGGGTAGGGATTGTAAGAGTTTTAGGAGTAAGATTGAATCGTTTTTTACATCACCATCTCGTGAGGAGCTTCCTTCGAAGACTGGATTGTTTTAGCACAGTAAAGGGCGGGGAGATAAAGGTTAAACTTTCAGTTCTCAAGGTCAAGGGCAAAGTCCTGTTGCTCCCGTTTCAGCAGCGGGCACAGAACTGGGGAGGGCCTGCTGCGGTTTTCCGAAGCTCCCGGAGTGGGACAATCGTCCTTTCTCTCTATGCGGTGAGGCCATTTCATTCCTCTACTTAGCACGTAGTTAATCCAATCAGCATTATTGATGCCGATGTTCTGCAAGGTGCTGTCTTCGTTTCAACCTTCTTTCTACCTCTGATACTGACGGTAGAGTTTCAAAATGTCAAATACATATTTGCATTAGTCTAGTAGTTAACTGGGAACAATACAAAGACACAGAAAATAACAGGGAAAAATAAAACATACAGATCACCACTCCAGAAAAGCTTAAAAGAAAAAAAAAAAAACCTAAAAAGAATTGCAGCAAGGAAACTTGGGAAAATAGAAGTTATAAAAGAAATGAAAGAAGAATATGTCTCAAAGCACAAGACCATGAGACTATAGACCAAAAGGCCTACAAAATACCAAACAATTCAAATAAAAGAAGATTCGCGCTTAGACATTGGCTTTGGATTTCATATAATCAAGGTTAAAAAAAGAGTTACTCAAATATTCAAGACTGGGAAAAATAATCACTGAGAAAAATAAAAAAAAAATTGCATTAGCAGTACTGAATGAAAAATGCAATGAAGAAAAGACTTCTAATTAATGATACAAATTGATTTTGAAATGTTGTTGGGTTTAGTTACTCTATTTTTTCCTTATGGGCCTACACTAAGGAAGGTATCCCTTACTTTGTACATTTTAATTTATTAACTGGTAGATTTAGGTACACTATTGCTACTCAATCGGTTTCTAATATTTTACTCTATTACAAGAGAAATTCTAACCAAATGGTAATGTTCATTTTTCTCTCTAAGTTTCATATCAGCAGAAGTTAGTTGGATAAAGAGGACATGCATGCTGGGCTTTTTTTTTTTTTTTTTGTAACCTCTGCCAAATTTGTATTTATGTGCTGATATATATTAATATAACCAATGACGGTCTTCCTTTAAAAATTTAGAAATTTTCTGGTGTCTTTTAGGCAGCTTGGAATATTTTTGCTGACTCATCCAGGCATGCACTGACTCAGCAAACCTTAACTGTGGGGGGGACCACATCCCAGGCATCTCCCACGGCAACCAAATCAACAGCATCCCTCATCTCCGAGGAGCTCATAATCTAGTGGGAGGTGGGCGCTTCTAAGACAGACAGAAAAGGAAATAAGCATTTGAAGTCCAGTTTGGTTGGATGTGGGCCCTAGAGTAGGAGGAGTGAGCCGCAAGGCTGGTGGGATGGCGTCTATTTCAAATCGTAAGTAAGGACAGCACAGACATCTTCCTGGAGCTAACAGCACTGTAGCAGGTGCCTGAATTTTTTTTTTTTTTTAATTAAAAAAAAAAATTTTTTTAAATTTTTTCCGTGGAAAGGAGGCTAAGAAATTAGAAGACTTTTCTACGCAGGGGAAGCATTCTATTCAAAGTCTCTCGATGACGGAGGGCTTGCTGCATGTTAGAACCTCCACCTGGGGGGGAAGTTCGGAGGAGGAGAAAGGGAAGAGGCCAGCAAGAACCAGACACATGATACCCAGAGGTCATGCTGCGTCAGCTGGATTTTATCTTGAGGATCGTGGGGAGACGGGAATGTCTTAATGGGGGAAGAGGTGCCCAGTCGGAGGTCTGGCTTGTTAGAAAGATGTTCTGGTTAATGGTGAGGGAAGAAGGAGGAGCAGGATGGAAGGTGGACGGTTCAGAAGACCACGTCCCCGGGACAGAGGGGGACGAGAGGGGGCAGGGGCCACGTGGAGTCAGGACAGAGAGGTCAAAGGGATCCTGGAGATATCACAGTGGCGGATGTGCAGGGATCTCATGACCGCTGGGATATGGGAGCTCAGAGAAGGAAGGGGGCCAGGAGGACCCCAGGGTTTCTGCAGTGAGCAGCTGGAGAGATGGTGAATGATTTTGAAAACACGGACACAGGGTAAGGGGCAAGTTTCCAGGTAGAGAGATGAATTCATTTTTCAGACGTGTGCTAGGTCTTCTAGGATGTCCAGGTGAAAACGTGTGGCTGTCATTCGATAAATGTCTCTGGAACTCGAAGGAAGGAGCTCAGAGAGAGCTGGAGACCCCAGTGCCGACGGTAGACAGTTGGTGATGAAACTCCGGTCATGAACTCCTCATGAGGTCATGAACAAGATCTCCTGGGGTGGTGGGACACCTGTGATGAGGTCACCTGGGGAACTCTGCCTCTTATGAGGCAGGCAGGGGAAAAGGGGGAATAAAATTCAAGAGAGAATGACTTGACTGAGCTACGGGATGCCCAGTCGAGTTGACGAGTTAAAATTGACACACAGACTGCCGTGTGAGTTGTATTTAACTCAGGCTGGCTTTGAGCCTGGGGGCCTCCCTACAGTTGGTTCCCGACAATCTCACTAGTTGATGTTCTTATTATTACAATTAATACTGACAATTTAATCCTAACAACATGGCTTGCGTTGCATATAACTCGGGCACAGAAAACAACAAAAAATAGCAAGTTACAAAGGTTTGTTTTGTTTTAATAAAACACCATAACCCCAGGGAAAATGTTTTTTCCCAGTGTGTTAACTGCCATGAACATCTTTCTGAAAAGGGGACTAAAGATCTTAGTTTCATCAGTCCAGTAATAAATGTATAAAATATCCTATTGTGAATCTTTTCCTGAATATTTTTTTTTAGATTAGCCAATGAGTATTTTTGATCCAGATTTCTATTTTATTTTTTGAGACAAAGTCTTGCTCTGTTGCCCGGGCTAGAGTGCTGTGACCTCAGCCTTGCTCACAGCAACCTCAGACTCCTGGCTCAAGCGATCTTCCTGCCTCAGCCTCCCAAGTAGCTGGGACTACAGGCATGCACCACCATGCCCTGCTATTTTTTTCTATATATTTTTAGTTGTCTAGCTAATTTCTTTCTATTTTGAGTAGAGACAGGGTCTTGCTCTTGCTCAGGCTGGCTTCGAACTCCTGACCTTGAGCGATCCGCCCTCCTCGGCCTCCCAGAGTGCTAGGATTACAGGCGTGAGCCACCACTGCGCCCGGCTGACATATCCAGATTTCTTATAACAAGACTCCACTATTTCAGCTCATTGGTAAAATAGCATTAACTGTGTAGCAAGGGCCACTAACGTGAGCCAGTGGAGGGCAGGTGTTTGGCCGCATTTTCACAGCTGTGCCTGCACCACCAGGAGTGTCACCGGTTCCCGGTCGGCGACTTGGCACCCGGGGAAATGTGTTGGCTGACTAATTGCGCCGGGCACTCTCGATGTGCAGCCTGTGGACTCAACACGCATTCCCTTGCTCAACCTCCATGACTGCCCTATGCAATAGGTGTTACCTGCATTAATAATAATAATGATGAAACAGCGGTAACAAGGGCTCGAGATAACTTGCTAGACATGACTCAGCGAGTGAGTGACAAAGTCAGGATGTGAATCTTTACCCAAACGCCTCACTTTATGACCAAGCCGTTGAGCAGCTCCTGTTGTCTCACATTTACCGAACTCGGGGTTACCTGGTGCAGCCTGTAAGTCACTCTTTCCTGTAAGGACTTACACTAGGGCATGATTCAGTTTTTACAGACTCCCGTTCTACCGGGTGTAGACGTGTTACGTAATGGATCCTTCTCTTCTACCGATGTGCATCATTTCAGCAGTGTTTGAAATCTTTTAAAAGGTAATAATAATACCTGAATGGTTTGAAGACAGCAAGGTGAGCCGGAAACAGCTTAGGAAAGACTCTGAGTGACATTGCATGATCTTAGCAGAGCTTCCTGTCGTTAAGGGCCAGACAAAAATCTCACCTATCAGCACTCTGCCCCCGAGGACGGCAAATGAACTCAGACGTTTATATTATCATAGACATCGGTGTGTTCACATTTATACAGGGAGGATCTCTTAAACACAGGTTATTTGTCAAATATCTAATCGGGACAAAATATATTGACATTCATACTCTAAGGCAAGTGATGTATTTGATATCATTTTTTCTATAGAATTATTATAAGGCAGAATGTCTATAAAGCCGATTTACCCATTATTCTAGCACCAGTCAGTGTTTACAAGAAACATACCAACCATAAGAATAACCTCCTGTTTGAAAACATATTTTTTTGTCACTTGGGGCTATATTATTATTTTTTATTATAAATATGTTCACTGTAGTACATTTGAGAAATACAGAAAGGAACAAAATAAAGGACACAAAAAAATACCTGAAAATTTGCCATCCACATGTGGCATCTATAAATATCTTGGTACATTTCTCCTTTGCCTGTATGTCTACTATATGTGTTTACCATTTAGGTGATGATTTTTTTTCCCTTAACATTTGATCACAGATGTAGTCTAATTTTACTTTCAGGAAGCTAAACTTTGTAGCAGTAACATGCATAGGGCCTGGATTTAAAGAGCCCTGTGTCCAGACTTTTTGTGACATAGTAGCCTTATAAATTTTTCTGAGTCTCAATTTTCTTATGTGAATAATAAAAAAAAAATCACAATAACAAATCTCAGGTTTGTTAAGAGAATCGAATGAATGCATGCATGTTACAATGTCTGATATAATGCATGGCTCAAACTCCATGTTCAATAAAGAGTCGCTATTTAAAAAAAAAAAAAAAACCCTAGAAATAATCTTAATAATTGCACAATAGTCCATCATATTGATATACTTTTATTATTTAGACATTATTTTGTTCTTAAACATTTTCCCCGGTGAAAACAATTTTGGAAGGACAACAAAGTCTGGGATCAGTATTTTGGTTATATCCTTCCTTAAGACAGATTAACGGGAATAGCATCACTATGTAAAATAGTGTTGGCATTGAGGGTATTGAAAGCAACTTGCTTACCAGCAAGGCTGTAGCCAATTACACTTGCGTGGGGATGTCTGCTCCACCGCAACCCCAAGGTGCCAATTAAAGTCTGTTTTCCTAGAAAGTAATCAACATTCTTATAGAGAAATTAGACGGTGAAGATAAGAACAAGAAGAAAACAAATATCTCCTAATTCATCACCACACCTGACACGCACATTGCTTTTTTTGTTTGCATATGTTGGTTCTTTCCACGTGTATGTATTTTTATTCTTTAACAGCATCATTTTACTAAAAATCGATATATTATTTCCATGCCAAATAATTATATTACTTTCACTTATTTCTCCTAGAAGTATTTATTTTTTAAATACCAGAGGGATAATAACCATCTTTTTTCACTTAATAAAAAAATTTAATGGTATAATACATGATTATTAAAGCAAAAATTATTCATTGAGGTTAATTGAGAAAAAAAAAACCACCTTAAAAATATAAAATTTCACCTCTCTGGAATAACCTCTTTGCTGCACATACTGCCACCTATTATTTTTTTTTTACCTTATATCATATACAGCTGACCCTTGAAAAGGCAGGGGTTATGGGGGGCACTGACCCCTACAAAGTCAAAACTCTATGTATAACTTTTAACTCCCCCAGAACTTAACTACTAATAGCCTATTGTTGAATAAAAAGCCTTACCAATAACATAATTAGTCAGTTAACACATAAATTGACTCTTATCTATCTATAAATATATATATTATGCATTCTTGATATACCTTTCTTTTTTTACTTATTTCTAGGCTACATAGTTTATCTGCGAATTTTCCAAGTTGTTGAAAATCTCCAAAAAGTTTTTACTATATTTATTGAAAAAAAAATATCCACATATAAAAGTGGACCAGCACAGTTCAAACTTGTATTGTTCAAGGCTCAACTGTATCTATAAATATTTTTTTCTCACAAAGTATATATAATATACATTATATGGCATATATTATTCTATCACCAGATTGTTCAAATATTTGATCAGAAATTATCAATGAATATATTTAAGTTAAATCTTTGAGTATATACATAATTTTATTACAATAAATCTTTCCAAGTAAACTTATTGTCCCAAAAGATGCACCTATTTTTAAGATTTTTAAATAGGAATAAGCAAACTAGTTTGCACAAAGTTGGTATTAATTTGTTCTTCTGCCAATAGTATAAGAGGGTGTTTACTTCCTCATGTCTGGAACAACATTGCATACTCTAACTAATTTTTAACATTGGACTTTCAACAGATGAAAATAATATCTGGTATTTCATAGTTCTTTGAATGCCACTGAGGCTAAATGATTTCTCATGTGTTTACTCACAAGCCGTATGTGTTTTCTTTTTCTAAATTACGTGTTTATAGCCTTTCCCCAATATTCTGTGGAGGGGTATGTGTGTGTGTGTGTGTTTCAAATAACATCAGTCACTTATATTCTGAGAATATTAACTCTTTCCTGCCGTATATGTTGGAAAAATTTCCCCGAATTTTATGTTTGCCTTTTAAATTGCTTCTGAGACTTTCAGGTGCAGAATTTTTTTTTTAATTTTCAAGCCCCTTATTACTCTGATAAGGCTATTTTCAAAATCAGCTTGGGAAAGTAAGTCGGTTTCGATCTTTCACAATAAGAAAGAAAATCTCTTTGGCAACTCGCATGTACTCGCTCATCTGGAGAGGATTTTTATTTCCTTTATTTAAATCCTCTTCCAACGTTTTAAAATGAATGAAATCGGTGCCATAGACAGAACGTTTGTGTCTCCTCCCCAAATTCTTATGTTCAAACCCCAGGTGAAGGTGCTAGGAGGTGGGGGGAGCTTCCGGGCGGTTAGATCATGCAGGTGGAGCCCTGGTTGGGATTAGTTCCCTTTAACCACTTCGGGACGAGTGTCGACTACAGCCGATAGCCACAGATGAACTTGCTCATTGACTTTAGCCCACAGCCGTGCTATGACTTTTCTAATTTTTCATTTATCAAAATAAAATTGTGAACATTTAAAAATAACGTCATGAAAACATATATGTCTATGTTACCTGTTCTGATATTTACATGACAAGTAAAGCTGCCTGTAAAGTAAAACAAGCTCTCAGAGCTTTCAAGCTTTCCTCGTCACCCAAGAGCAAAACGGACCTGTCGTCCATGCACCGCGCAGACCGCCGTGCGACCGTGAGTGCCGGCCGTGGGCCAGGCGTCGTGGCCGGTGAGCGCCGCACCGAAGTGGTTAAGAGAGGACCCAGAGAGCTGCCTCGCCCCTTCCTCAAGGTGAGGACACGAGGAGAAGGCGCCATCTATGAACCAGGTGTCCTCACCAGATTCTGCTTCTGCGGGTGCCCGGATCCCGGGCGTCCAGCCTCCAGAACTTTGAGCGAGGACTGTGCTGTTTACAACCCACCCCGTCTGTGGCGTCCTGCCACAGCAGACTGAACGGACAAGACAATCAAGTAAAACAAACAGCCCTGATGCGGAGACGGCAGAGCATTTTCTGAGCATCGGTGGGGCGGTCGCTCTGGATCACGCTGCGCCAATTCCCGCCACTCAGGCGAAGCTCCCGGTCTGTCCTCGGGATTGGCCGCTGACTTGTGCATTCGGGGCTCCCGTCTGGGTTCCCCCACCTGCCTCCCACACATCTTGGGAGCAACTCAGCATCACTCGAGACACCCCGTGTTCAGGGAGAAACCCTCGTGGAAATACCGGGTTGAGCTCCCCACGAGAGAGATGTCCTGACAAGGGCAGAGAGCAATGGGCTCTGTGGCTTCTCATTAATAACGTTTAAGGAAGAAAATGAAACGGGCAAATCAGATGCCGCAGTAAGATCAGGTATAAAAACAACAACAACAAAAAACAAAAAACAAAAGGACGTATCCTCAGTTATTTCCATGGTGCTACTAACTGAAAGCTTAGTTTTACACACAGGTTTAGAGATAGCATAACACAGGTGTGTCCGTCACCTGTTGCTGATGACCGTGCAGTGCCGGGAAGTCCCTCATTCTGTGGCCGCCACTGGGCTAGGTCTGGGAGGCCCAGCACGTGTCTGCTCTGTGGCACTAGTAGGGGTGCTGGGCCCGATGGGATTCACTTCCAGGATGGCTCGGGCACAGGAGGGAGGTCTGGACTAGCTCCCAGAGTGAGGTCTGGATCCCAACAGCAACTGACCCTAGAAATAAGAGGCGAGACCCCCTGTTTCTCAAAGCCCCCCACCTAGAGATGAGCCCAGTGTCACGTCTGCTGTGTTTTATTTGTCAGGCTATCAAGGGGAGGGGACAGAGAGACACCTCACGACGGGCCAGGTGACAAGGCGTTTTTAGAGACACTTATAAAAGCCGCAATGACGGGCTGGAGCGTGGGCGGAGTCTTGCAGCCAGGTACGGACGCCGGCTCTGCCGTGACCTCGTCACCCGCTCTGCCTGCCAGCCGACCCCTGCACGACTGGCTTGCTCATCTGAAAAGTACTTACCCCGATGGCACCCAGCTCGTAAAGTTGCCGTGAGAATCGCATGAGATCATCCAGAAAATGTGCTCAGTATCGTACCTGGCGCACATTGCGAGCGTTCAATAAATCTTAGCCATTCTGATTTTTTTTTTTTTTTTGAGACAGAGTCTCGCTTTGTTGCCCAGGCTAGAGTGAGTGCCGTGGCGTCAGCCTAGCTCACAGCAACCTCAAACTCTTGGGCTCAAGTAATCCTCCTGCCTCAACCTCCCGAGTAGCTGGGACTACAGGAATGTGCCACCATGTCTGGCTGATTTTTTCTATATATATATATATTAGTTGGCCAATTAATTTCTTTCTATTTATAGTAGAGACGGAGGTCTCGCTCTTTCTCAGGCTGGTTTTGAACTCCTGACCTCGAGCAATCTGCCCCCCTTGGCCTCCCAGAGTGCTGGAATTACAGGCATGAGCCACCACGCCCGGCCAGCCATTCTAATTTTTGCACAGAGACAAGAAATTGGGGAGATCTTCCTGTCGGACGAGCTTCATGGCAATCGGTCTGTTCTCGTCCTCTGTCTTCCACCAACCCTCGAGCAAACGCTTCGAGGCCGGCTGATGTGTGCAAACTTCCCTTTCCTAAGAGAGATGAAATAAAAAAAAAGTAGTGGGGTAAGGGGGAAAAAAAAATAGTGGTGTAGACACTTCTTTGACAAGTACATATTAGAGCAAAGTGAATTATCTTTAGAACCCCTATCACCCAACTCAGACATCTTTAACCGTGTCATAAAACCCTCGGGCTGCTCTAGCTGGGATACTTTGTGTGTGAAACAGAACAATGATGAATAATTTTTCACTTTATCGGACGTAAAATTGCTATGTTTTACAGATTCTCTTTATCTGAATTTCTTTAGTAGACAGTCAATTGGGGGGGGGGAATGGCATTTCTAGCTAAAAAAAAAAAGTAGTAAGGGCAAAATGAAAACTACAAACTTGTAATTCTAAGTGTGCATTTCCCTGGAAAGGGAGTGGAGAGGGAGACTTACTGTGTTTCCCTGAAAATAAGACCCACCCATACAATAAGCCCCAGCGGGATCTCTAAGCATGTGCGCAATAGAAGCCCCACCCCGAAAATAAGCCCTAGTGACGGGCGTGGCTGCGCAGCGCGTCTGCACAACCTATGCGTGTCGTCGCGGAGCGGGAAAGAAGACGAGCAGCCCTTCTCCTCTGCCCCGTGAGAGCTCTATGGCTCAACAGGAGAGAGCGGGGCCGACGGTTCTAAAGGAAATAGAGTCGCAAGAAACTCAGGATGGGATTCGGGGTTTGGAGAGTGATGATGATGTTCCAGAAGAAGACGACTTCACTCTATTTGAATAAATGTAGATGGTTGTACTGTACTTAGAAAAATAACACATTCCCTGAAAATAAGCCCTAGGGTGTCTTCTTGAGGAGAAATAAATATGAGACCCTGTCTTATTTTCGGGGAAACACGGTAGTGTGGTGCCCTGTGATTTGTCACGAGCTGGGACCGGTATATCCAGTGAGGACTGTGGTGCGAGGGCTTCCGGACGTTCACAATTAAAATGTCTTGGAATTTAAAAAATATATATTTTCAGGAAAACTACCTATTTTCACTGAAAATTATCAGGCTGGTTTCTAGATGGTTATTTTCCTAAAAGGTTTATTTCGCACATTTTAACCTGGGTACGTAACCAGAGAAGAATTCCGGTGACTCTTTTTCGTTCCCGAAAAGTTAAAGAAATGAGGCCAGACTGTGGCAGAGCAGAGGTCCCCCCCCTGTATTTTATTCTCTAAAAAGCCACGACTCTCTGCTGTCACTTATCCCTATCTGTTCAGGCGTAAGATATGCAAGACACAAAACGGCCCCTAGAAAATCCTCGTCCATTTCATTATTAAATTTTAGCTCCAAATAAAATTTTTACTGTGCAGTTATCCCCTCTAGTAAATCATCAGGATGCTTTTATTGACTGCACAGAGACAACATCCAGTCTGTGAAATTTAAGAGACCTTCTGCTATCCAGGTCTGCGGGACAATGAGGCAGGCGGTACGAGATACGGAGAATGTTTCTTTATAAATTAATCGTCCCAACAGTTTGGGAAAATAATCTACACGGAGCAACCATATCGCCTAGAGTGGAGATATAGAGGAGATACGGAATGCGGAAACACAGGCTTTCTCCCCGGAGCTCAGAGCTTTCCTGTCACCGTGTGTAATTTAACGAGACGTACCGGCGAATTAGATAAAGAGAGTTCAACGCTTACAGGAGATTTTTAGTTGAGCGGATGCGAGATAACGCAAATCCCTGATGGACATCGAACGTTATTAAGATACAGTTTCCCTCTATGTTGATTATAAGTCTCGTGTAATTTTAAACAAAATCTAAATGAGTTTCCTTTGGAACCTTCATGAACGTATTTAAAAGTACACGTTGAAAATACGCAGGTGAGCCTAGTCAAGCGAATCTGTGAATTTTAAGAAAAGAAAAGTAAGGAAGGGCAAATGAACCAACCAGGACACACAGACACACGGAAAATGTTTTCTCATAACGCTGTTTAGACGAAAATGTCAAGTGTAATGCATGTAATTGTTATAAGGTGTGTTAGTATCACACACAACCCCCCAAAGCCACCCTAGTGCATGGAAATATCTAATAGCTTCTTCCTTTCAAAGTTTTTCTTTTCTTTTTTAAATAACAAGTCCACATTTCATCTCCTTTGAATAGGCCTAACCTTTGATGAAATCTGCACTAATGCTGACAAGTGCAAATCCAATTGTGGGGGCACTTACTATAAAAGTGGAGACAGTTTCTGCTGTGTGAGCAATTGGCATTGTGTAGAAGACACTTGAGGACATGGGTTTAGCAACGGAGTACTTGAAATCATCACCCAATCTCCCCCAAATAAAGCGAGTCAATGTGAAGTCAAGTGACCCATCGTACCAACTTCGGTAAACTGAGTTACGAGATTTGCAAAGCATAGCAAGTTCTAAGGGGCACTTTTTAACCACTTAGGTACGAGCGTCGACTGCAGTCGACAGCCACAGATGAACGCGCACAGCGACTGTAGCCGACAGCCGTGATATGACTTTTCTAATTTTTCATGTATCAAAATAAAATTGTGAACATTTAAAAATAACGTAATGAAAACATATATGTCTATGTCACCTGTTCTGATATTTACATGACAAGTAAAGCTGCCTGCAAAGTAAAACAAGCTCTCAGTGCTTTCAAGCTTCCCTCATCACACGAGAGCAAAACGGACCCGTCGTCCATGCACAGCGCAGACCGCCGTGCAGACTGTGAGTGCCGGCTGAGAGCAAGGTGTCGCGGCCGGTGAGCACCGGGCCGAAGTGGTTAATCAGGAAGAACCTTTGTAATGCTACAGCCTTTCAACTCTTCTGCTTTGTTCAGAATTGTTTGTATGTACGCACACATACCAACAACCATAGTGTGTAAGTACTATACAATCACTTATTTACATGCAAGTGTGGCTTTTTTTTTTTTTTAATCTATGAAGGTGTTAGATACCGATTTCTTGACCAAAATATCTAAAACGAAAACCCACACAAAGTTGACTGCCTATGGAACTACATTTTAACATTGCATAAAGGCTCTTTGGGGCCCAAGAAGACGTTAAAAGGCCACGGACACTGAGGCAGCAACTCACTAATTAGCCACCCTGGCAGCCAGCAAGCACATCCCAAAGTGCTTAATGGGCTCTCAGGGAGGGGTTTAAGCACAAGAAATATCTGGCTCATTATGTGTGGCTGCTAGCTCCGACCATTTGAGTCAGATTTATTTCATTATTGAAGGGGACAATAATACAACACTACATTAAGAGCATCGCACACGGGACTTCCAAACAGGAGGACGATTTTACCTGCACCCTGCACGCCACTGAATGTGCAGGCAGCGAGTCTCAGTTCACCTGAAGGAGGAAGATGGAGCTGATCACTTATTCACTGATCCACTCGTTCATTTCTTCAACAGCCCTTTCTGAAAGTTGAGTGTGTCCTGGCTGGAGGAGGCATGAGCTGCAGCTGTCTGCTGACACTCGCTGACTTGCTAAGGAGCATTTCAAGGGCTGAGCACAGCCTGGGGGGCAGCTGAGCGTGGGACAGGGACCTGCCCAAGGGGACATTGAAGCCAGAGCCGATGCCGGCACCAGGGGCAGGAAAATCATGCTGCCTGGCTGAGCAGAGCAGGCGGCCGCCTCACTGCAAGGCAAGTGCGCCCGGGCATTTGTCATGGTGGGACCCCTGGACGCCTGGGATGGGGGGCTGCACACAGGGCTGTCCTGTCACTCACCCCCCGAGATATCCACGTGGGGAATGTTTGCTCCTGCCCCTCCTTCCAAATCTCATTTGCTCCATGAAGACAACTCCATGAAGATCACTGCTGCCTCACCTGACCCCTCTTCCCTGGCTCTGCTTTTTGCTTTTCCGGAGAGCACTTCCCGTACTGTGATGTGCGTTGGTAACATTGCATATTTGCGTGTCTTCCCCTGCTACAGTCCGACGAGCACCCAGAGGCCGGGACCTCTGCCCGTTGCAACCACGGATGCATTAAGCGGTCAAGGCATGCCAAACACACAGTAGGTATGCTGCAAATATTTGTTGGACGAATGCATGAAAATATCAGCTAGGTCAGTAAATTGGAAGAGCTAGAAAACATGGCTTGAGTGCTACTCGGCTAGGACCAAGAGAGAGAAGAGAGATGCCCGTGTCTACCGTTGTCAGGGAAACGCTGCTTTGGTTACTAGGGCTTGGATGAGGAACCGCATCCCGGATGCCCCGCCGGGGGGCCACCCTTGCCACCATGCCTGCGAGGAGACCCAGCTCCACCCGGCACCCACTGCCTATCCTGTGCACGCTCCTTTGTGGATTTGCCTGCCTGGCAGAATCTCAGTGGTCTGAGACATCTCAGTGACAAGGAAAACTATGAAAGGTGGTTCTGAAATTTCCAGGCCCTGTAGGACCGAAAGTCGAGGGGGAAAGGGTGGGAAGGCCACGTGAGTGCGCCCACGTCTTGTCCGGTCTCTACTGCTGCAGGACTCTGTGTTCAGCGAGGTCAGTCTCCCTACGACACTCTCTCTGCTGCTTCCTCCCATCTCTTCCTCAGTTAACTCTCGAGGTATGAAGGGATCATTGTCATTAGCATTTTAAACATAGGAAATTGAAGCTGAGATGCGTCAGGTAACGTCCCGAGGACAAACGATCTAAGCAGGAGAGTGGTAAAACCAGGCTTTGAACTCCAGCGATCGCATCTCGGGGCCCACGCTGGATACGCCCAAAGCCGCCGGCATCTCTGCCTTGGTTTCTTTGCGACATGGGAGAGGCAAAGCTGGCACCGCCGTGTGTGTGCTGATCAGGCTGGGGGGCACTGTGAGCTTCTCGGCTGGAAGGTGCCCGGGAGAGCCAGCCCGCTGCAGGCGAAGTCCTAGGGCCAGCGACATCTATTTCACAGCTGGTGGGATCTCTGTGCCCTGTCCAGGTGGGCTCAGGTGTCAACAACAGCAGAGCAGGAGAAATACGGCGTTGGACACTGGCTTCTCTCGTCTGCAACACTCTGCGGGGAGTTGGTGCCTCGGGCCAGAGGGAGAAGACGGGGCAGTTACTAAATGACAGCGTCTGACCCTTGTTTCTCCATCCTGAAAACCAAAACCAAGACCGAGGAATTAGAGCCCCACGTGGCGCCACGTATAAAAATCACTTCCAGGCCTGCGCGGTGTGGCTCACACCTGTCATCCTAGCACTCTGGGAGGCTGAGGCGGGCAGGTTGCTAGAGGTCAGGAGTTCGAAACCAGCCTGAGCAAGAGCGAGACCCCGTCTCTACTAAAAAAAAAAAAAATGGAAACAAATTAATTGGTCAACTAAAAATATATAGAAAACAATTAGCTGGACACAGTGGCACATGCCTGTAGTCCCAGCTACTCGGGAGGCTGAGGCAGGAGGATCGCTTGAGCCCAGGAGTCGGAGGTTGCTGTGAGCTAGGCTGACGCCACGGCACTCTAGCCCGGGCAACAGAGTGAGACTCTGCCTCAAAATAAAATAAAGTAAAGTAAAATAAAATAAAATAAATCACTTCCAGATGGATTAAAGTCCTAAATGTAAAAATAAAAATTTAACATTTTAGCAGACTATATAGAAGAATGGCAATAGGATGGTGAGATTTGGGAAATAGTTTTAAACGAGACAACAAAAAGGCACAACATTGTGTAAAAGATCGACACATTTGCTTACACTTAATTTAAGAAGTTTATGCTTCTCATAAACAATTAAAAGACAAGCCTTAAACTAGAAAAAAAATACTTGAAACATAAGAAATCAACAAGTGTTTTGATGCAGAATATATAATTTTTTTCCTACATACATATTTTCTCAGATGCATATTGCATAGGCATGCTATATTTTTAGCATACCTATGTAATATAAGTATATGCCAGGAAAAAATATATAAAAGTAAGTTGGCAAATGATAGTAGAAGACTCCGTTCCGGTCTTTTGTGGATTCTGTGTTCCTGAGGTGGAGGTGAGCACCTAACAGCCGTGTCGTTCACAGCTATAAACTCTGAACTCGGCACCGGGAAACCGCCACCCGGAGCTCTGGGAGTGGACGTGCACAGGGAGGTTTGGGAGGGGTCAAACCTGAAACAAGGAACAGGTGCAGGATGTGTTTCCAGTTTTCTTCTGTGCCTTTTCTGTTAGGCGAGCTTCTGCAGAGGCACACACCACCGAACTGATCATCTCCCAGGCTGGAGGAGCCGGGAGAAAAGGCAACAAGAGCTGTCGGAACTGGGAGGGAGGAAGGGAGAGAGAGGGAAAGAAAAGGAGAGGGAGGGAGGGAGAGAGAGAGAGAGCGGGGACCTCAGCCTCTTGCACGGGAGGGGCAGAAAAGTGGCATCTGAGTCCGAGTGTAAATGCCACCCCCTCAAGGAGGCTCTGGCCGTCCGCTGGAACTCGTGTGCGTGGATTAAACGAGAGTAGCCTGAGCAATGGCTGAGGGGGCTGCTGCAGAGCCACCTGAGCTGGCATGCGCGTGACGCTGGCGTTTGCACTGCGCCCGGACTCCAGCCAAGCTAACTGCTCACTAAACATGAACGCCCACATTTTCCCGAGCAATAAAAGAGAACCCGAAGTCTAACAGCACAGTAGACACAATCCCACATTACTTGACCTGCAGACAGCCAGGAAAGCGTGACGCGGTCCCGAGCGAAAAGAAAAATCGGGCGGCGCCGGTCTTGGAGAGGACCCGGGCGGGAAGGGTCCGGGGAGGACTGGGCGGCTGCAGTGAGGACGACACCTGGGGTCTCCCTGTGGCAAAGGGAGACTCGCTCTCGACGAAGGAAAGACGTAGGAAAGGCCAAGAAAGATGGGAAATGTGAACACGGCCAAATGGAAAATCGAGGACTGGTAGATAAAACATCTCCAAGGACAAGTTCATACTGGAAGAGTTTAACAGAAGAGCAGAGACGACCAAAAAAAAAAGTCGGGGAGAGGGGATGATGGATTTGAGGATACATCAGTAAAAAAGTATAAAATCTGAGGAAGTGAGAGGAAAAAAATTGAATGAAGTCTTAGGGAGCGATGATTTCAGAAGGTCCAGCGTATGTGTAAGGGGCCCTACGGGAGGCGGGGGAGGCGGGTAGGGGCAAGAGCCAGAGGACTCCTGGAACAGGAGGCAGAGAGGGCAGCAGAGAAAGGCTTGGGGAAAGGGTGGCGAAGCCCCCGCCCCAGCAGAGGAGGGTGTAAGTCACAGTGAACCCCAAATAGGACACCATCAGGACCGTCCGTGATCAGGCATGCTACGGACAAACCGCCCAAAATCAGTGACAGGGAGGGAACCTTGAGGTCACCAGAGGAGAATGAGGAATCATATACGGGGATGACGATTTTGATTATTGCAGATTTCTCAACAGAAGCCCTGGAGGCCACAGAGAGGTTAGGAGACCCTTTTCAAATTGTCCAAAGAAGAAAACTAAACACCCACGAATCCAGCATTCAATGTACGGTAAAAATGCCCTTTTAAAAATAAAGTGCAAAGTGCGAAGATACATACACCTAAAGAGCCAACTGATGAGTTGAAATAGAACTTAAACACATTCATGTAATCTAGGAGAAGGTGTGGAGGAGGGAAGAGAGGAATAAAACCCAGAGAGGACAACAAACTAATACTAAAACTGTAGGCTTTCTGCAGCCATACAATAACGACATTAACTGGTAATGTGCTCCTCGCTCCATTTAAAAGGCGAATATTATCAGGAGGGATAATAAAGGTAGACCTAACTATTTGTGGTCTATAAAAGATTATGTACTTGAAATATGCACAAATGTTTGAAAGCAAATGGATGGACAAAACAGTTATCTAAACAGTAAGCATCAGAGGGCTGAAGTTGCTATATTAATAGCAAATGTGGTCAAAATTACTATCAAAGATAAGAAAATTTCAAACTGATAAAACAGGCCAATTAAAAAGGAAGTTATAACAAAAATAAATCTGTATGCACCTAGAAACAAAGCCTCAAAATACATAAAGATAAAAAAAACACAACAGTATTAAAGGGAGAAATTTCACAAACATAGTAGATTTTAAAAATCCTTCTTTTAGCAACTGATAGAACAAGTAGACAAATGTTAGTAAAGAGAGGGGATCTAAATAACTCTCTAATCCACTTTGGTCTAAGTGATGATAGGACAGTATTTCCCAAAACTAACTGCTTTTTGGGGTCAAACCACGCTCAGTTGGGAAGTTACACATTTATCTATAAACACAAAGTGGACAAAATACAAGTAAGCTGAATTTTCACATCCAAAAGCTAGAAAAAAAAAAATAAGCACCAGAGTAAAATCAAAAATAAAGAAGGGAAATGAGAACAGAAATCAGTGCAGTAGAGAAGTACAGCAAGAAGAGAGCCACGGCAGTTGTGACCACAGACAACCGTCACAGGAGAAAGATAACTCAAAAATCCAAATGCTGAGTTTTTGGACAATTAATAATAATTAGACCTCAGCAAGATGGATGAAGGAGAGAGGGTGAGGGGAGAGAGAGAGGGAGGAGGGAGGGAGAGGAGAAGGAGGAAGAGGAGGAGGGAGAATGCAAACAAGAGTCCCAACTGAGAAAGGGGAAATTATAGTCATCAAAGAGTATTTAGTCAAGAATACAAGAAAATTTCAAGAGCAGAAAATCCATCAAATTATCTCAAGAACTACAGGACAAAAGTAATCTCAATAGATGAAGAAAATGTATCCCAGGTAAAATCTATTAGTCCGTTACAAGTCCTTAGAAAAACTAACAAGGAATGTTTTTGATTTGTGCAACTGGTATTATTGAGGGCAGACTATAGTCTAGCATTGTTTACACACTGAAACACAGTTTGGGATTTTATCACTGTATTCCCATGTCCTATCAATAGTCTTATGTAGGGCTACACCCTGCATAGGGAACATTGTATACTCATATGTAACCATTCATGTAAACAGCTTATGAACTGGAAAATTATCTGTTAACAACTGCCTGTCCCAGTTCAGAGTCCTCTCTCCTTCCTGCACATAATAACTTCCCCTAGTTTCCTTTTTGCCTTTATGGTACCATCAAATATCAGTACATGTACTGACGGTTGTCTCAGAGTGCCAATATCAAGCGAGACCCAGAGTTATGAATAAACTACAGAATGACACATCTTAGATTTCAAAAGGAGTAGGATTGTGTGTGTGTGTGTGTGTGTGTGCGTGTGTGTGTGCATAATTTGTTTTTAATTCGACCTTTCCTTCCCTTGGAGAAGGACACAGGAGGCATTTCTAGACAGATCCTTCATGTTTCCTTGGATCAGAAGTGGCTCAAACCTAATTTTTTTGCAGGTGCTAAATAAAATCAAGATGAAACTAAACAGATGGTCACACCTCCCTCTTCTCATCTCAGTTAGTCAGCCTGATTAAAATGGTCATTCTTCCAAAACTTGCATGTCTTATGCAAATGCATCAAATATTTCCACAAACCATATGTCCAATCGCCTAAACTTAAGCATGAGTGGATTTATGTGAAAAGTTAGTATCAACACCCACTCTAATAATGCACTCTCAGAGGCTCTGAAGGGATCCTGTTGTGGGGGGCTATTTTGGTTTGACATGTACCAATAAAATGTAGAAACTTCTATTCAAATGATTAAAATAGTCAGTCAGTGGTGTATTTAACAAAAACTGGTCTATACCCCAGAGTGGATGTAGCATAAACTAAATGCTTATGTCATGTCTAGCAAAATGGCAAGTAATTGAAAACTTGAGATGTCTTAATAAATCGAAAGTAATTTTATTTCTTTTCCTTTGTTTATTTAGTCTGAATTTAACCAAATCACTTTTTTTTTTTTTTTTTGGCCAGGATCCATGTTGAAGAAGCTGGTCTAGAGTTTTGAATGAATGAGCTGTCAGTTTACAGTCTTTGCTCCTGTGTTGGATGCGCTTGAAGTGAGTTGACCAGTGTAGACGCAGCTGTGAAGACTGAAAGGTAGAAGCACATCCACTCCCTTCCTTCCCTCCGGGACCACACAGACACGTGGCCTAGCCCAGAGATGCTCACCTATGCGGTTATTGTGCACACCTGGGGAAGCGCAATTGACCCCCAGACACTTGGTTTAATCAGATTAGTCCATTTTAATACTCTCTATCATTTTAAACATAAAGAGCTTTGGAAGAGCACCAAGAGCTGCTGATACACCTGGTTTAACGATCAGGATGTAAATTCACTCAGCACCTAGGAATAGAATTTGAATTGCCATTGTCCAAAAACAAACAAAAAAACCCCACACACAGTCTATTGTATTAAATCTATCAGAACGACTTTAAAATATTTTAGGGGGTACAAAGCATAGGTTAAATGAAAGAATAAGTAAATAAGCAAATTCTCACTTGCTCTCGTCCTCTGTCGTTTCACAGAAGTTTTATTGCCTTGCCTAAATCATGAGTCACTAGAGCATGGAGACTGTGTCTTTCTCCCCCCTCCTGTCTCACACAGAGTAACTGCAGACTTCAGGAATTCAGGAGCCAGTCTATTTATCTACCGATCCATCTATCTACCTACCTATCCATCCATATATCTGTTTATCTATGTCTTATTGATCCGTCATCTACCGTGTTTCCCTGAAAATAAGACAGGGTCTTATATTTATTTTTCCTCAAGAAGACACTGTAGGGCTTATTTTCAGGGGATGCGTTATTTTTTTTTAAGTACGGTACAACCATCTACATTTATTAAAATATAGTTAAGTTGTCTTCTTCTGGAACATCACCATAGTAAAATGGCAGCCACGGCTTCCCTTCTTCCCCCTGGGGACACACAATACCTAGAGCGGAGCGTCCTGCTCCTCATTTCACTGAGGAGACTTTGCCAGCATGCCTCAGCTTGCAGCACGCACAGGACGGCCGGGACCCGACAGGGGGAGCCGGCCTTGTGGGTGGGGCTGCCCGCACCTTTCCGGTCACCTCTGGGACAGCAGCTGTCACGACGGGGCAGATGAGAAGGGCTGCTCGTCGTCTTTCCCGTTCCGCGACGACACGCATGGGTTGTGCAGACGCGCTGCGCAGCCACGCCCGTCACTAGGGCTTATTTTCGGGGTGGGGCTTCTATTGCGTACATGCTTAGACATCCTGCTAGGGCCTATGTTATGGGTAGGTCTTATTTTCGGGGAAACACGGTATCCAGCCAGCCATCCCACCAATGTCCCTGCTACCCACCTGTCTGTCCACCTACTTTGGGTTGGATCTCTGTAATCAGGGCCCCTTCCCATCAGTGAGGCCGTCAGCCAGGTGTAAAGCCATCTCGTCCACAGTCCCCCTCGGTTCGCCGTGGATGAACCTGGGTCTCTTGGCAAAACCCTCCCGGACCTTTGCTCCCCGAGGGGAGCCATGGAAGGCTCTTGCATCCCTCCTCCTTCCCTCCTGGCCGTGTGTCTTCTCCCAGGGGAAGACCAACCTTCTGAATCCTCCCCTGTGCTCTTGCAGTTGCAGCTTCTTCTTCTCATGCGTCCCTTCACCCGGCACTGCCCAGGTGGGCCCCCTTCTGCAGCCAAGTGTCCGGTGGGGACCCTCGGGGCAGCCTGTGGCTTCCCACTTCAGGGGTAGACTGACCGTTCCTCACCCTGGGCGAGTCCCTGAGCACCTGGAGTCCCAGGTTGCCTGTCTGCTATGGGATAATGACGTCACACTCCAGGCAGAGTCCGTGAGGGTTAAACCCCACAACCCACGTGCAGAGTCCCTCAGAACCGTCGAGGCTCAGAACACGGCACCCCACAGTGGCGGGGCTCTGGCAAGCTGAGTCTTCTGAACGGGAGGAGGTGGGACTCCCGGGGGGCCGAGTCTCTCTGCTCTTCTCCCCCGCCTGTGTCTGTCCCTCCTTCTCCCCAGAAACCAGAATTCCTCCTCCCCAAGGGGGGGGGACATAGAAACGGGAACCCTGTCCCCCAAAGCAAGGCGAAAAACCTAGAAAGCTCACTCTCTGCCTTCTCCCGGGAAGACCCTTATTCGAGGAGCCCCACCAAGTCCTGCAGGAAGGGGTGCCATGGCGGGGGGAGGCCGGGAAGGGTCTGAGCAGACAGGCCATGCTGGTCCCCACACCGGTCCGTCAGCACCAGCTCCTGCCCTTTGCCCGGTCGCCTTTCTGCCTTGGCTGTCCCTCCGCCAAACCTGAGTGTAGAAACCGACGGTTTCTCCGGGGCTCTGGGTCTGCATTTTTTTCTGACGGCTCCTGTGTCCTGTAAAACTTCGATGAGATACACACGTGTTATATTTTTCTCCTGTTTACCTGTCTGTCATCATAGGTGTGTACCTGTGACCCCTGTGGTGGGCGGGGGAAGGCCTCGCACCTTTCTGCCCCTCCTGAACGCAGGTGTTAGGCATCCGGCAAACCCCATGTCAGATGCTGGGCTATAAGGACAATGGACACCTCCAGCTTCTGTCTACTGCTTGTCTGCTAACAGCAAGGCATTGTGGGTACATCATGGCATGCAGAGGAGAAAGACAAAGAACGAGGAAACCGGAGTCTCCCAGCTCGGACCCGGAACAGGTTGGAGCCTATCAGGGGCAGGATGAAGTAAGAGTCACTGTGGGGGTGGATGCATGACCAGCGTGTAAACAACTGAGTTATAAAAAGGGGCCTAACACACAAAGGGGGGATCCCTGCCCAGAGAAGAGGTCACTGTGCGCTGGCACTCTGGGGGCTCAGACCCTAGCTCGGGCTAGACAATAAAACCTCCTTTTGATGATCACAGCCTCGGCGACTCTGTCTCTCTGTCCTGCGGCCCTGCGGATCTCGAATATAACAGCCACCTGTTCACAGAGACACTGATAACACGCCGTGATAACTGGTCCTTTGCCGAATATTTACTCTGCGCATGGAAGAACCGAAAACAGCCCGAGTTTCCACGGGGAAATACCGCCTCTGACGTCATTGATTCAGAACTCTGAGCACCTTCTCAAGATGTTGGTTGGAGCGGCTGCCCACATTTTATAGAAAATTCTTAGGAGAGACCTCCGTTGTGTGGAGATTCGTGATGATTAGGTTAATTGGGGCTGCCAAACGCTCCCTTAATTGGTCTGGAATTGGATTACAGCGAATCCCAAGGCGGGGCGTGTCGTTACTCCACAAACACAGGTCGGGGGAGCAGCCCCGCCTGGGACCCTGGTGCGCAACACCCCTTATGTGAGGAAATTGTAAATATGCACCCAACTGAAGCCCCGAGGCTAATTACTGGCCCTCCTTGATTAAAAATGTGCAATGCTAAAGTAAATCTACATTTAATCAAATATTCCATTAATTTCAAAATGTTCTGCCAGGTACATTAACAACGTATTAGAAAAGTTACACGATGTCCACCTTTATTAACTAATCAATTAGTCCGAGTTCGGGCTTGCGTGTGATTGCTTCCGAACAGGCTTACAAATGGTAAGATTTTTTTTTCGTTTTTTACAACTGATTTTTGTTTATTGACCTTTTATCACGCAACCTTGCTAGACTCATTATTAATTCTAATAATTTATTTGCATATTATTTTGGATTTTCTCTGGGTACAATCAAATAACTTGTTATTAATTATTTTATTTCTTCTTCTTTTTGGGGGGAGGGTCTTTTTTAAAATTTTTTTTTTATTTCGGCATATTATGGGGGTACAGATTTTAAGGTTTCAATAAATGCCCTTCCCCCCCACACACACAAGTCTGAGTCTCCAGCATGACCATCCCCTAGATGGTGCACATCTCACTCATTATGTAGGTATATATCTGCCCCCCTCCCCCCTTCCACCTGCCCAATACCCTATTGCTGTAGTACCTGGTATTAACTGAGCAGCACCTAAGTGGACACATAGGTACTACAGCAAATGGTAAGATTTTAAGCCCTCTGAGGGACAAGGGTGGCCAGCAGGCTGTGGGCAATCCGAGCTCGCCCATGTGCTCGTTTCATTAATATTTTCTGTCTTTCCACCCCTGGATGAGTTTCCGCAGTATACTTTTGAACAGGTGGATTGCCACCTGAGCAAGAGGAAGGTCTTCTGTCGCTGACATGTCCAATTGTGTGTTTGTGCCCTAGCGTAGCTCCTGCAGCTGCTCCTAGCTCCAGCCTCGTGCTCTCCTAGTGCTCCCGGAGCGACTTCCGATTCAGAGACGGTTTTTTCCTGCTGGGGCCGAACGTGAAGGCCGCGTGTTGTCGGCACACCCTCAGTCCCACGAGCATGGCACGCTGGACACTGAGGGAATGAGCACCTTTGAGGCTCCAGACATCCGAGTGAGGGATTCCAGGGGCGCCTGTGCTCTATGGAACACGAAAGCCGTGTGAAGCCGGGAGCTGAGCTGGGGCCGGCTCTGCTTCGATGCTACTGTCCCCCAGAAGAAGGCAAGGCCCTCGCTGGGCCTCAGGGGACATCCTCTCATGCATCAATCTCATCTTCAATTTATTTATTTATTCATTTTTATGTTTGCCCTACCCGAGGCTCTCGGCCTTAGTGTGCTAACTTAAGCGCAGGGCAGAGCTTCCCTCCTTCACGCACACGCTGGGTAGATAAGTCCAGATTGTACCAGCCTCCCTTTTAACTGGAAGATTGCTTCATCGTGTCCTCCCAACTGCAGGTTTTCCAGGTGGCGTCTACGATTCTCTCGCCACGACCCAGCCTCTCAGACTTGGAGGGTTCCAAAATCCCCCCGCCGTGGCCAGAGCTTCCCAAAACCCGACTGCAGCACGCCTGCTGCCTCCCACCCCCCTACCTGGGGGAGGTCGCCTGATCTCCAGTTTCCTGGGAGACGGATCTGTCCCGAAGGCAGGATTTGGGCCAACCCGTCAGAACCCATAACGACACCAATGCATCCGCACAACAGACATGTGAATTATTTACAAACCACCGGGCATGCAGCGTGGAAAGCCGTGTGCTTGGACTGTTCGAGTTGGCAAGTGTCTGTCTGGCGAAACTTCCTGTGCTTAACAGAATCCAGCTCCCCGCCCAGAGCCTCCTGCAGCGTGACTTCCGTAAGTAATGTGCGCTCGGAGAGGCCGCCCTGCCCTGCCCGGAGTTTCGCAGCCGGGCTTTGGTAACCGTGTGGTAAAATGACTCCGGTATTTTGCAAGCCAGTAACTTGTGATGGCAGATAGTATTAGTAACTCCTCTCGGTGGAGGCCCCTGTCTTATGACTGAATCCAGTAGGCTTAGAACGTCGAGTGCAATCACAGATCATTGTGAAATAAACAAGTGCAGCTCAGACGAGGCTCTTACTGCAGCAGAATGACATTTGACTTCGTTAGCTGTGGTTGGAAGGTGGGAAGTGAACCTTTAACCAACAGATCCTGCTCAGGGCAATCGGTTTCTAATGGTGCTTCTTATCCTGGGCTGTGCTGTTATGTGTACACGTGTGGTACGTATGCTGTGTGTCTACGAATGCTGAGTGGATTGCACATATGTGCATTGCACACACGCATGCATGTTTGTGTGTGCTTCATGTAAGTGCATGTACATGTTATATATATATATATTTGTGTATGTGTGTGCATACACATGTGTCTTGTGTGCATGTGTGATGTGTGCCTGTGCATGCATGTGCTCACAGAGCACATATGTTGTATTTGTTGTGCATGCATGTGTACATGTGTGTGTGTCATGTGTGCATGTATGTGCACGTGCTGTGCATGTGTGAGTGTGCGTGCTTGCGTGTCATACTCCCCTGGCTCACTCCCACTTGCTCCTGGGGTCCACCCTGGACCTCACACTCCCGTCGCCGTCTTGCTCTCTGGAGCCTGGATTTAGTGTTCTCATGGCCACCCGGCTCACGCCGCTCTCTGCTCCTTCAGAGCCCATCACGCTTCGTCCTGAAGGCCCGTTTGCTTGTGTGCATCACAGGGACCGTGAGCCCTTTCACGGGGGGGGGGGGGGCACATGGAATGTGGTACCCCAGGACGTGGTGCCCTATGTTAAGTGTCACCTGATGTTCGCTTCCCCCTTGTGCTGCTGCTAGAAACCACGGAGCCTGGCAAGTCAACTCGATTTTGAGCTAGACCCGTCAAAGCTGGAGCCAGCGCTGAGCAATGTCAATGTCACTTGTGCTGTGAAGTCACAGTGAGAATAAAAAGGGGCGCAGGGCTGAGGTTGTGTTTATCAATACACTTTCATTTTGCAACAACTAGCTGCAAAATGCTCAATGGTATTCTACACAAAATGTCCCACTTAGTTTATTTCTTAATCATTGTTCTCATTGAATATAACTCTTCTTGGTGCTAGATGTGATTACTTTTAGGATACTTACAAGGATTATTTTAGTTTATCGGCTCCTGGACCCAGATGGGAGGTTTATTTTGCTATAAGATTTCCACTTCTTTAAAAGAAATATTTTATGCTGCCAACATCTGATATTGTTTTTGATAATCTACTTTACGTCAGTTGTTTCTGAGCTTTGTTGGTTTTCTTTAAGACATGTCATTTACGAGGGTACAATATTTAGGCAGTGACTTTTTTTTTCTTTTCTGAAAGCACTGTTGCCAAATCCACCTCATCATTTTATATCACAAACACCAGTTAGACAGGTAGTCCCTGAATGGCTCTTGCCGGAGGCTAAGAGCAAACTGACTGTCATTCCCAAAGGAAAAGACCAGGAAAATCATGCATCACTTTATCTTTTTTCCTTATCAAAGATTTCTTCCCACAGAAAGAGGCTCATCCCTGAAGCTCTTTGGAAATTGACAATTCAGGAAGAATCGATGGAGAACTGTGTGGTTTTTTTTTTTTTTTTTTTTTTGATGGATGAGTCATTGGAAAATTCTATGGCATTCTTCCATGACCTTTTCTGAAGACAGATGAATAGCTCTGCAAAGGTTGCATTTTATTTTATGTTCAAAAAAAAAAAAGCAACCTAGCCAGTCAAGGTATATTAGCAACAACAGAGTCACATCGGGTTGTTTCCCAATGTGAAAAACGTAAATAAAAGGAAGAAAGAATAGCAGGATTTAGAGACGTTTTATGGAAGAGGAAGAGTGATTGGCAGAGACAGAATAAGCACCAACAGCACTCTAGGAAGGACTGGGTTTCCTGGAGGGTGACTTCTAGCACGGCTCTCTCACTGTCCGCCATTTCCATACCTAATAAACCTAATTTAGATATTGCTCTTCTGGAGCACATCTGACTCTCTGCCGTTGTCTACAGGGATAGCTCTGATTTCATAGCTTGTGCATATATATTACTATGCAAAAAAAAACATTAGATATATCAAAACAACAACAGAGCAACAATATGATATGTGATATTTACAACTACCATGTTTCCTCAACAATAAGACCTACCCAGGAAATAAGCCCTAGCAGGATTTCTAAGCATTTGCACAATAGAAACCCCACCCCGAAAATAAGACCTACCCAGGAAATAAGCCCTAGCAGGATTTCTAAGCACTTGCACAATAGAAGCCCCACCCCGAAAATAAGCCCTAGCGATGGGCGTGGCTACGCAGCGCGTCTGCACAACCCGTGCGTGTCTTCGCGGAGCGGGAAAGAAGACGAGCAGCCCTTCTCATCTGCCCCGTCGTGACAGCTGCTGTCCCAGAGGTGACCGGAAAGGTGCGGGCAGCCCCACCAACAAGGGCGGCTCCCCCTGTCAGGTCCCGGCCGTCCTGTGCATGCTGCAAGCTGAGGCTTTGAGGGGAAAAATGACACATCCCCTGAAAATAAGCCTTAGGGTGTCTTCTTGGGGAAAAATAAATATAAGACCCTGTCTTATTTTCAGGGAAACACGGTACGAAGATTTAAATCATGGAAGGGCAAACCAACAGTGAGGGGTGGCGATAGCTCCTGAGTCAGGAAGCACCGTGTAGAGTCCGCAGGGGTTTTGAATGTGGAAATGGAAAGAAGAATTTCAAAGAACTTAAATAGTGTAGTAGAAAAGCCCAGTGGAAACACCAGAAAGCGGGAAGCCAAGCGTGTGGGCAGCAACCAACGCTTGGCAGGGCCAGGGAGGCAGACACAGACTTGCTGTGCACCGCGTCCCCAATCTCGCCAATCGCCTGTCAGAGCTAAGATATCTTGAAATATTCAAAATTTATATAACTTTATTTAACTGAATGTTCCACTTCTTGTGTTTTACTTATTTATTTTTTTGGCTGTGTTATGTTTTACAGACACAGGAAATATTGTCCTACTACAACATTTCCTACACAGATTTGTTACATATATTAATGCTTTACACCAAAATAATAAAACGCCTGTTTATTGAGTGATTGCTAAACTGTGTTAACCATTCTACATGCCATGGGTTTTCTGTGTGTTTTTTTTGTTTGTTTGTTTGTTTTTGTTTTTGAGACAGAGTTTCGCTCTGTCGCCCTGGGTAGAGAGCAGTGGCGTCATCATAGCTCACAGCAAGTTCACACTCCTGGGCTTAAGCAATCCTCCTGCCTCGGTATCCCCATTTTTATAATTTTAGTAGAGATGGGGTCTTGCTCTTGCTCAGGCTGGTCTTGAACTCCTGAGCTTACGTGATCCTCCCGCTTTGGCCTCCTAGAGTGCTGGGATTACAGGTGTGAGCCACCGCACCCAGCCCCCAGCCCATGTTGTGTTTTGTTAATTCGCTTAACGATCATAGGACGGATAAGCTGTTATTTTATTTACTTTATGATGTCAAACAGCAATTACAACAATGACAGCAGGAGTTTTTAAGAAATCCTCTGGAGGTAATTTGAAAATACAGCATCTGAGGTTTCTGTTTTGAGAGATTTGTGATCAATGTTTTTCATATCCGTTATTGTTGGCTTGATAAATTCACCACCAGCCGCTTTTACATCAAAGACACTGGCTATGTCTAAAAAAATTCTAAAACATTTAAGCAAAAAAAAAAAAAAAAGTGAGTTTTCTAAGAACGAAATGAAACTCAGAACATAAACCCCCAAGAAGAACAGTGAATATTTTTCCGACTGTGACACAGACAAATAAATATCTCTGTCACCTGCAGGGGGACTTCGCTGTATTTATGAATGAGTCAGTTGCATAGCATAAGTGAAGGACAAATTCTTCTCTAACTATAGGTGTTCACTTTCTCGATGCTTCCTCTGAGTCGTTAACCAAAGTGAAGCCCATTTTGGAAAATGAAAATATTTTCTAGAATCTCAGGGAGCAGATTTTGCCAATTTTCAAACCGTCACTGTTTCCATGTTCATGAAATCCTCACTGAGTATAGATTATGAGCAAGGCGCTGAGGAGAAAGAAGTAAAAGTAAGACAAAAGACATTGTGCTTGAGGGACTCAAATCTAGCTACAAAAGCAAGTTGACACCAGAAGACGGTTATATACATGTGATGTACATGAAATGCTTGTCGCTGTGGGAGACGATCAATGCTTCCTTTATAGACTGCACCTGCATATCAAAATTTTTATATTCTTAGGCTTCCAGCCACATGATTTGATTCTTTCTCTATCAATGCAATTGATATCAATATCTCTATCAATGCAATTACAAATAAGATATATGATAATTGTAAAATGTAAAGTAATTTTGAAATTAAGAATTCCTGGTCTTTTCTTAGCACCAAGAGGCCGAGATTCATGCTCTGGATGACACGCTCTTCTTGCCTTGAGTTAAAATATCATCAAGGCTTTTCCAGAAAAGAGTAAAATCGTAGTCACTACTCAGAGAGATTAATCATTCCATTGCGTTCTTCATGTAAAACGAGTCTCTCAAACACTGAGGACTGGAAGTGGAAAGAGGGAAACACAGAAGGGAAGTAAGTACCACTGCCCACTTAGACCCGAACCTCGGGAGACATGAGATCAAAGATCGGGAGGGTCACCTGGTCTCTTGTTTAAACATCTGATCAACATCTATGTAAAGAATCGGGGTGCTGGGCCAGGCGCAGTGGCTCATGCCTATAATCCTAGCACTCTGGGAGGCCGAGGCGGGAGAATCGCTCAAGGTCAAGAGTTTGAAACCAGCCTGAGCAAGAGCGAGACCCCTTCTCTACTAAAAATAGAAACAAATTAATTGGACAGCTAAAAATATATAGAAGACATTAGCCAGGCATGGTGTCGCATGCCTGTAGTCCCAGCTACTCGGGAGGCTGAGGCAGGAGAATGGCTTGAGCCCAGGAGTCTGAGGTTGCTGTGAGCTAGGCTGATGTCATAGCACTCACTCTAGCCTGGGCAACAGAGTGAGACCCTGTCTCAAAAAAAAAAAAAAAAAAAAAAAGAATCGGGGTCCCGGAGGAGGCTGTGGGGCATCAGTAAGTCTGCTCTTCAGTTCAATGACCTTCTGAGGTTTTGAACCAAGTTATTCTCTGGGTGTCTCACCCCCATGCTGAGTGTCTCATCGGAACACTCCTTCCAGACCCACCTAGCAACATCTCCCGATCAGTTCAGGAGGACACTCTGTCCTTTCATCATGGCTCCAGTGCTGATTCATCTTCCCAATCTTTTCTCTCCCTTCTCTCTTGGCTCCCCAAAGTGTTACTCTGAAGGCCCTCCATAAATCCATCTCTGTTCCAGACAAAAATCCGTATTTTGGAGCAGTATTTCCCAAAATATAATCCTTAGAACCCTAGTTTTACAAAAGCTTAATGAGTCTTTCTTTTTACACTACAAAAAAAGAAAAAAGCGTTTTGAAATAGTTGGATACCAGTGCCTTCCAGGGTGTTTATAACACACGTTAATGTATTCAAGAGTGTGAGGAATCCAGCAAAGGCATATTTTAAACTCTTTATTTGTTCCAACTCTTTACATATGATAGGACCACGGGCCAGTTTCCCCAAGGCACACCCTCAGCCTGAGCCCTCCAGACCCGCAGCTCAGGAAACGCTGAATTGGACCGCTCTGCACAAATCCTCACCTCACGAGCAGCACTAGGAGTTCTAAAGACTGGCAAAGCCATATTCCAAATTATAATAGTTTACAGATATCAAAAGTCGGGAGACTATGAAATATTCAGATTCCCTCTGTCATTACACACTCCCCTTCCAAACATTTAATATGCCAGGACAGCATGAACAACAAATGCAACGTATGCCAGGGACCAGGCAGTGTACTGGCACTATTGGGTCACTTGAGCTACTAGGAGGTTACAAGGTGGAAACAGTGGAGAATCCACAACAGGCTGGAAGAAGATAAAAAAAAAAAATCTTAGGGAAATCTTCAGGGTTATGGGGCAGTTGAGACGGGCTAGACACCTGCCTGGGCCTTTGCACTCCGAGAGAGTCTACAATACGCTCCAGCCAAGCTGAAAAGTTTTTTCAGTCCTACTTTACAGAGTGCAGCTAACAGCTTGTTTCCTTTGGGCAAATTCTATTCGGGGAAGATGGAAGTCAAAGTACCGTGTTTCCCTGAAAATAAGACCTACCCACAAAATAAGCCCTAGCAGGATTTCTAATGTAAGCCCTACCCTGAAAATAAGCCCTAGTGACGGGCGTGGCTGCGCAGCGCGTCTGCACAACCCATGCGTGTCGTTGCAGAGCGGGAAAGAAGACGAGCAGCCCTTCTCATCTGCCCCGTGAGAGCTCTATGGCTCGACACGAGAGATTGGGGCCAGTGGTTCTAAGGGAAATAGAGTCGCAAGAAATTCAGGATGGGATTCGGGGTTTGGAGAGTGATGATGATGTTCCAGAAGAAGACGACGTAACTCTACTTGAATCAATGTAGATTGTTGTTCCATATTTAAAAAACAAAACAAAACAAAACAAAAAAAAAACCATCCCCAGCAAATAAGTCCTAGGGTGTCTTCTCAAGGAAAAATAAATATAAGACCCTGTCTTATTTTCGGGGAAACACGGTAACTCCAATTAAGAGGAGCAAGCCGTGCGTTTCTCTCTGTGGTTACTGAACATGGGTTGAATTTCAGGCGCTGTTTCACAGGATGGTGACTAACCACTCTGTGTCGCTAGGTAGCAAAACACAGTTCTGTCCTTCTCGTGGTCTTATTTGCTCTGGAATTATAGGATATGCCGGGAGACGTCTGGGTGGGGCTTACAGGGCAGTCAGAAGAAACCCATTAGCTCTCTGAGAACAGGGAACGCACATCCTATAATCACTTCCAAGTACTGCCCAGGAGTCGTGTGATCCATCCTGTCAAATAGCTCTTCCTACGAAATTTAAACACTGGGACCTTTGCTGGTTTTCTTTTTGAGAACACATATTTAGCGCACGACGATCTGTAAAATCCTGAAGGCCTCACACCCATCCAGACCACACCGCCCTTTGCCGCTAAACGGGCGCCACTGTCCTCTCTCCACTGCCCCGCCCCCCGGACGCTCTCCCAGTGAAATTTACTGAGCCCCGGTAAGCACCTGTGAGTCCTTCCTCTCGCTGCCCTGTGGCTGGCGTGGCCACTGCCATCACCACCGTTTCCCAGGCAGTAATTTTAAAAAAAGGCACAGACCCTGTGGAGGCAGAGCCCAGCGCTATCTGTCTCCAGGAGGAGAGTGTCCACTCCCGCCGCGAGTGGTCTCCCTTTCTTGGCTTGTTTATAGAATATATTCTGACAGAAGAAATGCATCACGTTCCTGTCTCCAGACCACTGACATTTTTTTTTTTTTTTTTGAGACAGTCTCACTTCTGTTGCCTGGGCTAGAGTGCCGTCGAGATATGCAGCCGGACTGGACAGTCACCACTCACCGTGAGCTAATGGACAGCACCACTGAGTCACTTTGATAGTTACACAGCAGAATATATCAGTATAATAAAATAAATATGATAAAATTAGAGATTTTAACTTCCGAATGCTGGTGCTCCTCTGGGCTGCAATATTTCTTTCTTTCTTTCTTTCTTTTTTTTTTTTTTTTGAGACAGAGTCTCACTCTGTTGCCCAGGCTACAGTGAGTGCCGTGGCGTCAGCCTGGCTCACAGCAACCTCAAACTCCTGGGCTCAAGCGATCCTCCTGCCTCAGCCTCCCGAGTAGCTGGGACTACAGGTATGCACCATCATGCCCGGCTAAGTTTTTCTATGTATTTTTAGTTGGCCAATTAATTTCTTTCTATTTTTAGTAGAGGGGGGTCTCGCTTTTGCTCAGGCTGGTCTCGAACTCCTGACCTGGAGCGATCCTCCTGACTCGGCCTCCCAGAGTGCTAGGATTACAGGCATGAGCCACCTCGCCTGGCCAACATATTCTTATTATTTGTATTTGGTACAAAACATCTCCTAAACCAGATTCTGGAATATTAAAAGTGACGTTTAGCCAATGGCTGATCTGGTCAGTGGCTACGTCTAATTCTTTTAAGAAAACAGAACATAAAACATTTGGAAAATCACCCATAATAAAGAAATATTATTAAAAAAAAAAAAAGGAAGACTATAGCATTGTTTTATCATGGCCAATTTGAGAAAGATTTTGTGTGTGTGTCTGACAATCTCCATTGCAGTTTGGATTCTTAGAGGGATTAATGAAGTATTATTTTTTTTTATGGGCCAGTTTAAGATAAAGTATCTTAGTGTAAAGGAAGTAAAGAAAAAGTGTTTATTCCCGTTTAAGCAATATGCCTGTGCAAATTGGTATCCACAATAATCACACATCCCTGTCACACCTTACGATGAAAACAGCAAAGAGCAGTTCACATTTAACTTCTAATTCAGAATTTGCCAATGCAATTAAACAGAGTTTCCTGCTGTGGTTTTTTTTAACATTGTAGTTTTTTTGGTTTTCTAGGCATTGTGCATGAAATGCTGTTAAAGACTGTTCACACTGAATAGCTGCAGGTGAAAATGTTCCAGTGAGTCAAAGGAGGCGGTTCGCGTAGTGGTTACGGGCTGGGTTGGGAGTCTCGCCAGACGTGGGTCAACTGAATCCTCACCATCCCCTGCCCCAGCAGGGGGACGACATCACTGCTCAGAAGGCCAGCAGGGCAGCATGCCACAGCCCGCTCAGTGTCTCCCTGCAGGATGAGCGATCACCCCAAGTCCTGCTGGTAGCATAGCACCAGCCCTAGTGCTGTGAGTAAGCGTGCACATTTTCAGGTGTTTGCTAGTTAAAAGGTCTATGACAGTTGAATTCTTTTTGATAAAATCATTCTAACATTGCACAAATTGAATTGAATGCATGACTTGCTATATTCTTCTTCCTAAAAATTAATGCTTACTTAACCCATATCAGTAAAAAAAAAAAAAAGTACATGCACTCATCCACTATCAAATCATTCTCACTTGTCTATATTTCTTTCTAACGATGGGGGCATTTCTCAATGCTCTATTGTTTTACAAATTTTCTTCTCCTTACCCTAGTGATAGCTCCTTGACTATGGTAAGTAATTGTATTTTTTTTTTTTTCTCATAGAGCTGTCTTCTCCGTGTGGTTTGCTTTGTTTGGTTTTCTTAGCCTGACACCTCCCTGCTCACCTTGAGAAGGATGTTCAGGCCAGGTCACACGCTGTCTGTCTATGTCAATATTTATGCTGCCGCTTCTCCGAGTCCACTGGAGTTTTCCTCCTTTGGAATTAATTATTACCTTCTCAAAGGGAAATTTTGGTTTGAAGAGATTGTTTATACATAAAACTGGGCAGACTTTTTTAATTTAGAAAAGAATAGTTCCATAAACATGCTGAAAATATCAAGTGTTCTAATTAAAAAAAGAGAAACATATATGCTCAATTACTGCCTCACTAAACTGAAAACTATTTTGGTTGTTGCTTTTTTAAAATAGAGACCTTGTTTACTGTTGCCTGTAATTGTAACAGTAATGTAACACTTGTAACAATTGTAACAGTTGCTTGTAACAATAATAATTACTATTGATGGGGTTGCCATCTTCATGCAGATTACGGTTACTGTAGCGATCTCTCTCAATTCCTCTGCATGACTTTCCCGGCCAGCCAGGAGCTAACACGGCTGTGCAGCAGGTCACAGTGATGAGTCGCCCCTCTCTGCTGAAGGTGACGCTCAGTCACATGCGGGTGCTAGGGTCCACCTCTCGGTGCTGTTAGGAGCACCAAATGAGGCCCTACTTACAGAGCAGTTAGCGTAATGCAGGGCGGCAGAGACTGTGTCATTACTGTCCTCAGCCGTGACAGCTACCCTCCACCTGCACCCACCGTTCACAGAATGCAGAGTTACACACCCTGGAAAACACAGTCTAACGATTTCCTCGGATGTTCTGAAGCGTGGTCTATGCGGCGAATCATGAGGTCGGATCATGGTTTTACTGGTCAACTAACCGTGGGGTTCTGTCTGATCTCTAATGCCTCATCATCGTGGTTGGATGATTCCTCTCCACACTTTGTCATCTGCATGGAGGGCATGCCTCTATTTCCCTCTTAAGGTGAAGAGCTGCTCGTCTATAGAAAAGTCCACCCATCTTCTCGGACCCGTCTTCCTCTGCTCACACGGCCCGAATCACTCATCTGCTTTCTAGGAGTCAAAACGTGCAAGTCAGGAGAAATTCACGCCGTGTGCAAATTCTTACCTCAGGCAAACAATAGAGGCTCACAGAAGGGCCGAAACCACTTCTGCACAGAAGGTGAGGTGCGGAAACTAGAAGGGTGTCATTTATACCCAAGCAAATGACTCACGTGATGACATTGAATCTCTTCATTACGTTTTCTTGGCATCGTTGTGTAGAAGAAAATTTTAACAGAGTCCTTGGTGCAGTCAGTAAATGTCTAGTTTCCTTATCCTGGTGCTGTTTTAGGTTCAATTTGACCACAGAATTATGGGCAGTTAAATCTCTTTATTCCTAGTTAGCCAAATTCTTTCTGCTTAGGCATTAATGTCCTTTACGAGTAAACACTCTAGTCCTATCTATTCTTCGTCCTTATGTTACTCAATTCCAAGTTTACCCTAATTTGTCTACCTCTCTGGAATAATTAAACCCCCAAAGGAACTTAATACATCCGATTTCACGCCCAACTGTAATTCAACTTCGAATCACAATGTAAAAAAAAAAAAAAAGTCATCGGGTTTAGAGCTACAAAGCTGCACAAATGCCTTGCAGGGGAGAGAGAGCTACTCATGGGTGAATATTTCAGAAGTAAAATACGTGCAGACGAAACCCAAACATTGAAAAATGTGCAAATTCCTGAATTTCTGGCTCTGGTTAGTAGAGGGAATTAGAGGGCTGTCATGAGCGCTGTGAAAAATTCTAGGCTGATTTTTCTTTGTGATAGATGATGCGACGTTAATGACAAAGAGTCCTCTTTAGCATGCTAAGGACCTTACAACTGTCTCTCTGCCACTTCTATTTTGTCATCGCAAAAGCGTACAAGACAAATAAATGGCTGGGGAGGCGTAGCTCTT
This sequence comes from Microcebus murinus, assembly GCF_040939455.1. Taxonomy (NCBI): domain Eukaryota; kingdom Metazoa; phylum Chordata; class Mammalia; order Primates; family Cheirogaleidae; genus Microcebus; species Microcebus murinus. Next base: position 24,092,152 of record NC_134128.1, read on the forward strand.
CTGCATGGCTCTTGGAACTGATGGAGTTGGAGCCCAGTTTACGCTGAAGCGAGCTGAGCCAAGGGACTGTCAGGGCCTGGGCAGTGGCAGTAGGTACCACACACATGGTAACGGAGGAACCGAACACACACACAAAAATAAGCCCAGTCAGCAATGGCAAGCTGTTTGGTTCTGGAAGGGGAGAAATCTTTGGTACAAGCAGTGCTTTGCTGCACTCGGTCAATGCCCAGTCTGGCTTCTGTACTCAGCACTGCCCCGAAAACAGATCTCGCAAAAGTCACAGGTCGTCTCTGTGTCACCAAATCAAAGAGGCGTTTTTTTGTTTGTTTGTTTGTTTTTTCAGTCCTCCTTCTCTCTTGAATTTCCGGCAGCATCGGACCACCTCAGCTGGTCCTCCTTAGAGGTGTTTGGTGGCGTCTCTTTCCTACATACGCGTTAGATGTCGAATTTCCACCAAGTTCATGGCCATCTCACCGTGGATGGCTTCACACTTGAAACCTCCGGCGTGGGCCCGTGCACTCAAGTGTCCGTTAGTCATTTCCACTTGGCTATCTCAGAGAGTGTCAAATTCAACGAGTCACGAATGAGACCCTGGGTTTTCCCTCAGCCGCCAACTTGAGCCTGGATTAGCCGCTGGTAAAGTTCCCAGTTCGGGCAAGAATGCCTTTCTCCACCTGTGCTCCCCAGAAGCTGAGGAAAGCCCCGCCTCCCGGTTACAAGGCCGACCGCGCTACTCCTCCGACCGCGCTACTCCTCCGAGCTTCCCAAGAAGGACCTGAAAGCTACTCACACATCACCTGTGCATCGGGGACTGGGAACTCTCCAGGTATTCTGGGGATCGTTACATAATAGCTCTGACAGGCTATTAACCCCTGGAAGCACAAAAAATCGTCACGGTTTTCCTGGCCAGAGAGGGGCTTCCAGCACCAGGTGTCAGCTGGGGACTCACAGCGCGAATCTATTTCACAGAGGGTCCAGTTAGGCCACAGGCTCATCTAGTGACTGTTTCCAAAGTCCCTTGAATCTATAAACAGATTCAAGAAGTGTCAGAGTCCCCACACGGTCTCACCTGCGTGGAGGAAGGACTCCTGTGGATAGAGTCCCCAGACGGAAGTTCTGGAAAATGCCCTCGTCCCCAGGTACCAGCTCGAGTTGTCTGGGAGATTCGAGCCACCATGGAGACTTCACGGCACAGGGGTGGGGACCCCCTCAGGGTCCGGTCCGACTGGCTGGTGTGGCTGGTGGGAAAGCCAGATGGAGCTCACAGAAGAAGGTGGATTATCACAGAGGTAATGAGCGGTGATCACAACGGCAGCTGCTGCAGCAGATGCGGCGTCTCCGCTGGAATAAATCATCACAGCCTCTGGCTGCTGGCGCCTGCCCCACGGATGGGGCAAGAGTAAGCGCTCCCTGGGTGACGCCCATCCATAAAGATAAGCAGACACCTGTCACCTTCCCCGGCCGGGGAAGCCAGGCACCTCCACTGCCCGTCGACCCTCCTGTTTTTCGATGCAATGGAGTCTGGAGGAGCCCGGCCCACCCAGACTGCCCACGACTGTCACGCCGGGTCCTCTGGTCTTCTTGGCGCTTGGTGGAAACAGCCAAGAGCAAGCGTGGAAGGGATGTGCTCCTCTCTCTCTGCAGGGCCGTGGCCGTGGCAGTCCTGGTGTCCGTTCTCCCCTGCCCTGCAGAGTGGACGGCGGCCCACTGATGCGGCCACAGGTGGCTGCCATGCCAGCCCACGTCAGGCCATCGGGTCCTAGCTACTGGTGCTTGTTTTTGGTGCTTCTCTACCCGCTGTGGGTCCCCTCGGCACTTCCTGTGCTGCTGCAAACGGTTCTTCTCCTTAACCTCGCCCATGAACCCTCCTTACTGTCCCATCAGAACCTCCTGTTTCCTGCCAGGGCACCGACTGACACGATTCGTATGCAGCCCTGGAATCTGTCCGCTTTTCTAGATCTGGGTCATCGCCAACTTAATCCCCCACGAGCGTCGACTCCTACGACTGCGTCTACACGTGCATTCTCCTCCGATCGCCTCCGCAGTCCCAGCACGCTTTGCAGATGACCACTGCTTTTCCGGCCTTGCAGGAGGGTCAGAGGCAGGAGGGTCACACATCCCTGTGGCGCCTCCCAGCAGGGCGTGCAGAGCGACATCCCACCTCGTCCGTCGGCTGTGCGCTTGGCCGATGTCTGGCTGGCGCCGGCGGAAAGCTATGGGAAGCTACGGTGGTAGAGGGTCTAAATGCGCTCGCGTGATTTGGTCCCTCACTTGCACCTCTGCGGCTCACATGGGAAGACCCTGTCCTGGCTGGTGACAGAGGAGAGATGCACGCGGTTCTGCAGCCCGGAGCCCACCCAGCTGACTGTCGCCAAGCCTGACAGCCACACTGGCTTTTACAGGTGGACAGCTAAAAACGACCCAATTTCCAACAGTTTAGGAGTATTTGAGCACTTCGGTGCGGCGCCCACCGGCCGCGACGCCTCACCCACTGCCGGCACTCACAGTGCGCACGGCAGTCTGCCCTGTGCATTGACCACGGGTCCGTTCTGCTCTTGTGTGATGAGGCAAGCTTGAAAGCACTGAGAGCGTGTTTCACTTTGCAGGCAGCTTTACTTGTCACGTAAATATCAGAATAGGTGACATAGACATATATGTTTTCATTACGTTATTTTTAAATGTTCACAGTGTTATTTTGATAAATGGAAAATTAGAAAAGTCACATCACGGCTGTCAGCTAAAGTCGAAGCCCAGCTGTGCGCCTTCATATCATGGTTTGTCGACTATAGTCGACGCTGGTACCGAAGCGGTTAAGAAACCTATTAATCTGCGTGTAGTATTTATGGGTATTCTATAACCATGGGATGGTTATGACCATGTTACGTTCACACTGAAATCTGGCTGAAGGAGAAGGCATTAAATGGAACAGACTACCAATCACACACATAATATGTAAAAGATTACACGTAGGGAAAATGTTGGAAAGAAGAAAGAAAAACTAAAACATTAATAGCAGTCGCACTTTAAAACAAAAAAATTTCACAATTTATTCCTATTTGAGGCTATTTAATAAAGCAGAAAGATGGAAGAGTGTGTAGTCACCCAGGTCTGGTAATATATATTTACAAAGAGAGAAGTAGAAGAAAGGAAGGAAGAAAGAAAAAAAGATATTTGCCTCAAATGAAGCAAATTACTTGCTTTCTGGAAGGGCCTGGCTGAGTAAACACTTTTGCAGAAATTATACCCTTTCTCTAAGCAATGATAAAAATATGTTATTAGATTGGAATGTCTGATAGTGGCCATTAATCGACATTTTTAAAAAGCTCCCCAGGTTTTGTGATTAGCAATCAGATGTGAGTGTTGCTGATCCAAACTCCCTAAGAACTGCCATATTCTTGCAGGAAGTTTTAAGGCAACTTCCGCAGTGAGTCCTGGAAGTTAGTTTTGGTGCATGAAGCTGACTGTAGTATGTCAATTTAATTCCAGCTTCTTAGAAACTTCGAAGAAGCCAGACTGATCTTTTCTACATATCCATTTGTGGAAATGAAGACAAAAGGAGAAAGAATATTAAATCAAGAATGAATTCAAAAGGCTACAATGCCTAATCTATCCTGTTTAAAAAACCAAACCCAAAAAAAGAGAGAAATGGGGCAAGTTGGGCTCTTTTCCTGGAAGCTGCCACTTTTTAAAAAAAGTTTTCTGTGCTTTTTGGATAGACAGAAAAGGATATCATTGCTCTAAGAAACCGATCAGCCCGGTGTTTCATGACTGAGTTTTCTTTTCTTTTGTTTTTTTTTTTTTTTGTTTGTTTTTGTTTTTGAGACAGAGTCTCACTCTGTTGCCCGGGCTGGAGTGCCGTGGCATCAGCCTAGCTCACAGCAACCTCAAATTCCTGGGCTCAAGCGATCCTCTTGCCTCAGCCTCCCGAGTAGCTGGGACTACAGGCATGCGCCACCATGCCCGGCTAATTTTTTTCTATATATTTTTAGTTGGCCGATTAATTTCTTTCTATTTTTAGTAGAGACGGGGGTCTCACTCTTGCTCAGGCTGGTCTCGAACTCCTGAACTCACACGATCCGCCCACCTCGGCCTCCCAGAGCGCTGGGATTGCAGGCGTGAGCCACCGCGCCCGGCCCATGACTGAGTTTTCTGACACATGAAGCTTCGGTAGCCGCTGGGTAACGCATTAATGCCAAGTGGATTCTGGAAAAAGAAAACCTGACCCAAAGCAAGGCTGCCCACAGCAGCAGCGATCCTTCTGCCAAATACCTCTCTGCTTTAAGTAAGGTGCTTTACTTTATGGAAGGTGGGAGCTGCTTGCCTGGGAGCGCTCCAGAATGACTTGGGGTCAGTGGGGAAGGGGACAAGTGTCCACGCACATACGCAGTGTCCCCTGAGGGGCCCCAGTGGTCAGCCGGGGTGGACCGAGCAGGCAGCCTATGGGAAGCAGTGCCACCTGGTTCTGTGACCATCAGTGACCACACCCACATGCCAGAGCGCAGCCCCAAGCACACAGCAGGTGCGATCGCCATTGTTTCGCAAGATGTGGGTGATTTATTGAGAAAAAAAGGGAAACCCCCCATAGGAGACAGGGCCAGCCCCTGTGAGCAACAGATGCAGGTGACTTCAGGTCTCCAGATGTGTTTGGCGCCATCAGTCCCCACCTGTTGGAAATGGCCGGATCCTTGCAGCCTTGCAAGAGCTCACAACGCAGGAGAAACTGGATGTGATTAAATGAGAACGGACGAGTGAGCCCCGGTGCTTCTGGCTTAGCAGGCTTTCGGGTAAGCCTGTTATGCTTAGAAATATCATTAAAGGGAAGGATTTGACGCCTAATTCGTCTGGCTGAAATCACCCACAGATGTCTCTCCACATTATGACTTCAGTAATAAAATCAGTACCTGAGAAATGTGACGAATTTTTAAAAACATGTCTTGGAGGTCACCAAGACAGTCAGATTTCTAGTCGCCCAAATGTGCCATTGCAATGGCTAAACTGCCTTCCCTTGATTATTTTGACGACGAGAATCGCGAACATAAATGCGGTGGTCTGAGCTAATAATGACCCCTCGAGAGATACTCATCGGCTTAAGCCTTCCTTGGTCATATTCCGTAGGTTCCATCGTTTGTGGATAAGCCCAGAGTATTTGAAGGCATGAGAGCCTGCTTGGGGCTAGCATTTCTGTCGGTCTGGAAGCTTCCTCTTAAGCGAGACATGAAGTCTTCTTTACCCATCAGTTGGGAGAATTATTGGTCTCTCTGGCTCGTTTTGCAACTCTCTCGAAGAAAAGGATGGCTGTGACATTTCTGACCACCCTGGCCTCTTGTGAATATTTATCTTCGGTTTTAAGAAAACGTCGAAGCCTCTCCACCGAGTGTTCTGACCCCATGGGGCCTTCCGAGACAGGCTTTGATCTCCCTGCAGCCCGGTGGGCTGAGCCACTAGGACTTGGCCACGTTCCACTTCCTTACCGCTCATCTATTTGCTGTCTTCTCGACCGAAAATAAGCTTTGTTAATTATGTAAAACGTCACCCTCAGATATAAACGCACAAGAGAGAAATGGGCAGTGGCCAGGGAGGGTGGGCTTCGGGCCTCCCCTGGCTGGACTACCTCGGGCAGGGGAAGCTGAAAGCATTTACCTGAGTAATTCAGCACTGAGGCATGAAGGCGCTCTGGGGCTTTCTTTCTGATTGTTGAGACAGCAACCCTAGAGACTCGCCAAACTCTTTGTTTTTTTTCACTGTAGACGGGATATAATACTTGAGCTTGGAAGGGAGGTAATATACTGCTGATGAGCTCTGAAAGCCCTGCATTTTCGTCTTTGGTGACGGAAATGGTAAAACCTCAAAGCATTGATCCCAATGCTTTGCCGCCACTTCTTGATACTCTGGCAAAACGACGCACAACGCTGACAGCACACGGCACCCCCCTCGGCGGAGGGTGACTGCAGCCACGCCCTGAGGCTTTGAGAGGGGGAACGGTTGTCTTCCACGGTGTTACGCATTGCAGTCGTGAGGGCGATTTAGCTAACAAGCTTTCATCAAGTGCCGTCGAGATACGCAGTGGCCCAGCAGGGATGGATTGCTTCCGTCCACCACTAAACACCCACAGATTATACAGGAGTGAAAAATCTAGCATTCTGGGGGCTTGGTGTCTCTGCAGAGGCTGGGTTTTTTTTTTAAAAGATGCCCAGGCTGGGCTGTCCCCTACCCCCATCCCACCTGCCAGCCTCTGTCCTTGGTCCTGACCGGCTTGGCCGTGGCTCTGCCCTGGCTCCCTGTTTCCCCATCTGGCCATCAAGTCCCCACCTTTGGCTGTCGGAGCGATGGCACAGCCACACCCAGCACCCCCCGCCCCCGGGCCCTGTGTCCTGCAGCTCGTCACGGCGGGTGGGGTCTCTGTCCTGCACACTTTACACCTGTCCTTCCGGAACCCGCGCCGTCTCCCCTTTGCTCTTTAGCCTTTTCCTTCAGTTCCGTCTAGAATTAGTTGTGGCCTAAACAGCCGCTGTCACCCCTAGTTACCAATCACTTGGAAGGAGGGTCTAGCCTATGCTAGTGGATTAGATTAAATTCACACGAACTTGCCTAAAGGAACTTGGTTTTATTTCTGGTTGCAAACCATACAGTGACAGTCCTACAGTTACCGAGTGAAAAACTGGTTAAAACCATGCCGCTTGCTGTGGTCATACCGTCCCGGGCCGAGACGATGTCGAGTTTCTGCAGAAATGTGCACCGTTCCCAAAGGTACAGTTAGCCGCATCACCCAGGGGAGGAACGGCAATTAATGTTTCACGGGAGAGTGATTTGGGTCCACCAGGTAAGCATTTGGTGCGGCATTAGCGAATGACACTGAGACGTTGAAGTCCCGCTGGACCGCGTAATCAGGTTGTTAACACCGCGACTGTGTTGCGTCTAGACATTCCTAGTTACATCTGTAACTAGGAATGCCTAGACCCAAATCATATTTTCTAGGAAGACAAACTCTGTGTCCGATGGGGGAAAAACCTCTATAAATTAAAGAAACCCACTTCAAGCTGTCTCTTCTTTCTGAATATCTAGACTATATTAAGAGGCACTCAAGATCGGATGTAAGATCTCGATGCGTTTTTCTCAAAAGAAAATGCAAAACATATATATATATATATATTTTAATTTTGCTAATACGTGGGAACATTCATTTTAAGCAGCAGAAACCAGTCTGTTTGCAGATCTGGGCTTCAGTTGTAATGCATTCCAGTCTCTTGGGGTTAGGTGCGATTGAGGGTCAGTAACTTTGCTCCTACGATTCTTGTTCGGTTCCGTTGGGTCCAGAGTAGTTTTCCTTGTCTTGACCAGACGCTCACACTTGCTCTCAGGGTTCTAGGACCAAAAAACGCTGTTGTCTGTTCCGTTCACCGGTGGCAGCTCTCAGGCTGCGTGTTAACGTGCTGACTGTGACCACTTTGCAGATGACACAGATGGCCCAGGATCCCTATGTCCCCGAGACTCAGCCCTGCATGCCCCCAGGAAGCCTGCACCCCACCCCCTGCTGTGCAGCCCTGCGGAGGTGGGGGGGTGGGGGAGTTCTTGGTTCTTGGTTTTATTCCCTTGCCACTGCCCGGTGCTTCACATTCCAATATATGCCTTTCCTTTCATCTACTCCCTCTTCTTTTTGCAAATGAAAGAACCCATAGAGAAGATCAAATGGCTCATGGCTGTGGGGGGGGTACTGGAGGCATGGCTGGTGCAGAGACAGCCTGGAGCACGGCCGGGTGTGAGGGTGACCCAGGTCCAAGTCGGCGCTCCGGGCCCAGAAGACAGAGGAAAGAGGAGAGAGGAGGGTGCTGAGTGGGGGAGAAGGCGCTGTCTGCCTGTTCTTTGTGACTCTCCTCTCCCAGCTCGATCACAGTTATTATTCTTAATGTGATTAGTCCCTTCGTGCTTTGTTTAGACGAAGCAGCAGCCGCCCAGACTCAGCGGATAAACAACGGGGAGGATCACGCCTCCCCGACACCCCATCTCTTAATTACAGGCCGAGTCTTTAGGAGACAAAAGCCGGTTCCCCCGCAGAACCCGCAGGCCTGACGTTGTTTCACCACCCATGAGGCTGTTTTTATTTCTCTCTTTCCTCCCGAGGCCACGCCTCCCTGACGACAGTTCGCCTAACGTTTTCCACGCAGCATTAAGAGCCTTCTTATGTAAAGGTCGCAGATGGAAACCTCCTCGTGATTTTTTTTTTCTCCCTGTGCATCGTCACCCTGACTTCAGGTTTAGAGAACATAAAACCCAGAGGGCGGCAGTTAGCAGAGGCCCGGGGCTCACAGCCTGGCCCGGTCCCCACCTCTCCCTGTCCTTAATGGCATTTCCATGGGGGTGTCGTTGGCCGGGGGAGCCCTCATCAGAGAGCCAGGAAGTGGCATGAACGCTTACACATGCTGAAGCTGAAACCCGCCTGGGTCTGCTGTGCTTATTGTAGAAAAGTTTTGTGATGGTATTTTATTTTATTTTATTTTATTTTATTTTATTTTATTTTATTTTATTTTATTTTATTTTAGTGTATTATGGGGGTACAAGTGTTAAGGTTACTTATATTGCCCATGCCTCCCCCTCGAGGAAGAGCTTCAAGCGTGTCCATCCCCCACATGTTGCACATCTTACTCATTGTGGTGGTATATACCCGTCCCTTCCTCCCCCTCCCACCCGCCCAACACCCGATAGATGTTACTCCGATATGTCCACTTAGGTGTTGATCCATTAATACCAATTTGCTGGTGAGCACATGTGGTGCTTGTTTTTCCATTCTTGGGATACTTCACTTAGTAGAATGGGTTCCAGCTCTATCCAGGAAAATACAAGAGGTGCTAGATCACCGTTGTTTCTTAAAGCTGAGTAGTACTCCATGATATACATGTACCAAAAGGCGGGCGACATATAAATGTGGCTCTTGAGAACATGCATCTCGTGCCTCTGACGTGGTTCTGATGGCAGGGCAGGCGCAAGTCGGGCTGCCGGGCAAGGAGGAGGACGGCTGAGTCCCCAGCTCCTGGTCACCAGGGACGTCAGCGGCAGAATACATTGAGGCAGACGAGAAGTCCCCGTTCAGGGTAGGGTGTCAGGGGCAGGCAGGTTTGCAAGGCAGCCATGGGATTGGGATTCTCATGTGGCTGAGACATGTTAAGGTTGGCGGATCACATGATGCCAGGCTGCGGTGGCCGGTGACTGGGGGTGCAGGCTCGAGCTCCCTCAGAATTCCTGGCAAGCAAACAGAGAGCTGAGTGAGCCACCTGGGACAGGTGACACTTTTGCAGAAACCATCAACTGGCTTCCAAACTCTCTGCCTCCTCAATAAACCCCACACGGCTTCCAGGACTCAGCCTGCTGCTGACGTTCCCAGCGGACCTCGAATGCTAATGAGAGTGGACCTCCGCAGAAATGCAAGGACACCACTTTCCAACAAAAGGCAGAGACGGTGCCGAGGACTCGCGGTGTGTGCAAAACAGAGCATCTGATGGCGCTTTGATTTACTCCTGAAACTACGCACAGGGAGCGGAGATTTTAAGATAGTCCGTGATTTTTCGCATTCGTGGCCAGCAAAACAGAGCGGAACCTGCAAGGTGGCCGGGGAATGGCTGATCATACACGATCACTCCTTATTTACCTACCTGTGCATCCACTGAAGAACGGAACGGAGGATAGAGCGGGTGTGTCGTGGACCTTGTTCAAAGAAACGCATCGCGCAGGGTACAGCTCTGTGCTGTGCTCGAGACGCTGTTTTTTTTTCTTCCTGTCCCTGCCCCGGGGGCTGGCCGCCCTGGGCTGGGCTTTCTGCAAAGCAACACGGAGACCTCATCCGGGGTGCAAGGGGTGGATTTGGTGCCAACCCCGGGAAGGGAGGCACGAGAGCAGGGTAGGGTGTCAATGAAGCCAGTCAATGGCTTCTGCAAAAGTGTCACCCCTCCCAGGTGGCACACACAGCTCTCTGTTTGTTTGCCAGGAATTCTGAGGGAGCTTGAGCCTGCACCCCCTAACCCCCACTTAACCGGCCAGCGCAACCTGGCATGATGTGATCTGCCAACCTTAACGTGTCACGGCCACATGAGAATCCCAATCCCATGGCTGCCTTGCAAACCTGCCTGCCCCTGACACCCTACCCTGAACAGACTGGCACGTGTCCTGCATTGGGGACTCCGCCACCCCCAGAGTCTGGGGGAGAGGGAAGGCCAGGCAGAGTTCAGCAGGCCCCGCCTTTGCCTGGAAGGTGAACCCAGGCAGCATCTCTGGTCCACGGCGGGTAAGTCCACGTCACGCGCCGTGTGGAGCCGGCAACTGCAGCCTAGGGGTTAGAGACGGTCGCTTGGTTCCGAGGGACTCAAATCCACATGCTTCCCTTTGCGGAGAGCCCAGCCGGGTCCCTCTTCTCAGGGGCTCAGCGGCAGACACGCCCCAGCCGGTTTGGGCGGAAGGGAACTAGGGCACTGACAGAAGACAAAATGCAGGCGTAGACAGCCTGCAAGGAATGGAGAAGCTGCTTCCCTCCTGCACCCTGGCTGTGGAGTGGAGATGGGTGGGCGGGGGAGGGAGCTCCCAGCAGGGCCACGAGGGGGTTGCAGGTGCACCCAGCAATGCTCCCGGACAGGTGGCCATGGAGCCACCAAGTCCCAGGGACTCCGGGTCTCCTGGCCACCGCAGCCTGGCATGATGTGATCTGCCAACCTTAACATGTCATGGCCACACGAGAATCCCAGTCCCATGGCTGCCTTGCAAACCTGCCTGCCCCTGACGCCCCACCCTGAACAGACTGGCACGTGTCCTGCACTGGGGACTCCGCCGCCCCCAGAGGACCCACTGGTAGACCCAGTGGGCAGTGTGAAGGCAGGAAGGCCAGGTGAGAATATGAACAACACGTCGGCCCCATCCTCTCCACCCTGGAGGTAAAGCCTGAGCACCGGAGTGGACTTTGAGCCCCTTCTGTGTCTTGTCTAGTGAGTAAAGAGCTGAGAGGCATGTCCGCGGCTCTGCCCCTCGCCTGGTGGGGTTCTCAGCACCCCCCTGACCCCACCCGATGCCATTCCCATTTTGACGTCACGAGGGACGCTATTGTTCTGGGTGCGGAGGAGAGCGCGGGTGGCTTGCTTGAGGTCACGTAATCGGATGTGACGAAGTCAGGGTTCGGACACGCACGACCTTGCAAAGCCGCTGTGCACAGCTCATACAGAACACACGTGACTTCGGGGCTTGCAGATGTGCGTTGGCGCCCGGATGTGCTCTGCACGAAACACAGTCGTTTTTCAGGCTTTGTTTAGCGACGTTGCCTGTTTTCCCGGACAGCACCGACAATCGGACGAGCACATGAAAAGAGAGCCCACGGGCACGGCTGGTACGCAGTGTCTCCGTTGTGGGCTGTCCCACCTATCCATTTTATTCTACACTGACGCAGCTTTCTTTGACTCGGAAAATCGATATGCTATTTTTTTCTGGGCTGCAATTTGATGGCGACCTGTGGCCTGAGAATCAGATTTTGCTTAAAATCAATCCCGCTGCCCTGCCGTCTGCCGTCGAGCCTCCGGGCAGGTGACCTGCAGACCAGAGCACGTCTTGGTCCCTGGCGGTCCCCGGCTCCAGAAGGTGTGCCCTGGGGCCGTATTTCCAGACCACACTGGCTGCCGCCACGTGACACCTACATGCTAAACAGCTGATCCAAGAAACCCGAATGCAACAAGCCTCCAAGGTTACAGGCAAGAAGTTACAGTGTGAAAATATCCTTTGTTCTCTAATTTTCTCCATCCATTCTGGAGTTTCTAGAGCAGATGTGCGGGGCCTCATCTGTCTCTCTGAGCCAGAGTCTGCCCAAGAATGAGGAACGTGATTGCACAACTTCCCTCGAGGTTTGGGAGCTCCGCCCGCTTCTACCCGATTCTCCAATGCCCCGCATTCTAGGAAAACAACTCGAGATCAAATTTGCTTAATCATTTAATTGAAACTGGAGTAAGCGAGGTGCCAGGTGGTGTGAAAGGGTAGGAAAATTAGATAATAGAAAAAGTAAAAACTTGTTGTTTTTGTTTGTTTGTTTTTGTTTTTAAAGACTCAAAAGGCCGGGCAGGGTGGCTCATACCTGTAATCCTAGCACTCTGGGAGGCTGAGGTGGGAGTGTGTTCTATACCCTCAGCCTCTGCCTTGGCTGCTTGTGGGGAAAATAGAGGAGAAGGTGCCTCGAATCTCCACTGTGGGTTTGGGTTCAAGTCCTGCATGTGAACCTCCCCGCGGTGAGGGCTCGAACCTGGAACAACGAAACCATGGGCTCCCCAGAGTTGCAAGACACCAACGAAAGCTTGTCTCTGTCAGATGAATTATCAATCACCACGATGGATCGCCTTTGGTATCAGTAAAGGCACCAAAATCAATCTGTCCCGGCCCCGTGAGTGCCGGGGGCCAGCTCACCCTGCCATGCAGGCCACACTGGGATCCGATGCTCTGAGGACCTCACCTGTACAGTGCAGGTGGGGTTTGTCCTGCACCTGCAGAATGTGGGGTCCAGGTGGGAAGCCCTGGGATGGGGGGCAGAGAGCCTGGGCAGGGCTGGTAGCACCGCCCCCCAGGGAAGGCCCCTAGAGGGCACAGACCTGCCCTAGTGGAGGGACCAAGCATCCTCGGCAAGTGCTCCTGCCCGGGAGGAGGAGGATGGGGAGGAAGAGGAGGAGAAAGGGGAGGAGGAGGAGGGGGAAGAAGGGGAGGAGGAGAGGGAAGGGGAGGAAGAAGAAGAGGAGGAAGGAGAGGAGGAGGAGGAAGGTAAGGAAGAGGAAGAGGAGGAAGGGGAGGAGGAGGAAGAGGAGGAGGAAGAAGGGGAGGAGGAGGAGAAGGAGGAAGGGAAGGGTGAGGAAGAGGAAGAGGAGGAAAGGGAGTAGGAGGAGGGGGAAGAGGAGGATGAGTAAGGGGGGAGGAGGAAGAGGAAGAGGAGGAGGAAGAGGAAGAAGGGGAGGAGGAAGAGGAAAAAGGGGAGGAGGAGGAGAAGGAGGAAGGGAAGGGGAGGAGGAAGGAGAGGAGGAGGAGGAGAAAGGAGAGGAGGAGGAAGAAGAAGGGGAGGAGGAGGAAAGGGAGGAGGAGGAGAAGGAGGAAGGGAAGGGGAAAGAGGGGGAAGAAGAGGAGGAGGAGGAGGGAGGGAGGAGGAGGAGGAGGGAGGGAGGAGGAGGAGGAGAAAGGAGAGGAGGAGGAGGAAGAAGAAGGAGAGGAGGAGGAGGAAGAAGAAGGGGAGGAGGAGGAGGAAGAAGAAGGGGAGGAGGAGGAGGAAGAAGAAGGGGAGGAGGAGGAAAAGGAGGAGGGAGGAGGCACTGCAGCTTGGCACTGCGGCTTTGCACTCCTACCGCTGGTTGGATTTTGCTGCAGCCATCGGTGAAAACTCAGACTGTTTCCCCCCCCTCCCCCCAGAGCAGCACCAAATAGAAACAGTGAACCCTCCAGATATGTTTGAGAGAGAGAGAGGTAAGAGAAAGAATGCTTGACCCATTTCTCTTAAAAAAATAAAAAGAAAAAAAAAGCCATCACCAAGCGCAGCTAAAAGCAGCCCTGAGCTGGGTCCCCGCGCCTCGCTGCGGACTACGCGATGGGTGGTGGAGTGACCAGCGGGGAGGGTGTCTGCCCCTGTGAACAAGGAGCCTTGCAAGGAGCCGTGCGGTGGGGAACAGGGTCGGGCGACCACAATGAGGCTCTGTGGGCGTCACCTGCACCTCTGGGCACCCGGGCCCTGCAGCCGCTCGCTGCCCGAGCCAGTCGGATCCAAGGCCTGCCCCGGTGGCTGTCCCAGGCCCCCTGACACCAGCCACCACTGCCCTGTGCTCCTTCTGCTCCAGACAGACCTGCTAGCAGAGTGCGGGGAGGAGCGGGGACCCGCCCGGGCGAACGGTGAGGGCTGTGGGCACCCAGTCTCTGCACTGGACTCCGGACCAGCCCTGTGGGGGGCTCGGGAGTCAGCCAGACTGGGGCCAGGTCCCCGTGCCTCTTGGCAAATGTGTTTCTCAGTCTTTATCTGTCCATCCTTTGATTGACGCCTGGCTTGGTTCCATATCTTGGCTACTGTGGATCGTGCTGCAATGAACACGAGAGAGCAGATATCCCTTCAGCACACTGATCTCAGTTCCCTGCAGAGGACCTTGCTCAATCATAAGGTAGTTCTATTTTTAATTTTTTGAGGAACCTCCATACTGTGTTCCATAACAGCTGCACTACCGTGTTTCCACAAAACGAGACAGGGGCTTATATTTATTTTTCCTCAAGAAGACACCCTAGGGCTTATTTTCAGGGGATGTGTTATTTTTTTCAAGTACGGTACAACAATCCACATTTATTAAAATATAGTGAAGTCGTCTTCTTCTGGAACGTCGTCATCACTATCCAAACCCCGAATCCCATCCTGAATTTCTTGCGACTCTATTTCCTTTACAAGCATCGGCCCCAATCTCTCATGTGGAGCAACAGAGCTCTCACGGGGCAGATGAGAAGGGCTGCTCGTCTTCTTTCCCGCCCTGCAACGACATGCACGGGTTGTGCAGACGTGCTGCGCAGCCACGCCCGTCACTAGGGCTTATTTTCGGGGTAGGGCTTCTATTGAGCAAACGCTTAGAAATCCTGCCAGGGCTTATTTTATGGGGAGGGCTTATTTTTGGGGAAACACGGTAACTTACATTTCCTCCTACAGCTACTCACCTCTATTAACTCAGAGTGTCTGCGGGTCAGGAGTCTGGGTGGGGGTCAGCTGGGCCCCTCCCTGTGGGGTCTCTGTAGGCCACAGTGCAGGTGCCAGCTGGGGCTGCGGTCTCATCCGAGGCTCGGGTGGGGAGTGCCTGCTCTCCCAGGCTCTCCTGGGTGTGGTCAGCGTGCCGTTCCTTCCCAGCCGCTGGGCTGAGGGTCTCGGTTTCCTGCTGGCCGTCGGCTGGTGGCAGCCCCCCAGGTCCTTGCAGCTTGGGCAACTCACAGCATGTCAGTTTCCTCAAGGCCAGCAACAGAGAGCTTCCCAACAGGACGGGTTAAGTTGTAGGTGGTGAAATTGTGTCTGCATCAACACCCAGTCTTGTCCCCCTTGCTGTGTCCCGCTGGTTAACAGGAGCTCACAGGTCCTGCCTAGATGGGAAGGGGCAGGTGAGAGAACTGCACAGGGTGTAAACGCCGGGCAGCCACAGTCCCGGGCCACCTGGGGTCAGCGCCTGGCCAGTGTGCACCTCCCCTGTCCCAGCTCGGCTGGTGGAAGCCTGGTCAGCCTCCCTCACTCCCTTCCCACATCACGGCCCTCAGCAAATTCGGCAGACACCACTCAGGAGTGTGTCTGGCATCTGGTCACCCTCCCTTCTCCACCATTCCTGCTCTGGCCCAACCAAGCCTGTCATCCCCACCTGGACAGCTGCCATCACCTCCCGACTGTCCCCTGGATTCTTCCCTGCATCCTCCCCTTCCGCGTGCTCTTGGACCGGCAGGCAGGATGCTGAGGGACATGTGGGGAGAGCGGCCCGAGCTGCCCAGGGCACCCCTTCCGCTGAGCTGCCATCAGAGCCCTCGCAGAAGTGCAGAAGTAGAAGGGCTCCCGCCTCTCTCCCCGCCTTGCTGGGCTCCAGCCCGGCGTCATCAGTTTACCCTCTCTGCTCACCATCTCTCCTCTCCAGAGTTCTTTAAGAGGCGGTCAGGTGAACACCTGCTGATTCTGGTCTCCCGATTCCGTCCAGCTAACTAAGTGGAAACGAGCATCCACAGCCCAGGGTGACCGGCTCTGTCTCCTTCCTGGGTACCCAGCACCTACCCACACTTTGCTTTGCACGTGGCCTCAGGTATTTCCCCCGAGAAACTCCTCCGGGCCCTGTAAGACTCGTCCAGGTGTGAGCCCAGCCGGGTTCCCCAGGCTGTGTCCGCTGGCCTCGAGCTACTGCCTAGATCTCCTTTATCGCAAGCTCTGAGCTCCACCAGCCCATGCATTCACCGAGGAACGTAAATTCAATGAGTCACTATTGTCTTTTTTTGTTTTTTGTTTTTATTTTTTGAGACAGAATCTCGCTTTGTTGCCCAGGCTAGAGTGAGCGCCGTGGCATCAGCCTAGCTCACAGCAACTCCTGGGCTCAAGCGATCCTCCTGCCTCAGCCTCCCGAGTAGCTGGGACTACAGGCATGCACCACCATGCCCGGCTAATTTCTTCTATATATATTGTTAATGTGCTCACGAGGTGCTTGCAAGTAGTAAACACCGTTTAATTGTTTAAAGATTAAATTAAATTAAATAAGAACTGCATAGAGTTCGTCTGTGTGATGTATCCTCAGGGTCTAGCCCGGAGCGGGCCTTCGATGAATAATGGCCCAACGCACAAAGGAACCCGACAAAATATAGATTAACAGTAACAAGAAACAGAAGCCATTGCATGAGTCATCAAAGGCCTGGATTTTAAAAATGTTTCAGTGAATGCACTTTGAGCCTGTCTTCAGCAGTGCCTCAGAGCCCCCCACTGACCCATCCCTGGCAGAGGGCCTGGGGGTTCGCCTTCAGGGATACTGGACAGAGCTGCTGCTTGCAAAGCCCCCCTGTGTGTTGTCTGGAGTTGGTCCATGGAAAGTCAAGGCCAGAGAGCAAGGCCAGGTGGGAGCCCAGACTCCTGCCCACGTAGGGATAGAAACAAACCTGGATCTTACCTAGATCTCTGGGGGGAGTGTCCCTAGAGCTTTTGGAAGCTCCTTTCTCTGTCACAAGCTCCTCTCTCTGTCGCCACGAGAGCATCCAGGGTGCGGGGGGCTGGTCGGAGAGCACTCGCCCAGCCGTGAAACTGAGCCTGCCTCGTTAGAAGGCAGGTGTCTAAGGTGACCTGCAATCTCGTTTGCCCGATTCATTTGCTTATCTAATTATTCCTCCCATCCAGGCCCTGCTGGAATTATCTCCATTTGTGAATTAGTGGGATCGGAGGTAATAAGGTTTCCAGTATCTTTAATTAGACGTAGGGATGGAAGCCTGGTGCCCTCATTTAGGGGGAAGACAACGGGAATTAATTAAACACAAAAACAGGAGACCCGGAGGTTAGGTACAGGAAAGGATTTTCTGCCTGTGAATGTGGTTTCACATTTAAGACGGCTCAGAGGAGGGGGATCACCACGGCCCCTGACAGTCTTTGAAAGTAAGTTCCGTTTACATCTGGCCTCGCAGGGTTTTGAGTCCTGTCTGCGCAGGTTACGGAAATCCCCTTAAGGACCCCGTGCACACACGCTGAGCTTCTCCAGGTGTGTGACTTTGTCACCACCATTTTCTGGAGAGAGGAACAGTGAGGTTGGGCTGTAATCACCTATGACCGGAGAGGGGCCCGAGAGCAAGCTCATCTCTAAACAGAATAGCTAAAAATAAGGATTGTAGGAGATATCAAAGTGTTGCTTCTACACAAAATTTTCTTGAAAAAAAGAGAAACAACCCAAACTAGACATTGTTTCCCATCTGACTTTCCAGAGTAGGTTCAAATTTTCTCTCCAATCTTCTAACGGACTTTCACGTGTGCACCAGCTGTTATGAAGACCCTGCTTTTGAAAGAAAGCAAGGCATCATTAGCTCTTGCTCAATGATGTCCTCTTGACTGGAGCAGGTGCGTGAGGCCAGGGTGTCATGTTCTTGGTGGCCCCATCCAGTCTCCCCTGCCTCCCACGGGCTTTCAAAAGCCAATTGTGCACATTCTGACCACTGCAGCCTTCGGGTGGCCTGCATGATACTGGGAGCCTGACATTGGCCACAGCAGGACTTTTCCATTACAGAAATTGGCAAACACTCCAAATCACGGATTTCCCTGTCCCAAGAACCAGGTATTAACCATTGACCCTCCCACTGCGGTGCAATCTCACCTGTACAACCTATTCCCTCAATACATGGGAACTTCAAAAAGTTCATGTAAAAATGGAATGGAATTAAAAAGTAAAAATTAAAAAAAAATAAAACTTATTTCCCAACATAAGCTCCAATAAATTTAAGACACTTTTGTAAGCAATTATGCCAGGCATTCAGTCCATCCCTAAAGAATTGAGGGTCCTGGGCATTTAACCGCATCAGTTCAGTATTTTTTTTTTTTACATAATTAACTGAAGAAAAATGGGTGCCTATTATAGAATTTTTAAGATTAGGAGACAAAAAGAGGTCAGGAGAAGCCAGATCAGGACTGTAAGGTGGATGACTGATGGTTTCCCATTGAAACTCTCTCAAAATTGCCCTTGTTTGATGAGGGGAATGGAGAGGAGCATTATTGGGGTGGAGCAGGACTCTCTTTCCCCAGGTTTTTTCTGTGATACCTTCGGCTAACTCCCCAAAACACTCTCATAAGGAGCAGATATTTTCATCCTTTGCCCCTCCAGAAAGTCACTAAGCAAAATGCCTTGAGCACCCCCACAACTGTTGCCATGGCCTTTGCTCTCAACTGCACTGTGTTTGTTTTGACTGAACACTTTGTAGCCATTGCTTTGATTGTGTCTTATCTTCAGGATTGTACTAGCGAAGCCAGGTTTCCTCTCCTGCTTCAATTCTTCGAAAAGATACTTTAGGGTCTTGGTCCCACTGTAAAATTTCCATTGGAAGCCCTGCTATTGTCTGTAGCCAATCTGGGCACAATGGTTTCCTCACTCGTCAAGGGGATAGTTTGCTCACCTTTAATTTTTCAGCCAGAATTGTGTAAGCTGAACCATTATTAGGGATGTTGGCTACTGCTCCTTCTTTTAGTTGTCAGTCTTCTTAAATTAGGGCACGGACAATATTTTTTCCTCAAACACTGATGTGGACTTCATCATCAACACACTCTTGTCCCTTCTTAACAGGAGTTATCTATTTGTAAACCACTGATTTATTTGCAGCATTTTACACATAAGCTTTTTATAAAGCATCGATGATGTCACCATTCTTCCACCCAAGCTTTGTCATAAATTTGTTGCTTGTTCTTGCTTCAGTTTTAGCAGAATTCATGGTATGGTAATAGGGGCTCTTTTCAAACTGCTGTCTTATCCTTCTTAGTGCCTCAAACTGGATCCTGCTCAGATGTGTTATAACAAATTAGTAGAGGTCTACTTTGGTAAAAAAAAAAAAAAAAAAAAAAAAAAAAAAAAAAAAATCGAGATCCCTGCATAGTTTTATTCATCATATGAATTTTTCATGAACTTTTTGAAGACCCTTGTATTTACCCCAAGTAAAGACCAAGGAGCTGTACAACCACCTGTACATGTTATTGAAGAATAAGGTTTATCTTTGGGGCTTTCTAGGTATAAAAAAAAAAAAAAAAAAAAAAAAAGAATAAGGTTTATTTACAGCAAACGTGAAGCAGTATTTGAATTATTCTAGATTATTACACATAACTTGGATTGCTAAGGAGACATGACATCTCCATGTTTGGCAAGCCAGCTAGGAAGACTCAGAAGTCTTCATTAAAAATTCAGCGATTGGGAGATTTTAGTCTAAGACTGCAACACCTTGGTCTCAAAGAATGTCCTAAATACGTAAACCACGGTGCCGGGGGTGGGGGTGAGGGGTGGGACAGGCTTGGAGAGTTTATGTTTTAGCATCTCCCCAGGCCTGACTTAAGGAACCGGTTTGATCTTCTGGAGTGAACCCATCAGTCACGAGACTGAATCCACCAAAAAATAATATTCATAGATTTTTTTTTAAAGCAAATGATCAGTTCGGAAGTAAATTAGAAGGTGATCTGCTCTAGAACCATGCATGTAGTTTGAGACTCTGTTTAAATTCTAGCTCATTTACCCAAGGCTGATTTCTGTTTTGATTTGTGTTTGGGAAAGGAAATGTGCTCCCATGGACTACTATAAAAATCAAAGTTTTCCACTGTCTTTTCTCTAAATTTATCTTGTATCTTTCACTTGGTGTTCGCATTTTAAATAGAAATGAGACAGGGAAAACTTAAGCATTGAGGTGTCCCGAGCACCCCCTGGGATCCCTTCTGTCTGTCTCCCCACTCTCCTCCCAGGGGTTTTACCTTCCCCGACCTACCTCCCCCCTGTACGTCCTTTGACCCCCACACCCCTGCCAGCTTAGTATCTGTCCCTCCCCACTCACATCGGGCTTCTTCATGTTCCCCAAACTTGAGCTTGTCCCTGTTTTTAGGGCCTTAAATGAGGTGTTCCCTGTTCGCTACGTGACTTGAGCCCATCTCTGCACACGGCTGAGCTGACTCCTCTCGTCCACGGCTCAGCGTAGAAGCCGCTTTCTCGGAGAAGCCCCTCCCGGCCCCATGAGCTGCTGTAGCCTTCAGAATCTTCCCCATCACCTTGCTCTGTTGCGTTCCAGCATCCCATCTGGCCCTTCTCATCTGAGAGCTTTGGTGTGTGCACTGCCTGCCTCTCCTGACCAGTGGAAGTCCCCCCAGATACAAGGCAGCCCCCGTGTCTGGAAACAGTGTCTGACACACACTCTTGGCTTAGTGAACCTGCAGGGAATGAAAAAGTAAATCAGTGATAATTTCTTCCGTTTAAGTGAAAGCCAGAGTTGGATAAACGTAGGAGGGGAAGACTGTCTTCACCAAGTTCTGCTTTTGTCTGAAGGACATTCAATGCCTAGCTCAGGTGACATGCTTGACCTGTATGTGTGTGTGTGTGTGTGTATACACACGTGTACACGCGCATGTGTGTGTTTGTGATAACTTTCTGGCTTGATTGGTGTACTCAGTATGTTAAGACCATAGTCTTTCAACCAGCGTCCTGATTGTGTGAAATTAAGAGAAAAGAATCACAGTCTATGAAATATTGGCTTTAGAGAGAGAAGGAAAGGTTGCAAAATAAAAAATAAAAAAAAGACAGAAAATGCTTGTTTTTCAAAGAGCAAAAGAATGAAGTTTGGCTGCCTAATTACTGGTTCATTTCATCTCCTTTTCCTATCTGAAAAATGTTCAGAATCCATGAGATTTCAAAGTCATGCTCTGTGCTTGGAAACTCTGAATGATATAAATAATTCTCAGCAGGAAACAAAAGGACTGATATGCACAAATAGGAAAGAAATGTTCTTGGATTGATATTTCCAGAAGTTTTCCAAACCAGCTTCACATCTTGGCCCTGAGGGTATGCAATCAGAATTCCCATCGGCTGACTCAGGCCAGCTAGGGCAAAAACAAGGGCAGTTGCAACCTCTGCTCACATTGCCAAAACATGTAGACGGTCTCCGAGAATTTGGCAATATCGGTAGCAAAGGGAAATAATCCAAACATAGTACATGTTGCAACTGTATGGGGGTAGAGTTTTAGAATGGAGTATTTCATCATGATAAAGCTAGCAGGCAAAACGAAGAAATAGTGACCAATACTCATTAAAGGGAAAAAAAAAAAAACTATCACAGTTGGATTCGGAGCTCTATACCAAGAGACCCTTCTGCCCACCGTGGACATGTTTCTTCTTCCACAGCATAGAGAAATATTGGATGGACCAACACAAATTAATAATAGGTGGAAGAAAAATTATATTCTACTCCTTTAAATTCCTCTTATAAATCAAGGGTTACTGTTTCTGGCCAAATAGTATTCTTAATAAAAGCTTCACTTGGAAACTCTGAAGGTAGAATTGGAAATAAATTCTAGTTGGGAAAGAAAAGATAGAGATCTCTCCGCAAGTCTTTCCTGAAAACCTCACTGCTGCAGTGAAATCATATTTCAGAGGAGAATGTAGCTCATCCTGCCGCTGTGCTCCCCGCAGCCGTGTTTGGAGGGCGCTTGGGAGCTGAGTCATCAACCACTGTCGGGCGGTATCTGGAGTGCGGTGTATTGGGGCAAGCCTTGTTTTTGCCTTCCTGTTGATGTTATCCACTGTTTTTTGTAAACATTACTTTGTGGACATTGTCACTATTTAGATTTCTTCCTATATAGCCTTCAGGCTCACGAAATGTAAAAGGAAAGAGGTTTTAAATGAAAACTTTTCATTATTTTTCCATCTCTGGGGAAAATGTAAGTCAGAAAGACAGCAGGCAAAGGGAACCCTTGCTTTAGAATTGCCGTGTTACAGCTACCTGCCTGACTTGTGTCCTTATAGCCCATGCATTTTCCAGAGTAGATTAAACCTGTAGACTCAGAGCTCACCTGTAGACTCAGGGCTCACCTGTATACTCAGAGCTTACCTGTAGACTCAGGGCTCACCTGTAGACTCAGAGCTCACCTGTATACTCAGAGCTCACCTGTAGACTCAGGGCTCACCTGTAGACTCAGAGCTCACCTGTAGACTCAGGGCTCACCTGTACACTCAGAGCTCACCTGTAGACTCAGAGCTCACCTGTAGACTCAGAGCTCACCTGTAGACTCAGGGCTCACCTGTAGACTCAGAGCTCACTTGTACACTCAGGGCTCACCTGTAGACACAGAGCTCACCTGTAGATGCAGAGCTCACCTGTAGACTCAGAGCTCACCTGTACACTCAGAGCTCACCTGTAGACTCAGAGCTCACCTGTAGACGCAGAGCTCACCTGTAGATGCAGAGTTCACCTGTACACTCAGAGCTCACCTGTAGACTCAGAGCTCACCTGTAGACTCAGAGCTCACCTGTAGACACAGAGCTCACCTGTAGACACAGAGCATCACCTATAAACTCGGCACACACTAGACGGAAGAATCACAACAGAAAGTGAACGTGGCCAGTGGGGTCATGTCCAGCTTGTGTCATGTTCACTCAGATCCTGTTCTAGGGATGCCAGTGGCCGGGACCCTGCTTGGTCTCCTTGACACCTGGACTCTGCCTTGGACCTTGGTAACTCACCTGCCTGCCCTGCGGCGACTCTTGCTGAGGGCGAGGTGGAGGAGGGGACCCAGGGCAGGCGGCTGAGTTGCCAAAGGCTTGAATTGGAGCAGGAGAAGCGGGAATGGGAGTGGCAGAAGGAACCGACGGAGGGTACTGTAGGATCGGTGATGTGTGGTAATTAAGATATTTGGCAAAGGGGAAAATAAATGTGACCAGTCAGAGGTTTCTGCCTCGGCAGCTCGGTGGCTGGTGACGGTGACCAGGTGAGGCCATGCATTGTGAGCGCAACTGGAAGGAAATGTTTGCCGTGCCTTTCGGAATATCCACCTGGCCGTCCCTTGCAGGCAGGTGAGAATGCGGCGCGGATTTCAGGCCGCTGTCCCGATGATTCTTGGAGCCTCGGAAGTCGTTGAGAATGTTCAGAAAAGATTGAAAGTGAAAGGAGAAAGGAAGAGGCCTGGGAAACGCACACCTCTGGGGAGCGGGCAGCGGAAGACCCGAGTCGGGGGAGGGAAGCAGGGGGAGAACAAGAGAAAAGCGAGGCATAGAAATCAGGGAGTGGAACGTTTCAAGTGGGATTCACATTCCAAGTCCAACAAGGCATTGCAGAGGATGACGACTACAGAGAAGGTTCCTGAACTGAGGGTCAGGACAGTGAGGGCGACCTTTTGTGAAAGAGAATTCAGCAGAACACCTGGGAACCGAGGAATGAATGGAAGGTGAGAAAAAAGGGCAACAAGATACAGTTTTGCTCTTTAAAACTGTAGAAAAGTCAGGGTCAGGGCAGCAGGCTGATATGGAAACAGCAGCTTTTCATGTGTAAAACAATTTACCCACATGGAAAGACTTTTGTGAAGCTTAAAGATAGCTTTTCATGGCCGGGCGCGGTGGCTCACGCCTGTAATCCTAGCACTCTGGGAGGCCGATGCGGGCGGATTGCTCGAGGTCAGGAGTTCAAAACCTGCCTGAGCAAGAGCAAGACCCCGTCTCTACTATAAATAGAAAGAAATTAATTGGCCAACTAATATATAGAGAAAAAAATTAGCTGGGCATGGTGGCGCATGCCTGTAGTCTCAGCTACTCAGGAGGCTGAGGCAGGAGGATGGCTTGAGCCCAGGAGTTTGAGGTTGCTGTGAGCTAGGCTGACGCCACGACACTCACTCTAGCCTGGGCAACAAAGCGAGACTCTGTCTCAAAAAAAAAAAGATCGTTTTTCATGAAACACATAGTATTAGTTCCTGGTATGCAGTAAGTTACCAATTTCTGTTTTTTATTCATATTGGTTTTCTGGGATTTTTTCTATTATTATCATTATTAATTAGTGAAATTAACAACAGGTAAATAATTATGATGCTGCATGAAAGGAAAAGCAAGTGAGCAGAGGGAAAGACTAATGATTCCAACAATCTGGGGGTGGCTGGGGGGTGTGAAGGCCCCCTGGGGAGATGCAGGGAGGGGCCAAAAAGCCATGGGTTGCTAATTTGGGAAGGAAGGGGTGTGTGTGTGTGTGTGTGAGACAGAGAGAGAGAGAGAGAGAGAGATGGCGTCATTTAGGGGTGAGGTAGATTTGAATAAAACAGAAAATGGAAAAAGACTAGTTTGCAAAATTTAGAAAAACAAAACTACAACAGAAAACCAGAAAAGTTCCTTATTTATTTGACAAACTGCCCATTTATTTAAACTATAACCTGGGATTTTAGGTCCATTGATTTTGGGTCCTACAACAAGAGAAATGTGTGATGTATAATACAATTTGACTTAAGTAAAATAATTAGCTATATGTAGACATATACACAAATCCTATAAAGGGATAAGTTGAATCAAGTAAAATAATCAGAAAGGACACAGACGTTGAATGGCTCTAATATCTTGCCTTGATTTCATTCAGGAGATGTTTTTATGAAGATCCAGTGTTAATCCCATAATGGCTGTGTCTGACCTAGTTTCTTCTGGGCTCAGGCATACTCAGGATCGCAATCCTGACGTTCCAGACCTGGTTATCATGCCGGTTTCCCCAATGGATAGTTCGTGCGTGACCACATGCCTGCACCGGTGTGTGTGTAGGGGTGGGGTGTATATGAGTGTGTGCACGCATGTGTGTGCGAATGTGTCTGTGCGTGGTGAGATGCCTGTGGTATGTGCACACGTGTGTGTAAGAGTGTGTGCACGTGGTGTGTATGTATATGGGTGTGTATATGTGTGTGCGTGCATGGGTGTCTGTATGGTGTGCATGAATTGTGTGTGGTGTGTACATGCACGTGTCTGCATGTGACGTGTGTGTATGTGTGCATGTGTGTGTGTTCACATGTGTGCATTTGAGGTGAGCACCAAAGGCAGGTTTTAATTTCAAATGTCGACTTCTGCAAATTACAATGGAAACTGGCGCCACAGGGGCTGTATTCATGCAAATGATTTCATCAGCGTGTTTTCTAAGACCTTTTTTGAGCCTTTCTTCTT
Source organism: Microcebus murinus (assembly GCF_040939455.1). Taxonomy (NCBI): domain Eukaryota; kingdom Metazoa; phylum Chordata; class Mammalia; order Primates; family Cheirogaleidae; genus Microcebus; species Microcebus murinus. The sequence goes on from NC_134128.1 coordinate 24,117,297, forward strand.
GCCTGAGCCCAGCAGCAACTGAACTTGGATTTCTTTTTAATAACATCTGAAGCAGGGTGATTAAGTAGGACACGGACCTCAAACTGGGAGAGTGTTCTCCCACACCTTGTGAATAATCACTCTCGACAGGACGCCCGTGTTTCAAGAGTAACTTAAGATTTACTTAGACGCCGTGTTGCGGACAGGCAACTTGAAGGAACAGGTAAATCTTCTGCTATAAAAACCACTTAGTAAAAATGCATTTGTTGAGGTTATTTCTATCTGTGCTGCAACTACGCATGTGATTTATGGGCAGTCCCTGAAACAATTCAGTCCGGGAGCCGCTGGTGCCTCAGGGAGAATTTTCTGGTCTCATAACAGAAAGTGCCAGTAGTTCATACCAGAGTAATGTAACATCTAATTTTTTTTTTTACATAAACTTTTTTTTTTTTTTTTTTGTAGAGATGGGGTCTCACTCTGTGGCCCAGGCTGGAGTGCAGTGGTGGGATCACAGCTCACTGCAGCCTCGAACTCCTGGCCTCAAGCGATCCTCCTGCCTTGGCCTCCCAAAAAGCTGGGATGACCGGCATGAACCACTGTGCCCGGCCTGCATAACTTTTTATTGAGATCCATCCTAGCTGTGATCCAAAAAGTGCACGTATTGGCGTGGCAGACCTGTGTGCTGTGAATTCTTTCCACTCCTAGCCTTAGCGTGACCCTTTCTGAAAGTCTCAAAGCATTCTTCATTCTAGAAAATAAATGTTCTTTCTATAGAGCAGATGATTTCTACTCCTTAGGCAATTCGTGATGAGATGGTGTTTCAATTCACGTATAACCTTCTGAGGAGAAAGAGAAAAAACATTCAGCCCTTTCAGAGGGTGTGGCCAGTCCCTGCTTGTCCTACCTGGACATGTCCCAAGACCCCTGATACATGCCTGAATCCGCAGAGAGAACCAGATGCTACCTAAGCTATGTTTTCTCCGTAGGACAGGCACATAGCCACGATAAAGCTTTAATGCATAAATTAGGCACGGTAAGATATTAACAACGATAACTACTAATAAAACAGAACAACAGCAGCAGTGGCCAGCATCCTCACTCTTGTACTTTGGAGCCATTTTTAAGTAAAATAAAGAAGACTTGAACCCAAGCATTGAGATGCTGTGACCACAGCCGATCCCATGACCGAGGTTGCTCCTAAGCCACTAATGGGCGAGGATTCATGTCCCGGGTGGGACAAAGCTACTCAGAACGACGTGTAATTTAAAACTTACGAGTGGTTTCTTTCTGGAATTTTCCATTTATTGGTTTTGGACCTTGGTCAACCTCAGCTAACTGGGGACCTTGCAAGGTGTTGTTTTATTTTTATTTTTTGTTTTCTTGTTGGTAAATTCTTTTGTGCATTTGCTTCCATTTTGCTAGATAAAATGCTTATCTCAGTATATTTTCATTGCTCAGATTTAGGTGGAATGTATGAACCAGCCTCACTGGGGAGTGGGGCTCAGCCCTCTTGTTCCCCAGTGTTTGACCCCAACTGCCCCCTCCCCCCGAATGTGGGTTCTTTTCTTTATGTCTGTAGTCTCTGTTCTGCTGTCATGGCCAGAGAGATACTACCTGTGCATTTGAGGACCCCTAGTTCTTAATTATTGCCTCTTCTTTGATTTCTCGACCGTGTAGGTTTTGTAAACGTAACCCCAAACTCTCTGTCACTTGTCTAAGGCTCCTCTCGATTTTTTGAGATGCAACAGGTCACATGATACATGCATCTCATCAGGTTTTTTTTTCGTTTTGAAGGACAACCCCGGGAGTCTTCTGACCTGCCCCAGGACACGCTGGACAGGTGTCGTGCCTGACAGCTGTCGTCCTTGCGTCACGATCGCCGGCATTGGCGGTCTCTCCATGTCGTGTTGGAACCCCTGCTATTTCATCGATGCCTCCTCCTCTTCTGGGGGAGATAACATATTCCTCAGGACCCAGAGGCCAACGCTGGGAGTGTGCGTGTCTGATTCGTGTTTATGCTAATCTCATTCTCAGTTAGGAGCTGGGCTGGGCATAGAATTCCAAGTTGGAGGTCGTTTTCTTTCAGGGTTTTGAAGGTATTTTTCTATCATCTTCTAACTTTTATTGTTTTGGTTGAGAACTCTGAAAATTTTCCGCTTTTGCTGCTGTATGCTGACGTGTTCATTTTCTGTATGGAAACTAGTAGGATTTTCTCTTTGGTCCTAGTATGATGTTCATGTTAATACTATGAAAAGACTTAAGACTTATTTGCTCAATAAGTATGTAGTTATATCAGCTCCTTTCTGGCCACTGGGCTAAATCCCGAGGTTACCCCAAAAAACAATGCAGATTCCGGGGCCAGGGGGGGGGGTCATGTCTGAACCTCAAAGAGGTACAGTCTAGTCAGGATAAGAGATACTGCTTCCTAACTCAGAAACACATTTTTTTTTCCTGAATGTATTTTAGACAAACACCCTAGAGGAAACAGACATCTTTGGCTCCTACAGCTGCATACTTTGCATTTGCAAAGACCACTTGCTACTCAACACATACACTCCCAGAAAAACAATGCCAGACTCCGAAGTAGGGAAATACAGACGAACTGCGCCAATAATGAGGCAATCCCTGGCAAGCAGATTACAACAGGAGAGTTTCCTAATATCATGGAGGGAAGCAAGACAAAATCTTTTGCAGTTATGACAACAAACTAAGACACAAATCTGATACTGATGATGAGAGAAAAACACGGCCGGGATCCAAATTCTGTTAAGATTGCTCTCTGCCAGTCGTTTACTGCTCTTCCAGAATTGAGCACAATCCTCCCTAATAACCGAGAAGGCTTTATTCTTCATTGCTCCATCCTGCCGCTGAGCATCTGCGGATGCCAATAAAAGGCAAAGTCGTGCACACCTGGTCGTATATCCCAGAACTCTGAGGTCACTCCATGTCCATGGGCAAAGCTTCCAGACATATCAATAAAGGCAGTGAGGGAAGTGATGTATCCTGGGGTGACTCCTCAGCTTGTCCACTAGCAGCAGGTTTTTTTTTTTCCCAAAATAAAAATGGGAGATGATTTTGGGGGAATATGAAATTCAGCTTTAATACGAAGGGGGAAGAGTTAGCCAGGGAAATGAGAGTGTAGGAAGAGAAACGTCCAGGGTTGACCCTTTACATCAGATGAGGGGAGCACACACTGCACCCTCAAAAGAGGATCAGGACCAGGGCAGCAACTGTAGCCCCTGGGTTTTAAACGCTTCCCTGAAAGTGCTTCTTTAGGAAGACAGGCGCCTGGGTCCTCTCCCACATGCATTTTATGGGAAACCTGCATTTCAGTAAGCCGTCCGGACGATGTAGCTGCTGCGTGCAACAGTGTTTGGAAGCCGCTGCTTGACCTTGACTTTGGAGAGAGACAGAGCGTAGACATCACCTGCTCGGGGTGGAAACCGCAGCAGGAAGCAGTTTCCTTGTTATGATCGTGACTCACGGTCGAGCGATGGTTAGTAAGCAGCAAAGGGTTTTTCCTCCCCGTCTCTCACCTTTCCCTGTCCACAGACAGACTTAAGGATGCCACGCCGTTGTTTCTTCTCCGATTGAATGCTGCCCTTGAAGTTCACTTGAATCTGATTTTACTGTTACAAAGTTACCCGCGTGTGCAGGTGTGCCCGCGTGCACGTGTGTGCAGGACGGTGGGTGTTTGGCCAGGTACCATAATTAACTGGGAGCAAATCCTTTCTGTCTTTGGTGAAGAAGAAAAATACTTCTATTTAATGACAGGAGGGGGAAATTATAATCTCCTACACATTTTTGTAAGTAATTGGAAATCTTGGAGGTGCTGGAACAGGATTGAGCTATAACCCTTTTACAAACTGAAAGAAATGCCCCGCGGCTCTTGGCCCCCCAGGTCCGGTGGCAGGTGAGCCGTCAGCCCTCCTGCACAAAGCCCAGTGGCGAACAGGATCCCGGATTTTCCTTGGTTACTTTATGCCTGCATTAGCAAATGGTGTTGCTAAAATTATAGACACAGACTTGGCTAAATTGGAGGATGTATTTGAAATACCATTTATTATTATTATTATCTTAAGCATAGGCTTAAGAACCCAAACTCAAAGCTACCTGAGTTTAAATCTTGGTTCTGGAACTCACTAGTTATGTGACCATGGAAAAATGAAACTTTTTTGTTTTCCCTCCTAAATCTCCATTTCAGATTTTTTTAAAAAAACGGAGTGATGGGATGGGGTGGGAAGGGATGGGAGGGACAGGGAGGACCCGTTCTATACACCAAGATCCAGCCGTCCAGCCCCAGACCCCTCTGTCCTTGTCTCTTTGTTGGAGGAAGGGTCACCCCATTGTTACCAAGCGCTTCTACTCCCCACTGACAAGTGCTATGTTATATCTTCATTCGCTTAACAATATTGTCGGGGAGGCAAAATGCCTGGGAGCCGAGGGAGGTTCTGCTACTTATCTAAGGGTGGGAGGTGACCTGTGGCATTATTCAGTGAGGGCTTCATGCCTGGCTGCCGTCCAGGGGAGAAGCCATGAAGTAATTCAGGTGGCGGCCTTTTGTGCTCATTTTTTTACCCATCGTGCCTCTAAACTCTCTGCAGGTTTTATGTACTTTCCTAGAATAAGAACTCTGGCTGTTCTTGTTTTAACCAAAAAAGAACTAAAATCTGCTGAAAAGGGTGGACAAAGAGATTTAACAACAACAACAACAAAAAAAAAATCAGCGGAGTTGTTGGAAAACTCTGCATCCAAAGTAAAATGCTCACGATCGAGCATACACCAGGCATCTCTTCGGCTGGGCGAGCGTGATGTTCGCATGAGACTCTTTTGCTGCCACTGTTTTGACTCTAGGGACATTTTGACATAACCCAAAAAGATATCATTAAGCTTTCAGCTATTTTTATCCTGAGTAATATGCTCGGCAAACATTCTCCCCTCTCCCCGGGGCACCAGCCCTTCCTAAAACTCCCCGAATCCCATCTCGGGTTGATTGCCGGGGGAAGGTCAAAATAAGAGATCCGGGCTGTCTCGTTAATGACACATTTTATGTTTGCATTTTGCATGCAGGCAAAGGACATGGCATCGTTAAAAAGAGCCTCTCAAAGCAGCTCCCACTGGAGAAAAATGATGTCAAACCGCCCGTGTTACAATAACTCGCCTTACTGACAACTCCAATTGGCTCTTCTCGGACTGGAGAAGGTCTTACGTTGTGCATAAAAATGAAAGAATAAACAAGGAAGTCTACCAGCCACAGATTCTCAGTACTTTTAGTGTTCACACTCGATTCTGCCTTGTCATCTGAGAGAGACATTTGGAAGCCAGGTCACAAGGGAAAGTGGCTTTTGGAAGCACATCGACGTCCAATGCCCTTCCTGACTACCTCTGTGATACATTCTCCACGTTTTTACGAGCTGGTTCTGTGACAAATCCACTGTGTTTCGCTGTTGTCATGAATAAAGTAGAAATAATAGCACTCTCATCATAGGATTAGCATGAAGATAAAGTACTCTTAATTCCCGAGGGTCTCTGTTATTCCTCTTGGATGCTGACGTGGGCAGAACACACGGCTTGGCCCACCTGAGATTAAATATCTGAACCTGTTCATCAAATCTCATCCACTCTATTGCTCAGCACAGAGCCCGGTACTGGGAGTAGATGTGATCTCTTTTTCTCCTCCCAGACGCTCACTCCTTCTCGGCAATGAGGGAAACGAGGATCCCCCCCACCCAACGTTAAACAACTTGTTTATACGAGTGACAGAAATTAACCTGGGACCAAGGTTGCCAGATTTAACATATACACGTGCGGGGTACCCAGCTAAACTGAACGTTCGTAGAAACGAGAATCATTGATAATTGGAACTTACTGGTCCCCAACATAAAAATTGTTGAACTTGAACCCGGGTGTCTGCTCTTTCTGTCACAGACCTGATTTGGACTCGGATCCTCTGACTCAGAGTCCCGGGCTCTTCCCAGTTCCTGGGCTCGTCCGGAGGACGAGGGGTCAGAGGTCAGAGGGGTCAGAGGTCAGAGCACTAGACCCGGCAAGGTGGGGAGGGGAAGAGAGGGGTCTGCAGGTGTGCTCGTTACCAACGTGGCCAGGCGTCCATGCTGAGGCTCCCGGCACTGCCCGGTAGCATGTCGGAACCTTCCAGAAACGTGCCGCGCCCCTGCCCGGTGGAAAGAGATGCCCTTGGTTTGGAACCCGACATACCACGAAGAATATTCGACCAACGGCTCATTCCGTGTCCAGCCGGCAGTTCGTCTGCAGGTCTCACAGGTGTCTCGCACACGGATCTCAAAGGAGCCCACGCCACCCACCGCCCCAATTTTTCTTTGCATCTGATCGCAACTGTGCGAGTCTCCGTGCCGCTGGATTTTTTTTTACCAATGGTGTCACAAGGCCAGGTTGCTCCTTCATCACTCGGACCAGCGGCGCTGACTTCCTGGGAAACACCTGGCGGGAGGTGTAGGTGCTCCCAGAGGCTTCGGGACCTGTCTCTGGAGTCGCCCCGATGGAGAGCACAGTGAGTGAGCCGCACACACACACGACTTGGTTCTCCTGCCGGGACGCTCCGTGTCCATTCACGCCAAACCCACGCCACCCTAGCAAGGCCATGCCACAAACCTGTTCCCAAATCCCCTATGGAACGCATGGGGTTCACACCGAGCGGCCAGGGATGCCCCTGCCCCTGGGGCACGCCCGTGGGCGAAACCGTCCCCGCTGCCCGGGGGGGAGTTGTCACAAAACAGCAGGGCTGCCTGCGTGAGCTGCAGAGTTAGCTAACAAGTCAGTGCAGCAGTCATCGAAACCTCCCTGCTGCCAGGAAAGATCAGCAGAAACTATGAATAGACATTAAAAAAAAAAAAAAAAAAAAAGAACTTCAAGGTAAATGGAGCCGTTTTGGTTTGAAGAAAGGCTGATTGTTTCAGAAAAATCCCCGCAGACCTGGCAAGCAATTATTAAGGCAGTGATTACCGAGGATGAGGGAATGGAGATTCCAGATGAATATGCAAGAGACTCAAGTCATGGTTAATGCAAAGAAGTAAGCAAACAGCAGAAATAATTAAAAGCTGTTAAGGCATATGTCTGTTTGGCTGGCATATACACTATTAAACAACAAGAGACTATACAGCCTGTTTCCTCTACCGATCTGACTTTTTCCACAAACCATTTCGATGAGTAATAATAGTTGTGCAATAATACCTTATATCTGTGGAGTGTCTCTCATCAAACACATCAGCGTTTTTATGCTGGGTCTCGTGCTGGGGCACACAGACGTGACATCCGTCTTGGAATTAATTCACTCTGGCCTTACCAGGAGAGCTGGCTTCGGTCACCTGTGCCAGCCAGCTGTGACTTACCTACAGCCAGGTGCTGAGACCCGGGGCACCCTTCTCCACCCTGGCTCCCCCCCACGCCCCCGCACACCTGGCTTTTCCTCACTTTCTTTACTCCTGGCCAGGAGCGGAGATGGAGGGAAACAGTTACTGGCCTGATGGAAAACCGTCCTTGGGGTCTCTCTCTCTCTCTCTGTCTCTGATTTGGCTAAAGTTGAGGAAAATCCTACAAAGTTTGCCTGATGAACTTTCAACTGCCTGGAATGTCAGCCTATAAAAAACCAGAATCAGTTAATGCTAGGTTCGATGGCAAATAAGAAAAGCCCCAGGTAGAAGCAGTGGCTTCTTCAATAACGCAGTGTCTCTATCTGCTATGAAGTGGAGGCAGCCACCCGGGACTGGCAGGCGTGAGTCCCCTGGTGACAGTCCTTCTACCCCACGGTGCTGTCGTGCCCAACACGTGGCTTCTACTTGCTCAAGACGGCTCAGGGTTCGTTCTCACCCACACACCACCAGTGGGGAGGAGGGACGGGGATTGGGACACCCACTGCATTTAAAGATGCTGCTGGAAGCTGCACCCAACCCCCCCCCCCCACGTGCCCACAGGTGGAACTTAGTCACCTGGCAGCTGACAAAGGAAGTCTTTGCTCAAGGGGCTAGGAACCTTCTTGAAAACCAGAGGGTCTATTACCAAAAAAGGAGAGAATATGTCCCTGGGAGGTATGGGGGTTAGCTAACTAGATCCCCAAAAGGGCCCTAAAACACCCCAAAATAAACGGATGACAGGTGCCTATTAACTTAGGCACTGACACACGGCGATTATTCACAGAGCTCAGAGCCCTGAATAGCAGGCCATCCCTGATTGGAAAGATACATTCCTTTTCTCTGTAAGAGATGGGAAACACAAGCTCGCAGAGCATTAGGTGATATATTCAAATACAGACGTAGAGTGTGTGATTAGCGAACTTGGTTTCTCATCTGTATTTAAAACTCACTCGTTACACAAGGTCGTTTATTGATTTAAACACATTATTTCCCACTTACGTTTTATGAAACAACTGCTAACCATCCGACTGCTCACAAATACGCTTGACATTAGTCTGCCATGAGCCAGCGTTGCTCACTAACAGTAGGGACCCACAGCGGTCACCTTTAGATGACCGGTGGACGTGCGTTGTCCACGGTTAGAATCTTCACCGTAACCAGCCGTTGCAGTCGCAGGGGTGGTGGTGACAGGCTATAAGTGACTTTTCCGTGGTTCAGGTATTGAACTGGTGCGTGAACTTCCTGTTCTTGCCAAGTGACCTCGGAGAGATCGGAAAGTGAATTTGTTCTGACAGCTCTGGCCTGTCATCACTGTGCTCTGTCCCCTGGTGCTGGGCGAGGAATGCCACGTGGAGATCTCCCTGCTTGTGACTCGGAGTTCTGCCTTCCATGGAGTGTCCCTCATGGGTGTGCCTTCCATGGGGTGTCCCTCATGAAGCGGGGTCCCTCATCACAGCAGCTGCTCTTGATCCAATCATCCTCGAAACATTGCAGCCCAGGCCGGGCGCGGTGGCTCACGCCTGCAATCCTAGCACTCTGGGAGGCCGAGTCAGGTGGCTCGCTCCAGGTCAGGAGTTCGAGACCAGCCTGAGCAAGAGCCAGACCCCTGTCTCTACTAAAAATAGAAAGAAAGAAATTGGCCAACTAAAAATATATAGCGAAAATTAGCCGGGCATGGTGGCGCATGCCTGCAGTCCCAGCTACTCAGGAGGCTGAGGCAGGAGGATCGCTTGAGTCCAGGAGTTTGAGGTTGCTATGAGCTAGGCTGATGCCACAGCACTCACTCTAGCCTGGGCAACAGCGTGAGACCCTGTCTCAAAAAAAAAAAAAGAGATATTGCAGCCCAGAAGAGCATCAGCATTCGGAAATTAGAATCTCTAACTTTACCGTATTTATTTTATTATACTGATATATTTTATTATGTAACTATCAAAGTGACTCAGGGGTGCTGTCCATTAGCTCACGGTGAGTGGTGACTGTCCAGTCCGGCTGCATGTCGTGACCTTCTGGGCAAGTTTGTCTCTAAGTGCAGACTCCTGGGCCCGGCAGGAGACCCACTGAGTGACAAATTCTGGGACAGGACCCCGGAGTCTCCACTTTTCCAAAGATTCCACGGAGACACAGAGGCAGCCAACCTGACATTATTCCTTGAACCGGGATTTGAGAAGCGTTGGCTACAGCGATTGAGAATATCCTCCTCAATGCTCGGAGGGGGAGGTCTGGATTCAGGAGACAAAGTTCTACGGCAAAAGTGGAGGAGCAGACAGCTGCATAAGGGAGATGAGATTTAGAAGACCTACGGCTGGGTTTGTTTGCTTTTGCTCTGTTTTCTGATTTTTTTTTTTTTCTATTTTAAAATGTCTCCTTTACAGCAAACCCATTCAAGGTGATGCTTCTAGCTTTCGAAAGCTCCCTGCTAACTCAGGTGGCTTCTCCTCGCCTTTTCTGCCGTGCCAATTCGAGAAGGAGGCTGGCCCCGTCTGCCGTCACTTTTATAAATGCACAATTGAGTCTTTGAATCATGACTCAAGACTGAAATTTGGCAGTGAGTTCAACAGCTCATTTATAAAGTGTGCGGGTTATCAAGTCGATCAGTTACCTCATCTATCAAAATCCCCGCACATACGCCCACCAACGCCCACCCGCTGCCTTCCTTGCTTTAATGACGGCTCCTCAGCGTTCAAACACCGAAACGCCACACAGAGGGAATGGGGGGTTTGTGCGCGATGATCTCCGTCTATTTCCCAAAGCAGAATGTACTTAGAACGCTGCCTACAGAACCGTGGATGGCAAACGTTACTGTCAGCAGGTTACAGAATTTGCCATTTCATCTTCCGCTAGCAATGACGGATCGCTTCGTGTTATTGGTGTTGCAGAGACTGTCGGGACAGGTGGAGTACAGGTGACATCTGGTAAACCACTGCTCCGAGCTGCGTGGAATTAAGACCACACCTTTATTCAACTTCGTTCTCTTTTACCAGGAAGAGAGGAGTCCATGAGTCTGTATTTCTAGACCATTTCTCTTCCTTTCCTCTTCAAACCCTCTGCTTCTCTGAGAGTCCTGATAGCATCTCCCCCACTTCCCTCTCTCCCTGACGACCGGCTCCACACCCACCTGGAAAAGCTTCTTCCTGGTGAAGCCCCACTACGTCCCTCCTCCTTAGCAGCCGCCGTGCAGGTGCTCTTTGCAGGACAAAGTCACTCGGGGCTTTCATTTAGGTGATATCCATGAATCTCAGATGGGCACTTCCCACTGCCCGGAAGCCCCGTTTTGCTGTCCTTATAGTTTTTCTGCACAGTCTTTGAGATCTTACAAACAAAGTGCCCCCCTCACCCTTGCCCCTTCCTCTGCCCTCTCCCTCGCCCTGCCCGCCCCTCACTCAGTTATTTTGGAATGACGACTGCCCACCTTCCGGTACCATCCGACCTATGTTCTAACCCTAACCCTAACCCTAACCCACATTCCCGTTACCCAGCCTTCTCCTGGGGACCAAAGGCCTTTCTGTGCCCGAGTTCTGTTTCTCGCTGTGGCAATTGGCACAAGTGACCCCTCTTTGTCCACCTCCCTGCCCAGTGCCTTCTGGAACCCCGGGGTGTGACCTTTTGCTGTGGGTCCTGCGGTTTCCTTCCCCACCACCTGGCTCCCCGGAGCTCGGTCTTGGGCCCACCTCTAAAGTGATTCCATCTAGTCTTGTAGCTTTAAACATTCTCTCTTGGCTGGTGACCCCCAAACCTCCGTCTCTAGCCTTGACACCCCCACCTCTTTCCTGGCATCTCCACTCTTGTGACCTACGGACAACACAGAAATGATATTCTGAAACAGAGCTCTTAATTTCTATCTCCCCCAAAAAAATCACCTCCAGGGCTTCCCCCAGGATAGTTATCTAAGATAACAACAACAACAAAAAAGGCTCCTTTTTTATTTCATGTCTAGTCTTCACCACAGCACACATAGTTTCAAGGGGGAAATAAGATTATACATAATAAAAGAGGTAGAAACGCTTAGGGGAAAATTATGTCCAATTAAGGGAGAACTACATGGAAATTCACAAAGCGGTAGTGAGGAGTGGCTGAAGTGAAAAAAAGTAATAAAGCTGACAATTTGTGTCAAAATATGAGAGTATAAAGTTTTGCAGTGACAGCCTATATTCAAAAAAAAAAAAAAAAAGGCAGAAATGGTTGTTTATGCCGTGTGGGCATTCCACTGGAAGAAACCCAACCACTTATGTTTCCAGAGGTGAGTTCTGCATAAAGAAAAGAACACCGGCATGAACTCTTGAGTTGTGCTACTATGCCCAGATCACATGAGAGCATTGGGTTTTTTTTTAATGGGATATAATTAAGAACCTTCCTGAAGGTTTGATGATGCACCAAGTTAATGCCATTCTTTAATAATCTGGCTTCAAATTCCTTTCCCACCTCCAATTCTAGATGCAAGATAGCATAACAGCTACCTTTCAGATCACCGTAAATTCTGTTGAAAGGTGATAAGATAATGGGGAAAGTTTAGGAGAAGGTGGAAGATTTACCATCATGCACAATGTGACACGGAGGGAAGGTGGCGGTGACCACTGACTTGTAGGAGCCACACCTCTGGTGGCCTTTTTTTTTTTATTATTCAAATGACAATTACTAAATATTGCAAAAAGAGCTTCTGCAAGCCAACAACTTGATAGATAAAAGGGCAGATTTTATGATCAGATAGCTTAAAGACAAGAAACACAAAAAGATCTTAAACCAGTGAAAACATATCCAAACTTATTTATAATAATAGAAGGGTAAATGAAAACGGTATGGAGATATTCTCTACCAATAATATTGACAAGGAGCAAAGGGTTTAATAAACATTCTGTTGGAGGCCGGGCGCTGTGGCTCACGCCTGTAATCCTAGCTCTTGGGAGGCCGAGGCGGGCGGATTGCTCAAGGTCAGGAGTTCAAAACCAGCCTGAGCAAGAGCAAGACCCCGTCTCTACTATAAATAGAAAGAAATTAATTGGCCAACTGATATATATACAAAAAATTAGCCGGGCATGGTGGCGCATGCCTGTAGTCCCAGCTACTTGGGAGGCTGAGGCAGGAGGATCGCTTGAGCCCAGGAGTTTGAGGTTGCTGTGAGCTAGGCTGACACCACGGCACTCACTCTAGCCTGGACAAGAAAGTGAGACTCTGTCTCAAAAAAAAAAAAAAAAAAAAAAAAAAAAAAAAAAAAAAAACATTCTGTTGGAAGTGTTATCCAGGAAATGAAAAACTATCCTACATCACTGATAGAGTACATATAGATACACCTCCATCAAATGAAACTTAGTAATATCATAAAAGTTACAAATAGTATGCCATTTTACCTAATATTTTTACTTTTAAGAATTTATCCAATAGATGATGTAATCCACATGCAGGGAAATAAATGATCTCAAAGATTATTTATTGCAACATTGTTGGTGACGGCAGAAGGCTGGAAAGAATATAAATGTTTGTCACTAGGTCAGCAGTCAAATGTGTTACAAAAATTGCAACTATGTAGCAGCTATAAAGAATGTTTAAACTATTTTTGTAGAAGTAATGGAATTATCTCTTATTTTCTATATTAAATTAGAAAGATGCAATATGCAAAATAGGGAATATAGTATGTCACCATTGTGCAGACAAGGGAAAAATAATTTTCTTCTTGTATTATGGGTAAAACAGCTCTGAATGGTAAACAAGAATCTCACAGTGTTGGTCATCGCTCAAGAGCCATTAGCTTGAGCAACACCCCAGTGAGTTTTAACTCACTGCATAAAAGCTTTGCAGCCCTGTGGATGACTTGATTTGGAATTATTATTGCTAAGGTACATTTTTTTTTTTTTTTTTTTGAGACAGTGTCTTACTCTGTCGCCCGGGCTAGAGTGCCGTGGCGTAAGCCTAGCTCTCAGCAACCTCAAACTCCTGGGCTCAAGCAATCCTCCTGCCTCAGCCTCCCGAGTAGCTGGGACTACAGGCTTGTGCCACCATGTCTGGCTAATTTTTTCTATATATATTATTAGTTGTCCTGCTAATTTCTTTCTATTTTTTAGTAGAGACGGGGGTCTCGCTCTTGCTCAGGCAGGTCTCCAACTCCTGACCTTGAGCGATCCTCCCACCTCGGCCTCCCAGGGTGCTGGGATTACAGGCGTGAGCCACCACGCCTGGCTGCTAAGGTACATCTTAAATGCCATAAAAGTCTGTGCTTCACAATGGGCATGGTACCATGCAATTATTTTTTTAATCAATTGTGTGTTGTTTTGAGGTTCAATTTTATGTGTCAATCTGGAGGGTGTTTTTAAAATGAGATTAATACTGAAACCACTAGACTTAGAGTCAACCAGATTGCCCTCCCTAAGGTGAGCGGGTCTCCTGTAGTCAGTCGAAAGCCTGAGTAAAATAGAAAGACTGACCTCCTGGAACAAGGGGACTCCCCCCACCCAGCAGATTTCATCTGCACCTGGGGCTCACCTGGGTGTCCAGCCTGTGGCGCAGACCACAAATTTGGACTTGCCGGCCTCCCGAGTCATGGGAGCAATGCTGCTGTAGTGCCTCGTAATCCCTGCAGCTCTGAGCTGTGCATTTTTGGGAGTCCAAGAGCGAGTTGCCAGCAGGGTCAGTGCCTCCTGAGGCTGTGAGCGAGAATCCGCCCAGGCAGGTCTCCTGGCTTCTGGCGGTTCACTGGTCTTGTAGACCCATCTCCCCGATCTCCAACTGCCTCCACCTGCCTGGGCTTTCTCCTTGTGCGCCGCCTGGCTGTGTCCAGATTTTCCCACTCTGTAAAGACAGAGTCATACGGGAGCAGAGCCCACTCTGATGACCTCGTTTTATCTTGATCATCTGCAAAGGCCCTATGTACAAATAAGGTCACAGGCACAGGCCGGGCGCGGCGGCTCACGCCTGCAATCCTAGCACTCTGGGAGGCCGAGGCGGGCGGTTCACTCGAGGTCAGGAGTTCAAGACCAGCCTGAGCAAGAGCAAGACCCCATCTCTACTATAAATAGAAAGAAATTAATTGGCCAACTAAAATATATATAGAAAAAATTAGCCGGGCATGGTGGCGCATACCTGTAGTCCCAGCTACTCGGGAGGCTGAGGCAGGAGGATTGCTTGAGCCCAGGAGTTTGAGGTTGCTGTGAGCTAGGCTGATGCCACGGCACTCACTCTAGCCTGGGCAACAAAGCGAGACTCTGTCTCAAAAAAAAAAAAAAAAAAAAAATGATCGCAGGCACAGGTCCAGCGGTTAGGACTTCGACATCTTTCTGAGGATGCATCTCAACGTACAACAGTCTTTGCTTCCTCACCTTTAACCAAAGGAGGGTGGCTAAAGCCCTTCCTCCTGGGTGGGCCCTAATATGCAGTTTTTGTTCCCTGAGTTTCTTACCTCATTAGCCTCTCCAGGTCTGAGTTGCTGTATTTGGAACCAGCCGGTGCCTTGTGGGGCAGAAAAACCCTGTCGGTTGGATCTTTCCAGATGGTAGCCTCTCCTTCCCACTGCTTTTCTGTAGGCAAATGCATGACACACAGTCGCACTGAAATGTCAGGAAAACAATAATTTTTGACATAAGCGTGTCCCATGCAATATTTGGAACTTGCTTGTACTAAAAGGTGCCTATTGTCTACAAGAAACTTAAATTTAACTGGTGGTCCTCCATTTTCATTTGTGAAGTCTGGAGATCCTACCTTGGTAGCTCTACAATATTTTCAAACATTTTAATCACACATACCGTGTTATTGGAAAATAAGACCTTCCCATAAAATAAGCCCCAGCAGGATCTCTAAGCATGTGTGCAATGGAAGCCCTACCCTGAAAATAAGCCCTAGTGACGGGCGTGGCTGCGCAGCGCGTCTGCACCACCCATGCGTGTCGTTGCAGAGCGGGAAGAAGACGAGCAGCCCTTCTCATCTGCCCTGTGAGAGCTCTATGGCTCTACAGGAGAGATTGGGGCCGATGGTTTTAAAGGAAATAGAGTCGCAAGAAATTCAGGATGGAATTTGGGGTTTGGAGAGTTATGATGATGTTCCAGAAGAAGACGACTCAACTCTATTTGAATAAATGTAGATGGTTGTACTGTACTTAAAAAAAAAATCTCTTGAAAATGAGCCCTAGCATGTCTTCTTGAAGAAAAATAAATATAAGACCCTGTCTTATTTTCAGGGAAACATGGTATATATCCATATATTTACTACATAGTATGTCTCCTTGGAAAGTGGCTCAGAAACCAGCTAACTGGGCATCGCCAGGAGAAAAATTCTCCTCTCAATGTTTGGACAAAAATTTAACAGGGCCAAGGGGTTCCCAGAGAACTGGACAGGCATCTTCCCTACTCTGTTTCCTTAGGGCAGAGAACACAGAATAAATATTGGTCAGGTGGAAATGAATTAAGAGATCTTCTTCACGCACGTGCACTTCTCGCTACCATGTACCTATGTCGTTAGCTCAATTATGAGCAAGGGACATTGATTATTGTCTTAGCCTTTAACAGAATAATTTTCCTTGGATGACTTTGAGGGGTGTATGTCTGTCTTATTTTTCTAAATGTCCCAAGACTTGCAGTTTTTAAGTTCTTAAATATGTTGTGGTGTATGTGTGTGTGTGTGTGTGTGTGTGTGTGTGTGTGTATGTTTAATAAATTCTCTTGTTGTGGACTGGCTAACTTTCTCATTTTGTTCGATGAAGGAGTGGGTCTAGATACTCAGGTCCACTTACGGACGCTCTAACAGAGGCAGAACTGCTGGTGCAGATTAATAATCTGTGCCTGGTTTCTATGCACCGCAGGAGGAAGGCTTAGGCAGCTTGCACTATTTTATTTTTCTGAAGAAATAACCCGTTCAGGACACTTTGCTGCTAAGAGAACGGGACCATCAGCAGTTTAATTGAGCTGAACATAAACGATCCTATTTAAATCTCTTAAAATCTGCAGAGGAAACAAATCTTTCCCTTGTTGAACGTTAAATGGAAACAAATTGTTAGAGAACTCTCCATGTTCATTTACCTCACTTCTCCCACGCCGCCAACATCAGAGAGAGAGAGAGAGAGAAAAAATGAGCCTTATAATAAAAAAAAGACCTTGATGCACAAAATATTTAGCATGATGCAAAACTCAAAATAAATTCCCTTAAAATAAAATAAGAAATTTCAGTTCTAAGAAAATTTGGAAGTTCCTGAAATACCCAGTAATTAAAATTACTCAGAGAGAATTGCATAATCTAGCCAGATGCAATTTGTACATCTACACTTCATTAATCTGGTGTTTCTTAAGCACACGCTACTGCATTACCTTTATTTTGAGGACACATTCAAGCTGCCAGAGGCTAATTAGGTAAATCATCGCTGCTATTTCAGAATAATTCATCTTTATTCTCCCATTACATAGCGGAATGATTGTCTCCGTTTGTCTCAATAACCCTTTTTCACAAGCCTCTAGGCTAATTTTTTTAATAATATGTTTCAATGTAAACCTAGCGCTCTGAAAGAGTAATCAGAACTTCTCAAAGTACCTTTTTTTTCCTGTAGACTTGGGACAATCAATATAGAAACTTACAAATAAACTAAGTAGCAGGGAAAACTCTGTCCCGGATACCCCCAAGTATCAACTATGCCTTCAAGACGTCTAACATCTCAAATCAATTACCCGGAGCATTTAAAAGTATTGCTTTTTACTTTAATGATTTAAAAAAAAACAAAACACATTTTTTCCCCCTTCCTGAATGCTATGGAATTGGTTTGAGAATCAAACTCTCAATGCATTTTCCAAGGAGTTCTTTTCTGAGAGCAGGAATTTTGTTAGACTTTAATGGAGCTGGGCAGCTCCTACAAGCGCTTGCTCATTCTTTATTTTCTGCTTGGGTATCATGAGCTGAACATCACGTCCAAACTGTGCTTCTGTAGGAATTTGGTGACATTTTCATCCTCCCATGATGTCAAAGTCTCATGACATTCACACCTGCCAGGCCCTCCACGTGGATGTCTTTCTTGTGCAAGCCACGATTCCTTGTTTCTCTGTGCCACAGCCGTTCCCATTCCCTGGCCCCACAGTGTGTTCCCCTGTCTAGCTCTCCAAGGAACAGGGAATGGAAAAAAATCAGCAACAAGGAAGATCTATCATTTAGGAGTGTCATGAAAGCTCACCTCCTCTCCCCATAAGCAAACAAACAAAATAGCCAACCACAATCAGTGCCCGTTGAGTTACACTTTCATTGCATGAATTGCTTCATGTCCCTTGCACTGTGGTGAATTCGAGAAACTGTATCTTTGCCACATAAAACATGCTATTGCCACCAGTGTAGCTTTAATAAATAGTGCATATCCCAAGAATGGAAAAACAAGCACCACATATACTCACCAGCAAACTGGTATTAACTGAGCAGCATCTAAGTGGACACACAGGTACTACAGTAATAGGGTATTGGGCAGGGGGGAGGGGGACAGGTATATACATACATAACGAGTGAGATGTGCACCATCTGGGGGATGGTCATGCTGGAGACTCAGACTTGTGGGGGCAGGGAGGAAAGGGCATTTATTGAAACCTTAAAATCTGTACCCCCATAATATGCCGAAATAAAAAATAAATAAATAAGAAAATTCAAACCTTTTCAAAAGAAAAAAAAAATAATGCGATTCCATGAAAGAGGCCCCGTGAAGCGTGTGTTCAATGCATTCTTTAAGGATCCTTCCAAAAGCGTCATTTGTGTTTGTGAAATTATATGGTCTCTTGTAACCTCTTCCCTGGTCCCTCTATTTATGGAGCTCAAATCTTGCCAGGCCTGGGTCGAGAACTATGTCAAGTATTTGAACAATGTTGCACTGTTGAATTCCTGAGTGCAGAGCAGCCCGCAGCCCGTCTCTGGTTTCCTAACAGTAACTGTCCTGTCCTCGTGAATTGAAGGTCTATGCTTCTATTTTGAACCGATCTGTTAGACTCATTAGCATCGCCGTTTGCTTGTCCTACATAGCCCGAGCGGCTTCTCGCTATAGGTGTGGGAGCCTCAGCTGTGGAAAATATTCAAATTATACCGGTGACCTTGTTAACAAGGAACTTGTGAGCGCATGTACCTCCATCGGAACTGTAATTTATAAAAATATAATTTGGCTGAAGAGCTCATAAAAATGGGTTAACCATTATTTTTTATGGTGTAGGCTGTTTTGTTGTTTCGTTCGGTATTTGTTATTCAAATTGCGATAATAAGAACAAGGCTTTTTACCATTCTCATTACAAGCCACGTAAGGCCTAACCCAAGCAGCGATTTGAGAGAAAAATGAGAGTGTGGGGTGCCGTGGTAATAGCAGCGGGTTTCTTTTAGGAGTAAAACAAACAAGCAGAGAAGAGTCAGCTGCACTCCCCGGACCAGGGACCAGGGCCCGGGTACCTGTCACTTCTGTGAGGCTGACGCCTTCCTGCCCCCTCCCTGCCCCCTCCCTGCCCCACTACGCTACCTGGCTCTCACTGTTTATCCAGGTACCTTAGACGACCACGTTAAAATATTTTTGTGGGATGTGGTGAGCATTGTGGAGGGGAAGGGGATACCTCTAACCCTTGCTACGGAGAGACAAAGATATACAATGTAACCAAAATGTTAAAAATATATATATTATGGGGTGTCAGGCAGGTGGGCGGGGGAGCAGATGATGGGTATATACATACATAGTGAGATATGCACTGTCTGGGGGATGGTCGCGCTTGAAGCTCTGACCTGAAGGGAGAGGGGTGGCAAGGGCAATATATGTAACCTTAACATTTGTACCTCCATAATATGCTGCAATAAAACAAAAAAAAGAAAAAAATTTCTTTTGTTTTAGACATAGCAGATCTTGCCCCTTTCTGGCTCAGAAACTTCCCATCAGTCCCTCTTGCCTTTCAAAAAGCCGACGACACACTTCTGTGTGGCCTTGGAAGTTTTCTGCCATGTGGTCCCCAAGCTGGTACGAGAGCTCCCCAGCTATGACAAGTGGAGCAATTGCCGCCCTCCCCAGCACCTGGCCCTCCCTGGCCGTCTGGCCTCTGTCGCCAGCATCCTCTCTCTCCTCCTCCTGGGGGCGGCCCCCCACGGAGCCTCACCTGGAGGCCAGCCCTCCCCCCAAAATTCCCCCTGATCTCCCCGGTGACCTTGTCTGCACCATGCAGAGGGGGCAGCTTCCTTCTTCTGAGCTCTCTGGCAGCTCCTTTTTGCACATCTGTGGTGTTCCAGGTTTAATAACCCTGGAGGGCGAAGACTCCTTTGTGTATTCCTCTCCTCACCTGTGAGACAGGTACACGATGCATATTCATTAACTTAAACTCTCAAACTTTGTTTTGTCAGAGCATGACTGAGCAGAGAATGGGGGGGAAACAATCTCGACTCTGGAATATACTATTTTCTCTGTTCCCCAGAAGTGCATTGCTGCAAAGTCCTGAGAGAGTGTCCGGTAAAGACTGACACTGGCATTTTCCCAGGAGCCGAGTGTGGGCCTGAGAAACTGGATAGGAGACCTGCATCCTGTCCGCGGGGCAACCTCACCGCAGACCTCTTATCTAGCGCCTCCCAGTGCTTTATATCGTTAAATCACCTTCTCAACATCAGCCAGGCCTTGCTTATCCACAGGGACTCGTTCTGAGAAGTGCATCAGTAGGCTGGTTCATCGTGGTGCAAACTCCACTGAGCATGCTTGCTCAAACCCAGACATTACAGCCTACTACCATGTTTCCCTGAAAATAAGACAGGGTCTTAGATTATTTATCTTTCCTCAAGAAGACACCCTAGGGCTTATTTTCAGGGCAAGTGTTATTTTTTTAAGTACGGTACAACCATCTACATTTATTCAGATAGAGTTAAGTCGTCTTCTTCTGGAACATCATCATCACTCTCCAAACCCCGAATCCCATCCTGAATGTCTTGCCACTCTATTTTCTTTAGAATCATCAGCCCCAATCTCTCACGTCGAACCATAGAGCTCTCCTGGGGCAGATGAGAAGGGCTGCTCGTCTTCTTTCCCGCTCCGCGATGACACGCATGGGTTGTGCAGACGCGCTGCGCGGCCACGCCCGTCACTAGGGCTTATTTTCGGGGTGGGGCTTCTATTGCTTAGACATCCTGCTAGGGCTTATTTTATGGGGAGGGCTTATTTTCCGGGACACATGGTAGGATCTCGCTGAGGAGCACACACAGACCTGCTGCGTGGCTCTCAGGAGATGTGGACAGTTGGGAAGAATATTTACACTGCAACAGGATAAACACATTACAACAGAATATTTTGCATCTCTGTTCTTAGATGCCTTTCAGGCTCTCTTCCACCTGCCATGCCAGCACCCTCTTTCCAATCTCTCCTCTCTCTCTTCCTATTAGCATTGTATCTTCCTGCCATGATTTTTGTGTGGAGCAAATAATACCTGTCTCCTCCAGGCTCCAAACTCGGGTCCAATTGCTTCTCTCCCAGTGTTCAAAGATCCTTCAGTGCTCTCTCGTCCAAAAAGGACCTTCTGTTGCCGCCCACCAGCATCAGAAGGGAGACAGAGCAGGGCACAGGTGTCCTGTCTCCCTGGAAGCATTCTGACTTTCTTGGGAAGCAGAAGCAGCTGTGGTTCTACTAACACTTTTCTTTTTCATGTCAAAGATCTGCAGCCCCCTGGGGAGGACGTTGGCAAGGGGCAAGGACAGATCCGTTTCTTAGAGCTCTGCCAGGACAGCACCTGGAACAGAGAACGAGGAGCCCGGGCTGGCGGAGATATATCTAGTGGAATGGCCCCCTCGAGGAGTGAACGCCTCCTTGCATGTCCAAGTTGCTACAAAGATATTCTTACACTGATCTACAGCCAAACTCCTTATAATAGCTAACCACAGGTTTCCTTCTTCTCAAAATTGTATAAATAAAATTGTACAGTGGTTAGAGTTTAAATCTGTAAACTTACTGGTGAGGGGGGAAGATTTGTCCATACATCTTGAGAATGTCAACGAGGACCAGGATTTCTGACGTGCTCCTCGGAATATCAGTTCTACAGGATGTTAAGAAATGTGACAAGAAAAACATAATACCAGGCTGTGTGCTCTACTAGGTCCAGTAAATATCGGATTGGATGACGGTGGACTGGTTTTCACTACTGCGCCGCTAGGGCTAGGGAAGCATGATCAGGCATGCTAGATGTGGTTGACCACGAAGACTTTGTTGGGGACACTCTCGGGGGACCTAGGTTTACACAGAGAAGGCCTTGGGGACAACTACACGGTGCACAGTCAGTGGAAAGTGTGTCTCGGGCAATGCCAGGTCAGAGATCACACTTAGCGTTCAACAGCCCAGAGGGCCAGACTGCTTTGCAATGTCACGATCCTCCACCCAGAGCAGGGGATAGTCCCTGTCCCATGCAGGGGACGCCCCTGCATGTTCATTTCCAGAGTCCTCACACCCCGACACTGCTATGTCCAGCTAGCCACCTCTGGTGTCCCTGCTTCAATCCCATCAGCGGGCGTGAGTTTGAGAAGACATCAGGCCGGGCGCGGTGGCTCATGCCTGTCTGTGATCCTAGCAACTCTGGGAGGCCGAGGCGGGCGGATGGCTCGAGGTCAGGAGTTCGAAACCAGCCTGAGCAAGAGCGAGACCCCGTCTCTACTATAAATAGAAAGAAACTAATCGGCCAACTAATATATATAATAGAAAAAATTAGCCGGGCATGGCGGTGCATGCCTGTAGTCCCAGCTACTCGGGAGGCTGAGGCAGGAGGATCGCTTGAGCCCAGGAGTGTGAGGTTGCTGTGAGCTAGGCCGATGCCGTGGCACTCTAGCCCAGACAACAAGAGTGAGACTCTGTCTCAAAAAAAAAAAAAAAGACGAATTAATGAGCTCAAAAGATTAACCATCGTGATTTTATAGCCACTGGTCAGCCAGGAGGGAAAGGCGGTTGCCGGGCGTCAGGCTCATTATCTGCTCTGACCAGAGGTGACAGCCTGCAGGGCAGGGCAGGCTTCCTCCGGGGCGAGCAGAGGGGAGGAGCCGTCCCACTCCCCGACCCGCCCTTCACCCCTCCTGGGCTAAGTCATGTCTCACTCGCAGAGAGGGAAGACACCGAGATGTCAGAATATGACAATGCCCTCTTTTTATTCAACCGGTGTCTTTGTTATATCCACACGCATAGCAGAACTTTTCAAGGCTGTCCTGACGTGCAGCACATGCTGACCCGCTGGCCGGGCGGGAAGCACGGTGTCCCCGCTCTTCTGGAAGGGTGCTGTCACCAAGGGGGAGGCTCCTCTCCCATCTCCCGGCTGCTCTGGTGGCCCACGCCTCCTCCTCCTCATCCACTCACTCAGCTGGGTTTCCGATCAAGGCTCCCACCCACGTGGAGCAATCATCAAACCACTGCTCCCACCTCTGCCGATCCGGTTAGCCTGTGATGGTTTTTTTTTTTTTTTAAATCCCTTGAATATAAAAGAAGATGGATATTATCATCCCATGAAAGACCGTTTTTTACTATACTCTCTCAACCAATCCTTAGAACAACACTGCTACAAAAAAAAGAGAGAGAGGGAGAGAGAGAGAGAGAGAGAAAAGGAGTTGTACTACACCGTGTTGTCATGGCAACAAAAATACTAAGCTCCCTGGAAGAGAAAGTGTTTGGAAAAGTCAAAGATATGAGGATAACATTCGGATGACTCGAAGATAACCTGTGTGCATATACGTGTGTATCAATGTATATATATCTATTCCTCTTACTAAAACTATTTTGTTTTTTTTTTTGAATAAGGGACTTAAGGTGAAAATTAAACGAATAAATGTAATAAAAAAACAAACACCCTTTATTCTAAACTTGTGACTTCTGTAGCTTTTTAACTTTGAATGGCTCGCTTTGTGTTTTTTTGTTTTGTTTTGTTTTGTTTTGTTTTGTTTTATGGGGATTTATTGTGCTTTTATGTTTGGCCTCTAACTCCGTAGTCCTCCACCCTGCAGACTGTGGACCGGCAGTGGTCCAGGGCCCCCCAGGAGCCAGGCTGCACAGCAAGAGATGTGTGGCAGGCCAGCAAGAGAGACGCCCACCTGCACCCACCTGCACCCACCTGTGCACACCTGCACCCACCTGTGCACACCTGCGTCCACCTGTGCACACCTGCGCCCACCTGTGCACACCTGCACGCACCTGTACCCCCAGCCACGCCCCATCGCTCCAGCACTGACGAGCCCCTCCCACCATCAGGTCAGCGGGGGCATTGGACCCTCCCAGGAGCCCAAACCCCACTGCAAACTGCACGTGCGAGGGGTCCAGGTTGCTTGCACCCTTCAAGAATCCAACGCCTAATGATCCGAACTAGAGCCTAGGCAGCGACGCTTGCCCTGGCCCCCCTCTCCTCCCCACGCCCCGTGGAGAAACTGCCTTCCAATGTCTTCCTCCTTGTCTCCTGCACCACAAACTGCCTTCTCTTGCCATCCTTAGTTCAGTGCGGTTCCAAGTTTCCCGGGAAAGGGAGGTCCAGTGGGGGTCCCTGGGCTCTGTCTTAGCTTGGGCAGAAGGACCGCGTGCTCTGTGCAGGGGTATTCCTGTGTCACGCTGCCAAAGAGGGTGTGTGTGCAGCCACCTGGGGCTTTAGGGCTGTAGGATTTCACGCCCCATGTGTGTCTGTGAGTGAGGAGCAAGTAATGTACTTATCCCAAATGATATTACCTGGGAGTTTCTACCAACGTATGTCTCTCTTACTCTCTCTTACCAAATTTGACCCCACAGGAGGTAAAGAAATATAACATGTTTCTGTTCAGGCTACATTGTTAATCACGGTGGCTTCCTGCTCTTAACTGTATGTACTCGGTTAGCCCGAATTATTATAAACAGTGTGACTATCTATCGATAGTGTTGACAAAAACTAACTTTTGGAATTTTCCTTTCTGCAAAAGTATGTTTAAATTTATTTTGATTTCAACAGACACATGAAATTCGAACAATATTAAAAATTAACCACCACCCCCAGACACACATGTGTTTTTTCAAGATCATATGCATCATGGTTATGTCCTTATCATCTTCAGAATTTGGGATTGCACATTTTTATCACATACTAATATCATTTTCCCATAGAAAACACAAGTAATTTTGGCTTCTACATATGTCTATTTAAGTATGCATGGCCCGGAAGCCAGTTTTTATTAGGTTAAGCTCTGACGGCTGATTAAAGTCAATAGCCGGCATCCTTCAGGGTTTGCTTAGGCACCGGCTGATATGAGAGCAGAATGCTCGGACTCCCTAATACGAAAGGATTATAGACCATTGTCATGCGATCCGCAAACACGCACGTGAATATTTAACCTTCTGGACAGCCTGAGCTCTGTGAGAAAAACACGGCCACCCTCGGCAACAAATCCCACCTCTGAGATCTGCATTTTCATTAATAACTCGGCCAAGAGCATGTTTCTTCTGTAAACACTCCAGATGGATTTCACAGAAGAACATCCGGTTGATTCAGCAGAAATGTTGCAAAAAGACTAAATAGCATACACTAATTCCCCTTCTCTCTTCAAAAAGGCGAACTAGCTCTGGGACTGGCAACTTTTCTGAGCTTTCCCGGTGAATCCCTGCACCACTGAGATCCACTGAGCCAAGGACATGAACAGAATGAAAAAAACTCTCTAAAACAAACAAATAAAAACCTATTCAGCTCTAAGTGCATTCTCACCCCCTCTGTCCCCACCTCCCTGGTTTGTAGTCAGTCAATAAATTCCAATGAGTCATGTTTGAGAAACAAAAGGGTCTCTTCTTCCCCCATTCTGAAGATGCTATTGGATTTTACACAGCCCGGCCAGCTACCAGTGGTGACATGGGACAGGGAATGCCAGAAACTTATCTAGACCCCTCGACAGAAGCTTAGAGTAGTTTATAGAAATTTGTACCGGGCAAATTTACCCACCAGTTTATACTTGAAACTGGTCACAGGCTAGAATTCCAGACCTGGAAGGTGTCTTTAGTATTATTTAAACTGACTGCTTTTACTTTATTATTATTATTATTGCCTCTAGAAAAACTCTTTTTTCAAGTGAGATCTTATTCAGAGGCCCAAAATGCAAAATAGATAAGAGCAAGGTGGCTTCCGCGGAGGACTTTGCCAAGCACAGGTTTTAAGTGACTTCAAAGGTTGGTCATGTTTTACAGACATAGTACTAAGGTTTCCAGAAAGCGAAGGACTCTCATTTAAAAGATTCTTTCAGTCATCAGTTAAGTAACATGTAACATTGGACATACCTTATTTGAAAGTCGGAGTTGAAACTGAAGGTGGAAAGACATCCCATTTCCCTGCTGAGGTTACCTGTGACTCTACCCAATTTTCTCTCTTTTTCCCATGACTGGTTTTGTAAATATATTAACGAACACATATGCATTGTGATTAATTCGAAATCATTGACAATTGCGAGAAAAATTTAAAAGGCAAATACTGATAACATTTTGGTGCATTTCTCTTTATTCATGTATGTTTGTGAGCGTGTGTGCATGCATGTATATTTAAACAAAATTGGGACTCACATAATGTTGTTATCTTGTCTCATATATTTAACTAATATAAAAACATGAAAATTATATTTCCATGCCATTCATTATTCTTTAAAAACGCAATATTTCATTTGAGTAGAGTCCCAAACGGCCAACATATCCTAAATTATTAAATCATTTTCCTATTTGAGATAATTAAGAAATAAACTTCCTTGTAAATAAATTTTGTGTACAGCTATGATAATGTCTCCCGAAGACACACCTAGAATTATCATACTAGTGTGAAAGGCATGGCCATGCTTAATATTAGTCATTTATGTTGCCAAATTTCCCTGGAAAATCTTGACCACAGCACTACCATTCCATTTAAGTCTTCTCTTTTACAATAATTTGATGTGATATCACCCTACTGTTTTAGTTTAATTTGTGGTGATCTATCAGTACGGACTTTTTTATTGCGTGTTTATCAGCTGCTTACGTTTCTTTTGCTAATGGCCTTTCTCAGCCCTGTCGCCATTTTCTAGTGGGTTGTTCCACTTTTTTGTTTTCATTAAACATGATGGTTTTAAATTGATAATTTTAATGTTAACGCTTTGAGTTTCAACTACTGACGGTTAACGTGGTAGTCACAATGGGCTTGCCTTTCTCACAAGGTCTGCGTGGAGAAAACGAGAAAAAAGACAAAAAAATTGCTCAGTGAACAACAATCAATGCCACTATTGATTAAATGCCAATACTGAGTGTTTAGCCTGAGAGCAATGATAGGCTTCACTAAACCTGCCACCCCCTTCCTGCCCCCAAGTCACCGGCCCCGTCACACGTCACTGAAATTTGGAAACCGACCTTTCCGGGGTGGAACTACCAATAAAAACCTGTAAACTGAGGCAGGGCAAGCCAGTGACCAGGGCCGTCCTGCAGGGAGGGCCCTTTCCCGGCGCTGACTGGCTGCCGGGTCGCCCTCCCGACAGGGACAAACGCCACGCACCCCTGAAGCCAGGGCTGGGGGCTCGGGGAGAACTCAGGGTGCAACGTCCTGGTCTCCCCTCTTTTAAACGTGTGCCCGTATTTTGTGCTGCTTCTTTGACACGTCTCGTGGTTTAGGCAAATGAGGAAAAGTCCATCTACAACGTGCAGGATGGGATTCCACAAGGAAAGGGGCCCGGCTAACGCAGGTGAGCTCAGTGTTCCGGGTGGTCAGGTGGACGGGTGGCGTCTGGCCCCGGTCTTGTTTCTTTTCCTTTTTCTTTTTTTTTGAGACAGAGTCTCACTCTGTTGTCGCCCGGGCTAGAGTGAGTGCCGTGGTGTCAGCCTAGCTCACAGCAACCTCAAACTCCTGGGGTCGAGCGATCCTCCTGCCTCAGCCTCCCGAGTAGCTGGGACTACAGGCACGTGCCACCATGCCCGGCTATTTTTTTCTATATATATTAGCTGGCCAATTAATTTCTTTCTATTTATAATAGAGACGGGGTCTCGCTCTTGCTCAGGCTGGTTTCGAACTCCTGACCTTGAGCGATTCACCTGCCTCTGCCTCCCAGAGTGCTAGGATTGCAGGTGTGAGCCACTGCGCCCTGCCAGGTCTTGTCTCCTGGTTCCTCCTACGCCAACGTGGCTCCGAGGGGGCTGGACAGTCCCTGAAATGAACGCGTGTGGCTTTGCACCGGGGTCTGTGTCCTGTCTACCCTCTGACCTCTCTGTGCACGGTGGCCGCTCCTCCCCAGGCTGGTTCTTTGTCGGACTCCACTTTGATTTCACCCAACCCGGTGAGCTCATCCTGAAGCTCCTCCTGAGGAGGTGAGTTTTCTTTTCTGTGCGGCTTCTTCTCTCGTTCTGAAATGGTTTTTTTATGAGAGAAGCATCAGATACAAGTCTGTCTCCCCATCTCCTTCCTAGCTTTATTCTTTTCTAGTGGCCACATTAAAAAAAAAAAAAAAAAAAAAAAACAACGTTAAAGAAACAGGACATTTTTTATGTTAGTAATATTTTATTCAGCCCAACATACATGCGTAACTATTATCATCGTAACAAGTGGTCAATATAAATAATTACAGAGGAGATACTTTGAATTCCTTTTCCTCAGAGCAGGTCTTTGAGATCCAGCGTGTTCCTGCACTGACCTCAGATCTCATTTCTTTTCTTTTTTTTTTTTTTTTTTTTTGAGACAGAGTCTCACTCTGTTGCCCAGGCTAGAGTGAGTGCCGTGGCGTCAGCCTGGCTCACAGCAACCTCAAACTCCTGGGCTCAAGCAATCCTTCCTGCCTCAGCCTCCCGAGTAGCTGGGACTACAGGCATGTGCTACCATGCCCGGCTAATTTTTTGTATATGTATTTTTAGTTGGTCAATTAATTTTTTTCTATTTTTGGTAGAGACGGGGTCTCGCTCAGGCTGGTTTCGAACTCCTGACCTTGAGCAATCCGCCCGCCTCGGCCTCCCAAAATGCTAGGATTACAGGCGTGAGCCACCATGCCCGGCCAGATCTCATTTCTTGCAGGAGCCACATTTCGAGTGCTCCGTGACCCCAGGAAGCGTGGCCCGCACGTGTGGGAAGTGCAGCTCTGGACTTGGGACGATGGTGTCAGGAAGGGAATCAAACTGTGCGCTCGGCTGCGCACAAGCAAGAGCTGGGATGCCTGTCGCACGAGTGAGCGTGTGTGAGCATGCATGCGGTACCTGTGCGGCACAGTTGCTCATGCACGCAAACACTGCCACGCGTGTGCTCTCGATTCGTGAAAAGCCCCGAGACCAAGAGCTTCGGGAAAGCGTTTCCAAAAATAATTCTTCGGAAAACTGTTTTAGCGTCACTTGCCAAATGTGTCCCTCTGGCTGCTTGCCAGGGTCTTTCTTACGGAAAAGAAGCCCAGGTGGAGGATTTCCCAAGGGACTGATCCCTTCTCCCCATTGGAGAGAGACCATCTGCCGAACCCTTGATCCAGCAGTGCCCAACAGACAGACTGCGGCTCGCAGGTGTCATGGGCGGCCTGGTGGTAGTTAAGACAGAAACACACAACAACAGTGAACTTGAGTGTTTAGGTGAGGCATGTCCTCTCCGCCTCCTCCCAGCATCTCTGCATGATTCCATTGCCTGCCTCCCTCCCAAGGCATCCCCGCCGTCTCTGCTCCAGGTGTTTGAGATTCAGGGCTGGATAAATCCAGGCGAACAGGGAGCAGAGAGCCTGAGCCTCTGGGGCTTGCAGCTTGACTGACTTTCATGCAATTGCTTTCCACCTTCAAACCATCACCGGTGGATTACCACGTCCACGCTTAGCATGTTGCTAGTGGCATTTAATACACTCTCCCTGGGAGCCCAGGGAGAGATTTTTTTTTTTTCCTGTTTTGATACTAGAATAGCTGAGCTTCTTCGGGGCAAATAATCAGGAAATCAAGAATCATTTCCTCTTCTATTTGCAGCTTGCAAAGTCTGCCAGAAAACCGGCAGCCACGTTTTCATCCTGCTTCTAGCTAATGCGTACGCAGGACAGTACTGCTGTTGTTTTCCGTTCAACTCTCCCTTCGCCATAGCTTGTCTTCCAAACTATGCTCACTTTTCTGCAGGAATTTCCT
Source organism: Microcebus murinus (assembly GCF_040939455.1). Lineage (NCBI taxonomy): Eukaryota > Metazoa > Chordata > Mammalia > Primates > Cheirogaleidae > Microcebus > Microcebus murinus. Next base: position 24,146,658 of record NC_134128.1, read on the forward strand.
CAGAGACTTATTTAATTTTCATTTTATTTTGTGGTGCTATTTCTATTTAAGGTGGAGATTCAATCTCTCTCTCTCTCTCTCTCTCTCTCTCTCTCTCCCCCATAAAGTTGAATTTACATAAATTGAATGAATTTATCGTAAAATTCCATTATGTAATTTTAGTGCAAAATAGTTACCACTGCATTTAATATTATTAGGCCCTATGTTTATTTTTCATATCTTCCCAATTTATTGCTCCATTATGCCCATAGCACAGGCTACTAGCGAAATTCAGAAGTAAGCTCAACACAGCAATTTGATGAGGTTCTCATGCCTCCCTTTTCAGTGCGGGAACAGGAGGGAAAAGCAAAATAGGAACATCTATTGGGTTAGAAAAGAAAACACTCAAACTTCCAGAGTACAAAAAAAAAAAAAAATCTATGAAAGCATACTTCATTCTTATGAAAATTTGTGATGCACTTTGGGTTTCAATTTCCAATGATATTCCCAAAGGCTTCTCTTTCATAGATTCGGTCAAATATAAGATTTCTAAAAATAAATAAATAAACAAAAATAAAAAAATGTCCTAGGATTCTTTTTCACCAGGCTTTTCCCTAATGAATTCGGTACTTTTTGATATCACATCTTTCTACACTATATAACAATAATTAAACACAGTTTTCAAAAGGGCATCCAGAAGAATCACTTTTTATTTTGGATTGTGCGTGCCAAAGAACAGATTTTGCACACTCCCAAAATAGACTGGTTATCTGACTAATACTTCGGATACTTTGACATTTTCTTTTTTGTATGCGTGGACAACATCTCAGAGAATGTTGGTAATTCACAGAGGTTAATTCTGTTTACACATATTTTCCCTAAGTCTGGTTATGGTCTGCTGTCTTAGACTGTACTTAAACTTCCCAAATATATGCCCCTATATCAGCCTGCACTGCCATGCTCCAAAATAATATCTTTTAATTAAACTGTCATTTCCCCTATATTACTAACCTACCTCAGAACTAACATTTATCCTTCACAAAACTGTTGAACCAATTAAAAATAATTGATTGAGAAAAATATTCCTAGGGTTAGAATCTGAGGTCCTCTGATGTCTTCCTTCACATTCTGCTAACTTTTTCCCCTTCTGAGTCAAAATTAGCACTCTTTATCTTCTAGTTCAAGAATTAAAGATATTCGTATACACTTCCCATCTTTAATAAACTTGTTAAAATAACGTCTTAAAACGCACGTCACGTCTTTTATAAATTTTTTCGAGGTTTCTCAAGAACTATTATTTATGCACTTAGCATTTCAACAAATATTTGTTGGACATGCGCCATGTGTTAGAAGCTCTTCTTGGAGTTGGGACTGTCAGGTACATTGGCAAGCACATGTTACCTGTCTGTACCCATGAAAAATCATATCCTAATAGTTGCAGATTTTTATACGAAATATATTTTCTATAGCCCTTTATTTATTGGACTTTCGTGCTGTTTATGTCTCTACTACATGAGGTTTGTGAGGTCAAAGCCCCCTTTACACTTAACCCAGTTTGTCATTCAGTAGATATTAACAAGTGCTGGATAGATGGATGGATGGGTGGATGGATGGATGGATGGATGGATGGATGGATGGATGGATGAATCTTTTATCCAAGTGTTTCTCTCACTCTATCTCCTAGATCTAAACTCCCTGTAAAATTATCTTTGTACATATGATCAAGCCTCTTTGAATCTCTTTCCCTTTGAACTCTATGGTATTTATTTTATTTAGTTTTTGTGTGTTTATTTGTTTTCTTAAAAGCTCAGCTGCAAATGAACATGACAGTGTAGGACAGAAATGACTACAGTCTGATTAATTATTGGAAATGCAATTCTGGTTTGGGCATCAGGATTTGGATGAACAGGAAACGAGAGACAAAGCAGCAAGGAACTGTGAGTTTGGAAGTGCTGACACATTTGTGTACGTGTCTCTAACACTTTTTGTACATCAGATATGAAGTGTTTGGAACAGCTGAATGTCGTGTGTTGGCTCTTCTACTCGTGGAAAATAGTTGACTATCTCAGAAATACATGAAAAGCTGCTTTTGGAGTTTCACTTCAAGTCTCTGATGAATGCCAACACGTGCATCATTTGCGAGCAATTATTTAAACAGATCATTCGCTTACGTTTTAGTTCGAATAACTGTAAGTTTCACAGTCGGCAAAGGACTTCCCACTTTATCATTTCATCTTGTTTCCCCAAAAACTTGAAGGTGAGGTGGGAAAGAGAGAAACCAGTGCCCCATTTTGCAAATGGGGGAGTCGGGAGATACCAGCGGCTGCTGGAAAGTGGATAAATTCAGAACTTCCCTCAAGTTTCCTGGACTTCAGGCTCAGACACTTTCTCCAGAAAGTGACTTTGCCCAAGCTGAGATTCAGTCACCAGGTGACCAGTGTTTCAAGAGACAAAAAAAACCAAAGCCCACCATGTGCCTGAGGACGTAGGTCAGACTTTGCATTCGCTTTGCTGGAGGGCTTCCTTGCTAGGCCTAAGAAATGATGGGCGGAGTAGACAGAACTCTGTCCTTGGAATCACTACATGCTCTCTAGCGGGTATGTCAGAGGTCACCACTCAAGATGCCCGAGAGGGCTCTTTTAACAACGGCAGAGTAAATATAAACACATGGCTCGTTGCAAGTGGGACCCGGCACGGGTCTTTAGAAAGAATTCAAAGGTAAAGTTGCAATCGCTACCCCAAACTTATACCCTGTAAGCCTAAATCTCTGGCATCCAGAGGAATAATGAGTTGATAATATGACCGCATTCCTGAAGGAGGACTGTGAAAAAAAAAACTCACAGCGACAGGTTGACGAACCTTAGTCCCATCCGTGTGAAAGCGCTAAAACCCACGCAAGAGTTAGGGGCGTGCTGAGGAGAAATGCAAACCCTCTCAGTGGCAAAAGGCAAAGCCGTTTCTATAATGGAATTCCTTGCGTAACTAATCAAGATTTTTGCAGGGCTGTACGTCAGTAGGCGACCAAAGGAAAGGACATAATTTACTTCCATCTCTACACGATTCGCTTTGACCTTCAAGCGAAATCACTCACGTTGGTATTTCCTGCAGCACATATATCCTACTCCACGCAGACTGGGTGTTTATTAGTAAATATTTTCTTTCTTAATTAAAGCTTTCATGTTAAAGCTTAAAACGTCTTGTTATATATAAGCTAGAGGGGATGGTTTGTCATAGATTGAGCGCCAGGCACACTGCGTAGCATGTTTTAATCCCCAGCGCTGTTCAACGACCGACGGGTGTGAATGCATCGGCCAAGAGAACAGAGAAAGGTGGGCTCCTCTCTGATTAAAAGACGAAGAGAAAGGTTTCCTAGGAATCCATCCATAAATAGATATTTCAAATATATGAAGTATCTGATGTTAAGAGAATTTTTTTTATTTTTTTATTTTTAATTTAATTTAATTTTAGCATATTATGGGGGTACAAGTGTTAAGGTTACATATATTGTCCTTGCCCTCCCTCCCGAGTCAGAGCTTCAAGCATGCCCATCCCCTAGACGGTGCACATCTCACTCATTATGTGTGTATATACCCATCCCCTCCTCCCCACTCCCACCTGCCCGACACCCGGTAAATGTTTTATGGTTCCTATTCTGTCACCAACAGTTTCCGTGTAAACTCAGCGAACGACTTCACCATCCCTGCACCTGGGTGTTGGCGTCATAATCTGCTGGCTGCGAGTTGGAAACACACTCGATCCCACAACACCCAGGATTTAAAAGCACCCGACATCCTGCCAGAGGGATCTTGAATGCTGTCCCGTCTCCAACACATTCAGAGCAGCCCCCTACTCTGCCCCGGTTCGTAGTCGAAAGCTATTCTTAGACACCCCTTCTCCCCACCTCGGGTGTGGGCTCAGGTTTGGGAACAGTTGTGTGAGTTTCGGCCAAGGGGGGTGTCCGAGGCTGGTGCTTGGGCGCCTCTGAGCCTGACTCACTGCCGGGCCTTCCTAAGGCCGGAAAGAGGCACAAACCGGTAACACAGGCACTTTTTATTACGGGTGTGCTGATCGTTCTGAGTATTTGTTCCTCGAATCTTAAGAAACATTGGGGCTTGGGGAACTTTGATTTGGAAACCCGTGAAAGGTTTTCGATGCAACGGGGAAAAGACTTTTCCCCCCCACTATTTTTTGTCAGCAATCAGAGTTGAGTTCGGCTCTGCCAGATCCCAATGTTTTGCAGAGAGGAACATCAGCTCCAGGGAGAAGACCCCGTTGTGGCATTAATGACACCCCCATCGAGGCTCACGGGAGCGATCTGAGAGGTGCTACATCCTCTCTCTGAACAGGTAGGAATAAGAGCCTGTGAAATGCAGGGTATTGCTGCCAAGATCGATGCAGGGACCCTGAGGCCAAATAAGGCACACATTTCACACGGACATTTACCCCCCCCCCCCACATTAACACTCAGGGCCTGCAGCTGCGTTCTTTGCTTATCGGACGGAGCAGCTCTGAAGTTTTAAAAATGAAACAGCATTCCTTCTAACTCTGTGATGGCGAATGCGTTCGTATTTCTGACTGGAAGGTTAAAACACCATGAGCTGTATTACGCGAGCTATTGGGAGATCATTTTCCTGGCAAGCGTGAATAGAAACACTGGGCAGGTGGAACTGAGTTCCTGGAAAAAGTAATATGAATTGTGGGTCTGCAGATGATATGAGTCACAGACTTGGGCCATGCACTGTCGAAAAAGAATCAGTGTAATGTGCTGCAACTTCTGGAGAAAAAGCTTCACAGTTCTTAGAATGATCTAACTGGTGTTTAGGAACATAAACACAACATGTTCCTACTCTTCAAAAAAATCGCGTCGGGTCTGCGCATGGAATGCTGTGCGTGCGAGTTATCTCTACTGTTGATGATGTGAGCAGCCAGATAAATTATTAATATTACGGTAGTGAAGGGACGAGAGAACAGCTGTCCCATTGCAGTGAAAGGGATGTCCCCCCGTGGGACAACTGGCTGAAAAATTCGGGCTCTTCTGTCTGAAAAAAGACGAAGCTCGAAGTGAAGAAACCATCGAGGCTTGTAGATCACAAAAGGCGTCACTCCTGTGGTCTTGGAGCTGTCAGCCAAGTCCCAAAATATTTAAACCGTGGGGTTGTCTTTGAAGTTTGAACAGGCCGGTTTTAAGGACAGATGAAAGGAGGTATTTTTATACAGTGGGAAGGAAATTTATGGAAGTTTTCAGAAGTTACAGGCTGAAAACACCGTCAGGGGGCATGACAGGTCCGTATAAGGTTTCTGTGGGGAAGCTCTGGGTGCGTGAGATGGCTTTTAAGGGAATAGAAAGAAAACCGTGTTCTTTGTGACATTCTCCTAGTTCCACTCTCTAAGTCGTAAAACACGCGGAGACAAAAATTACTCGTTTTAAGGTGTTCATAGTCGTTAATGAGCTTTCACGTCGGGAGTTAGGGTAGAAGTACTAACACGACATCTGTCAGTGCCCGGCTGGGCTGTGATTTCTAAAATTCCTCTTTCCGGAAGAGATCAGTGTTCTTCGACCGGGGGACGTGACCTCCGTAGACTTCTGGTGCTCAGCGACACCCCCTCAACTCCGACATGTGGAAACTTCCCCCTTTGCCTTGGAGGGGAGCAGACAAAAATCCGCATTTCTGCTACATTTTTGTCATTGCCGGGGAATGGGGGTCACACAAAACCCACGTCTCCCCTTCATTCTCCTTCCCTGTTGCAATCCCGTTGCAGCTAAATAGCGAGTTCTTTACAGCCCGTACTTTTCCCCGTGGGTTTGCCTCCTGACTTAGACAATTTCCACAGAAGTACCTTTCCCTCTTTCCTTGCCACCTGTTTACACTGAACAACCACTTCCTAAGGATCTAGCAAGAGGCCGGTACGGCCCTCTCACGCACAGATTTCTGATCCATCTTCCCACAACCCAGGCAAGTGCGGGGTGGACGTCAGGGCTGGGCCGGCTGGGCGGTTGCTCTGGCCCCACTCTGGGCTGCTGGACCCTTTGTGTAGCCGGGGCCCTGCATTGCATGTTGCACTGGGCCTTGCAGACAACGTAGCAGGTCCTGGAGAAAGGCACTCGGACCCTCATTCCGTAAACAGAGCAAGCAGCGTTCCCAGGCAGTGACCGCCTCGTCTGCAAGAGGGGCTGGGCTGGCGCATGGCTGAAGGGGGTTTCCAAATTCGGGGGGTCGGACACCAAAGCTTCCACAGTCGTGGCCGCCCCCTGCCCTGGGAACATGTCCCTCCACCCCAACATCCTGCCCCCCGGAAGAGCCTCCCTGGGCAGGGTGGGTTTTGCAGCAGCTCAGGGAGACGCACGGCGGCTGTGTGAGTTTCCGATGGAGACCGGCTTCCTCTTGCTGACCTTGGACAGACTGACCCTCGCCTAGCAGAGCTGGGTGGCGGGTGAGGGCGGGAGGGAGAAGACGTCCAACCCCAGTGAAATGAGCCCTTCTGGCCCGGCCCTCCCGCACACACGCTGCTCTGCAGGGTCACTTCCTCCTTGCCAGGCCTTCCTGTCACCCCCAGGGCCGCCCAGGGGGAGCCGGGGACCGTGACCTGGCTGTGACATCACTGCTCAGGCAGCCCAGCCTTCGGCTCTGCCACCGACAGCAGAACAATGATGCCATTTTTCCCTCCCCTGAAAGGTCTTTTTTTCAGAGCAAAATAAAATGTCCAAGGCTCCAGGGCCTTTGTTTTTCTGCTGAAATTTCTCCCTCCTCCCAGGGCCTCTGGTTTCGTTCCTGCAGAAAGGTATTTGACAGGCTTGGCCCCTGCGATGGCCCCACAGGGACGGGGCTGCTGCCCACGGATAAAATAAGAGGCACCGCCGAAGGCCACCGAGCTCTTAGGACTCTGGTCTCACAAATGCCAGCTCTTATGGCATCCCTCATCCTCCTATAGCTTCTGCCTGTGCACGAAGAAAGGGATGCTTTTGTTTTGTTTTCTTTTTTTTTTTTGTCTGAGACAGAGTCTCACTCTGTTGCCCAGGCTAGAGTGCCGTGGCATCAGCCTAGCTCACAGCAACCTCCAACTCCTGGGCTCAAGCGATCCTCCTGCCTCAGCCTCCCGAGTAGCTGGGACTACAGGCATGCACCACCATGCCCAACTAATCTTTTCCATATATATTTTTTTAGTTGGCCAATTAGTTTCTTTCTATTTATAGTAGAGACGGGGGTCTTGCTCTTGCTCAGGCTGGTTTCAAACTCCTGACCTTGAGCGATCCTCCCGCCTCTGCCTCCCAGAGTGCTGGGATTACAGGTGTGAGCCACCACGCCCTGTTTTTCTTTTTGTAAATGATTTTTCCGCTAACAACAGAAACGGCGTAGCCAGAGGTGGAAAGACACGGCGGGTTCTTGGTGCAACAGAAAGGTTTTGAATCTAAATTTATCTTATGGTATTATATATGCATTAATGGAAGTCAAAATATATCATTATATATGCATGCACATATATACACGAAACTATATATATATATATATATATATATATATATATAACTGAGATGCGTTTAAATGTCTGCAATTACACACACATAAAGAAGAGCAAACTAATTTAAGAAGCTTATTTTTTTTCCTGCGGTGAGATTACTTTCCAGTTAACATAAAAAAAAAAAAAAGTATTAACGCATTACATGGCTAACATACTTCCACAAAGAACAGAGGAGCTCAGCGAGATATTTATGCCAAGCCTTGTGCGACCTTCGCGTTGAGTGCATCCTGCAGAGATTCATCTATATTTCTCTTAAGATTTTGCATTATACCTTAGAGCTGCACTTCTTAAAGCTGTGAGCATTTAAAAAAAAAATGGTATTAAACATAATAACGGCAGAGACCCGTCGTCTGACAAGTTCTAGGAAATTTGGGTTAAGCAAAATTAAACAGATTTCCTTTCTGCAGGACTTCCACACGCTGCGATAGGCAAATAATAGTTTAAATCTCCAAATAGAGAAAATAATAACCGGGAGCCGTTTCCAGTTGATAAAACAGAAGATCCCTTTTATCGTGGGACTACACCTATTTGGGGACTTGCATTCAAATTCCTGATATCAGAGCATTTGAAGGCCATGTCCTCTGGCTGATGGTCTCGTTGGGAACAATAGCCATAGGGCTTTCCTGTGCTTGGAGACCCTAACACAGGGGTGTCACTGTCAACAGTATCAAGTGTCCCGTTTGCCGTAAACATCCGCCACCCACCTGACTGCTGAATAAGCAAATGGACCAGTTCCATTTAATTGGAATCCAGACAACTGGCATGGCCTTACAGCACCCAGTCTTGCCTTTTTCTGATATGTGCACCCCTCAGAAACAACTTAGCGCTGGCATATTTATCGGTCATTTTAAAGTCCCTTTCAACTGAGCGCTTATCATTTAAATCTCTCATTTTAGCAGTCTTATATTTTAGTTCGGTCTCTTATTTTTTAAAACGTTTGCATTTCTCAAGGACTCAAGCCGCTTTCTACTCTCTCCTGTGTTGGGTTTTGGATTTTTAGAAAGACGGAGATCAATTAACATTTTTTAAAAAGATTTCTTGCTCGCCTGAGTCATTAGGGGGCGTCTTTACATTTTATCGATGCTCTTGGCGTGTGGCATGCACCTCCCGGTGCTGATCACCTACCAAACGGGTGCTTGTTTCTGGCATCCGAGCTTCCTGACCCTCCAGTACCTGGATACCTGGAGAGGTTCTGCGCCCGCGGTTCTCCGTAAGCACCTCTGTCTTACGACGCCCCCACCACCAGTAACTTGCGTGTCTGGGGTTCCGATGCATCTTTTTAGCACATGGTAACATCTCCGTTAATGCTTATTAGACAGACAATTGAATGATTGTGTTGTTGAAAGTGCTGCTTACTAGATTTTTTGATAGAGTTTGGTGTTCAGAAAAAAATGCAGTTCTATAGTTCAAGCAAGTATAGTTGTAAATTGAGTTCCAGAGTCCAATAATTTTCGAACTTGGGTCATACATGCCTTTTATTTTATTTATTTATTTATTTTAGACAGAGTCTCGCTTTGTTGCCCAGGCTAGAGTGAGTGCCGTGGCGTCAGCCTAGCTCACAGCAACCTCAAACTCCTGAGCTCAAGCAATCCTCCTGCCTCAGCCTCCCAAGTAGCTGGGACTACAGGCATGCACCACCATGCTGGGCTAATTTTTCTCTCTATATATATTAGTTGACCAATTAATTTCTTTCTCTTTATAGTAGAGATGGGGGTCTCACTCTTGCTCAGGCTGGTTTCGAACTCCTGACCTCGAGCATCCGCCCACCTCAGCCTCCCAGAGTGCTGGGATTATAGGTGTGAGCCACCACACCCGGCCTCATAGTTGCCTTTTAAACAATCAACTCACAGTGTTGATTTAAGCAATGTATAGCATTAATAAATAATACTTTATATTATATACAGACAATAATACACAAACTTAGTAGGTGAAATTAAATTGTACATTTTATTTAACCCAATGTATCCAAATTATAATTTCATAATGTTATTGATGTAAAAATATTGATTTGGTATTCTACATCTTTTTCATACATCTTTGAAATTCTACGTATATTTTACGCCTACAGTGCAGTTCAGCTGCTAAATTTCCCTTGGAAAAATTGAATCTGTATTTAGATTTTGTAAGACTTATAGTTTAAAAAAAATTAGATTCACATACCAAAGTTGGTCCAATCTCACTTGAAAGTCTTCCAATAACCGCATAGAGTATCAGTTTTTAAATTTACATTAAATTAAATAAAATTAAAAGCGCATTTCCTTAGTCACAAAAGCTACACTTTGAATGTTCTATGGCCACATGTCCTGGTGGCAAATGCATTGATCAGCACAGACATGGATCTTTTGATCAGTTTATAGGAGCACACAAGGGCCTCAGAAAGAGGTTTGCAGCCACCAAAACCCAGAGTGTGGAAAATGCCACAGGACAAGGAATCTTTTTAACTGCAAGTTTCTCTCTCTCTCTCTCTCTCTCAAGAGAGAGAGAGAGAGAGAGAGAGACAACCTGTAGATTAAAGAGATTTAAGAGAGAGAGAGAGAGAAAGAGACAGAGAGAGACAACCTGTAAATTAAAGAGATTTCAGAGACTCATCTACCAAATGCAATGTGTGGAATGTGTCGGATTCTGATTCAAACGAACAAAAACCAGGTATAACATACATGTATACACAAACGCATATACGTACCTGCATCTGCACCTACATATACTTACAGTCAGACAGCTTGAACACTCTTCAAATACGTATTTAATAGATTATTATCCCTGCTGATTTCTTGACTGTGAGGATGGTATTGTGGTGCTAGTTTAAAACCAAGAGGGTCTAGTTTGTAGAGACACAGACTGATGCGTTCACAAATAAGATGATTTCAAGTCTGATACTTCCTTTAAGATATTCCCAGGGCGAGGAAAGGAGGCCGAGTGGGATTGTAGACGAGAGAAGCCGTGCGGGTCGTAATCTTTGAAACCAGGTGATGGGTGAGCACATGGGGTCTATTGTAAAACTGACAGCTTATGAGATTACAAAACATTTTGTCAATGCAGCCACTCATAAGAACGGCGTGTGGTTACATTTTTTTTTTTTTTTTACACAAAGCTGCCTGTGGTTAATATGAGATAATACGAAGTCTTAGATTTTGCTTAACATATTCCAGGAGATGATTGTTAGGGTTGGGGAAAGACACCAGATACTTCCACATATTCAAGCTGCCTTTCTCAGAGTCTGTCCCGTTCCCCTGCTGAGCTCAGCAAAGGAAATCCGAGGTTGACAGTTACATGCACCAGAGACTGAAAAAAAAAAATGCTTTAAAAAGTTTACACTTGTCACTTTGATTCCCCAAGAAAAAGCAACTCCAGGGATTTGTTTACTGTTCATCCACGTGAGCATCATTAAATCAGGGTGAATTCATGCTGATTACGGCCCGAATGGTTTCAGAAATCTTGACCTGAGCTAAAACTTTATAGGCCATCAATCTGAGTTCCTTCCACCTGCCTCGGCTCTAGTTTAGGAGGATCGATGAAGGTTTGTGAAATAAAAGAAGCCTGGTCATCCACTCCTAGATGGACGAAATTAATTAAACTGCTGGAGCCGAATCTCTGACACTTTTTTATACTTTGTCACTTTTTTATGGACTGGAGGTTGATATGGATTAGAACAAAAAGATGCACCTTTTTAGCTAAGCACAGTGGATGTTTTTCAACAAGCAGGTAACCGTGATTTAACATTTTTAGCGGCCAGCGTGGAATGCCAGGGCATATTTCTTGTAAACACCTGAGCAACCCCCAGCACGTGAGAACCCCCATAACTCTGCATACTCTGGGGCCTCAGCCCCACCCCCACCCCGATCCAGAAGTTTCTGTGTGGTGTTTGCACGGATCACACACCCGCCTCGTTCAGGCTCCTCGGAGATTTGCGACTAGGGTGCATGGTATATGTTTTCCAGCCTGTAAAATTCCCTGAACCAAGTGGAAGCTCCCCTACATCAAAGTCTCAAATAAAAATAACCTTCTATGTAGCAAAGGAGATGAATTCCTCCAGTTTAGAACAACGGCACTCATGTACAGTCCGTCCCAGAGGAGAAAGATCCTCTAAGAGAGAAGGTTCTTAGAAACCATGCTTAGAATGACACATTCAACTAGATTAACGTCGTTTTCTATGCCCTTGGGGTTATGATGGTAAGATTGTATCTGGTGTTCTAAGTAAAATGCGAGTGTATCTCACTCAGGTGATACAAATTGCTACTGTTCCCGGAATCAGGAAGTTAGTCCATCTGGGAACAAATTTGAAGTTGCCATGAATGCCGTTTGCTGCTTCTCCCTGGGACCGCCATCCGGGTGGGGTTGTGGGCTTAGGAACAAGGGGAACGTTTTTGGGATTCCTATGGCATTCAGTGGCCGGAGTTCCCAGGCCATAATTACAGCACCTGAACAATGGGAGCTGGCTGCCCTGTCCAGCCATGAACGCAAACCAGCTCAGAACCCCAGGCTCAAAGTTTTAAAGAGTAAATCTAGAAATTAAGAGATTATGAAAGTCAATAATGATTTGTATCCATCCTGCTCAGGCTTGCGTTTTAGATGTTGTGACGCTTGCCTTATTTACGGTACCTCTTTCTTTAATCTGGGCTGACTAATCCAGCCCTTAAATCACTCTGAAGCCCTCAGATTGCCACGAAAACTGTACGGCTTCTCTTACATGTCTTCTGGTTGTTAATATAATTAGCATTTAAATGGTTTCACAGGGTTTATAAGACACACTCTCTCTCTCTCTCACACACACACACACACTTGTCTCTGATCCTCATAAAGCTCTGGGAGGTACGAGGTGTTTATTATTAACTCTAATTTCGTAGACCAGGGGAAGCATGATTCTGAAAAGTTATGGGGTTGCTTATAGGGCCCCACGGCTGCCGTGGTTACAAAACTTGAAGTCAGAACTTGAAATTAAGATTTTGAGATCTAAATTTCAGGCTCTCTCAAGCTCACCAGGGTTCTAACTCTGGGTGGACACAGCAGGGAGCAGAAGAAAGAATTAGGAGAGCCCCCGTACTTGCCAATGTTCAGGTTTAGAATATCTGTACTACATTAGAGTTGGCTTTGGATGTCTTCGTTGCTCATGTGAGTGGTGTATCCTATCATTTGTTCTTTCGTTCTTGCTGGCCAAGGCAGCGAGTCTCAAAGGATGGGTTCCAGTTGAAGAAACCACTTATTCTTGGAGGACTGAGAAGATGTTGATCAAAGGATACAACATTTCAGCTAGACAGGAGGAAGAAGTTTAAGAGAGCTCTTGTGCTATAGTTAGTAACAATGTATCGTATACTTGCATATCGCTAACAGAGTAGATTTTAAGTCTTCTCACCAGAAAAAAAAAAGGATAAATTGAGAGGTAATTCATATGTTAATTAGTTCGATTTAGCCATTCTATAATGTGCACATGTATCTGAACATCATGTTGTACACGGTGAATATTTAAATTTTTACAATTAAGAAAACATAAATAGACCAAAAAAAAAAAAAAAGAAAAAGAAATCACTCATTCTGGGTCTCTGTCTGACTCACAAACTCCTTTTTCTCCTGAAGAACTTTGCTTTCTTTGGTTTTCTTTGTCCCAATTATTCTGCTTCACATGACCCCAAATTCCACCAACTCCACCCCTCCCGTGTCCTCCTCCTGCAGATTGTGCTGGGGACCAGCTGGTGGCACTGTGGACGGGTCCCCCTTGGGTCCAGCCGGCAGAACCCCAGCCTGCCCGGCCATCCCATGACATGAGGAAGGGATCTGCAACCCCCGGGTTACAAACTCACATGGTCCCCGAGAAGACTGGCGGCCACCCCTGTGGGCTCCCAAAGCAGACAGCGCTGTGTCTCTGTCGTCACTTCCCCGGGACACGAGGAGAGTCTCTCATAGCTGAACGGGGACAGCCCTGGGCTACCAAGGGAGAATGGCACCAGTCCACTTGGCTGTCCACTTGGAGAGGCTGACAGCAGCAGCAGCCCGTGCACAAAGCTCTTTCAAGTCACGAAAGGCGTGGAAAGCGGGTTCATGTCCACGTTCCTGTGGGAATATCGCGTTCTTTCTTCTTTGTTTAAAAATATTTCCGGGAGAACTAAGCATGAATGATACTGTGCTCGTGATAATAGAGAAACAAAAACCCCATTATTATAAATGTAGTGGTCACTGTAGTAATCCATCAACGTCCTTTTGGATGTGCATGGCCGGGCTGGAGGTCTGTTCCAAGCCTGCCTCGATGGGTCCAGGAGTCAGTGATTCAAGTGCCATCTTCACGCGGGTCCCTAGTGCCGAATGCAGAGGTCAGTACGTGGGGAGGGCGTTGACCCTGAGTGGTCCCACACCTGCACAGAAAGGGAAAAGCTAATCTGATGGTGGGTTAGTGTTAGGGTTAGGGTCAGCCAAACACCAGCATCTGCCTTCCAAAGCCAGGGCTGGCTCTGGGCTGGGTTAATTATATATATATTTTTTAGTTGGAGTATCTATGCAGGCTTTTTAGTTTGGGAATTCCAAGAAAGATCATACTTCTTAAGATTCTTTACTGTCTGTTGTGACACACACTAAAAATCGAAATAATGACAGTGATGGTAAATGATAACCATCCCGCCACTTAGTCAAACGCTGCAGTGCAGGAGAGTTTTCCAATTGCTTTTACTCACACTTTCTCTTTTAATCTCCACACGCCCCGGGAGGATTTAGCGTTTGTTCCCTCCCACATACCTGGACGGGATCCAAACTAAACATGGCATTTCCCGAGATTCTTGCATTTCTCATCCCGTGGACCAAGTAAGTACGCTGACATTTGAAAATATGTTTAGCCCCAAAATGATTTAGTTTCAGGATACACGGAATGTGGAGTGCCGGGTTTTTGAAAAGTTGGAAGCTTCACGGCTGTAGGCAAAGGGAGGCAGACACAGTGAGGCTTCGCAGCAGAATTAACCCTCTTGCACAAGCCCGGCTGGACTTGCTGCTTGGACCAAAACTAGTCGACCCAGCTCTCTGCTCCCGCAACTCATCCTGCAAATGCAGGCCGGGGGGGGGGGGTGGAGGACCCCTTCGCCACAGGTGCCCCGGTATGTGCACTGCACGCAGCCCCCGTCCCGGCACGACTTCACACGCTCCCCTGTTCACGTCCACTTGGGAGAGTGAAAGGTGCCAATTTCAGTTGCACCCAAGGACATCATAAAAGTCTCGATTAGAACATGCATTTATTTTTTTTTAATTTTTAATCGACATTACTTTTACTGATTGCAAACTTAGGAAATTTCGAGGTAAGTAAAATCACCTTCTTTACCCCCAGGTGAGTTCGAGGTCAATTTAAGAATTAAGAATTCACATAACGAGAAGATTCCCTTTTACATTTTAAGACATGAGATTATCTTAAAATTATTATTTCAATAGATTTCAATCACACGGCACAGTTGCTGCGTAAATATCACGTTGTTTCTTTCTCTCTTGCTCTCTTTTTGTTTTTTGCCAGAAATAAGCTGTTCTTTTTACATAGAACATTTCTATCTTCTAAGTGCAGCTAATTGCCCGTATTTATAAACGTATTGATTGTGGTGTGTGGCTCTTTATACATGCATGGTATGTACACACACTGCCTAGTATATATAGCCTCTGCCTTCCCACTCGGGCTGGTTTCTTCCCATGCAGAATCCAAAATGAGAATTCCAAACGTGAAATCCAGCGTAGCTTGTGCAGTCGGGAAACTCCCAGATTTGGAATCCAAATGCCTGGGTTCGAATGTTTAAATTTTTTTTTTTTCCTTTCTCACCAGATCGTCCTCCGAAAAGCCACTTGACACCTTTGCTCAGACACGATTTCCTCCCTGGGAAGGGCCACTCTCCCATGTGACACCCAATGTCTGGAAAACACGTGTGCACACACCACGCCCGGCACCAGCAATGGCATGTTATAACGCCTTGGATATGACAAAGTCACTAGAGTTATTGAATTTGGAAACATTTTCTTTTTTTCTTTTTTTTTTTTGAGAAAGAGTCTCACTCTGTTGCCCAGGCTAGAGTGCTGTGGTGTCAGCCTAGCTCACAGCAACCTCAGACTCCTGGGCTCAAGCAATCCTCCTGCCTCAGCCTCCCGAGTAGCTGGGACTACAGGCATGCGCCACCATGCCCAACTAATTTTTTCTATAGATGTTTTTAGCTGGCCAATTAATTTGTTTCTATGTTTAGTGGAGACGGGTGCTCGCTCTTGCTCAGGCTGGTTTCGAACTCCTGACCTTGAGAGATCCGCCCGCCTCGGCCTCCCAGAGTGCTGGGATTATAGGCGTGAGCTACCGCGCCCGGCCTGGAAACATTTTCTTGTAATTTTTTCTTGTTATTATCTTGTTATTTCTGTAACATTTTCTTGGTTATTTACAGGCCGTTCCCGACCTAATATGCCCCAGGTTATAAATGATGTACGAGTACGTTAGGATTATGCAAAGGTCTTGCAAGCATAAAATAACCAGGCTGGGCCGGGCGAGGTGGCTCACGCCTGTAATCCTAGCACTCTGGGAGGCTGAGGCGGCGGATCGCTCGAGGTCAGGAGTTCGAAACCAGCCTGAGCAAGAGGGAGACCCCCGTCTCTACTAAAAATAGAAAGAAATTAATTGACCAACTAAAAGTATATATACAAAAATTAGCCGGGCACCGTGGCACATGCCTGTAGTCCCAGCTACTCGGGAGGCTGAGGCAGTAGGATCGCTTGAGCCCAGGAGTCTGAGGTTGCTGTGAGCCAGGCTGACTCGACAGCACTCACTCTAGCCTGGGCAACAAAGCAAGGACTCTGTCTCAAAAAAAATAAAATAAAAATAAAAAATAAAATAAAATAGAAACCAGGCTGCTATGACTGCTGGTTTCTCGTCTCTGAATCAAACCAAAACGTATCTGATGGATAAATCACAAAAAAAAAAAAAAAAAGAAAGAAAGAAAGATGATGGTTTTCCCGGACCCACCAGGCAGGGGGCCGCCCATCTGGAGGATTCCTCGATCCTCGGCCCCAGCAACTTCTTCGCTCCCCCTGTGGCTCCAGCCCAGGTCTAACCCACAGCCCGGGACTGCGGCCTCTTCCCACAAAGAGCCTCACCCTTTACCGGGTCCACGTGTGGGCATGTGGTCAGAACCCTCCTCTGCCATCAGGGGGCGGGGCCACAGTCCCATAAATGATGAAATGACTCACAGGGGAAACACGACTGTCCAAAGAATAATTAAAAAAAAAAAAAAGGAGGGGGGAATTATGAGTCAGGAACGAAGTGAATACGGCCCTGCTCGATCTACAAGAATCAAAATTCTGCGATGTTGGCAGAAGCGTAAAGGGCTTACTCACTGGGAAAGATCGATTTTCCCAGAAGCAAACGTTAATGGAGAAAAACTTAGTAACATGAAAAGGACAATTAATTCAATAAATGATGTTGAAAAAATTGTAGATCTAGTTGGGGGCAAAAAAACCAGTTAACATCTTTAATTCATACCATAGACAACAAGTAACTGAAGAAGAATTAAATGGAAGATATAGAAAAACTGAAACATTAACAATAACAGCAATTTTTTTTTTTGAGTCAGAGTCTCACTCTGTTGCCCAGACTAGAGTACTTGTGGCGTCAGCCTAGCTCACAGCAACCTCAAACTCCTGGGCTCAAGCGATCCTCCTGCCTCAGCCTCCCGAGTAGCTGGGACTACAGGCATGCGCCACCATGCCCGGCTGATTTTTTCTATATATATCAGTTGGCCAATTAATTTCTTTCTATTTATAGTAGAGACGGGGTCTCGCTCTTGCTCGGGCTGGTTTTGAACTCCTGACCTTGAGCGATCCGCCTGCCTCGGCCTCCCAGAGTGCTAGGATTACGGGCTTGAGCCACCGCGCCCGGCCCAATAACAGCGATTTTTTAAAAGAAACAAACTGGGTGTCAAGAAGAGGAAAGAACTCTCCAGGCAGATAATCGGTGGAAGAAATGATAAAACACGATGCAGGCGTTGGGTCACTGCTCAGCGTGGGCAGCAAGATGGCAGGAACACCAGCCTTTCCCTGTCTGTGGCTTGGCTTAGTGCTGGCCCTGCCTCGGTGGTGGCACTGCGGTGACACGTGGACCCCTGGACAGCCTCAGCGACACTATGGCACGGCCCAGATGCACCCTCCCACCCCACTCCACCCCGAGCCATCCTGGGACCTCACGCACCTGGATAGAGTCAAACGCTTACGTAAAAACAACATTATCGTCCAGCAGCCGAAACGTGTATCAGAAACTAGGGAACTATGTCTACGCCACAAAGATCACAGGCGAACTATTTCCAGTGGAAAAACAGCTGAAAAATAATTGCCCAGGGAACAAGAAAGAAGGACAGAGGCTGAGAAGCGAATGAGAAATTCTTCAACCTCAGCAGTGAGAAAAAGAAACTCAGGTTCTTAGAAACCTGAGCCTATAAAATTTTGCAATGCTTTTTCTTTTCTTTCTATTTCCCTCCTCCCTTTTAACAAAGCTCCCCATTCCTGCTAGAATTTCTGGTAGACAGACACTCTCATTTACTCCTGGTAAAAGTCCAAGTTGGTACAACATACCAAGAAAGTGATGTTTCAGTTCTTCACTGTAGACTTTAGGGGAACCAGGCCTCTCGCCTTGGTCACTCCATCTCTGGGGCTGTGTCGTAATAAATCATGTTAACAGGACGCACCTGTGAAGATTTGCGGCCAGTGTTTGCTCTAGCTACACGGAACTGTTCACCACTGAGAGAACAACAACGATTTTGGCATATCGTTAAGATAAAATACTAGGCAATCGCTCACAATTAAAGCCTTAAAGTATTTTTCATGACTTGGACATGCAACGCAGGGGGTGCAGGCTGGGCGGGCAGCCGGTCACGACGGTGCCCATAAACGCACACCCGGCTTGCTCACATCCCCACCACGAGGGGTCTCAGGCTGCACAGCCTCCCGTGGATAATCGACACGTGTGATTTATATCTCCTCTCTGAGGGTCTCCCCAGAACCCCACACAGGGCCCCCTGAGCCCCACAGCCAGCCAGGGCGTTGGGCACCAGAGGGACTGCGTGTGCTGTGGCTTGATTTCCAGAATGCTCTGTCTGGGGAAGCCGGCAGAGAACATACAAGTTTCCTGGGATCTTAAAAGACCTGCTCGACCCTCCCTCACCCAACCACTTTAAAGCTACATGCACGTCTTGGAGGCTTCGTGCATGCCTTCAGCTCCACATCTCCGGTGTCCTGGTGTCTCCAGGAAATGGGAGCCCCCTGCCGCCCCCCACCCGAGCTGTCTGGGGAGGTGAGCTGCCTCTCGCAGGCCACCTAGTTCGAGAGGCCCAGGTGCACGTGAGCTCATCGGAGAAGCCAGGGTGGGTTAAGCCTCGGGTAGCCCCGACAGCAGCACCTGCGTCTGGCTTAAAGCGCAGTTCTAGGAAGCGCTGGGGAGCCACAGGGCCCTCTCCTCCTGCGACACCCCCCCTCTCTGGCCAGCAAGTGTGACTCACGGGTTCCAGCTCGGGCACGAAAGCCTCGAGTGAATGCACACTGACAAGAAGCAGAGCGACGGCTTTCTTGAAGTGTATTCCGGGAAGTTCTGGCAAGTTTGGGAAAACTGCCATGCCATTAGGTCCTGACGGTGGAACGCAGCCCTGACTGAGCTAGAGGACCAACGAGGGATGATGGGCAGGGTGGGCGGGCTTCCCTGGAGCCAGAGGACCCCTGCTCAGGGACCGGTTCTCCTCGGCTCTCCACTGAGAACTTACTGGGGCCTTCGATCTGAACCTATCTGAGCTTTCCTCCGAGCGGGAGCACAGGTGCATGAGCTTGGGTTCTGCAACCCACGCAGCCCATAGCCGGAGAGCCCGAGAGAGAGGCGCTGGGATCGTAGGAGTGAGGAGACCTTTTATGCAACCAGAGAGCAAAAATCTCACTCGCGTGTTTGCACAAACGCACGACGCCTTGAGGGTTTCATAGTTCGAGTATCATCCGGTTGGTAAAAAGAAAATATATCATTTCATTATGTTTGTTGACCAAATTTATACCTGTTTCTCTGTTTTTTTTTTTCCTAAATAGAAAATAATGCTTAGAAATTACACCATTTCTCTTATAACACTCTGCTATTTAATCAGGATCTGCTTCCACGAAGATCCGATGATCTAATCTACA
The DNA here is from genome assembly GCF_040939455.1 of Microcebus murinus. Classification (NCBI taxonomy): domain Eukaryota; kingdom Metazoa; phylum Chordata; class Mammalia; order Primates; family Cheirogaleidae; genus Microcebus; species Microcebus murinus. The sequence goes on from NC_134128.1 coordinate 24,166,296, forward strand.
AATATTTATGGGACCATTCGATGAACGTAGATGCAAAACACCAGGTCTTTGATGTACAGTAATAACAAATGTGAAGAGCCATGTCTTGGTGCCTTTGCTTCGACATGACTGTATAATAATAATAATTGTCATAGCAAAATTGCATGCTGAGGTTTAAAGCAGCTCAGAGACACACCAGGACCACGCGTGATCTGACGGACATCAGGACTGGGAGCCTGGGTAAGGGACTTTGAGCCTCTCGTGAAACAGGCTGGATACCTAACGCACAGCAAACTGCAAACGGCCAACACACACACACACACACACACACACACACACAGACACACACACGCCGCTGTGCAGAAGCTGCCACTGCAGCCGCCGCTGCCTCCTCCAGGGTCTGTGGTCCCTGGGCTCTGTCTTGCTCTGCTGCTTACTGGCTGCCAGGTCGGGGAAGCTGGCAGCACTCTCCGTGCCTTGGTTTCCCCATCTCCAAAGAGGTGGACGGTCAGTCATGCCTCTGGGGGTGCTGGAAGGACTTTAGGGGTCAGAATGCACAAAGGAACAGATGGTGCCTGGCGTTTGGTGAGGCTCATTAGCTCTCGGAGGGAAACCCCAGAGCCAGAATTTGAGGCTTCCTTGAACCCAAACGGGGAAAAAGAGAGGAGACATCGTTGAGGGAGGCAGTCCGGCACGGCGCAGGGAAGGGGACTGTAACCCCTGGGTTACAGTGTCTCGTCTGCAGTTTCTGGAAACCAGATAAGTGTCAGGTCCGGTCTGTGCCCAGCACAGTGACCGGCACTGACGGACACAAGGTTATTATGACGGTGACTTCGGACTCGCCGGAGACTGGACTGGGAAAATGGTCAGACACAAATACGGCAGAAATGCTGGGAAAGGGCTTCTCCCGGAGGTCAAGTTTAACGAGGTATTAAAATGTCGGTAAAAATATCGTGAAGAAAAGTAATTTGGTAGACACGAGCTCAGAAATTAGAATAACGGATCTAGAACACACTGGGAGTTAAATTATAGAAATGCCCGGCAGTGTGAATCCTAAAATTGAGGATTAAGTTAAATAATTCAGTGCTGGAAATACAAAGTTCAAAACAGCGTACAGCATCCACGCGAGAGCATAATTTTTCAAAATATCTTAGATTTTTTTTTCCAGATTACATTTTGTCCCTAAATATATAACTGACACAAATGTGATGCTTCTCGTTCTGAGTAAGAAGAGTGGAATTTTTTTTTTAAGCCAAGAGAGAATTCAGTTTTGAAGTTTCAAAGTGTCAATTTGAAATTATCTTGGTAGCAACTCAAAAAAGTGTATGAACTTAGGCAGATGCAATCGCACACAGATGATGGTTAGCATTTCAGTCTCGAAATGTTGCTATTGTGTTGTGTTTTTTTTTCTTTTTTTTGGAGACAGAGTCTCACTCTGTTGCCCGGGCTAGAGTGAGTGCCGTGGCGTCAGCCTAGCTCACAGCAACCTCAAACTCCTGGGCTCAGGCGATCCTCCTGCCTCAGCCTCCCGAGTAGCTGGGACTACAGGCATGCACCGCTGTGCCTGGCTAATTTTTTCTATATATTTTTAGTTGGCCAGCTAATTTCTTTCTACTTTTAGTAGAGACGGGGTCTCTCTCTCTCTTGCTCAGGCTGGTCTTGAACTCCTGAGCTCAAACGATCCACGATCCACCCGCCTCAGCCTCCCAGAGTGCTAGGATTACAGGCGTGAGCCACTGCACTGGCTGAAATGTTGCTATTGTTTATGTCGTTACTGCTTCATGGTTAAGGTGCTATACCTGTCATATTTTATTTTCTTTACGGGAATGTTTTTGGTTCTAAGGATTTCTGTGTTTTCCACAGAAGTTATTTTGTCTGTTCTTACAACTGTCTCTGGAGGGTCTTAAAGGAACCAGAAATTCTGTATTACCCTAACAGATGTGTATATGGATCTGTGTTTTACCATGCGTGTTGCAGGCTCTGAGTCAAGTCGTCTTTGCTATACCATTTACCCATTGTCTCCAGGAGACTCCAATATATGAAGAAAGAGGAAGGGAAACCCTAATTGTGAAAAAAGCGTGAGGTGTACAGTGGTTAGGTCCCTGTCCCAGACTGGATTGGAATCCCAGTTCTGCACAGATGGGCAGGTGACCTCCTAGGATCTACTTTCTCTTCCGTGAAATGGGAACAGTAGTAGGTTCTTCCTCCCAGGGCTGCTGCGAGGTCAAAGCAGCACAGGGCAGGCATTTGGAACTAGACGCTGCGAATGGCAAGACTAGGAATGCAAGCGATTTCACGCGGAGGAGTTAGGAGAGAACAGAGCAACACGCGCCGATTCCGGTTTCCATTTGGCAAAACGTAATGAGTGATTACACAGCAGGAGCTACATTCAAGGCCTGGAATTAAAAATAAATAAATAAATAAATGGATGAAGGCCTGGGAACTTCAGTGTGTCTTTGGATAATGCATATAAACCGTTCATTACAAGGCAAGGCGCGGCACAGTGAATAAAGTATGATATCTTCAAAGCCCTCCCGCTGTAAGGAGGAAGAATTCACGTTTGACTCACGCGAAGTTCATATTCCTGCAGAGAAATGAATACTCGATCATGTTCTGTAGACCAAATTCAGTCTACAGAGCATCCAGGTAAACATTCAGATGTTTCTATGAGCAACATCCAGATAAAAAGGTATAAAGTAGGGGTTCAGGGGTGGCTGAGGGCCATGTGGGCTTCTACTCTGGGGACTGGCTGGCCCAGGGTTTGGCCACTGGTCTGATAGGAAGAACAACCAACATAGTCCCCAAGCGTGCTGGGGGGTCGGTTCACTGCACTGTCACATGGGATCACCTGTTCAATGCTCGGGGCACGAACTCAAGCAGGTCCCTGTTTTGTACAGAATTAGATCACGGGGGCCTCTTTTCCTAGAGAATAATTGAAATTCTGCTGCAAGTCCCAAACAAGGAGCACCACGTCCCACACCCAAATAGCAAGTCTCTAGATGCAAATAAACGGCACGTTTTGGACACTGCCAATGAGTTTTCAGTAGTGCTAAAGCATGAACAGTATTACAAGTATCCTTAAAAAGATGCCTATCAATTTATTCCAGTAGTAAATCCAAGATTTGCTTAGATCTTAGATCCAAGGATTGCTGAGATCAATTGTGCGGCTTTCCAAGAGAAGAGAATATTAAAGGAGTTGAAGATTAGAATAGCTTACCGGTGGACATCAAAGATTTATCCACCTTAAGCTTCTACAACACGGGCTATTTTTCCACAGTGGTACATGCTCTGCATGCATGAACAACCGAAGTTACTCAGAGAAAAGGTAGGTGCAAACAGAGCTGATGGATTTTGGGGAAGGGACTTGGTTGTGTCATTGTTTCATAGTCCCGAGCAGTGGGAGACCTGAGGGTATCTGGGAAAACAATTGTCCACATGAAAAAATGAATAGCTTTAGAAACAATGTATAAGCTGCACACACATACATGCACATGCACATGCATGCATACACATGGACACACATAAATGTACACACACATACATGTATATGCATATATATAAACATATACACATGCACACACATATACACACATGTGCATGAGCACACACTATTCCTGTGGATAGGATGAAAATTCCTCCTTCACATTAAGAACATAATTAAGCATGGTGCCCACACCCTGCGAGCAGCCGCCCGTGGAAGCAGAGAAGAGGGAGCTGCAGGTGCAGTTTGCTCAGTGGGGAGGGGCAGCTGCCCCCTCACCCGTGTGCATTCAAGGGACAGAGACAGACAGAGATCTGGAGGAAAAGAATTAAAAAATAATGGCTGACAGTGGTGCTGCCTTAAACAAGAGTCAATGCGGAGTCCGTGGGAAGAAATAGGAACCCGTAGCTGTCTCTACCACCTGACAAGGTCAGGTCGCCTAGAGTGGGGGCTCTTACACATGGATGAGCGTACGCTTTTTATGTGCAGGGATTTATATCTGCAGTTGCATGAAGCATCCTGTCCCGAATATCCCAGGTGCCGCCCGGTACCAACTGTCAACACACGGGCATCTGCTCAGGAATTAGCCGTGGTGGGGAAGGGTCCGGAAACTCGTTTGCACAGCCAGTATCAGAGCGGACAGGAGGATGCATCACAAGGGAGTGGGCAGGCTTAGAGGGGTGTCCTAATTGCTCCATTCGGATGTTTTAAAGGACGCAGGTGGAGGAGGGGGCAGACTGGCACCCTAGGTCACCACAGGGGTGGAGCTCTTTGGAAGACAATTGTCACTTTGGGAGCAGTGAGCTTGATGATGTCCCTGCGTATTTTCAAACCAAAAACGGATGGCTTCGAGTCACGCCCGTGTGGACCTCATTCCCGAGCAACAGAATGTACTGGTGCGTTTACTGAAGCAGGGTCATGTTTACGTGGCACGTAGCTATTTGGTAAATGCATCAAAAATCTAGTAGAGAAAGCAAAACAGTTTGACTGTCTTCCCGGAGCCTGAGCACTAACTTGAAGCCAGTGGACTGTGTCCCGAACACGTAACATCATCGCACGATGAAGGGAGGACTGGTTGATCTCTTGAGCTAGGGTTTTAAAGCCCGAGCTCACGGTGGGACTCGTGAGCCCAGTCTTCTGCTTTCCGACCCCACGCCCCCTCAGACAGGCTGCTGGGCTGTGCTCCGTGGCGTGAAGGGGCCTGCGTGGCCTGTTGTCACCGCGCTCAGGTGCACCACCTCTCGGCCCCTGGCCGGCCGTCTGGTGGAGAGGCAGCGGTCGGGCTCACACCCTGGGCTCGGGTCTTGACAAGAATTCCCCGGATAAAGGCAGCGGGGAAGCGTCGAGCATGGCAAGTCAGACGTGCTAGGTTAACCTTCCCGCCAAGGGCTAAACTAGGCACTCCTGCCTTTTAAACGATGCCATGCAGGAAAAATAGGTCCTTAAGACGTCGTTGAAACTGAAAGCCAATGAAGTCTTGGGCAAAGGCTGACTTCCCTAAACACCCGGGCCACCGGGTCCCATGCAGGAGGGGCTTGGACCTGGAGCCTCGGTTAAGCATGGTCGAGAGCGACTGAGCAGAGGGGACCGACTCTAACTCACTCTTCTGTGCACCCAATTCGCACACCCTAAAGATCCAGCTACAGGCCCAGCGCGGTGGCTCACGCCTGTAATCCTAGCACTCTGGGAGGCCAAGGCGGGCGGATTGCTCGAGGTCGGGAGTTCCAAACCAGCCTGAGCAAGAGCGAGACCCCCGTCTCTACTATAAATAAAAAGAAATTAATTGGCCAACTAATATATATAGAAAAAATTAGCCTGGTGTGGTGGCACATGCCTGTAGTCCCAGCTACTCGGGAGGGTGAGGCAGGAGGATCGCTTGAGCCCAGGAGTCTGAGGTTGCTGTGAGCTAGGCCGACGCCACGGCACTCACTCTAGCCTGGGCAACAAAAGTGAGACTCTGTCTCAAAAAAAAAAAAAAAAAAAGATCCAGCTACGTCTGCTGTGAGTAAGCAATAGGTAGCGATGACTTTCCTGTTTGCCTCTGTTTTCCAAATTCACGCTTTTAGCTCTTGAGCAGCCTCCCCAGTTGCCCGGTGATGCTTTCTCCGGGATGCAGGCTGGACCGGCGGGGAGGGAGGGCGCTGCCCGTGGGCCGGGGCGTCAGGTACGAGCCGGGGGAGGGGAGCGGCAGCAAGAGGGAGGCGCAGGACCACCTGTGAGCAGCCCTCGAGACCCTGCGGCCGGAGAAAACAGGGCTATCTTAACTTCCACGAGGGACTCGGAGCTACGTCTGGGAAGAGCCTGGTTTATGGTGATGGTGTTTTTAGTCACTCTTAAACTGTAACAGTTGGTTATTTTTAAAATAGAGCTTCCTGCTGTTATCTTGGAACCCACAGGGAGAGAGGCGAGCTAGGAAACCTCTGAGATTCGGTGGAACGCTTCGGAAGGAAGCTTGCGGCAGGGACCAGGGGGGAGTCCGCCCTGTGAATCCCAACCCCTGCCCTGTAGCCCTGGGCCAGGTCGCACGGTACCCTCTCCCTTTCACCTCGGGAATGTGTCTGCTGTCCTGTTCTTAGTCCGCTTGTCTTTCCTGTGAGGATAAACTGGTCCGTCCGACGGCCACGGACACCACGGCGAGGGAGGACTGTTTGTCAAAGAAAGAGAGGGAGGGCTCCTGGTCCCTCCTGGTCCCACAAAGTCACTTCCCGATTCGCGATTACGAAACTCTCCTCCAGGCACTCAGCACTGTGGTTGGATTGGATGCCTGGGGTGGTCTGACCTTGAGTGGGTTTGATGAAGTCACCGGCATCACGGCGACCCCACTCCACGTGTCATGGGCGGGTCCTGTCTCCCCGGAAAAAGAGCACAGAGGTCCCGGTGTGCCGCACCTGGGCTGGGACCCTGGCGTCACCCCCAGCGGGAGGCTGTTGCGGTCTGTGAGTTACGGGGGCCACCTGGGAGTGAATGTCCCCAAAAAGTCACATCAGCACCTTGATAGGATTTTATCACAAAGCGATAAAGCCACAGTAATTAGTTATAGGGGCACTGCTTAGAAATTGTCACCGCTTAAAATCCCTGCCACTTGATTTCTGTGACCTCTGTATAAATCACAGGCAGACGCCGGTCATTTGCATTCACCGCGAGCGTTCTGCTGTCAGGGGGCTCCTGGCTCCGGCTCTCTCCAGGGACAAACTGCGACCCGTGCACCTGCCTTCATCCTAACCTTCTCCTCCCGCTGCCTATAAATAGATGGAATATCCTGATTCCACACACCAAGTGGCTCACAAGGTAGAGTCAAGGAATCATTTGTATTCAGAAGAAAATAAATTATGTATGCAAAAAGTAAAAACAAAATAGACCGGGTGCAGAGTGGCTCATGCCTGTCATCCCAGCACTCTGGGAGGCCGAGGTGGGAGGACCGCTCGAGGTCAGGAGTTCAAGACCAGCCTGAACAAGAGCAAGATCCCGTCTCTACTAAAAAAATAAACAAATATATATATATATATATCTTAGCCAGGCATGGTGTCACATGCCTGTAGTCCCAGCTACTTGGGAGGCTGAGGAAGGAGGATCGCTTGAGCCCAGGAGTTTGAGGTTGCTGTGAGCTAGGCTGATGCCACGGCACTCACTCTAGCCTGGGCAACAAAGTGAGAGACTCTGTCTCAAAGAAAACCAAAACAAAATAATAATAATAATAAAAAAACAAAAACAAATTAACACACATATTCGCCCGTCTGCCTGTTCTTATGATACACTTGCACATTCCAAACGTCAGCCCACCTAAGGAGGGGAAATAAAAGAGAAGCCCAAAGGATGATTTAAGGACACAAATTTCCAAACGGAGAAATCAAAGAAAAACAGGCTTTCAGTGAAAACAGCACTTTCAGCCCGTGCTTGGAATCAGAACACAGAATGGGGGGGTGGGGAGCGGCAAGCTCCAACTTCCTTTCCAAGACGGGAAAACCAAACCCCAGAGAGCCCAGGCGAAGGGCACGGATCCTTCTCCCAGAACTCTGACAGGGAAGACCAAGTGGAGCTCTCCGAGGGGTGTCTGCTCCCCACGGCTGCTCCCACGCATACACGCGATCGAGCAGATTTTTCTAGAATCGTCTTCTTGTTTTGTTTTGTTTATCGTTTTTCCCTTTAGTTTACTTGGGCTGTGAGGAATGGAGGAAGAAGGTCACGCTCGTGCCAGGGCGAGAGAGAGATAAACCAGCAAGCTGGAAGAGCCACCGAGTGTCTCCAAGTAAATATCCCTTTAGTTTATTTTGCATTTGTCTATGGCTCTCGGGCGGAGCCTGTCTTGCGGCAAAAGTGGCGTGAGAAAAAACAAGGAAGCAAGATCGTTCATTTTTTGTTCGTATGCACGTATCATTTATGGCCCCCAGCTGCTACTAAAATGGGTCTGAGGTCTCACTGGTCCCAGTTCGTCGACCAGCTGGGAACTAGATTATTAAATAATCCTTCGGAAATGAAAAGAACATCCTCACGTGCGTTTATTTCTGCGATGGCTGCCACTCGCTCGTGGTTACTGCTTTTCATGGCATTTCGCATTCTGATCTGAATGGCGTCATTAACCGTCTTCAGATTCCCAAAAGACGATAAACCCAAAGTTGTTTCATCCCGACCGGCTGCGTGCGGATGACAGAAACTGAGAATGTGACAAGTAACAGGCTCTCTGTCCACAAGCCGGGAGCCGGGACCACAGCCCTCCTTGGCACGGAGAAACATTCGTCAGTGCAAGAAGGAAATTAATAATAATGATAAATGTAAGCACATATCTTTGTGGTGCTTGAGGGCAGACTCTTTTTTTTTTTTTTTTGAGAAAAATTATACCGCAGTCGGTGGGATATGAAGAAATGGAAACAGCAGAACTTAGAAGTGTTTTAAGGGGGTAAACATGAGTCTCGTGGTTTTGTGCCGTTACTCAAAGTTTGCATCAGTTAGGACAGCATGAGTAGAGGTGGAGGGGAAAAAAAAAAAAGAAAGATTTGAGATGGGCTAGAATGAAATTTGATCTGAAAGGCAAAAAGCCTGTTTTAAGAAGGAGTTAGGAGGCGCTCTGGAGTAAAAAAAAAAAAAAAAAATTTTCCTCTTGGACTTTGAAGCATTCATTTTACTCCAGGGAAATCAGAAACTTCTTAGAAATGACCTCTGCCGGGGCGGCAACCTGGAAAAATATCTTTACCGCAAACCAGTCCGTCTGAAAAGCAGCTTGGCTCCTCAGGCATGCACGGCCCTCGGAGCAAAAGGCATCTGACTCATCGTTGGAAGAGAAGTCCTGTTTAGCGGTGAAGCTGCCGCGGTATTTTTAGAAATAGTGAAAGTTCACGGAATTTTTAAAAGCGTTTGAGTGTCGTTTGGAAGAGGACATTCTCAGGGGCTGTGCAGAAGTGACCGTTTTTCCACTTGGACTTGAATCCTGCATTCCCGTGCTACCGCCGCTTGATGTTGTAGCAACTGGCCCCCTCGGCAGTGCCCGTCTGTCATCTCGGGCTGGGAACAGGGTGGGGATAGAGGTCTGCTCTTAGGTCGAACCTGGGGCTGGGAGTGGAACACCTTAGGCCACTCCGGAATTATTCTGAGATTCTCCAGGAACACTTAGTTCCCTGGAGAAAAAAAAAAAAAAAACTGTTGGAATTTCAGAGCCAGAAGGAGCTTAACAATCCATAGCCGCATGTACCCATCTCAACCTGAACGTGAGAAAAGGACACACAAAGGTTCAGGAACCTCACCCAGGCCAGCCTGGAGTCTTGAAGGAAATGAGGCAGGGCCCCCACAGCACGGCCACCCCTCGTTACTCACCAGTGGAAGTGAAGGCAGCAAGGGGGAAAACCCTCCGTGCTGAGTTAAGAATAATGCATTGAGGCCAGGTGCGGTGGCTCACGCCTGTAATCCTAGCACTCTGGGAGGCCGAGGCGGGAGGATCGCTCAAGGTCAGGAATTTGAAACCAGCCTGAGCAAGAGCAAGACCTCGCCTCTACCAAAAAATAGAAAGAAATTAATTGGACAGCTAAAAATATACAGAAAAAAAATAGCCGGGCATGGTGGCACATGCCTGTAGTCCCAGCTACTCAGGAGGCTGAGGCAGGAGGATCGCTTAAACCCAGGAGTGTGAGGTTGCTGTGAGCTAGGCTGACGCCACGGCACTCCAGCCCGGGCAACAGAGTGAGACTCTGTCTCAAAAAAAAAAAAAAAAACACAAGAATAACGCATTTGGGGCTGGAGTTGAGCTGTGGTTTCCTAAGAACGGTGCTGCGTTTTTCCATTCGGAGTTGTATGCTTTTTCCATGGGACAGATGGAAAGGAATGCTGCCCTTCGGAAGAAAAGCCACATGTGGTCGGGCATCCACCCGGCACAACCCTTCCAGGACTCCCTCTGTCCCTCCCCAGCTCCCCTCGCCCCACAGTTTCCCCCGGCTCCTTCTGCTTGTGACTCACGGCCCCACGTGAGGACATGTCCCTTCCCCAGCGCATGCTGTTCCGCACGGCCAGGCGCCCCCACTGCTCTCCTGCGTCCGGCCGCAGCAGCCAGGCAGCACCGGACAGTGCCGCGGAGAAGCCCGTGTGCAGACTTCACTTTCTCTCCTGTAAAAAGAATACCCTTATTCCAACCCAATTCAACCACAACGTATGCTGCAAAGGAGTAACAATGAATTTAAATATGGGGTCTCTCTTAGCAATGTTTCACTCCCCATGCACTGACTCTTAGGAAGGTACCCTCTTTCCCTGAAAATAAGACCTACCCAAAAATAAGCCCCAGCAGGATTTCTAAGCATGTGCGCAATAGAAGCCCCACCCCGAAAATAAGACGCAGTGACGGGCGTGGCTGCGCAGCGCATCTGCACAGCCCATGCGTGTCGTCGCGGAGCGGGAAAGAAGACGAGCAGCCCTTCTCATCCGCCCCGTGAGAGCTCTGTTGCTCCACATGAGAGACCGGGGGAGATGGTTCTAAAGGAAATACAGTCGCAAGACATTCAGGATGGAATTCGGGGTTTGGAGAGTGATGATGAAGTTTCAGAAGAAGACGACTTAACTATATTTGAATAAATGTACATTGTTGTACTGTACTTAGAAAAAAAAAATAACGCATCCCATGCAAAGAAGCCCTAGGGTGTCTTCTTGAGGAAAAATAAATATAAGACCCTGTCTTATTTTCATGGAAACACGGTAGTTTAAGGTCCAGTATGAACCAGAGCCACAAAATCACCTTAAGAGATTTATTCTACAGCCATCTCTAAGCAGAATGCCTCGACTTTGGTATTTTGGCATACTTTTTTTTTTCCTTGTTTTTTCCCATTCCATTCTAATCATTTACCACACTGTAATTTTTTTTTTCTTTTATGCAATGAAGCTAGGAGGCTATCCCTGTATTTTAGATGTTTAGATATCAGAGAGACTTCAATAAACGTTTTGATCGTGAGCACTCGGCAAGCAATGTCTGCAGAGCCACGGAATGTTCTTCGTCACGAGGGCTATGTGCAGTGAGGGATGTACATAGCCTAGTGAGGGGTGTACTCTAGCCAGATGGATAGAGCGTTTCCTGACGTGGCCAATCCTGCCCCGACCCCCTGCCCGGTGGGTGGACTTGAGTTGAGTGCAGAGATTCACCCCACACGGTCTCTCCTGGCCTTCACCACAGCACGTGCCTTAGATAAGACTTCCCTGGTGACCACGGCTTTCTCTTGAAGCCCCAAAGCCAAGGTCAAAGGTACTAGGGACATTCCAGGTACATTCCAACAGAGGTACTCCCACATTCCAGGGAGTGTTCTGGCACATTCCAAAGAGGACGTTGGAGAGCAGCCAGAACCATGTCCCAGCCCCAAACTGTGAGGACCCGTCCTGGGCTCTCACACGCCGCAGCCCACAGCCCACCCAGCCTGCAGGACAGAAAACTGGGACCCACATGCATTCTGCTAGATTTCTTGGCCCCTTGGGGGTGTTTTATCAAGTGGGTGCTCTGTGACCCCCCCAGAGCACTGGGGGAGGGGGTCTCTGCGAGAACCACCCTGGGTTTCAGGGTGCCCGGCACCCCAGGTTGGGCACTCGTTGAACGCGGAAGGTGAGGAACCTTCCCCGAGTGGAGCCTAAAGCAGAACGCGGAGGGGAGGTTGACTGAGGCCTGGACGCAGACACAAGCACCCACATCTGGGCTGCAGCGGGAGAAGGCGGGGCAGGGGGAGAGGACAGCGTGGGCAGCCTCGTCTCCCAGCTCGGTGTGTGGCGTGGACATGGGCGGGCAGGGGAGACCGCTCACGGGCGGCACCGAGTGACAGCCCGTTTCTCCACCGACGCCGTTTGCAGACCGTAGAAGGTTTTTTTTCTTCCTAACCTGGCGAGATGGGCAGATTGCCAGCCCTGTTTTCACAACTCACAGAAGAACACTCCCACTGTTTGATGCTGCTCTTGCCAACCTTAGTCGATCAAAAACGTATCTCTGCAAAAGAGGGAACGTGCCTGCGAAGACTGAAGTTTCCAAGCGGACGGGAGTGTGACAGGTGGCCGTTTGCAGGCGAGAGAGAGAGAGAGAGAGAGAGAGAGAGAGAGAATAGCCCCCTCGTGCTTTTCACCCATTTCCTCTCTGCACTGAATGAAGCGTGTGATGCTTTGCGATCCAGCAGCGTCTCCCTGACTCGATACTCCACGGGAAGGGTGTTTTCCGGCTCGCTGACGGATCTCCGCACTAGCCAGTGTGCCAGCACACGGCCCCCAAGTCTCACGCCTGGAGAAGTGGGTCGTTTGCAGCGAAGCTCTGTGCACGGGGCATCTCATCGCGAGGCACCCCAGGAGTCTGACGTCAGCACCCGAGGAAAACAAGCACAGCCTCGAGGAGAATCACTCACGGCGTGGTCCGATTTATTTAGCAGATGGACTACATGGAAGGAACCACAGTCTCTTTACCTACAGGGCTGCAGAGATGAACGCTCCGCCCAGAATAGCTCTAGATGCCTCACAGAATAAGAGAACATGTATTCTCTTCTGGAGATGTTTTTAATGAGAAAATAAAGGAGGAAAGCATTTAAAAAAATACTACTAATAATATTGCTGGGTAAACCTGATCGAATTATTAAAGTCAAGCACATTTTGAGTTGCTTTAAATAGGTTTCTTTTTCTTTTCTTTTCTTTTCTTTTCTTTTTCTTTTCTTTTCTTTTCTTTTCTTTTATTCATCACTTCACCATCTGCAGAAGACTAAACTTTAAAACTTTGTCTTCTGCTTGGAGTAGAAGTTTCAAGCAGCAAGGGAATGTTGCAATCAACGTGACCTACAGTTTGGGTCGGTCTCTCAAGTTACAGAGCTGGTCAGCGTGGGGTTGGTCTCACCTGGTGTTGCTGCAAACCTGGGACATTCGTGATCCTTCTTAGCACCCAGGTCTGACCTCTGCTGGCTGTGTGGCCTCAGGTCTTGTCTTCCCCCATCGGTGGGATGGGTCGGTTAGATCACCCCTGAGGCCTCCAACTCTGACAGGCAGTGTCTTTGAGATTCACAAATATCCCTTTCTTGAAAAGACGCTGCCTAGCACAGTGGAAGTGTCAGATCCAACAAAATAATTAAAATTGAAAATTAATTGTGTATTTTAGGTTTTGTGGGCCAGATGGTGCCTGTAGTGAACATTCAACCCTGCTATTAAAATGTGAAAGCAACCACAGGCAAAATGTAAATGAATGAGTGTGTGGCTATCTTCTAATAAAACTTTATTTACAAAAAAAATTAATTGTGGAACATACTTCTTCTTTGGTTCCACTTATCAGTCAGTTGCTTAACCAATATATCTTGCATTTTTGTTTTCAGTGAATCGGGCATGGTATTGTTTTTTGTTTCTCATCCATCCAAAAGCGCCACTGGAGTCTCGAGACGTTCGGTCTATGCGGGCGCACGCCGTGTTCCTCCTGCTTCCTGGCTCCGCGCCTGGCTATTGTAGAAACTTCCCTCTGTCTGTCCACACCGGGGTTGGCTCATTTCTCTCACAACGTCAGAATGCAGCATCCAACATGGTGATTAATCCTTTGCCAAGCTGACGTCGCTCATGCGTGGTTCCTCGCGTTGTGCGTGTTTGAGTGTTCTGCCCTCGGTTTCCAGACGGGGCGGTGCATCCTCTCGCGCCAGCGGACATCCGTCTTCACGCTGATGGATGGAACTGAGCGTTGGGTGAGTGGCTGGTAGCGTGTAGAGATTGCCCAAGAAGGGAAGCACTTCAGGGGAGGAGAGTTTGGCGTCGCCCTGGCAAATTGTCCACGATTCGGGTCTGGGTTTCAGCCACTTGACCCAGAAATGTATCAAGAATGATGATGTATACCAGCCATCCCCAACATTTTTGGCACCAGGGACCGGTTTCCTGGAAGACAATTTTTCCATGGATGGGCATGCGGTGGAAGGGCTTGTTGTGGGATGATTCAGGTGCATTGCATTTACCGTGCACTTCATTTCTACTATTTTTATATTGTAATATATAATGAAATGATTACACGACTCACGGTAATGCAGAATCAGCGGGAGCCCTGGGCTTGTTTCCCTGCAACTAATGCCGCCACTGATCCGACAGGAGGTGGAGCTCAGCCATGAGGAGCGGCTGTAAAGGCAGATGAAGCTTCTCCCGCTGCCCTGCTGCTCACCTCCTGCTGTGTAGCCCTGTCCCTAACAGGCCACGGACCAGTGCTGGACCACGGCCCAGAGCTTGGGGACCAGAGGTTTATACAACATGTGAGACATTTCTAATACATCTCAGAAAGAGAAACACCATTTGATGATTTAGATGCATTATCCACTGCAAGTCATGGCTACTCTTACCGAGAGTCAGGTTTTATGAAATGCTTTCTGCAAAAGAGTTTTGCGCTAGGGAACATTGAAGAGGAGAGATATGGTACCCCTCAATCTCCAACACCAAAGCAATGGATCTTTCACCAAGACCATCCATAGAAAACACACGCCATCTTAACGAAGGTAGAAATAGTGTGTGAGTAGGTGATGTGGGTGAGGAACTGTCATATGCATAGTGTCATTCAATCCTTTTAATGAGATAGTATCTTCCCCACTATAGACATGGGGTACCCTTCCCCAAACTATGAAGTTAGTAAGTGGGTTTATGCGACGAATGCATGCAGGGTGTTCAGAGTTCGGGTTGCAGTGGAAATCAGCCATGCAGAGATCATTAACAGGAAGAGTGCAATAATTATATCAACTTAAAATGCAAAAGAAACTGAGAATAAGAAGCCTCCATTAACATCTTTAACCACTTGGCTACGAGCGTCGACTGTAGTCGACAGCCACAGATGAATGTGCACAGCGATTGTAGCCGACAGCCGTGATATGACTTTTCTAATTTTTCATTTATAAAATTGTGAACATTTAAAAATAACATAATGAGAACATATATGTATATGTTACCTATTCTGATTTACATGACAAGGAAAGCTGCCTGTAAAGTAAAACAAGCTTTCAGTGCTTTCAAGCTTTCCTCATTGCACAAGAGCAAGACAGACCCATCGTCCATGCACAGCACAGATTACCGTGCGGACTGTGAGTGCCGGCTGTGGGCGAGGTTTCGTGGCCGGTGAGCGCCGCACCGAAGTGGTTAAAGAAAACCAATGCTGCCCTTAAGATAAAAGCAGCTATATCAAGAAGAGAATCCTAAAACAAGCCCTGAAAAAGATGCTGCTGTCTGCCCTGTAGACGCAGGATGGTTGGAGATAGTCTGCAATACATGCCCTGCGGTGTGCGCCGGTTTGGAACTATGTTCTCCGCTCCTGACCGGAAGCCGGCTGGGAAACAGGGAGCAGCTCTGTGACATTTATGGGCACTGATGGGACAAATCACATCAGACAAACGTGATTTCCTGTCCTGATGGAATTATGATGTTGGTAGAAATGGGGAAGACAGCAGACGACATGCATGCTAATTTTAGCCGAAATGAAACGATTACGGCATTTTCATGACATTTTCCTTTGTAAAGAAATTCAAAACGGTTTGAAAACAATCACTGTGATTGGTGTTGAAAAGCAGCTACATTGTGGCGCACAAAGAGAAACAGTGAAACGCCCAATGGAAGGACCAGCGCCCAGGGGGATGGGATTAAACTCCAGAAGGCTAAACTCCAGAATGGTAAGAGCTTAACAAAAGGCAGGCAGAGAGAGGAGAAGGCACAGACGGTTTGCAACAGTAATTTCGAGCATAATGGAAAGCAGATAAATGCTAGCAAGGAACCTTAAAGGACAGAACCAGAGGTAATTCACGAAATGAATTCAAATCCAAAGGTTGCTGGAGGCACCAGCCAGGTTGAAGTCACAGCAGAAAGGGGGGAATAGTGTAGGTTTCTCGTTTCCGTTTCCTGCTTTCCTAATAGTAAGCCTGCCGCCTCTTGGTCCATAAATATCTGATGCGAACACAAGGTGCCAGCCTCCCCCAGATGGATTCGAGGGGTGCACACCCACCCACAAAAGCAGGGAGCTTGCCGGGTGCACCCCAGGAATCTCCAGTTCAGACTCTACTCACGCATCTTGCTGTGCTATTGTGAACATTGATTGCGTTTGGTTTTTTTGTTTTCACTTCTAGTTTTATTTCTGCCCTGTCTGTGCACTACCATTTTTCTCCTTCTACTAGGAAAAAAAAAATCCATTGGAAGATTATTATTATCCTTTAGTTTCAGTCATTTCTTGGAAATTAAAAGCCAACATGAAATGTCAATGAAGACAACATTATCTTTTTTGTTAATGGTTCCAGGATTTATCTTAGAGACAAAAGTTATCCCCAAATGTCTGCTTTATAAAAATACCTGCTTTTTTCTACCGAGAATATGCTATTTATCTTAACATCTGTTGTGCTCCTTTGAAGCCCATGGTGAAAGAGCCGTACACAGTTAAGTCTGGAAGAATTCTTAAGGATTACAAGCCGAGTGATAGAACTTTCTCTGATGTGTCATTTATTCTGGTCCCATCCGGTATATTGGCTGTCCCAAAATCTCCTGTCCAGGGGGATCTGGCCACCCTGTCATGGAGAGCACTGGCCAGGTGGACTATCGGGGGAGAGATATCCGCGTCCCTCTGGAGAGACAGTGCAGGGGCCGTGCAGGGAGGGCAGGCAGCTCTGCTCCACGGGGTCACCCGGGGACCTCTGGCCTTTCCTCTTGTCATCTCACCTCTGCAGGATGTTTTCTCTGCTCTGCAGGGTCAACTCAGGCTCCCCCCAAGCCCACGCCCCAGCCTACGGGAGGAGGTGTCTAGAGAAGGCGCTAGCTCTAAAGGAGATACAGTGTGTGCGCTCACCTGCGTGCCCTCACCTGCATGCATTCATCTGCATGCCCTCACCTGTGTGCCCTCACCTGTGTGCGCTCACCTATGTGCGCTCACCTGTGTGCCTTCACCTTTGTATGCTCACCTGTGTGCACTCACCTGTGTGCCCTCACCTGTTGCCCACACCCGTGTGCCCTCACCCGTGTGCACTCACCCGTGTGCCCTCACCCGTGTGCCCTCACCCGTGTGCACTCACCCGTGTGCCCTCACCCGTGTGCACTCACCCGTGTGCCCTCACCCGTGTGCCCTCACCCGTGTGCACTCACCTGTGTGCTCTCACCTGTGTGCACTCACCTGGCCCTGCCTGCCAAGGTCGGGGGAGGGGAGGGTGGGTGGGATCTGCTACTGAAAGAAACACAGAGGGAAGCCACAGGGTGACCGTCTCCCATCCCTATGCAGAAGCGTCGTAACCCAAGGTTAGCATGCCACAGCCCTGGCTGGAAACAGAGAGAAATGACCACTAGAAAAAAATTCATGTTTCATTTGCTAATAAACATAGGAAACTTATTTAAAATGGAAAGAGCAGAAAAGTGGGCATTTATGCCTCAGCTTTTTCTTTATCAGTGTTGCTGAGAGGCATCCATCGCTCTCCAGCCCAAAGACACCACTGGTCACCCAGCAATGCCCACCAAACGGAGGTCCAGAGTGGCCACCCCGACCGGCCCTGCCCTCTGGTTCCCCCCATGCCCGCCCCGTCTCTCCCGGGGCCGACTCCTCTCCCCAGCGCCCCCCCCCCCGCAGCTGGGAGCAGATCCCCGTTTCCCCCCAGACCCCCAGAAGCCCTGCCCGGCCGGTCCTCCGTGGCCAGCCCCCACCCCCCTGCACCAGCCCATTATGAGCTCTCCCCTCATTCCCGCTCGGATTCCAGGCGACACGCGTGCAAACGCTCAGACCCCTGCATCCTTTAATCCACGGCTGAAAACGCTTTTCATCTCATGTCCTCTCAGCCTCTGTTTGTGTCTGAAGTCCTGTGCCTGCTAATGACCTCACAGTGGACGTGTCCCTTAATTGGAGGCAGAGCCACAAAGCCTCAGTCGTCCGTCGCCGCTGTGCGTCTCCTGCCCGGCGGCTGCTTATTAAAGTAGCGCAGGACGCACAAACAGCTGTTTTCGGGGAGTTTTCCACGGCAGCTCCGCACAAAGGAAGTATGATGGCAAATCGCTATTAAGCGCCCCAGCAGGGAGAACTGGCCGCTTTCAGAAATAATCTCTCCTGATGCGGTCCCAAACAATATATATATGTATATTTAGGGAGAGAGAGAGAGAGAAAAAAAAAAGAAGCCAGCCAAAAACGTTCCTTTTTGCCCGGTTGGCGAGATGGACGGGACATAATGGCTTCGGCCCCACCCGCGGCTCCGCAGGGCTTCCTCCCAGTCAGCGGCGGCGCGGCCAGGCAGAGGGGACAGACGCTCCTTTCAGAGGGGCCGGGTCGCAGGGCAGAAGGTAAACTGGTAATTGGAGGCCAGCTGGGGGCCGGGCAATGCGGCAGACAAGAGCGGGGTCTGTCCTCCCGCCCGGGCTCTGCCGCAGAATCCCGCGTGCCCAGTGGCCAGAGCACGTCTTTGATATCTCTCTCTCTCTCTCTCTCTCTCTCTCTCTCTCTCTCTCTCTTGCACTTCATAGAGCGCTTTGTTCCTTCTCCCCCCCCCAAAACCGTGTTAAAATATCTGCTCTTAGCACAGATCGAGGATGGAGGTGCATTTTACTTCTTGGGGAATCGAACCGACGCCCCACCTGTTCTTCCCAGGCGAGAGCTGGGCTGGTGGAGCAGAGGTTCCGGGTTTGCGAGGCGGCAGCTGTCTCTGCGTTCCCAGAGAAACGTCTTTCTAAGTGGCCTCGGGGCCTCATGAAACGGCCGCCGTTCCATGGGCGAGAGGCGTGATGCAGCGGCCAGGGGTACATCTAGAATGATGTTAGAACGCTCCGGAAGGTGCGGCCAGGCACGGGCAGGGTTTAAGGGCGATAAAGACACATGGTGGGGAAAGGCGGGGGAAAGTTTAACCCCAGGAGGGTCGTGCCCCTCTCAGATGCCGGGAAAGGCCTTCCCTGTCCCTCAAAGAGCTTCAGGAAGGAGGAGAAACTCTGGTTCCGTTTATGAAGATTAACGAAGGGGCTGAGTCCGGTGGAGAAGGCTGAGAGGGGAGTCGGGTTTCCGCAGGAGCCTCCGCTCGCTCGGCTGCCAGACACCAGTGAGGCGGCGGCCTCTGGGCAGAGTGGCGGGTTTCCAGTGTGTCTTCGTGTGTGTGTGTGTGTGTGTGTGTGTGTGCGTGTGTGTGCCCGTTTGTGCATGTGTGTGCATGTGTGTGTGCTTGTGTGCCCGTTTGTGCATGGGTGTGCATGTGTGCCCGTTTGTGTGCATATGTGTTTGTAGGGGTGTGTGCATGTGTATGTGCACATGCATGTGTGTGCTCGTGTGTGCGCATATGTGCATGTGTGTGTGTGTGTGTGCGCGTATGTGTGTAACTGGGTAACAGTATTACCAAAAACGGTACCTTGAAGTTTCTCCCATTACGTAGAGTAGGAAACTGGATTTGGAGAAAGTTGTCTGGGAGGGAGAAAGTTCCAGAGGCCCGGGAGCTGCCGCACAGTGGGACCCGGCTCTCGGCACGGGGGAGCGTGACTCCCATGTGTCCAGTCTTTATTTGACCTTTGCAACACTCCTATGAGACAGGTGTTACTATGACACACATTTTACCTACGTGAAAACTGAGACGTGGAGGGCTAAGTAACTTAGCTTTTGATAGAGGGGCCAGAACCTCAGTGTGTGTTTGTTCTTCTCCAAACTCCACCACCATCTAGGGGGGAACAACTCGGCCCTGTGGAAGCTTCCAGAACTGCGCCGAGGTGCTCCCGAGGACCTAGTGGGTCTAACGCTTTATTGACGCCTTCACACCCCGCAGTGGCTTCAAAACAAGTGACGACAGGAAAATACAAGAGTTTCTATATCACCGTTGTTTCTTAGAGCTGAATAGTACTCCATGGTACACATGTACCACATTTTATTAATCCACTCATGTATTGATGGGCACTTGGGTTGTTTCCACTTCTTTGCGATTGTGAATTGTGCTGCTATACACATTCGGAAAAACAAGCACCACATGTGCTCACCAGCAAATTGGAATTAATGGATCAGCACCTAAGTGGACATATAGGAGTAACATCTATCAGGTGTCGGGCAGGTGGGAGGGAGGGGATGGGCACGTATGTATTATGTATGTATGTTTATACATACACAATGAGTGAGATGTGCACCAACTGGGGGATGGACATGCTTGAAGCTCTCACTCAATGCGGGGGGGACAAAGGCAATATACGTAACCTTAACATTTGTACCCACATAATATGCTGAAAAAAATAATTTTAAAAAAGGAATAAAAAAAAAGACAAGTGACAACAGAGGCTGCACTGTTTCCCTTTCTAACCGTCACCTCTGTCCCTGGTGTCCTCGGTGCAGTGGGAGGACACCTGGTGCAAAAGACACACGGCGAAAATTTGGGTCTTGCCGAGAGCTCATGATGCTGCCCTGGGCCAGTCGTGACGTGAATAGTGCTGAGAAGGGCACGACCCTCCCGAGGTTAAACCTCCCTCAGCTTTTACCCATGACCTGTGTTTACCTGTGTTACCTGCACGTGCCTGGCCGCACCTTCCGGAATGTTCTGGCATTATTCTAGTCGTACAGTGGGCCATCACGTTCTGTCTAATGCAACCATGAAACAACAAGGAGGGTTGAGCATTATCTATCGCTGTGGTCCCTGCAAGAGCTAACATCCTGCAATTTTTTTTTGGTCTTCCTGAGCCATTCACAAGAAGGGCGGAATTGGTCCTCCTTTCTTCATCTTAATTTTGCAAGAGAAAAATGAAAAGCTAAACAGAAACCCAGAGCTGACGGCGGCGCTGAGCATTTACAAGACTTTGGGCTTTCCTGGCCGCTCTGCCACGTGCCTTCCTGTGAAGGTACCGGGACAGGAAAACAAGCGGTCCACCCCCCCCACCACCCCCCCCCCCGCCACCCCCGGGGCTTCCTGCTGACACCTGGTCTGGAGAACGACCTTGAGGCGCTCGCTCACGGTTCTGGCCGATTCCCAGAGACGCACCCGGAGAATTCCGGAGCAGATGCCTTGCGGATCCCTCTTCTCGACAGATTCCACCACCTCACCGCCCCACATTTGCGACTCTCCTGTCATTAAACCCGGAGCAGATGGCCCTGCTACCTGCCACGCTTGCTGTGGGTGCCCCATGCACCGGTAGCTGCGTGAGAATCCTCATCTTCTCAGCCACCCGTTGTTTTTAAAAAAAAATGTCACAGCTATGCTATTTTGGGCCTTATTATTGTTCTTGCTTGCCTCTTCTAATTTAATCCTGCAGGTTTATCCCGTCCTTTCACCAACAAGAATACAGCGCGTGCATTCAGTTGTCTGTTGATTCTGCGTCAAGCCTTACAAAAAAAGACAACCTCTTATCCTAAGAAGAATGTTGCATAAATAGACAAGGATTTCAGGTAAGCGCAGTTTTGGATCCGGTGCACCACGTTGTTCGTCCCGAAGTAGAAAATCAGCTGCATTGGTCTTTTCTTCATCGGGTATGTGAGGAGGTGGCGCCGCAGCGGTTTGTGCTGCCTGTGGTTTCCCGCACGGATCGGTTTGTTTTCAGTCACTCTCGCTGGTCTCCTGCTGCGTCCACCTGTTACTCTCCTAGTTCTCGAAGTCCAGGCGTGCTCGGCCGAGGGCTGAGAGATGGGCAGGTGCCCAGGGTCGCTCGGGACTGACCTGGAAGTTGCTTCTTCACGTTGCGTAAAACGCTGCTGCCTCCAACCTGCTCAAAATCCCTTCCAAAGTTTTTGTTCATCAAAAGTCACTTTTTAATAGGGATTCCTTCTTGCTTGTAGAATTCAGCACCCAGTAGACCCATTTTACAGAAGAATAAGGGGCAGCCAGGGCAGTTGTGTGCCCAACCCAGGTTGGAGCTTATGAGAATCCTGCTTCAATCACCTGCATTTGTTCCCCGTTGTTGACCTAACAAAAACGTAGTGGGTTATGACAACGCAGATTTATCAACCTCTTACAGTTCCGAAAGCCGGAAGTATGAACTGGGTCTCACTCGGCCCTCACCAAGGTGTCAGTATGTGCGTTCCCACCTGCAGGCCCCGGGGGAGTCTGTTCCTCACCTTGCCCCACCTTCCAGGGCTGCCTGTGTTCCTGGCTGCAGGACTCTGAAGGGGAGAAAAAAATATGTAATTTTTTTTAAGTTCTTAGCTGGGACATCTTTGTAACAAGAGACATCTTGAGATGACGCCTCTCCGGGAACAGCTCACAGAAAGAGCAGAAAGAATCGACTGTCAGCTTTCTAGGGCTGTTCTTATGTTTTTTCAGCCCCTCTGAATAGCCGTATCAAACTGTGCCACAGAAGTGTGTTTTCGGGTGGAACATTCCAGGTCTCCTTCCTCCTCTCCCCCCTCCACTTCATAGCCCGCGGCAAGGCAAGGCCACTTCCCTCTTACGTGGGCATCTCTCCGGCTCTTCCTCTTCCACCTGCCTCCCCTGATTAACAAACAGGATCGTGGTGATTTCTTAAGGATCTCTGGGGCAATGGCAGGATAAGCCCCTCTTCTCGGAATCCTTGTTAAATGCAGCTGCCAAGTCGCTCTTGCCAGGTCAAGTAGCACATTCATAGGTTCCCGGGATTAGGACAAGGACATCTCTGTGGGGTTGCGATTCGGCCGACCACAGTCCATTCTCTGGTGCCCAGAGACGCCTGTCTCTCCAACAGGCAAAATACGCTCGCTCCGCCCCAAGGTGCCCCAAAGCCTGAATTCAGCACGCCGTCAACTCAAGTCCAAAATCACATCTAAGGGATTCAAAAGGCCCAGATCTCATCATCTGAGAAACCTGAACCGGGCATGGGGGTGTGTGATCCATTCGTTCCAGGTCCAAATTTCTCCCCATCCATGAGCCTGCGAAACTCAAGAAACGGGTTATCTGCTCCCCAAATACAGCGGCAGGACAGGCACAGGATAAGAGTTGCAGGCATTCCCGTTCGAAAGAGTGGACAAGAAAGAAACAACAGGAGTCCTCTATCAGTTCCAAGCGATTTCAAAACCCAAGCGGGCAAACTGCATGAGACCTTAAGGCCTGAGAATAATCTTCGTTGGCTTGATCCCCTGCCGGCCTCCCCTGGGCCCTTACGGGCATCCTGGGGCATCCTGTCATTTCTCACGAAAGGCGGTACATTTTTGCAGCCATGCCGTTTCATTAGCCTGTTTTCTGTCTGCAGAGTTTTGGGGGGTCTGACAGTTTTCCTTCATGCTGTTCTCTCTCTGTTTATTCCATTCCCTGCTGGCAGTGTTTTTTTTTTTTTGTTTGTTTGTTTGTTTTGACAGAGTCTCACTCTGTTGCCCAGGCTAGAGTGAGTGCCGTGGCGTCAGCCTAGCTCACAACAACCTCAGACTCCTGGGCTCAGGCGATCCTGCTGCCTCAGCCTCCCGAGTAGCTGGGACTACAGGCGTGCACCACCATGCCCGGCTAATTTTTTCTATACACACTTTTGGTTGGCCAATTAATTTATTTCTATTTTTTTAGTAGAGACGGGGGTCTCGCTCCTGCTCAGGCTGCTCTCGAACTCCTGACCTTGAGCGAATCTCCCGCCTCAGCCTCCCAGAGTGCTGGGATTATAGGTGTGAGCCACCACGCCCGCTGTCCCCCTCCCTTGTTGGCAGTGTTTGTGCTGATGTCACACTTTCAAAAAGCACGTGGGTCTCCCGTGTATGCCACAGCTAGTCACGTCTTCAGACAAGAGTTTTCTCCACGGGGCTCTTTCCTAGACGACCCCCTTTCTCCTCCCAGCTCCCGTGGGGATGGCTGAGCCGGGTCACGAGGAGTCACATGTGAATCTTTCCGAAGAGCCCTCTGTAGGGTGAATACACCCTACCGGGGGCCTCTTCCCCAGAGCCCATTTTCCCCGACCGTAAATTTCCTAATTTTAGCATCTTTTGGAATCTGGATGGGCTGAGAGTTTCCCAACTCATCACAGTCTGGTTCCTCCTTGCTTAACAGTTACTCCCTGAATTCATTTCTTCCCTCTCACATTTGGCTAGGATTATCAAGCAGAAACCAGCCCGCCCCTTGAACGTTGTGCTCGGAAACCTGCCCGGCTAGCCGCCCGGTTCCCGTTTGCAAGTCCTGCTTTCCGCGCGGCCGCCTGACGCGGTACTGCTGCTGCCATGTGACAAGAGTCCTCTCGCTTCTAGTTGTCACCGGCGTGTTTCTCTTTTCCTTCTCAGCCCTCCCCGGCCGCACGCTGGGTCGGCTGGTGGCGATTTCCGTGTTCTTCGAGGTAACATAGCTTCTCTGCACATGGCCACACATTTCCCTCCCTCCTTTATCATCCGTATTTCTACTAACGGTCCCTTCAGGGCAATCCAGCCTTCTTCAAGCCACTCTCCCCAAATCCTTCCACCCTGTGCACGTCACCTGGTTCCAAAGCCACGTCCTCGCTTGTAAGCTCTTGTGACAACTGCCCGCCCCCAGGTGCCAAGAGCTGTGCAGGTTTCCCAGATCTGTGATTACGGATTGCTAATCTCTTAATGGCTTAATGCAATGGAAACTGACTCTTTTTAAAGTTCAGAGGTCTGGAGTGGATTTATCGGGTCGGAATCCAGGGTTAACACGAACGCCTTCTCTCTGGGGATTGGGGCAAAGTCCGTTCCTCCCTCTCCCAGACTCTGGGCCACCTCCACCTGCTCAGGACTCTTCCTCCATCCCAGAGTCCCCCGAGCGCCAACCTCTGCCTCCCGCATCCCGCATCCGGTCTCCTCTCTCTGACCCTGATCCAGACCCCCTCCCGCGTATAAGCCCCTTGTGATTAAATGAGGCGGGTCAGATAACCCGGAGTGATCGCCACGTGCAAGATCCTTAACCCACACCTGGGAAGTCCCTCTGGTGGCGCCAGGTAAACACACCCTCAGGTTCTGGGACTGAGATGTGAGCGTCTCTGAGGGGCTGTTATTCTGCCGCCTCCCGCATTCATGCAGACGGTAATAACAGGAGGAAAGCTGGAGAACGAAGGCTTTCAGGTAATTAAAATGTGCGAAAGTCTACGCGTTGCTCCAGAAGAGAAAGGAGAGACCAGAGGTGAGCTCTGTGCTAGAGAAAACTTCTATGTCTGCTGTTTATCTGCTAAACGTATAAAGACAGAACCAAGAGATGAGAGACACCAGTCGGTGGAGGAGCAGACAAAAAGTAGGGAATACGGGAAACTTTATCAAAATCACAAGGGGCAAGAAAGGAGGGAAGGCAAAGGCATGGTATGAGGGGTATCGCGCTAGGACAGGAGAGAGAGAGTTCAAATCTATCAGCAAGCATGAGACACACACCTGTTAAACTCACGCAAGGAAAGATGGAAAGGAATCCCCCTTCCCCTGCTGGCTCTGAGGATGGCATCGGCCGTGTCCCCACATGCTCTGTGGAAAGGCCCCCAAGGCCAGGACTGGGGGTGGCCACCAGCCGCAGCCCGGAAGCCCACCAGGAGTGAGTCCGGCCAACAAGCCCCAAAGCGAACCCCTCCCAGGGCACCCTGCAGTGGCTGCAGCCCTGACGGAGACCCAGGGTCAGAAGACCCGGGGTGCGGAGCGTGAATTTACCCATCCCCTCCTCCCCCCACCCCGCCCACCTGCCCAATGCCCTGTGAATGTCACTTCCATGTGTGCACATAAAGCGTTGATCAATTAGTGCCAATTCGACGGTGAGTACACGTGGTGCTTGTTTCTCCATTCTTGTGATACTTCACTTAGAAAAAATGGGTTCCAGCTCCATCCAGGTTAATATAAGAGGTATTAGTTCATCAATTATTTTTATGGCTGAGTAGTACTCCATCATATACATATACCACATTTTTATTAATCCACTCATGTATTGATGGACACTTGGATTGTTTCCACATCTTTGCAATTGTGAACTGTGCTGCTATGAACATCTGAGTGTAGATG
This sequence comes from Microcebus murinus, assembly GCF_040939455.1. Taxonomy (NCBI): domain Eukaryota; kingdom Metazoa; phylum Chordata; class Mammalia; order Primates; family Cheirogaleidae; genus Microcebus; species Microcebus murinus. Next base: position 24,192,020 of record NC_134128.1, read on the forward strand.
TCTTTTTTTATAGAATGCCTTTTCTTTTTCCTTTGGGTAAACACCCAGTAATAGGATTGCTAGATCCTAAGGTAGTTCTATTTCGAGTTCTTTGAGGTATTTCCGTATTAATTTCCATAGAGGTTGTACTAGCTTGCAGTCTAACTCACTTATTAATCATTCCTGTAAGATTCAAAGGGGGATGTAGGGTGAAATGATCTATATTGTCCCTTATCCTAAAATGCAATAAACTTTTATCTTTAGGCTGGGCGTGGTGGCTCACGCCTGTAATCCTAGCTCTCTGGGAAGCCGAGGCAGGCGTATTGCTCGAGGTCTGGAGTTCGAGACCAGACTGAGCAAGAGTGAGACCCCGTCTCTACTAAAAAATAGAAAGAAATTAATTGGCCAACTAATATATATAGAAAAAATCAGCTGAGTATGGTGGCACATGACTGTAGTCCCAGCTACTCAGGAGGCTGAGGCAGAAGGATTACTCAAGCCCAGGAATTTGAGGTTGCTGTGAGCTAGGCTGATGCCAGAGCATTCTAACCCGGGCAACAGAATGAGACTCTGTCTCAATAAAAAAAAACAAAAAACTTTCATCTTTAAAGCACTCACACCACGAGGAAGAGTGACAACTGAACGCCACTGGGCAAAGCAGGTTCCTGGGCAATCTTCAGTCCACTGGCACAAACACCCTTAGTGAAATACTTATTTCCCTCCACCCACTTTCGAGTAGGATGAAATGGAACATTCCAGTTCCGAAGTGGGCTGCTGGGCATATCTGCGGTACCAAGAATTTTTGAACAACTATGATGTGGAACCCACGGTAACTCCCTGCTGCCTCGACTCGCCGCGGCATTGGGGTTGGAGAGAGAACCGAAGGGCCACAGGAATTCCAAGTGCCCCTTCAAAGCCAGCTGGGAGCAGAGCAAGCACTGGTTTGTGTTGATGGTAATGACATTTGAAAGCCTAAAAATTATAAGGCTGTTTACAGAGATGGACTTATTATAAAATAATTGCATCCCACTTCTCATAAACATAAAAGAAAGTCATTTTTTTTTTGTAGTAGATGTAGTTGAAAGAAAAGATTTCCTGAAAGAATGGGGGAACATAAGACTAAAAACAACTTCAAAGACTATTACCAAGCAAATTTGCGGAATTTTAAAGAGAGCATCTCGCTCAAAGAATTCTCTAAGATTACTAAACTTAAAAGCATTTATTTTGCTTCAGGCGTCTAATTTACATTGCATACCAAACCCTGTAATAAACCTCCCCGTGAAGAAATAATAGCAGACCGAAGGCATTATATATGTTCAGCGCTCACTCCACTTAAACCGGAGGAGTGACCTTCCACCACCAGGTACGAAGCGTGACACCATGGCAACCGCAGAAGAAAGGTCGCAGCAATATTTCCCGAGGCAATTTTTGGCCCTGGGGGGGGATTCACTATTATACTTGAAGGCCATGTCACCAAAGAGACCGAGAGTAACGATCCAGCTTCACCTTGAACATGTTTTATTTTTTTTGTTCTCTTTCTGGTCACAAATAGCTCGCCCCTCAGTGGCGGCTGCCATTTCTGGAAGACACCTGGTTTCTCCTGGAACCATGAATGCTCCATGGCACAGGTGCACTGGGGGCAGGAAAGTCTCCTGATCTCTAATGTGTTTGACATTCTTTAATGCCAGAGGCAGTATTGGAGGGGTGGGGGACTTTGGGAGTAACGGCACTTGATCGTAGAGTTGCTGGGAAGGGTAAGAAAGTAATGACTCAAGAGCACCTGGTTCAATGCCAGGCATTGTATAAACCATCATCGAGCATAACGACTCCTAATATTGTCACACATTTATCTTACAGCGAAAGCACTGGGTATGTCTCATTTTTGGTAAGAATGAACAGATGGATAGAAACCATATTAAAATCTAAAATATAAATGCATCATTTAAACAATTTCCCCTGGGCTCACATAGCTTGAAACAGACATCATTTCATGGGTTCTGAAGCTGAATGAGATTTATTTTACCAAGTTTCTATGTATCATAGAAATAGTAACAGAGAATTATTATATCATTGGTGTGTGTATAGAGAATATATAAACGCATAAATGTTGGTGTGTATATATGAAAGTTTTGTCATTGTAAAGATCTTGGGTAAATGGCATTTATAAGCAAAACACATTTATAGTTTAATTTGTTGTGAATAAGAAATACATTGACTAAACAAAATTGCAGTATCAAAAGATAGTATTTTAGCAAGTACGGAGTTTATAACAAATGTGTTTTTTTGTAGGCTAAAGTCAGCACACGCATAGTAATTTAACTCAAGCATCTGCAAAATTCAACAGTCGTTTCAATCTCTTCTAGATTAAGAATTCCCCTTCAATCGATATCTTGTTTTCTCTCTAGAATCTATTGGAAACAGGGAATTGTTCCTCTGGTTAACAGTATCACATGTAAAACCTTCAATCAAGACATGATTTGCAAAGGGTCAAAGTGGAACTTCCAAATTTGGGCTCCTGGCACTTTCTCAGGAAACTAAAGGGAAGAGGCCTATGTCTATTGGACAGCTAAGTTGATCTCTATTGGACAGCTAAGTTGGAATTTTTATAAAACATTTTCTCTTTTAAAGATCTATAATGTATTTCTATGATGTCTTGTTGGTTTTGAATTCTCCAAGACATATAAATGTGAATGCCCATCACAAAAATATGCACATTTATACATCTTTAGGAAATGGTCCTTCACCCCCTCTCCTTGGGTCACTGTCTGGATGTAAAGGCAAAAGTCCGGACATTTCAAGGGTTTGGGCAAATGAACTCTCTCACCTTCAATTCCAGAAAATAGGTGTTAATGAAAGCAAAAGGAAGCCTGATTTTCCAAGTAACATGACTCATCAAGAGAAATGCTGACTTATAAAAAATTGGCCGGGCACGGTGGCTCACGCCTCTAATCCCAGCACTCTGGGAGGCTGAGGCAGGTGGATCGTTTGAGCTCAGGAGTTCAAGACCAGCCTGAGCAAGAGCGAGACCCCTGTCTCAAACACAGAAAGAAACTAGCTGGACAACTAAAAATATATAGAAAACATTAGCCGGGCATGGTGGCACATGCCTGTAGTCCCAGCTACTCGGGAGCCTGAGGCAGGAGGATTGCTTGAGCCCAGGAGATTGAGGTTGCTGTGAGCTAGGCTGATGCCATGGCACTCACTCTAGCCCGGGCAACAAAGTGAGACTCTGTCTCAACAAAAAAAAAAAAAAAAAGAAAGAAAGAAATACTGACTTCTAAAAAATACACGCTTTTTGAAAGAATGAATTACCATTCTCAAGCATAAAAAAAAAAAATCATACACACTCAGTGCACATGCACCTCACTTCTGCGGGTTTTTGGAGGCAGGGCGCTACATTTGCAGGATGCCTGCCCCACGCACCAGCCTTCAAGGCCTGAGCCTGATTTCTGACGTCACTCTCGGGGCGTTGCCATGGGAACAGTGGGTCTGTGTGTCCTGGAGGGAAACAAAGGGCGATTTCCATTTGAGGACTTCAGAGCAGGCCCGGTGCCCTGTTGGTGAAGGATTGTGGAACCCGCATATTTAATGTTATCGGCAAAATTCCGCTCATATTTCTCGTGTCCCCTTTCCCAGCAAACACTCCTTTCAGCAGTGCACACGCTGTTGCAACAGCCTTGGGACAAAAGCCAGAGGGAGAATGAGGCTCCCCAGGGGTGGGTCGGGGTCCCCAGTCAGAGCGAGGGGCAGGGCTCTGAATCGTGTCTTTTGTCTTCCCAATCCCAAGTTACAGCTGTTTCCAGGAAGCTTCAGAATCTGCTGTCGTTTTGTAAAAAAAAAAATCTTGGTCCTATATAACTGATGTCAAAGTAGCTTAAAAAAAAAACAAAAACAATCAGATAGACCCCCAGCATTTCCAGCTCCTGCCCGAAGCCTTTTAGCTAAATTCAGGTACCTGGCTGATGTGTCCAGATAACTTTAGTGAAAAATCCATAAAAGTTTAAAATATTGATTTTTTTTAAAAAAAATTACATTGATTAAAGATATTAGGCCACAAAAGTTCTCTCCCATAAATATGTGCATGTTTACAGATAGAATGTCCTTATTTAGGGCATTCCCTTTACTAGTTTGACCTTACATGTTTTAACTTGCTTTCTCAAGCACGACATCCGGACTGTAAAGTTCACAAATCCTATGTGTATAGTTCATTACATTTTTTTTAAAAAATGCACATACATATGTGACTGTCATGCAGACCAAGTAGAAGCACACCAACGACACCCCAGAATTCTTCGTCATGCCCTTCACATCGCAGCCCCTCGAAAGGGGCTCTTCCGATGTCAATCATCATAAATGTGTTTCACTACTTTTTTTACTTTATGTGAGCAGAATCACACGGACGGCGCCTTCCGTTGCTGTACACATTCCACGGTGTGAACCTGAAACAATGTAGCAGGACTCCGGTGATGGACATTGGAGATGCGTCCAGCTCAGGGGGGGCTGTTGTGAATGAAGCCACTGTGAAAACTTTCATCAATATCTTTTCTCTTGGTACTTGGCACTCGTGCCCCATGGATGTGTTCATAGGAGAGGAATGCTTGGTCGTTGGCGTAAGCCTAAATTCTTTTTAGGAGACGTATACAAATAGTTTCACAAAGTACCTGTACCGGGCAGGTGAGGCTCCCACCAGAGTGGGTCCGTCATTGTCAACACTTGGAATTGTCAGATGCTTTGTTTTGCTCCTTTCTGTTTGTTAGTTTGCAATTTTGACAGGTGCATAGTGCTATCTCATTATCATTTATTCCTCATCATTTTAATGTGTAAATTCCAGTGACCCTCGGTGCTGATCATACAGTGTGCTTATTTGGAGGGTGTGTGCCACATGTGTGTTTGTGAGTTACTTTCAAAGCTTTCTGCCTTTTTTTTTTTTAATTAAATTGGGTGCCTGTGTTTTTCTTATTAATTCACAGGAAGTCTTTATGTATATCTTATGTATGAATCTTTGTTGAGCATGGATAATGTAAATATTTTCTACTTTGTGATCTGTCTTTTCATTCTCTTAACAGTATATTCCAAAAAACAGAGTTCTAATTTAAAGAAGTACTGGTTATCAACCTTTTTATTTGTGTTGAGTATTGTGCATGTGTGCTTATTGTCTCAGAAACCTGTGAATTCTCCAAGGTCATGATGGCGGTTTTTTTAATGACAGCTTTGAGAAGATTTGTTTGTTGGTCTTTCTCGTTCACATCTAAAATATATCTGGAACCAGGCGCAGTGGCTCTCGCCTGTAATCCTAGCACTCTGGGAGGCCGAGACGGGTGGATTGCTCGAGTTAGGAGTTTGAAACCAGCCTGAGCAAGAGCGAGACCCCGTCTCTACTATAAATAGAAAGAAATTAATTGGCCAACTAATATACATAGAAAAAATTAGCCGGGCATGGTGGTGCATGCTTGTAGTCCCAGCTACTTGGTAGGCTGAGGCAAAAGGATTGCTTGAGTCCAGGAGTTTGAGGTTGCTGTGAGCTAGGCTGACGCCACGGCACTCACTCTAGCCTGGGCAACAAAGCGAGACTCTGTCTCAAAATAAATAAATAAATAAATAAATAAATAAAAAATAAATAAAATATACCTGGAATGACTTTTGTTTATTATGTAAGGAGGGGATCAAAGTTGTTGTTTTTTTTTTCCTGTGTGGAAAAAATTGATACAATGGATACAGTCCATATTTACAAGAGAGTTTTCCCTCAATGCATAGCAAAGACTTTTTTTCTCTTCTTTTGTCCCCCCCCCACATCACGTGCACATGTAAGTGTGAGTTTGCTTCTGGGCTCTCTCTGGTATGACGTTCATCTATCAACACTTGTTTATTCTTGCACCGACCAAGACCACGCTATTTTTTTTTTTTTATTGCTGCAGCTTTCTGATAAGGTTTGAGATCTCAGAGTGTAAGTCCTCCGACTTTGTTTAATTTTTATTTTCAAATTTACCTGCACTATTTTTGATCTTTCTCATTTCCATACACATTTTAGATTCAACGTTTCACTTTCTAAAATGCAATGGCTGGGATTACGAAAGAAGTCGTCGCATTGAAGTGTTAAATCAGTTTAGGAGAACTGACTTATTTACAATGTTGATTCTCGCAATCCTTTACTAAGGTGTTCCCTTCTATTTTCTTAAGACTTCTTCAACATCGCTCAGCAATGCTTGCAGTTTTCTGTGTAAAAGACCCTCGCACGGGCTACATTTAGTCCTAGAGACTTGATTTCAAATGCTACGGTAATTGCTACCATTTTAAATAGAATTTTCTAACGAACAAGTGTATTGAAATGCACCTGTTTGTAATGTTGGCCTTTAATTGGTAACCTGGTTAAATTCACTTACTTATTCTAATAGATTACCTGTGCCATCTAATACATTTTATGTGTACACGTGATGTCTACGCAAAAGGACGGCTTTATTTTTCTTTCCAATTCCCACAAATTTTCTTTCTTTTTTTTTTTTTTTGTCTTTTTGCACTAAGCGAAACCTCCAGTAGACTATTAAATGGACCTCATTTATGGTGGACATCGTCATCTTGTTTCCGTTCTGCAGCAGAGAGCTTTCAGAGCTTTATTATCAAGTATGATATTTTCTTTTACTTTTTCTTTTTTCTTTTTTTTTTTTTTTGAGATAATCTTTATCAGATAAAGGAAATTTCCCTCTATTCACGGTTTGCTGTAAGTTTTAGGCTGCGTGGATGCTGAAAATATCGAGTACTTATTTTGCATCTGTTGAGATGCTTGTGGGATTTTTAATGTTAATGGGACATCACCTTGTTTGAATTTTAAATCTTAAATCAGACATACATTCATAGGATGAACCCGATTTGGTTGTGATACTCGATGCTTTTGATATGCCGCTGGCTTGGTTTGTAAATATTTTGTCTAGGGTTTTTGTATCTACGCTCACGAGAATAATTTGCCTGCAATCTTCCTTTTCGGTAATGCCCTTGTAAAGTTCTGCGGTTGAGGTTACGGCTGGCCTCACCCGGAGTCTTTTGCCGTTTTTTCCGGCTGAGTTCCTGCAGGACGGGGGTCAGTTCTCCCTTAAGCGGTTTTAGTAATTTAATGCTGGGCCGTCCCTTGGGACTCCATTTTTCTTATTAGGAATGTTTTAAATGACAGAACCAATTCCATCCGCAGAAATAGGATCAGAGAGATTTTCTACTTCTTCTTGGTTTCGTTCTGGAAAATTGTGTTTTTCAGGGAATTTATTCATGCCATCTAAAATTTCAAATTTATTCGTACAAACGCTGTGACTAAGGATATTATTCCGAATCGCCTCGGGGGTCCAACGTAATCATGAGCATCCGTATATGAGCAAGAGGGTGGCAGGAGGGGCAGCAGCAGGGAAGACACGGTGATGTCAGCAGAGCTCAAAGACACAACTACTGGCCAGAGGATGCAACCTGGGAGCACAGGTGGCCTCTCAGGCTAGAACAGGTGAGGAAAGAGGTTCCTCCTGCAGCCTCCGGGGGGAACACAGGCCGAAACGCCTGCACGGCAGCCCCTTAATACCCGTCTCAGGTGTCTGGTCTCCTGGACCGTAAGACAATACATTTGTGCCGTTTTAAGCCTCTAAATTTGTGGCGATTGGTTACATCAGCACTAGGAAGGGCACACAGCCTGTCCTCACTTCTAACGTCCCCAGGGTCTAGGGTGACGCCTCCTGTTGCGTTCCGGGTGTCACCCGTCTGTGCTGACACGGTGGCTCCTGTCTGGTCGATGGGCCTTCAGCTTCCTCTACCTCTCCACTTCGCCTTCTTTGGAAACTCTTGGTGACAAGTGGCACCAACTCTCCTGGTTTTTCTTCTACTTCCATGGTTCCTCCCTCTCCGTCCTTTTAGCAGGATTGTTCTCAATTCGACAGGGTTTGTCACAGGCTGAACCTTGGACCTTCTCTGCTGCCGTCTCTGCGTTCGGTTCCTACGTTGCCTGCACGGCCGTGGCTCTGGGCGTCACGCAGATGAGACGACAGCTCACAGGTACGTGTCTCCAGTGCCCCGAACCCCAACCGGACGTCTCAGCATCACTGCACTGTGGAGGAGCCCAGACTTTGAGCCCCATGGGTTGCCCTCCCTTTCCCCTCCCCCCTCCTTATCTCAGTCAGATCTTCATCTGCCCCCTACTTAAGCCAAGCCTGGGGTCATTTTCTATCTCATTTTAGTCCTTTGTTTAAAATGTAGTGACTTCACATTAGACAGGAAGGAAGGAGGAAAGGAAAGGAAGGGAAAGGAAAGGAAAGGAAAGGAAAGGAAAGGAAAGGAAAGGAAAGGAAAGGAAAGGAAAGGAAAGGAAAGGAAAGGGGAAACGAAAGGAAAGGGGAAAGGAAAAGAAAGGAAAGAGGAAAGGAAAAGAAAGAGGAAAGGAAAAGAAAGGAAAAAGGAAAGGAAAGAAAAGGAAAGGAAAGGAAAGGAAAGGAAAGGAAAGGAAAAAGGAAAAAGGACAGGAAAGGAAAGGAAAGGAAAGGAAAGGAAAGGAAAGGAAAGGAAAAAGGACAGGAAAGGAAAGGAAAGGGGAAAGGAAAAAGGAAAGGAAAAGAAAGGAAAGGAAAGGAAAAAGGACAGGAAAGGAAAGGAAAAGGGAAAGGAAAGGAAAGGAAGGAAAGGAAAGGAAAGGAAAGGAAAGGAAAGGAAAGGAAAGGAAAGGAAAGGAAAGGAAAGGAAAGGGGAAAGAGGAAAGGAAAACAAGAAAACCTCCTCACCAAGATCACAAAACCTTGTAAGACCTGACCCTGACCCCTCACCCCGGAGCTCCTACCTGGGCTCCCAGCTGCTCCAGTGGGCTCTGGACACTGGGCCCAGGGGCTCCAGGCCAGCTGCTCCCTCTGTCCCATTCCTGAGGCCTCCAAGGAGATTCACCGCCCCAGAAAGTTCCCTCCTGGGCTGTTCTCCCTGGGAACACCTCCCTCTTCCGCCCCTGACCTGGGCACCCAGGCTGTCTTCTTCCTAATGCAACGGGCCCTCGTAACATCTATCCTGCTCGGTGCTCTACGCGCTGTGCCTGGCGGGAGCTCTGAGAAGGCAGGGACCACGCACTTCGTCGTCCCGGGGTGTGGCGTTGAGTGAACGTGAGTCCCGTGGAGGGGGTGGTAGCAAGGCGAGAGACAACACTAAGAGTGGTTATTTCTGGGTTATGGGATGCAGAGTGATTTTTTTTTCTTTGTTCTTATTACACCTTACTATATAAACCGACTCTGTGTTGACCACATATTGCTCTTATAATCGGAAAAGCAAAACCTACAATCAAAATAGAAGAAAGAAGCATCTATTTGGTGGAATATTATCATTGAAAACTTGTTTTCTACGGTGGTGCTTTGAGGGTTCTACCCCTGCCTGATTGGAAAGCCACACAAACTCCCATTTAGTTTGAGTTTTACTGTCTCTTCTGTAACCACAAGGTCACTGCTTCTAAACAATGTGCGTGTGCAGACAGAAGAAGGGAGGGTCAGCACTTCTAACCTCTTTTTAAATCTTGGGTCCACTTCGAGGTTCTCACTTGTGCTTATTCTTTTTTTATTTTTTTCCCTTTTCCTCATTTCTCCTTGATTTTTTCAGGAAGGAAAGAGAGGGTTTGGGGGTTGTGTGTGTGTCTTTTGTTTGTTTGTTTTGTTTGGTTTTGTTTGTTTTTTTTTTTTCATTTGTCCCACAAGATTTCAAATTAATTTAAAAGGCTGTGGTTTGGACACAGTCGCCTTTCTGTCCAGAGGGTGTAAACTTTTCTTGGGGAAATCTCGCTTCCCGACTTCCCAAAATAGAGGATAGTCAATGTGGCTCCGCACGCCTTCGGTCCGAACACATTTATTTATGTGGATTCGCAAGTGAGTCACATCCCTGCTGCTGTCTTATCCTAGAGGGACTGGCAGCTGTACCGTATCCCACGTCAAAACTTTCCCTGAATCCTAAGAGCCCTAACGACAGTAGCCAATGTGACTGGGCACCAGCCCGGTGCTGAGCACCGGGACACCTTTGAGCACCTTTGCACGTGGCTGGCCACCGTCTCATTCCGCAGGGGAGGCGGTCGGCACCTGTGGGCACCTGTCGGCACCTGGAACTCCGGCTCTTTCTCCCGTCCCTGCTGGTCCTTTCCTGCATTTTCCCACTGTCCCCACCTCCCCCAACAGTCTCCCTCCTCCGGCTTCTTCCCTAAAGCAGGGAAGAAATAAAAACAAAGCCAAGCCAGCGAGATGACTCACTCATGAGCCAAGCACACTTTTGCTTTGATACCACACAGTGCCGAGGGCTCATTCTGACCGCAGCTCACTGCCGTCCCCCGGGGAACGGACTGCGAAGTCACTTTCTTGAGGAAATACAGCCACCCTTCAAAAGAAATCACTTTCTCTGCTGGGGTTGCCCCCTTCGCAACTTTCCAAGGCTCCGTTCAGAGCCCCCGGACTCCAATTCCCCTGTCACCGCATCCACCACTGGGGCGTGGGGGGTGGGCACAAGCCCCCGTGAGTCAGAGTCCTGAGTGTGGTTTCTCCAGAACCTTCTTCCCACGGCTTGGAAACATGATTTCACTGGAAGGTGCTCTCGTAAGCCCCGAGATGAACACTTGGAGTATATCAGCACTTCACAAACAGGGCGTGGTGGTGGTCACCCATGGGACAGAGACCAAGCTTGGGGACACTCGCCAGTCAGGCGGCCCGAGGTCCGTTGATGTTCACCTGCCTCCAAGAACGCAGATGATTTGCACTGCATGGGGTTGCTCGAGCAGGTCTGGGCAGAGGAGCAGAGAGGAAAGCTCATGAGGACTTTGGAACATGTAGACCCCCGGGGGCAGACGTCTCTGATGAGTTCAAGACAGGAAACGGCACACAGAGTCTGCTTTGGACTCCCCTGAAAATAGTGCACGACCAATTTCTTAGTTTTGGGGGGAACTCCCTTCACCCTGGAAGGTTGGCTGAAAGGACAACTCACAATAAAGCAGATGAATAAAGAAAAAGAGATTTATTTACCCTGAGCACAGGGAGAATGACAGAGTGACCAGTCAATAGGCCAGTGGGGCCCAGAAATTTATATATCCTCATTTTAGAGGGGAGGGCGGTGATAAGGGATATAGATTATTCTGTTTAGGGGCAATAAAGGGTTGCCAGGGGAGGATGAATGGGTGGGGGGGACCAGTGGAGAGACACATTGACTTGTAAATGATTCTCTTAGCAAATTAAAGGAACCTGAGAGACAGGTATTATATTGAAAAGGATTTGGGCCAGATCTGGTTGCATTCTTGATTTTCCTTCCTGTAATATAGTGAGATAACAGAGAGGGAAAGGGTAGTAGGTTGTTCTTTTTGGTGGGTCTGATTTTTTATGAAGAAAGAGAGAAAGCCCCTTCCAACAACTGTTGGGCACCAAGGGCCTTTCGTTCAAAATACGCTTCATACCAAGGGGTCCTATTTTGGAGTGACATTGGCCGAGCTCCATCTACAGGAGCAGGGATGACAATGTTCGCCCAGTATGTTCTCCTCCGCGCTTTGGGATGTGAGTTAAATTCTTGGAAAATTCTGAGCTTTGCGGTGGATCGTTTCATGAGGCAGAGAACTCACAATAAAAGCCTTGTGTAATGATTTCTTCTTCTGGTGGAAGAGTTCTGGAACGTAATCTATTCTTGGGCAAGAAAAAAAAAAAATGGACATTGTAATTGACCAGAGAGATTATCCTCCTTCATATACAAAAGCAAGCAGAGATCTGAAACCAAAATGACAGGTCTCGGAAGAGAAGGGTCAAAGACCTGGGCGGGGAGGGAGAGAAGACACCCTCAGGTGAGTCAGCTCCTCTAAACTCTAATTTGCGCTGATGAAGACTAGGATAATACCCCTTCTAGTGATGCCAGACAGGTATCCCTGCTAGGAGACCAAATGACAGGCTTCACATGAAAGCACTTAACCAACCATAAGATACTATTTAATTCCACCGCGAAAACTTCTGTTCATGAACTTTGAAGCAGAAGCTAATTTAAAAAATCGGTTAAGAAAAATCAGTACTTGAAATTTATTTATGCAGAGCTTGCTTGCAATATGTTCCTAGAAACAATGTTTGGTTTTCAAAATAGCATAGATGTGCACTCTATTTGGATATAACATGATAATCCTATTTCCAAGAAAGCTTATACAGTTAAGCATTGTTTTATAAACTATTGTTTCAGTGGGAAAAATTGGGGATATAGGTTAGATTATATCAGACTTTTTTTTTTTTTTTTTTGAGACAGAGTCTCACTCTGTTGCCCAGGCTAGACTACAGTGGCTTCAGCCTAGCTCACAGCAACCTCAGACTCTTGGGCCCAAACGATCCTCCTGCCTCAGCCTCCCGAGTAGGTGGGACCATAGGCATGCGCCACCACGCCCGGCTAATTTTTTTTTTTCTATTTTTAGTTGCCCAGATGATTTTTCTAATTTTAGTAGAGTACGGGGTCTCGCTCTTGCTCAGGCTGGCCTCGAACTCCTAGGCTCAAGCAATCCTCACGCCTCTGCCTCCCAGAGTGCCAGGATGGCAGCCGTGAGCCACCCCGCCCAGCCCGTGTCAGATTTATAATTGCAAATTTATTTTGCAGGCAGATATTTTAGTAAAGAGGCGAGTTAATCATTGTAGATGAATAAATTTCAGCCTAAACACCGTGGAGCGAGCGACTTCCACCTATGACAACATTGCTGCTTTCGTCACGGAGAGCCACCTTTCCTCTCCGCTGGCCACTAGCGCCATTCACAGGCTTCTTACGCGTCCTAGAAAACTTTGTCACTCGCCGCCGTGACATTTGATGCACAGAGCCACTCTACCGCCTGGACGATACCTCTGGGTAACCACCAATTACGGCTTTTAGGGCAAATTCTGCTTCCGAAATGACCTACCTCTTCATATCCATTTAAAACCTAGATAACCTCTTGCTGTGAAATTAATGCCTGCCCTGACAGTTATTTCAACTTTTAAATAAAATGAACCTCCAGAAAACGCATTTCCAGGTTAGGCTGAATAGTCATAGCGGTGGTGACAATATTAATGATAGTAATAAAAAGCCCCTTCTTGCTACGTACTTATTCTAGTGCGTCAGGGTCACTTCAGTGTCACCCGGTGAAGGTCTGTTGGAGTTGTGACACTTTACGGCAGGGGTATCTCAAACTTTGTAAACAGGGGGGCCAGCTCACTGTCCCTGGGACCGTTGGAGAGTGCGCACTGTGGGCCTGGGACGAGTCGGCTGCTAAGCAGGACAGGCAGCGGCGGCAAAAACACCCGGAGGGCCGGATAAATGTGCCAGGCGGCCCGTACGTGGCCCGCGGGTGAAAGAGCCTGGACCATGGTCAGATAGATACGCCATGGTCCAGGCTCCCGACCTGCCCCGGCGTTCTCAGCAGAATGCTTCAGCCCCCCGAGGCTTCATTTGCACAATGCACCTCCCGGGCCACCGGGCCACGCCCAGTGGTGTCTGGCTGCCCAAGCGCCGCAGGAGAAAAATCAATTCCTTTCAGCTTCCAGGGGGGCTGGATTTTCTCTCCAGTCTCCCGGAATCTGATCTCAGAGGTGTCCCTCGCGCTCCTGCACGGTTCTGCGGGTACCTGGGATGGCGGCTTGGACTTCCCGCCCTCTCTCGCCTCGGTTCCCTTGCAGGGCGTGAGCTGCGCCCTGTCCAGCCGGAAGGTCGAGCTGTTCCGCAGAGAAAAGGGAAGCAGAACAGCAGGCGAGAGGCTCCGCTTTCTGTCACCTGCTCAGGCGGCTTGTTCCCTTCTTCCTGTCTTCTCCTCCCCAACCACACACACACACATACACGCACAGCTAGTACAGCCACCTGCACCTTTCTTCAGGACAGAAGCCACGCCAAGCCCGTCTGGACCATGGCGCCCCCGGTGCTGTTGGTCAGGTTCCAGCCCTGCCGCAAGTGGCTCTCGGTGCTGCGCCAGCTCTTCGACTTTGCCATCTCGCACGAGGACGGTGTCCCCGTCTGTCCCGGCCGCTGTGGCGGGGAATACAGTAAGCCGGGCGGCTCCTAACGATGAGGGGTCTCTCTCTGGGGTTTCTGTCCTAAGGGGCACTGATTCCAGCCACGAGGGCCCACCCATTCACGAGCGAATCACCTCCCAAAGGTCCCGCCTCCTGACACCGTCACTTTGGAGGGGGGGTCACAGTTTCAACACGTGGATTTTAGGAGGACAAAGAGCCCTCGGCCAGCAGCAGGGCAGGGGTCTCTCTCCCCAGGCAAGCCTCCCCTCCTGCAACTCACGGGGCCCAGGGCGGTGGTAGACTCAGGGGTTCCATCGTGGATCGGGAGTTTCCCCAGGGGAAGAGCTGATGGGTCAGTGGAGCCTCGGGCAAAGCAACGGACGACACCCTCCCCTGCCACCTTCTTGGGGTCCTGGTCCCTCTGCCGCCCTCGCTCCCAGGGCTGTCCCTCCCCGTCCATGCCATCGGGCCCCTGCACGGGTGTCCCTTCTGGAGAGCAAAGCCCCTTCCTCCCTTCCAACTTCCTCACGTCGCCCCTGGCAGTACACCTGCTTAAAAATACATGTTTCCCCTTTATAAACAACCGGGGATAAACTAGGTCAGCCCAGTGGTCTGAGCATCCCGAAGCGATCGCTCTCCCTGCGGAAATTAAGGAGAGACCGCCTTGCTTCTGCGTAAATCGTAAGGCTCAGAGCAAGAGAAAAAGGAAGTGACCCTTCACCCTCTAATCTTCAGGTATCCAGGTGATGTGTGACACCACGGAAGACCCACTGTCGCCATGGAGACGGCGGGCCCCATCCCCCTAGAAACGGCCTCTCCCCCCCCCCAATGCCAACTCGAGTCTCTGCCGAGGGTTTTCGAACTGATGGCGGCAGGTAGGTGTACCGACCTGGGTCCCCGACAATGGAATTGGTTTGGATTTTTCTTCCTTCTTTTTGCAAACTAGAGTGACCTTAGTTTAAGCATATACCCAATAAGAAGCACAACACAAAGCCCCCCCACTCACACACCTGGGTAAATACACGGTGGGGAGACGATGAAACCGTTGCCGGGCAACAAAGAGTGGGCAGCGTGGTCGCCGGCCCTCTGGGCTGGCTGGAGCCCCCGTCTCGCTGGAATACCACCGATGACACTAAGACGTCCGGCGTGGCCTGATGACATGGAAATCTTGGTTCGTTATTCCTGCTGCTCCACTGTTGAGAGGGGGAAAAAAAAGAGAGAAAAGGTCCCCAGTGCCTCATTCAGTCATAGTCAGACGAGCAGCACGAGATGCTCGGGGACAAGTGACCCCCAACGCCCCTTCATCGACTTCTGCCCTTGTGCACCTGCCTGTACCATTACTACTTCCACCTGCCCATGCCCCTTCTTCCAACAGAATATACCTAAACACAGTGCCCCTCATCAGGATCCTGCCCTTGTGCACCTGCCTGCACCATTACTACTTCCACCTGCCCATCCCCTTCTTCCAACAGAATATACCTAAACACAGTGCCCTTCATCAGGATCCTGCCCTTGTGCACCTGCCTGCACCATTACTACTTCCACCTGCCCATGCCCCTTCTTCCAACAGAATATACCTAAACACAGTACCCTTCATCAGGATCCTGCCCTTGTGCACCTGCCTGCACGATTACTTCCTCCACCTGCCCATCCCTTTCTTACAACAGCATATACCTAAACACAGTACCCTTCAGCAGGATCGTGCAGGGAGCCCACAAGGCGCATCACCGTGGGATGAGGGCCTCACCCAGGACTCCCCCGCCCCGGGGAAATACACTGGGAAGTACAAATCAGAGGCAAGCTTTGGCCACAGGCGTCTCTCAGTATTTTAATCAAGAAATTCATTTGTTGCTTGTGATGTTTACATTCTCGAGGCAAAGCAGATACTGGATATCAACATAATGAGGGCATTTTTTAAACAGTGAGACATGCTTTGCTTTGACCAGACAGCTCGGTTAAATATCATCCTAACAGAAACTCGATTTGCGATAGCTCACTGGAAACGTTGTTTTTTTTTTTTTTTTAAGAAGTAGATTGAAATTTTTCCTATCTTTGATTGGACAACTGTGGATTGAGGTCCATAATCCAACTTCAGCCTGAATCATCACCACGGTTGAATACAGTGTTAAAAATCTCAAACGTATTCCCCTTCAAAACATTTCTTATGGTGGTGACAGCTATTGTGGTGCAGCCCCTGCTCAAGCCACATCCACACGCAGGCATGTATACATGCACATGCACACACATGCACATACAGACATGTATACATGCACACACGCATACATGCACACACGCACACACAGACATGCATACATACATGCACATACATGCATGTGCAGGCATGTATGTATACATGCACGTGCACACGCATGCACATGCAGACATGTATACGTGCACACAGAGACATGCATATGTTCACATGCACACAGAGACATGTATACATGCACAGACTCAGACATGTATACATGCACATGCACACACATGGACACACAGACATGTATGTATACATGCACATGCAGCGTGTCCAAACTGACTTTTCCTGACCAACACTCCACCCCCATTCAGAAAAGGGGCTGCCAATTCTTTACATTAATGTTACTTGCAGCAGTCATCATTTGTTTAAAAGTCAATGTGCCTCCAAATTTCCGGTCTCATAAGTCAGAACTATCTAACTCTCCCATCATCAACGACCCATGAAAACTCCGAGCCGTTGGTTCATCTCCACTTTTATCCTCGGTCGCTTTGCCATGGGAAGCTCCTGGGTGAACCTAGAGGCTCCCAAACAAACGATGCCCAGGAACATCCTACGATTAAGTGCAGCCGTGATTCCTTCCCGGGCAAGGGCTGACCCAGTGTTTATCTGACCGAGCAGGGAAGCGACCCCGCCGCCTCACACACCTTCCTCAGCAACGGTCGTGGTTTCTTTAAAAGGGAATCCCAGAAACATTCAAGGACTTAAACTTCAAGGAAGGGTAATCTGCTAAAGGTTTCCTTCCCTCTCTCGACTGTGGTGTTTGACAAGTGACCTCGAATGAGCACGGCAACATTTTTGCAAGATTCCTCTGACGTCACTTTTTTTTTTTTTTTTACTGTAGGCGATGGCTCACAGCCGGCTTTTCAGGTTTCTTGGCGCAAGGGTCTAATTACCAACCTTATGCAAAAACAGCAGCAGGTTACGACAGGCTGGAAAATTGCACGGGCGAAACATGAGCTCGGCCTTCTGGCTGATGCTGACGGTGAGTCAGTAGCAGCTGGCCAGGAGCCCAGGTTCTGCCCACAAGGTCTGGGGGCTGCCGTGGCCAGGACCCTTCTTCATGGGCATCCGC
The DNA here is from genome assembly GCF_040939455.1 of Microcebus murinus. NCBI lineage: Eukaryota > Metazoa > Chordata > Mammalia > Primates > Cheirogaleidae > Microcebus > Microcebus murinus. The sequence goes on from NC_134128.1 coordinate 24,209,289, forward strand.
CTTTCCCTCCTCCCGGGAGGGCAGGTGGGTGCCCCCAAAGGTCCCCCCGTTCCGTTCACCATGTCCTCCTGCGCACACGTCGGGACAGGGCCGCTCGCTTTTCTCCTTCTCCATCTGAGTGAGATGAGAAAGGTCCCCTGACATTGTCTCCCGCCAGATTCCTCCAAGGGATGGACGGAAAAGGGGACGGAGAGTAAAGGCAGCCGGCCCCGGACTGCCACCGAGCTGCCGGTGTTCCTACCCCAAAAGGACTCCCTTTGGGAAGCTGACAACTACCCCGAGCAAATATTCACATTGTCCTCCAATTCTGTGATGACGAACATTTTCGTTGATTATTCCATTTCTATGTATCGAGCAAAAGAAAGTCGGTGTGCAGAAGGCTGGAAGCCACTGCTTGCGGGGTTTGACCACAAAGGGGTGCAGAGCACCTTCTGGGGTGACGGGAGTATTTTATGTGTGTTTGGCGTGATGTCACACAGAAGGTGGTGGTCACATGGTATGTCTTTGTGTGAGCAAAATACAGCCTTTGGGGCACCCTGGCAGATGGAAGTTGGGCACACATTTCAAATTATTTAAAAATAACTCATTAAACTGCTTTCTAAATTATTTCACGAACTTCCAGTTCTGTTTTGCTGTTATTTTGGGTTTTCTTTGTTTGTTTGTTTTCTGTTTTCTATGGCGGAGAACTGTTCTCCATTTATGTTTTGCTGTTGTTAAAGTGAAAGAAGATTGAAGCTTTAATTAACAGAAATTCCCTTTTTTTTTTTTTTTCCTTGTAAAGCTTGTCTAACAAGGTTTTGGTGGTGACTCTGCATTTTCCAGATGTACTGTTAAAATTTTCACTTTCCTATTGCTGTCTCAATTCTACCCTCTAACATGGTGTTAAAAATCCATCACGGTGTCGTCCCTGCCATTTGTAATCTTGCCTTGGTATCCTGGGCTGAAGCTCCACCACGATAACCTCCTCCCTCGAACACGAGCCTTGTGCAGAAGGGAGCTAATAACTGGAGAATTGTCAGATAAGTTATCCAAGAAGACATCAAGATGTGTTTGTATCCAAACTTGATCTCCATAACTTTGAGTCACTAAGAAATTCAGGGCTCTAATGAGAAACAAGTGAGTTGGGAGAGCAAGCTGTCAGAGAGGGTTGAGCAAACATATTAAAGCAACGTGGCAAAGAAATAGAACATGGAGATTCCTAAGCCCTAAGACTGGATTTGAATTTCACGTGGGAAGGGCTTTCTTTGCCAGGGAGATCTTTTAAATTCAACACGTCGGTTTTAATTAAATTACAACTCTGAATTAGACATAAATCAACCAGACCGGTTTGGGTTTCATTTTTAGCACAAAGAGTCTATCATCTTTTGCATTTCATACAAAGCTAATTAAATATGGATTTATGGCTCATGGCACCTTGAATCATGGGAGGACTTTCCAGAACGTGCTGACCCGCTGGGAAGGGAACTATTTTGTGTGTAATAACTGAATGTCAGACATTTGCCACAAGCCACTCTGCTTCTAAAAGCTAGATGTATTTTTCTGGGCGTGTAAACAAGTCTCATAAAACTCTCATTGTTTCCCTGTCCCTGGTAACAGCATAAATGCAACAGTAACTGAAACTCTCTGTTTGCCGCCAACAAGATTCCGACACAATGGCTCCTGTTCCCACGTTCAGCCCATCCCGTCCCAACCAGCACGGGCCAGGGGAGCTCCCGCCATTCCCTCATTCACAGCCATCCTCTCCCCTCTCCGTCCCCCGCACAAGCTCATTGTTGAGGATTTGCAGTGCCGGTTGCAGTGAGCAAACATATTTGCGCTGAGTTTATCGGATGCGTTGCAAACCCCATGGCAGCTTGGTCTCTTAATCGCTGGGACCTTTCCTGTACAGGGACCTGCCACTCCTTAGCTGAGGGGGTTCGCACGCTCAGGTTGGAGAGAAGAAATACACCAAATAAAGACATCCCTCGACTTCTTCCCACGTCAGAGATAAGCCCTGTCCTTGTGCAGAGCCGGGATGCAAGAAGAAAAGTCCCGATTGTCCATAACTGATGGAAAAAATAAAATGCAGCAAACCCGATAAATGGTCACAAGCCGCGCTGGTGTGCATCTCGCCTGGGAGCTGAGATTCGATGCCCAGAGGAGGGTCGAGCGGGTTTCCCCGACTTCTCCAGCCCCACTGTGGCTTTTGGGAGGCTGCAGGAGGCTATAAGATGGAACATATCTGGAATCTTTTAAAAATAAGAAGGTAATCGTAACGGTTTTGACGAGAAAAGAGGATCTTTGTTGAGAATCCATCTGAAGGGGGGACGCGGCAGCGTGGGACGTCTGAGGCCGTGCAAGGAACAGCGAGAACAGACGGGGAAGCCCTCGGAAGAAACCTGGACTCCCCCAGGGCAAGGTCCCCTGCGGAAGGGACCCCTCTGTCCATCAGAGGCAGCCTGGGGCCAGCGGCAGGGGGTTCTAAACTCGGTTCTTAGAGACAAGATTGTCCAAATGCCCGTGTCCGCTGTCCTCTGGCTTTGACTTCACACTCACACACACACACACACACACACACTCCGGAAATATGGGTTTTGTTTCTTAGCAAAATATAAATGCATGAATAAAAAAAACAAAAATTCTCTTTGGAAAATTCAGCGCATAGCTTGTACCAGGGAAGAGAAAATCTAATAGTCAGTCCCACAACCTGTTGCCATTTCGAGGCTGAAGTCTGGTTCTGGAGCCGGGGGCCGGACCCCCTCTCTGCCTTCAACCCCAGCAGGCATCCATGCGCCCGGAGCAGCTGGACGTCGGGCGATGCCCACCAACGCTGCCTGGAGACCGTGCCCAGTTCCCTCTCATGGGGGCAAAGCGCAGCGCTGGCCTTCACCGACGGCATCCCACGATCACCTGAGATGTTTCACAGCGACACCGCGGTTGTATTGTGCTTGATTTTTAAGGAAAAGCACTTCACCCGGAGGAAGATCGCTCTCGTGTCTTCACTGACACAACAGCAAATACAGAAACACAGGTGCCAAATTGCCCAGACCAGCCGCACACGGTGGGCTCCACGTTCACCGTCTCTTCTCTGCGTTCAACCAACCAACCAACCAACCGCAGATGGAAAGTACTGGGGGGAGGGGGGGAAGAACAATAAAATATGACAGTGAAATAATAAAAGATGATACAAATAAAAACCAATACGGTATAACGACTATTTACAACACACTCCAAGACTCCACTGTGGTAGATGTTCCGAGTGGTCTGGAGGTGGGTCAAAGCGTAGGGGAGGGTGCGTGTGGGCCGCAGGACACACAAACACTGCATCGTTTTGTGGGGTTTTGTGTCTGTGGGTGGAGGAGAGGTCCCAGAACCTATCCCCTGGGATACGGAGGGACGACTGTATTCAGGCTGAAACTTGAGCCCTGTGTGGAACAACGCCTGTTTCCAGAGGTGGTACCTCCTGCCGCGTTAAAGCAAGATCATCAGCTTTGCATGTTTTCTCTGGGGAGCGAGACACAGAGCTCGCCACTGCGGAAAACCTGCAAGTCATGCCCTCGGTGGCTGAGCTGTTGGTCTTCCTCCGCTCCCCTGCCCCCAGCACGCCGGGAGCCCAACTCCTCACAGGAGAGGAGCAGTCTCAGACTAAGGAAAACCTGCACCTCCCGGCTGCTGCAGCGGGTGGGGTCGGAGGGCAGGGGCCGGGGCTGCTTCTGCTCAGGGCCGGAGCAACAGGATGCTTTGGGGGCTGGAGTGGGGACCCCCCCCTCTCCTGCACCCCACACACTCTCGGGCCGAAAGGGAAGCGCCGGCTCAGCTGGAGGCTGAAATAGTAGCCTCGCTGCCGCGGTCTGTCCGGGCCCGGACTCGGCAGAACTTTCTTGGCTGCGTGCAAATGCGTGATGAGTCACTCCTTTCACAAGCATTTTCAAACGGGGGAGACGCCTCCCCAGTGGATTCCAGGGTCTCCTAGGAAAAGAGACTGTGTCAAAACAACGACCCGCTCGTCCGTCCGTCCCCCCTGCGTGTCTTTCATCCGTCCTGCTTTGAGTCTGTGCTGAGACTGGTTTTAACTGTGGGAAGCCTGGAACCCAATCCTGTTATAAATCAAAAAGCCAGGTGCTCTTTGGGCGGACATCCGTGCAAACCGATGGGCACCTCCACTAACACCAGGGGTGAGGTCACAGGCCCGAAGGAGACCTAACCTGTTCTGTGGGTTCGGAGCAAGAAATGCCGTACCCGAGCTGAAAAAAAAAAAAAAAAAAAAAAATTTTTTTTTTTTTAATGAAAGAAAAGAATAAAACCAGCTTGGCCTGGCCCTCGACCACACGTGGTACCCATGTCCTGGGTGGATGGAATGCCACTCTGCTCCCGTGATCATTTACACTAAAACGCAGTTGCTTTTGCACAATAGCATATCCAGGCCCGTGTGACTCGAGGTGGCCACCCAGAGCTCCAAATGAGAAGTTCTGGTGTCACGGTGCTCTGTGTCCCTGACACCCCCAGATCGACCCCGCACCCCTGCACCGGCACCGAGCTGGGGCTGAGAACTTTCTCCCGAAGGAAGGAAGAGCGAGACACCGAGGGTCCGCTGTGGTGTGGTCTGTTGGTGGTTAGATGACTCAGCCCATTTTTGTGGGTTTCCCAAGACGCTTTCTGAAAGCTCTGCTGAAAATTATCTCCCGTTCTTGGAGCCAATTAACCGAAAGGCAAACCCCACCGCCGCGTGAGTGCCCGCCTGCTGGACTCGGGCGACCGCAGAGCTCTGATTCACGGCGGCCCGTCCTGGGAGCAGACGAGCGCTGGGTCGCCCGTGAAATCCTGACTCCACACACTCCGCCTTCCTTTCGGGGCTTAACAGTGGAAGCTCGGGGGCGGCTTGGCCACGTGTTTAGTGGCCGGAAGGCTCGTTACGCTGAGATATTTTACAGGGTTTCAGGAAACCTCCACCCAGCTGGCCGTGCCAGGATGCACCGATCGCCTTGGTCCGCACTGATGAGCCATTGTCACTTTTAAAAGAATTGGGGGACGGGGAATGCTTGTTTGCTTTTATTGTGCCTTCATTTTAGGAGCCCGGTCATCACGGAATAGATATTTCCTTGAACCATTAGCAGAAGTGATTGGCACGCTGCGCCACCGCCATCTGTTTCCCTTCCCGGCGCACACGCCCACGGGCCTCTGCCTGCCTGCTCGCTCGCTCTCCGGGCAAAAACAATACCCGCCGAAGCTGTTTCCCGCCAGCCGCCGTCCCAGGCCAGGCTCTTCCCGGAGGCACACTCACACCGCTGGAATTCCCAGCACACCCACTCTTTGTCCTTGTTGTTGTTGTCTTCGAAGTTGTTGTTGGGTGTTTTCCTCTGCACTGGAAGAGAAGGAGGGAGGGGTCTGGGTTTTCCTCGGTCTCCCGGGGCCGCTGGCAAAACAGAGAGACGGGTGTTTCCAGCACACCCGGCCCCGCCCAGCCCTGGGCTGGAGCAGGTCCGGCCTTCGTGCTCAGCCACGTGGCAGCTCACACACACACACACACACACACACACACACACACACACGTGTGCAGCCTCCTCTCCCGTCCCTCTGCTACTACGGGGAAGCTTGCTCCCCCCGGCTGTCCGGGAGATGTCTTTTGCCGTGGCCTGGGTTTTGAAATTTGCAGTTTTGCAGAGGACCCACGACGAGGTCAGTGGCATTTGCTAGCTCTCGGCAAGGTGGCGGCTGTTCTTGCTGCTGCTGGTCCTCTTTCTGGAGCTGAGATTTTGGCCCTGGGAGGAATTCCCCGAGTTAGGAGGGACTCAGGGACTTGGGAAAACTTAGCTCACCGAAAGGAGGAGTGGCATGGTGTGTTTTGCCAAAAACCATCTGAAATGTCCTGTTTTCCCAACTCTGGGCTGGAACTTTACCTTTTAGGGTCAAGTTTTCTCTGTTCCTGGGAACCTGCAGCTTTCTATTCCTGGTTTCTTTAAGGACTCGAGAACAGCATCCAAAGGGCTTATTAAAAACACTGGAGTGCTTTTCCAACAAAACCCTTTGTGAGCTAGACCCACTGGGCTTGAGACCACATCCATTCAGTTTCTCTTTGTGCATTCCCTAGCTTATGATAAAGGTGAAAAAAACTCAAGCAGGCTCAAGCCAAGACCATCACTCTGCTCTTAAACGTGGTGAAAGAAATCGACACACGGTAATCTGTAACGATTAAAAAGTTACACTAAACACCTTATGTTTAAACTAACTTCAGTCAGTAAGAATGTAAACCTCATAATTTTTACTTTATACGATCTTCAGCCACACATGAACGTTATAATATATAATGTCTATCTACATAAAATAAAATATAATGACACTCTGACAGCCATGAAGGGGAAAACATGATATTTGAAACATGGATGCTTTTATATTTCCAAGAACAAAGTCTAATGTTTCCTCAAAGATTTAAAAAAAATAATAATACATATTGTTAGTTGTCTCAGAACAGAGAAACAAATGCCAACGCAAGCCCTCCATGACACGAAATCGGATCCATGGAAATGTCCAGGTACGTCGGCTTCGAATCTACAATCTCCTTACACCTCTGCTCAGACCTTCAACCAACTTAACGCTGATTTCAGTTGGCACCCAGCCTTACGCGCAAGATCATAGACTCCACAGATTTCCTCCATCAAATTTGAAGTTTGAAATAGAAACACCGCTTACACGTTTCCTGAAAAATCGCCCTGTAATTATCCCAGAAGATGCTCCGAGCAGAGTAGGGGCCAGGCGTTCTCGCAGCCCCCGGCTGCTGCGCCCTGCACCTGCTTCAGAGCCGAAGAGCCGGGCGTGCTCCCGGCAGCTCTGCTCCCCAGGGGTGCCTGTCCCCCCAACCCTGGGCATCTAAGTTGAAGTCGGAATTGGGTTTGTTTGAGTTTCTTTTTTTTTTTTGGAACTTCTTATTTTATTTTAACAAAGTAGATATTTATTCAACTCTTTTATTGTATCGTTGGGTTCTTTTGTCGAATTCATTCTCTATATCAATGGTTAACATACAGGAATAACATCTATCGGGCGTCGGGCAGGTGGGGGGGAGGGGACGGGTATGTGCACACACAGTGACTGCGGTGGGTGTGCACCAACTGGGGGATGGACACGCTTGAAGCTCTGACTCGAGGGGGGAGGGGAGGGCAAGGGCAACATATGCAACCTGAACACTTGGACCCCCACAATATGCTGGAAAATAAAATTAAAATAAATGGTTAACATAACTGCTAGCCCTTACAATAGACTATTGGTTATTCTTTGACTGGCATACAGCATCAGTGTTATTTTAAGAAGAATTACACATCTGGACATTTTAACTGAAGTATAAAACACTTTTAGAAAAGTTACGTTTTTCTTTTTTAAAATTTATTTTTATTTATTTATTTTTCAGCATATTATGGGGGTAATAAATATTAAGGTTACGTATATTCCCCTTGTCCCCCTGCCCCCCTCAAGTCAGAGGTTCAAGCGTGACCATCCCCCAGTAGGTACGCATCGCACTTATTGTGTGTGTATACACCCGTCCCCTCCTCCCCCCTCCCACCTGCCTGACACCCGATAGACGTTTTTCCTATATGTCCACTTAGGTGTTGATCCGTTAATACCAGTTTGCTGGTGAGTCCATGTGGTGAGTCCACGTGGTGAGTCCACGTGGTGAGTCCACGTAGTGAGTACATGTGGTGGCGTCACACGCCACGAGTGCTCAGCCTCATCCGAGCTGTGGGAGCAAGATCTTAAACTAGGTTCCCCATCCTAACTGTATCAGATGTTGGTGACATTACATCACAACAAGAATCTCGCTGTAAATATTAGATGTGGAAATATAACCTTTGAGTTAAAAAAAAAAATCAGAAAGCTAATATCACCGGGTTGGGTGCAACAAATATCGGTACTATCTCAGCAAGGTGACCTCGTGGAAACTCATGGGCTTCTCGTGATGGAACAAGTTGGTTAGAGTCATAAAAGTTAGTGATGGTTTCTGCACATCCTGGGGATTCAGCCGGGTAGTTAAGTGGAGTCCCCCGCTGGGCTCGCATGCCTGAGAATCTACGTGATAAACGTTAAGGACAAGAAAGGTCATTATTTTTTTTTTCCCTAAAGCAGTTTCATTGTTTTGACTTTAATCAGAAGCAAAGTATCCTTCTTCAAGAGAAGTGAAGAGGTCTCATCACGCAGGGCACTTTCCAAAGTCAGAGCTACGACAGCGTGCCAGAATATTAAAATCACATTGGACTTGTGCCTCTTGGTGTATTTGATTGTCACGCGGCCCTCTTCAGCTCATGCGGTCCTCAGACACAACCGCTGTGACCTTATTATGAGGGAAGAGAGCAGAGCTGGGACCTGAGGATCTGTAAGTCCGGAGCCCTTGCATGCGAATAACCAATGCCCTGCCGTACATCTCTCTCAACGAACATTCCTGTACTGTCTCCAGAAATAGCGGGTGTAGCCCACAACAGATCTCTATCGGGGTCAAATGGAAAGGGGAAATTAGAAACGAAAGGAAGAGGTAACGTTTGCCTGATCTTTGTTAAATCTAATGCGACGTCCGCACGTGATCGGATGGTCGGTCCATCACCACGGAGCAGGGGGTCGCCCACACGCCTGGGAAGTAAGTCCCGCAGTTGCTCCAAGAGACAGAAGGACGCTGACCCACGGAGGGATTGATAATAAACGTCGGAGATTCACATCAGGGTTTCCGTCTTCAAAGCCAACAGGGGCCGGGGCAGGAGGAGCGCCGCACAGCTCCGGAGACGTGAGAAGGTGGAGTCTGGCAGGAGAGCAGGCAAAATAGCGAGAAATCGGTGGTGGGGGGGGGGAATCGGTTCTTCCCGTTCGTGTGGAATCTAGGCTCGTATCCGCTTGAACTCCCTGGAATAGCCAGGCCTCTCCTCCGACTTGCCCGAGAAAGGCCCCCGAGCGCCCAGAGGAGAAGGCATTGGGTCGTCCAAGGTGGAGGAGCCCCTCTCGGGCGGGCGCGGCTCTGGTCCTCGGGCTGCAAGGGAAGCCCGCTGCTCTTCCAGCGTTTCTCTAGAGGGAGACGCAGCCGAGACCGGGCCGCGGGGACAGAGGCAGCCTTGACACCCGCCCGATCGGGACGGGGGCGACGGCTCTGTCTGGAAGTCAGTCGAGGGAGGACTGTTTGCTCAGCCTCCAGGCCAGCAGGGAGCCCAGCAGCCACAGGAGCCCGGGACGGGGCGGGGGCAGCACCACCACCACGGCTGCCAATGCCGTTCCCCAGGGGCGCAGGGGGCGCCTTCCGGGAGGGGTCGCAGCGGCCTGGAGAGCTCTCGAATGTCTCCGTGTGCAAACACGCTTCAGGAGCAATGCAAGGGCTAAGGAGGGGGGTTCGCATTCACACATGAAGAGCCGCAGTGATGTGGAGCCCCAGGTGTGTGTGGCCCCATCACGCACGGCTCAGTCAGCTACAAGGGGAAGGCGGACTCAGCACACAGCCAGCTGGGGCTGCAAAGCAAGGGCGTGCCGGACCCTGTGCACTGGTGCGTGTGTGCGTGTGTGTGCCTGTGTGTACACGTGTGCATGTGTGTGCTTCTGTGTGTGTGCATGTGTGTGTCTCTGTGTGCTTGTGCATGCATGCGCCTGTGTATGCACATGTGTGCCTGTGTGCACATGTGTGTCTCTGTGTGTGCACACGTGTGCATGTGCCTGTGTGTGCACGTGCATGTATGTGCCCGTGTGTATGCACACATGTGCACACATGTGCCTGTGAATATGCATGTGTGTGCACGTGTGCCTGTGCATGTGTGTGCATGAGTGCCTCTTTGTGTGTACATGTACATGTGTGTGTGCATGTGCCTGTGTGTATATATGTGTACCTGTGTGTGTGCACCTGTGTGTGTGCACACGCGTGCCTGTGTGCGTGTGGACTCTGGGCCTGCTGAAAGGTCCTGACACGCAGGGATTAGAAAGGACACAAGTTTTTATTTTTTTCTTTCTTTCTTTCTTTCTTTCTTTCTTTCTTTCTTTCTTTCTTTCTTTCTTTCTTTCTTTCTTTCTTTCTTTCTTTCTTTCTTTCCAATTTATTTCAGCACATTATGGGGGTACAAATGTTAAGGTTACGTATATCGCCCTTGCCACCCCTCTCCCCTCGAGTCAGAGCTTCCAGAGACGCGAGTTTTTAACTGAGGCTGAAAGGTACATTTCTCATCTAGAGCGGGAAAAAAGGCAATTTAGGAAACATGAACATTTTCTTAAATGAATCCAGGTAGAATGAAGTCATAAGCTGTAATTTTATAAAAATTAATTAGAAATTAACTACCAATAAATGATTTGTACCCTGGGGCTCCTAAAATTTACCGTGAAGCACTTGTTGCCCAGTAAAGTGGCTTGTCGTGTTCTGTTTTTAAAATACATTAGTATTTCTGTACTTAACTGTCTACGTGGTCAGAATAAAGGGCTTGAAATGATTATTGATGATATTATGGAAATACTTGGCAGTTTTTGCTGCCAAATAAGTTTCGGTGTCAGATCGATGGAAATGATTATTTTTCAGATCTTTTTTTGTTTTTGGAATTTGCGGATGAGAAAGCCACGTCTTAGACTTTAGAAAAAGACATTACGCGAGTTCAACTCTGGCCTCACCAGTTTAAAAAAAATGTGTCTTTGGGCAAACTTTTTAACCGGTTTCCTCGCTGAGAAGTGTGTGATGAAGATGCATCTCTCTTTAGGACATTGCGGTGGGAGTCTATTGCCATGTAATATAGTATTTTATAATATTTTATAAAGCATGCAGGAGTAGGGTAATAGACATGATCCGCGTGATAGCAAATTTTCAAGCCTATGACTAGAACTAAAAAGCGTCATGTTTTCACCGAGGTCACAAGGAAACCTAGTTTCCCGGAGGATGTGTGTGCTCCTTCCTAGAGTAAAAGCTCTTTGAAGTAGCATTTTTATGGGGTTTTTGTTGTTGTTGTTGTTGGCAGCCAGCACTATATACTCCAATTTTCTTAAATTAGATGGAATTACGGTGAAGAAAGAGAAATCCAGTGGAGAGATGAAAAGACCATTGAGTCACTCAGAAGGCTTCCGTGAAAGAAAGCTCTAGAATCCGCACAGAACCAGGCTTCTGGCCCCAGAGGGTCCTGCCCGGCAGCCGGCCATGGACACAATGACCTTGAGGCCCCTTCGCTTCCTGTGTTCTTAAAAAAAATCCACAGTTGTGCTCTTTGGAGCTGCAGACGGCAAGTGAAGCATAATAATCGCGACAGCGGCAACATCACCGTCGTAACAAAAATAACGCAACCAAAGACCTACCTTGCGAGACCGAGGTGCCCATGAACTAGTACGAATGTCTCTCTCCTGTCCCGTGTGTGCTCCGTGAGGTGATCCCTTTGCACCAGGTTTGAGAGTGTCCTGTTATACTTGTTTGTGAATTCTTTCCACAAACAGGATGTTTCTATTGCCCTGGAACTGCTGCCCTGGGAGGGAACCGCACTGATCTGAAAGAGGCTGGGAGCCCCGTCTGGAAGGACAGAGTAGTTCCGGCAACAAAACCTGGGCTTTTGGGAGCAAATCTGAGAGAGACAAGGGCCTGGGGGAGCTCTCCGCCCCGGCTAGATTTAAGCGTCCGGCAATGCAGAACAGACCCCGAGTGTTATTGCAAGAGAAATCCCGTTTTAATCTGCCCCCCCCAACTCTCGGAATGTTAAATTCCGCTGCCCTTTGGAAAAGTCCAACTCCCTGACCTCTCCTCCAAGTGGGCTTATGTCTGAAGAAATAAGTAGAATCTGCTTACTTTGGGGTTTGCCATCTTCCAATGTCATTTGTAAGTCAAATATGTGAGGCATCCCGGCCATAAGGAACGGGCAGTTTTTTGTTTCTTTAATTCCCTCGGGGATTCTGCATTTACACGAGGGCCTGGGAGGGGTGGTGGGGCGGTGGGGGGCATGACGTGGAATGCGTGCGTGTTTACGGGACTGTCTCGTGCTAAATTTTCAGTAACGCCTTCTTTCCCTCTCTCCCAGAGAACAGAATCGTCTTGAGACCTTGAGCCCGCAGCTTTTCTGAGCAGCACGCCCCAAAGATAACCTCGATCCGGATGTTAGCGTTGGAGTCGCAGAATGCTCAGCCCCTTCTACGGGTTCCACCGCCTTTCCTGCCCGAAATTGCCAATTATGCAGTCCCAAACACAAACCTACAAGCAAACATTTTTTTTTTTCCCATCAAATGCACTCTGTTAGCCTCCCTCATTAAAGTCAAATTTTTTTTTTCAATTTTAATAATGCCATTACGAACGGCGCTGGGTTATGCCGAGGCTATCTGCAGCGTTTGCGGAACGTTCAAAGCCTCGTCTCAGGATGCATTAGCAGTTCGCCAGCTGGGTTCCTGCTGACAGCCACCCGTTAACGGAGCACCTCGCATGAACGACACACATCCCATCACCCTTCCCGTGGTGGTGGCGGTGGCGTGTTTGGGAACGGTCGTTACGCAGAATGCCGTGAGCGCACGAGTTTAAAATCGGCATGTTGCATTTTACGAATGAGGAGTATCTTGGGTTAGAGGAGTTCTGTTCGTTGTGTATTTATTGTTAGAACAAAGACAGCCTCGTCTATTTGCACCACTGGAAAAAGAACGACCACTTTTGCAAACCTGGGCAGGAGGGGCGGTGAGAAGGTCTGAGGTTAAAGCAGGGGGCACTTCACTTCCCCGGGGGGGGGGGGATCCTCCCTCCCTGATTATGAATCATTTCTCCCACCCCAGGGAGCCCAGTGGCCAATTCCTCTCCATTAGAAGCCCTGGAGGCTTAGAACTTGCTTTGATGGGGGGAGACAAGATGCAAAGGAAGCCGGGCTGCTGTTAGTGACAAGCACGGCTTTGGGACCACATGGCACCCCCAGGTCTGTGTGGGAGGCAGAGCGTCCTGGCAGCTCCCCCAGCCACTGAGCAGGGCATCACTGGACCCAGCCAGGGTCTCCTGGGGAACCGCAGTGGCAACATCTTGGCATCACATCTGCAAGCCCGTGGCAGGTTCCTGGTGCTAAAAACCCCAAAGGATTGCAGGCTCCTGTCATCTGCATCTCATTTCCCCCCAGTTCAGATCAGTGGCTGCAAATTCAGTGAGCCGTTATAGGCTCCTCCAAAGCCATTGTATTATGTTCTATGTCAGCAGGTTTTATAAGAAAATGTTTTAATCTTCACTGTTGGGAGAGCACTGGGCTGGGACAGAAGACACCTATGTTTGAAGTCAAGCCCCACTTTCTTTTTTTTTTTTTTTTTGAGACAGAGTCTCACTTTGTTGCCCAGGCTAGAGTGAGTGCCGTGGCGTCAGCCTAGCTCACAGCAACCTCAAACTCCTGGGCTAAAGCGATCCTCCTGCCTCAGCCTCCCGAGTTGCTGGGACTACAGGCATGCACCACCATGCCTGGCTAATTTTTTTTTTTTTGTATATATATTAGTTGGCCAATTCATTTCTTTCTATTTACGGTAGAGCCTCAGGCTTCTGAGCTGTAGAGTTGAGATGACATCTTCCCGGGTCAGCCTTAATGGGATAGTTGTAAAGAGCAAATGCAAAAGAAATGCACATGCCAGTGCTTTGAAAAGTGAGCCATCCCAAATCCCTGGTGAACACTACGGTTATTTGAGCACCATAGTTTTAATCGGTCAGTACCAATCTGATGGCCAGTAGATGTGTGTGTATCGGGAGGTGGGCAGGTGGGAGGGGGAGGAGGAGAAGGGTGTGTACTTACATAATGGGTAAGGTGTGCACCACCCGGGGGTTGGACACGCTTGAAGCTCTGGCGTGGCAGGGTGGGGGAGGGGTGTCAGGGGCAATATATGTAACCCTAACAATGTTTGTACCCCCCATAATATGAGGAAATAAAAGGAAAAAATTATTTAAAAAAATAATAAAAGAAAAGTGAGTCATCCATAGAAGTTAAGTATTGTTTGTGTTCTGTCTTCTAACTCTTCCTCTCAGATGTCTCAAAATTTTCCTTAGGCCAACCTACGTCTTTTATTTTTTTTCTCATCATCGTAGAAGTTAAAATGGGAACAGGTATGTATGGGGGGAACACAAGAAGCCAGCCCCCCAAAGTCCACATGGAGCATCACTGATCACTCAGTCCCCTGCCCTTGGGCTACTCTTTCCCCACCCAGGGTCCGAGGCCCGGTTGCCAGAAGGGATCCTTTTTCAAGAGCAGACTCACATGGACCAGACTCATAGGGGTTGAGGTAGAAACTTGTCTTGCTGCCTTAAACGGTGTCTGTGGGTCCAGATACCAGGTCCTGCTATCCTACAGCAGCGGCATGTACACTAGTCAGCAGGTTGTTTGCCAGAAAAGAATCTAGCACCACCAGGAGTTGTTGGCTGAGCAGTTACAAGGCTCTGCTGGGGGTATCCTGAGGCCAGGACCACGAGGGAGACATGGTTCCCATGAAGGCCACACCTATCTCCTCGTGGGGGTGCCCAGCTCCCCCCAGTGACTGTCCCATCCTAGGAGATTGGCAAGGCGGACCCACCACCCTTCCTGAGAACCGGCATGTCCTTTGTCAGCCCACTCTTATGGGCCACAGTTTTTAGGGTCTTCTCTGTCTCTCTAAGGCAGGGGTCCTCAGACTTTTTAAACAGAGGGCCAGTTCACTGTCCATCAGACCATCGGAGGGCTAGACTATAGTTTTAAAAAAACTATGAACAAATTCCTATGCACACTGCACATATCTTATTTTGAAGTAAAAAAAAAAAACAAAAACGGGCAAAAACACCCGCATGTGGCCCGAGGGCCATAGTTTGAGGACGCCCGGTCTAAGGTGACCCATCGATCAGAGGTTGATCTCTCACACTCACCTCTCAGAGGACAATCACAGACTGCTTGTTCCCAAGTCCCGGGAGAAGAATCCAGAACAGAGAGGGAATTGACTATGGATTACAAAGTCCCAAGCTGTTGAATGCTACTGAAAAGCAATAGAGAAGCCCACAACGCACCTGTTATCGTGGCCAAAACGCAGAACTCGGACAACGCTCGGTGCCTGCGAGGATGTGGAGCCACAGGGTCCCTCTATTTACTGCCGGGAACGCGACCGAATGGCACAGCCCCCCGCGCAAGGCATTTTGGCAGTTTTTACAAAACTAAATACACTCTTAACCGCGTGACCCGGCGGTCCCACCCGCCGCTAATACCCAGAGGAGCCGAAAACGTACGGAACACGAACACCCCGTGCACAGGTGATTATGGCAGCCTTATTCACAGCTGCCCAAACATGGGGGCAGTCCGTCGTCCGTCAGCAGGTGAACAGGTGCACAAGCCATGGTCCCTCCAGACCCTGGGATGCTACTCAGCGTTGAATGAGCCGTCGATCCGAGAAAAGGCACGGAGGAATCTTCGATGCGTGTTCCTCAGTGGAAGACGTCAGTCCGACAACACCACGCGCTGCAGGATTCCAGCCATGTGATGTTCCGGAAAAGGCAAAACTTTGGAGACAGTAAAAGATCAGTGGTTGCCAGGGGTTGGGGGAGGGAGGGAAGAGTGGAGCGGGGAGGGGGTGGGGCACAGAGGGTTTTAGGGCCGTAAAGCTGCGAGGCGTGACACTATGACAGTGGATACATGTCACCACATATCTCCAAGCCCACGGAACGTACAACGCCAGAACATGCCCTAACGTAAGTCGTGGACTCCGAGTGACCGTGGTCACTGTCCGTGACTGTCCGTGTGGGCTCACGGTTGGTAACAAACGTCCCCTCCGGTGGGAGTGTGGACAGTCACAGAGGCTATGGGGGTTATGGGTGTGTGGGGGAGCTCTGTACCTTCCTCGTAGTTTATCTGTGGGCCTAAAACTGTTCTAAAAGCAGAATAAAAGATCTTGCTTAAAAAATATACCCTTCCTGGGGAAAGGCAAAGATATACAACGTAATCCAAAGGTAAAAAAAAAAAAAAAAAGAAAAAACAAAAAACAAACAAACTTTTGTCGGGTGGTGGGCAGATGGGAGGGGGGAGGAGGGGAAGAATGTATACTTACAAAATAGGTGTGACGCGCACCACCTGGGGGTAGGACACGCTTGATGTTTTGGTAAGGCAGGGGGTGGGGGAGAGGAACGGCAGGGGCAATATATGTAACCCTAACAATATTTGTACCCCCATAATATGATAAAATAAAACAAAATTAATAAAAAAAAGTACAGGAAAGGAAACCGTGAACAATATTCTTAAAATTCACACTCTGCATTTTATTTATCAGACAGCTTTATTTTTCTTTTTTATTTTTTATTTTTCCTTTTTCTGCTTGTGTCTCACTGAGATCGTGGACCTTGTCACTCAGGCAGGACACATTCTGCACGGGGCCACCGGCCACCGGAACTCCTGCGCCCTGCAAGCGTCTCAAGGTTCACCTCTGTCACCTCACCTGGGAGAAAACTAGCAGGAGAGAGTCCCGGCCACACGTGCTACCCCACGCACGAGACTTAGAAACAAGCACTGGCTGGGTTTCTGACTCCCCCGCACGGGGCTGAGCTGGAAGAAGTCTTCCTGGCAGCCCTGGTCTGTTAAATATTATTTTCTGACAAACTCAAACTGTACTTTACTGGATCCTTCAGCCGTAAAATTAGCCGGTTAGACTAGACCATCTCTAAGGGTATGTGCCAGCTCTAAAGTGGTACAATCCCGTGAGTTTATCACATGGGGCTGAGATTTACAATTACAGTTTGCTCAGAATGGGCCGGCCAGCCTCCTGTGGTTCATCGCAAGAAAGAGGCATTCCGGGCCGGGCTCAGTGGCTCACGCCTGTAATCCTAAGCATTTTGGGAGGCTAAAGCGGGCGGATTGCTTGAGCTCAGGAGTTCGAGACCAGCCTGAGCAAGAGTGAGACCCACGTCTCTACCATAAATAGAAAGAAATTAGCCAAACAACTAAAATTAGAAAAAATTAGCTGGGAGTGGCAGCACATGCCTGTAGTCCAAGCTACTCGGGAGGCTGAGGCAGGAGGATCGCTTGAGCCCAGGAGTCTGAGGTTGCTGTGAGCTAGGCTGACATCATGACACTCTAGCCCAGGCAACAGAGTGAGACTCTGTCTCAAGGGGAAAAAAAGGCATTTCATAACACCCAAGCTAAGCTCAACATCCCAGTTTATTTACTTCATGGACAATTTGCCCAATATTTCCTAAAACCAGATACATTTCTGCAAAATTTAAGTTAGGGAAAAATAATAGCTCAGTGGAACTCAAAATCATTAGGAAGACCCAAAGTCAGTTTCAGTGTTGGGTTTTGTGCTCATCTACTTGAAAATAGAGAAATCTTATTTCAATGTCAGGACAAGAGCAAAAATGCAAATACATACATACATACACACAACATATTATAAAATAGGCATATAGCACATTAGTTTACAAAGGCATTATGTTTCTCTGCCCTAAGGAGCTCTTCAAAAGAGATACAATGTTCAAACGCCTAACTACCCTCTAACCACTAAAGTTTTGTTAGACTCAATTGACAGCACTAGAGATGGATGGTTAGTTGCAAGCTGCAACAGGGACTGATATTTAACTTTCGTCATCAATATGGTTTTTCTCTTTCTGTAAATTTAGCAAGAAAGGACCACCCCAAATTGCCCAAATTATATTTAGTGTATGTCCCACTGACATGAAAATGTGACTTATTTAAAGAAATCCTGAAAGGCAGGTGGAGGGTGGAGATTCTATCTCAGTGGTTCACGGTGGGCTGAAAGTTAGAATCTCCTGGGAGCTTCTGAACTCCCAAGTGGCAACCTAGACCATTGAATTGAAACGTTGTGGGTGTGGAATTGAGGCTTTAGTGGAGCTTAGAGATTGTTATCATTAGCACGCTGGTTTTACAGATGAGGAAACTGAGGCACAGAGTGGATGATTAATTATCTCATAGCCACACAGCAAGCCAGTGGCATAGCTGGGACTTGGAATCCAGAAAGCCTAACTCTAGAACCCATGCTCTTTCTCCCAAGATCAAAATGTCCCTCAAACAAACTCATCATAGGAAAATCAGAAAATTCAAGTCAGCAAAGTACCAAGCAAGAACACCACAAATCACAGGCACTCAGAGAAAATCATTGTTAATATTTACGACTGTATTATTCCCTACTTACTTCTCCTTGGAGGGGGTTGCACACACAATATGCTCACAACAGGGTTCCAAGTTCTTGGCTACTGACTATAGATAGATAGATAGATAGATAGATAGATAGATAGATAGATAGATAGATAGATATGTCACCATACACACTGTTTTGCAATGTACTTTTGTACCATGGATATCTTCTATTGGATATATTTTTTGCAAAATAATTCTAGATGAATGCAGTGCTTTTGATTATATGATGCTGTGGTTTTAAAATACGTCCTCAGGCTGGGTGCGGTGGCTCACGCCTGTTATCCCAGCACTCTGGTAGGAGGCCGAGGCGGGAGGATCACTCAAGGTCAGGAGTTCAAGACCAGCCTGAGCAAGAGCGAGACCCCGTCTCTATCAAAAATAGAAAAAAATTAGCCGGGCATGGTGGTGCATGCCTATAGTCCCAGCTACTTGGGAGGCTGAGGAAGGAGGATGGCTTGAGCCCAGGAGTTTGAGGTTGCTGTGAGCTAGGCTGACGCCACGGCACTCACTCTAGCCCGGGCAACAGAGTGAGACTCTGTCTCAAAAAAAAAAAAAAAAAAAAAAAAAAAAAAAAAAATATATATATATATATATATATATATATATATATATATATACACACACACACACACACGTGTGTGTGTGTGTACTCAAATTGTTTGACATGTTTCCCTTTTAAGAGGATCCAAATTTTCCTCCTCCCCTGGGTTGCAGGCTGGACTTAGTGAATCACCTGTGAGAAACAGAGTCCGTTAGAAATGCAGGTGTTGGCTTTCAAGACTGGGCCGTAAAAGGCCGTAAAGGGTCGTAAAAGGCTTTCTCGTCACTCTCTGAGAGAAGTCGTGAGAACATCCACGCCGTCCCTATGGAGACGTCCCCGTGGCCACCTGACAGCCACCAGCTCCGGCTCCTCAGGTGTGAGTGAGCCACGGTGTCAGCGGCCCCACCTGCCCCAGGCAAGCCTTCAGGTGACGGCAGCCCAGGCTGGCGTTTGGGTGGCAACTTCGCAAGGGAACCTGAGCCCCAACCACGCAGCAGGTAAACTTACCCTCACAAACCGAGTGCAGAGTAAATGTCACACTTTTAAGGTGCTAAATCTTGGGGGTAATTATTTAATATTTACACAGCCACGAATAACGGGTACAAATAGATATGCTAGGATTTATTTAACGGGTCTACTGTTGTTAGACATCTGAATTTTTTCAGCTTCTTTCTCGTGCCAAAAGCTCTGATTTGAAAAGCTTTGCGGATATAAATGGCCACTTCCTGGGACAGATTTCCAAAGAAAACTTGCTGGATTTATTAGGGTTACATATGTATTAGGGTTTTATTAGGCCTTACCTATTTAGGTTTTATTAGGCCTTACATATTTATTAGGGTTTTTTTTTGGGGGGGGGGGGAGGAGGGGGAGGTGATTGTTTCTATTTCCCTCCCTAGAGAGTTTTCAGCATTTATATTCCCAATAGAGTGTACAAGGAATGAGCATTTTCTCACTTCCTCACTGTGGATATACAAGAGTGGCCCCCTAACGTGCCTCCGCCCTCATTCCCAGGTCCTGTGAATAGGCTACGTCACGCGGCAAAGGGGACCTTGCAGATGTGGCTAAGTTAACCACTTCCGGTACCAGCGTCGACTATAGTCGACAGCCACAGATGAACGCGCACAGCCTAGCATCGACTTTAGTCGACAGCCAAAAGCTTTTACTTTTACAGCTTTTATCTCTACTGTTGCAGTGTGTACGTTCAGCTAATAAGTTACTACAAATCTGTGACCTATATATATATTTTTTTTGGAGGGGGGACAGAGTCTTGCTTTGTTGCCCAGGCTAGAGTGAGTGCCGTCAGCCTCCCAGAGAGCTAAAATTACAGGTGTGAGCCACCGCACCCGGCCGAATCTGTGACCTTTTTAACGAGTCCTTAGTAGGAGTTGTTATAGTTATTTTCCTAAAGCTGCCTGTATAATAAAACAAGCTCTCAGTGCTTTCAAGCTTTCCTCGTCACACAAGAGCAAAACGGATGTGCCGTCAATGCACAGCGCAAGCTACCGTGCGGACTGTGAGTGCCGGCTGTGGGCGAGGGTTTGTGGCCGGTGAGCGCAGTGCCGGAGTGGTTAAGGACTTTGAGATGGGAAATTACCCTGGATTCAACCTCATCTGGGTGGGCCCGGAGTCCTCAGGTCACAAGTGTCCTTAGACTCTTGGGAAGGAGACGGAGGGAGTCTGAGTACCCCGTGAGGGCCCAGGGCACCGCTGCTGGCTTTGGGGGGGCCGTGAGCCTGGGAATATGGGGGGTGGGAGGGTCCGGATTTGGGATGGTGGAAGGAAACAGACTCTCCCCTGGGGCCTCCGGAGGGAGCCCCAGCCCGCTGACACCTCGATTCTGACTTTACCTAGACCTATGCCAGACTTCCGATTACAGAACTGGGAGGATGTGGCTTTGTGTCGTTCTCAGCTACTAAGTTTGAGGCAGTTTGTTACAGTAGCCAGCCAAAACTAACACACTCACCAACATGTCTCAGTGGTTTTGTGTTTTTTTTTTTTTTTTTCACGTTCTACGTTGACAAACAAAAAGGAGAGAGTTCATGATAACAAGGTTGACAAACCGTCTTGGCTATTCAGTTACCGGATATGTCTCTTCCCTTAAGTTGTCTGGATTTCTTTCTGTCTTCTGCACAACCCACGGTCGGTCCTCTCTTCACGGTGCGTTCTGTCCACAGTAACATGCCCGGGACTTTGGTGTTTGCTGTTTCCACCTTTGAAGGTTATGTTTCATTCTGAGGCTCCTTTTCCATGAGCGGGTATTGTGGAAAACAAGTCAGAATTTAAAATAAGACTTTGCCTTTTATAAAACTGCATCGCAGGGAGGCAGACGGGAAACTTCCAACCAGTGTGGAAATCTTCCTACCCTCCTTCCCCCATGCACCTCACAGCCCTGTTTTACCTGCGTCACAGCCCGGGACCCTCCTAGGCTGCCGTGGTGAGGTCGGTGGGGGAGAAGCAGGTGGACGCAACTCACGTCCCAGCAGGGCGGGGGGGAGCACATCCTGCTTTAAAGGAACTGATGTAAAGGCACACTCAGAAAGGGATGCTCAGTGTCCGACCGGAAAAACCTCAAGGGTGACTTTTGCTGAAACTTTAACCACTTTCCTCTAACATTGAGACCGTGTTTCCCCAAAAATAAGACAGGGTCTTATATTTATTTTTCCTCAAGAAGACACCCTAGGGCTTATTTGCAGGGGATGTGTTATTTTTTTTTTTTTAAGTACGGTACAACCATCCACATTTATTCAGATAGAGTGAAGTCGTCTTCTTCTGGAACATCATCCTCACTCTCCAAACCCCGAATCCCATCCTGAATTTCTTGCGACTCTTGTTTCCTTTAGAGCCATCGGCCCCGATCTCTCATGTGGAGCAACAGAGCTCTCACGGGGCAGATGAGAAGGGCTGCTCGTCTCCTTTCCCGCTCCACGACGACACGCATGGGTTGTGCAGACGCGCTGCGCAGCCACGCCCGTCACTAGGGCTTATTTTCGGGGTGGGGCTTCTATTGCACACATGCTTAGAAATCCTGCCGGGGCTTATTTTATGGGTAGGTCTTGTTTTCGGGGAAACATGTTATATATACTGTTGGGGAAATATTAATACAATCTTGCCAACAAAGATCCCCCCCATACCAGTTTAGCAGGGTGGGGGGGGAGAGAGAACAATTTATTGCAGAGCATGCATGCCAAACAAAGCAGTACAACAGTGACAACGGGCGGGGGTGGGGGGGGTCAGGGGGGCAGAACTGCATTCAGTGTATATAATAAAGAAAGAACAATTAAAACTTCTCTCATCTCCTTGGGCGATGAAAGGATGAAGGGGTCCGCCTCATGATGGTCCCTCTTGAGAGAACCCCGAGACCAAGGCAGACACACCTGCCGGCGGTTCCGAGAGACGGAAGACCTCACATCGGGAACTCAAAAGGCGAGGTCTCTCATTGGCCTATTGTGTTTTCAAGGATACAGGCTCTCCGGGCCAGGCAGAGCATCCTTTGTGCTCATCCTTTATGCTGTTTTGTTATGGAAGTGTCGGTGTGCCGCTGTGGGTTATTGCCTGCTAACCCACTTCCCTATTTCCATACCCACGTCTTTGTCCAGTTTAAATGAATCTGATGCTTTGTTTAAATAAATAGCCACAGAACTCTTGAGTGTTAAATGCCACTCATATTCCTTAAGTTTCTTATCGATCTCAAAACAACGGCCCTCTGAGAAGGATTTTTTTTCTTGGCAATTCTCCTCCATGCAAGTCTGTATGTCTCTTGAGAAGAGCTTCAGAATGACCTTTATTTTATAGTGGCCTGGGTTCAATTTTAATTAGGCTGTAAGCGGTAAATATTTGCTAATAGAGTTTGGGGTGAATAATTAATCAGTAGAAGACTGCTAAGTACTGACAATTTATGTGAACAAACTAATAGATCATATCCCATAAAAGCTTGGTGAAAGCATTCCTTTCTAACCTAATTGTTGAAAATTTAAGATCTCTACAGAACTGTTGTTTTAAAAAAAAAAATCGTGTGACTTTTCTCTAAAAATTTATTCCAATTTCAATAGCTTTTTAAAGAAGCTATTCTTTCTATTTGGCTACATTAGTCCAAACGGCTATTGTGCCAAGATATAATAAATAAGTTAGAAGCAGGCAGATTCCGTATTTTATCCTTTTGTGGTGCTTGAGTGCGTTTCTCAACTGCCGGAAAATTATTTAAAAGAAGCTGGGCTTTATTTTATTCTTCTAGTAGATAAAGGTGCCACGAACTGGAAGTCCAATTATTTTCTGTAACAGCTTTATGGAGGTCTAATTTACATGCCATAAATTTCACCCATTTTAATCGGCCAATTCAGTGATTTTTAGTAAATTTACCAAGTTGTGAAACCATTGCCACAATCCAATGTTAGAATCACAGAAGAATCCCAGGGCTCATTTGCAGTCCCTCCCTACACCCACCTAACCTCGTGCAGCCAAGAATCTATTTTCCATCTCCAAAGCCCTGCCTTTTCTGGGACATTTCATATGCAGGGAATCATACGCTGCTTGCTTCTGTGACTGGCCACGTTCACTTAGCATAATGTTTTCTGGATCTCTCCACGTTGCAACACAGATCAATAGTTCATTTTTTTATTGTTGGATAAAATGCCACTGCATGACTCTGGCACATTTTATTTATCTGATAGCCAACTGATGGACGTTTGGATTGTTTCCATTTTTTGGCTATTTTGAAGAAAGCTGCTGTGAGCATTTGCATGCAAATATTTGGGTGAATACATATTTTTATTTCTCTTCAGTAGGTTCCTTGCTTTAGAATTGGGGGGGGGGTTGGTTATGGTAAATTTATGTTTAACTTTTTACGAACAATTTATATACTGATGGGAATATAAATTGTACTGCCAGCCTGTTTTTCGACATGACAATATGATTTATCTTCCCTTGAGTAATGTAGGAAGGGTTCAAATTTCTGCATCCAATATTTGCCATTGTCTGCCTTTTTATTTTATTATAGTCATTGTAGTAGGTATGAGGTGATATCGCATTGTGGTGTTAGTTTTTATTTCTCTAATGACTAATGATGTCAAGCATCTTCATGTGTGCTTATTAGCGATTTCCATGTCTTCTTTGGTAAAATGTGTATTCAATTACATTTATATAGTATTAATATTAGCTATGCTTTACTGTCATCTCATATATCCCAGATTTTAAAAATGCATTTGGTTATATCTGAACGAAAACTTGCTATGTGCAATGTGCTCGGCTGTTTGCTCTCTAACATTAGATGAGCATCTTCTATGTGCTGTGTATTGAACTACTTGCTTTGAGACATACCAAAAAAACAAACCTTCAGGTCTTGAGGACTTTAGAGAAGTAACCTCCTCATAGCGTAGATGATTTATTACTGTTGAATGTTGTTACACAGTGTTTTGTTAGTTCAAACGAAGACAAAATTCTCTTCCATCCTGATAGGAGAGAGGTATCCAGGAGGTCTAACATGAGAGGCGGCGTCTGGCACAGGTTTGTGGAAAGGTTGGGAGTTCGGATACGTGTGCATATATGTACATCTTTAAGGGTCTGCCTCGTGCCAGGAACTGTGCTAAAATTCTTTCGTAAATATGGTCCTCGTCGCTGCCCTAGGAAGATGGGATTCAAATGCATTTCTCATTCATGCATTAAGTGCGTGTGTGTGTGTGTGTGTGTGTGTGTGTGAGTGTGAGAGAGAGAGAGAGAATCACGCCCACGTGGTAACTGAGACCCGATCCCACCGTTTCCCTGCCTGGGTATCGCTTACTCAGACTGATTCAGGGCTTCAAGGTAGATAGAACAAGATGTGACAAACCCTCAGTGACACCCCGGCAGATCCGGGGGACGATGCTCTCAGGTGGTCACCGTGCTGATCCTACGGCCCGAGCCACTGGGCCGTGCCGTTCTGAGAACACGGAGGTGATTTCTCATTGGTTCTGGGCTTTGTGCACTTTCATCCTCCCAGCATTTACTATGCTATGGAGCGTAAAATGCATTTGATTTTTAGGAAATTTGCTAAAAGAGGCTATACAGCCCGTGCCAAAAGCCTTTCCACCACAGCTAAAGTTCCACACAAGCATGTCATTAAACACACGTGCCAAAGAGGGTCGGGATCTCATTTTGTTCTCTGGGGTATGTATTTTGAAGTGGAGCATCTTCACTAACTAGGGCATTTGATGTTAACATGCTAAAAATAATGGCAAAAAACTAGCTCTGCTATTAGACTCACTACTACCACGCCTGTCCCAACCAGAACAACCTCTGGCAACACTTCCCCCAGACCTGCCTCTGCTAGCACCGCCACTACTAAACTCGCCTCTGCTAGCACTGCCGCTACTAAGCCTGCCTCAGCTAGCACTACCGCTACTAAACCTGCCTCTGCTAGTACTACCACTACTAAACCCACCTCTGCTAGCACTGCTGCTACTAAACCCACCTCTGCTAGCACTACTGCTACTAACCCCGCCTCTGTTAGTGCTGCCACTACTAAACCCGCCTCTGCTAGTACTACCACTACTAAACCCGCCTCTGCTAGCACTACCGCTACTAAACCTGCCTCTGCTAGTACTACCACTACTAAACCCACCTCTGCTAGTACTACCGCTATTAAACCCGCCTCTGCTAGCACTGCCGCTATTAAATCCGCCTCTGCTAGTACTACCGCTACTAAACCCGCCTCTGCTAGCACTACCGCTACTAAGCCTGCCTCTGCTAGCTCTACTGCTACTAACCCCGCCTCTGTTAGTGCTGCCGCTACTAAACCTGCCTCTGCTAGGCTCGCCTGCACCAGGTCTACCTCTGCCAACCCTCCCCTCACCAGGCCTATAGCGGTACAGATTAGGCGTTCCCGGCCGCCCAGGTGGGAACGGAAGAGGCAGCAGGTGTGCTGTGAGTCGGACGTCTTGCAGGTGAGCGCCGTGCCTTCCCTCACCTGCTCTCTCATCGGTCTCATCAGGGAGCGCGGTTGTCTCCGTTTGTATGAAGACGACCAGGTAGAGAGAGGCCGACTCGCCCCAGTCTGCACAACCGTGAGGGGCAGGATGGGTGGGGAGGGGACTCGGGACAGGCGGGGAAGGCACGAGGACCGGGGTGTCGGGAGCTGGGGAGGGGGCTGGGCCACGCTGGGGGGTGTTCAGAAGCAGGTTTGGGTTGCAGTGGTCACTCTGGTCGGAATGTGGATGCTGGTCCTTTGGTGGAGACGCCAGGAGGCAGGGAGGCCATGACCACCTTCCAGCTCTGATTGGATTCGCCTTTGAACAACTCATTTAAGGAGCTAAAACTTCTAAAAATGCAAATGCCTATACCCTCTCTGGAGCCTTCCCAGCCTCCCCCATATCCCAACCCTTTAAAAAGAAAACCATGTTGATTTTTCACAAAGTGTTGAAGCAGAATGTTGCAGGCAGGAGATTTTTTTTTTTTTTTTTTTTTAATCATGGAAGCTTCGAGCTTCGAGCTCCACTTCAGGCTCCGCAATGCAAAGCTTTAGGACCATATTTTGAAACCGCAGAACATATGGGCTTTCTTCCTTCTTCCCGTTCCTCCAAGTCAAGGAGAAAACAAGAAAACACAATCACCTCCTCACTCCCTCCTGTTTTACCACTTAGGGTCTCCTCTAATCTCCTCTGACCTCACTCAGCTCCACACCGTGGTTAACTACGAGCTCGGTTTTCTGTTCCAGGCAACGGAGACTTAACATTTTTTTTTCCCCCAGCAGGTTTTTAGGTTTCATTGTCCACCTAACAAACTCCAGATAAAAACAGAACAAGCAAACAAAAGCCAGGGGAGACTTTGGAATCCATACAAGGTCTGCATAGACCTGATGAGCAGATGAGGAAAAAAAAAATCAAGACTCTCTTCTTTCTTTCGACAGAGTCTCACTCTATTGATCCGGGCTGGAGTGCAATGCCATCATCATAGCTCACGGCAACCGCAAACTCCTGGGCTCCAGCGATCCTCCTGCCTCAGCCTCCTGAGGAGCTGGGACTACAGGTGCGCACCACCAAGCATGGCTAATTTTTCTATCTTTCGTGGAGACGGGACTCACTATGTTGCCCAGGCTTGTCTGGAAATCCTGAGCTCAAGCAGTCGTTCCACCACAGCCCACCAAAGTACTGGGAGAAATGTATCCAAGTTTGGGGTCCAAGCATGTTTAAGGGTGCTGTGGGGCTTTTCTCTGATTTCCAGGGGTGTGGGCCAGGTGAGGGTGCTGCTTGAGCTCCCCGATTTCGGTGAGGGGGCCCCCGAGGGGCAGAGCCAGCACCCAGTCCTGCCCCGTGTGAGGGGGCCGGCTCGCTCCTGGTGCAGGCTGCAGGAGGGCCAGGCTCTGGGAGGACGGTTTCACCCTGAGGGGTTTCCCGTGGTGGCTAATTAATTAAAGGTGGGTGGCCCCGCTCGACAGGTGTGAATGACGAGGCTGCCCTCTGATGACTGTGTCCAGTCCACGGCAGAAGGCACCGTCCACACCCACCTCTCGGATCTAGACCAGTTCACAGCCCCCGGGCCACGTGTATGAGCAGCAAATATCGTTCGGGTAATTCCGTTCCTGACTGTTTTTACATCCCCCACCTGCCAGTGAGTGCTAAAAAGGCACCTTCACACCTGCACTCGAACGTTTATAGCAGCACAATTCATAATTGCAAGGCTGTGGGAACAGCCCAGGTGTCCATCAATCCAAGAATGGGTTAATAAAATGTGGTATACGTATACCATGGAGTACTATTCGGCTCTAAGAAACAACGATGATATAGCACATCTTATATTTTCCTGGTTAGAGCTGGAACCCATACTACTAAGTGAAGTATCCCAAGAATGGAAAAACAAGCACCAGATATACTCACCAGCAAATTGGTATTAACTGAGCAGCACCTAAGTGGACACATAGGTACTACAGTAATAGGGTATTGGGCAGGTGGGAGGGGGGAAGGGAGTGGGTATATACATATATAATGAGTGAGATGTGCACCATCTGGGGGATGGTCATGCTGGAGACTCAGACTTGTGGGGGGAGGAGGGGGGGAAATGGGCATTTATTGAAACCTTAAAATCTGTACCCCCATAATATGCCGAAATAAAAATATATATATATAGTCCACAAAAAAATTAAAAAAATAAATAAATAAAAAGGCACTTTCTCCTCCTACATTAAACAAAAATCCCCAAATGCTTCATGATATTTACAGATTTCATAGTCCAGTTACTACCCAGACAAACATTGACCACCAACAGGAAAAACATAAATTGTGCTTCTCAGCAAAGCTCTGCAGAGTCCCTGTTCCGGCCCATTGCCTTCCAGAAATGCCTTCTCCATGGCCTCCGGGGACCGCAGTGCCAGGTACCTTTTCTGGCCAACGAAACGTAACGGCAACCGCTCGGGCAGTAGCCGAACCAATTCTGCAAAACCTAACGTGCGTGGGTCAGCAATTTGAGGCTGAGGTTCAAGCCCTTCAGTAAACATCCCCCCTCTGAGAGAGAGAGAGACAGATGCATATCCAGAAAAATGTGTAAACATGTTTTCCCCAAGATTGCTGTACTTCCTGCGTCCAGTCGAGCCAGAAATACCACACGATTTTTCTCACAGTATTTTTCCACTTCTTCCCTGGGGCTCGGCAGGAATCTCAAGGTGCGGGAAAGAGCCAGAATCATAAAAGCCAGGCACCTCCCAGGACAGGTGTCAAACGCGCCCAGACTGCTCCCATCAGCATCGCTCACAGGAACGGTCCTAATGGCTGTCCCTGCTGGCATCATAGGCGTGAGGTGGGCCGGAAAGGTGACCTCCAAGAACATGTGGTCCCTGGACCTGAGCTTGCGGGTTGCAGAGGCTGCACCGCCCATCCCCGGTAATTGGAGGTCCAGAGACGTCTACTCAGAGGACAGTCACAGCGAGGAGAGAGCAGGGCTCCCCGTCCAGCATCCAGGCCAGTTTGCACACTGCACTTGGCGCCCAGCCCAGACCCACCAGGAGCCCAGGGAGTGGGGACCAGAGGCGGCCACGGCCCCTGCCCCTCGCTTTAGATGCAGGATGCCTGGAGACTGACCGACCTGTGTCCATGTCTGTGCAGGAAGCTGACACCCGAGGTGGCCTCACTTCCCCCCCTCACTTAGCAATGCAGAGATCCGGAGAAGCGGCAGCGCGGAGCACATCTCTGCTCTCCTGCAACTATTTCACTGTTCCGTCGAGATGAGATGGCTGGGAACTCGGGCAACTCGCTTAGGTTTTCTAACCTGTAAGATGGTGAACGTAGTAACAGAAGGTCCTTCCCACGGGCTGGGCAGCTGCCCACCGTGCCTGCTCTCAACACCACGGGTGCCGTTTTTCCAGGCGTAGCGTTTTTCTGATGAATAAACCGTGAGGAATAAATCAAGAATGCAAATTTGACGTGCACCATCACTGAATGAGCAGGAGGCGCCAACGGTCTTGGATTCATTCCAGACCAGGGGTGAGGAATCCGCAGGTGTACTGGGTACTGTTCCCCTTCCTGCCTCGCCAAAAGACTCGGCTGTGAGCATTTCTGGAGAATCCAGAATTACAGAGATGCATAAATGACTTGAGCAGAAATCTCTTCTTCAGCATTACTTCTGAATTTCTGGCATTTAAAACAGACCAATCATTAAAAAAAAAAAAAGAAAAGAAAAGAAAAGAAAATGAGTTGCATGTGAGCCAGTCTTTTTAGCACATTTGAGTGCCCAAGAAAAAAATAACATTCACTCCTCCTTGCAATCTTAACAGCAGAAAGGTAGATATTTTCAAACGCAAACAAAATAAAACAAGAAACTGTGAAATTTACTATGAGTATATTTGAGGGAACCCTATTACTGCCTGGATTTTAAAATACCAGCTTTGAACAGAAGAAAAACCACCTGCCAATGAATTTCATCTACATGCACCGAGCTGCAAAAAAAGTCACGTACAGTCTCTAATAGAATTCTAAAAACAGATGACTCCTATAGCCAAGGACTGAGTGAGATTAATTAATTTGGCTAATTTAAAATAATCTGGCACTTTGACAGCATAATAGAGTCTTGGCTCAGTGATGAAAAAAAAAAAAAAAAAAAAAAAAACGGACCTGAGAGATTCTTACCCAAGTGCTTCAGTCTGGGAATCGTTTTTAATTTCATGTTGATCTTATTAGTAGTTCTAATCACAGGAGGAAGGAGGGGGAAAAAAAAAAACCACATTTCCCCAGTTCATGGTCAATAATTCTGTGCCTATACGGACATTAGGCGCTCTGCCGCGCCTCACCGGTGGGGGGCTGGACGGCTTCCATCCCATAATAGGTGACAATGGATGGGGGAGGTTGTGCACGGCTGCCGTCCCCAGGGAGACAGTGGGTTGGTGGCTCCAGAGCTGGGAGCCTGGAGGGCACTTGCAATCGGCAGCGAGTCACCCCGGTGAAAGACCGGAGCGTGTCCGTCCACACCAGGCATCGGGGCTGGTCTGTAAAGACCCAGAAGAGGGGGTCTCGGCATCTCCTCCATTGCCCCAGGAAACTCCACGCAGAGATGCTACAGCGGAGAGGCGAGCGCAAGGGTCGCTGGACCACCTCTGGGATGCACGCGTGGGGCGGGTCACACTCTTGGACGGCCCCCAGACTCACTTCCTGGCTCCAGGGACAGGCTGCAGGGAACTGGCAGGGGAGGAGTGGGGGGTGGTTATTAAAGGAAGCAACAATGGTTCGTAAATGCCACTCTATAGCAGTTGTGTGCAAGGTGGAGGGAATGTCACCAAAGGGCGAGGTGATGGGCTGCTGTCTTCCATGGCGGGCCTGGGCCTGTCCCCCAGACAGGACGAGGAGGCCGCAGGACCAGCACCTGCCGAGGTGCCCCGGCACAGTTCCGGGACGTCGTCCGTCCGTCTGTCTGTTTTGCTTCACCTGCGTTTTGTCTACAGTCTGAGCAAATTGCTTGTCGGGGGTTACCGTGTTTCCCCGAAAATAAGACAGGGTCTCATATTTATCTTTCCTCAAGAAGACACCCTAGGGCTTATTTTCAGGGGATGTGTTGTCATTTTCCCCTCAAAGCCTCAGCTCGCAGCACGCACAGGGTGGCCGGGACCCGACAGGGGGAGCCGACCTTGTTGGTGGGGCTGCCCGCACCTTTCCTGTCACCTCT
The DNA here is from genome assembly GCF_040939455.1 of Microcebus murinus. NCBI lineage: Eukaryota > Metazoa > Chordata > Mammalia > Primates > Cheirogaleidae > Microcebus > Microcebus murinus. Next base: position 24,240,000 of record NC_134128.1, read on the forward strand.
GGGACAGCAGCTGTCACGATGGGGCAGATGAGAAGGGCTGCTCGTCTTCTTTCCCGTGACGACATGCATGGGTTGTGCAGATGCGCTGCGCAGCCACGCCCGTCACTAGGGCTTATTTTAGGGGTGGGGCTTCTATTGCGAAAATGCTTAGACATCCCGCTAGGGCTTATTTCATGGGTAGGTCTTATTTTCGGGGGAAACGTGGTAGGAAGCGTTGACCATGCCCAAGAGTTCCACAGTCTTGGCACCCAACCTAACTCTTATCCTCACCTCAGAACACGGGGCCCAGGCGGAGCACAGACCCCACCCACCCTTTAGCTCGTCTAATCAGTGAGGAAACCCAGAGTGAGCAGGCGCCGTCTCCTGGGCAGAGCTGGCTCCTACGGGTGCTGGCTCGGGCTGCGGAGTTTATCGGGGAGAACAAAACAAGACCCGCATGGCAGACAGGACGGGATGAAGAGAGCAAAGGGGGTTGTGGTCCCAGGCCCCAATGTTGCTCGGGAAGGAAGCTAGAGTGCTGTGGTGTCATCCTAGCTCACAGCAACTTCAGACTCCTGGGCTCAAGCGATCCTCCTGCCTCAGCCTCCCGAGTAGCTGGGACTACAGGCATGCGCCACCATGCCCGGCTAATTTTTTCTATGTATTTTTAGTTGTCCAGCTAATTTCTTTCTATTTTTAGTATAGACGGGGGTCTCGCTCTTGCTCAGGCTGGTTTCGAACTCCTGACCTCGAGCGATCCTCCCCGCCTCGGCCTCCCAGGGTGCTGGGATGACAGGCGTGAGCCACCTCGCCCGGGCCCAGTGTGGCTTTTAAACGTCAGGAATTTAAGGTTAAACACGTTGTGTTGCTGTCTCTGCGTGGCAGAGATGGGGCTCAGATCTTGGTCTCCTGCCTCCAAATGCCATTATCTTTCTACCACACACGGCCTCATTCTCCACTCTGCGCTCTGGAGTAACTAATTTGGATTGAATTTGCAGGCAGTGCCTAGTTCAGCAGTGCACAGTATTGAGGTGCCACCTCTCCAGGGGCAGCCCCCCATCCAATCACCCCTCCATGTAGGGTGTGGGGTGGCCACAACCAGCCCCTGCCCTCCTCCGGAGCAGGCGGCTCCAAGGGGCTTCCCGGCCGCCAAGCTTCCCTGGGACTTTGCTACCCAACGTGGCACCCGTGGACCGGCCGCGTGGGCGTCACCTGTGAGCCTCTTAGCATCGCAACAAACCTCAGGCCGCGCTCCAGACCCACTGAATCAGGATCTGCCACTTAACGAGACATGACTCAGGCCAGAAATAAAAGTGATTTAGATCCAGTCTTGAAAATCTGTCAAAAACTAGACAAAACAAAGGATAATAATGGTAGCTCCAGCTTGGGTTTTATTTATTTATTTTTTATTTGTAATTTAGTATCATTTTGAAGAACACTGTTCAATGCAAAAAGTAAACAAAAAAAAATTTAAAATAGTAAGGCAGAAAAAGCAAATTGCAAAGGTTTTGCTTAATTTAAGTGAGAACACAGTTTGAGTCTTACTTAGGTGCTGGTCGTTCCGACCCACCGTGATCTTTGCTTGGCTGGTGCAGCTCTTGCAAAGGCTGCTGCGGTGAATTGTTAGCTTTTTAAGTTCCAAGGAGCAAGAGAGAGGAGCTTAAATGCCAAGAGTGCCGGCTGCCTCCGTGCCCCAACTACCCGTCAAGTCTAATCTTGCTTTGCTGTTTTTACTCTTAACCACTTCGGTACGAGCATCAACCTTAGTCGACAGCCACAGATGAACGCGCACAGCGACTTTAGCCGACAGCTGTGGTATGAAGACGCACAGCCGAGTGTCAACTGTAGCCGACAGCTGTGGTATGACTTTTCTAATTTTTCACTTATCAAAATACAATCGTGAACATCTAAAACTGACATAATGAAGGCCGGGCGCGGTGGCTCACGCCTGTAATCCTAGCACTCTGGGAGGCCAAGGCAGGAGGATCGCTCAAGGCCAGGAGTTCAAAACCAGCCTGAGCAAGAGTGAGACCCCCGTCTCTACTATAAAAATAGAAAGAAATTAATTGGCCAACTAATATATATATAAAAAATTAGCCGGGCGTGGCGGCGCATGCCTGTAGCCCCAGCTACTCGGGAGGGTGAGGCAGGAGGATTGCTTGAGCCCAGGAGTTTGAGGTTGCTGTGAGCTAGGCTGACCCCACGGCACTCACTCTAGCCTGGGCAACAAAGCTAGACTCTGTCTCAAAAAAATAAATAAATAAAAATGACGTAATGAAAATATATATGTCTATGATACCTATTCTGATATTTACATGACAAGTAAAGCTGCCTGTAAAGTAAAACAAGCTCTCAGTGCTTTCAGGCTTTCCTCATCACACAAGAGCAAAACAGACCCGTCGTCAATGCACAGGGCAGACCGCCGTGCGGACTGTGAGTGCCAGCTGTGGGCAAGGTTTCTCGGCTGGTGAGCGTCATACGGAAGTGACTAGAGCAACTGGGATATTCAACTGCTTTTAAGCTACTAGAAGCACATATGGGCACCCAGCACACTGGAGGTTATAGTCAGGCCCCCTTAAGTGCCAGCTCCTCATGATGTCAAAATTTAGAAAATACTTTTGCAAAAGCCACAAAGAGCTGAAATGCCGTGTCATAGGGAGAAAAAATTCTTCTCTGGCTAAATGGAAAAGGAGAACAGCCTCCCATCCTGCCCCGCTAGAGAACCCCTGGCACTGAGAAAACCCTAACACTAAACCCTAACCCCAACCCTAATCCTAACCATAAACCCTAACCCTAAACCCTAATCCTAACCCTAACGCTAAACCTAACCCTAAGCCTAACCCCAACCCTAACTCTAACCCTAACCCCAACCCCAACCTTAACCCTAAACCCTAAACCCTAACCCCAACCCTAATCCTAACCCTAAACCCTAACCCTAAACTCTAACCCTAACCCTAACCCCAACCCTAACCCTAACCCTAACCCTAAACCCTAACCCTAACCCTAACCCTAAACCCTAACCCTAACCCTAACCCTAACCTGAGCAGGCTCCTGAGGGCTCCCACAGCTGGGCCCTGGGACGCTGGGCCTCCTGGGTGCAGGTGGTCCTGGTTACAGGTGAGGGTCCATCCATCTGAGGGATGGTTAAAAAGCGCATATCCTTGTATCTTAGCGGTTTCCAAACCTTTGTGATGAATCAGTCCTCTTCCCCAGACATGACTTCAGCCCAAATCCCGGCATGTAGAAACAGAAGGACGCAGAGAAGTTCCTCTTACTGTGAAGGGGAGAAGAAGGTGTGTGACAGGCAGAATCGGGTCTCCACGAAACCCATCGGTTGAAGCCCTGACACTCGGTTTCTCAGCATGGGACGGTATGTAGAGGCAGTTAAGGTTAAATGAGGTCACAAGGGTGGCCCTGATCCTATCTGTTGGCGCCCTCAGAGGAAACCTGGACGCCTATAGAGGGGAGATGGTGTGAGGACTCGGGCAGGAGCCCGCCCACAAGCACAGGAGAGAGGCCTTGGGGGAAGCCAGCCCCGCGGTGCCTTGATCTGGGGCTTCCAGCCTGCAGGACCCCCAGAGAAGAGTGAATTTCTGTTGTCTGAGCCGCCTGGCCTGTGGCCCTTCCTCGCAGGGGCTTGTAAAGCAATGCCGCGCCCCGTTCTCCTGACTCCAGACAGCAGCACCGAGAGCCCTACCACTTCCTGGAACAGGGTCATGTGGAAACCACTGATCTCAATCCACGCCCTCCCTGCGGAAGTGCGGGACCTGGCCCCAGAGCTGAAGCATGTCCAGTAGGTGCTCCCAGCCCCAGGCGGTGGACAGACGCCGGCCCGACAGCCCAGCTGGCTTGGTCCCCTTCCCAGGTGTGGCAAGGCTGGGTGGGGCGGTGCATCCTGACGCCATGGCTATGCCTTCTCTGTTGAAGCCACACATGAACTCCCTCCTTTCCCCGGATGCCCTGTGCAGGTCTTGCCGGGTCTCCAGGGCCGGGCTCTGATCTTGGAGGCCGAGCGGCGAGACCACCTTCGTTAGCAGGGCAGGGATCTGCTCCGAAGCTCTTCCTAGACTGAAAGAAAAAACCAATGTCTCCATTTAACAACTGGGCTCCGGCCAAAGTTATTGCCACTGGCAATTGACCTCATTTTGAACTTAAAACTTTGATACCGGCCGGGCGCTGTGGCTCAGGCCGGGCGCTGTGGCTCACGCCTGTAATCCTAGCTCTTGGGAGGCCGAGGCGGGCGGATTGCTCAAGGTCAGGAGTTCGAAACCAGCCTGAGCAAGAGCGAGACCCCGTCTCTACTATAAAATAGAAAGAAATTAATTGGCCAACTGATATATATATAAAAAAAATTAGCCGGGCATGGTGGCGCATGCCTGTAGTCCCAGCTACCCGGGAGGCTGAGGCAGAAGGATCACTCGAGCCCAGGAGTTTGAGGTTGCTGTGAGCTAGGCTGACGCCATGGCACTCACTCTAGCCTGGGCAACAAAGCGAGACTCTGTCTCAAAAAAAAAAAAAAAAAAAAAAAAAAAAAAAACTTTGATACCTATGTCTTTTTTTTTTTTTTATGAAAAAGCCTCCACGCAAAAAAAACATAATTACCGTAATGAAGAGGCATCGCTTCTCCTTGGGGATTTATGGCAACGGTGTTTTATTATTCAATTTGCAGAGGAATGTCAGGATGAAATGACAAGGGGTAACCCCTGAACAGAAACTTACCAGAGACAATTCCTAAGCAGAGCGGAGGGAACAGAGTGGGAGACAGGCAGTCACCGCGCGCAGTTAAATAGCGCGGATTCCCGGGATGCTGCGTGGCGCTGTCAGCCAAACAGCTCTTCGATCAAAGGGACCGTTTTACTTTCTGTCCTACTGATGGGCGTCTTGTGATCAAATGATAAAATAATAATTTGCATTTCTATGGCGCCTTTCTTCTCATAGGACTTCATAGAGGCGCTAAATTATTTCGCTTTATAACAACCCTGAGAGGTAAGCTTGGGGTTCTACGCTAACCCGAGGCATTGCTAAAGCCAAGTCACCTCCCCCGGGGCACAGTTGGGAACAGATCCCAGGAGCAGCTTGATCCTACCGCCGGGGGCATTTCTGCACCTGTCTTTTACCCTGAAGCTCATCTGAGCGCTTTTCTCACCCAAACAGACTTTAAACTCCAATCGGAATAACCCCATCCTACACGCTTGAAGCTCTCACTCCGGGGGGTAGGGGGAAGGAGAAGGGGGGGGGAAGGCAACACATGTAACCTAAACATTTGCACCCCCGTAATATGCTGAAATTTAAAAAAAAAAAAAGAATCACGCCATCCTTACATGACATGCAGAGTCACAGCCGAGTAAACCCCCGGGGAAGGTGGCTGGGGCTCTACGCTTTTCTTCTCCTTCCTGGTGAGTGGATCGCCCGCCCTCTCCCGGGGGCACTGACAGGAGTCGGGAACGGGAGATGACCCCGGGCTGGCATTTTGGGGACACCCTGCAAGACGCTGCGCAAATACTTAGCTCTCGCTTGCACGGTGCGTGGTTGCGCTTTTGTTTATGAGAGTAGTTCGGGATTCGTGCGCTTACGTTTTATAGTCTGTATATGGATAAGAGGATCATAAAGGCAGGCAGAACTTTGTGCTCCTCCTTCCTGGTTTAGGTCCTCCCCTGTGAGCCGGAGGTAGATTCCCTGTGAGGCCGGAGGCAGGGAGAGGTTAAGGTGTGGAAGGCGGGGAATTAATTACTTCCCGGGTGAGAAGGGCTGAGGAAGCAGAAATATAATGGGGTGGGAATAGGAATATAAAATCAAGGACTAAGGGTGCCTTCCCACGCAGAGCCAGCTTCTGCGTTGATTGGCAGGACATTGCTCTGGGAAACTCCAGGACCCTGGGGCTCCTGGGAGGCAAAGCAAAGCCCGGCGTGAAGGACGCCGGACGCCAGGATGGGGAGAGAGATGAAAACTCACCTGCCAGGTGCAATGAACGCTATTCTGGAGACGGACACGCTAAAAGCCCCAACTTCAGCACTATACAATGTATCCATGTAACACAAACCTTTGTATCCCTTAATATTTTGAAATTAAAACACACACACACACACACACACACACACACACACAGTAAAAGGAAACTTAAGCTCAACCAATCAGAAACTGCCAGTTAACCTCTAAGTAGAGAATTTACCAATCAGAAATCAACCCCTAATTAGGGACTTTCCACTTTTAACCAATCAAACGTTTTCTTCGTCTGGCTTCCAACAATACCTTATAACGTTTTCCCCTCAAGCCCCTCGTAGAGCTGTCAGCAGCTGGTGGTTTGTAGCTGCCAGATTCCTGCATCTCTGTCTGCCCAAATAAACACCTTAACATTTTAATGTGCCTAAATTTACCTTTTAACATCCCCCCCCCCAAAAAAAAATATGTAAGCCCTGTTTGCATTGAGGATGGGAAACAGATTTTTTTCATTTGATAAGCTATCCTTTCCCCAGAGGAACATTCTAGAATATCTTCCAAAATGTTTTTTTTTTTTTTTACTTAAATAATATTTCTGAAGAGCAAATCTAAACTCCTAATTGATGTGTATAAAAAAAAAAAATCCCTGTTTCTTACAACAGTCTTCTTTTGTTACGCGAATGGGATTGCGGGGGTTGGAATTTTGGAAGGAGATAGCCCAGTGCTGTCTGTTGAGCTGTCTGGGAATTCTCGCTGTTAACTAAACAGAACCCAACAGCAGTGGTTACCCCATCCTCTTATCAGAGCGGGAGCTATTTGGGGGAAAGGGCAGGCACCCAACGTAGAGTTCCTGAGGTCCTAAGTCTTGTTTTCCCACAGCACTGGAAAGCTCAGTGCATACCAATGAGTCAATATTCACTGCTGCAGGGAATTCAGTTCACTCAGGGTGTGACCAGTAGGAACATTTTTTTTTGCTGCATGTCACTATACTTATCTCCAAACACCGGACACAGCAAACCAATAATAAATAGAGGAAGAAACACACCCAGAGCAGCCCTTCCCCCCTCCCTCCCTCCCCCCATCCCTTCGTAGCATCCTCTGGGCCGGGTCCAGGGTCACGGGGGGGGGGGGGGGGGGGGGGGGGCCCACACAGTTCCTCTGAATGGCGGTGGCAGGAAACAGCTTTGTTGAAAACACAAAAATCGGCTCTTGGTCGCACTGCTTTGCTTGCTGGACAAAAATGCTTTCGAGATGATGTCACGAAATGTATCTGAATGCACTCTGTGCGCTGCTGCGAGCTATTTTTAAGCGAATGGGATTTCTTTTCAAGGGGTGATCTCTCGTTCCTCCAAACACACTTTCTGAGCTCTCAGACGCTTACTGCTATTTTTGCAGCCACCGAGCCCTGCTCCCTGGCTGGTTAGAATTTCCTCTCTTGCGATAGCTCCTGAGATATAATTGCACGCAGGGGGGAATCCCTGCTGGGCGTGGCCGAGGAATTCTGCATCTCTGCAACACTCTGGCTGTCAGAACTCACCGTCAAACCTGTTTTCCAATGTTCTCAGCTTTTCCCCTGAATTTGCCTTATTGCTTGTAAACCTCGCTGGTGAGTGCTGTGAGCAAAAGTGCTGGTCGCACTTGGGGCTGGGGAGCTGTCTCCGCAGGGAATTCAGGGTTAGGGTTTCAGCAGGCACGGTTGTCCACCTCGGGGCCAACACACTCACACAGGCCAGCGTTCTAACCTCCGGAGAGGGGGTCACCCCTGGCAGTGCTGTGAACGTTCGTGTCTCTTTCTGAATGTTGGTTGCCCTTGCACCTCTTCTCCACTTTTCTCTGTCCTAGCCCATGCACGCACTACAAGCAGGGATTCCGTTCTTGCAGGAGGCGAAAGCTTCACACCTTAGCGTGCCTATTCATCCTTCTGTCCTATGGGGAGCAGCAAGAGTGGAGGGAAGCGGACTAGCTTGGACAATGTATTGAGTGCACAAGAGTTGCAGCCTCGGAGTTCGTGGTGGACCACATCTTATCTGGTTCACGTGTTCCTGCAACCCCGAACACGTGCACAAGTGCACACACGCACACCCCCTGAGACCACAAGGCCCCAGCAGGGCCTGTGGTCTGTGCACATCAGTGCCGGGAGCCCAAAGACAAAACCAGCAGCCAGCGCCGTCAGGGTCTCCGGGTCACCTCAGAGCGTCGGAGACAAACCCCTGGGTATCAGTTTCCGAGGTCGTGTCTCTATCTGGCAGGTGTAAGGCGGCAGTCGCTCAGTGGCAGCATGTCCCACTTCAGGGACAACCCTGGACCCACTAAGTAAGACACTCCGGACGTGGGCTCAGCAGTCTTGGGGGTGGACAAGCCCCCCAGGTGCTGCCGGGGTCAGGGTGGGAGTCGCCCTCGCTTCTCGGTGGGCTCACGGCTGGAGAATAACCCGACACACCAGAGTGCCGAGTCCAGACTGTTATCCATCACTCCTGTTCTTGGAAAAAATCACCAGCAGGGCCTCAGGCAGGAAGTAGTTTTGCACAAGCAGCTCTTTATTGTAAAACAGAACAGGTCTGTCTCCGTGAATGGAGACAGACAGACAGACAGACTCACTGACCCACTCTCTCTCGGAAGTCTCAGATTTTACCTTTTATTGGCCCAGTCTGGGGGAGAGCTCTCAGGAGGTGTAGGATGTTGCCAGATGATCAACCAGTGTCCTCAAAATTCCATCTGCCTATAGGAGCTGAAAGCCCACCTGGGGGAGGGGCTGGACCACAGTACAAATTCAAGCCGGTGACATCATACTTACCCTTAGGCTACTCTAGGTCACTTTCTAAATCCTGCCATGCCTGGGCTGGGGAATTCCCAGACTGATAAAGCATTTCTGGATGAAGTACTTTGCCTCCTGTTATCAAAGCATAGTTCTAACATATAAAGGTTTAGGAAAATCAGACATAGTCAAGTTACATATGTAGATATGCAAATCTACAATACATATGTAGACATGCAAATGGATTTAACTAAATTCAGTATAACAGAATAGAATTGTGCAAAAGTGAATGCTGGGGATTTTTGTTGTCACTGCTATAGTTATTACAATGTCAGGCAAAACTGGATTGGCTAAAGTTTTCACTGCTTTGGTTATAGCCAAACTATAAGGGGGATTTTTAACTGTTAACCATTATAGAATAATGGTTCATCAAGTCCTTATTAGAATTTGGGCCCAGATGTTTTAGAGAAAAGCATACCATTTATTCCAGTTATATCCACATTAGAAGAAGAGATGTAGCAATTTAGTAATAACCAGAGTTATTTTATCAATGTAGGCAATCAATTTGCTACGCCAAAGTCCTTAGGAGATTGAATTATCTGGTTCTGTGACGATGCAATCATGTTTGATCATCCGTAATGTCCACTGTATTTTCAGCTGTCAATAATTCTTCCCTGAGTTAATTAATTTAGCCAAAAATTTTAGGGAAAAATTGAGTCTAAATCTACTCCCCTGTTCCCATTTAATGAAAAAGATAGGGAAATATTGATAATAGCAAAACATTTTAACTTGTACACCAATATTTAAACTAAGAGTGTTTAGGGGAAATTGGAGACCCCAAGCCTTGAATTTTCTAGGAAATTTTCTATCTCTCTCTTTTTTTTTTTTTCCTGTTTAATTTAGCAACTTCCCCATGGCAGTACACAGCCTGATAGGGTTTCTCGTTTGGTTTGAATGTTTTGACTAGACATGTTGTTCCTCCTATTATAAATGCCCAATCCTTAGTTGAAACTATTTGTCACAATAATATCCTGTAGTGAAGACTTTTACAAGATAATTACATGGTGAGTAAACAATACTACGACGTTCCCTTGTATCTGTTCTAAATGGGATGTCTTCTAATTTTATCACCTGCCTTTTGTTCATATATTATTGGGCAGGGTAAGTAAGAATCGCTGAACGGCCTTAATAAAAGATTTGTTGTTATGCATTCTACGGTATCTCTAAATTAACGAGCAATGATTAGCGTTCACCATCGCCACGCTTTGTAAACAGCAGCTTTCATGGTTCCTGCAGGAGGTGGAGGGAACACGGACACCAGCCTTTGCCCTTGGGATGTTTACAAGGTCATTTGCAAAATACTCCCCTGGTAACAGGCTGCAGAGAGCTGAACTAAGATGCTCACTGCCGGCTGTGGGTGACCTAACACAGAGGCTAGCAACAGGCTTCTTTTCTTTTCTTTTTTTTCTCTTTTTTTTCCATTCTTTTCTCTCCTCCTTCCTTCCAACATTTATGAAGCAGTTCCTATGATCAAAGTGGATACCATTGTCAATCCCATCTTTAAAATGAGGAAAATGAGATTTTAACAAGTTAGCATATCTAACAAGCAATAAAGCTGGAATTTTCGACACCACGGTGCCCCACTGTCACCCATTTGCTTGCATCCCGGATTTTGTCCACTTTTCTAACCATCTTCTGGAATATTCCGTTGCAACTTAAACCTAAGGTGACCATGACCAAACTCAAGGCCATGTTCCAAAAACCAAGTCCCACCCTGAGATTCCCTGTGCTTATTGGTGGCTCTGTCTTCAGAAGGCTCCAAGGCATTTAAATAATACGTTCTTTCTTTTCTTAACACATCCACTCACTTAACTATTGTTCAAACGATCCTTTCTGTTTATGGGAAGGAATGTGTGCACCGCTGCCAGAGCAAAGATGCTGAGAGAGGTGAGGCTGGCAGCCTCATTTCAGCTCACACTGTGGGGATGCCCGGACTGTAAGAAGCCCATGAAGATGAGAAAGAACTAGAAAGTTCTGGGGCTCTTGATTAACAAGCATGTCAGGGCCTGTTCATTCAAATGAATCTCGCCTTTCTAAAATAGTCAGTTATCTCCTTAATTCAAGAGACTTAACTCCAAATGACTTTACGCTATTTGCAAAAACCAAATTCAATCTCCAAGACAAAGACTTCCTATCATCGAAAAGGATCAGAAGAATGTAAGAAGAGTCCTAAAAGCAGTTTAAAAAAATAAATAAATAACTGCAAAAGATTTTGGGGGATTCTTTGAAGTTAAGTGTCCTGCGTTCCCATAGGATGATTGAGAGCAGCTTATAGTCTTCCTAAGTGATTTGAGATTCAAGATTTGGTGCATTTGTCACTGAACAAAAATCAGCGTCCCTCCAGTCCGAAATTGAGAGCCTTCATGACCTAGTCTCTCACAGGTGCTACCTCTTAGCACTGTTGCATTAGAGACTGTTTCCATCACTTGCTTTGTGGGGGCAGGCATTCAAACCACGCAACTCTCATTCGTAAACAATAGCACACGGAAACAGGGAATCCTACGTGCACAAATATTTCGTTTCTTTTTTCTGTTTCGTTCTCTTTATTCACCTGGGATTCCTTTTACATCGTGTTAGGCATTTTGACTGCATTCCCTGTGACTCCTACATTTCTTTTTCCGTATTCATTCTTTCTTCCCTCACTGATGTTTCTAACCCTGGACTGAGGACGGATGCTTTGGAAACCGGGAAAGCCCTGGTACCCGCCCAGGCTTTCTTTGCAGCCCTCTGCACCTGTAGCTTCTGTTTTCTCCTCTTTTTTTCTATGAACCACCTGTGCTTTTTTGATTTTTAATGCTGAACTCAAGTCTACCCATACCTTTGGCTAGTACACCTGGGACTACTTCACGTGTACTATCTAGAAGGTAACTGACTTAGATAACTATCTTAGAAGGGTGCAATTCATTTGAATGAACAGGCCCTGACATGCTAGTACATACCATTGGCTAGTACACCTGGGGCACCCACAGAAGCCTGTGGTCCTAATGGACAACCTTAGGTCCCCACCCAAGGGCTAGGGTCAGATCTGCACTCAGTACAGCCCCAAACCCTGAGAGTCATTGAGCAGAGAATTCGCCCTTGGGTCTCTGGGAGAACTTACTGCCTTGAGTCTGTCTGTCTGTCTAATTCTCCCCCTGTCAAAGTCCCACAGCACAAATGATTCTTCAGTGACATTTCTAGGTCTGCAAGGACTTTCCTGCTAACTTTCCGCATTCTGTCTAACATTTGTCTCTGCAGCAGAACTTTAGGTCTTCCCCCCGGGGACAATTATAGGGCTAACGCCAACCAAGAAGACTTCATCACATTTGAAAAGAATCATTTATCATAATCTTTTCTGAGCTTCGAGTTGGCATCCGACTGAGTGCTTTATTTAAACAAGGATAACAAGGTCTGAGGACTCGGAGTTGGAGAATGGCAATGCCTAGAATATTCTCAAGAAAAGTTGTTTTTCTTTTTTTTTTTTCTTCCCCTTTAGAAAATGATGTTTCTGCTTGGCACCCACAACCATAATCCAATCTGTTAGGCAAACATAACTTAAAGGTTTGATATTTTTCTTTTCCTAAAAAAAATTCAGACTAAATAAGAATTATCATAGGGGGGAAAAAGTGACTAAATCTAAAATGAAGAACCTCCTGCCCACCCACCCCCCCAAAAAAACCCTGCATTACTTAAATGCTAATAATTATAACAGATTGTTTAAGTTCCTGTTTCTTGATTCTTATCCTCAAATTTTTTTTTGTTGTTAATGTAGTCAAGTTTATCTCGTTTTTTTCTGGAAATGTTTCTATGGCAAGTTGAAAACTAGAATAGAAGACTTGGGCATTTGTTAGAGTTTGGGTTTGAGGTCATGGGGCAGCGCCTGCTCAGGTGGGAGCCTGAGTGAGAAGAAGGCAGGTGCCGTCTCATTTAACCCCTCCCAGAAGGAGATAAACTCATCTTATTTCCTGGAGGGGGCAAACCTCCTCCTTTCTACCTGAGGTCACACCTGAGCAACCCCACAGAATCTCCCCGTCTTTGGTCCTGCTCACTGCCATTGCCAACACCAACACCCCCTCCCGGCGGGCAGCTTCCTCTGGGCACCAGCAGGTGCAGAATCCGGGTGGTAGAATTAAAGTGTTCGCCTTCCCCCAGGCAAAGGACCAGAGAATGAGGCCACCAGTGACCTGTAGCAGTGACCCTTGCTAGTCACCCGAAGCATTTCCTGGGAGTCTCCTGCAACAGGAGAAAGTTTGTGCTAAGCAGAAGCGTATATTTCCTAAGTTTCTGGGTAAAAGTTTGAGATGTGAGAAGAGTGATATTTATCCAAAATATAATCAGGAATTATGTTTCTTTTTTCCTTTTCCCTTCTGATCGGTCTGTGCTGCCAGGGTCACGGGGCGCCTCAAATCACCCCCTCTCTTACTGGGCACCGCTGGAGAGATCTGTGCACAAGTCTAGTGTCAGCAGCTGCGGACAGACGCCGGCCGGTCACTCTTGTTGGCTTTCCTGGGGGAAGAATGTGCCTGGTGAGTGATGTGGTTTCACAGTCCTAAGAATTCAAATTGCTCCTGTCTAGGGAGGGTAGGATCTAAGTAACCGGCTCAGTCGTACACGACACATCCGTTACCGTGAGTCCTGATGTGTTAGGATTTTGGTTTTATCAAGCAGAAGACTTTAGTATTCCCTTGAATAATGACATCACCAGGAACAGTCGGCCATGCTGACTTTTATGGGATATCCATTGGTAGCTAATGCTGGTCTCACCAACCGTTCTTTTTTTTTTTTTTTTTTCTCTCTCTCTGCTACAGGATATGATCAACAGATTGAACGATTTTCTCCTTAAAGCAAAGTAATCTACCTGCTCCTGTACAAATTACATTCCATTTCTCTTAGCATAAAGGCTTCCTCTTTTGATGAAATGAGCCTTTTGTATTTACAGAAAAAAAAAATGCACGTGATCTTGGCCTCTGGCTGAGATGACTTCACCACTTTCCGAATTCAGATATTGGTAGGGGGCATGTAAAACAGCGGGGAGTAATTAATAGGATATCGATTGGCTCAGCCTCATCTACTCACAGACTGTCTAATAAATCATAAGGCGTTTTGCAATTAGGAAAATCCATACTCAATAACAGAGTACTGTTATCTTAGTCACCTTGAGTGACACATCCCAGAATAATCGGTGCAATATGGGTGCACCTGTGCAGGATGTCTCTCCATCCATCACATGCAACAAACCACTTGTTTTCATGGAAACTGCTGTACTGGCTAAAGGGCACTGGTGAAATACTTAGCTAATATCCCCAAAAATGCTTGTTTCTCCTCCAGGAGTTTTCCGTATTGTGAAATGCTGGGAGAGCCTCTGCCTCCATCCCCATGAGGGTCGTGATTAAAGGTCCCATTATCTCAGCCGTGCCCCTCAGGGCTGGAGCATTCACAGAGCTTCGGCATTTCCACTGCAGACGGACCCCCAAAATAAGGGGGCCCCCGTAAAACAGAATCGAACCAGCTGGGGACCCAGTTGGTATAAAGGGATTCCAACCTGACAGTGAGTATTCTTTTTTTTTTTTTTATGAAGATTTTCTGATTTATTTTAAAAATATAATAGAATACTTTCATTTACATTTGCCATCAATTTTGCAGAACAAAATATAAAAGATAACTGTGTTACTATTTTTTATTATTATTATTCTGGCTTATATTGCTTCTAAAGACATATAAGCCATGGTGAACAACTTTTATCTTGGATTACTGGTTAGTTCACTGAGTTTTTTTTTTCCTTCTTCTAATGATATGTTCCGATTTATAGCGACAAAAAGTTAAACGGCTATGAACTTAGTTGTTGTCATTATTTGACTGACTAGTGGTTTAAAAATGCCCTATATCTCAGAGCTGGAGGGGATCTTGGGGTAGTTTAATCCAATTGTCATCTGTGAGAGGAGGAGGAAGCTGAGGACATGGGTAACTTCCCCAGGACCTGAGACACCGGAACTCCAGTGTGGAGATTCTGGTGCAAGACCCACGAGGGCTAAGCCCACCACACCCCACTCAGCTCCCACCCAGCCTAACCCACAGTCCCAGGTGCAAGGCACACGGCTAGACCTCCACCTCCCAATTCGCAGCTCCTGTCACCCCCAAGCTGAGCCGTCACACTGACCGGTCATGATGCCGCCAAAAGCCAAGCGACCATGGGTGGGCAGACTGGGAAAGAGGGCGCCCGGCTTACACCAAGTTGTACATCGACACTCTAATATTAATGGAAGCCCCGACAACTGCATCATCCACCTAACTGAGTCAGTGCAAGTTTTATTCTTTCCTTGCAGATTAAAAAAAATCAGAGGTTTTTTTGTTGTGTGTTTTATTTATTTATTTATTTTTGAGACAGAGTCTCACTGTGTTGCCCAGGCTAGAGTGAGTGCCGTGGCGTCAGCCTAGCTCACAGCAACCTCAGACTCCTGGGCTCAAGCGATCCTCCTGCCTCAGCCTCCCGAGTAGCTGGGACTACAGGCATGCGCCACCATGCCCGGCTAATTTTTTCTGTATATATACTATATATATATATTAGTTGGCCGATTAATTTCTATTTATAGTAGAGACGGGGGTCTCGCTCTTGCTCAGGCTGGTTTTTTTTTTTTTTTTTTTTCTTTTTTTTTTTTCGGGGGGAGGGGGAGGGGGAGGGGGCGGGGGCTTCAGGCTGGTTTTGAACTCCTGAACTCGAGCAATCCGCCCGCCTCAGCCTCCCAGAGTGCTAGTATTACAGGCGTGAGCCACCGCGCCCGGCCAAAATCAGAGGTTAAATAACACCGCTGCCATGACACAGGGACGAGGTTACTATTGTTTCCTCTCTCTACTCTGGGGCCTGTTGCACCATTGCAAAGTGCACGTGACCCCACTTACTAGGGCTGGAGTCACGCTTGGGTATCGGGAAAGGAATTTTCCCCTCTAGAATTTGCACACGACAATCCCTGGTGGAATAATAATCTTTTACAACCGAGTCATTGCCCTATCTGGACCCAACAAGTTGCTCTGCACAGTAATTAAGAAAGCACAACAGGCAAATCCAAGATTTCAGGAGTCTGGCTTTTATGGTTACAGATGTTCTTCTCAACATAGTCTATTCAGCAAGTTCCTCGGGTCATAAATGTTTAATTTTTAATCTATTTTTTTTATCGGTTTTGTGTTAAGGCAGGCCGCTAGCATACCAAAAGAATTTTTACTATTGCATTTTTATATGCGGGAAGTTTGCAATAATGAAAGCCGTAACAGAATAAAATAAGGCATGTTCCCTTAAGAAAATGAAGGTTGCCTTAGCTGAGAACACAGGTCAGCGTGGCTACAGGACAGCGACTCTACAGGGGCTCGGTTACAGTATTGTTTGCAGGTGGCAGTCTATTTGCAGACCGAATGTCATCCCGGGACTCACATGACTTCACTTGCAGATGCATTATTGAGAGCACATAGAGTTGCATCATCTATTTGCACGGCAAGTGTCCTTTGAAATGATTCACGGACTCAAAACAATCGTCATTGCAGGATATATTTAACTTTTATGACTCAAACAGCTGCTCCACTTTTCAGGGGACTTTGCTGCATGGACAATAAGTGCAGGTGAAAGGTAAATGGTCACCAAAACACCACAAAAAGAGACTGACAAGATCGCCGCTGACATCACATATATTAAGTATCTGTCGGCAACTATCGATCTGAGTTTTGGTCGCCCTGAACACATAATAATTATGGCAGGGTACTGAGGATGTGGAATTTTGAAATGATGTCTTTTGTTGGGTAATTTTTTTTTTTAAAAAAAACATACAACACAGGCCGGGCGAGGTGGCTCACGCTTGTCATCCTAGCACTCTGGGATGCCGAGGCGGGCGGATTGCTCGAGGTCAGGAGTTCGAAACCAGCCTGAGCAAGACCGAGACCCCCATCTTTACTATAAATAGAAAGAAATTAATTGGGCAACTAATATATATAGAAAAAATTAGCCGGGCATGGTGGTGCATGCCTGTAGTCCCAGCTACTCGGGAGGCTGAGGCAGGAGGATTGCTTGAGCCCAGGAGTTTGAGGTTGCTGTGAGCTAGCCTGACGCCATGGCACTCACTCTAGCCTGGGCAGCAAAGTGAGACTCTGTCTCAAAAAAGAAAAAAAAAAATACACCACAGCACAAGGTCTAACAATTTAAAAACGATTCCTGTATCTCCCAGTAACCCGACATGTTCAAAGCCGTCCCCCATGACTCCTTCTGGTAGAGCTGCCCCGATGCACCGTGGGTAGAGGAGTTGGAGAAGCACACTTACTGCAAGTGAGAAGAGGTGCAAGCTCTTTGGCCAACGCCATCCTGGGAAAGGAGTTGACCGGTCTCCACTGAGACCAGGACGGAAAGCTCAGCAGCTCCCTCCCCCGCCAGGGGCAGGGTCAAGGGACAAGCCGTGGTCCATCTGTGCAGGTGCTCTGCCTGGCACCTGGTTACGTCCATCTGGGTCAGAATCCCCCCGAGCAGCAGACCTGCACCTGATATGCTCTTCTGTGCCTGGTTTCCCCGTCTGTACCCGAGTTTACTTTGTCGACTTTGTGACCATGTACCCGAGTTTACTTTGTCGACTTTGTGACCATGCACAGGATAATCTCGCTTCAAACCAGCAGTATCCCACTATCCCCGATTTCCCTAACACCAAGCTTCGGACTGGCAAGTTGGATTTCCTACTGCACTCTGCCTGCCTTCCGTGGCTTCCAGATTGCACCGGGTCTCCCCTACCTGACCAGGCGGATCCAGCATAGGTAGATGCAGCTTCCCTCTGCTGGGGGGACCCTCAGAGGTGTGGGCAGCGCTCCAGGACTGGCCGGCCTTGCTGATTTCTGAGGGCCCCGGGGTCGTGGGGACTGTCCTGGCTGTCTGGAACCTGGCCCTGGGGTGAGGGGGCGGGTGGACGTTGCATGGCCGGCGAGAGCCGGACGAGGATGCAGGGGGTGGGGCTGGAAGCAGGCCCGTAACGTAGGACCCCTCCCATGCGGGCAGGCGGTGGCAAGGCAAGGTGACCCGGGCACACCCCGGGGTCGTCCAGAACAAGGCGTGTGCACTTCAGGGAGAGGTGGAAGCACCAAGCTTGCACAGCTACCGTGTTTCCCCGAAAATAAGACAGGGTCTCATATTTATTTTTTCCTCAAGAAGACACCCTAGGGCTTACTTTCAGGGGATGTGTTATTTTCTCCCTCAAAGCCTCAGCTTGCAGCACGCACAGGGTGGCCGGGACCTGACAGGGGGAGCCGACCTTGTTGGTGGGGCTGCCCGCACCTTTCTGGTCACCTCTGGGATAGCAGCTGTCACAACGGGGCAGATGAGAAGGGCTGCTCATCTCCTTTCCTGCTCCGTGACAAAGTGCATGGGTCAGGCATCAGGCATCCTCAAACTATGGTCCTAGGGCCACCTGCCGGTGTTTTTGCCCATTTGTTTTTTTGCTTCAAAATAAGATATGTGCAGTGTGCATAGGAATTTGTTCATAGTTTTTTTTTTTAAACTATAGTCCGGCCCTCCAACACTCTGAGGGACAGTGAACTGGCCCCCCGTTTAAAAAGTTTGAGGACCCCTGGCATGGGTTGTGCAGATGCGCTGCGTAGTCATGACAATCACCAGGTCTTATTTTCGGGGTGGGGCTTCTATTGTGCAAATGCTTAGAAATCCTGCCGGGGCTTATTTTATGGGTAGGTCTTATTTTCGGGGAAACACGGTAGCAACCTGATTATTAACACGATAGCGTTAGCAGAGCAACTGTTAGGGACACGGAAACAGGAAGGAGGAAGGACAGTTGTACCGATATAGCAACTGTTTCACCACGAGGAGGTCTGAGTGCCAGGCTGCTATTGAAAGCTCAGAAATTTCGCTGCTGCCCCGGCCCGCTCCATAATCGAAGAAGCTTTTCCCCGTAAATGAAGCCAATGTACAAACAAGCCAGAGAAAGCCAGCAAGTGACCCAAATAGATTTTGATTGCGAGTGAAATAAACTATAACGACAACATTGAGCCCATAACCTTTGCAGTAAAATAAAACGGAGTGGAGGAAGCCGAGCTGTAATAACCATTTAATATTCACCAGATTGCGGAGCCGGGCTGGGAGGAATCGCCGCACGTGCAGGAGGAAAGTTACCGCCCGGTATTCACGGCTACCAGGAGAGCCCCAAAATCTGAGCGGTGATTTTCTGTAAAATGATGGCAAGACGCTGCTGGCGCCTGATTTATTTCTTCTTATTTCCTCCCGGGCGGGGTAAGCCGTACCTGCTTCAGAGGTGCCTCCCCGGGAGAAGCTGGGGCGTGGGCTGCCCGGGTGGCAGGAGGAGACGGCTGAGTGGCCTTCACCGGTGGGCCACCGAGCAGGTGGGTGGTGGACAGAGCTTGGTGCAAATCTCGGGAGGCCTGGGGTCCCCCCAGGACCCGACCTCCAGACAGCTGTTTCGTCCTGAGCGATAACTCAACCCTCTTTTCATCAGAATAATGGGGTTATCCCATCTGTCAGAGTGGTGGGTAGAATTAAAGGATTTTTAAACTTTCTTGCAAATGAAACAACACATCTGCCTGTGGCTGTCACGCCTGGGCGTGGGAGTGTAGGAATGTGCCACCGTCACCTACACTACCCTGTCCTCTGGCCAGCACCCGGGACGCCCCAGATCACCGCAGTGCACCCTAGAACTCGTTTACAGCAACTCCTCAGGGCTGCCTCGGCCTCTGGGAAGGCACGGAGGGGCGGCCCTTCCAAGTAAGGCGTCTTGTCTTGGACCGTCGTGAACATACACAGCGTTGCAAGTGGGGCACAGAGTCCTCGCTGAGTTGCGCGTTAGTCCATTCAGAACTGGCCTCATGGACACACAGGAGTCCCCACCCTCCCCTGGGGGGTCACTCGAAGAAGTCTGTCTCTGGATCTCCGACCTGCCCCAGCACCCGGCCGCGTGTGGCAAGAGCGGCACAAGGCATCGTGGAGCATCCATCAGCTTTGTGTGACACGGCTCCTCGGACTTTCGGTTTCTCAGAATTGCAACCTAGCAAAGATCGCCACCCTGCCTGGGGCTGGGGGGAAGGAGGGAAGGAAGGAGGGAGGGAAGGACAGACATGGATGAGGGGAGACAGGCCCACCCCCAGGTTTGCAGAGTGACTCTGCAGAGAAGCTGCACTGCCGTTGGAAACTGAGATTGCCCTGACATTCGGTGGCATCACTCAGACCTTCCTCTGCTGTCACTGCGCTTGACGCCGTGAAGATTTTTAGCCTGCTCCCTGGTCTAGCCAGAGATACACTTGCCCACAGTTGTAGAGTCTTCACGGCCTGACTCCATGAGTTGCCAGTCCTCGCTCTCGGTGAGCACGTGAGCATGTTGTTTTTCTGTCCCTTGTGGTGTCTGTGTTAGCCGTGCTCATTTGGGGATGGTCATTCTCTAAGATAGGAAACAAAGGACCGTTCTTTCTTCTTCAGTGCTGAAATCCTCCTCTGAGTGCTCACTGCAGTGTTCTGCGCCTTTTGTGTCCCTAGAGAACTCTCTAGAAGCGTCAGAAGTACTGTTGTCGTGACGCTGGTTTTCACAGACAGGTAGGGTGATGTACCGGCATAACACCCACAGCCTCAGTCCGTGCCACACCTGGGTCACGGCAAACACCTCTCAATGGACCTTCGCGCCTCAAATCTCCACCGGGATTCTCCTCGGATTGGGCTCTCACCGGACAAGCTTCACCCTCTGCCAAAGTCAGCTGTTACCTTGAAGGATCTGCTGCCTCCCTCCCAGAGCACCCCCGGGACCCCCACAGCCACACGCCTGCCCCGGGCTCCCCAAGCCACTGCCCACCTTGTGCACCTCTGTGTTTGCAAACTCATGCGTGGGTTTCTCTCTCCCACTGCAAATACGTGTGCGGTCAGATCCGCGTTTGGTTACTATCTGTGCACTCCAGCACAGCAGGCCCTTGGGTGTCTCCAAACAAACAGTTATCATCACATTCTTGCAAATTATCTGGAGACTCTGGCAGCTGTCCCAGTGTGGGGAACCTCGTGCTGGCAGCCAGCACCCCCTCTCCGCCCCGACTCCCCGAGCCCATCTCCAAGGCAGGCGGTGGTGGCTCGGAAAGAGATCCCCGAGGACCCGAGCTCTGGTCCCCTCTGTCATGAAACAGCCAGTCACCTGCTCTGCAGTCATGCCCGCCTGTGCCATCGGGGTTTCCGGCGGCCTTCCCGGGAGGAGACCTGCAGCCCCTCGGGGGCCACGTGGCCAGCAGGCAGGTGCGGCAGCCTCCCCCTCACCTGAGCAGCTCGGCCTCAGGTCACGGCGTTGCCCGCGTGGGCCACGTGCAACCCCACTCAGGAACTGGCTTCTACAGGAAACTCAGAAGTTTGGAGATGCCGGGGCAGGTGATCCCTCAACGTCCGATATTCACTCTGGGGTGAATACCACGGTCACTGCGGCAAGAGAGGTCCACGCAGGAGAGAACACAGAGTTGGTTAGACAGAAAGACCCCAGGCTGCACCAGTGGCTACGGAAATGCAAGTCAAAACCACGCAGAGACACCACTGCATACCCGCAAGGACGGCTGCTAGGAAAGAGGGCAGAAAATAAAAGGTACTGCAGGACGTGGAGAAATTGAAGCCCCTGTGCACTGCTGGTGGGAAGTGCAATGGTGCCACCACTGTGGAAAACCGGTCTGGCAGTTCCTCAAAAAACTAAACCTGGGATTCCCATAGGATCCAGCCATTCCACCTCTGCATGCATACCCCAAACATTGAAAGCAGGAGCCCAGACATGTGCACCTCCGTGTGCATAGCAACGTTCTTCACGATGGGCAAACGACAGAGACATTTCAGATGTCCATCAACAGATGGATGGGTAAGCAAAACAGCATGTATTACATCCTTACGATGGAATATTACTCGGCCGAGAAAAAGGAAGTTCTGACACCTGCTACAACACTCTGGACGAACCTCGAGGACATTGTGCTAGTGACATAGGCCAATCGCCGGAAGACGGTTACTGTCTTGCTCCACTCACAAGAGGTCCCGAGACTCGTCAAATCCACAGAGACAGAAAGCGTGATGCTGGTTACCAGGGGGCAGGGGTGGGGGATGGGGGGGCTAGTGTTTAATGGGGACAGAGTGTCAGTCTGAGAAGATGCAAATGGTCTAAAGAAGGAAGGTGGTGATGGCTGAACTGCGGCATGCATGCACTAAATGCTACTTAAACCGTGCACTTAAAAATGATCAAGACGGTAAATTTTACATTGCGTCTATTTCACCACGATAAAAAGCCCTCGGAATCTATTTTCTGGGAAGGGTGACCTGGCAGACAGCAGAGAGAATATTCTCCCTGGAATAGCAGCTGGGATCCTCCCGCCGGGGGTGGTATTTATTGACCAGACTCGAGCACGGCTCCTTTTTCGGCCGCAGAGACCCGAGCCACCGTGGCGGCCAGGCTGGGGGAATGAAAATAGAAGCTCCGCTTTTAGCAGAGCTTTTAGTAAGCTGGAAGCCCTGACGGGCTTATGCAAAAAGCAACGTTTTCTTTCTGTGCTCTGTCAAGAGGAGTCGCTTCACACAGAACAGCTCCCGATTTTGTGTGACCCAACGCCGTAGAAATGGAACATGCGTGTCCCAGGCAGACTTCCCGGTCCGTGCCGTCGGGTTCCTACCGCTTCTCTGGAGCTTCCGAACTTTTACTTTCCAGAACACACTTGAGCCACAAGCCCGCCCACGTGGCGAGCTCCGTGGGTGGGGTGCAGTCCCAGCCACCCACGCTGGCAGGAGCTATGCCCACCCGACAGGGCTGAGGGGTCCACAGAGCTACCTGGGTGCTACTCTATCTTTGCTTTTCAGGTGCAAACGATAAGTGATTCTTTGATGTCCTAAAATTATACCCTGCCTGTTGCAGACACTGTGCATAAATCCAATGTTTCGAGTACTTACTCAGTACGACATAGCTTCCTACGCTCAAATATAATTTCTGTTACAGCAAGCACCTGAACTTTGTTTGTTCAGCAATAAACCACCAGTGCTGGGTTTACAAGAGGATCCCAAGAGATGGAGCAGCATTAAGACTTCCGGGGTCCTAGGCATTTTTTCCTGGGGGACAGGGGCTGCCTCCATATAAACATATATATATATATTTTTTTTTGAGACAAGAGTCCCACTCCATTGCCCAGCATAGAGTGCCGTGGCGTCAGCCTAGCTTGCAGCAACCTGCAACTCCTGGGCTCAAGCGATCCTCCTGCCTCAGCCTCCTGGGTAGCTGGGACTATAGGCACATACCACCATGCCCGGCTAATTTCTTTTTTCTATTTTTTAGTTGTTTGGCTAATTTCTTTCTATTTACAGTAGAGACGGGGTCTCGCTCTTGCTCAGGCTGGTCTCCAACTTCCAAGCTCAAACGACCCTCCCGCCTCGGCCTCCCAGAGTGCTAGGATTACAGGCGTGAGCCACCGCGCCCGGCCTCCATATAAACGTTAAAAGGCACATTTTATGAGTCAGTTGATGTGCAGATGGATATAATCCAAGCTGGAGTTATTGTTACTGTATCCACTTGTTTCTTCTTGTTTTAGAAGAAACCAGAGTGAAGATACTTCCATGGGCTTCTAACAGCATCTCGGCCGCGGCACTGTGCCAACCTCGCCCAGTGGCAGGCGTGGCCTGAGTACTTGCTGGGTGACGGTGACAGCAGGAGAGAGCAGTCGCCCCTCCCCCCTTTGTCCCCCTTGGTGGCCTTGAACCTGGAAGGGACAGGAGGCAGCAGACGGTGGCCGGCTAAGACCCCACAGGCGACACCATGGGCCCATCCATCTACCTCCATGTATTTTCTACAGGTAAGAAACCCAAAGGTCAGAGGGGTCAAAGTTCTCCAAGGTCACTGGACCACTTAGCAGAACAGGGACTGGACCCCACATGCCAGCACTTCCCGCCCCACATCGTGCCCTGGGTGAGCACCTGCTTCTGGAACATTCTCCAAGACTGTCTCTACCTTTTGAATCCTAAATGGTCTTTTTATTTATTTATTTATTTATTTATTTATTTATTTATTTATTTATTTTGAGACGGAGTCTCACTCTTGTTGCCCAGGCTAGAGTGAGTGCCGTGGCGTCAGCCTAGCTAACAGCAACCTCAGACTCCTGGGCTCGAGCGATCCTCCTGCCTCAGCCTCCCGAGCACCTGGGACTACAGGCATGTGCCACCATGCCCGGCTAATTTTTTCTATATATATCAGTTGGCCAATTAATTTCTTTCTATTTATAGTAGAGATGGGGTCTTGCTCTTGCTCAGGCTGGTTTCGAACTCCTGACCTTGAGCAATCCGCTCGCCTCTGCCTCCCAGAGTGCTAGGATTACAGGCGTGAGCCACCTGGCCCGGCTAATTTTTTCTACGTGTATATATATATATTTGTTGGCCAATTAATTTCTTTCTATTTATAGTAGAGACGGGAGTCTCGCTCTTGCTCAGGCTGGTTTCGAACTCCTGACCTCGAGCGATCCACCCACCTCGGCCTCCCAGAGTGCTGGGATGACAGGCGTGAGCCACCGCGCCCAGCACTAAATGGCCTTTATAAAGTGGACTCAAATCGTGTCTTCTCTGGGAAGCCCGTTCCGAAGGCGTCCTCGTTGGCCTTTCCACCAACCCCCACTCACTGATGATGAGGTGAGGGGCCATCCTGTTTGGTATTAAAGAAAATCGCAATGAGTTTATCTACCCTTTCGTGTTGCAAATTCCTTGGACAAGGGATGCATTTAATTAATTAATCAGGCCACCCAGGCGCAGGCCCTGTGTTCATTCATTTAGCCATTCGGTCATTATTTTTTTTTTCCCTGATGAAATACTTATCAGGGTCCTACAAGACTCCGTGTGTTCAATAAACAGAAGCAAAATGGTAATTAATTTTCCAACTTCCCCATCTGACGACGGTTCGCCCTCCTGTAGCTAGAGAGCTAAATCAGGAGCTGGTCTCGCTTTGTTTTTCTGGAGTGGCCGGTCCTTCCCGAGTCCCCCACATCCCCCACGGGGCTGCATGCACGGCAAGCACGAACCGTGCGTAGAGACGAGCGAGAGTGTGTGGACGCGAGCGCTCTCAGAGTTCAAGGAGAAATGATGGTTTTTCCCGGGGCGTGGGCTGCCAGGTGAACAGGATTGATCGAGAAGGTCGTTCGAGGGATGATGTGGGATTAAATGCACCAGGCGGCCAGGAGGTGCGGCCGGCCGGGAAGGGGGTGAGAGGAATCAGAGACCGGGAGGAGGCGCCGGCTGGGAGGCGTGGGCAGGACCAGGACCAGACCCAGGGCTCTAACACGGAGGCAGATAGCTTGCCTTTAGACAGGGCAAAACCCTACGCTGGAGCATAGAGCTTCTAACGGTGGAAATTCAGGTCACCACGTATGCCGCTCTTGTCTGCAGGGGGCTGGGACCTGGCTCCGGGAGAACCAGCAGCCCCGACTTGGTTCTTTTCATTCCTGAGCCTCCTTGCAGAGCTCTGCACCACTGGGCAGGTGGCACCTGGGGTGGGGGGGGGGGCGGCGTGCTGCCCGAGGAAGGGACACGCCACATTGCAGGGCAGCCCGCCAACCACCCGCCCACCCTCCCCACGCTCCCAGGCTCAGCGCTCCGCTCCCTGTGGGGCTTGGTTTGCAGCATCAGAGAGTCGAAGAGGATGCTTTCGGCTGTTGCGTGGTTTCTCTTCGCTCCCCTTTCCCCGAGGATGAGCTTTCTAAGTTCCATCTCTTCTCCTCCTGGGAGTCCCGCCCGCACGGCCACCAGGTGGCAGCTTACCCTGTCTGGTCTCACCTGGGTAGACCTGGTCGTGTTCTGCTCCTTACACAGGTAAGGGACTGGGTGGACAGGTGAACGAGCTTACACGACTAAGCAGCTCCCAAGTCCCTTGGAACCCCCTGCCCTACCCGTGCCTCCCCCTCTCCTGGTGGCCTCTCCAACGTGCCTCTGGGACCCCCTGCATGTGTTGGGACAGACGCACTCCCTAATGCTCAGCAGCCACACCTTCCTCTCCGCTGCCATTACACAAACAGCAGTCGGGGGAGGGGGAGATCAGAGCAAGAATCTGGAACAAAAAAAGTGTTAGGGCCAAGGACAGTTAGAAGAAAAGAAGATTGCGTTTCTTTCTAAAAATCACTTGACACAATGAAAGAATGGTAAGCGTCCTGGAATTCACGGATCGATATTTTCTCCCCCTTACCCCCACCACCCCCGGAGAAGACAATTGACTTGTGACGAAAATTCTGAGATTCAGCCCTAAAAGAGAAACGAAGGTACGAGGACATAAGGTTTAAAGTGCCTGTGCCTCTCAGTACGGCGTAGAGATTTTTTTTTTTAAAAATAATCACAACCTTTTTCTTTCTGATTAAAAAAATGTTAATTTATTCTAGTAATCCAGAATCTTGGTAGGTGGTGAGATGAAATTCTATTATTGTTCAGTTATGGTACTACGGTTGTTTTCATAATTTAAAAAAAAAATTAAATTCCCATGAAGCTTGTTCTAAAGAATTCTCGTAAAATAACAGTGAGATTCTTTTGCCATATCCATAAGGAATATATTTATGTATATTTTCATTTAGATTAGTTTCAGCTCAGGTTTACCGTGACAACTTTCTTCCTTGGCACTGTCTGGAGAAAGTAATCCTCTCCCACCGCTTAAGAAAAAAAAAAAAACTGTTACAAGCAGAGCATAATCATATTTATTTAGATCCTTTCCCTAAACTCTATTTTAAAATGTGTATCGCTAAAGCAGGACCTACTGGCAAAAGGAAAAGAAAAGAACGGAATACGGCATTTATGGAACACTTTTCTAAGTTAAGCAGCATGTCTCTGCATTGTGAGGTTTTAATGTGGATTCGTTACAGGTTGGGTCGTAACTGTTAAGAGTAGACTTCCAAAAACACGTGAAGCCGGGTCCCCACCTTTGAATATGGAGTCACCTCCTTTGGCATAGACGTCGGCTGGGAGAGTTTCAGACGGCGGCAGTTGCAGAAAGAAAGCGGAACTGACTATAAAACGGGACAAGGTAAACCCAGATGCATGAGCGAAATGGAGGAAACTGAGTTATCAGGGATGGAGCTGCGGCTCTCTGCCTCCACTGGTCTTTGTCCCGGCCTCATCGGTCCCGCCTAGAAATTGTGGGGTTCCCCCCTAACGGGGCTGCACATCTGTAGCAGCCCTCCTCGCTCGAA
Organism: Microcebus murinus; assembly: GCF_040939455.1. NCBI lineage: Eukaryota > Metazoa > Chordata > Mammalia > Primates > Cheirogaleidae > Microcebus > Microcebus murinus. Next base: position 24,266,890 of record NC_134128.1, read on the forward strand.
CGCATCTCCGGGAACCTGCTGTGTCAAAAATCGAGCCCTCAACCATATCAGGACGGACAGCGTATCTCTGTCAATAAGGACTCGTGGGAACAAAAACAATTTCTCCATGAACAAAACGGAAATTTTTTTTTTTTTTTTCCATTTGCTAGATTCACATTTCAACCTTCCAATGGAACGATGCGAGCACAGGTAAACTGGGAAGCCCATGCTATTCAGGCCATTTTTTTTTTTTTTTTTTTTTGGAAGTATCAAGAGTCAGCCCCGTCTAGGTAGAGGAAGGGGTTGTAGACAGGCGGGGATTATAGATGCGTATTTCGTTGTAGTCCCCGGGGAACTCTCAAGATTGATTGGCCTGCTGACGCCAGGTACGAGGCGGGCCCCAGATTTGATGAACTCTGCTTACGTCAAAATTTACCGAAACCCACGGGGCCAGCCCAGTCTCCACCAATCTGAAGCACCTGGGAGCTCTCCTGCCCATATGTTTTCATTTAGAGGACAAGAGATTTACTCTGAAAGGGCTCCAAGGAAAGTCCTAAAATATATCGCGTTTAACCAGTCGGCAGGCGCTTGAGCTGCACGTAGACATTTCACCCGATACCTGTAAATCCTTTAGTAACAGTGTCAGCTGTTGACAAATTACGTGGGGTGCTGGCCTGGCAGGGCCCACACACCTGTGCCACACCCAAGCGCATCTAGGTTTGTCGGGGAGGAAGAATGCACCGGGCTCACGGCTGGGATCAACAGGCACCGTTTGTAGGGAGGGACCTTATTTAAATGACAGTGGTGTCCCGTGCCCCATGAATATCTATCAGACACTAAAACCGCCCAGATCGGATGCCTCAGCCGTGCACACGCCCCGAGTCGAGAGTGGCTGCTGGCTGCTGGCGGCTCACGACCTCATACTTTCACGTCCGTGAGAGGCACACGGGAGAGGAGCTGCTGTCCCTGGCATCCGACCAGCAGTGCCCCCAGGGCCCCCTTGCTGGTCTAAAGAGCTGGCGCGACAATAGCCCCACTGTGGCCGCCCTGGGCTCCCGGAGCCGGAAGGCCTCGAGTTTCCAACTCGAGATCAAAAGGAGCATAACTAACGCAGCCATCAAAGCGAGCCGTGGAGAGTCCCGATGTGAAAACAGCCCCGCGCACCCACGGCGGCGCATTCCTCACCAGGGCTTTTCCCAGAGGAAAAGCGGCCGGGAAAGGCGGGTGGGATGTGGCCAAGAGCCCCCCAACCCACCCACCCCGTACCCCGGCCAGCTGCTCCTCTGCGCCAGTCACCTCCCGGCCTCACCCCTGCTCCTGGCGTGGGGGGCAACGGAGGAGGCTGCGGTGGAGAGTGCCCTGGTCTCTCTCACAGGTCCCAGCGTGCACGGCCGCGGGGAGCTCCCTGGGCATGCCGTCTGACCAGGGCGAGGAGGAGGAGAACCACATCAGCGTCCCCATGGTGCCGTGCCAGGGTGGAGGGCGCTGGGCCTCGGGGACAGAAACGGAGGGAGCATGTGGCCGGGATGAAAAGGAGCCGCGTTCAGGCAGGGACAAAAGCGCCCAGTTTCCCACCCTATGCAAATGCGTAGCGTTGGCTGGCCTTGGGAGAAAGGAGAGTAACCGTGGTACCTGCAGCCGCTCCACTCCCGGTCTGGGGAGAGTTCCCGAAAGCAAGGTGGCACCGCCACCCGGAGCGGTGGGAAGGGTCCCCCCGTGTGGGTCTCGGCAAGGGGCGAGGGCGTTAAAACCCGATTTTAACAAGAGCCAACTCCGGCGGCATGGGCCGAGAGAGGTCAGTCACTCGCAGGCATGACGTTGAAAGACAGGCACCAGGACGCTATGACAGTGTTGCCACTTCTCAAGGAATGACCCAGGAGGTTTGGAGACAGATCAGATCATCGCAAACTGTAGAGTTCCTTAGGGATGCCCCGCTGCAGTGCAAACCTACTCCAGTGAATTCGATTAAGCGAACTGGCTGCGTCGTCTGCACGAGCTGCGAGCCACAGGCCTCGTCCCTTCCACTGGGTGGCTCTTCTGGACAATGCCACTCCATTGTGGGACCCCCCATGTTGTCTCCCTGCGTAAGTGCACACCCTTTTAACATGCAAAGCAGAAAGAGTTGACGGCATTCTCCAGTTTTCCTCGTTCTGCTTTCGCTTTCTTTGCCACTGTCCAGGTGGCTGTGGGGTAGCAGGGGTTGGGGGGCGGGGAGTGTTCCCCAGAACGCTCGCTCCTCCCTCCTGCAGCCCCAACTTCCAGGACCCCGGCTGGCCCTCCAGCGGAGCCCAGACCCCGGCCCCGCATCTACGGACAGTGTCACCCGACATCCGAGACAGGAGGGACCAAGATGAAAGCAAGACCTCCACGTAACTACGTCTGAACACAGACAGGACACGAACGTAGGACAACCCTCGGAAGCGACTCTGCGCCCCATGCTCCCGGCTGGCGGGTGTGACTGTCACTCCGTTACTGTGACATATGTCGGGAGGGTGGGCGAGGATTCCCCGTCCCGGAATCGCCCCTGCGTCCCGACAGCGTTGGGTCCACTGTGGACCCCGTTCCTGCAACCGTCCCCCAAAACCACCCAGCACCAGCCCACCTCCCACGAGTCTCTTCCGGCACCTCTTGCTAGAGCACTTCACACCCCCTGGGGCGTGTGTCCTCCCTCTCTGCGACTTGTTCCACCCCGGGGAGTCCTGGGCGGGGGGTCTCTGACTGGAGGAACCAACACACACCACCCCCTCCACCAAACAGGCTCCCTGGACCCCGGCCAGGGCTCCAGCACTTGTCTCTGGTCGACAGCTTGCAAATCCCCATCTCTGGCGCTAACCTCTCACTTGGATGAGACTCAAATCCTCCAATGCCTGCCGACTGCTCCCAGATGCAACGCTGCTGGAAATCCAGATTCCGTTTGCCCTGAACGAAACTCATCATCTTTCTCCCACCCCCCATAAAATCCTTCCTACTTCCCTGCAGCTCGCGTGATGGTGCTGATGGGTGTTCAGTCTCTCGGGCTCTAGATAGGAACCAGAACTAGAGACAAAGGCTGGCGAGATGATGTATCAGGAACACGTCAACTCTTAACCAGGCGTGAGATTGCGCTCCAGTTAACGCCAAAGAAAAAAAAACCATTCTGACACCTGTTAAAGACTCGGGTGGGGGCCAGGCGCGGTGGCTCACGCCTGTAATCCTAGCACTCTGGGAGGCCGAGGCAGGCGGACTGCTTGAGCTCAGGAGTTCAAAACCAGCCTGAGCAAGAGCGAGACCCCCGTCTCTACTAGAAATAGAAAGAAATTAATTGGCCAACTAATATATGTACATAGAAAAGATTAGCCGGGCATGGTGGCGCATGCCTGTAGTCCCAGCTACTCGGGAGGCTGAGGCAGGAGGATCGCTTGAGCCCAGGAGTTTGAGGTTGCTGTGAGCGAGGCTGACGCCACGGCACTCACTCTAGCCTGGGCAACAAAGCGAGACTCTGTCTCAAAAAAAAAAAGAAAAAAAAAAAAGACTCCGGTGGGGAAGACTGTTCAGGAAGAGGCCTCTGCAGTGGGGATTTTGCGGGAGGGAAAAGAGAGATTGGGACCAACTCCAGATGAAACGAGGACTCGTGGGGATTTGCAGCCAAGGGTGTGTGAAAAGCAGGATCTGCATGTGAAAAACACAAAACTAAAACAGAAAGTTCTTGCAGGCACTGCTGACGTCCAGCAAGACCTGGGATTACTTACCAAACAAAACAAACTCACGTTCGGGGTCCAGCAATTGGGTCAATAACATACATTCTGCCTCATTATCCTTTAAAATAGGAAATTGGGTCAATACCGATACCTATAAATCTATTCCTACGTTGCTTGTGCTCAGAAGCGACCTGCCATTTAAGAAGCATACGTTTGGGTTGGGAAAAGCTCAAAGTGCCTTTTTAAGCAGAAAATGAGTGAATCAGGACCGTTAGTAGCTGAGTATTCAGTAACCCCCTCCTGCCTTCCTGCCTACCCCTCAATCAAGAACCGAAGTCTATTTCCTCAGCTGATGCACTTTCCCCATCTGCTGGTCTAGCGGCCTCCACAAGCATCGTTTTTGAAGAAGAAGTTCAGATAATTTCCAGGGAGTTTCTCATAATGGTTCTTTAGCAACTGTTGGAGCTCTGGATCCATCTGAGAAGTGGGGCCCTCCCTGATTTTTTTTTTTTTTTTTTTTTTTTTGCTTTTTAAGCGACACTGGGTTCATTCTGTTGAGGAGCCCAGTGTGTTTCGGGGTGTCCTGCAGAGACGACACTCACTCCGGGGAGAGGGCTGAGCGCGGCCCTGTCCCCACCCCTCTCTGCTAAGCGGGCCGGGCTCTCGGAGGACAGAGCCGATGGGGTCTCTCACCCGGAAGGGCGGCAGCTCCAACACCCTCCTGCTGCCCCTGGGCACATCCATGGCTGCCGGAGGGAAATGAAATGTTAAGTCGAACAACAACAGAGGTATTTCTCTGACGTCACACCCCTCGACCACCCCGTGAAGAAGGGGGACCAGGGAAGACATTCGGTGCAGAAAGGAGACCCCCCCGGCCTGGTCCCCCCGGGATGGCTGGAGGCCGTTGGACAGCTCCGGATTTCTTCGGGAAACAGTGGATGCTTACATTAAGACGTCCATATGGATCGCTGGTTAAGGTGACAAGATGCTGAATACGCTTCGGTGAACTATAGCATTGAAATTCGTTTTCTCTCTTCCTTTTTTTACTTTTCCCGAGGTGATGATGATGAGAAAAGTTGAAACGGCATCTGGGATCCGCGTTGCTTTTCTTGTTGGCCGGCACTCTGCAGGGCTTACTTACTCCCCGCCGGTCTTTGGCACGCTCCTTGTCCTTGTGTGTCCCTAAGAGACAATGCGGCTGCCAGCACTGCCCGGGAGAAGGTGACCCCTGGACTCTGTTTTGCAGAGCGTTTACACGTCTTCCTTGAAACACCAGGTCTCCACCGTCAATGGTTTTAGAAACCTGACGTCGTGACGTTTTCCTCCTTGGCTCGGGGCTGATTCAGACTCAACTACATGCCACGCGCAGGGTTCTGACACTCCCACGGCAACCTCACGTGAATTTGACGTGTTTATTAACCGAAAGGAGCGTCAGGATGCAGCCACTGAGGCAGGTGCTGTTATTGATATGTTTTTTTTAAAGCTCAAGTCATTCATTATAATCTGCTACGCGATTAATACTCTTTAAATATTAAACATCAACATCTGTCTAAAATATGTAACCCATCTTTACAGGTATTTAACCCTTTGCGCCCGGACGTCGAGCGTGTGACTCGACACGGTTAGCAAAAATTATAGAGATTAAAATGACTCTTTGAACGTATCAATAATTTGAAAATATATTAAAAAAAAATCCAAACAAATAAGTTTGTATGAAAAGAAACTCCGGTTTTTTATTCTACTGCCGCGCTTTGTAAAATCTGGGGTATTTGAAAAATTAAATCCCGAGTAGAATAAAGGAATGGAGAAAAAAGCAAGCGAGTGCAAAGGGTTAAACATTCAGTGCAAACGTATCCAGTTCAACTCTCTAAAGCATGATGAAAACCGGCAGTCCATCATACGAAAATTATTTTCCATGCTTTGATCGTCTTAAAAACACACCCAGAAAAAAAATATAGAAGGTAGCAAATGAATTACGGGAGTCATCCTTAGAAACCTGCCATTCGACTGGTTTCAAAAGTATCAATATTTAAATCAACTGCAGTTAGCAGGTGGATTTTTACATATGTGGGGCAGGCAGGCAGAGAGAGTGTATCGGAAAAGTAGAAAGAGCAAAGGCACAACAGGTAAACAAAGCCACAGGTCAGGAAGTGGGACATGCCACGGCCTGTCCCACGGCAGGGGACACGGGCGGGTGTCCTGTTGGCAAGGCCACCCCTGGAAGACCTGGGACCGTCTCAGCGCCTGGCACTGTCATACTGCAGGCTCCCACCTGGGAAAACTTTAGCAGAAAGATACAAAGAAACGTGAGGTATGCATTTCTTCAGCAACTTAAAATTTCGTGCCATAAAACCGATTTTTTAAAAATTCGTTGGCCGGGCGTGGTGGCTCACGCCTGTAATCCTAGCACTCTGAGAGGCCGAGGCGGGAGGATCGCTCAAGGTCAGGAGTTCGAGACCAGCCTGAGCAAGAGCAAGACCCCATCTCTACTAAAAATAGAAAGAAATTCACTGGCCAACTAAAAATACTTTTTAGTTTAGAAAAATTAGCCGGGCACGGTGGCACGTACCTGTAGTCCCAGCTTCTCAGGAGGCTGAGGCAGGAGGATCGCTTGAGCCCAGGAGTTTGAGGTTGCAGTGAGCTAGGCTGACACCACAGCACTCTAGCCCGGGCAACCCAGTAAGACTCCGTCTCAAAAAAAAAAAAAGGTTTTTTTATGGTTGACAGCCTCTAAGCAAAAAAAAAAAAAAAAAAAAAAAAAAAAATAGGCAAAGCAAGGCTTTGAACTTTCCCAAACTTGAGATATTTGAAAATCTTTGGAAAGGGAATTGCACCCACTTTCCGCCCTGTTCAATGATCCCTGTCTGAGCTCCACTGGAGAAACTTGTTCAGAGAAGGACTCTTCCTTTTTTTTTTTTTTTTTTTCTCGTGGTAGCTTTTATTTTTTTTTTCCTTTTTTAATTTTTTCCAGCATATTACGAGGGTACAAATGTTAAGGGGTTGCGTGTATTTCCCTAGCCCTGCTCCTCCCTGGAGTCAGAGCTTCAAGCGTGTCCATCCCCCAGTTGGTGCACATCTCACTCATTGTGTATGTATGCGCCCATCCCCTCCCCCCCCCACCTGCCCGACACCCGATAGATGTTACTCCTATATGTCCACTGAGGTGCTGATCCGTTAATACCAATTTGCTGGTGAGCACATGTGGTGCTTGTTTTTCCATTCCTGGGATACTTCACTTAGTGGAATGGGTTCCAGCTCTAGCCAGGAATATACGAGAGGTGCTCTATCACCATTGTTTCTTATAGCTGAACAGTACTCCATGGTACACACGCACCAGATTTCATTAATCCACTCGTGTATTGATGGGCACCTGGGCTGTTCCCACATCCCTGCGATTGTGAACTGTGCTGCTATGAGCATCCGAGTGCAGGCGGAAGGGCTCTTCCTGCACACGGATTTGTTCTCTTTGGAAACACTGGCACCGGCTCACGGAGACAGCAGGACCGATGATGACTGACAGATGTCATCCGTCTCTGTAACTCATTCCGTGTCGTTAACTCTTAGCCCAGCAGGGGCCTGGAGTCCCGCACACTGGCTGGCGAGGCTGCGGCCGCACCTGGTGCCTCTTGCCCAACCCCATCATGGCCAGACGCTGGGAGGGAAGAGCTGGGCATCTCGGCCAGACGGCCGGGTGCAAACCTGGCCCTGCTCTGACTGTCACAGAGCCTCGCCCGTCCCCCGCCTGTGCGTGCTGTGACCCGGGCCGGCAGACGCAGGACAACGGCGCCCGGCACCCTTGTCCTCAAGAAACCTCGGAGATTATCGCGCCTGCTCCCTGGGTGGGTGGGCGGGAAGAGAGGGTTGCCAGAGGAAAACGCAGGACGCCCGGTTGAATTCGAATTCCAGGGGAACCTCACATGGAGCGTGATTTTCGCAGAGACGTCCGCTCGAAACGTTTGCATTTTCACTCGCCAACTCTGCAAGCCTCCTCGGGAGCCCACGCTTCTGGGAACACGGGTTCCAGGGGCCTGGGAGCCGCAGAAGCCCCCAACCGCGCCCCACCCCAGTGAACACGGCGCCTGCCCCGCTGGCCCAGACTACGTGGTCCCGGGCCCAGTGCACAGTGAAACCAGAGGCCCCTCGCTCACTCAAGAAAGCATCAAGAACCTCAAGCCATGCAGAGCAGAGCCCCATGCAAAGACGGGGGCCACCTGAGGCTCGGTGGGGTGGAAGAGCCTGAAAAGCTCTGGAGAATTTTATCTCTATGTTCCCTGTAAATAAAAAAAGATGCTTTGACCTTTCGTTGAAGGACCAGAGATTTCCCTATGCCGGATGCATACCCTTGTGCATGTAATTCTGTGCCATCCCTGCAAGACCCGGGCTGTGGGGATGGGAGTGATGACGACAGCTCTCGACGTCCGAATTGACCATGGCAGGACTTCCTCGTACCTGAGCCTTCACCTCCGATAGACACCTGCAGGTGGGTGTAGCTCAGACCACCCCGACACACCCAGACACCTGCTGAATCCGGAGGCCCATCAGGAGCCCCTGACGGCCCTTCAGTGGCAGCTCAGGGAACTTGAACCAGTCTATCCTGCGCCCAGACTCTGTGTCTTTTGTCACCCTGCCATGCTACAGAGAGAAGCTGATTAGGAAGCAAACGTCTTCTCCTCAATTCCTTGTCCTGCCATTTGTTTTTTTTTTTTTAATACAGGAACCAACCCTGGATGTTGTCTCGTCAATGGAACCCAATAAAGGCCGTGGCAGCCCAGCTCCCCATGGGGAGGACTCGGGTGACCCGGAGCCCACCTGGGCCAGGTGCACCTGCCGGGCGAGGAGGGGTAGCCAGGAGCCCGCAGTCCCCAGGTACCGCCTGCCCTGAAAACCCCGCAATCCCGCAATCTTCATCCTTCCTCAGACTCAAGCGCCCCGTTCTTGCGTTCCTCCTGCCCTTGTTAAAATGCATGAAGCTTTGCTACATTTATAATTCTTTCCATTTTCTAAGCTGGGTTGATGCCTGATAAGCACTCCTTTTAATTATTCATTAACATTTATTGCCTTTCCTTATCAAGACCTGGTGTTAAATTTTAGATTTCTGCCTTTTTTTTTTTTTTTTTTTTGCCCCTGAAGCAATGTAGTGGCCTTGGCTTTCCCCCACCCCTTCCCGAATTTTGGGTTGTCCACGGAGCTGTCCATGGAGCACTGGGGAGCAGGGGTGAACAGCTACGCCAGGGGTGACCCTGGGGTCTGGCGAGGCTTCTAAAACTCCTCCTCCGCCGAGAGGTTTTACAGCCTTGTGAACAGCTACGTCAGCAAAAGTGTCCTGTTCCAATGGCCAAATGAAGGAAGACAGGGCTCATTTGGTTTTTTTTTTTTTTTTCCTTAAGTGGCCAGATGCTTTTAGAAAAGAATCATTAACCCAAATTAGATTTATTTAAGTTGATGAGTTATAACACATTGCTGGTGTAGGAATGTCCTTGCACACCTCCGTGTGCAAAGAAGCACAATTTTGGTAAACTGGGATGGTTTCGGACCCGTCCCCATGTCCATCCCTCATCCAGAGAGCAATTTATCGTCTTCCTTCTTCCTTATGCGATTCATCTATGTGAAATAAAGCCTCTCGCTTAATCTCATCGCCGCGTGTTACGGCTTTCGTGCCGGAGACGCAGGGCACCCACTTCCATAATACCGTGTTTCCCCGAAAATGAGACAGGGTCTTATGTTTATTTGTCCTCAAGAAGACACCCTAGGGCTTATTTTCGGGGGAGACGTGTTATTTTCTCCCTCAAAGCCTCAGCTTGCAGCACGCACAGGATGGCCGGGACCCGACAGGGGGAGCCGACCTTGTTGGTGTGGCTGTCTGCACATTTCGGGTCACCTCTGGGACAGCAGCTGTCACGACGGGCAGATGAGAAGGGCTGCTCGTCTTCTTTCCCGCTCTGCGACGGCATGCATGGGTTGTGCAGACGCACTGCGCAGCCACGCCCGTCACTGGGGCTTATTTTCGGGGTGGGGCTTCTATGGCGCACATGCTTAGACATCCTGCCGGGGCTTATTTTATGGGTAGGTCTTATTTTTGGGGAAACACGGTAGCATCATGCATCTGATATACCGACTCTCTCATTTAGATCGACAGATACGGCAGGCCTCTTCTCCCCTGCAGACCAAAGTCAGGGTTTGTGTTTTTTTTAATTTTTATCTCCAGGGCTGCCAGCTAATAATGTAGTTGTTCCAAATACAGGTACCGCCTGAAACTGTAACCATGTGGCGGAAAACCTCGAGAGGGAGAGCCGGGTCGTAAACGTCCAGGTTTGACACCTGAATTCCATCCGCTGATTAGATTTATAGAACATCTTTTCTTGTATGTGTTGAAAGAGCTCCCTGTTATCTCGACAAGAGCTCTGTAAAGCAAGAAGTTAGCAGGTGGGGAGAGAGAGAGAAAGAAATAAACGAGAAAGAAACGATGCTACCTGAGGTTACTTTTCACCTGCATTTGCTCACTGTCATTTCGGGAAATGAACAGAGGCCAAAGAACAAGATGGACAGAGGGCAAGTTTAGGAGGGAAGACCACCCCCCCCCCCAGGAAGGTGGGGACCTCGAGCTACTTTCTTTCTCCTAGACATGGATGAAGCCCCTGGATTCTGCAGCTCAGGAAAGAGACCAAGTACAGGACAGGGGGCAGAGAGGGGGATCAGAGAAGGTCAGAGGGCCGGGACCGCGCTGCCCACCCGGGATGCTCTCTGAACTGCCCGAGCTCAGAAACTGGTGCCCACACTGTGGACGCTGAACTCCAAACCCGTGGGAGAAGGGACAGCATATCTCATACAAAAATAAATAAAAATCAACTTAAACGGAATGATTATAGTACCTATCAAGATAAAAATTCTTTTTTTTCTTTTCTTTTTTTTTTTTTTTGAGACAGAGTCTCACTCTGTTGCTCGGGCTAGAGTGCCGTGTTGTCAGCCTAGCTCACAGCAACCTCAGACTCCCGGGCTCAAGCGATCCTTCTGCCTCAGCCTCCCCAGTAGCTGGGACTACAGGCATGCACCACCGTGCCCGGCTAATTTTTTCTATATATTTTTAGTTTTTCAGCTAGCTTCTTTCTATTTTTGGTAGGGACGGGGTCTCACTCTTGCTCAGGCTGGTCTCAAACTCCTGAGCTCAAACAATCAGCCTACCTTAGCCTCCCAGAATGCTAGGATTACAGGCGTGAGCCAACACACCTGGCCTATTTTTGTTTGCTTGTTTGTTTTGCAAGCACAATCTAGAGGTCCAGTTTCCATTTTCCTAGAAAGGGAGTCTCTAGACCTCCCTTGGGGATTTAGGCCTCTTCCCTGGACCTGCCTCCCTGGGGAGCTTCTGCTATCCACCATTCTTCCAGAACTTTCCACCAGGGGTGCCGGGGGGGGGGGGCCCTCCCGGCAGGGTCATTACTTCCCTTTCGGCCCTTCTGCTACTCTCCAGCCAGGACACCCTGCCAACTGTACCTGTCACTCGGCTCCATCCGGCTGCTGAGAGCACCGTTGCCACGGCAACTAATGCACTCCATGGGGGGGGGATGGAGGGTTCTCAAGTATGAGCGGGGTTGAAATCGGAGAAAACGAGGAGCGAAACCGAACACAGGTGACAGGCTGTGCTCTCGAGGGAGAGAGAGGTCGCGTATTTAGCATAAGGGCCACTTTTGAGGGCAGCCCCGGAGCCTGGTCCTGCTGCGGCTGTCAACGTCCCGGGTCGGGCTCATGGATGCCACCGTCACCGAGTACACAGGGGTACTCAGCCACATCCGGGGAAAAATCGTTCTCAACAGATATATATGCATATATATATATTTTTTTTTTTACCAGATTAAGACCATAATTATAAAAGACTCTGCAAAGTTTTAATCTTGTGAAATATGCGCATTACCAAGGGTGATACAAGGGAGGGCTGAAATAAGAGTCGAGCTCAATGATCCATCGTTTCTTAAGAAGAAAGTGGGCCGGGGCTCGGCGGCTCACGCCTGTCATCCTAGCTCTCTGGGAGGCCGAGGCGGGCGGATCGCTCGAGGTCAGGAGTTCGATACCAGCTCTAAGCAAGAGCGAGACCCCTGTCTCTAGTATAAATATAACCAAATTACTTGGCCAACTAATATATATATTTAAAAAAGCCAGCACCCACCTTGCCACAGGGCTGGCAGCCCCGGGCCACACTGGCCACACGATCCGATGCATGAATAACCTTCCGATCCAGAGATGTGCCTCTCTTGGCAAGGGGACAAATGGCATGCTTTTCACTGAGTGCAAAAACATCGTCAGCGCTGCAGATATTTTCTGCAGGGAGACAAGTGTCCCAAAAGGCACGAGGATGACACCTAGAGACCCTCCTGCGAAACGTGCTCTGAGGACCAATGCCCTCTTCCTGCCACCTCTGCTCGTGGCTCTTAGACGTACGCCGTCACTGTGGCCACTGCTGCTGAATGCACCGGCGAAGCAACGGGGCAAGGGTCCCACCTCAGGCCGCCTGCAGGGACAGGCCAGGGACGGGATTGGAATGAAGACACCGGCTCGTGCAGAGAGAGGAGGGTCCTTCGATCGCAGGAGGGTTGAAAGAACCAGGGGGCAACGTCTTAGAGCTAAATGTCTCTCTTGCAAGCTGCGGCTTTCAGAAGAGACACCCCCGAGATCCTTCAGTGGAAAGCAACGAAGCAGACTTGCTCTGACCTACCAGGAAGATAACTGTCGGCTGCTCCCATAGACGCTGCCCGACACTTCCCAGCGCAGAAAGCAGATGAAATTACCTTCTGTGCGAGGCAGTCCTTGGAAACCCGGCTGGCGTGGAGCAGAGAGCCCCACCAGACAGCCATATGGCTCCCCCTCTCCCGCCTCGGTATTTTTACTCAGAAATTTCCGGGCAGGCCCCGGTTTTTGGCTGTCGGATTCCTGAACCTGTCTTGCGGGGCCTCCTTGCCCACGGTGGAGCTTAGGAGCTGACTTGGGATGCAGGGGGAAAAATGATTCATGACCGAGCCAGAGAGATTCTTTTAATGAACTTGCCCCAGGGGGACACCAAGCTCTTTTTTTTTTATGAGCAAATTTAATGAATCCTAATGAATTTCATCCCAGGAAAGTGATGCGTATACACCGTAAAGGGGCCACCGAGACAACTAGCCCAGACTCAGATTCGCAAGGAACACGTATGGGCACAGAATGGGGAAGGTAAGTATTTTACATGGATCTTAAATATTCATAACGAGGTTCGTAAATACAGCACAGGTGATCTCTAAAGTAATTTCAACAACAACAACAACAAAAAAATAATGAGGCCGGGCGCAGTGGCTCACGCCTGTAATCCTAGCACTCTGGGAGGCCGAGGCGGGCGGATTGCTTGAGGTCAGGGGTTCTAAACCAGCCCGAGCAAGAGCGAGACCCCGTCTCTACTAAAAATAGAAAGAAATTAATTGGCCAACTAATATATGTAGAAAAAATTAGCCGGGCATGGTGGCACAAGCCTGTCGTCCCAGCTACTCGGGAGGCTGAGGCAGGAAGATCGCTTGAGCCCAGGAGTTGGAGATGTTACTGTGAGCTAGGATCATGCCACTGTGCTCCAGCCCGGGCAACAGAGCAAGACTCTGTCTCAAAAAAAAAAAAAACAAAAAAAAACAAAAAAACATGAGCCACATGTAAACTGATGAGATGTGACATGGGGAACCAGAGGTGTTTGCTACATGCCTTAGTAAATAAATAGTTTTTAATTTTATGTTTATTAAATAGACAAATAGTTATTTGTCTATAACAAATATAGACAAATATTACTTAATAACTATTTAATAACTAACAAATATTTGTTAGTTATTAAATAGTTATTAAAAAGACAAACAGATCTCTTCACATCATTTTAGACCTCCATGCACAGCTACCTCTTCACAAACTCATGGCCTACGCTCGCTCTGGAGAAAAGATCTCCGATAATTACCCGTGGTGGCAACGCAGCATCCTCTGTGCTGGGAGTGCCGTGCTGGACGCCCCTCTGCACCTTGCAGACCGGGTCGGGGAACTCGAGGAAAGTAGCTCTGACTTACCCTGAGCCCACAGGGGCTAAGCGCGTCCACGGAGTCCTGCCGATCAGCACCTGGGCACGTCGACGGCGCTACGAGGGGCATTTTGGGGAACAGGTGAAGGCTCGGCCCTTGCCCGCTGGGAGCGTACCATCCTCGGCTCACACCGCTCCCGTCTGCTTGGCCACTGACTGTTCCTCTGCCTGTTGCCAAATTCGTCTGCACGTGAAGCGGATGTGACAGGTGAAGAAAGCCGTCTCTAAACAGCCAGGGAGGAGACCCGAGCAGGAGAACACAAAAGCACGGAGCAGGTGCCATCGGCCGCCCCGCCGAGCGCTGTGGCCGTCCCCCGCCAAGGTTTCCATCCATCAAAACCCCGGCAGGTGCTCGGAGCCACCTGTGTGGTTGTTTTCTTTTTTTATTTTTCCTTTCCCTAGAATGTCACCAGGAAAGCAATCTTAAATGAGTAACAAAATCGAAAGGTTTGCAACCAGGCACCCCCTAGGAAGGACGCCTCTCCAGGGCTGCAACCACTCCGCGCTCGTCCTCGGTTCCGCCCGCGTTGCTTCGAAATTGCGGGTTCCTGCGACTGTCACACCGACAAAGAGAAAAATTCAGGAAAAGCGAGTTGTTTTGGGGAGTACGCTCCGCTGAAGAGAAAGGCTGCCGTATAAAGCCCGCTCGTACCGAAGACGAGATTCGCGTTGAGGCTTCGTTCGGGCTGCTGTCGGAAGGACCAGGTGCCGGGAAGTCTTAAAGAGATGCCTTTCCCGCTCCTGCCCGCCCGCGTCTCGCTGACGGGCGTTAGCGTTGCCGTGCTGAGTGCCCCAAAGCTCAGCTCGCAGGAAGCTCACTTTTTCTTTTACGAAGAATTATTCCAGGCATCTCTGCATATACAGAAAACTACATAGTGCTCGTCATCTAAGTCTCATTAAAAACAATAATCTGCATCGTTGCTTCAGCTCTTTGTTATTTTAAAGGAATAGATCAACGTAGTTACAGCTTAAAACTCCCACCTACACCTCCCTAACTCTTTCTCTCTTATCCTTCCTGAAAGATAACCATCATCATGGATTTGGCATTATAACTGGCGCCAATAATAACGCTTTGCAGCGTTTGTGAAAGTTTATACCCATGAGTAGTAAAGTAAGCTTTACATAGATGGCAGAATACTATAAGCATCGTTTTATATCCGGTATTTTTCATTCAATGTTTTTTTGTGATTTATGCACATGGATACATTAAGCTCTAAGTCGTTCATTCTAATGACTGGGGAAAAAATGCCATTGTAAAAACGCACCAAATTCTAAGTATTCATTCTGCCCTTAAACACGCATTTCCTGCATCTCCTCGTGACAAGCAAAGCTGCAGGGACTATTCTTATGTGCGTCTCGTCGTGCACCTGCATGGGACATACCTTTCTCCGGGGGACATACCCGCAGGTGCAATTTTGGGGAGGTAAAGTGTGCACCTCCATTGTACTAAATATTGCCAAATCGCTCTCCAGAGAAGCGGGATGACCTGGCAGTACGCTCGGAATAAACGATTGTCAGGCTGACTTCATGTGCCCCGAACAAGCAGGCACCTCTAACTCCAGCCTGCCCAGGTCGTCTTCGGGCAGGTGACAATTCTGACTTAATCAATAATCTTTGCTGACCTCTGCCCCCAGAAGAAGACCCCGACACGAGGCTGGAGCGTCCTTAGGATGGCACAAAAGGAAATGTTTCATCCCAATCTACACGATGTGGCAGAAGAATGATTAACTGGCTAACGTGTGTCAAAAACTCATCTATCTGAAAGTCAGCCCACCTTGTTACACGGTTGCACGGCACCCTGTAAAGTTTAATTAGATTGTCACCGGCCAGCCCCTGGAGTTTTATTAATTTAACGACATCAAAATTCAATGGCCCCAGTGGAGCTGTAAAAAAACACTTCTGGCTGTCTTGGAAAAAGTGCATTGTGCTTTTGACTGCGGCCCCTGGAGACCTGCCCGGCCATCCTGGACCCTCCCCGGGCAAGAACTCACATTCCAAGAAGGAGCTGCATGGGACAGAGGGGCTACATGGGGACAAGGGGACACCCCAGGATGAGGCTCAGAGCCCTGCCACGGAGACGTGAGTTCCCCTCCTGCCGCACAGACGCCACCTCACGTTTGCCACTTTCCCTGCAGTGTGGAGCAGCGAGGCGACCTCTGTAGGTCTCAGTGTCCCCGTCTGTAAGATGGGCGCACTCGTAACACTGACTGTCCGGGTGTGTTGTGAGAACCACAACAATGGGCCACGTGCTCACGGCTGTGCCTGGCAACAGGGCACACGGGCTCTCCCGTGTTTTGCTCACCGCGGATATTTTTATCTGGACCGATTGAAAGTTATTCTAGAGTGAATTCCTGCACCTATCTCTGCAGCATCCAACGGATTTTCTGTGTTCCTCTGTCAAGCATGCCAGCCTTGCTTCAGCCCTGCGCCGTCCGGAAGTTTCTGCACTTTGCCCTTTGGATGCTCTTGTGTTTGCGAAGGACTGAAGCCCAGAGAACAAGGGCATGCGCCGTCATGGCTTAAAATCCTCTCTAGCCCTGAGCAGGGCTCAGGGGCATGAGGAGGGACGTGGGAACGACTGTGTCGCTGATCTTAAGATCCAGAGGATTCTTAGGAAGTATTCACTGATGATCGCAAGTCGGCACGGGTTATTTCAAGACAAAGACATGGAAAATTCGCTCAGTCTCGTTTTTAAGGGGAGGAGAACATTTTTAACAAGAAAAGAAGAAAACGAGTTAATTTAATTTTTTTAAAAAGACAGAGAGGCGAGTTTGTGTGTGTGTGCATGCTCGCCTCTCTGATGGTGTCGTTTATGGACATAGCACATCCTTAGGCTGAAAATGGATAATTGAGCGTTGCCAACGGTGGAAGGTAGTAACAACATTGAAATTTTTGATGCTAACATGTTCCCCCTTTATTTACCTCGGGGTAAGCCAACAGCCCTTATTATGGCCCATAAACAACAGCAAGAACAACAACAACAACAAAAAAAAAACCCTATAAAAATTAAATTGTGAAAACTAAATTATTTATGTGATTTCATCTGTGGGATGTACTTTGCGCCAAGGAGCCTAGCTTCCTTCTAACGTCAAGAGACTATTAGGAACGGCCGTAATCTTCGGGGGCTGTAAGATTTATCAACTTTTGCAGAATAGGATGGGAGCCAAGGAAGGAGATTAAGGGAAACTGGTGAAATGAATCAAGTTTTTCTCTGTGTCCTGGCCAAGAGAACGCAGTAGGTTATTAGCCCAGCATTTTTACACAGTAGGAACACGATCTGACCACTACCATATGTTGCATTTAGAATGACATGTTAGTCTTTTCCAAAAACAATCCCATAAAAACGTCAATGGCTTTATCCACTAAAAAAAAAGGGGGGGGGAGGGGAAGGGGGGGTTTTTGCGTATACAGAGAGCGAAGGCGTGTTGGCATTCACGAGCTCGCTGGGAGACGGTACGCTTGAACCCTGCGACAGAAGCCAGGCTGGCTGGTCTGCAAACCACCCGTGATGAAGAGATGCAGGGCAAGAGTCTCCCATACATCACTGCTCCCTTCCCGGAGGCAGAGGAGCCGGCGTCTGCCCCTTGCTGGTTGTGAAGGGCCCCGTCGGTCTCCGTGAAAAATACGAGCCTTGGCTCTTCCCTGGAGGCAACTTTGGAGTTTTCTGGAACAGAGAGAAGCCATCGCTCCAGTCCTAACACAAAACAAAAGCATCATTGTGGGAGTCGTTTTGAAAACGTATGAACTTCATAAAACGCTCCGTTTTCTGCCTTGTGAGATCGGCTGCATGAACAGAACATCACAGCCTGGGAAAGCAACCCAGTAAAAAGGTCCTCAACCATTGACGCCTGTTTCTGTGATACCAGCAGAGAATAAAGCGTCTGCCCTGCAGAACGTTCTCCGACAATGAGCGGGGAAACAGATGCATTACCGTAATGCATTGGCGCGAAAATCCAGGGGGTGAGGTAGCCAGCAAGTTCGGAGGTATTTCCCCATGAAGCTGTTACATGTTTACATTTATTGATAAAACCATGTTTTATTTTATTTATTTATTTGAGACAGAGTCTCGCTTTGTTGCCCAGGCTAGAGTGAGTGCCGTGGCGTCAGCCTAGCTCACAGCAACCTCAAACTCCTGGGCTCAAGCAATCCTCCTGCCTCAGCCTCCTGAGTAGCTGGGACTACAGGCGTGCACCACCATGCCCCACTAATTATATATATATGTATATATATATATATACATATATATATACATATATATATATTAGTTGGCCAATTAATTTCTTTCTATTTTTAGTAGAGACAGGGTCTCACTCTTGCTCAGGCTGGTTTAGAACTCCTGACCTCGAGCAATCCGCCTGCCTTGGCCTCCCAGAGTGCTGGGATTACAGGCGTGAGCCACCGTGCCCAGACTAAAACCATGTTTTAAATTTCCACATGATGAAGTTTAAAAAGAATCTTCATGAGGGCTGCATTCAAAGAGATCATCTTATCATATCAGTTAAAAACAAAAAGGAACATAAATTTGCTGGTTAATTTTTTTTTCCCAGAATGACCCAGTAGCTCCAATGCACTTCAAAGGAAAATAAACATGAAAAATAAAATGACACCATAAACTACTGTGTGGAGCATACAGATGGTGGATCTCCCAGCTTTTATTCAGGGATCTACACGTCATGAATGTAGGTGGCTTGGAAGGAAAACCAGGCTTTACTGAAAGACACTCACTCACCCAGAGCCCCGCTTGTCTCTCCGGACAGGGTGGGAAGGACCCCAGCGATCTCGCTCGAGGACACAGCTCCGGAAAGAGCCCTGGACCACACAGGTGGGTGGACGGCCTTCTATCCGTGAAACCGCTCGGCGGGCAGCGAAATCTGTGTGTGAGAGACAACGACAAACGGTGACCAAAAACCCGCCGGTT
Organism: Microcebus murinus; assembly: GCF_040939455.1. Classification (NCBI taxonomy): domain Eukaryota; kingdom Metazoa; phylum Chordata; class Mammalia; order Primates; family Cheirogaleidae; genus Microcebus; species Microcebus murinus. The sequence goes on from NC_134128.1 coordinate 24,285,533, forward strand.
TACATGTAACTCACACGCCGGGAAGACTTCGTGGGTTGACTCCTCTCTGCAAAATCGCTAGCGGTGACAATGTCACTTACTTACACGGCACAGAATTACCAGAGGGGGAAAAAAAAATGCAGTCCGCTTAAGTAACTCGATGCGCCACTTGGAAAGTTTACCACCACGGGGCTTAAGCGCGTGTCGAGCAGAGTAGACCTGGGGCAACCTGGATCTCACTTCATGACCTGCCCAGGTCTGAGAGACAAGAGATGTAATTGCATGTATTAGTGACTTCTAAGGTCATCCACCCACACACACCCCCGTTTCACGGTCCCTGCTATGGATCGAATATCCGTGTCCCCCTAAAATTCGCATGTCGAAATCCGGAACTCCCGAGGTGATGGTCTTAGGAGGCAGAGCCTTTGGGGAAGTCCCCCAACCCCCCACCGGGTTAGATCTTGTCGGTGGGGCCTTACCGAAAAGATCTACTCTCCTGGGGTGGGGGGAGTCTCATCCTGCCTCTGGAACTGCTGGCCTTGGTGGGGGAAGCTGGTCGCTCCAGCATCCATAAGTCCTCAGACACCAAAGCATCAAGATGCAGGAAATAAAAGGCCTGGTTAATACCACCCCCCCCCCCGGCATCGTGATATCACACAGTCATTCACAAAAACTAAGAATTGTCTTTCAAAACAGGTTAGCAAATACATCCACCTTTCGTCTCTCCTACAGTCTCATTAAAATGACAGACAAAGGTGCATCCAGAACAAATCAAATCCCAACCATTGTGAAAAACGACCGGGTGACAGGAGAGAGTTGGAGGGATTGAGGGAGAAGATGGAACGGGGTTGAGGAAGGAACCCTGGCCCCAAACTTCAAAGCAACGTGGGAGTGGTGGGACGATCGGGGGAAGGTCCCAGCTCAGAATAAAGGAACAAGGAGAGGCAGCTGCCCAGGGTGTCGTGGGAACCATGGTAGGAAACTTACTCCGGAGCAGCCGGACCGGACATCTCTCCTGGCATCTTCCAGCCATGCGGAAGGCTGTGGGTAGTTCGTCCACCCGGAGGGGAAGCCCAGCTGGGCAGGACGAGAGTGAAGAAGGGAAAAGTGGAGACGATTCCACTTCTGATCACATGACTCGAGACTCTCTGTTCATAGACTTTTAACTGAGAAAATTCCACCCCCCACCGCCCCAGGAAATGTGTTTCCACCACCCACTCCACAAACACATGGCATCGAGGATCACGTTTATTTGCTTTTATAATAACACACAAGAGCAAAAGCTACGTTTTAGAACCTCATTGCCTGGGAGTCCAGACATGTTTTATTTTTTTTTTCCCTAAATCACATTTACATATTGAGAAATGATTTATCGGGTATACGTTTTTAGAAGAAACCACATTAGGACAAAGCGCTGATCACATGATTATATTTCTAGAACGAATCTAAATGATGTAGGCTCTGAAGATATGAAAACAGTATCGCTTAGAAAAAATCAGGAGGAACTTCTAAATGGTTTAACAGCTTAGCCCGTATGCATGTATTATTCTTACCATTTAAAATAAATATAAATAATTATAGTATATTCACAATAATAAGTGTATAGATAGAGAAAAGTATTCGAGATTATTTTTATGAGTAATTTTTTTTTTACTGTGTTAAAAACAGACACGACGTAAAATTTACTGACTTAACCCTTTTAAGTGCACCGTTCGTATGTTGTTCACTCACATGGATATGCAACCAACCTTCAGAACTCTTTTCATCTTCCCAAACTGAAACTCTGTATCCCAGCCCCTAGCAAGTATTAAATCCTAGTCCACTTTCTGTTGCTATGTTTTTTGACAACTCCAAGTACTTCATCTGACTGAAATTATGCAGTCATTGTCTTTTCGTGCCTGGCTTATTTCATTAGCACAATGTCCTCAAGGTCCGCCCGTGTTGTAGCAGGTGTCAGAATGTCCTTCCTCACCGAGGCTGAGTGGCATGGCACTCTATGCACGGACCACCACGTTTAGCCTGTGCTCTTGACGGGCAGCTGGGTGGCTCCAACCTTCTGCTCCTGTGAACCACGCTGCTGCCATGCATATGCATGTGCAAATACCTCTTGGAGGTCTTGCTTTAAGTTCTCTTCGGTGTATATTCAGAAGTGGAGTCGCTGTGTCATATGGTAATTTTACATTTGATTTTTCGTGTGTGTGTGTGTGTGTGGAATCTTGACATGTATTTTTAAGGAAGGAAAGTTAGTTGCAAAAATGTGTGTGCGATTGCATTTGGGGCAAGATGTGTTAAAAATATTATGCACAGATATATTCGTGCAGAATGCAGAGGGTTTCTGTGGGGATACACCGTCCAACGTTGGCTCATGAGACAGGCCGTGTGGTCTACCTCACCTGGGGCTGTGCACACCTGCCCGGTCGCCTGCTACCCAGCCCAGAGCCACGCCCACGGTTTGTCTGCAGTGGCCACACCGGCTGCCGTGCCTGGGGTGTGAGTCACAAGAGGACCTTCTTGTCCTCTGCATCCCAATATCTGCAGCGGCTCTTGTGGCAGGAATCCCATAGTCACTGTTGAAGGAGGGAATGAGTATTTACCATGGTTATATCAGGTCAAAAGAGACAAGAGATTGAAGAAATAGAACTTACCGTGTTTCCCCAAAATTAAGACCGGGTCTTATGTTTATTTTTCCTCAAGAAGACACCCTAGGGCTTATTTTCAGGGGATGTGTTTTTTTTTTTTTTTTTTAAGTACAGTACAACAATCTACATTTATTCAAATATAGTTGAGTCGTCTTCTTCTGGAACATCATCATCACTCTCCAAACCCAGAATTCCATCCTGAATTTCTTGCGACTCTATTTCCTTTAGAAAGCATCGGCCCCCATCTCTCATGTAGAGCCACAGAGCTCTCATTAAATGAGCAGGGCTGGCTTATCTATCAGAGATCCAGTGAGCACTGGGTCAGAGCTGCACAGTGGAGCAGAAATGATCTCTCTGGGCTCAGTAGGAGACTGCTTGCTGAAGCTTTTCCCCTGTCCCCTGGTGTTTGTGGGGGGTGAGGGAGGCCCATGGTGCTGAGTAAAATGGCAGCCACAGCGTTCCTTCTTCCCCCTGGGGACACACAACACCTAAAGCGGAGCGTCCCCTCCTCACTTCACTGAGGAGACTTTCCCCTCAAAGCCTCAGCTTGCAGCACGCACAGGGTGGCCGGGACCCGACAGGGGGAGCCGGCCTTGTTGGTGGGGCTGCCCGCACCTTTCCGGTCACCTCTGGGACAGCAGCTGTCACGACGGGGCAGATGAGAAGGGCTGCTCGTCTTCTTTCCCGCTCCATGACGACACGCACGGGTTGTGCAGACGCGCTGTGCAGCCACGCCCGTCACTAGGTCTCATTTTCGGGGTAGGGGCTTCCATTGCGCAAATGCTTAGAAACCCTGATAGGGCTTATGTTATGGGTAGGTCTTATTTTCAGGGAAACACGGTAGTACTTTTCACTTTAACTCTACGATGTTCGATTTTTAACATCGATAATAAGTATTATACCGTAATTTTTACAACTTTAAAAATGACAAATGCTGGATGTGAGAAACCCCTCAATCCAAAAGGTGAACCTTTATTAGGGCCTTTCAGGCGCACTCAGGCAGCTGGAGGAGCTCCCAGCTGCGCCCCCGAATCCTTTACACGTCTAGAAAGTGCGTGCAGCCCGGGCCGTGCGGGTCCTGGCCTGGGCTGAGGCTCACCTCACCCCACTGCGGGAATTGGGGAGAGTGAGGGAGCAGGGGCTGCAGGGTGTGTTCCCAGACAGGTCCATCAGTAGGTCGCTGGCCTGGCTCGCTGAGGCTCTCAGGACTGCGTGTGTGACCACAGACAGGTGCTAATGCCGCTACCTGCTACCTGGTATCAGCGGCCGCAGGGCAGGCAGGCAGGCAGGTGGCTGCCGCCAGGTAGAAGCTTCCTTTATGTGTCGAAGAATAGCTGCCAATAGGAAGCCAGCCTGCAAGACATGTGCTGTGTGTCATTAATTTAATTGAGGTCCGTTTTAACTCACCTTGCGTGTCTGGAAGGCTGACTTTGCCCGGCCGCGGAGAACTGGATTGTCTGGGTTGGTCCTGTTGGGAAAAGCTGTGTAGGGGAAGAAGCGTTGAAATCTTAAACAAAGAAAAGGCGCTGAGAAAGGCCGCCAGGACAGCATCCTGTTGTTCTGGGATTCCCCACAAAGAACAGCGTGTGCCGGGGCCCTGCCGGAGGCTCGCGATGGTTGTTCCTACGAATCTGAACTGTCAGAGGAAGCAATTAGACGAGCGGGGTCTGGGGAGGCGGTGCCTCTGTCCAGACAGGCACTTCTGGGTCGCGTGGTGCAGCCACGAGTTGCAAAACAGGAAAAAAAAAAAAGATTGGCACATGGCAAAAGGAGGGCAGAAGTCACGCTCAGCTCCCTGGAAGGCAACAACATAAGCAGCCATGGGACCTAATGACTTCCTTTATTTTTTTTTTTTTGGAGGAACAGCTCTGAAAAGCAAACAAACAGAAACAGAGACCTGGTCGAGAGGGGAGTTTAGGGGATTTGATACTCGTCCAGGGTCACTGGTGGGAGCCCCGACTTTGCTGGACCAAGGTGTGGAAGCTGAGCCCCGAGGTTCTCTGGCAGGGGTGGGGAGGCGTCTTGGTGTTGACGTCTTGAGACCCAGGAATGGAAGGTGCCTCCTCCCACCCCCCCACCGGCAGGTGCCCCTGCTGGGCCCGGGCCACCCATCCCACCAGAATCACTGAGGCAACCGTCTGACCACAGAGGCCACAAACTGTCCGACTGTCCCTCTGCCACTGCTGTCCGTCATTTCCCTGGCAGGCCCTGAGTGCTTCAGGGAGGCTCTTCTCTTGGCAGGAGGAGCCCATGGAAGCTTCCAGAACACCAGGACGGCGGGGCAGTGCACGTGAGCACCCACACCTGCACTCACAGGGAGCGAGGCGGGAGCATGTCCAGGAAGGGGACACCCACCTCCATCTCACCACAGCGCGAATCGAAGGTTTGCTTTCCGCAGACGTCTGTCCCCTGGCAGGTCCTGGGTCACCCGAGTTCGGTGGACGGTGGACGGATGGCTTTCAGAATGGGTCGGTTGGCGTTGGTCAGTTCTTCCCTTCCTCTGGGCCGGCCATCCCTCTTCACCTCCCCACAGGGGCTCTCTTGGCGTGTGTGTTTCCTTCGGGACACAGCTGTCCTCTGGCTGGCCAGACTGCTGAAGGACGGTCCGTGCGGTCTTAGAATCACAAGACATTCATGTACAAGATGCCAGCTCCAAGGGCAGAAGGGGCAAGGTGGACGTTCCTCACCAACACGGTTTCTTGCACCAGCCCAGAGCGTGACCATGCTCCTTGAGATGTAGCTCTCGTTTCTGAGCCTGGGATGCGGCCAGCAAGCGGGAGGGGGGCTAATCCACCACCCCGATAGGTGCCTTCTGGTTTATTTAAGGAGGTGTCTGCTTCATCTCGGTGCTTAAAACACTCAAGAGCAGCCTGGGCAACACAGCGAGACCCTGTGTCTATAAAAAATAGAAAAGTTAGCCAGGCATAGTTGTGTGCACCTGTAGCCCCAGCTATTTGGGAGGCAGAAGCGGGAAGATCGTCTGAGCCCGGGGGTTCGAGGCTGCGGTGAGCTGCGATCGTGTCACGGCACTCTAGCCTGGGTGACACAGCGAGAGACCCTGTCTCAAACAAACAAACAAACAAACAAACAAAAACATGCACACACAGGAGTTCCCCAGTTGCTAAAGGTCAGCTGCTTGGAGCTAGACCGTATTCCTGCGTCTTTCTATCCAGCCAGTGCAAAAAGGAAGCATGCAAGAGAGACAGCTCCTTCCAGGGGCTGCGTTTCTCTTTAGATAATCATTAGGAAAAAAATAAAAAAAAACCCAAACTCTCCATAACCTCTCCACTGACGAGCACTTTGATACCCATCTTTCCATTTGCAAACTTTTGTTTGAGCTGTCACAATCTCCACCTGAAGCAGGTCTCCGGGTATCGTGTCCCCGGCCAAGCGCGTCTGATACGGAGCACGCTTGAGTTATCACCACGGGCCCTGAAGTCCGCGTCTAAGACATGACATTTGGAGCGAAGACTAACCGTCCCCTGAGCCGACATCCAATGATGGCTCTGATAAGTTCCGGAGTCGTCTCGCCCTCCCCGGGTGCAGAAATTTTGTTTGTGTAAAATCAGATCAAATAAAAGGTCTCTCTCTCTCCCTGCTCCCTCGGCCAAATCATCTCTCACTTAGTGCGGTTAAACAAATATTGGCCTGGCTGGATGGGATTTAACCTTTCTAAATGTGCATTGAGAGTTTATCTGTCCTTTGTTGGAAGGAGAATGGCACTTCTGCATTAAGAGTCTTTGCAAGAGAGAGACCTGCGTCTCCCCGCTCCGCGGTTTCAGTTTGGATGGAAAATTGGGTGGAGAGAAACGGCTCACTTCCCCCGGTTGCCTGAAAAGCACCCACTGCGTTGAAATCTCTTTCCCGGAGGAAGCCACCAGAATGCTCTCCGGTTTGGAGCTGGATCAAAACATGCCAAAAGGGCCCTCGGGGGCCATCTGGCCAGGACCACGAGATTGGCGGCGACCTTGGCTCCGTCCTGCATGAGAGGCCTTGGCCGGGGAAAATAAGGGTGGGAGGAGTAATGTCCTCATCTACCGCGTTTCCCCGAAAATAAGACCTGCCCATGAAATAGGCCCTAGCAGGATGTCTAAGCATTTGCGCAATAGAAGCCCCACCCCGAAAATAAGCCCTAGTGACGGGCGTGGCTGCGCAGCGCATCTGCACAACCCATGCATGTCGTCTCGGAGCGGGAAAGAAGATGAGCAGCCCTTCTCATCTGCCCCGTGAGAGCTCTAGTGCTTGACAGGAGATCGGGGCCAATGGTTCTAAAGGAAACAGAGTCGCAAGAAATTCAGGATGGGATTAGGGGTTTGGAGAGTGATGATGATGTCCCAGAAGAAGACGACTTCACTCTATTTGAATCAGTGTAGATGGTTGTACCGTACTTAAAAAAAAAAATAACACATCCCCTGAAAATAAGCCCTAGGGAGTATCTTCTTGAGGAAAAATAAATATAAGACCCTGTCTTATTTTAGGGGAAACACGATACATGTCCACTTAGGTGTTGATCAGTGAAGCCAATTTCCTGGTGAGTAAACGTGGTGCTTATTGTTCCATTCTTGGGGTGCTTCTGAGTGGGCACAGTCTGTTGCTTCAGACCGTGACACCCGCCGGGAACTGCCCGTCCACCTCACAGAGAGCCGGGACGGTGGGCAGCGTTCCCAGCCTGGTCTCTTCCCTCCCTACACACTTAATTTTAACATTATTCTGGCAAAAGCCTGGCTGTGAATACGGCCTCCTTTTTCCCCCCGCGCCCCCCAAGAAGATGTCATTTCAAAGGACACATCTCAACCCCTCTGAGAAGAAGTTAACTTCCCGGGATTCCAAATCGGAAGGCACAGCCCTGATGCCAAGAGGGTTTTGCTGAGTTGGGGGCAGGATTCCTTCGCCCATCCTTCATTAGCAACGACAGTGAGTGAAAGAGACATTAAAATGGTCTCTCCCATGTCCCTGTGCCACCAGACACAGGGTGACCATGGCCACAGGTGCCTGGAAGAGTTGGGGGGTGGTGGTGAGGAGAGCCGGGAAGAGAAGAACCCTCAGCCCTGAGGCCGGAATGTCTCGGCCAAGTTAACTGTTTCGGGAGCTTTCGCTGGATCGTTCAATCAAATAAACGACAGCATCATCTTTTCCTCCTTACCCGCGAGGAAACAGCGTCCCTTACGAATTCTAGGATTGCGGACGGCAAACCTTATTTTGCCCTTTTTTTGGTAAAGAATTTTGCTGCGGGACTCTTCTATAGAGAGAGGAGAGGACAAATCGAATTGAAGAATCGTGTAAGAAAACATCCATTCCTCTTGCTGGATCTTAATTGTTAAACAGAACCCTGAATCTGTGGGGCCTCGAAAACTGTTCCTCCTCCAAGCAACCGTTAAAAGTGCAACAATTCCCAAACTCAAACCGAGCTGCCCGTGTCTCCGTGTTTGGGCGCCACGCCTGCCTTGTCATGTTTTCCGGGACTCTCCCCGGTTCCTGTGAAAACAGGACACATGCCCGCACGGATCACAGGACAGAAACCGCAGGGAGGATGAGCTGAGTCAGAGAGCCCATTAGCGGTCCTCCGGGATTGCTACTTACTCACCGGGAGAGGAAAAAAAAAAAATACAGGGAGAGCAAATCTTTGCAAACTGCCCTAATCACAGGCTTGCGTCAAGCAAATATATTCCGAAATGGCTTCTTTCTTAAAGCAAGAATAGATGTGCAGCCCATCGTTGGAATGGATATACTGAAAAAAAACACAATTTAACCTGGCCCAGGCAACGCAGCATAGAGCTAAAAGGTTGTTCATCCACCGACTAAACTGCTCAGTCATGAGACAGAAGAGAGCAGATTGAATCCACTATTCCTTTTCTGCAATGCCCGGCTTTCCTTCCTTCTGTCTGCTATCGTGTTCACTTTGTCTTATTTGCAATAGGAAATGCAGGTGGGAAAATGCCCACCGGGTGGGTACAAATGTTAGCTCTGTTTTTATTATTAAAAACACTACTCATATTAAAATGGTAAATATTTATTAAAAAGATAGGAAAGGAATAAAGGAACAACGAACGAATGAGTGAACAAATCGAACGTAGCTGACAGGAAAAAAACATCCCGTGTGATATGTTAAGAGGCAACTGAAATAAATATAAATCTTAATACATATTTTGGCATGATGAGATATCATCTTACCCTAGTCAGAATGACTATTATTAAAAAGTCAAAGGCCGAGACATGCGGTGTGGCTCGCTCAAGGTCAGGAGTTCAAAACCAGCCTGAGCAAGAGCGAGACCCCGTCTCTACTAAAAATAGAAAGAAATTCATTGGCCAACTGAAAATATATAGAAAAATTATCCGGGCATGGTGGCGCATGCCTGTAGTCCCAGCTACTCGGGAGGCTGAGGCAGGAGGATCACTTGAGCCCAGGAGTTTGAGGTTGCTGTGTGCTGGGCTGACTCTAGCCTGGGCAACAGAGTGAGACTTTGTCTCAAAAAAATAAATAAATAAATAAAAAGTAAAAAAATTACAGATGTTGGCCAAGATGTGGAGAACAGGGAACTCTTATACACTGTTGGTGGGAATGTAAATTAGTACAATTTCTATGGAAAACAATATGGATATTTCTCCAAGAACTAAAAGTAGAACTACCATTTGATCCAGCAACCCCACTACTGGGTGTCCACCCGAAGGAAAAGAAGTCACTGCAGCAAAAGATGCCCACACTCATATGTTTTTTGCAGCACTGTGCACAATAGCAAAGATACGGAATCAATCTAAATGCCACCAACGGATGATTGGATAAAGAAAATGTGTTACACGCATCTGCATGTGCGCGCGTGTGTGTGAACACACACACACACACATGCATGCACACACATATAATGGAATATTCTTCAGCCATCAAGAAGAATGAAATCATGTCTTTTGCAGCAACAAGGATGGAACCGGAGGCCATTATCTTAAGCGAAATAACTCAGGAACACAGAGTCAAAGCACCACTTGCTCTCACTTATAAGTGGGAGCTAAAAAAAAATGTAGACACAGACACAGAATGCGGGATTAACAGAGACTGGAGACTCAGAAGCATGTGGGGTGGGAGGGGGTGGAGGATGGGGAATGACTTAATAGATACAATGTGCACTATTTGGGGGACGGTTACAGTGAACACCCACACTTCACTGCTAGGCCATGTATCCATGTAACAAAACTGCACTTGTATCTCTTACATGTATGCAAATAAAATAAAAGGAACTGTGATTCGATCCCTTCTTATGTTTAGGAAAGAAAAATCCAGACGTGGGAGGCCACGTATGCAGTGCTTGGAGCTCACGAACGCTGCATTGCACCAGTGGCTACCAAGCCCTTTTCACTGGACTTTGCGTCCCGGGCCAGCATGTGCAGTAATCAGGCTTCTGAACTTTATTTATGGGATGTACCGAACATCCCGATGAACAGTAAAACTCCCTTTTATTTATTTATTTATTTATTTGCATTATCAGGTTTATTAAATATATAGACCTGCATGTTTCCATATTTGAAATGAATTATTTCTGTAAAGGTCATTTTTAGTTTCTAAATTACATGTTTTTTTTTATTTTAGCGTATTATGGGGGTACAAGTGTTAAGCTTACATATATTGCCCAGGCCCCCCTCCCCTCTCGAATAAGAGCTTCAAGCGTGTCCATCCCCCAAATGTTGTACATCTTACTCGTTGTGGTTGTGTATACCCATCCCCTCCTCCCCCCTCCCATCCACCTGACACCCGATAAATGTTACTCCTATGTGTCCACTTAGGTGTTGATCCGTTAATACCAATTTGCTGGTGAGTACATGTGGTGCTTGTGTTTTTCTATTCTTGAGATACTTCGCTTAGTAGAATGGGCTCCAGCTCTATCCAGGAAAATACAAGAGGTGCTATATCACCGTTGTTTCTTGAGGCTGAATAGTACTCCATGGTACACATATACCACATTTTATTAATCCACTCATGAATTGATGGGCACTTGGGCTGTTTGCACACCTGAAAGGTTAAACAGAGATTAAACAAGTTAGACAAACAGGTGAGAACATACCTGCAATTTCTCACAAACCACACGTGTTCTCTGTGACTCGAGACTCGGCAGATAAAGCCGGAGACCTCTGTATATTTGTGAAATTAATGTCTTCATCAAAAACAACGAAATGCAAATCAAAATCACAATGAGATATCACTTATCTCCAGTAAGAATGGGCTTTATCAAAAAGTCCTCAAACAACAAATGTTGGCGTGGATGTGGAGAGATAGGAACACTTCTACACTGCTGGGACTGCAAACTGGTCCCAGTGGGGCTGCAAACCGGTTCAGCCTCTGTGGAAAGCAATATGGAGATACCTTAAAGCGATACAAGTGGATCTACCATTTGATCCAGCAATCCCATTGCTGGGCATCTACCCAAAAGATCAAATGACACTCTACAAATGGGACACCTGCACTCGAATGTTTATAGCAGCACAGTTCACAATCTCAAAGGTGTGGAAACAACCCAGGTGCCCATCAATTCATGAGTGGATTAATAAAATGTGGTATATGTGTACCATGGAGTACGACTCGGCTTTAAGAAACAACAGTGATCTAGCACCACTTGTATTTTCCTGGCTAGAGCTGGAACCCATTCTACTAAGTGAAATATCCCAAGAATGGAAAAACAGACACTGCATGTACTCACCAGCAAATTGGTGTTAACGGATCAGCACCTAAGTGGACACATAGGAGTAACATCTATCGGGTGTCGGGCAGGGGAGAGGGGGGAGGAGGGGATGGGTATATGCATACATAGTGAGTGAGATGTGCACTGTTTGGGGGATGGTCACGCTTGAAGCTCTGACTTGAGGGGGGAGGAGAGCAAGGGCAATATACATAAACCTTAACATTTGTACCCCCATAATATGCTGAAATAAAAAAATAATAATAACGAAGCTATTATCCACCTACGTCGCACTCCTGTGTACGTTACCGTACCGTGTCGTGTCTCCTACTGTATCTTGCATCGGGGTTTCACACACAAACCCCCGTCCCCGAGCACGAAGCCTCCCTGGGGGCAGGAAGATGCTCCTCTTCTCTCCCTGCAGACGTGGGGCCAGAATGTTCTATAACTTAGTTTATTGTCTTTTTAAAGGAAGGGGCTGCCTCTTCCCAACTCTTTCACAAAATCTTTCTTTTAATTTCTTCGTCGGATGCCAGGTACGTTTCCGCGGCAGAAGGCAAACAGAAGTCCAGGGGAACGGCTGCTCTTGGCACTTGCGTTCCGGGGGATCCAGCACTGTGTTACCGAACGCACATCAAAATCAGAACTTCCTGCGCAGGTTGTGGCCTCTGCGGGCCCGGGACGGTGGGACGCCGGTCACCCGAGGTGGAAGGATTGGCAAGCGTTAACTGGAATAATGATTTAGCTGCAAGGATATAAGAAAGCCAGTTGGCCCGAGTGGCCATGTGGTGCTCTCCGTCCTCACTCTGTATGCTAAGAGCTGTCAGGGCCTGGGACTCCCGGTAGGTCACCCAGCCACTGTCCTTGTGCGGCTAGCGTTCCGTCCTTACTTCCCAGGGAGCCAGGACTCGTGTGCCAGGTTGGAGCATCCTACGCAGTCGCCCCTGGACTCACCTGTGCACTGCTGGGTGGCTCCTGAACGTGGGGACCGGATGGCCCAGCAGACTCACAAAGGGCGTGGTTGGCCCTGACTGCGCTGTTCGGGCTACGGGTGTCCCCAGGCATCCTCCCAAGGCATCCAGACTCCTGCAGACCCTACCTACCCTCTCACGCTCGCCTTCCCCAGGTCCGAGCCCACTCTCCTGCCGCACTCCGCACAGCCAGGCGGGAGGATCGCCCTCGACTGTGAGTGGCGGAGTGTCCCCCGGTGACCTCTTAAGCTGTGACATGCTTAGCCCCGTGGCTTTTGCGACTGCCTCGGAATCGCCGTGCCTTTGGTGACCTCATCTGCCCGACACATCCTCACCGACGCCCTTTGATGGTGGAACCCCGGCTTCCCCTCACGACTCAGGGCTCCCCGGCTTGGGGAGCTGGGATGCTTTTTCTTAGCTTTCCCATCACCCAGTGCTGGGTGGGGACTCCGTACCGCAACCGCTGAGCCGTGGAAGGCCAGTCCTGGCCGACTACCACTGGGGAAGAGAGGCACCACCCCACCGCCCAGGGGGCTGCAGTTTGGGGAAAGTCATCTGTATGTACCATGTTTCCCTGAAAATAAGACCTGCCCATAAAATAAGCCCTAGCAGGATGTCTAAGCATGTGAGTAATAGAAACCCCACCCTGAAAATAAGACCCTGTGATGGGCGTGGCTGCGCAGCGCATCTGCACAACCCATGCATGTTGTCGCGGAGCGGGAAAGAAAACGAGCAGCCCTTCTCATCTGCCCCGTCGTGACAGCTGCTGTCCCAGAGGTGACCGGGAAGGTGCGGGCAGCCCCACCAACAAGGTCGGCTCCCCTGTCAGGTCCCGGCCATCCCGTGCGTGCTGCAAGCTGAGGCTTTGAGGGGAAAATGACACATCCCCTGAAAACAAGCCCTAGCGTGTCTTCTTGAGGAAAAATAAATATAAGACCCTGTCTTATTTTCAGGGAAACACGGTACACAGTGGCTCTTAAAGACAGAATGTTTTGGTTCAAAGGACAGAACCAATGAGTGGGGCTTTCTGGCCCCACACAAGGGGGAGAACAGGTTTGCACATAGATTTCCAACACCTATCACAGTTGGCCTCATGGACAATTGTCACCTCTTGGTACGTCAGAGGTTGGCTCTGTAGCACCCGGTACTCCTGAGGCTAAAAGTCCATCCTATTAAAAGAAGAACACAGGAGAATTAGGTCCACCAGTGCAACAGCTCTGCAAAGCTAAGCGGCGGGAGTGACCTGGGTCCGAGCATCATAGCACATGAGACAAAAAGGCGGGAAAAGATTTCTAGTCTGAGACATCGGAGACCGACAGACACCTCATCAGGATTCTTTCGGTGAGAAAGAGTTTTATTTGTCAGGAACGTTGAGGGACACGTTACTGACTGCGTTGCAGATGAAGGCTATTCAGAAAATTTGCTAAAATACACAAAGAACTGGTGCCCGGCAGCAATGGGGAAATCCCCGGTAATCGCTAAGTAAAAACAGCTGAAGAGCGGGATGAAGCCGGTCCCCGCCTCGCTGGCCAGAAGTGTCCGCAGGTGGTGACCCAAGCAAAAAAAAAAAAAGACAGGGCACAGCTGTGGTTGCAGACATGCAAGGAAGGGACAACACGTATGTGTGAATGTGAGTCCTCCTTAAACAAAGGAAGATGATTAACCCGGGGAGCCGTGTCCACGCTTAGTGTTTGAAAAGGCTTTTGTTAAACCCTTTTACGGCAGTTTTGGCGACTTCCCTGCGAACAGCAGACACCGGGCTCAGGAAACAGGAGCCTGCGTCCCAGAGGGTCATGTGATCTCCCAGGAACCCCCTGGCCCCCCAAATGAGGATGTCTCTATCTCACAGCCTGGGGCGGGGGGAGCTTCAAGCTACCTTCTCATTGGAGCGTCTTTATCTGTGAGAAAGGATCGCAGATTCACAAAGAACAGAGCTCATCCTGCTCTGAGCACTGTCTCACCTGAGAAAGGTAAGGAATTGCACGGCCGAGAACAAGGACTAGCACATTTAGCCCACACGGGGGCTGGGGGTTTCCCTGGGGTGAGATAAAAGGCTTATGGCATGAGGCTCTGGAGTATGTTTGGGGATGAGCTGGGAGCCAGGTCCCGACGTGGGGGGCGTCCTGGGGGAAAGTGAGGCATGGAAGCTAAAGTTTCGAAAGTCTGCGTATCAAGACGTTTGGTATTGAGCAGACAGAAACATCTGTATCTGGGATGCACGTTTCTGTTTGTTTGCACCCAAAATATTATCGACAGGCACAGCTGCGCTCTATCGGTTTAGGAAATAATCTAATTTCTCCAAGTTTCATTTTCACATTCCGTGTTTCCCCGAAAATAAGACCTACCCATAGAATAAGCCCTAGCAGGATTTCTAAGCATTAGAAATCTATTTGCCCAATAGAAGCCCCACCCCGAAAATAAGACCTAGCAATGGGCGTGGCTGCGCAGCGCATCTGCACAACCCATGCGTGTCGTCGCAGAGCGGGAAAGAAGACGAGCAGCCCTTCCCATCCGCCCCATGAGCGCTCTATGGCTCCACACGAGACATTGGGGCCAATGGTTGTAAAGGAAACAGAGTCACAAGAAATTCAGGATGGAATTAGGTGTTTGGAGAGTGATGATGATGTTCCAGAAGAAGACGACTTAACTCTATTTGAATCAATGTAGATTGTGGTACCGTACTTAAAAAAAATAACACATCCCCTGAAAATAAGCCCTAGGGTGTCTTCTTGAGGAAAAATAAATATAAGACCCTGTCTTGTTTTCGGGGAAACACAGTATATCCCTCTTAGTCTTCGAACTCTAAAACATAGCAGTGTCCTGGTAGATCACTGGAACCTTGAGCATTTTAGGTATTTTGTCAGTTTCATGAGACTTGGGAGCCACCAGGGATGGAATCATTTGCACCGTTAGTGATTCGCTTAGCAGCACCGCAGGTTGGGGCAGAAATACCTGGGAGGTCACGGAATTCTTCAACCTGCATTCCCAGCACGACTGTATAAACGTTGCAGCAAACGCGGCTCTCCGGGGCTGGCTGCATTCAGCTCTCCCCGTTCACTCGCCCCCACGGGTGAGTGAGGTCGGTGCTAAGGAATGAGGCCACGGTGTTTGGCGTCAGTAGGTGAAAGGACTTACTGACTCGGGTGTCCAGGAGGCAGCCACCCACCCTGCCTGCAGGGGACCCGCCCTGAGCCCGGGGACAGCCGGCCTGCGGGGAGGACACCTGGGACGGTACCTGGACACGCCCCCTCCACACCAGCCTAACACAACCCACTGGGAGCCCAGAATCCCTCTCGAGTCCTTCCTGCCGGGGGAAGGCTGACACTGGCGGGGTCGGCCGGGAAGGATTCTCAGCTTCGGGCTCAGAAAGTGAGGTTCGGGGCGTGGGAGGGAAGGCGGCAAGAGAGCAAAGGATCCCACAGGTGTGTGGGAGCGTCTTCCAGGTGACATCCGTGAGCACCTCTCCCCTGCACCTCCGCCTCCCTCCCTGTCTCCATCTCATCCACAGTGTGCACACACCACACACAGACACACACACATACACACACCACACACACATACACACACAAAAACACACACACATCAAAAAGCACACACACAACACACACCATGCACACACATGCACACACAAAAACACACACACAACACACAGAGACACACACAACACACAGACACATACACAAAAAAGCACACAGACACACACAATACACACATACACAGAGACACATACACACCACACATCACACATATACATACACACACAACACACACATACACACAGAGACACATGCACACCACACACATACATACACACAACACACACCATGCACATACACACAGAGACACACATAACACACATGCATATACGCAGAGAGACACACACATATATATACACACTGACACACACCACACACATACACACACAGATACACACAGGCACAGATATGCACACAGACACACACGCAGACACACACAGAGGCACACACACCACACACACACTCACAGAGAAACGCACAGACACAAACACAGACACACATACACATTTTGACTTTGAGCTTGGCTTTGAAAAAGTTGCAAAATTGGTCTAAGCCTGTTTCCTCAGTAAAATATGGATAGCTTTTTGAGAAGTGGCTGAGGCCGCCCACACCTGGCCTCACCTGCCATCACATGCCCTCACCTACCCTCACCTGCAAGGCCCCCAGCTCACTTGCGGACCCTCTGCTCTCCCAGGCCGTGTTGGTTTTATTCTGCTCCACGTGGGATCTCCCCACGCCTCCCACAAGAGTCCATGGGGGTCTGCACGGGAGGGTGACCCTGGACCTGGTCCCAAGAGGACACAGGAGGAAGCTGGCCGGGGGACAAGGGTGTGGCCTCAGGCAAGGCAGCGCTACTCCTCGCTCCCTGAATGAGCTTTAAAAAAGACATTGTTCTGTAGTTGAGAATCATGGTTTCGCTAAACGGCGAAATAATTTTATGCCATTTCCCCTACTAATTACCATCTCATTATTATCAGAGAGGATGGTTTCCTTAAAACCTAGAAGATTTCCTTCTAGTCCATTCCAAGGGTGCAGCAGGAGGGAATTCCATTCCGAGGAAGACGGCGACACCTAGTGACCGCTCACTGCAGGTGCGGCCGGCCGCTCACCTGTGCGGCTGGACCAGGTGTGGGTTGGGCAGAGAGTTTTGGGACCTTGCTTGACCTTGGGCTCATTTCACAGTGGCCGATTAACATCTTGATGAAAATGTGCAGATCGAGGAGAAAAACAAACACCCACTTCTTTTGAAGTGAGATCAAAATACTCAGGTGGGCCGGGTGCAGTGGCTCATGCCTGTCATCCTAGCACTCTGGGAGGCCGAGGCGGGCGGATTGCTCGAGGTCAGGAGTTCGAAACCAGCCTGAGCAAGAGCAAGACCCCATCTCTACTATAAATAGAAAGAAATCAATTGGCCAACTAATACATATAGAAAAAATTAGCCGGGCATGGTGGCGCATCCCTGCAGTCCCAGCTGCTCGGGAGGCTGAGGCAGGAGGGTCGCTCGAGCCCAGGAGTCTGAGGTTGCTATGAGCTAGGCTGACGCCAGGGCACTCGCTGTAGCCTGGGCAACAAAGCGAGACTCTGTCTCAAAAAAAAAAGACTCAGGTGGGATGAGGTGCTGACCGGCTGGAGGACGCTGAGCTGGAGAAGAGGCCGTGGCCTGTTTGGTCACCGTGACAAAGGGGACCTCAGGGGACCCCGGGTGGCCGAGCAGAGAAGCCACACCCTCCACGGCCTTCCCGGGGCCAGCCAGGTGTCCCCCCAGCAGCATCCGCTCTAGGAACTCCTCGGTGATTTCCTGCCGCCCCCTCCGCCCCGCCCTCCCACCTGCAGCCCAGATCCAGGTCATCGGGCTGGACGGCCACTCCCCGGGCCCCTGTGCCCCCAGGTCCTGAGCACCACGTGGCCTTTGGGGGCCGTAGGGCTGGCGCCGCGCATGAGCCCCCGTGAGTGGCTTGCATCTCCGAGCCGCTGTGCCCGCGTGCAAATGTGCCAGGAGCCCCAGACGCCGGCTAGAGGGTGTAGAGGTCCTCACTGGGGAAGGCCCCAGGTGCCGGGGTGCCGCGCTGCAGACCCGGCTGCTGGCAGGAAGGCCGGAGCCACTCGAGGCAGAGGCAGGGAACTGATGTTGCAAACTCACTTCCTGCTCTAAGGTGAAGGCTCCACTTCCAGACCAAAGCAGGGGTTTTCCTGGCGTCTCATTCTCTGACACTGGAACGGCCTGCCAGGTCTGGTCTCCACGTGGCCCGCAGAGCCCGGAGCGTGCACATGGCCACGCCGGCTCCAGGAGCCTGCCCGGGGTGGACGCTCCACTGCTGCCACCTCCGCAAACCTCACAGACAGGCCGAGCCCCAGGCAGCCGGGACCTGCCCGGCTGGTCCGTCGTCTCGGAAACAGCGGCCGGGAAACCCAGGGGCCGGGCTGGGGTTCTGGCCCATCCCAGGGTCACAGATGTCGACTGGATCCCTCCGTTTCTCCTTCATTCTCTCATTGAGCTGAGAATTGTGCAAGCGTCGGCCTCCATGTGAAAAGTGGGGGGCTGTCTGCAGGGAGTTTGCTCCAAAAGCAAAACAGAGACAGAGCGTCGTGGGACTCAAGGCACAAGGTCCCCTCCCTCACATGCTCCCTAAGTCCTGCCGGGGGGTGGGGGTGAGGCCCCCGTGTGGACCTGGGCTCTCTCCGACCTCTGGCCTGGGCCCCCCTCTCTAGCCCAAGGGGTCCCCTCTGCTCTAACCATTGCCTCTTCTGGAGGAATCCCGCCATAGTCTTTTTTTTTTTTTTTTTTTTTTTTTGGAGACAGAGTCTCACTCTGTTACCCAGGCTAGAGCGAGTGTCATGGCATCAGCCTAGCTCACAGCAACCTCAAACTCCTGGGCTCAAGCGATCCTCCTGCCTCAGCCTCCCGAGTAGCTGGGACTACAGGCATGCGCCACCGTGCCTGGCTAATTTTTTATATATATATTAGCTGGCCAATTAATTCTTTCTATGTATAGTAGAGACGAGGTCTTGCTCTTGCTCAGGCTGGTTTTGAACTCCTGAGCTCGAGCGATCCTCCCACCTCAGCCTCCCAGAGTGCTGGGATTACAGGCGTGAGCCACCGCGCCCGGCCGATCCGGCTGTAGTTAATTGCCCCAGCCTCGGCTGCAGGTGCAGGGGCAGGCAGGTCTGTGCCCACGGCCACCACCTCCGGGGACAGGCTGGGAAGGTGGGGAGACTCCAGGTGTCACCCGACTGGACAGCAAAGCCTTGCCCAGCCCCTCACGTCACACGGCCACCGGGCATGCGTGTGGGGCTGACAACGAGATCCAGGCACAGAGGGGCACCCTGGCTCGCGTCTGGGGCTGGCCGGCAGCAGAGACCCGCTCCCCGGGAGGAAGCGGAGCAAAGTGCACGCCGCAGGTGCTCGCCCTCAAGCACACGTTAGGCACTCTCCGAAAACACCGACAGCATTTCCACCCCGTCTGGAGCACTCGTCTTAGATGTGCAATTCAGCCGGCAGCTTGGGGACTGTCATTTTGCAAAAAAAAAGGATTCTGCGCTATAAATAACTGTCCCTCCAACCTAGGAGTGGGAAGGCTCGTGAATAACGCATGAGCTGCGCGCGGCTCTGCCCTTTGAGTCGTAGAGAACATGTGTTCCCCGTCTCGGGGGGAGGAGGAAACCTTCTTTCTAGCGCTGCCCCCCCCCCAGAAAATCCTTGGCTGGGAAGGAGCCCATCTTCTTCTGCGGTGAGTCCGGTCTGCACGCGGCACCCCTGCCCTCCTCGGGGGGCACCTTGCTCCACTGCAGGAGGCGGCAGGCCCTGGGGTTGGGGCTCTGCACGCCACAGCCCCTCCATGTGCCCCCGTCCATGTCTCCATGTTTTATGACAAGCCAGTGATTTGGAGGCCCTGGGCCCAGCCCGGCTGGTGGACGACACACACGACTGCCTGTCCCCGCCCTGATGTGGGCCAGCTGCCTTCACCTTGGCCAGGTGCCTCCAGGCTGCCAAACGCCTCCCACGGCCCACGAGGGAGCCAGGTGACAGGCCGGGGAGCCAGCGACCCCCCCAAGGTGGAGCAGCCAGCCGCCCTGACCTCTGAGAAGGACACGCTGCTGTCACGCTAGCCTAGGCCTGGACCGGGGGAAAGGACGGAAGCCGCTGGACACTGGGCTGGGAGGAAGCCGTGGCTGAGAAAGACTTGTGCAGACCAGACCCTGAGCCTCTGACCAGGAAGGTGATGGTACCAGGCACGTGGGGAAGGTCGGTCTCGGAACCAGATCCTGACCCATCGATGCCTGGGACCAGGAAACAGTGGTCAAACAAATGCTTGAATGAACAAACAGCTATTCCTGTGCTTTCTGTTCTTGCAAAGCCGCTAGGCCCGGGGGTGGGGGTGGGGAGGGAGTGGAGAGGGGGTGGCCAGCTGTGAAGTCCCCTCCTGGGGCAGGGTGGCTCGGACGACCTGATTCTGGGCAAAACGTCACTCGAGACTCATGTCCTGTTTGGTGTCTGCTCGATGTTTTGCAAACAACCCAGTAGCGTCTGAATTTCAGATCAACAAAGAAGAACGTTTCAGTGTCGTAAGTTTCTCCCAAATAGTGCCGGGGGAGACCGGCACTGAAACGTCTGTGGGCTGCTCGCTGAGCCTCACGTCTAACGGGGTGCCCCGAGCTTCTCTGTCTGCTGAATCCGGGGACGGTCACCGAAGTACAGTTTCAAAACATTGGACTTCACGTTGGCACCAGCACGGAGACCCCACCTCCTGCCACCAGGGGTGTCTTCCTGTAGAACCGCATCTTTCCCAACCACTGGAGGACCGTCGCGTGACCCTGCCACACCTGCCTTCCACCGGCTAAGTCCGTCCCTGCAGGAAAGCAGCAAACATTGCAGGAAGGAGAAAAGGTTTCTGCAATTGACGTGACTTCCCCCCCAAAAAAAGTCTCATCACAAAACAATATATGTTTCCAGGAAGGCTGGGGTTTCTGACGGATCCCGGGTCTGGTCTGCCCATATTCGCCCTCCTTGGCGGATTTCACCTCCCACACCCCGCAACGACCGGCCTGTTTCCCACGAGGCCCCTGATAGTCCCGCCACAGGGAGTTACCTGCACACTGAAAAGGTAAGTGAGGTCCCTTGTCGTGCCTTAAGTCACGAATGGGAAACCGTTGGCGGGTCTTATAAGACCATAAAACGACGCCCTCCCATCCACAAAAGTCTTGGAATAATTACAGCAGGTCTTGAAGGACACATTTTTGGGGATAAGATAGCAAACAGAGACGGCATCAACCTGGACGCCGGTCATGTTATCTCAATCCCCAGCCCCCTGTGTGCACAGCCAGGTCCAAGTGCACCTGGCGGGGTTACCTGGGGCCCCTTGTCCTGCCCTGCTCTGAAAGTCCCTGCTCCTTCCCCCAAGCCAATCCCACACGCCACAGACAGAGCCCCGAGAGGTCCACTGAAGTGGGGGGGGGCACACATCAGCCAAGGGCTCAGCTGCCCCGACAGTGCACACCCCCGCCAAGGACAGAGCCCTGGGAGGAAGCCCTGGAGTCCAGCCCCGAAGTGATGTCACCCCAGGACGCCAGGGAGAGACGGTGGCAGCAACCTGGGGACTCAGGGGCCCGGGGAGTGGAACCAGCAGTGCCTCCCAGCTCAGAGCACTCTGAGCCCGATGAAATAAAGGTGATGTTTTATGTCACCAAAATTATCCTCCTCAAGGATCACGAACTGTCCCCAGGAGGATGGAGGGAGAATGTTTTATCATCACGATTATTAAGGTCCTTCCTAGCAGAGTGATGAAAATTGCGATCCAGAAAGTCTCAACCTCCCTCCTCCTGCGAAGGGAAATTGTTATTGCTGCCGAATGCATGAATTGCAAAATGCCGTAACACAAAGATTTGCAATGCGTTTCTGTCCTACTGAGGGAGAGTAGAAGTTGCTTGGATTTATTTAAATATCGTCGATGGGAAACTGCTGTCTTTAGAAACCCAGCCATGGATTAAGATTCGCCTATAAATATATATATATATATATATATATATATATATATATACAAATTAAAATGTTGAGAAAGAGACACTTGTCAACATAACCTTTAGAAAGCCAAGAGAATCTTATAACCTGAGGGCATAATCCTGGCAGAGAAGGCAGAACTATCGAGAATTCACGGACCCCTCGATTGACTTCCACCTGCAGGAGCTGCGGGTCAGGTGATATGATTCTGGGAACACTTTTAAACAAACCGTTAGGGTGATGGAATAGAGAGGGGGAAATGTTAGGTAGATACCGTGTTTCCCTGAAAATAAGACAGGGTCTTATATTTATTTTTCCTCAAGAAGACACCCTAGAGCTTATTTTCAGGGGATGTGCTATTTTTTTTTTTTTAAGTACGGTACAACCATCTACATTGATTCAAATAGAGTTAAGTCGTCTTATTCTGGAACATCATCCTCACTCTCCACACCCCGAATCCCATCCTGAATTTCTTGCGACTCTATTTCCTTTACAACCACGGGCCCCAATCTCTCATGTGGAGCACTAGAGCTCTCACGGGGCAGATGAGAAGGGCTGCTCGTCTTCTTTCCCGCTCCGCGACGACAGCCATGGGTTGTGCAGACGCGCTGCGCGGCCACGCCCGTCCGCTAGGGCTTATTTTCAGGGCAGGGCTTCTATTGAGCACATGCTTAGACATCCTGCTAGGGCTTATTTTATGGGTAGGTCTTTTTTTCTGGGAAATACGGTAGTATCTCTGGCTCTTCTCAGGACAAGGGTGCCCTGCTTTTGTGTTGTCTCGACCAATTGTTCTACCTGAGAAGAAGGACAAGGGCGGGCACTCCATTTTGGGATTGACCTACCCTTAATCCTACCCCAGCAACCACTACACCTGGGGAAGGAGCAACCATGCTTTTTGTTTTTTTTGAGACAGAGTCTCTCACTTTGCTGTCCAGGCTAGAGTGAGTGCCATGGCGTCAGCCTAGCTCACAGAAACCTCCAACTCCTGGGCTCAAGCAATCCTCCTGCCTCAGCCTCCCCAGTAGCTGGGACTACAGGCATGCGCCACCATGCCCAGCTAATTTTTTCTATATATATTAGTTGGCCAATTAATTTGTTTCTATTTATAGTAGAGACGGGGGGAGGGGGGTCTCCCTCTTGCTCAGGCTGGTTTTGAACTCCTGACCTCGAGCGATCCGCCCGCCTCGGCCTCCCAGAGTGCTAGGATGACAGGCGTGAGCCACCGCGCCCGGCCTAGCGACTATGCTTTATCAATCCAGGAATTCTCCAGCCCAGGCTTGGTGGGATTTGCAAAGTGACCTGGAGAAACCTAAGGGCAGTTAATATGTCACTACCTTGAATCTGCATTGTGGTTCACCCCGCCCCCAGGTGAGCTCCCTTAGTCCTGTATACAGACGGCATTTTGAGGACACCTGTCGATCATTTGACAACATCCCACACCTCGCGAGAGCTACCCCCACGCAGACTGGGCCGATAAAAGGCAACAGCCTGAGCAGGAGGTCAGGAAGCAAGTGTGTGGGCCCACCTCTCTCCGCTCCTGGGACTAACCCCAGAGCTGCTCCTGTGAAAGATGACAGACAGATGACAGAGCTGCTCCTGTGAAACCGCTTCCTGCCCGGGGTTACTCTGTCCTATTGGCCCTGCTGGCGAATTTTCCAGGGAAAATCCAGAGGACCAGGATCACGGTCCGGTCATTCTTTGTCCAAGAGCACACCAGGAACTGAGGCCGACTCCCGCCCTGGCATCTTCGGTGTGGTGACTGGGATTTCCCTGGCAAAACGGACGAAGGAATGATAACATTTAAAGGAAAAAAATTCTGCAAACGTTGCGGATGCTGGCGTAGGGTGGAGGTGAGGACAGAAAGAGTAGAAACAGAGTATCAGTTGTATCCACGCACAGAGAAGCACGTTAAAAAGCTGATACGTTGTAACAAGACATAAACTGTCATGAACGGAGGGCAGAGCTGCAGGCTTTGGCCTGGGAAGTTTGTACCTTCTGCAAAGACGGCAGAGATGAGCCCACGCCCGAGACATTTGAAAACACACCGGCTACCCTGAGAGTGCGGACGCCCGGCACACCTGCACACCACGGACAGGTAAGGGCTCACGACAGGTGGGCACCGCAGGGTCGGAGGAGGGGATTCTCTTCGCCTGCGGGGGGTAGGGGGGGCAGGGGGGATTTCAGTGGGTTGTTCGGTGATCCGAGCAGGGCACCCCAAGGGATCAATGTGGAGAAGATGTAGAACCAAGAGTCCTTCCGGGGCCGACATTAGTCACTCTGGAGTCACAGCCTAATGAGTGTGGGTGTGATGGACTCTTCTTCCTCCAGACATGCACCTTCCCTCTCCTCTCTCCCTCTTTCTCTCTCTCTCTACATGTGGCCTCCCATCTAAGTCTCTCAGATGATTCGAACCATCTTTAAATAGTTCGTGGAAGTGGTGAGCAGTATGGGTTCCACCTGCCAAGGTACCACGTTTCCCCGAAACAAGACAGGGTCTTATATTGATTTTTCCCCAAGAAGACACCCTAGGGCTTATTTTCAGGGGATGTGTTGTTATTTTCCCCTCAAAGCCTCAGCTTGCAGCACGCACAGGACGTCGGGACCCAACAGGGGGAGCCGACCTTGTTGGTGGGGCTGCCCGCACCTTTCCGGTCACCTCTGGGGTAGTAGCTGTCACCATGGGGCAGATGAGAAGGGCTGCTCGTAGGCGCTGGGTAGCCATGCCCATCACTAGGCCTTATTTTTGGGGTGGGGCTTCTATGGCACAAATGCTTAGAAATCCTGCTAGAGTTTATTTTATGGGTAGGTCTTGTTTTCGGGGAAACACGGTAGCATCTAGATAAGATCCCTAAACATCTGGATCAGTGACAGCTCCAGACAGACATCCAAGGAAATACTTTGTTACCTGACGGCATGAGCTGGAATTAATGAGCTAAGTTCGTAGAAGCTACCTTGCAGAGAGAGTCTGTTAATTCATCATTGACTTCGCTTCTCACCATCTGCATTTCATTTGACGTGCCGTCCCTAATGAAAGACTGATTGAAAGAGCATTAATGTGATTGAAATCTGAATTAATAGACTTCAATAATTTATTGGGTTTTTTTTTTTATAATTCCGAGACAATAGGATCAGCGGGGTGGACCTCATGTTCTGAGGCCAGTGAGATTCAAAATGAGAGATCCATGTTACCTTCACTTCCACATAAATCTCTCAGTGAAAATGTGCTTGGCCAACCACAATCATTTTCCTTGGTGGTGACCAGTAGGTAAATTTTCCAGCTCTACTGATGGAAGCCCTGATTTTCTAAGTCTGCACACCTGCCCTTTGGTGTTGCGAATAACAACGCATGCATTCAATGCACTCCTGAGGCTATAATTCAGTCTTGAGAGTCTGTCCAAAGGTATGAACTCTCTCTCAGTAGTTCACAAGGGCAGCAAATCCTCAACTGAATTATGTTTTCAATCTGACCAAACAGCTGCCCTATGTATTTCTCCAATAATAGGCAGTATGCATTCACTACTGCCGGTGTTTCATAAAACGTCTGTCTTGTTTTTCTTTGTAAACAGATGGAAGCTACACAAAATGAAATTAGAATAATAATCCTAGGGGAAGCAAGTTCAATTATCATTTTAATAATACACTGAGTGTTGAAAAATCTACATAAGTAGGTTGAGCCCCGTGGACTGAAATTCGCACATGGACAGGTTTTTAAATTTATTTAGTCAAATGCACTTCAGGTTTTAGATTATCTGATTTGGGCATTTTTACATGTCAGCAGCTGTAATAATTTAATTCAGCTAAAATGCATTAAGTTTGTGTGAAGCTTGCGTAAGACACTACCATGAGGGAAAAAATGGAAATTTAAACTATAAGCACTCTCACAATGAGAAGCCAGGTTTAGTTTCTTAAATATATACATTTGAGACCTTGTCTATCATATATGTTAAAATACTTGCAACAACATTTGCTTAAAACTGACCCACGATTCAATCACTCAGTGATTGATTTTGGTGACCTGATGCCAAATCACAATTATACCATTAGTGCCTTTTCTTGAACGACTTAAATAGATTGGTTATACCTTCGACCCAAATAGCCACTGTGGTTAAAAATGCTATATTATATACTTAAAATTTGGTAAGAAAGTAGATCTTTTTTTTTTATTTCGGCATATTATGGGGGTACAGATTTTAAGGTTTCAATAAATGCCCATTTTCCCCCCCTCTAAGAAAGTAGATCTTAAATGCTCTCATGACCAAAAAAAGTTAACTATGTTAGGTGATGGATATGTTAATTAGCTTTAAGGTGGTAATCATTTCATAATGTGTGTGTAGATATACATATATATACCAAAACATCATGTTGTACACCTTAAATATATACAATTTTTATCATCATGTATGTCTCAGTAAAGCTGGGAAAATAGGTAGATAGACACAGATAGGATGGGTGGATGGATGGTGGGTGGAGAGATGAGTGGATGGGTGGAGGGAAAGATGGATGGATGGACGGACGGACAGACAGTTGTTATTTGCCTTAGGTGGAGACATAACTACACCAGATTATTATCCGAGAGACATTCACCATCCCACAAGTCTGAACTGCACACCCACACGGGCACAGAGAACTTGGAGGCATGCAAAAGAAAGTCAAAAACATAATGAATGGCTTTTCAAACAAGCCACAACCAATGCGTAGAGGCGCCAGAGAGCAAGTACCTTCTGACTGTCAGTGGGATTCTGTCTCTAGGCTACAGCGAGAGGCCACAGCTACAGCCCAAATTCCTGGTAAAAATACAAATGCTCCATGATTTGTTTTTTTTTTTTCAAATTGTCATCTATATTCACACACATACACACACATGCATGCACACACAGGCATGCACACACGCACACACACGCACACACACACACCCCTCCTAAAACTCTGCAGTTTGAAGGAATTACTTTTATCAATTACCTTCCAAGCCCGCCGGAACCACATTCCGACGTAACCACTCCTTTCCTCACGGTGGTGAGTGCCGTGGCAGGGCGCCCTCCGTCTGTGCTCGCCCTGGCTAGCGGCAGGCTGTAGCGTGTGTCAGAACTGCCTCCCTTTTGAAGGCTGAATAATATTCCATCGCATGTCTGCACCACACTTTGTTTATTGATAGGCACTTGGGTGGCTTCCGCGTCTTAGCTACTGGGAGTAACACTGATGCGGACATGAATATGAACACGAGCGTGCAAATAACTCTTTGAGACGCTGCTTTTTAATTATTTTTGAGAAGATAACGCAGAAGCGGAATTGCTGGGTGGCGTGGTTCTATCTTAATTTTGCCTGTTTTTAAAGCTTCTTTTCATTTTTTCTCCTTAAATTTGACACTGCAGGGTCTATGAGTGTCATCTTTCTTTCACGCATGCTTCTGTGGGCTTTTTTTTTTTTTTTTACTTGTATGCTACTTTGAAATTCTTATATTTTGTTTTTAGTTCTTTTGCTGGACATTTTATAAACTAACTCTGTGTAATATACTCAATCATCCTTCCCTCTCGCTCGCTCTCTCTCTGACAGTATCTCTAGATTTCCTTTCACGAATCCATATGGAATTAGTATATTTCTAATGTCTCACCTCCTTTTTCTTGCCTGCAATCATTTTAGTTCATCATTTTATTATTCTTAGTTCTTCTCGTGCTTTATATCTTCCAATGAGTGTGATTTGTCGGCTTTAAACTCCAGACCAGAGCAGAATAGCAGTGCACACCCTGATCCCACCTCCAGCCATGACCCCTGCTGCTGTCATTCCTGTGTCCTGAAGGGTCTCACGTATGACATAATCCTCAGGGTGGGGTGAATCTCATTCCAACACGGGGGCTTCAGTGCTCACTGCTGCATTTGGATTTCATGGTCACGGTCATCTTCTGGAAGGGTCTTCAAAGAGGCGTCCCCGGAGCTGCACCCCCGGGGCCTCGCAGGGTTCAGGCAACTTGGTGACTGCAGAGCAGTGTGATCCGCCCCTCCTAGACCTAGTGGCTTTAAATACTGTCGTGAAGCCCGGGGGCAGCTGGCTGTTCCCTTTAGAAACAGCTTGTTCTTGGCCTGAAAACCTAAATACACGTCCCTTTGTCTTTAAATATATGTATCTGTGGCTCAAACCTTGTCCATTTTCCCTTAGCGTCTGGCATGCTGTTGCACCTTAGAGATCACGCGTCTTTTTTTATTTCTGTGTCAGTTTGATTCACATCTTAGCCCCTGGTGGCCGTCCGCCCCTCGGTCTCTCGCTGCAATCGGGGTCCGTCCTGCGTCTTCACCCTCGTTTCTGCTCGCCGCTGGCTCCGACGCTGGCTTCGTTCCTGAGACGACGTCCCTCTTCTCTCCCTCTCCCTTGCTGAGTGGCGCCGCCTGGTTCTACCTCCTCGTCTTGTTTGATCTCTCCTCGCTGGAGCTCCCGGCTCTGCGGGAGCCTTTGGGAAGGTGACTTTGCGAGCTCAATGCAGTGCGCGGCCTCGTCTCTGCTTGAGTGTGGGCTGCACCTTCGCAGTTTCCCTCTTCCCTTCCTCCCTTATTCTCATGTAATGGAGCCTGGGCTCTTTCCATTGCTTGCTACATTCTTTTAATAAACCGGCTCCTTTCTGGGTCAGCGTTTACACGAGGTACAAAGACAGGAGAGCCCAGGTCAGAGTTTGCCCAGCTCATAGCAAAGCTCCTGTGACTCAGGGACTGTATGCATGTGTGCACTTGTATGTGTGAGTGTGTACAGATGTGTATGCTTGTATCTGTGAGTGTGCATGTATATATGTGTATGCATGTGTGTGCATGCATATGTGAGTGTGAGCATGTGTGTGTATATGTGTGCATGTGTGCATGTGTGAGTGTGTGTGTATGCATGTGCGTGCGCATACATGTATGCATGTGTGTGCATGCATGTGTGAGTGTGTGCATGCATGTGTGTGTGAGTGTATATGCATATGTGAGTGTGTGTATATGTGCATTCATGTGTGAGTGTGTGCGTGTGTGTGCGTGCATGTCTGAGTGTGTGTACACGTGCATGTGTGTGTATGCATGCATATGTGAGTGTGTGCATGCATGTGTGAGTGTGTGTGCATGCATGTGTGTGCACGTATGTGTATGCATGTGTGAGTGTGTGCATGCATGTGTGTGTGAGTGTGTATGCATGCATATGTGAGTATGTATATGTGCATTCATGTGTGAGTGTGTGCGTGTGTGTGCATGTCTGAGTGTGTGCATGTACATGTGCATGTGTGCGTGCATACATGTGAGTGTGTATGCATGTGTGTGTGCATGCACGTGTGTATGCTTGTGTGTGTGCATGCATGTGTGTGTGCATGCACGTGTGTATGCTTGTGTGTGTGCATGCATGTGTGTATGCATGTGTGAATGTGTGTGTGCACGCATGTGTGTATGCATGTGTGAATGTGTGCGTGCATGTGTGTGCATGCATGTGTGAGTGTGTGCATGCACGTGTGTATGCATGTGTGTGCATGCATGTGTGAGTGTGCATGCATGTGTATGCATGTGTGAGTGTGTGCGTGTGTGCATGCATATGTGAGTGTGCTTAACGCCACACTCTACACTTAAAAATGGTAAATTTGTGTATTTCACAATTAAAATTAAGTATAAATAGGCTGATAAACAGATAGGTAGATGATGAACAGACAAATACACGACCGACTGATAAATAGACACTCTCTGGCCCTCGAGAACACGAGACGCCTGCAGTGCTGATGTCCCTGGGGTCAGCACCTCCTGCTGAGCTGACTCGGTGGTCCTCAGACGCTGCCTCCCCTTTGGGAGCCTCAACATCTCTGTCATTAAAACAGAGGAAGGGACTGACAGTCTCCAGGTTTTGTGACATCCTGGGGCTTTACGGCCCTTGCAATGGCCATAGGTGCGACACAGCCATGATGGCAACACACAGGGTGTGCCATGCACAGCTCCCCTGCACGCACGGCAAGCTCTGTGCGCACAGACGCGACCCCACGTGAGGAGGGTGGAGTTTGGGGGATGCATCTGCAGGGCCCTTCCCCATCGTTAATCCCCGGAGCGACACCTTCTGGGGAGAAGTCAGAGCAGCTTGGTTTCCAAAAGCGCCCGCCCCGGGCTCCGCTCTGGAGACAGAGGGCGGCCAGGCACTGGGAGCCCACAAACATGCCACGGGGAGCCGGCTGGGCCCGGCTCTGTGATGCTGGAACCACGGCCAGGCCAGGATGAAGGATGAGTCTGGGAGGTGGTTTTAAAATGACCAAACTCCTGCTAATTCATATTGCTTTTTGGCCCAAGCTCTTGGCTCTGACAGGAGGTCTTATTTCTGTTTCACGAAGCCCTCCCCTCTCAAGGCTTTTCTCTCTGATCACAAATAGATTTTTATTAGCGTTTTGGAAAAGAGAGAGGGGAGGAGGAGAAGACGGAGGTCAGGGTCCCATCTCAGTTTGGCTCAGCTTCAGACGGTCGTTACTCATGAAATTTAAAATAAATAGCTCAGCATCTGCAAAGTGAAGAGAACGAAAGAAAGAAAGAAAGAGAGAGAGAGAGAGAAAGAGAGAGAGAGAAAGAAAGACAGAGAAAGAGAGAGAGAAAGAGAGAGAGAAAGAAAGAGAGAGAGAGGAAGGAAAGAAAGAAGAAAGAAAGAAAAGAAAGAGAGAAGAAAGAGAAAGAGAGAGAAGAAAGAAAGAAGAAAGAAAGAAAGAAGAAAGAGAAAGAGAGAGAGAAAGAGAGAGAGAAAGGAAGAAAGGAAGGGAGAAAGAAAGAGCACAGGCTCGGTGCCCCTTGGCTGCCGACTGGGGTCCCAGGTGTGTGCCCTGTACCTGCAGAGCTGGGCTCTCAGGACCTCGGAGGTGCCTTGGAAGGGAGACCCCGGCCCCCAGGTGTGAGACGTCCCCAATCCCCATCCTGAGCCTCTGCCCCGTGCGTGGAGGGACGGACGGTGGCCTGGCTATGTGTCCCCTCCACCTGCAGTGAGCGGAGCAACCTTGTCCCACAGTGTCCTGAGATCTCCCGGCCTCAGTTTTCTCAGCTGTAAAATGGGAATCGCCCGTCATCCCTGGCCACTGTGTGGGATGTCGGTGTTTTGCGAGGGTTAAATGCAATCACACATGAGAGAACCCAGAGAAATCATGAATCCCACTGTCTTCAAGGTACCCCTGACGGGCTGTCAGCGCATTAGGTTAGAGCACTTTTGTCACTTAGTGGAATTCCTGTTGCAAACTCCTCCATGCAGCTTTTTTTTTTTTTTTTTTTTTTTTTTTGAGACAGAGTCTCACTCTGTTGCCCAGGCTAGAGTGAGTGCCGTGGCATCAGCCTAGCTCAGAGCAGCCTAAATCTCCTGGGCTCAAGTGATCCTCCTGCCTCAGCCTCCCGAAGAGCTGGGACTACAGGCATGTGCCACCATGCCTGGCTAATTTTTTATATATATTTTTAGTTGGCCAATTAATTTCTTTCTATTTATAGTGGATACTCGCTTTCGCTCTCGCTCAGGCTGGTCTCAAACTCCTGACCTTGAGCGATCCTCCCACCTTGGTCTCCCAGAGTGCTGGGATTACAGGTGTGAGCCACCACGCCTGGCCTCCACTCAGACTTAAAATCCAGCTCTAGCTTACCCGTCCAGCCCTCCTGCCCCACATCCGTCGTCCCAAGTATTCTGGGTGCAGCTGTAGAGATCTGCTGTCCCTGTGCCTGGGTCCCTCCTTCCTCTGAGTGCTGAGTGTCCTTGTCTGACGCTGTTTTCTGGTGCTGCGTGACAAACAGACCTTCATACCAGGGTCCCTAGCATCCCTGTGGTTTGCACTGAGACCGAGGGTCGACGTAGCCACCCCAATTCTCAACCCCTACCCGGGTCGGGGAAGCCCTCCTGAGCCTGGCAGGGCTGGGATGTTCTTCACACCCTCACACACCTGCTGTGGCCGGGTCTCCTATGACAAACCTCAGCCCTGTTCTCGGGTTCCCAGCGTGGGGCTGGCCCGAGAGCAGTCAGAGCCGGTTGGGGACCACTTGCCAATTTCCTGGTAAATAGATCAGGATACACAGGGGGGGTTCTGGTTTCAGACGGCCTCTCAGCTAACGTCTCATAGAAAATGGGGAAGGAAACGGCGTGAAAGAGAAGTCCAAAGAGGAGAAGACTCCTCCCCCAAGTGTTAGAGATGCCCTGCTCTTTCCAGAGTGCTGCCGTCGCTGAGAACATGGATAATTCAAATGTTTTATTTTAATCAACATTAATTGGCTATTTCTTCCAGACAGAGGAAGGTTTTAATGTTTTTATTTTGGCATAACTAGATCTTATACAGCTTCTGGCATTTAGTAGGTGCTCTGTAAGGATTTTTAAACAAGCTTTCTGGACTAAGTTAGTAGGAAAATCCGAGACATCGGTGCAATGATAATTAGGCACCTTAGTGAAAAAGTGGTGAAAATTCGAGTGTCCGATAAACAAAACCCTAAGGAGACTACACTGGCTACCCTCGGGAAGCACTATTTGGTGTGAGGACAAAGCACTCCGTGGACAACATGCCTGGGAATAAATGTGCTAAATGTTTTTAAATGAGCAAAAATTGCTTGCATGCGTGAAGCCATTAGAAATTCAAAATGAGTTGAGGAACAGGAAAATAGATTAGAGGGGGGAAATCCTGTTCCTGGATTCATGGACCATAGACGACTACTAAAATGACACCAAGTGTATCAGCCTGGAATTTTGCTTTACGATGGAAACGTCTCCTGAAGGAAATAGGAGCAGGTATGCTGGACACCTGGCCAGGCATTGTGGACTCCTGAACAGGTCTGGTGGATACCTGACCAGGTGTGCCGGATACCTGAGCAGGTGTGCTGGACACCTGACCAGGTGTGATGGACACCGGACTGGCTATGCTTTATCCTGACGGACAGGAGATCATTCTCTCGAGCCACTATTCCTGCTCAGGGCTGATTCCCTGGCAAAGCATTTAAATTCTATTTCCAAGTTGACAAGATATTTCTCATATAACTTCAGAGAAATCCAAAATGATGATAATGGCTATCACTTACTAAGTATTCACTATGTGCCTTGCTCTGAGCTAAATGTTTAACGTGCATTCTTTCCCTCGGTGCTCACAATCCTCGTGTGAGATAACTTCTCACAAATGAGGAAACAGACTGAATACGGTAAAACAACCGCTCGAAGTTCCATGACTAATGGTCAGTTGATCTGAGCCGGGGTCTGCCCCTAATCCGGCTCTCAGTAGTGTCACCTCCTGGCCCGGCAAAAGTCCTGCTGTGACTTTAAATCTGTGTAATGAGGCCACAAATAAGAATGTCATGAAACACACGACAGAAGCAATTCGGGGGCTGGTGGAAGCTCTTCTACAGAAACCTGGAACTAAGACACAATACTCACTGGTGGGATCATGGCACAAACATTTAAATGTTTATAAATTTGTCACTTGATTGAAATAGCCGTACTCCCAATTTTAATCTCACGTGCCACACTGACATCTCTCTAGACCCTTATACCCCATGTAATTGGCACATGTTTTCATAAAATCCAAACACCAAACTTATTTGCGGGGCTGGGGTTGTATATACCCCTCTTCGTGAGCAAAACTTAGTATATATTTTTTCTCTTTAGTGTTTAAGGCAAGCTTGAGATACAACTTAATGGGACCCAAAGCATCTCTATTTTATGTTATTAAAAGTAATCTTCTTTAATTAACATCATCAGAGGAAAATAATATACTTTGGAGGCCAAAAAAAAAAGTGGCATAATCTTAGATCCGAGATTTCTCCTGTTGATTGTGTTTGATTATCTTTTAAAAACATGCATCCTAAGAGTCTCTAGAAGGTAGTAATTTTATTTCTGACTTTATAGACTAGTAATTCTGGCTTTTAAATTATAAGACAATGTGTCTTTTTATAATGTTGATAATCTAGAAGGGGAAAATTGTATATTTTCTTAATTTTTTATGAGTAAAATTATTTCTAGAATGGTAATTACTATTTTTGAACAGCATTTTGAGAGCATAGCCTGCCACTCGTTAGCCCCCCAGTCTCTGGTGCCTTCCTAGCCCCACTGAGGGGGAATGAAAGGAAAGTCCCAGACCACCCCAAGCATGTGGTGCACATGTATGTATACTTCAAAGAGCAGAAGCCTGATTTAGTCCAGACTATGCATGTAGCATGGGGAAGACCTGTTGAACAGGCCTTTCTTTCTTTCTTCCTTTCTTTCCTTTCTTTCTTTCCCTCCCTCCCTCCCTCCCTCCCTCTTTCCCTCCCTCCCTCCCTCCCTCCCTCTTTCCCTCCCTCCCTCTCCCTCTCTCTCTCTCTCTCTCTCTCTCTCTCTCTCTCTCTTTCTCTTTCTTTCTTTCTTTCTTTTGACAGAGTCTCACTCTGTTGCCCAGGCTAGAGTGAGTGCCGTGGCGTCAGCCTAGCTCACAGCAACCTCAAACTCCTGGGCTCAAGCAATCCTCCTGCCTCAGCCTCCCGACTAGCAGGGACTACAGGCATGCACCACCGTGCCTGGCTAATTTTTTTCTATATACTTTTAGTTGGCCAATTAATTTGTTTCTCTTTTTAGTAGAGATGGGGGGGATCTTGCTCTTGCTCAGGCTGGTCTCGAACCCCTGACCTTGAGTGATCCACCCACCTCGGCCTCCCAGAGTCCCAGGATGACAGGTGTGAGCCACCGCGTCCTGACTTTCTAAAGGTGGCACAAAGAAACCCTTGAGAAAGTAAATGACACACACAGAGCACTGGGCACGGGAAAAGCACGGTTTGGGCAGAATCATGACGGAAGAGACCAAGAGGAGAGATGGACGTCCAGGGGACCAGCTGGGATTAGGATGCATAGGCCAGAAGACAGATGTGGGAGGCCCAGAAGGAGGACTCTGAGTAGATCAGACTGTGGATTTGATGAAGGAGGTTGAGGGAAGACCCTTCTGAGCCAAATAATACGAGCTAAAAATGCAAATGTTCTTAAAGTGCATTTGTGTTAAACAATGACCGATTCTCCATAACAGACTGTTATGAGGATGTTTAGGGTTTGGGAAAGGCAGGAGAAAAAAAAAATGTAATGAATACAGTCCCTCACTCACGGTGGTTCAACTCAGGATTACATCAATAAATGAAATGCGATATTCAACACTTCATTACACGATAGACTTTGCGTTAGCTGGCTGTGCCCGACTGTGGGGTAATCTAAGGGTTCTAAGCACCTAACACTTCAGGTAGGCTGCGCTAACGCAGAATCCTTAAGGTGTATTAAAGGCATTCTCAACTTAGCTGTATTTTCAATTTGCAATGGGATTATCGGGTCGTAACCTTACGGTAGGTTGAGGAACATCTGGGTCAGTCTACCCATTGGTCTGTCGCCAGGACACCCCTGGCCCCTTTGGGATCACAGCAGAAAACAAACCGGTTTAACGTGGATTTGCATTAATACACAGTAAGACGTGATCAGAGTGTCAGAACCAAAACACAGCGTGTAAATCGCATGAGTCCCACGTGCAGGACGGGACTTAAAGAACCACCTTCGAAATGATCCCCGATCCACATGGCGGTCACACAGATGTGGAGGAGTGATTGATTTGGGATTTACAAGATACTACTTCTTCCATGATCTTTTTTTCCTCCTTCAGCAAGCCTGGGACAATATCCTTTACTCATCTTTGGCTTGTCCATCCCTGTCGTCTCTCAAAGGAGTTCTGACCTTTCCTTTTTTCGTTTGCATAAGATTTTTAGTAGACTATGTCCCCAGGTTTGAAAGCAGCGAAAAGCCAATCAATGTCTGCCTTCCGGAGGAATTACTGGACGTCCCCGGGCTGGGACCAGGGCATGGGGGCCACTTGGCGAACACGCCCACCCTCTGCGTTCTGTGGAAGTGCCCTGTGTCCTTGCGTGGAATAGCTCTTCGCTGCCCTGTCCAATAAGGCGGGTAGGTTTCCAGCACCATGAAATCCTTCTAACAAAACCCCCCTGAGGCTCTCCTGGGACTTAAGACGCCTGCATCGCTTGCCTGCAATCTGCTTGGTTAAGTCCATTTTCCCCTCGTTCTCTGGAATTCCCACCAGAATCCCCCGGCTGCTGCTGGCTACACACCCTACTGAACCCTCCGAACACTGATTTTTGATGACAGAGAACGTGATTAATGTGATTTATTTGACCCTCTGCTCGGAAAAAAATGTGAATAGATACACCGTGCAAGAAAAATTTGCTGCTGGTGTTAGGGGGGTCCTAGCCCACGGCAGCTTGGGCTGTTCTGAAAACAGTTCTCCAGCCTAAGAAAGAGTGACCCCAGCCAGCATCCTGGTGCAGTTTTTGTGCCAGGATCCTGATGGAGATTAGGACCTCGTGTGTTTTTGAGGCTGTAGCTTCAGTTACGGATATATTTGTTTTTAATAAAACTCAATAAAAATATATCATCTCTCAGCATCTCCCTGGGATATTATTTTATAATTTGCTGCGCTTGGTTTAATTTTTTTTTTTTTTATGGGTTAGAAGAGTAAAGTCATCTATTGGCAGAAAGAAAACGAGACAGTTAACTGCCTTTCTGGAGGTTTTGCCGATCTGACCGCCTGTCTTCTGTGATTACTGCTGCGTTCATCGGGCCTGACTCCTTTTCTCTCTCCCTAAGTTGTATCTTCCCAGGGTTTTTACTGCGGTCAGAGGTTTCCAGATGTTCTATTGTTCTTATCCCGAAGAAACATTCTCGTTATCATACCCAACTTGGGACACAGAACAAAGCAAAAAAAAAAATTGTTTTAGAAAGGAAGAAATCTGAGAGACATTCAGTTCTTTCGTCTTTTTTTGCTCGGCAAACTTTTTAGTGGCCACTTGCAGGCGCGGAGTGGGAACTCGGGAAAAACAAGCAAGCTCCTGGGAGGCAGGTGGGGTTGGCTTCGGAGAAGCTTTGGGCCGTCCCTGGGGGGCGGGGGGGAGTGCCCCGCGTCCTCCCAGCTCCCTTCCGATGCCCTGTAATTACCTACCAGCCCAAGGTAGTCATCCGGGCTGCTTCCTGGGAACCCTTTGAAAAGCAAAGCGTGGTTGCAGTTCAGATTTCCTGGCGAGCGTCTTCAAAAATGACAGTGCAGGTTCACGGGGCAGGTGTTCCCTTCACACCTTGCTTGCGTGGAAAGCTTGCCGAGAGACGGCTCCTTGAGAATCGCAGGGGGGAATGTGTGTAGGTGCCCGCAAAGCGCGGCGGGTGTAGACATGGCTTCCCGTGAAATAGCCACCCACACGCCCCAGTTTATCAGCGGTTGTGTTTCCGTAGGGGTCTCAGCTTCAAGTTCTTTCTCTGCATTAACTGCGTCCGTCGCCTCTGGTCTCCCCCGAGCACTTCACACCCGTCTCCTGTAGCAGCAGCCACAGTGCCTTGGTCATTATTGTCGCAATTGCCTTTCACAAGGCACCTACCTCCTCCTGCAGACCCTAACAAGCTGCTCCTCCGGAGTGGGGACTACCTTATTTATTAATATGCATTTTCAGAGCCCAGCGCATGGCTTGGCCCCACTATGTCCTAAGTAGATGTTTATTGAGTAAACGAATGCATGAATGAAATGTAAATAGCTCACTGTGGTTCAAAAACACATCTGACGGCCGGGCGAGGTGGCTCATGCCTGTGATCCCAGCGCTCTGGGAGGCCGAGGTGGGCGGATTGCTTGAGGCCAGGAGTTCGAAACCAGCCTGAGCAAGAGTGAAGACCCCGTCTCTACTAGAAATAGAAAGAAATTAACCGGCCAACTGAAAATATATAGAAAAATTAGCCATGCATGGTGGTGCACGCCTGTAGTCCCAGCTACTGGGGAGGCTGAGGCAGGAGGATCGCTTGAGCCCAGGAGATTGAGGTTGCTGTGAGCTAGGCTGACGCCACGGCACTCACTCTAGCCTGGGCAACAGAGTGAGACTCTGCCTCAAAAATAAAACAAAACAAAACAAAAATACATCTGCCACGTGTACGCTACACGAGTTTTCAAGGTGGGGACTGCTCGTGAGACAGTTTTACTTTTCATGCCTTGGCTGATATGTGAAGATGGACCCACCTGCCCTTCAGGTACCTGATCCTCACCTAGAGCAGGTTTGAATTTCTTGCCTTTTTATGTGAATGCATTTACAACATGACCCCTGCCCTCTTCCCCTGACCCAGGCCTTTCTTCTCTCAGTCCTACAAGGACACCCGGCCCCAGCTTGAGGGTCTTGCTGGGAAAACCCCACAAATTAACTCTGTCTGAGCTGTTAACTGCAGACCTGAGTGATTCGGGTGTGCCCAGCCCGGCCCCAGGGGCCCCAGGTGTCTACCTGCCACACAAACCACCACCGAGGACACCTGCCTTCAGGTCCTGCCTCTGCAGTTAGTTGCAAATGCAGTGGCTCCCCTCCGGCCCCCCACAAAGAATGTCCCACGTGGTGACATGCGGGGACGGCAGGTGGTAGCAGAATCTGGTCCCTGATGAAGCTTCTCCACACAGACACCTTCTGCTTGGTGTGGTTGGGGCATCTGGACTTTCTACCGTGTTTCCCCGAAAATAAGCCCTACCCATAAAACAAGCCCCGGCAGGATCTCTAAGCATGTGCGCAATAGAAGCCCCACCCCGAAAATAAGCCCTAGTGACGGGCGTGGCTGCGCAGCGCGTCTGCACAACCCATGCATGTCGTTGTGGAGCGGGGAAGAACACGAGCAGCCCTTCTCACCTGCCCCGTGAGAGCTCTGTTGCTCAACATGAGAGATCGGGGCCGATGGTTCTAAAGGAAATAGAGTCACAAGAAACTCAGGATGGGATTCGGGGTTTGGAGAGTGATGATGATGTTCCAGAAGAAGACGACTTAACTGTATTTGAATAAATGTTGATGGTTGTACTGTACTTAAAAAAAATAACACATCCCCTGAAAATAAGCCCTGGGGTGTCTTCTTGAGGAAAAATAAATATAAGACCCTGTCTTATTTTCGGGGAAACACGACAGCACCCGCCTGCTTCCCTCTTGGGGCAGCTCCCTTTGCTCCTACCCTGCCCGGCAGTTCCCACTGTGCCCTCCCCAAGGTGCCACCAGAGTCCCTGCTGCCCCCGCCTGCTGCCTGCAGCACTGAGGTGTGAGGACACAGCGAGGACGTGCCATCAACCCTCCAGGAAGGGGCCATTCCCAGGAACAGAAGCCGCGGCTCCTCGATCTTGGACTCTCATCCTCGTGAACGGTGTGAGCAATAAATATCTGCCGTCTGTCTCCTCGGCTGGGGTATTTTGTTACGGTGGCCCC
Organism: Microcebus murinus; assembly: GCF_040939455.1. NCBI lineage: Eukaryota > Metazoa > Chordata > Mammalia > Primates > Cheirogaleidae > Microcebus > Microcebus murinus. Next base: position 24,324,521 of record NC_134128.1, read on the forward strand.
GAGCTGGCAGAGAAAAACCAACCCCGTCTAAGTAATGATCCTCACGGATAGAATGAGCGCCTCTCCCAGCCCAAGTTAACCCTAAACACGATTCTCCTGAAAAATCGGTGACTCCGCTCCCACATAGCAGAGAACCGACTGTACTTCAGAAAGTTTAAATTCCAAGCAACCAACAAGGCAATGCAATATTCAAAGAGAAGTTAACCCTTTGCACTCGCTTTTTTCTCAGTTCCTTTATTCTACTCGGGATTTAATTTTTTAAATACCCCAGAATAATAAATACTGGAGTTTCTTTTCATACAAACTTATTGATTTGGATTTTTTTTTTTTTTACATTTCAAATTATTGATACATTCAAAGAGTAACTTTAATCTCTATCATTTTTCATGGTGTGAGCTGCTACCGATGCTAACCGGGTCGAGTCACACTCGACACCCTAGTGCAAAGGGTTTAAAATGTGGATTCTTTCAGTAACCTGCATCTGTCCCATTGACCCGACTGTTGCAATTTCAAGTAAATATTTTACTGCGCAAACTCAGCAGTGGAAATCCACACTCCTGGGTGTGTTATCTGGGGAGGTGTATAACACAAGCAGCGACAATTTTACCAGGTCCCTGTAACCCTTCGTTATAGAGCCAGTGTCCCATAGTCAACCAGCCTCATTCCGCCGTGCCCCGCACAGTGTGACTTGCCCGGGCAGGAAGGCGTGAGGCCGAGCCCGCCCTGAAAGCTATTTCAAGCACAGACCTTGTCCCTGCTAAACCTCGTTGGCCGTAACAAGTCAGCTCGAAGGAACCCACAAACAGAATGCCTCTGAAATTAGTGCATTTTTTTTTTAGAAGATCCCACTGAAAATGCTGAGCCACCGTTGCTCAAAGACGAAATAGGGGGGGAGGGGGCTCCCTGGCTGCGTCACCAAGGAATGTCGCGGTCGGCAGATGCACCCCGTCCTCCACTCGTGGGCCTGTTACCAGGGGCCAGAACAACGGGGACCTGAGGAGTCCCCTGGACCTCTCCTTCCCCCAGGGCTCCTGAGCTGGAGGCCTGGAGATGCTATTGCATGGCATCCCCAGGATTCCTGGGCTTCTGCTAAAGGGATGCATGAGACGAAAGCAAACTGTGCCCCCCCTTTCTCCTCCTCAATCCTCCTGTCTCCCAACATGTTTGCTCTTTGGCAAAACCTAGAAGAAGTGAACCCCCAAAAAAGCAGCCTGCAGAGCGAGAGGCCCCGAAAAACAAGGCTTGGAAGAAAGTGTGGTGGTCGTACAGTTGTTGTCCACCAGGTGGCGCCTTTGCAGTAGTACATCCAAGGACGCTGTCCCTGGGGCATCCTTGCCTGCATGTTTGCAATGAGGATCCAGCTGCAATGCCCAGCTCCACCTGGGGCAAACACGGCACCCGGGGCCTGAGTGCACACGGGCGTTCCCTGGGGTGCACTGTCAGCATAACAGGACAAAAACGCCCTGGCGTTTCCTGGGACGGTTCTTTGAAGAGCACCAGAAGAGAGGTGAGGAGCATGGCAGAGACCACGCTGAGACTGGAAGTCCCTGCCCACGTTTCGCCGAACTGTGGACCATGTCATAGGAAGCCGGGACAGAAACAAGAGGCATAACCACAGCTCTTTGGCAAGGTCACAGACCGGCGCCGGTTCTCACTCTGCAGAAATGCAAGACCCCCCTCCTCCTCGGGCGGAACAGGCCAGCGGCAGGCAGGCCACAGCGGGCGGAGCTCTTGCCGGCCAGAAATGCCACCGAAGGCTGCTCTCGCAGGGTAGGTGGAGGGTGCGACTCGCTGTCCCCATCCCCGACCCTGCCTTGCTCTCTGAGGCTTCCTTGCAGAGGGGCTGAGTCTGCCCTCCCAGACCCCCAAGTGAAGAATGAAGATATCTGTCCTAAGAGTCCCCCAGAAAGTCCTAGAAATGAGTTTCTGCTGACTTGGCTCGAGCCATTTGTTTGTGCCTCAGCCATCGCCACAGCCGGAGGGACAAAGGGCTCTGGCCGGCCAGGTCCAGCCGCCTAAATCCCAGGAATGAGATTGCGTGTCTGGGGAGGGAACGGGAGTGGGGGTTCTCACCCAGCAGGCCACGAATGCCGAGAAAGCCCGGCCGGCGCCCGGCCACGGCAGACCCCAGCCCTACACTTCTCCACGGTGACATTGCGCTGGGCTCTGATTCGCATGCGGGCAGGTGGAGCCCCAGAGCGGCAGCCCCTCCTTGCTGTGAAACTCACCGCTGCTTTTCGTTTATTCGCAGTGACAGCTGCTTCCTTCCACTTACCCCGTTAGAAATGCCAACCCGGCAGCACGGAGTGGTTGTAAGTTTGCACAACTGTCACGGAAGCAATTTGAGTAAAGATAAATAAACCAAGTGAAGGACGTACTTAACTCAGATGCAGAATCTGTGCCAAAGAAACTGTAAAATTTGAAAGAAAAAGGCAGCCATCTAGTGGCTTTGTCCTGTTATACTGCTGCTAAAAAAAAGTCAAATGAAAGGATGTGGGAATACAACTCTATTTAAGGGAAAAATTATTTTATTGGTGAGAGGAGATGGAATGACTAAGGAATTGCATGTTTTGCTCCCTAAAATACAACAAAAACTGTATTACTAGGAAATAAAATAAAATGGATATAAAAGAGGAGCCTCACATTTTTAATCTTAAATTTAAAGAAATAACATTTTTGTTAAAGTGTAACGGAAGTTTGTAAGCTTTCTAAATTCAATCTCTATGCTTCATTTTTTTTTTTTTTTTTGAGACAGAATCTCGCTTTGTTGCCCAGGCTAGAGTGAGTGCCGTGGTGTCAGCCTAGCTCACAGCAACCTCAGACTCCTGGGCTCAAGCGATCCTCCTGCCTCAGCCTCCCCAGTAGCTGGGACTACAGGCATGCGCCACCATGCCCGGCTAATTTTTTCTATATATATTAGTTGGCCAATTAATTTTTCTATTTTTAGTAGAGACGGGGGGTCTCACTCTTGCTCAGGCTGGTTTCGAACTCCTGACCTCAAGCAATCCACCTGCCTCGGCCTCCCAGAGTGCAAAGATTACAGGTATGAGCCACCGTGCCTGGCCTGTTTCATTTTCTTGATTTCTCAATTTCTAAACTCGTGGTTTCAGAACTTTAACTTCTTCTCAACTGTCAGTTCTTGAACCCACCTCCTGTTAGACCGTCAAGAAGCTGTTCGTGGACCATGTTGATGAGCTCAGGTCTAGGGCAGCCCTTAGCCGTGACAAGAGCATGACCACACTGGTGGGAGCTTTATTCCTAGACTCTGGTGGGCTCACTTTCATGAATGTTACACATTTATACATTTGTGTTTTGTATGGAGACCAGGTCGAGGGAATGAAAATTAATCAAAACGTTGAAACCCAATTTCATTTCACAGAGTGATTACTCATGAACAAGCAATTGGATCCTAACCAGGTTTTTCAATTAAGTAAATTTATCTATAAATCCACTGCCTGTTGATTTGCAAGCTAGAACTTTCCAACGCAATGAATGAACTCTGTGGGAACTCATCGAGGAGATCACGGGGCAATTAGTCAGATTACCAATTAGTTGATCACCAAATCAATTATAGTGACAACCAAGACAGCCCGATGAACTAGGTTCATTGAGGACATATCTTATTTTTTTCTCTGAATGTTAGGTTCAATATTCCTATCGTTCACAAAACATCACCATAATTTGTTTCTTTGGGTTACTTGAAACTGTCTCTAACCATTAATTTCAAATTTAAGTATTTATTAAAGAAGAAACATTTTATTTTTTAATTAATACTGTGAAGAAACAACAGGTTATAAACTGTTGTGCACTGTTCTTATATATTGTGAAATAGCATTTTTCTTTACTAAGGAGTAAACCCTTTAAAAATGTGTTAGGAGTAAGTTAGAAGATTGTTAAAATGACTATTATTGTTAGAATGGTAAATGGTCATATCAGCTTTAAAGCCTTTAAACTACCATTTATTCAGTTCCTATTATTATACTGCACTAAATACTTTAAATATTCTATGAGTTGGGGCATATTATCCCTATTTTACAAAAAAAAAAAAACAAAACCCTAAAATGTAAAGAATTTAGGTATAGTCCCTAAGGTCAAATAGTTCCAACGTAGAGAAGCTGAGATCCAAACCCAAATTTTTCTGACTACAAAACTTTATTTAATACAACTACTTCCTCTCAATTTAAAGAATCATACTGGGCAATTTGGTAGGAATTATATTGTATGCATATTATAAAAAAAAAATAGTAGAGGAAGAAGTCTTATGGGAACCAAGGCCAAATGAATGATTTCAGGGGTGAAGACAGAGAGCATCTTGTACCTGCTTTTCTGTCCTGAAGCATGCAAGGGGGAGGGGGGGAAGAGGAGGGAGGAGCAGAGGGAAAAGAAGAAAAAGACAGACAGAGACAGAGATGGAGATTGAGAAGTGGAATGTTATTCTCTCTCCTGCAAAGCAAAGGGTATACAGTCGGGGAAATCGATCCACGCTCACATTTTCAGGGATTGGCAAGAACAGTCAGCAACAGCCAACTAGAACCGGTGCCAGGAATAATGGCACTGTTGGGGCTCGGAAAACGACACCCCAAGATATGGGGCTTTGACCTGATGAACTAAAGTAGCAGCCTCAAGGTACCTCTGACCTTTCCCATGCCCTGGCACCCCCAACCCTGCATCTCTCAGCGCCCCCCCCCCCCCCCCGTTTCTGCCAAAGCACAGGATGAGACCGATCGCTGGCCATTCCCTCATCTGCTTTCAGACTGGACCCAACAAGGAGAACCAAGCTGCCTTCCATCCCTTCCCTGAAATCTCATTATCCATGTAAGAAAAGAAGACAGAGAAATGCAACCACATCTGGATGGAGTTTTCCACAAGATAGCATCTGTCTCTCCGGCTCGGTGAATTTTCAAAGAGAATCATTCACGAGATAATCTCTGCCTACCGGGCCCACTCATCTCTCCAAAAATCATTGGCTCCCAAACCCCATCTCTCCTTGCCCTGTGAAGAAAGGTATTGACCATTGATAAGATTGGCCATCTGCTCATATCGGCACATGTAGTTTGCCCCATGGTCATGATAAGAGGTATTGAAGGAGTTTTCCTGTTTTCTTCTTTCCTTTCCTTTCCTTTCCTTTCCTTTCCTTTCCTTTCCTTTCCTTTCCTTTCCTTTCCTTTCCTTTCCTTTCCTTTCCTTTCCTTTCCTTTCCTTTCCTTTCCTTTCCTTTCCTTTCCTTTCCTTTCCTTTCCTTTCTTTTTTTTTGAGACAGAGTCTCACTCTGTTGCCCAGGCTGGAGTGCTGTGGCGTCAGCCTAGCTCACAGTAACCTCCAACTCCTGGGCTCAAGCGATCCTCCTGCCTCAGCCTCCCGAGTGGCTGGGACTACAGGCATGCTCCTCCACCATGCCCGGCTAATTTTTTCTATTTTTGTAGAGACACGGGGGTCTCACTCTTGCTCAGGCTGGTCTCAAACTCCTGAGCTCAAACAATCCACCTGCCTCGGCCTCCCGGAGTGCTAGGATGACAGGCGTGAGCCACCGTGCCCAGCCCTGTTTGTTTCTTAGAATCTGCTAAATCGAGGGGAGGGACAGGGTGAGAAGAGGTTGGTCACTGTACCAGAGTGCATGTCCCATGTCAGGGGGGCTGAGCAGGCCCTTGGAGGGGATTCTGAAGACCTCACAACTCTCCCTTCCACTTGGGGTATCAGCAGAGCCCCCCAGCACAGCCGGGGCCCTTCTCAGTCCCTGGGCTTGGCTGGAGCCCCAAGGCAGAGAGGGAAGGCTGAGAACTCAAACATAAAACCACTTCGTGATTGGACAGAGCTCAGGCCTTCCCCACTTGGTGTCTCTAAACTCAGCTATCCCTACGACCGTTACATTGCACACAGGACTCGGTTTCCTCTTCCCACTGTAGTCCACCTGCGGGGGCATAATAAGACCAAGTTCTTGCCCACTGGGACTCTTTCTTTGGCACCAATGTGTTTGGCTTCTAACCCAAAAGAGTCTCGGGGTTGCCCCAAGAAGGATGTTTCAACATTACTCATAGAGCTGTCATTGTAACGATTGGAATGTTGGGAGGTGTGTTAAAATGTATCTACTTTCATGATGTCCCTTGCCTGAACCAGAAAAGTATCAATTGAGAAGTCACAAAACCAGTCCCCCTGCCCCCCAGCCCCCATGAGCTTTCTACCTTATAAATATGCCATTGCCCCTGGCTGGCTTCCCCTGGAAAGGAATTTCACTAATGAATATTTATCTCCCTGCCATAAACAATAATGCATAAAAACAGTGCATAAATGCTATCCTGGGCATTCTTTTTCCCCCATTCTTTTCCTTCCCCCCTCATACACACCCATTTGTTCTTTCTGTAACCGACAGGTAGTTGTTTCAAAGCTCCAAAAAAGTGATGTCTGAAAATTAAATTATAATATTCATATCCTTCTTTCTATTTCTGGCATATCAAAATTCCTCCTGCACACAAATAAGCTAAAATATTGTAGAAGGTTTTGTTGAAAATACCAACCGTTTGCAATAAAACCTTCACATTTTAACCCATGCAGTAATGATTTTGACCACTAAATGAAACTGAAGAAAGAAATAGAGGGGGAAAAACCCTTAAAAAAAATTAATGAATTGATATCCATAGACTACCTCTTCTTAGGGATATAAATTGGACATTTTGATTCTAAAACCTCCATAAAACATTAGTAAGACATTGTGTTTTACACACAGCTAAATATTTTATACTTAAAGGTTCTTCTATTTCATAAAAAAAGATGTTTAACATTCTGGTAGGCAGAATAACGCCCCCAAACACATCTTTGTTCTAATCCTAGAAACTGTGACTGTGTTATGATGAGGGGCATGGTGGAATTAAGGTTGCTAATGAGATAGCCTTAAAATAAGATTATCCTGGGTCCTGGGTGGGGGCAATATAATTACAGTGGTCCTTCAATAGAGAAGAGGGAGGCAGAAGTATCAGGTCCAGAGAAATGGGGTCAGGATGCAGACTTGCCCAGCCACTGCCGGCTCTGAGGATGGAAGGTGGGGCATGGTCCAGAGACGGGGCAACCCCTAGAAGCTGGAAGAGGCAAGGGAATAGATTCTCCCCTGGAGATTCCAGTAGGAAATCAACACTGTGGACACCTTGATTTTAGCCCAGTGAAACCCAGGTGGGCTTCTGGCCTCCAGAACAATAAGATATTAATAACAAATCTGTGTTGTTTTAACCTACCGAATTTCTAGTAATTTGTTACCGTTGCAATCGGGACTCACACACACAGGTCATGCTGCCGGAAACTCACCGTTTTTCGAAAGGTTTCATCTGTCTCTTTCTCCTGAGCTAGGATTTTGTGATAGGATCTTCGCCCCTGCAGAGCGTGTTAGACTGTGAAATAATTTTCCATTTATTTTTCTATAATCTATGCTAGACCAAGGGTTCCATGCATGTAGGGACCATGTGTTTAATCTCTGCCTGAAGTACTAGTCCCCGAAACTTTCATCTGAAACTTAGCAGCAGCAAAATATGTAAACTACACGGGGAGCTTAATAAATATTTACGCAATCAAAGAGTGATTACCATGAATCTATCTGCACTCTTATTTTGGAACCAACGATCAAAGAAAGCATCCTAAAATGTTACAACTGTCACACAATGGCTTGCCACATAAAGAACCTAATAATCCCTGGCCGGAAGACAGAAATAGGGTCAAATAGGGAACCTAAAACTTAATAGCACTGTTTTGTAACCAACTGAGTCAACTTTGGCCACTTCTACAGGCTTTCAACTCAGTTCACAATGGAAACAGTAACATTCTGAGTCTCTAACAGTGAAAAAGTCTGTTACTTTTTAACAGTAAAAGTCTAAACATGTGAAACAAATTTTGTCTTTGTAAATTCCCAGCCTTTGCTTTTCTTTTCCACTTGACCGTTTGCATTTGGTGGTGGTACCCTTTTGCCACTTCCTCAGACACTTTGCCAGATCTTTTCCTTTTCCTCGGAGCATCCTTCACTCTTAATGTGAATTTAAGTAGATGGATATTTGCATTTTAAGCATTTTGCTCAATTTGGAACACATGATTATTTTCTCCAGTTAAAGTATTTCAGGCGTCAGCAGACGTGTAATAAGGAAGAAACACGTGCTAAGGCAGGCAGAGATCCCTTCCCTGTCTAAACTCCTACCCAAACATTTTGCTTTGAGTTGGGGGGTCCCATCTAATAATGATTTATTTTGAGGCCATTCTAATCTCGAGAACTTTTTTCTGTTACAGAAAGCAGAAACAAAGTTCGAACCATGAGTTTTAAAAGCATGAGTGAGAAAAGTAAACATGATTTCGAGAAGAAATAGAAGATGGTATCACCGTGGCCTTGGGGAGGTAGAGGGGGATTTGAAGCAGCAATTCGATTTTCTCCCATGGACATTACAACATGGCGTTTGTTCTCGGGTGACCTACATATATGTAGGGCGTCTACTTCTGTCTTCTCTCTTCTTCCTTTAGCCTCTTTTCTCCTCTGTGCCAATGTCATGCTGTCTTATTTATGATAGCTTTATAGGACTTAATATGCCTTTTAAAATGAGTCTATAATAAGAAGGCTTGCCTTAATAGCTGGTGGAATAAGTCTTCCACATTGACTTGCCTGTTCTAGAATCTTTCCTCCTCCTTATGTATTTTGGGATCACCTAATCTGTTGGGATTTTTACTGGAATTGTGTTGCATTTTTGGAGAGTACTGACGTCTTTATCACACTGAGTTTGCTATCTATGAACATAGAATGTTTTGCCATTTATTTAGGATTTTGTAAATGTCTTTCACTAAAGTGTTATGCTAAGATCACATTTGAAATCTCCTTTGGATTTTTCCCATTCAAAAGGGAGGATTTTTTTCCCCCACTCAAGTGAGAGTTCAGCTTGCATCTAGCATCTAGTTACTCCTGCAGCTGCTACCTAATTTATAGTCTATGTTTGTATATATGAAAAATGATATATATTAGTAGTAGTAGTATCTGCATAGCATTTAAGTATACGAATGTGTTACATTTAGTTTAAGAAAACTCCTCCTGATAGACTTTTATGTTGTTCTATATTTGTTGTAGTAAAAAAAAAAATGCTATAGGGAACATTTATTTATACATCCTTGTGGCCTTGTAAGAATGTAACTGTAGGATCAATTTCATGAACTGAGATTTCTAGTGAAAAAGTATATGTATTTAAAATCTGTATAAATAATGCTAAAGTGCTTTTAAAAAGGCAAACATAAAATATGTAGTGTTACACAGGACTCAGAGTATGAAAATACTTGATCACCACAACTTCACAAACCTCACTAGCCTTTGTTTTATGAAGCAGTTACATCTGATAGATAAAACAATAAAAATCCCATTGTTACTGTACCCTTTTTAAAAGTTATGAGTAATCGTGGCCTTTAAAAAGAAACATACGTGTATATATAATTTCTTAGAGTTTAAAAAAATTATTAAGAATATTAGCCAAGAGGAATCTTATCATCTTACATTTTCTAAAACAACTTAAAACACCCCAAATTAAACTAAACTTAGGGGAAGAGCTGATTTCCATCAAAAGCAGATATCACGGAACATAGCTATAGAAGCAGAAATGAAATCAAAATCAGCCAAACCAATTTGAGTTTCTTAATGGGTCACTTTAAACAGGTGGAAGATAAATTGAAGGCTAAGGTCAGTGCCGTGGTCAATGTCACAAGACCCAAGATAATAAAACTACGGAATTCTAGGGTCAAAAGTAAACTTGAAGAAACTCTGGTCTCCTCTCTTTTTGCAGGTGAGCCCAGTTTTTACAAATTAAACAGAAAGAATGTTTTATTCAAGTTTATCAGTAGCAACATTCAGTGGTTGGCAAATAGGTGACACAATAACTATTTGTGGAGTGAAGAAGGAAAGAAAGAAAGAAAGAAAGAAAGAAAGAAAGAAAGAAAGAAAGAAAGAAAGAAAGAAAGAAAACAAGTGAGTAGTGCTAGGATTGGAAGCTAGGTTTTCTGAGAACTATGAAAATGTTTTTTCTTATACTGCATTATCAGTACTGAGTTTGCCAACATTTTATACATTTCTATAATCCTAAATTTGGAGGCACTGAGCTAATACCTTATTTTTAGTTACCAACAATCACCACTTGGGGTTTATGATAGATTGAGAAATAAGGGATTTCCAAAAGTATGTATTATGTCAATGCAATGCAATCCTGGAAAACACCACGTTTGGTTTAATCACTTTCTTATTTTTCTTTCAGAGGCAGAAGGGCCTTGACTTCTCTGTATTTGTTTGCCAGGGCTGCGGTAACAGAAGTGCCCAAAACTGGGCGACTCAGAGCAACAGAGGTTATTGTCTCACAGCTCTGGAGGCTGAAAGCCCGAGACCCAGGTGTCTGCAGGATTGGTTCCTCCCGAGGCTCTGAGACAGAGTCTGCTCCACGCCCCTTCCCCAGCTTTTGGTAATTTGCTGGCAATCCTGGAGTTCCTTGGCTTGTAGAAGTACCACCAGGATCCTGGGATTTCTGCCTTAATCTTCACACTGTTTGTGTCTGTATATATGCTGTTGAGTCCACAGTTTCCCTTTCTATAAGGACGATAGTCATATTGGAGTAGCACCCACCCTCCTGACCTCATCTCCGCTTGACTATCTTTATGAAGACCCTGTCTCCAAGTAAGTCGCTTTCTGAGGGATCGGGGGTTAAGACTCCAACATGTCTTTTGGGGGGGACACAATTCAACCTCTGACACCCCAATACTCACTCGATTGCCCTTCTAAGTCTCAGTTACAATCTATTCTGATTTTTTTAAAAAAAAAACTCACTTGCTAATCCTACTAGAACAATGGGTTTCACTGTAGCACGGGACATGTTTTTGTAACATGGCAAAGTACACATAGACAGTTTCCGATTTTTCATTTCTACAATTATTTGTCTTAACATAAACTGAGACTACCATGTAAGTGTTAAAATTAGGTTGAATACTACTCAAAATAATTATTGATACTTGCTTGTTGTTTGTGTATATGTTTAAGTTTATCCATCCGTGAGATTGTATCCTATGAGAACACACTTGTAATTATTGGATTTATGTAGCATCTGTTCTTCAAAGCAACACAAATACTATAACCTACCAGTGCCTCAGTTTCCCCGCACACTCACAATTAGGTTAATAACACACAACTGTCTCCCCCAAGATCACAGAGATGTTGTGATGACTCATCCGCTAGGAGCAGGTCATTTGCCCACCAGAGAGCCCTGTTGGAGCCCTCACCTGCACAGCCCCGCCCACGACCACGCCCACACACCTGCACAGCCCCGCCCACCACTTGCATAGCCCCGTGACCACGCCCACATCACTCCCGAACAGCTCCGCCCTGACCACGCCCACATCGCACCTGCACAGCCTCGCCCTCATCTGCACAGCCCCGCCCCTCCATGCTGGGCCTCACCCCTCGCCTGAGCACGCCCCGCAACCCTGCGGCCCCGCCTGCCATCCGTCCACATCCCGCAGCAAGCCGGGCGCCCCCATTTCCGCACTACGCCCCGCCCCTCGCCTCGCCCCGCCCCTTTCGGCACGCCGGCCCCGCCCCTCCTGCCCTCCGCCCTCGAGGCCCGCCCCGACGCAGCGGGGCCCCGCCCATTTCCTCTCCAGCCTATCGGAGAGGTCGTCGCCATGGCGCTGACCAATGGGAGTCGCGGCCGACGCGCCCCGGCCGGCGCCGCGCGTGACGTTAAATGCTGCGCCAGCCCAGCCGCGCGCAGGTCACACGCCATGTGGCGCTGCGGTTCCCTGAGGGCGCTGGGCCCGCTGCGGAGGCTGAGAGGCGGGTGAGGAGGCGCGGAGGTGCGGCGGGCGGTCGGCGTCGGGGTCCCGCCTGTCCCCGCGCCCGGGCTCCTTCCCGGGTGCCCCCGAGTGCCGCCCCTGCCCGGGCGGGAGAAGCGGGGAGGTGCTCGACCCCGGTCTGCTCCCCTTTCCTTGTGCCCCGAGGCTGAGCCCTGCACGGACCCGAGGCCGCCGCGCTCGGTAGAACCGTAGGCGGCGGGAGTTGAGCTTTTTCTGATGCCTCAATTTATGGGGTAAAGATGGGGGGAAATGTCTGGTTGCCAGGCTGATCCCCCAAACCTTACCTGATGGGCGGTGCAGTTCAGGACTGTAATTGCAGGCGGGGGAACACGGGTGTCAGTCAGTGTTGGGGTGTCAGTCAGTGTTGGGGTGTCAGTCAGTGTTGGGGTGTCACTCAGTGTTGGGGCGCCTTATGGAGCGTTTCAATTTGGCAGCGGAAACGTCCATCACGTGTGTTGCAGGTTGCCAGAAAGTATCTTTGGTGGGCGGGGCTCCTATTTCCTCTCAGCGTGTTCATAACATTGTTTTCTTGATGATAAATGACTTCTTAAAAAGCCCTCTAGGCCGGGCGCTGTGGCTCACGCCTGTAATCCTAGCTCTTGGGAGGCCGAGGCGGGCGGATTGCTCGAGGTCAGGAGTTCAAAACCAGCCTGAGCAAGAGCGAGACCCCGTCTCTACTATAAATAGAAAGAAATTAATTGGCCAACTGATATATATATAAAAAAAATTAGCCGGGCATGGTGGCACATGCCTGTAGTCCCAGCTACTCGGGAGGCTGAGGCAGAAGGATCACTCAAGCCCAGGAGATTGAGGTTGCTGTGAGCTAGGCTGACGCCATGGCACTCACTCTAGCCTGGACAACAAAGTGAGACTCTGTCTCAAAAAAAAAAAAAAAGCCCTCTATCCCGCAATTCTAGGATTTGCTTAATCAGTAAGGAAGTATTGGTCCATTATAGGGAATCTCCATAATGTTGCCAATGCCCCGAGTCGGTGTGTTTTTGTTTTTTTCCTGTATTTGTCACCTTTGAAAGAAATAGGAAGGCTGTGTGAAAGTATCCAGCCATGGAATATGAAAAATAGAGACGTTTGTCACATTAACAGTAGCTGGATACTTTCTGGACAGCCCTGGTACTTCTGTGAGATACAGTGTCGATGTAGAAAACCCCATAAAACATATGATACAGTTTGAGGTAATAATTATTAAAAAAAAAAAGTAGTGTCACCATTACCAGGTTTAAGATTGCCCCTGATTGTAACTCTATCCGCCCCTCCCCTTTAATCACTTACCTGACTTAAGTTATCATTCACCTGACAGTAATTATTTCCTTGCTTTTTTTTTCCTTATATTTTTACCACCTGTATACACTCTTACCTGTTTAGAATAATAACGTATCTGTGCTTTGTATTGTTTTTGTTTGTTCAACTAGTTATGTGACCCACATCTTTGTTACATATGGTTGTAGTTCTTTCATTTTGTTGGTAATTTTATGCTATTGAGCGAATAGTCCATGTTTATCCGTTCTCTGTTGCTGGCCCTTTGGTTGAGTTTGGGACTGTTAGGATTAGTGCCGGCATTCTTTGTCCTCCTGTGCTGGTGCACAGGTGCAAGGCCCGTAGGATCTTGGCATAAAGGGGAATGAATCTCTAATCTTCAACTTTGCTTATTAATGATGAATGCTTTTCCAAAGTTTTTTGAGTTGCTCTTCCTGGTAGCAGTGTATAAAGAGTTCCTGGTCATATCAGGCTTTTATTTTTCACCAGTTTGGTAGGTATGTAATGGGATTTTGTAGTAGTTTGAGTTTCTTGGTAAACTGTGAAAATCTGTGAGGATTCTGTGGATGCAAAGGAGCCATGTTGACATGAGAGCTGTTTTTTATGCAAGGGAAATTTGTATCTTTTGTGAACATGTACAAATGAGAGCTTTTAAACATTTAACTATTGATATTATGAAGCTTTCTCTGAGTTGAGATAAAAGATTGTTAAAATGGGCAGAAGTTAATTTTCTGGACTGTGCGAGATTTTGGAAGATGCAAGATTCAGCGTGTGTTTAGTTATTTTATTATGTTTTCATTCCGTTGCTCAGTTATGTTATCCGAGCAGTTTTCCTGCGGATCATCTAACTTGGATGACTTTTCTTCAATACAGCAATACACGCCACAAAGTACGGAGGTGGAGCAGTAGCCGGGCTTGCGAGAGGGCTCTCCAGTACAAAGTGGGGGAGAAGATCCACGGGTTCACTGTAAACCAGGTACGGGTCCGTCTCGGCACGCTCTTTCCAAACCTGCGTGTGCGCAGGTGTGGCTTCTGCTGGCACGTGAGGTCCTTGGGAGCTGAGACTGGGGGTCTCAGCCTATGTCCCCAGGCCCTAGCACGGCTCCTGTTTCATGGTAGCTGCTCAGCTGAGCAGAGCTTGCAGATGAAGTGGTTCCCAGTCCCTTCTCTGAACCCCTTGAGGCCTGACAGCTTAGAAGGTAGCACTCCCAGCTGGGTCTGTGTAATCAAACACACTCTCGTGTTTCTGCAGCCAAATCTGATGGCTACTCTGCGTGTGGTCCGTAAAGACTCAGTGCTAGGGCACCTACGTCTGTTCAGTCAGGTTTTGCCATCAAATAGTTTGCTCTAACCCTATACAGAATCTTTGTTTTCTGAGCTTGTTTGGGTTTCAGAATTACAGAGAAGAGATCACGGACCTGTATTTACTTAGGTTTATGTTAAAATGGATTCATCTGTTTCTTGTTTTATTGCATAAACGTTTCATAATGCACTTTTATTTAATAAAATAACCAAAAACTATGTAGTTCGGGTATTTGGCTGGCCGGTGGCTTTGTGGCGGGTGCGAGGCTGTAGCACACAGCTTATGATCTGGAAGGACTCACACGCAGCTGCAGCTGCAGGCCCGGCGTGATGAGCGTCACAGAAGTGCCGAGGGGGTGGGGGAGGAGCTTGTGGAGGCCGTGGCATTGAGAAAGGGGGCAGGCTGTCCTTCGCCAGGCCAGGGCAGTGCCGGGGGGCTTTCAGGCAAGGTCCAGGCACGGTGAGTCACGAAGGCAGAGTGGGAGCATTTGTAAAGTCCCCCCGAAGGCCACTCGGATTAGTCTGGGTTCATGATGCAAGTTACTGTTAATAGGGCCTTTTCCAGAGTGGTGGGTTGTTTTCCATTATTTATAAAATTGCATGGAAACTTACTTTGTGATAAACCATGATTCTTGTTTGAGGAATAGTTACCGTGAAAGCTGTTTCTAGGCAGACATCTCTCTGTGTCTACTGATTTTAAATACCTTGATCATCTATTACAAAGCACAGTCAACTTGGAAACGTGAATAATTTAACAGCTGTAAATTATGCAGGCATTAGCAGACCGCTTTATGTATGTGATTTATGTGACAAGGCCACTAGATGTGTGACTTAGAAAATACCAGCAAACAGCAAGTGCTCGAAAGAATGTGTACATTCTCATCAGCCTTTCTTAGGTCATGACTTCTCGTTTGTGGGATGAGAGATTTGGATAAGATGGTTCTGTCCTTTTCAGCTCCAAACTGCTGGCTTCCTGGTGGCACTAATTTAAGGCAGAAAAGCCAATTCTCTCTCAGTGTATTTAGGATAATCGTTTTGAATGTTGTTCTAAGTTTAGCTGCTTACTCTGTTCTCAACTCAGGTGACGTCTGTTCCAGAACTGTTCCTTACCGCAGTGAAGCTGAGCCATGACAACACGGGAGCAAGGTACCTGCACCTGGCCAGAGAAGACACGAATAACCTGTTCAGGTATGGGCGCATTGCAGGGGCGTGGTCTAGAGTGTTTATGTTAGGACAGCTACCGTACGTGAAGCAGTTTAAAATCATACCTCTTGAATGTTATATTTTTATTGACAGAGCCATCCTGAAAACGTCAGGAAAAGACTACATGAGTTTATATCTTCATCTAAATATAGCACATCATCGTTTTACAGTCTGAATCAGTAATTTCATACATTTCAGTTAGAAGACGTTTTGTTTAGACATTGTGATAAAATGATTGTTTCTAATCGTCCCTCGAGGCACCATATCGGCCAGTACTAAGGTTAACCTTTCCCCCGTCCGTGTCTCTTTGCCGCAGTGTGCAGTTCCGCACGACGCCGATGGACAGCACGGGGGTCCCGCACATTCTGGAGCACACGGTCCTCTGTGGCTCTCAGAAGTACCCGTGTAGAGACCCTTTCTTCAAAATGCTGAACAGGTCATTGTCCACCTTCATGAACGCCTTCACAGGTGAGGCGTCCCGGGCCGGAATCACTGTTGGGTTTGCGAGGCACACCCGCTGGGGTTCAGTTGGTTTCTCAGAAAAAAAGAGGGTATTTGACAATTAATGCACTAGAGTAACTTTTACCAGTCTCTAGTCTAGTTGAAAGAGATCAGAAGTTTGATCCTTTAAGCAAATCACATCTTAGTTAGATTATAAAAAGTGAAGTTTTAGGAAAAAGGTATTTGAGGTTTTTTTCTAGCAAGGGTCAGAAGAGTTTTGGGAATACTGCAGTAGCATGGGGCCTCACGAGTGTGGGCCTCGTGCGTCTGGGGAGAATGCGCAGCCGGTGGTGTGAACGCAGCCTGCTGGGAAGGAGGGAACCCAAGGAGCAGCAGGTCAGACCGGTGCGCTCAGGGAATGAGCTGGTCTTTCCTGGCGTGTGGAAGCCTCCAGAGGCACTTGGGCCACACAGGTGTTCGCTGAAGAATTAGCTCAGGTGCCTCTTGGGTGCCAACCCTGAGTTGGGTCTGGGCAAGGTGGGACTCGGGGGACGGGCCGGGAGAGTGGCGAGGTAGGTCCCAGAGCGCGGATCGCTGCCGACTCTCTGTGGCCAGCTAGCACTCACTGTTGCAGGGAAATGAGGCTTGAAAGTAAGTTGATTTCAGTAGGAATCTGTTGTATTGTAAAATTTCTCTTTTCCTTCGTACCCAGCCAGTGACTACACTCTGTATCCGTTTTCCACACAAAATCCCAGGGATTTCCAGAACCTGCTGTCCGTGTACTTGGATGCGGTCTTTTTCCCACGCTTGCGGGAACTGGATTTCTGGTACGTAGTGGTTCAACTACCTGATTCAGGCTCAGTATTGGAATTGCTGTCATCTGATAATGGTTTGTCATCGTTTAGGCAGGAAGGATGGCGACTCGAACACGAGAATCCGAGTGACCCCCAGAGCCCCCTGATCTTCAAAGGAGTTGTCTTTAATGAGATGAAGGGAGTGTTTGTAAGTTTTCTTCCTCTTTCATATTGTGTTAAACTTACCTGTGTAAAATATTGAAATACAGTTGCACTGGAAAGATAGTTGGCATTCAGTTGTTCCATTAAATGTTCCCATCTGAGGTCACGACTCCTCAAGTTAGCGGGGCTCAGCATGTGAGTCGAAGCCACGGGGACAGCGAGGCCAGGCTGCTGTTGGTCCCTGAACCTCTGCCCAACAGCTCTCAGACGGTGCCTGGGGACAGCCGGGTGTGGGCGTTTGACCTGCAGCAGGTCTTCGAGATACAGAGTGCTTTCGTAGTACTAAGACATTGTTGTCGCCACTCACTGCTGCCCGGGGGTGTGGTGGGCTTTCCCAGAGGCCGCGGGGCGGGGCGAGCCATCCTCGGCACACTAGGCAGGGAAGCAGGCGGAGGGCGCCGCCTCTGCTACGGAGCTGGACGCTAAAGAGGGTTGCGGAAAATGCACAGCAGGACCACTCTTGTCAGTAATTGTGTTTTGTTACGAAAAGTATTTTTCAAAAAAATATTTATGGTGATGTGTAATGATGGGTCAAGTTAACAAATGAAAATTATCTTTAAAATGTCTCAGCATTACTTTAGAATATAGCAAAATTATATGAATATATGTACACACACACACATAAAAATACATACAGAATCAAAAAACCACACACAATCAGGTTTGAGGACCTCATCAATTTTTGGGAATCTAGAGGGGTCTTGAGAACGTTTTTCCTTTTTTGAGGACTGCTGTCCTGGGCCAGTGTGCTCAAGTCCCATCGTGACTTTGAAGACCTCCTGGTCTGTCCGGCGTGTCTACCGTGTGTGGGGCGAACCATACACACAGTGCTGCTCCCTGGTTCCTCCCTCCCGTTTCTAATCCTTACTTAATTTGGGTGTCATTTCTTCCAAGACACTCTCCTGATACTAAGTGAGGTGACAGCTTCTCCCTGCGTCTGGCGGACAGGAGGAGGCCCCTGCCCTGGCCTTACCTGTACAGCCGCTACTCACCCAGTGCACGTTGGAAAGCACATGTTTCTGCCCATCCGAGAGAGCCAGTCCTTGGGTCCCCTGCACAGGTTATGATTAAATTGAAGGCCACGTTTATAATGGTACCTGCACGGGTGGCCTTGTTTGCCATTAAACAGTTTAATTTGCAAGGTGTTAATAGGCATGTGCTCCAGAATGTGACTAATTTGATGTATTGTAACTGTGTATGTATGTTATTTTACACATACATATTTTATTTACTTGTTTTCTGTTCATTTCAAGACAGACAACGAGAGGATATTCTCACAGCACCTTCAGAACAGACTGCTTCCTGACCACACGTACTCGGTGGTCTCCGGCGGCGATCCCTTGTGCATCCCGGAGCTCACCTGGGCACAGCTGAAGCAGTTCCACGCCACTCACTATCACCCGAGTAATGCTAGGTAATGCTCATTTTAAAAGTTTAGTAGTGGAGTTTTAAGAGTTGATTTGTCTGCATTTTTAAACTAAATGACATGACTTTTTTCACATTTAGCAAAGAAATGTGGGGGGTGCATTCCAAGACTGCTAGTGCATGCCCGAGACCACAGATAGTACTGAATCCTACATACACTGTTTTCCGTATGTACATACCTCCGATAGTGTCATTTATACACTAGGCACACACAGTAAGAGATTAACAACAATAATAAAAAAGTATAACAGTTATATCAATGTAATGGAAGTTATGTAAATGTAGTCTCTCTCTCTCTCTCTCTCTCTCTCTCTCTCTCTCTCTCTCTCAAAACGTTAATATTTTCGGACCTTGGTAACCAGGGGGAGCTGAAACTTTGGAAAGTGAAACCTCAGATGAGGGGGATTACCATGTACTGCATTCCCTCCACTTCATGCAGAAATCCATCACTGTTGATTTCTGATCTTTTAAACTGAAATACACTAATACATTCCCTCAATTTTAGGTTCTTCACTTACGGCAATTTTCCGTTAGACCAGCATCTGGAACAAATTCATGAAGAAGCACTGAGCAAGTTTCAGAAAATTGAACCAAGTACCTCGGTGCCCGCTCAGAAGCCCTGGGATGAGCCCGTGAGTGCCCTGTCGTGTTTTTGTCATACCTGTTCATGTGCTCAGATGTGTGCTAGTAAGAGGGTTTTGAAGTGCTGTTGTGGGCTGTGCAAAATACCTAAGAGCTTTTCAGCCTAAAGAATGGTTATTTGTTTTAAAGGAAGTTAATGAAAAGCATGTCTCGGACCATTTTGTAAATGCAGGTAACCTAGTAGTTAAAACCACCCAGATTCTGTGCGTACTTAAGGCATCATGTCCTTTGCAGAAGGAATTCCAGATAACATGCGGCCCAGATTCCTTTGCTACAGATCCTGCTAAGCAGACGACGGTCAGCGTTAGCTTCCTCTTACCAGAGTAAGTGTATGTGGTTAAAGCTCATATGGGCCGGAAACCAGTGGGAAAATACCCAGATTAGAAGGTTAGGAGGAGAATTCTGCAGTCGAGTGTAAACTAACGTACAGTTAGGATTCAGGAGTCAAGCATGTTTTAAGACTAGAGAACAAAATGTCAGGGTTTTGATGACATCTGAAATGGCTTTGGGGGGAAATCATGTCCAGTAGCCATCTGGAACAAAATGTCAGGGTTTTGATGACATCTGAAATGGCTTTGGGGGGAAATCATGTCCAGTAGCCATCTGGAAAAGAAGTGATTTACTTCCTACTTGCATTTTAAGGCTTCTTTCCTACAGAGACGAGGATGACTGCTTTAGAACGGCAGTCGTTGACTGTTTTGAGGTCATGGGTCCCTTTTGAGTGTGAGAATAATACTATGTATGAACACTCGCCTTGGAAAAATGTACCACGTGCAAAGCTGTGTAGTTCTAGAGATTTCGAGAGTCCAGGTCAGAACGTGCCTGAAGGATGTTCAGGAAAGGAAGGTGCCACTCTGTGCCCTGCCAGCGTGGTCTGCGGCTTGGTGGCCTCACCCATCTCTCTTCCAATTTCTTGTCTCCTTTATGGGGTTGATGTTGTCGCCACGCCACCACTGAAGTAGTATCTGTGAAAGCACGTGACAAGCATTTGATATGCAGTTAAATTTGTTCTGGGACCCAAAAAACCCCCAGTATTTAAAAAAAATTTTGTTTTGCCCATATGATTATTAAAATGTTGAAATGCAGGACTTTTCAGCAAGAGCAAAAGTATTCATTGAATAGTGATTTTAAGTGACTTTGAAAACATATATAAGGGCCAACCATTTTCCCTTCTGTTCCCCTCCTCCCCCCTTCTGTCCTGACGAAGTATCACCGACACGTTTGAGGCCTTCACGTTGAGTCTCCTGTCCTCACTGCTGATTGCGGGGCCCAACTCCCCCTTCTACAAAGCCTTGATCGAATCTGGGCTCGGCACAGACTTTTCCCCTGATGTTGGGTGAGTTCTGTCACTAGGCGAGATCGGTGGCTCTCGGTTGGGAGTGGCTCTGCTGCCCGCATCCCGACACCTGGGGACGATGTCTGGGGCGTTTTGGGGTGTTGTCACTGCAGGGTGGAGGCCGAGGGTGCTGCTGAAGGTCTCACAGCACACAGGACGGCCAGGCCCCGGCAGGGAGCTCTGGACAGTGTCAGGATTCCAGCACCAGCTGTCCGTGGTCCCCGAAAGGACATTTGGCCAAAAAAAAACCAAATACCCAAAAAGAAAGCTCTTCCAAGTTCTTAGAATGTCATACTGTTGCTTGTTTTAACAGTTAGGTCATTAAGTGTTGTTAGAAATCTTCAGATTTTATAAAACTCAGCAGTTTTCTATGTTTAGATTTATTTTGCTACGATTCAAGCGTTTAAACTGTATTGATTTTTTAGAACTATTAAGGGGATGCAGTGCACTCGTGACCAGTTATGTCTGAGAACACTGCGTTACTGGGCTGTGAGTGGAGGGCCCGGAGTTGAAGGTTCTTCGTCCTGATCTTTAAACGCAGAGCGTTGCAAGGGGTGATGAACGAGCGCGGTTCTCGTGCATCATCTCCGTTTTCTCGTTCTAGGTACAACGGCTACACCAGAGAGGCCTACTTCAGTGTCGGCCTGCAGGGAATTGCGGAGCAAGACGTCGAGACTGTCAGGACCCTCATAGACAGAACGGTGGACGGAGTCGTTGAGTAAGCCCGGCCTGCTCTGTTCCTCAGGCGTGAGCCTGCAGCGCCGCTTGGCCCGCGCTCTGTGGGACAGGGTGCATGTATTAGTTCACATTTAGTTGTTCAATTACCTTCGCTACCTTCCTTTTTCTAAAACTTTTATTGCTTTTCAGTGTCTTAGTTCTTCATTGTGTTCTGCAGGAAAGGATTTGAAGATGACCGAATTGAAGCTTTGCTTCATAAACTGGAGATACAAATGAAGCATCAGTCCACCAGCTTTGGACTCACCCTCACGTCGGTATGTGATTCCTCAGCCACTTTGGTTCCTCTTCGGTTTTGGCTTTTTGACCTGTAATTAGTGGTTCTGGACAGCACTGAAAATATGGATTGGTATTGATGGTGCTTTTCATTTGAACCTTGAAAGTTACATTGTTTTGGATCACATATATATAAATTTACTTTTTGGTTAGTTTTTATAATATACTTTTTGGTTTTTTTACTTTCAATAGCTCAATTGGCTTTTTGATATTCTTTTATGGGAAACAGATTTACACAGGATACCTTAAATAAGTAGGAATTTGTGATAACTGGTAATTTGTTGGTAATAATATTTCTAAAAATAATTAAAACCTGTGCTTTTTATTTTGTTAAAACAAAATAGGGTTTTAATGAGTTTGGGGTTTTTTTTTTTTCTCCAACCAATGATTGACTTAATTTTTGTTATCAACGATCATCTGTGGTGTTTTTAAGCGTAGAAGCTAGGATCTTAATAAAATATGGGGCGCTTACTGGGGTGTAGATACACAGTGTGTGTGGTGCGGCCGTGTGAACGCAAAAACCTCTCGTCCCAGCACATAGCCTCCTGCTGGAATCACGACGGAGACCCCGTGGAGCTCCTGCAGTTGGGAGATCTCCTGGTGAAATTCAGGCAGTGCCTGAAGGACAATCCCAAATTTTTGCAAGAAAAAGTAAAACAGTATTTTAAGGTAAGGAAGTTGGGGAATTTCTATAATTTTGGAGTTGAGTTTTATAATGATGAAAAAAATGTTAGGAATGTAATCTATATATATATATATATAAGTTAGTTTCTGTTAATAGATGGGTGGCATAATTTCTTATTTTCTAATTAAAAATTTAAATGCTAACATTTACTTAAATTCTGTGTTTTATATTCTAATGCAAGTTGGTTTTTGTGTGGTTACATGTGTGCAGTTTTACATAGGAATGTATGAATGGAACATCTTCATACACTCTTCCATTAATATTTTGTTAATAGAAGAATAATGTAAACTGTGAGAATAGTCACCTATACGTAATGCATACTCTGGTTATTTTTACGATTGAATTCTTTCAGTGTCGTTCATCGGTTTTCCTAGATTTCTAGGCATCTGTGCTGGGTTGTATGTTCCTTCCTCGACACTCATTAATATGGTAGAACTTTTTAAAAGGCGTTACTGTGGTAGGTGAGATTGTTGTCTGCTTCGGACATATGACCTACATTCTCTCTAAGTTGTAAGTTGTCTTATGTAAAATTTCTGTTGCATTTCAGTTCTCCCACCTCTCTTTGTAGTATTACAAGTGACCATTGTGTGTGTGTGTGTTTTTGATCATTGAAATAAATAAGATAAGCACATTAAATCACCTGTCATTTTCAAAGTATTGAATAGAAAATTTAGTTCCAGCCATTCAGAAATCAATAGTATAATGAACACTAGATAAAAATTAACTTAGAAGTCTGTGTTATCTTCAATTTAGACTAAAATCAAAGATTCATAGTATTTAAAATTACAAACGTTCTTACACCCAAGGTGTAATGAAAATGTTGACTGTTGATACATTTTATGGTTAAGACATAGTGATCATAATAATAATTCTAATAGTAACAGCATATAAAATTCTATACTGACATAGCAGGTATGGTTGTGTAAGGATATTATGTGGCTTATATATTAATACTTTCATCGGCAAAACAATTGTTGAGGTGAGTTCTGTTCCCAACATTATTTTAAAAGTGGGTAAATGGAACAACAGGACCAAGACACACCAGCGGAGGCTGAGTCAGCACGTTCAGTTTTAAGAAAACCTGGTTTTAACTTGGTTTTTGTTGCCGTGTTTGTTGCAGAATAACCAGCATAAGCTGACTCTGTCGATGAGACCGGATGACAAGTACCATGAGAAACAGGCACAGATGGAAGCAGAAAAGCTAAAGCAAATGGTCGGTTCTCTCTCCCCGAAAGACAAGCAGCTGATCTACGAGAAAGGTCTGGTGTTTAATTTTGTGCCTACTAACTTCCTAACCGTCACCCAGACCTAGTGAACTTTCTAGTGGGTTTATAGTTGGGGGAGACGTGCACTGTTCAGATCTGTCCTTAAATTCCTGCCCGGCCGGGTGGGTTCTCTCTCTGCAGACTGGGGTCTGTGCCTGACCCTCCTGCAAGGGGCTGCTGCCCTGTCATTGGTTGAACAGAAATGGGGCTTTAAGCATTGCTGTAATTGTGAGATTTACGTGACTACATAAGCCTGCAGCTAAAATACCTGCAGATGCAAAATAAGTGTCAAAGTCATTACATTTCAGCCCAGCAAGAAGTGGTTTGAAAACTCTTAAAAACAAGTTCCATCGGTCTGGTATAAAATTCCCAGGGGCGGAGGGGAAACTGCGTGAGAAGCTGCGGCTCCCCAGCGAAACCGCTTTGTTAAAGCGATTGAAGAACGAGCGTTAGAAAAGGGCCGCCCGTGTGCGTCCTGCGGGCACACGGAAACCGCGGTGCCGAGGTGCTGCGCTTGGCAGGGGCTGGCCAGCCAGCTGTGAACGTAGGTGACAGCACACAGGTGCGTGAAACCCTTCAGTTGTGGCACTGAATGCTCGTGGCCTTGGCTCCTTTTAGGTCTGGAGTTACGGACCGAGCAGAGCAAGCCTCAGGACGCCTCCTGCCTGCCGGCGCTGAAAGTGTCGGACATCGAGCCCACCATGCCCATCACGGAGCTGCGCATGGTCATGGCAGGTCACTGTCCTCTTCCCCTGTGCTTGGTTCCTCAGTGGCATTAAATGCCAGGCCCCACGGGAAAAGCGGGGTCACGTTTTAGATATTTCGTGTAGAACGCCTGAGTGTCCCCATTCATTTACAGTCCGGTTTCCGTGGGGCCTTGAACAAACGTTCAGTGACAGTGGCCCTCTGTACTCGGAGCCCGAGTCTGTGTCCTTGTCTCACGTGGATCAGATAGGTCGTTGTCAGTTGCAGCGGTAGGGTCAGACGAGGGTTTGGGCTGTGTGTGGTTGCGGAAAGTGCAGCCTTTGACAACACGGGCATCCTCGGAGCCCTGAGTCCACTCTCTTCCGCCCCAGGCAGCGTAGCGGACAGGAGCTGTGGGTGGGGTGTGGGTGGCGGCGGTTATGGAGGATGGGAAGGGAGCTGAGGCCGCTTTTATGCCCCGACTGTCCCTGGTGTCTCGTCCTGCCGCCCCAACTGTCCTACTCTGCCCGCTGGGTGGTGGCGTGAGAGGCAGTTTCCCTGGAGGGGCTGAGCCTGGGCTCCGCAGGGGCCTGGCCAGGTTTATTGAGGCGACGACAGCTGGTGCTTCAACTCGGCCACCGAAGGCAGGAGTTTAGACTGTGCCAGGACGTCCCTGTTTCCTGGGCAACATCTCTACCTGCCTGTAGTGTTTTAGCAGTGCTTGTGTTTACCATGTCTGATTTAGTTGTGTGCATGCATGTGTTTCTGTGTGCGCGCGTGTGTGTGTGTATGCAAGTGAAATGTCTTCTGGAAATTAAGGTTAATATCCCACCGGTCTTTTAATGCCCCATAGTTTCTATTTGTCAGTGACTTTCCGTAAGTGTTCATTAGGAGGGTGAGTGAAGGTGAATCCACCATCAGGATGTGCTCGGGGCTTCTCCTGGTTCAGGGCCCCGTGCCCGGCAGGGCTGTGCAGATGGAACACCCCACGCCCGGCCTAGGCCTGGAGGGGACCCGCAGCCACCCAGGGCCACCTGGGCTGCAGCAGGGGCCAAGAGAGGCAGGACCTGTGGGGGAGGGGACCGGTTTGGGTGGGTGAGACGGTGGGGCCCGATGTCTCCGGAGTGGCACTGGGTGAAGGTGGGTGGGGTGGAAAGAGCCGGGTGCCCCCTGCCCTGTTAGGAAGCTGGAAAAACAGGCTTCCATTCTTCCTCTCTCATTCTTCAAAAAGCAAGCGTTACTTTAGTAATAACTACTGTTTCAGTTTTCTATCATAATGAGGGTATAATTTATATACCTTCCTTCAAAAAGGAAATTTATGTAATTTGTAGCAAGTGAATAGTATTTTCTTGCTAATACAAGTTTTAAACCTCCATCCTCGAAAAGCAGTAGCGTTATTTCTTAAATATTAACGTGGTTAACATTGTACTAGTAATGACAAGAGCCATCAAATCACTCTTGCCTTTCCAGCCGGAGACACCCCTGTCCAGTACTGTGCGCAGCCCACCAACGGCGTGGTCTACTTCCGGGCCTTCTCCAGCCTGAACACGCTTCCCGAGGAGCTGAGGCCCTACGTGCCTCTCTTCTGCAGCGTCCTCACCAAGTACGATGAAGACACACACGGGCTCGTATAGTTCACACGTCTTCGTGTGTTTTACTAATACATACTTTCTACATGTCTGTATTGTTTCAGTGCACTAATAGTAATACCTTACCATATATTGGTTTAGAATTTTTTTTAATGAGGATTATGTTTTCCTTCTATGTCACATTAAAATACTTATGGAGCGGCCGGACGTGGTGGCTCACGCCTATAATCCTAGCACTCTGGGAGGGAGGCAGGCAGATTGCTCGAGGTCAGGAGTTCGAAACCAGCCTGAGCAAGATCGAGACCCCATCTCTACTGAAAATATAAAGAAATTAATTGGTCAACTAATATATAGAAAAAATTAGCCGGGCATGGTGGCACATGCCTATAGTCCTAGCTACTCGGGAGGCTGAGGCAGAAGGATTGCTTGAGCCCAGGAGTCTGAGGTTGCTGTGAGCTAGGCTGACGCCACGGAACTCACTCTAGCCTGGGCAACAAAGCGAGACTCTTGTCTCAAAAAAAAAAAAAAAATACTTATGGACCTAGAATATAGGTAATACAGCAATAGTAACCTGATAATATCTTGGAGAATAATGGCTGTTAATCAGAAAGGTAGTTACCTGGCACGGTAGGTCAGGCTGTCCTGAACACCCGCCCCCCTGCGCCCTTCCCGTGGGCAGGTGTCCGTGGTGGGTAGATGTGGGGATACGCACGCTGCACACGCAGCCATGTGTCCCTTCCCCTCTGCCCTGTGTCTGTGCTGAGGGTGACAGGACAGGCTGTGGGCAGGGCTGTGGCTTCCCTTCCCGTTCCAGGAGCACTGTAGGTGAGAGACCAGGCAGGAGCTGGGGGTCTCTGGCCACCTCCCGAACTTGCCGGCCTCCCTTCCTGCAGAAAGCCTCGCCGGTGCCGAGCGGACTGGTGCTCCTCTTAGGAACGAGAAAGGCTCAGTCCTCAGATTTTCCCCCAGACCACCAGATGTCTGAGCAGATGAAGCACGTGTCGGAGGGCTGTGTGAGAGGAGGGCGAGGGGCACTCAGAGGACACCTAAAGCTCGGGATTAGACACATGCGTGCTAGAATTTTATTTTTGTGCAGACCCTGGCCGCCCAGGTGCAGGTGGCCCGGACGCTGTCAGTGGGTCCCCGAGCGAGAGGTCCTGGTTCCACCTGGGGGAGAATGCACGTGAACACTCTGGAGGGCTGATGCCAGTGTCATCGTGTTTTATAACCTGCATGGTGTGAAAAGAGAGATTTTAAAGCTGTGTGTATTTAGTTTAAACAACTTGTAATTCAAGATGCATGATCTTTAAAATGACCTGGCAAAGGCTACCTTGGTAATCGAGGGAAACCTCTCTGCCGTGTCAGGATGGGCTGTGGCAGCCTGGACTACAGACAACAGGCTCAGCAGATGGAGCTGAAGACGGGGGGCATGACCGTGTCCCCCCACGTGCTCCCCGACGACTCCCACCTGGACACCTACGAGCAGGTAGCCTTTATTTCTAGGATGCACCTGTGCTGAAAAGTTTGCTTCTCCAGTGAATTTTTTTTTAAATTATGCTGCAATTAATTTCTTCTTTTGTATTTTTTTTTTCCCTTCCATGATTTAGGGTGTGCTGTTTTCATCTCTCTGCCTGGATCGGAACCTACCAGACATGATGCATCTGTGGACTGAAATATTTAACAGGTAACTTCATTTGCAGATGACGCTATTAATTCCTGGGGTGCGGTGGAGATTTTAGTCTGAAGTGTGTCGTAAAGCAGACTGTGCTTGTGTTGTTGATTCCCCAAGCCTGATCTCTCTCGTGTAATTTCTGAGGTGGTTGAAACGGCCGGAAAACTTACACTCAGTACGTTCTCCGTGGTGTGTTAATAGAAGGGGGCGAGGCTGGGTGTGCAGGAGCCCGTTCTGTTCGCTGCCCACAGCCCGCGCTTGGAGGAAGAGGACCGCTTCAGGGTGCTGGTCAGGATGACCGCTCAGGAGCTCTCCAACGGGGTGCCGGACTCCGGGCACCTCTATGCGGCCATCAGAGCGGGCAGCAGCCTCACGCCTGCGGGGGGCCTGCAGGAGACCTTTGGCGGCATGGATCAGGTGGGACGCGGTGAGGACAACAAGCGTGCTGTTCCGGCTTGGCCAGGTCCTGCAGGGCCGCTTGTGTTCTCTGGGAATAAGTTATTTATATCTCAGAAAAGCTTATCAACCACATTGCATAGGGAAATACTGTTCTTTTTTTAGCTCACTTTCCTCCTTGTACCACCCAGCCCCACCCCCAACCCCGTCCCCCATGCCGGGCACTGAGCCCCTGGCCTAGCAGGGCTCTGAGGTTGAGGGTGTCTGGTCTCCAGCCGGGAGGTCCATCGTGGTCTCTGTCCCTGGGTTCCTCTGGTCCAGGTGAGGCTGATGAAGAGTGTCTCGGAAATGGCGGACATCACACCGGTCCTGAGAAAGCTCCCGCTCATCCAGAAGCATCTGCTGAACTGCAATAACATGAGGTGGGTTCCCGGCTCCTGTCTAGACAGAGACCTCACGGCTCCTTCCATTTCACTGAGTGTGGTGTTAGATGTTTTCTGCTTGAAGTTGCAGTTACATACACTGACCTTCAAGACAGAAGGAGTGCTTGGTAAAGTGTAGGTCATGGAACTGATTCTAGACTTCAAATGTTCTTTTTTCTTGAGATAGAGTCTTGCTCTGCATCCCGGGCTAGAGTGCCGTGGCGTCAGCCTAGCTCACAGCAACCTCAAACTCCTGGGCTCAAGCGATCCTCCTGCCTCAGCCTCCCGAGTAGCTGGGACTACAGGCATGCACCACCATGCCCGGCTAATTGTTTCTATATATTCTTTTTCAGTTGGCCAATTAATTTCTTTACATTTTTTTGGTAGAGACAGGGTCTCGCTCTTGCTCAGGCTGGTTTGAACTCCTGACCTTGAGCGATCCTCCCGCCTCGGCCTCTCAGAATACTGGGATTACAGGTGTGGGACACCGCGCCCGGCCACTTCATATGTTCTTATTAGCTAAGAAATCATTTTCTATGGGAAAAAAAAAAAAGAATAGTATTTTAAGTTCCATAAAAGTAGTGCGAGGTGGGGAAGAGAGCAAGCGAATTTTATCCTAGAAGTGCAAATAGATACACTCAGGGCAAATATTTGAAGTTATTTTGCTCCCGAAACCAAGTGATCCATAGGGGAGGCATGAGTGGGGGCCGCAGAGCAATAGGCCGGTGTGGAAGTCTGTGTCTGTGGGAGTGAAGTCACGCGGTGGCTTGAGGATGTCTGCCAGCTCAGGCGCCTCCTGCCCTCAGCAAACGGGAATGAAATTTAAAAATATATATATAAATTCTTTTTAAGCATAAATCTGTTGTTCTGTTACATACTCATTATTGGTGGGTATACAGATTGCAGGTATTATAACCTTTATAAAAAATTTTTTTATATTCTCACCTGTGAGTTTTTTTTTTTTCTTAGCATATTATGGGCGTACAAATGTTAAGGTTATGTATATTGCCCATGCCCCCCCCCCCACCCGACACCCGATAGATGTTATTCCTATATGTCCGCTTAAGTGCTGATCCGTTAATACCAATTTGCTGGTGAGCGCATGTGGTGCTGGGTTTTCCATTCTTGGGATACTTCACTTAGTAGAATGGGTTCCAGCTCTATCCAGGAATATACAAGAGGTGCTCTATCACCGTTGTTTCTGAAAGCTGAATAGTACTCCATGGTATACGCATACATTTCCTTAATCCACTCATGTATTGATGGGCAACTGGGAAATTTAAAAATCTTAAGTTTGTCACCAGCACCTTCCTGTCAGATTCACTGATTAGTATTCAATGATGATCAATAAGAAAACGTTTGTCTAAGCCACTTGTTCTTCATGGAGTCCTGGCACCTCTCCCGGTCAGTTATGAGGCTCTCTGGCAAGTTCTACAGGACGGTCTGTGTGTGGCAGGAAGCGGCCTGGTGGTCGGTTCCCTGGAGGCGCTCCGGTCAGGCCTCGGGAGCTAGGCTGTCCTTTGAGCTTACACCCAGGCCCCGGGCGGCTTCACCCCTGGATCTTCTCCCAGGAGCTCAGCTTTGCGGGTTTATCGAAAGAGATGAGAGAATTCATTGCGCAGGGCTGCTGGCCTGAGCTGTAGCATTAATGGTACCTGCTGCTAATTCAGCTGAAATAAATTTAAGGTTTAGGGCCATGGAGAGAATTATACATACTCTGTCAATATGTTATAGAGTCCAAGTAAATTTTATAGGACAGTATTTGTGATTCTGTAGAATTTGGGAGTTCTATTTTTATATGATCTTGAGAGCATGACAACTTTGGGGCACTTTATAATTTTCTGTTTTAGCAACCAGTTCACATTTTCAAAGTGTTGACTTCTTTTCTGAACAGTAATTCTGAAATTTCTGGTCTCTGACACGTAAGTGTGAAGGCCTTGTCGGCAGGCCGTAGTGTTCTCTGCCTTCGGAACCCCTCTGAGGAACGAGGTCCCGGCAGCGGCGCCATCTTGCGTCTCAGCTGCTGTGAGCCGGGCGCACTGACGCTGTGGTGACTCGAGCTTGTAGGGAAGGAAGACGGCTGAGTCAGCTCAACATTTGGCTCCTGTTGTTTCTTTTTAACGTTCTTGCGTATTATTTCATACAAAAACCACGTAGTAATTTTTTGTGTTATTTATACAAATGTGACGGATTAGTAGAACAGGTCTTTCAACACTAATAATTTCACGTGTGCGCAATTTTTAAACAGATGCTCCGTGAACGCCACCCCACAGCAGATGGCGCCGGCAGAGCAGGCGGTGGGGAGCTTCCTCAGGAGCCTCAGGCGCAGCCAGCGGGAGCCCGCACACCCCCACGTGGTCGAGGTAATGCCCATGCGAGGCTGGGCACCCAGCGGTAACGGCCTGTCCTCATCTTGCACACATATGACCCATCCCAGGTCTCGGGGCACCCAGTGCGCAGGCGTTAATGCCCCGCCGTGCACCGAGAGGCTGAGGTTCGGGAGGGCTGAGTAGCTGGCCCTGCACCGGCCCCGTGGGGACGGGGACTCGAACCCCGAGGTGTGGCCTTGACACCGAGTCCGCTTGCTCTCTTGCTCATGCCTAGTGGCGCGCAGTCTCCCTGCGGGACACGGTGCCCTGAGCAGGTCTGACTCTGCCGTCTGTGCGGCTTTGGGGGACACGGGTCGTCACGGCTGTTTCGCTGTGACTCGTTGGCTCATGGATTGTTCTCTGATCACTAAGCTGGTGAACTCCATTAATTAACAGAGTGGGTTTTAATCCAATACACAGTGTCACCTCTCAGGGGAGAGGGTGGCAGTCTGTGGGTTCTGCAGAGAGTGGTTTCTGACGTGTGCACGTTCCTTGTCCCCTCGAGGCCCGGTCTCCCTGCCAGCCTGGGAGCGGCGCCCACGTGCGGGGCACCACGGCCCGGGTGCTTCACGCGGCCTCTCATCCGGGAGCAGTTTTATCACTAGACATTGCAGGAGGAGGAACAAGGCTTAAAATACAATTTTCTTAGTTCTGGAAAAGAAGTCTTTGTACATCACAATCTGAAAATCTATTAAAATTTCTTTTTTAAAGCATTAACAAATTAAAACACTTGTTATTAAAACATAAAAAGCATCGTTAGAGCGGATTTGTTTATATCAGTTTTGTGGACCTTATGAAAATGTGTATCTTCTTACCTATCTTGCGCGAGCTGTGAATTTTTCTCATTTCTCTCGGAAACGTTGTTTTCAGAAACCTGCGCACGGCGGCTCTGACGGAAACCGACACGCCTGTGGCTCCCAGATGGTCAGAAAGCTGATCACGGTGAGTCGCGTGACCGATGCGAGCCTCTCGCAGCTGTCTGACTGTGCGTGTCCCGTGAGCCCTTCCGGGGGCTGGCGTGGGCCTGGAGCCGTGAGCAAGTTGCGTCTTTGTCTCTGCCTCCCCGAGCCTCGCTGAGACAGCGCTGAGCGAGTGCCCTGCTCGTGGGTGGGTGTAGCTCGTGCTCAGGAGAACATTGCTGCTCCAGGTGGTCCCGCTGCCTTGCGGCTCACCTTCACGTGGACGCAGCTTGTGAGCATCTCTCGGCTCACTGGGCTCTGTGATGGTGCCGTTTGCTTTGGCTCATCGTAGCCCGTGGCAGTTTACCATGCTTCGGAGGATCAGCCACGATGTAATGACGCAGAATGAAATGTCCTTAACGGAATAGTAAATTTCAAAGGCGCCGTGTCCAGTTTGGAATATTTCACGTGGATTTTAAAGCGGGCAGAGCGCCTGCAGGCCGTGCGGCCCCCCTGACGCTCCTGCCTCTGTCTCGCAGGACCCCGCCTTCAAGCCCTGCCCGACGAAGACCCACTTCCTGCTGCCCTTCGCCGTGAACTACGTGGGCGAGTGCGTCCGGACGGTCCCCTACTCGAATCCGGACCATGCCAGGTGGGCGGCGGTGGCAGGCATCTCTCCCGGGGCTGCGCCTCAGTGGGGAAGTTTGTCGGCGTGTTAGACGGTGACGAGGCATGTCCGTCGCAGGAGGCCGTTGCGCTGACACGAGGGCTGGGCTCCACGTCCTGTGCTGCTGCCCTGCCACTGCAGGGTCCGCCCTCCCCGCACCTGGCCAGCAAGGGCCCACGGCAGAGCAGAGACCCCGAGTGGTCTCATCACAGCCAGGTCCTTGCAAAGCAAATGCCCGGCTTTCTAGCCACTCAGTTCTGTAGGTGACAGGGATCCCTCAAGTCCTGTAACAAAACAGAAAGGCGGACATGGCCCTCAACACAGACTCCCGTCAAATGCCCAGTTCACTCGCCTCATCTGCAGGTGCAGATGGTGTACATTAGCGCCGAGACTTTCTGACAAATGGGCAAACTGTCCCGTGTGCTTGCGTTTGGACTCCCCGGCTGCCCCGCAGAGCCACCATGGCCGGGGCACAGAAGCCACGGGACGGAGTGGCTGGACTTGGGGAGCCTGACCCGAGCGGGGCCTGCAGGGGAGGCCCAGGGAGAAGGCCGGGCTGTGGCAGGGTCCAGTGGGGGGCAGGATGGAGACAGGTGTGGCCCTCAGAGCAGGCTGGGATCCGGAGCCTGTCCCAGAGTCCCTCTGAGAGCTCAGCTCCCGTCTCCATGCTCATGTCGGGGGCGGGGAGGGGAGGCCCTGGTTTGAGTGGCGGCAGCCATGGCGGAGGGTGGGTCAGGACACTCCCAGAACAGCTGGGAAGGCAGCAGTTTGCAGTGGGCAGTCGGCGCCACCTGACCTGTGGCTGCCACACACCCGTGCCAGGTCCTGGGGAAACTGGCCGGGCCAGGAGAAAAGCCCCCAGACATGCACCCTTGGGAGTCCACCACTTGGGGTGTGGTGTTTCCCACAAATTCCCCTCCTGTGCCCACTGTCTCGGGCAGCTACGCCCGTGAGGGACTGAAGGGAGAGCTGAGGACCCCGCCCAGCAGAGCGGCCAGCCCCAGGAGAGGAGGACCTGGCCCCCGTGAGGACGCCTGTCCTGGCGTGGCCGGGTGGAGCCGGGGGCGGGCTAAGCTTTCTAGAACCATCCTTTCCCCAGAGGCTGGGCCGTCACCGTTCCCAGTGGGCGTCAGCAGAACGGGCTGTGTTGGAGCTGTGTTTTCCTAAGGGCACCTGTGAAAACCCACCCAAGAGGTGGACTGGAGTTTTTTTGCCCAGATTCTGATGTGAGTCATTTACACATAAATGACCGTGTGCGCATTTGCCCTCGCAGCAAAAATTAACAACTCCTTACTTTATCAGGCATAAAACGTGCCCCACATGTCTAACAAGCTGGGCGTGCAGAGCGCTGCATCTGCAGGCAGCGTCTGCGCTCTCCAGCCCGGACTGCCCGAGACTGGAAACTCTTCTCACGTGTTGGTTTTGTTCATTAAAGACAAAACGCCTTGGTGGGACCGTGATGCACATCATGTCACTTCACAACTGGATCCTCGTGTTTGCTTCGTCAGTTACGCCCTGGACGTCTCTTCCGATCACTTCGTGTTGTATGTGATGCTCTCCTGTCATCATGCTTCCATGTTGTTAACCTGCGTTGTTTAATCAATTTCAGTCTCAAGATACTCGCACGTTTGATGACGGCTAAGTTCCTGCACACGGAAATTCGGGAGAAAGGCGGCGCCTACGGCGGGGGCGCCAAGCTCAGCCACAGCGGGGTGTTCACGCTTTACTCCTACAGGTGAGCCGCCCTCCTCTTTACCTTAGGTATGCCGTGTAGGAGAGACCGTGTAGGTGGTGTTCGGTACCATCTGAGGTTTCAGGCTTCTCCTGGGGGTCTTTCCCTGATCAGGGGGCTGGCTGTACAACCCGAGAGCTTTCTGAGCCCATTTCAGTTGCAGAGGCCTAAGGAGATCTGTTTTCATAGACATAAGACTATTGCCCTTTTACGTAGAGCAATTCCAATTTTCTGTGGCCTTGCTGCCTAAGATGACAGGTGTTCTGGTACCTCAGGACAAGGTGGGCGGTTTGCCTGGCGGGTGCGGCCTCCTGGCTCCTATGGCTTCAGCCCTGCAGCCTCACGGGGCATGTCCTCGTGGAGCTGCTTCTGCATGACAGGTTTCTACAGAGCGGTTGGCTTTCCCAGTGGCCACTGGACTGTCAAGTGTCAGAACGGAGCCGTTAACAAACAAAACGTTGGAGAACCATTAAGTCAACACACGGTTGCCGTTCCTTTATCCGTCCATAAAATGCTTGAATGTGTAACTCTGGGTTTTCCAGGGATCCGAATTCCGTGGAAACACTCCAGGCCTTCAGGAAGGCCGTGGACTGGGCCAAATCCGGGAAGTTCACGCAGCAGGACATCGACGAAGCCAAGCTGTCCGTCTTTGCGAGCGTGGACGCTCCCGTCGCACCCTCAGACAAAGGTACTGAGTACGTGACAGAACCGCAACGGGGCTCTCACCAGGCAGCGGCTCACACGCGTGCTGGGTCACTCGTGCCTGTGGGCCACAGGGGTGGTGGCCCCGTTGTTCCTGCTTCTTCCACCTCCCTGTCCTCTGTCCTACGATTTTACACACCCTAAACATCCACCTTGAAAACTCGCTTCTCCTCCAGGCAAGAGCATCTTAGAGGATGCCATTTCAGAGCTTGCGTGACCCAACGCCTGGCCACAGCGGCGAGACTCGCTCTTTGGGTCGCGGCGCCACATCTGGACATGCACGAGAGCGGCCTCGTGGCTCTGCCCTCGGTGTCCCCGGCCTCGCCAGTGCCTGCCGACTCTGATCCGGACTCCGGGCAGGAGCTGCGGCACTGGAGTCCCCCCTGGCGGGGGCAGCCATGCCACCCGTGCGTGCGCTCTGTCTTCCAGGCATGGACCACTTCCTGTACGGGCTCTCGAACGAGGCGAAGCAGGTGCACAGGGAGCGGCTCTTCGCGGTCACCCGAGACAGCTTGGTCGCTGTGAGCCACGCGTGAGTGTGGGGCCCATGTGCATGTGCAGGGAGGGAGGGGGGACTCCGCCTGGTCCCAGTGGAAGGGGTCCCGACCTCCCCCGCCTCTCCCACGCAGGTACCTGGGCACCGCGAGCAGCACGCGCAGCTGGGCCATCCTGGGACCGGAGAACGCGGAGATCGCCAAGGACCCGTCGTGGGTCACGCGGTAGCTCCCCCCAGCACTCCTGCCTGCGCTCGGGAGCCAGGCCGAACCCACGCTGGTTCTCAGACCTTAGGTCTCGGCCACATTTAATTCGAAAGGTCAGAGATGCTACTGCTTTTCCCCACAATCTTAACGGCATCCTTAAGATTTTGCCAAAGGTTTTATTAACTGGCAAGTCAGAAAAAAACCTGTCTTAAAGGAGGAGATGCAGTGACCGTGGAGAAATTGAAGTAATCATGTGTCGAATGTGCATAGATGCACAAATTAGAATTTTAAAGCTTTCTAGTGATATAAATGCTTATTTTATCCTTATCACGAAATATTTATTTTAAGAACTTAAAAATAAAGGGCAGCTGTGACCTGTGCTGCAGTCATTGTGCTGGGGTGCGGTGTGGGACTGGGCCGAGCAGGGACGACCAGCTCCAGCGTCTGCCTGCGCCCGCCCGGCGCAAGAGCCTCCCTGACGGGTGTGGGCGGAGCAGGGTGGCCCGGTGGGTTGTGATCAGTCAGCCCTTCCCTCGTCGTGCTGTCCTCAGGTTTCCCAAGCAGAACTTACCTTTACCCTGCGGCTTTTCCCCCCTTTCTGAGGTGCGCACCTGGACGTCACGCCTGCGTGTGTGTGTTGGGGGGTGCTCCAGGAGCCCCAGCCCTGTCCGAGGTGCCAGCCCAGGTCCCACCCCGGACAGCGAGTGGCTGGAGGAGAACTCTCAGGTATCGGAGTCTTTTAAAGTCCCCCTACCTTGGTGACTTGAATACGCAGCAGCTGGGATTGAACTCAGGCGTGTGTGGAGGGGGCTCCCGTATTAAGGTACGCATTCTTCTCTTTCACCTCTGACCTCTATGCCTCACCTCACTTAGAACAGGAGCCGGGCATAGGGTGACCCACCTGCCTGCGTAGTCACCCTCCATAGCTGAGCCTGGGGCCCAGGCGTCCTGGCCCCGCAGCAGTTCGGCTCGGTGAGGGGAAATATTTGTCAGAATCCTGTCTTTATTCTCCTTTCATGACTTTGTCCTTGCATACTTTAGTTAACCCTCTAGAAAGGTCTTGCTAATCTTTCTCTCAAGACTTCTGAGAAACCTTCAAAACCTTTGGCTACTGAACTACTTAAAACAACTGCGCACTGGTGGGGTTTTAGCAAATGTTTAATCTACTAGATACACACATTCTGAAGCACGAGTACAGTGGAGGGAGTGTGGGGTTTGGGAGAAGACAGACGGTGATGGGTGCTCTCGGGTTGGGGACTGATGCATAAAGTGCTGATAAATAACTTAATGTTACAAAAAAAAGGACGGTCCCGGGGAGTTCCGGGGCTCACAAGACACGTGGTCCAGGGTGGCAGGTCGGGGTCAGATGGCCGCGGGCTCCCCATGCATGCCGCGGGAGTGCACCTGCTCCATCTCGCCCGCGTCTGACACATCGTAGCTCGTCTTGTACTTGGCCAGGATCTTCATGAGCGGCCTCAGCTTCAGCCACCACTGCTCCTTGGGGATCCTGTGCCTGAGGTTTGGGGGGGAGGGGGAAGCAGCTGTGAGCACCCCGTCTGCCACCAGGGGGCAGCCCCGCCACAACTGTGGCCGTTGTGGGGTTGGCTAAGTACACTGGCAGAGAAAGCAATTGTCATAGGGAAAATGAAACAGTTACTTTCTTCCTTCTAAAAATGCTGCCCCGTTTCTCAAAGTCTAGTGTTTTGTCGCTCAACTTCGGGAAGCCAGCGGTTCCTCAGCACACCCGAGTGAGCTGCAGCCAGGGACCCACCCGCCCCTGGACCCCGCCTTCCTGTCCCGTTGGCTTACTCAAAGTCCGTTTCCTTCTTCAGCTCTGCCACGGGTTGAAAGAGGACGTTTCTCTTGCTTATTCCCAGCACACAAATGGAATCGTCAGTAACAAATCTTTTTCCTGTAAAAATTAAAAAAGAGGTCTGAGAACTAATGACATCCCAGCTGTCAGGCAGAGGACAGCAGGTGACGGAAGGAAAGTTCGCTAATCAGGGAGCAAAGTCACGTGGCGAGAAGAAACCAGACTCCTCAGCCACACCCTGACCTGGCCGGGAGGAGCCAGGGCACGACCCCGTGCTCAGTATGACCCGAGGCCTTCCCAGGGAGGAGGGATCCCGGACCGGAGCTGTCGTGTCTTCACAGAGGAGGTGAATACATACTTCACTAAATGCTGAAAGTTTAATACTAATAAATCTATGCTCCTGAGTGCACACGCTGAGAGGCTGAAGGTTAAGGAGAAGCATCTGTAGCTAAATTGGCAAAAGAAAATAAACCCCCCCTAAAAAAGCAGAAAGCAATGTAGAAAAACTATTAGAATCAAAGTTTTTGAAAAAAAATTAGGCCAAACTATTTACATTACCATTTTTTTTACAGATTGTGTCATTTTTATGAAGGTCAAATTTTGATCACAGAAATGGAGGGAGATACAAATATAGGCAGAAATAGCCACTCTCAGGAGCAAGTGGGGGCTAGAAATGTTTCGGGGATTAGAAGGAGAACATTATGAAAAATTTTATGCTAACACCTTTGAAAATTTAGATGAATTTTTCATGGAAAATGTAACTTATAGGCCAGGCATGGTGGCTCATGCCTGTAATCTTAGCTCTCTGGGAGGCCGAGGTGGCGGATTGCTCAAGGTCGGTTCGAAACCAGCCTGAGCAAAACCCCGTCTCTTCTATAAATGGGAAGAAATTAATTGGCCAGCTAATATATAGAGAAAAAATTAGCCGGGCATGGTAGCACATCCCTGTAGTCCCAGCTACTCGGGAGGCTGAGGCAGGAGGATCGCTTGAGCCCAGGAGTTTGAGGCTGCTGTGAGCTAGGCTGACGCCACGGCACTCACTCTAGCCTGGGCAACAAAGTGAGACTCTGTCTCAAAAAAAAAAGTAACATAAAATTCATTAAAAAAAAAAAAAGGAATAGTTCTCTAAACCTGAATGAGAGAAATTCATGTAGCAGTCCAGTTTTCCTTGAGGTGGTGGTGGGTGGTTTCACAGGAAGGCCCTTCCAAACATCCACAAGGCAAAGCAGAACTTCCCCAGCACCGGGCAGGGACAGGGCCAGCAGGGATGCTGCTGGCAAAAGCTCCTGGGGGCTGATGCAGGAGGCCTGCACAGGAAGAGCCGCAGGTGAATTAGCAGCGACACCTCGTGAGTAAGTTGACCTATCCCAGGAATGAGAGGCTGCTCTTAACCTTAGAAAGTCAGCCAAACAATTGCCTCGTTTGATGCAAAACGTCTATAAAATGCAGTATCCTTTCATGATGGAAAAATACTTAATGAGCATCTATCAAAGACCAGCATAAATGGCAGAAAGACGCACGCCAGTTCAATATTAGTAAGAATTCTTGGCCACTAAGCACTGGCAGAGCGCGAGATGGCGTCCTGCCGTCCGTCCCCGCGTCTCCTCGGGCTCGCTGGGGAGAGGCACAGCCGGCGAGTACAGGGAGAAGACGGAAGGCACCCCGTGACACAGATGTGAACGTGCGCATGAAGAACAAAATGAATCCGCAGATAAGTGCCAGAATTCAGTGTAAAGACATTGCTGGTTGAAAAACAACTGTCGTGTTGTTTTTCTATATATGAGCAAGAAAAGAGTTAAATACCACTTAGTGTATTTTTTAAAAAATCAAGAACCTAGACGTAAACCTACTAAAAGGTATACAAGATCTTTATGGGGGAAAAAAGATAACAAAAGGTCTAATATATGGAGAGGGATGTAGTGTTCCTGAATTAGAAAGTTCAATATTATAAAAATGTCAATTCTTCCAAATGGTTTAAATGCAGCCCGCGCCCAAAAAAAAAAAAAAACAAAACATTATTTTGGTGGCCCTTGACAGTCTGCACAAAGGGCTAAGGACAACCCCCACACAAGAAGGCAGCCCAGCTGGGGGCTGCCCTAACTACTCTTAACCAGAACTGGAACCTTGGCAGGACAGGTAGTTGACTGCAGTTAAACAAATAACCTGGAAGTAGTTCCTTTATTCACAGATAACCTCATCTGTGATGGAAATTATACTGCAGAGTGAATTATTTTAACTAAATGGCACCCAAGTCATCGATTATCCACGTAGGGGAAGATGAAATTAGACCTTAAACTTCATATCCAGTGCATTAAAGAACTAAACAAAAATGGAGAATAAACTCAACCCACAAAGGAAAAGGTTGGTAAATGCACTAACGTTAGGAAGACTTTCCTGAAAGACAACTTAGAAAAACAGCAGGCACGCCAACAAGACGGGAGAGAGGTGTTTGCACCGTGTGACTGACAAGGTACAAACATAAATAACGACAAACATAACCAACCAGTAGAAAAATAGGCAAGATACTGGGGCAGTTCACAGTAAAACAAGAACGTCACGCAAACACGCGAGCGAGATGCTGCCATCTCCCCCATCACGGTGAGACCAGCTCACGCCAGCCCGCCCGGCACCCGTGAAGGTCTGAGGGCGTCCCGGCGAGAGCTGGGGAACCACTAAGGGTCTGTGCAACGCGTCCCATGGGAGCCTTCCCGCCACAGGCGCCGGGCGGCAGACACGTGGGCAGAGGGGTCACGCGGCCCCCGGGCAACTAAGTGTCAGGGGGTGGACGCGCATCAGCAACGCACACTCTCAGAGCCTCCGGAGAGCGGCATCTCGGGGGAGCAAGGCCAGATGGAAGCCAGGGCGTGGGCGCCATGGCACTCTGAGTTGAGCAAAACAGCCCCAGACAGACATGCTCAGGCTTTGCAGGGGAGGGAGGGAGTCTGGAGACCTCCCGATCTGCCGCTTTCCCTAAGAAGAGACCCTTGGCCTAGTGAGTAAAGCCTCAAGTATCTCGAGTGAGAGAGCATCAAACACCAAAGTGTTCCACGTGGCCAAAGAAGTAAAGGT
Organism: Microcebus murinus; assembly: GCF_040939455.1. Classification (NCBI taxonomy): domain Eukaryota; kingdom Metazoa; phylum Chordata; class Mammalia; order Primates; family Cheirogaleidae; genus Microcebus; species Microcebus murinus. The sequence continues at coordinate 24,364,669 of NC_134128.1, forward strand.
CACATCTACTGTCCCGTGATTGCAGCCCAGTGTGTGCACCACGACTTCCTGGCCAGGGAAGGGCAAGGAAGCTGCGAAGTTGACTGTCTCCATCCCTGGCGAGCAGGAGTGAAGCATTTCACCTTGTTAATCATGTGTCACTACAAGCTTCACAGTCACAGACTCGGAGACTCTGGACTCGGAGTCCAGCAAGAGAAAGACGCCGCTGCCTACAGAGCTCAGTGTGGGCTGTAAGGACAGGGCCGGGCCAGTCCCAGCCCAGGACCGCGTACCTTTGAACTCCTTCAGCTTCTCGGTGATCCACTCCATGGCTCTGGCGGAGATCTTGGTTCCAAAGTTTCTGTCAAACGGAGAGGGTGCCCCGCCCTGGTGGTGGTGACAGTTACAGGAGATATAATAGTTGTCACACAACAACGCTTCATTCTTAAAAATTAAATCAGAGTCACAACTTATTATTTGACAAAATTCACATCTGTAAAAGACGCAGATGTGTAAATATGGTTTTGTTTTGTCTTCTTTTTTGCATATTTCTTTCTCTTGTGTATAGGCAAGATAGAAAACAAAACAAAACTCCGTGGTCCCGGTAGTCTGAACTCAGCCTGGTGGTACGCAGGTATCACAATTTCCCTGGTGAGACGCGGGTTTTGATCAACTGCACACGCCTCAGTCTTGGTTATTTCAGACTTTCTCATGAGGATCTCTGTGCTCGCTGTGGGTGTGGACAGGTGGCAGTTCCCTTAAGACTCTGATAGCCTGTGGACTCACTTCACAGAAGCACACTCACCTACCTCCGTCGTGTGATCTCCGGATCCACGAGCCCTTTGGGATAAGTCAGTGGGCCCTGGTTTAAAAGTTCCCTGCACAATGAGGACCAGGAGGGCACGAGGGAAAGGCACGCATATGCGGATTAGGAGGCCGGAACCCCGCTACATCATGGGGCAACACCCCAAATCCTAAAGCCAGAGCGTGCCCCGTTTTCTGTAAACGTCAAGTATTTGTTGTCTCATACTCCCATTTTAAATCTTACAAAGCCCCGATACTGAATTGGAATACAAGTTCGAATAAGTACTTCCAACTCAACTGATAGTTTTCCTTAAAATCCCCTAACATCACAGAGGAGAAAGCATCCTAAAGCTGGTGACACGTGGCCCAAGCCTTAAAAAAGCTCGGATGTTCTTATTCATCTTGGAATTTGCGGATACGTTTCTACCCCAGTGGGCCACCACGGCTGCCCCTCCCGCCCCACCTGCTGCATGTGGCCCAGCACGTTCTTCCTGCAGTCGAACACGCCTTTGCCCTCCTCCGAGTACAGCTGGCAGATGAAGTCGGTGGTGTAGTTCTCGCTGCAGCTCTCGTTCCTGAAACGGAAGGAAAGCAGCCGCGTGCGTTTCCAGAGCGGCGGGCGGGGCTCTCCGGCACAGGCTCCCTGGCTCTGGGTGACACGAGGTTTAGACGGCCACCTCGGTTCCTCCGGCCCTCCCGGGACTCTACACCCAGCGGTTCCCCCCCACCCCAGGCCGGGGTGGTGCTTTCTATGGTTTCGGTTACCCAGGTCAGCCGGGGTCCGAAAATATTAAATATCATCTATTTCTGGAATTGTCCAAGTGTCACTCTGTGCGCCATTCTGAGTAGCATGGTGACTCCGGCGCGCTGGCCTGCCCTGCCCCGTCCCGCACCGCCCCTTCGTCCAGCGTCTCCGTGCCGTCTACACCTCCTGCCCGACAGTCCCTCAGTAGCCATCTCATTCATCAGATCAAGAAAAGAGTCTACACGGGGGTCGGTCAGTACTGTCCCCCGTGTCTCAGGCATCCACTGGGGGTGCTTGGACCGTGTCCCCCACAGATAAGGGGAGGGGCACCTTATTCTCTTCCTCCTTCATACAGGTCAGGGGCTTAATTAAGGAAATGACTGGGAGACACCCTTTAAAAAACAACAGACTCCAAAGCAAAAGTAAATTTTAACAATCCCCTTCTGATTATTTAAAGGCAGGCAAGGTTTAGACACAAGGCACCGTGACTCTACTTCCTTATTTCTTCAGTAACCCCAACGAGAACGATGAGACCGACTCAGAGCTCGGCGTAAAGAGGTGGTCAGGGGGGAAGGGGGTCCTGTTACCTGAGCACGAGCCCCCTCTGGATCGTGGTCTTCATCTTCTCCGTCAGGTGCTCCACGTTCGCCTGCAAGAGAACGTCTCGTTACTCGGTGAACTCGGACCGGGCGGCCGTGGAGAAGTAGGCGCCGCGTCAGAGGCCTGGAGATTCAGAAGCAGCCATGGCAGAGGGAAAGAGCAACCCCTGGGAAACCACGACTGCTGGGGACCACCTATTGGTGGCGGCTCAGCCACAGGGACGGAGGATCGGCCTGTGGACACTGGGGACGGGTGATTAGTTGTGCTATGAACCTAAAACTGCTCTGAAAGATAAAGTCAGCTATTTAAGAAAAACAGATACAGGCCGGGCGAGGTGGCTCACGCCTGTCACCCTAGCACTCTGGGAGGCCGAGAGAGACGGGCGGATTGCCCGAGCAAGAGCGAGACCCCCGTCTCTACTAAAAATAGAAATAAATTACTTGGCCAACTAAAACTGTACAGAGAAAAAAAATCAGCCGGGCATGGTGGCGCATGCCTGTAGTCCCAGCTACTCGGGAGGCTGAGGCAGGAGGATTGCTTGAGCCCAGGAGTCTGAGGTTGCTGTGAGCAAGGCTGACGCCACGGCACTCTAGCCCGGGCAACAGAGTGAGACTCTGTCAATCAATCAATCAATCAATCAATCAAAATAAATAAAATCAATTAACAAACACATATTCTAAAAGCAGCCCGCAGCGGGGAGAAGCGGTGAGCTCGCTTCCCATTTGTTCCTCAGTCTACACTGGCGCCATCATCCTCGCACAAGGACAGGCACCACCGTGCCCAACGCTCTGGCCGCCTGCGGGGCACCGAGCCATCCCCGACAAAACTCGGCCTCTCTCGGCGGACAAGGGCTGGTTCTCTGGGGCGCTCTGAGATAGGAAGTTCCCGCGGGCTGCTGCAAAGCCCCCCGGCCCCAGAGGAGGACGCAGGGCCCGGGCCGGGCGCCTGCAGTCCACGGCTTGCAGCGTCAGATCCCACAGAACGAGCCAGTGTCGCCTTCCAGCGGTTCACGGCACACGCGGGGAACACGACGATGTGAGGGACTCACTCACAGGCAGAACGGCCAAGCCTGTGTGGGCAGGCCCTACGCTTGGGGGAACGCCCCGGGGCATGGCAGGCGCAGGGGCCGGCCACGTCCACACTGTCCCCATCTCCAGCCCCTCAGGGAGCCGGGCAGACGCCCGCCGGTGCCACTGCGTGTGGGCTCTGCCGTGAGCAGCACCCACGGAGGCCCAGCCCTCCCCGCAACATACCTGCAGGTCGCGGATGTCAAAGGGCTCCTCGAAGATGTAGGCGGCGTCGGCGCCGGCCGCGAGCGCGCCCATGTTGGCCAGGTAGCCGCAGTAGCCGCCCATGGTCTCGATGATGAACACGCGCCGCTTGGTCCCGCTGGCCGACTGCTTGATGCGGTCGCACGTCTGTGCACGGGTGAGACACCGGTCACTCCGCGCCAGCGCCAGCCCCGAGCCCCTCCCCCCAGCCAGAGAACACGGCTGTCAGCGCCGGACACAGGCGAGGGGGTCGTGCAGCCGCCCGCGGGCGTCTGGGGTGACCCCGGGCGGGGCCTGGCCACCCTGCACCCGTCCTGGGCAGCACAGAGAGGGGACGCGGGAGCTGACCCTACTCCGGCCCCCGGACCTGTCCCCGCTAACCATTAGCACCTGCGCATTCAGGTTTTAGGGACGCGTCAACGCTCCGGCTCAGCGGGTGGCATTCACCGGGCCATTTCTCTTTCTCCAACAAGCTCCCCGGGGCGTTGGGGTTTGGTCACCTTCAGCCCCTCCACGAGTGTCACACCACGTTAATGTCACCTCCACCCCACGGCAGACGGTGGCTCCCGAGGACAGAGGCGTCCGCCAGGGACGTCTTCCGGACACGCAGGCGTCCGGCCTCCAAATGAGACGTCCGCCACCCTCCCGCCGACCCCTGTCCAGGCCACCCGGCCCTCAGCCCCCGCGCCGGACACCTCCAGCCCGTCACGCCACACTGAGAGCCACCGGTGACAGACGCCAGGCTCCTGTCCCAGCGTCTCTAACTACGTCTCCCTCGAGAACACGCCGAGGCCTCGTGCGGGACCTGTCCCCGCCTGCCACGCTCTGTCCTCCTCGGGCAGGTCCCCGCCCAGATGTCCGCTATGCCCCGTGGGGGCCAGAAGGCGGCCCCAGCTGTCCCGGTCCTCATCGGGGCCCTGACACGGTGATTGAGGTCTCTCGAGGGGAGATCACCGGGATCCTCCAAAGGGGGCCCTGAGGACCGTCACCCCTGTCCTCATGACCTGGGGCGAGCGGCCACCTGCGGCTGGGGACGCTGGGCGAGGCGCGAAGGCCCCCCTGGTCCCCCTCAGCACCGTGGGGCTGAGTGTTGTCCCCAAGACCCTGAGTTCGTGGTCACTGGTTACGGCAGCCACAGGACGCTGCCCGGCCCCGACTCCAGAAATCGGCACCTGGTCTCTAGGACCGACTGTTCCCCGTGAGGGAGGCGTCACATCCCGGGCGTCTCTGCCGTCACTGTGCACACACGTGTCCTGGCTTGGGCGTCTCCTCCTCGCCAGAGTCCCAGGAGGCCGGGAGCCACCAGCACCCAGCCCCGCCCCGGCACAGCCACTGAGTGATGCGGCCGTCACCAGCGGGTCCAGGGCCGTCAGGGCTCCCTGAACTAGTCCCCGAGGAGACACAGCCGGTGGGGGACGGGGGCTCAGGGTTGTGGGGAGAGAGGGCAGAGGTCACAGGTCTGTGCACCAAAGCACACCACCAGCTCGGAGATTTTCACTGAAGGACTCCGGGTTAAATTCAAAAGAGCGCTTTGATCAACAAACAGGCTGGAATAAAATGATCCCAATCTGTGCTTCTAATTTCTCTGACGGGTTCGCATCCTCCCCAGACAATTAGCCGGCTGACTGGCACTTTGGCGGGCAGCGTGGCGTCCTCCCCAGTGGGGCTGGGAGACGCGACGGGCCCAGGGCTCACCTGTGTGCAGACGGGGACAGGGCGGAGGCCGTCCAAGCACCTGCAGGGCTGAGCACCGCCCGCCCGGGGGCCGGGGTGCAGGACTCCGGGGCTCCCCGTTTAATTGGTGTGGGGTCTCCCAAGGTGGCCCCGAGTATATCACTGCTCTACCTAAGGCCCCACTGCTTGGCCTCCGCCCCGGAGACTGTGGGGTGGGAGGGCCCCCCCCAGGGTGCAAACCTCGGGGGTTGCTTTCCTGCCTGCACCTCCGGACCTGCCACCTGCGGTGGGGAGTGACTGCCGGCGACGCAGAGAACAGCACATCGCTCGGTGGTGGGTACTGCCGTCGGGAGGCCGGCGTGTGCACGTGTGTCTTAGTCCCCTCCAGCCAGGCCACCGTGGGGCAGAGGATGAGGGAAGACCTGAGTGGGCCTGGGCACCGAGCCCAGGGCCGGCTCTGCCCTGAGTCACAAATATCATGTTTCCCCAAAAATAAGACCGGGTCTTATATTCATTTTTCCTCAAGAAGACACCCTAGGGCTTATTTTCATGGGATGTGTTATTTTTTTTTAAGTATGGTACAACCATCTACATTGATTCAAATAGAGTTGAGTCATCTTCTGGATCATCATCCTAAATCTCCAAACCCCGAAATTCCATCCTGAATTTCTTGTGACTCTGTTTCCTTTGCAAGCACTGGCCCCAATCTCTCACGTCGAGCAACAGAGCTCTCACGGGGCAGATGGGAAGGGCTGCTCGTCTTCTTTTCCGCTCCGCAACAGAATGCACGGGTTGTGCAGATGCGCTGCGCAGCCACGCCCGTCACTAGGTCTTATTTTCGGGGTGGGGCTTCTATCGCGCACATGCTTAGAAATCCTGCTGGGGCTTATTTCCTGGGTAGGTCTTATTTTCGGGGAAACGTGGTAGTGACAGCTAGGCTAGGACGGTCTGCCTCTGCTCGGAGCTTAAACACACCGTTTCTAAACACTCTGCCATTACCCGATGGCAGCGAAAGGCTGGAGCGGTTTCCTCTAAGCAGAGCGAGCTGTCCCCGCCCCTGGTGCTCAATTACCAGACGCAGTGCTGGCCGGGCACGGGCCACGGGGCAGCTGCCGCCTGCCACACGGGCACACAGGTAGGAGGAAGGCGGGCACAGAGGGTCCTGCCCCCTCGCCCAGCTCGGGGACAGCAGGCTGGGGTGGGATTGACCTCCAGGACTGTCCCTTGGAGGAAGAGCTCCAAGCTGCAGTTCCAACATCACTAACACTTTGCTAACGTGATTTTTTTTTAAGAACCATGAACCCCAAAACGTGCAAAGACGAGGTGGAGTTTGGGGGCAGGAAGAAGCCCTGACTCTGTCGCTCCAAGCTGGGAGGCCGGGTGCCCCGGGGCTGGGTGTCCCTGAGAAGCTGAGCCGTCTGCAGACATGGGGCTACCAGACGGGGCAGGGACCAGCAGCAAAGCACAACTGCCCAGCGGGAGCAAAGCGGGGCTCAGGCCCCAGCCGTGAAGCGCGTGCGGGGGCGCGAGGGTTAAAGCGTGTGCACGTCAGCAAGGCACGGGAGGGGAGGAAACCCTGGGACCGGCCTGGGCCCCATGCAAGGGACTCGGTGCAAGGGCAGGGGGTGCAGTGGGACGAAGGAGCCCCCGACTCCCCCACACGGGGCCGTGGCCAGCTCCACGACCCAGCTGCCTCGCAAGCGTCACCCAAAGGGCCCCGTGTCACGTCCCACTTGTAGGGCGATGCAGACAGGGTCTCGCTGAGACAGAGGACCTGCAAATGCCCGTCCTGCTCTGCCCCGTGCGGACGTGCAGCCACGCGCCCAGGGGGACAAACACTGCAAAGGCGCTCGGCTCCTTTTTGGGGGGGGGGGCGAGAAACCGCCCAGCCGGCGACGCCAGGAGCGGAAGCAGCTCTTACCTCCATCACCGTGTTCAGGCTAGTGTCACTCCCGAGACTCACTTCCGTGCCCGGGACGTTGTTGCTGATGGTGGCAGGCACGACACAAATGGGCACGCAAAACTCCTCGTGCTGGGCTCGCGCGTCAGCGATGCTGACCACGCCTTCGTAAGCCTGGAGCAGCAGGGCCAAGCGGTTAGCGGGCAGCGTGGGCGTCCCGGCCGGTCCCCCCGCGCGGAGGGTGTCCGGGAGGTGGCGGGAAGGGCCTCGGTCAGCCAGGGGAAGCGTGTTTTCCATGCGGGCCAAGCGGGCCAAAGGGCGCGGGGTGAGCCACACGTGTGGTCGGAGTGGGCACAGCGCGCAGCAAAGCAGGCGGCAGGCAGCGGGCCGGGCGGCCGGCGTGTTAGTCACTGGGCGGAAGGAACGGCTCATCCTGGGCGTCCCGGGTTGGGGGTGAGGCGAGGACGGCCGGGTAGGTCGGAAAGTTTAAGTGCAATGCCGTTCCTGGGAGCTTCTGCAGGTAAGCGGGGGACAGGAAACACGGCTGTGACAACATCAAGTGACTGACGTCACCATGCATGCAGAGGCCACCTGCAGGCAGGCAGGCAGGCGGGCACGGGGGACGGGCATGCTGTTGGATTCTCCCAGAAAGCGGGACAGAACAGCAAGACCCAAAGAGAAACTGTTGGGCCCTGGCGCCACAAAGGCGAGCCGTTCCTGGGTGGGGACAGAGGCCTTTCGCCGCCTGTCCTGGGTGTTAAGCCGAGTTAGTAGAAAAAGACGCGGGTCCTGGCCCCACTGCCTCTAAAACCCAAGCAGCTCCACACACCGCTGTGTCCGTAATCCGCTTGGTGGTGAAGCCCACCCACCACTCACGGTCTTGCCTCTCTTTCCCCGAGGCCCTGCACGCCTCGCTGCAGAAATGCTAGCATGGGCGCAGGGCATCCCCCTGCCTCCCGGGCCGAGACCCTGCAAGGTGGCTCCCGAGCTGGAGCCCCGTGTGGCCGGGCACCGGGCAGTGGGGCGTGGACCCGCGCGCACCTGTTAGTTCTCAGGCGGTCGGCAGAGGGAGGACACAGATAACACTCAAGCGGGTCCCCCGGCCTCCACGTCCACCTGAGACTGGCGTGTGACCCTCCCCAGCTCTCCCTGCCTCTCGGACTTTGGCAGTTATGGCAGGACTACGTCCAAAATGACAGAGTCCTGCAGGACGGGGGACACTCACTGGCTGGGGCCGGGATCCTGACCCATGCAATCTGCTACGGGGTGGCTCCTGAGTGCTCTTTGGGGCCGGCGCTGTCACTGGCTTTGCCGTGGGTTGGGGTGGGGACCCTGCCCAGGACAGCGTGAGACTCCAAAGATGAGGACGAGCCCCCGGCCCCGCAGGCAGCAGCAGTGGCTCTACCTGCTTCCGGCTCCAGGGACGAGGATTTTGACATCCACTGAGCCACCTCGGGCACTCGCTGGCCACGCTGACGGCGGCCTTCCTCCCTGTGGGATCCCACTCAAGGCCACGGGCAGGGCCACCAGCGGGAGCACTCGGCCTGCTGTGGTGCGTTTGGGGCCAGAACAGAGTGACCTGAGGCTGGGAAAGTTAGTTCCAGTTGGAGGCCCCGCGGCCACGTCCTGAGAACTTTCCGGCACCTGCTCTGAGGCGTTGGTCAATTCCGTTCTGCCCAGAAGCCCCCAGTAGCCACGATGCTGCACACACCGAGATTTCAAGGGACCCATCTGTGAGCTGAGCTCAGTGCCGGCAGGAGGGAGGTAACCATGAGGAGGAGGATGAAGTACGCCAATGGAGGGATGGCTCACAGCTCCAGACCACCGGGACACAGCTCGAGACCACCAGGGCACAGCTTGAGACCACCAGGGCACAACTCGACACCACCAGGGCACAGCTCGAGACCACCAGGACACAGCTTGAGACCACCAGGGCACAGCTCGAGACCACCAGGGCACAGCTCGAGACCACCAGGACACAGCTCGAGACCACCAGGACACAGCTCGAGACCACCAGGACACAGCTTGAGACCACCAGGGCACAGCTCGAGACCACCAGGGCACAGCTCGAGACCACCAGGACACAGCTCGAGACCACCAGGACACAGCTCGAGACCACCAGGACACAGCTTGAGACCACCAGGGCACAGCTCGAGACCACAGGGGACAGCTCGAGACCACTGGGGACAGCTCGAGACCACCAGGACACAGCTCGAGACCACCAGGACACAGCTCGAGACCACCAGGGCACAGCTCGAGACCACCAGGGCACAGCTCGAGACCACCAGGGCACAGCTCGAGACCACCAGGGACAGCTCGAGACCACCAGGGCACAGCTCGAGAACACCAGGGCACAACTCGACACCACCAGGGCACAGCTCGAGACCACCGGGGACAGCTCGAGACCACCAGGACACAGCTCGAGACCACCGGGGACAGCTCGAGACCACCAGGGCACAGCTCGAGACCACCGGGGACAGCTCGAGACCACCAGGACACAGCTCGAGACCACCAGGACACAGCTTGAGACCACCGGGGGACAACTGGAGACCACCAGGGCACAGCTCGAGACCACCAGGCACAGCTCGAGACCACCGGGGACAGCTCGAGACCACCAGGAAACAGCTCGAGACCACCAGGCACAGCTCGAGACCACCAGGGCACAGCTCGAGACCACCAGGGCACAACTCGAGACCACGGGGAAACAGCTCGAGACCACCAGGGACAACTCGAGACCACCGGGGACAGCTCGAGACCACCGGGGACAGCTCGAGACCACCAGGAAACAGCTCGAGACCACCAGGGCACAGCTCGAGACCACCAGGGCACAGCTCGAGACCACCAGGGCACAACTCGAGACCACGGGGAAACAGCTCGAGACCACCAGGGACAACTCGAGACCACGGGGAAACAGCTCGAGACCACCAGGGACAACTCGAGACCACCAGGAAACAGCTCGAGACCACCAGGGCACAGCTCGAGACCACCAGGGCACAGCTCGAGACCACAGGGAAACAGCTCGAGACCACAGGGAAACAGCTCGAGACCACCAGGGCACAGCTCGAGACCACCAGGGCACAGCTCGAGACCACAGGGAAACAGCTCGAGACCACCAGGCACAGCTCGAGACCACCGGGGGACAACTGGAGACCACCAGGAAACAGCTCGAGACCACCAGGCACAGCTCGAGACCACCAGGGACAACTCGAGACCACCAGGCACAGCTCGAGACCACCAGGCACAGCTCGAGACCACCAGGGCACAGCTCGAGACCACCAGGGCACAGCTCGAGACCACCGGGGACGGCTCGAGACCACCAGGGCACGGCTCGAGACCACCAGGGCACAGCTCGAGACCACCAGGGCACAGCTCGAGACCACCAGGCACAGCTCGAGACCACCGGGGGACAACTCGAGACCACCAGGAAACAGCTCGAGACCACCAGGGCACAGCTCGAGACCACCGGGGACAACTCGAGACCACCGGGGACAGCTCGAGACCACCGGGGACAGCTCGAGACCACCGGGGACAGCTCGAGACCACCGGGGACAGCTCGAGACCACCGGGCACAGCTCGAGACCACCAGGCACAGCTCGAGACCACCGGGGACAGCTCGAGACCACCAGGCACAGCTCGAGACCACCGGGGACAGCTCGAGACCACCAGGAAACAGCTCGAGACCACCAGGGACAACTCGAGACCACCAGGCACAACTCGAGACCACCAGGCACAGCTCGAGACCACCAGGGACAACTCGAGACCACCAGGCACAACTCGAGACCACCAGGCACAGCTCGAGACCACCAGGGCACAGCTCGAGACCACCAGGGCACAGCTCGAGACCACCGGGGACGGCTCGAGACCACCAGGGCACAGCTCGAGACCACCAGGGCACAGCTCGAGACCACCGGGGACGGCTCGAGACCACCAGGGCACCGCTCGAGACCACCGGGGACAACTCGAGACCACCGGGGACGGCTCGAGACCACCAGGGCACGGCTCGAGACCACCAGGGCACAGCTCGAGACCACCAGGGCACAGCTCGAGACCACCAGGGACAGCTCGAGACCCCCTGGGTTTCCCAAGCTCAACAGGCTGACATCTAAGCAGGGGACTCGCCGCTGCAGAGACCGTCCATGGAGCGCACAGTGGGACACTCAGTGGCTGTTCTCCCCGCCCCGCCAGACAGCCCCTCTCCTAGTTCTGACAACCCCTGGACTTTGCAGACAGCCCCAGGGTGGTGATCACCCCCCGCTGAGAACCACTGAACTTTCTGAACAGAAGACCCAGCCGGCCCAGACCTGAATGCCCTCCGGGGCCATGTTAGGAGCCACGATAAACAGAGCGCCTGGACCCGAGCGCACAGGGGCCCTCTGGCCGTGGCCTGCAGGGGCTCGTCTGGGACACCCACTTGGAGCTCCTGGGATGGCGGGTGACCCCTGCCGACCACCGTAGGTCCTCACAGAGGGCTTCCTTACCAACCAGACCCAAATCCAAGCCCGCTCGGCAGGACCTGACAGCGCTCTGGCTTCTCTGAACAGAACTCCGGGAGGAGCCGGCGCTGTGCCCGTGCGTAGCGCAGTCTGTCCACGTCCAGGGCGCACATGGGACTGCTGGCCCTTTCTCACCCCCGCCCGGGTCCTGAGCGGTCAAGGCGGCATTCGCCGAGGTTGTCCCGCCCGCCCGGCGTCCCTCACCAATCACAAAACCAGAACCACTGCCGCAGCAGCCGACGGGTGACCCCGCTCCTCGGAGCCCCAGAAACAGCGCTGGAAGCCAGGGACACAATCGTCCGTTTACCGGGGACGGCCGTGCCCCAGGCCAGCAGCGAGGACAGACCTACCCCTGCCTTTTCCTCCTCGGACGTTATAATCGGTTAGCCTGGCGCTGAGAAACTCGAATGAAAACCTGAATTTTAAAATAATCACAAATCACAACATCCCTCTAAGGGATGTAAAAGAGAAGGGGGATCGATATTGAATTTCTTCTTCCCTGTAGATTTTGGTTTTTAAATTTTCTACACTGTACGTTTATTATATATCTATAATTTGAAAAAAGGAGTTCTTTATAGCAGAGGACCCTGGAATTATAAAATGGGAGAATCTTTTCTTCGTGCCTGAAACTGCAGGGCCAACGCCCCCAGGAGGAAAGCACCTGCCAGCATCTTAACTGTGAACAAGGAACAAGGTCCAAACTCCCCACCCGGCCCCTGGGGCGGGCTCTACTCAGGCAACAATTAGGATAAAAGAAGCTCCAATTCCTCCTACCACAAGCTCAAGGTACCACGTTTCCCAAAAAACAAGACCTACCCATAAAATAAGCCCTAGCGGGATTTCTAAGCATGTGCGCAATAGAAGCCCCACCCCGAAAATAAGCCCTAGTGACGGGCGTGGCCACGCAGCGCATCTGCACAACCCGTGCGTGTCGTTGTGGAGCAGGAAAGAAGACGAGCAGCCCTTCTCATCTGCCCCGTGAGAGCTCTAGTGCTCGACAGGAGAGACTGGGGCCAGTGGTTCTGAAGGAAATACAGTCGCAAGAAATTCAGGATGGGATTCGGGGTTTGGAGAGTGAGGATGATGTTCCAGAAGAAGACGACTCAACTCTATTTGAATCAATGTAGATGGTTGTACCGTACTTAAAAAAACCAAAAACAAAAACAACACATCCCCTGAAAATAAGCCCTAGGGCGTCTCCTTGAGGAAAAATAAATATAAGACCCTGTCTTGTTTTCGGGGAAACACAGTAGGTAGATTCAAAATCTACCGAAGGCAGGAAAAAGCAGTAACGACACAGGTGAGATCCGGCGTGTGGAAGACTCTGATCTTTGCGCTCACGACGCTAAGAACCACCCGGAGCCCCACCAGCCCACGGCAGTGACGCAGCCGCGACCGTCCCCAGGTGGGGCAGTGACATCTGCTTAAGAGGTTAGTGACCACAAGTAAGTAAAGTTAAACCCAGTGAATGGATATAAAACGCTGGGCAGGATTATTTAGTAAAAAATAAATAAGTAAATAAACAAAATTTAAGTTCAGAAAAGCAAGATACAAGGGCTAAGCATTACTTACCCCTTTCAGTTGTATTTTGTTTTAAAGTATTTTGCTTTTTATTTACCAGTACTAGAAATATGTGTGAAGTCAGGAGCTTAAGAAAAAAAAAAAAATCTTAGAAAAACATTCACAAAAGCTAGATCTCACGAGGAAAAATGGAACTTGACAATTATAAAAAAAAAAATTGTGTACTTAAAAATTTTAGAAAAAGCATTCTGTGTTAGCGACTGATCTCTAAATTTCTGTGTGAATTACTGAGTGTGATTTACGAATATAAGAATATGTTTCTGTATTTTGTTGTCGCCTCTTGGAAAAATACTAAAATAGTATCAATATCATCCTAGATATAATTTAACATCCCCAATTTGATAACAAAGTGGGGAAAATGACGTTTACAGCCAAGACCAAACATATAATAAATGCAAACAGTGGATTCAGGTCAATGAATAAAATGGTAAAATATCTAGTTTAAGTTTTACTTTCAAACATCGAGGCAGAGGCCCTTGGACTCAGGATTTACAATAGATGTTATAGGCCCATAGGTAAGTCTGGAGCATTGAAAAGTTAAAAAAATAAATAAATAAAAATTTCTAATGATCATCCACATCAGAAAATACTCCTAGAGCAATAATGAGTCTTGGCCAGGCCTCATCATCCCTGCAGCCACACAGAAAAAGAGGCGGTAAAAGTTTTGTGAGCTAGATCAAGGATTTTCAGAGCCTAAAACAACTTTTAATATTTTTCTGGAACAAAAAAGAAAGGCATGGTGGTGCATGCCTATAGTCCCAGCTACTGGGGAGGCTGAGGCAGGAGGATCGCTTGAGCCCCGGAGTTTGAGGTTGCTGTGAGCGAGGCTGATGCCACGGCACTCACTCTAGCCTGGGCAACAAAGCGAGACTCTCTCAAAAAACAAAACAAAACAAAACAAAAGAATAGAAAGGCTGGCTCATCATTGGGGTGTCCGAGAGAGGGACGGGCACGCGGCCGTTTCTAGTCACTGGTAGATAAAAAGGGCCTGGCCGGGGGTTAGTGTCGCCGGCGCCTGCTCTGCTGGGCGCGCGCACTTACGTCCGTGATCGTGTTCAGCGCCGTGTCCGCCCCGATGCTGAAATCGGAGCCGGGCACGTTGTTGGAGACCGTGGCGGGGACCATGACCATGGGGACACAGAACTCCTCGTGCTTCTCCCGGGCCGCCGACAGCTCTAGGAGCCCCAGGTAGGCCTGTCAGACAAGGGCCAGAGGTCGTGGGGCAGCAGAGGGGGAGGGGGAGGAAGAGGAGGAGGAAGAAGAGGGGGAGGAAGAAGAGGGGGAGGAAGAAGAGGGGGAGGAAGAGGAAGAGGGGGAGGAAGAGGAGGAGGGGGAGGAAGAGGAGGAGGGGGAGGAAGAGGAGGAGGGGGGGGAGGAAGAGGAGGAGGGGGAGGAGGAGGAGGAGGGGGAGGAGGAGGAATAGGGGAAGGAGGAGGAAGAGGGGGAGAAGGAGGAGGGAGGAGGAGAGGAGGAAGAGGGAGAGGAGGAAGAGGAAGAGGGGGAGGACGGGAGAAGAAGAGGGGGAGGAGGGGAGAAGAAGAGGGGGAGGAGGGGAGAAGAAGAGGGGGAGGAGGGGAGGGGGAGGAGGAGGGGAGAGGGAGGAGGGGGAGGAGAGGAGAGGAGAGGAGAGGAGAGGAGAGGAGAGGGGAGAGGGGAGGGGAGGAGAGGGAGGGGAGGAGAGGGAGGGGAGGAGAGGGGAGGGGAGGAGAGGGGAGGGGAGGAGAGGGGAGGGGAAGGGAGGAGGGGAGAGGGAGGGGAGGAGAGGAGAGGGAGGGGAGGAGAGGAGAGGGGGAGGGGAGGGGAGGAGAGGGGAGGGGAGGAGAGGGGAAGGGAGGAGGGGAGAGGGAGGGGAGGAGGGGAGAGGGAGGGGAGGAGAGGAGAGGGGGAGGGGAGAGAAGGGGAGGGGGAAAGAGGGGAGGGGGAAAGAGGGGGAGGGGGAGAAAGAGGGGGAGGGGAGAAAGAGGGGGATGGGGAGAAAGAGGGGGAGGGAGAGGGGGAGGAGGGAGAGGAGGGGGAGGGGAGGAGGGGGGAGGGGAGGAGAGGGGAGGGGAGGAGAAGAGAGGGGAGGGGAGAGGGAGGGGAGGAGAGGGGAGGGGAGAAGAAGGGAGGGGAGAAGAGGGAAGGGGAGAAGAGGGGAGGGGAGGAGAGGGGAGGGGAGGGGAGGGGAGGGGAGGGGAGGGGAGGAGAGGGGAGGGGAGGGGAGGGGGAGGAGGGGAGAGGGAGGGGAGAGAGGGGGAGGGGGAGAAAGAGGGGGAGGGGGAGAAAGAGGGGGAGGGGGAGAAGGAGGGGAGGAGGGGGAGGGGGAGAAGGAGGGGAGGAGGGGGAGGGGGAGAAGGAGGAGAGGAGGGAGAGGGGGAGAAGGAGGGGAGGAGGGAGAGGGGGAGGAAGGGGATGGGGAGGAGGGGGATGGGGAGGAGGGGGATGGGGAGGAGGGGGATGGGGAGGAGGGAGGGCGTCATGGGAGGCGCCCCTCCTGCCACAGCTCATGGAGCACACTGGGGACCTGGACACTAGGAAACCAACAGAGCTGCGTTAGGACCACAGACCAGGTGAGCACAGGAGGAGACAGGACATCCTCACTTAGAAGCGATGGGACATCTCTTATCAGTAACAGTCTATCTGAGGTTCTTACGTTTTCTTGAAAGGAAACCAAAAGCTTGTCATAGAATTGATCTTCATTCAATACAAAAAGAAAAGAGGACTATAGTCCAATATGTGATTTGTTTTTTTAATCTTTAATTTTTTTTTTTTTTTTTTTTTTTTTGAGACAGAGTCTCACTTTTGTTGCCCTGGGTAGAGTGAGTGCCGTGGCGTCAGCCTAGCTCACAGCAACCTCAAACTCCTCCTGGGCTCGAGCGATCCTCCTGCCTCAGCCTCCCAAGTAGCTGGGACTACAGGCATGCACCACCATGCCCGGCTAATTTTTTGTGTATATATTTTTAGTTGGTCAATTAATTTCTTTCTATTTTTTTTAGTAGAGACGGGGTCTCGCTCAGGCTGGTTTCGAACTCCCGACCTCGAGCAATCCGCCCGCCTTGGCCTCCCAGAGTGCTAGGATTACAGGCGTGAGCCACCGCGCCCGGCCTAATCTTTAATTTTTTTGAGACAGAGTCTCACTCTGTTGCCCTGGCCAGAGTGCCGTAGCATCAGCCTAGCTCACAGCAACCTCAGACTCCTGGGCTCCAGCGATCCTCCTGCCTCAGCCTCCCGAGTAGCTGGGACTACAGGCATGCGCCACCACGCCCGGCTAAATTTTTCTATATATATATTAGTTGGCCAATTAATTTCTTTCTATTTTTAGTAGAGACGGGGTCTCGCTCTTGCTCAGGCTGGTTTAGAGCTCCTGACCTTGAGCGATCCTCCCACCTCGGCCTCCCAGAGTGCTAGGACGACAGGCGTGAGCCACCGCGCCCGGCCTCAAAATGCGATTTAAACGGTCTAGCCATCGGACCACCTTGCTCTCTGGGCAGCCGACAGACTGCACATCCAAGTGTTAGCATCATTTTTCTACAGACTCGAAACCCAGCAGCTCCTGGGGACAGAGGAACCAAGGTGAGAGGACACAGCTCTGGCTTCCTGACAGGGCTGGGGCACCGTCGCTGCCTGTCACACTCTGCCGTGGCAACGGGGCGGCAAACCTGGAATCGGGTCTCGGGAGCGGCCAGCTCGGGCTGAGCTCCTGGGAGCCCACCCGGCCCGTGCCCGCACCCGGCGGGCAGCTCAGCAGGGCGGCAGGAACCCACCTCGAATCCGCCGATCATCAGCAGGGCGTGGATGTTATGGTTGTGCATCTGCTCAGCGATCGCTCCCAGGTTCTTCCCCGGCAGAACCCTGGGAACGGTTAAGTCAGGTCAGAGGTCAGACGCCACATGCATCACGCTGGAAACCCTGCGGAAGCCACGCTGCCCGCCCATGGCGCCCAGGAGCAGAGAGCAGACCAGTCCCCTCCCGCCATCCTGGGGCCGACAACAGCAGGGCAGGGCTAGGCAGGAGCGGTCGGCCGGGAATCTCATCCCAAAAAGGGAGTCCTTGTGCATTTAATCTGCATTGAAACATCCTGCCACCTGCAGCTATGTGGGACACCAAAGCTCACTGAGATTCAGAAAAATACTTTTTTTTTTTGAGACAGAGTCTCGCTCTGTCCCCCGGGCTAGAGTGAGTGCCGTGGCGTCAGCCTAGCTCACAGCAACCTCAGACTCCTGGGGGCTCAAGCAATCCTCCTGCCTCAGCCTCCCAAGTAGCTGGGACTACAGGCATGTGCCACCACGCCCGGATAATTTTTTCTATATATATTAGTTGGCCAATTAATTTCTTTCTATTTATAGTAGAGACGGGGTCTCGCTCTTAGCTCAGGCTGGTTTCGAACTCCTGACCTTGAGCGATCCTCCCACCTCGGCCTCCCAGAGTGCTAGGATGACAGGCGTGAGCCACCTTGCCTGGGGCCTAGAAAAGGACGTTTTTATACCAGAATTCCCGGGTGGCAGAGCTGTGGTCCCCACCAGCACCGACATGCTGCGGACGGTGCTCTGGGCTCACTCCGGCGCAGTGACCAAGCCTTGGTGGCCCTCCCGTCCCCTCTGCCACCCCAGGGGGACTCCCTGGGCCACAACCTCTCATTTCCTGGGCTGAATGAGGACAGGTAAACCTCCCCGAGCTGCACTCTCGAGGAACATCCCCCGTGGGGAAACAGCAGTCCCCAGATGACGCCCGCCAGTCCCTTCTGGGACGGGCCCCCCGTTCCCCTTCCCACAGGGCAGGTGGGGGTAAGGGAGTCCAGGTTTGGAAATCACCGTTTTGTCCCGAGGATGGACCCGCCCTGGCCCGTCCAGCCGCCGACGTCTGTCCAGCCGATTTCTTTGATCTGACGGGAAACACAGAGTGAGACGGCTATGGCTGAGGAAGAGAAGGGAGTCGGCGCTTTGCAGAGAGAGAGCTCCGACTGCCGTAGCCACCGAGATCTGCAAAGACGCTCTCGCCACGATGCCCGGCACGCCAGGACGTGATGGGTCCCCTGCCCCCCAACCCCAGGGGCAACAACCAGCCGAGGATCCCAGGGCACTGCTGTTAGCAGGAGGCCCTTGTGTTTGCTGCGTGCACAGGGTGGGGAGGGGAGGGGGCGGCAGGCCGAGACCCCGGAGGGTGGGGAGGGAGGAAGGGGGCGGCCTTCTTGCTCAAGGTGAGGCTCAGGCCCCAGCAGGCACCTGCACCGCCCACCTGGCCTTTGGCGAAGCCGTCGAAGCCGTCATAGATGGCGAGCATCCTGTGTCCGTTGGCGATGCCCACGCGCACGGCCGACCGCACAGCCGCGTTCATCCCCGCCGCGGGCGCGCCCACGTTGATGACCGCCACATTGCAGTTGCTCTGCGGACCGGAGGCCACAGCGGCGCAGCCGGGTCACCGGCGTGCATGAGTCCCACACCGCGCTGCCCCCTGGCAGCGGCCCCCGCGCCTAGCCGGGACCGCGGCCCCACTGGGGAGGTCGGCCCGAGGCCGGGGAGGTCGGTCCCAGGTTGGGGAGGTCGGCCCGAGGCCGGCCCCAGGTCGGGGAGGTTGGACTGAGGTCAGGGAGGTCGGCTCAAGGCCAGGATGCCTCTCAGGGCGCTGACCTTTGGGCTGGGCCTGACATGTTGGCCGGGCGGAAGAGGGCGGAGGCCGCCTGCCCTGCCTGCCTACCTTTGGGATCTGATCGTCTGGCAGCTTGATGGCCAGACTCTTGTAGGTCTTCAGGTTGCCCTCGAAGCTCCTGAAAGAAAAGGACGCAGGTGGCCGGGAGTTGGGAATCACGGACGGAGAAGGAGGGAGAAGGGGCCACTCGGAACAGTGGCCTCACTCGAGGCAGGGCTGTGACGTGTCACCCCGGCCCTGCACCTCATCAGCTCCAGAACAGCTCCCGATCATGCCAGGAAAAAAACCAACCAACCAACCAACAAAAAATTCCCTCTATCACCTAGGCCAGGGGTCCCCAAACTTTTTAAACAAGGGGCCCAGTTCACTGTCCCTCAGACCGTGGGAGGGCTGGACTATAGTTTTTTAAAAAAAACTATGAACAAATTCCTATGCACACTGCACGCATCTTATTTTGAAGTAAAAAAAAAAAACAACAATGGGCAAAAACACCCGCACGTGGCCCTCGGGCCGTAGTTTGAGGACGCCTGCTCTAGGCCTTCAATCTGCAAAAACAGCTGCCTGCGTGGATCGCCCGACTTGGAGAGAGGAAAAAGCACAGCGTTTGGGCAGGTTCTCAGCAGCCCGACCTGGGGGGGGTGGTGACACAGTGACACGGTGACGCAGTGACACGGAGCTCTCTCCAAGGCCCCTCACCTCCCTCGGAGCCGTACGGCGTCTTGAAACCTCCCCTCATCCATTGCCTTCTGAACGTCCTGCGTCTGCGGACAAAAAAAAAAAAAAAAAAAAAAATATATATATATATATATGGAAAACAAAGAGTCAAGAGTCGGCCTTTCCCCGCCTGACCCACCTCCTGCGCGGCCCGGGCCGGGCGCGCCCCAGCTCACCATCTGCACGCACTCCATCAGTGGCAGGAGCACGGGGTGGTTCCCGCTCAGCGACACGACGCAAGGCGGCGTCTCGGGCGTGGCCTCCAGCAGGGCGATGACCGCCGCCACCCCCATGCGGCTGGCCTGGAAGACGGCGTCCATGCCGGTCACGGGCAGCCCCACCGCGGCAGGAGGCAGCTCCTGCTCTCTCCCAGGGTCTCGCCTGGTCCCCCGGTGGCTGCCCCTAGCCGTCCCCGCCCCGGCCACTCTCCCTAGCAAAGCGACTCCAAATGCCGGGAGGACCCTCAGTGGGGCGGGAGCAGAGGGAAGGTCGGGGCCACGTGGACAGAGAAAGGTCAGGGGCAGAGACGCGGCCTCAGGGCACCATCAGCCCGTCTGGCCGCCCACAGGCCGAGGGACCCCGCCACGCCGGCCGGTCCCAAAGGACCTTTTAGAGAAGGGCACGGGGCGCCGGGACCTCCGGGGGGTGAGCGCCCAGCAAGCCTTCCCGCCGTGGACCGCCGGGGACTCCCGGGAAAACGCCCGGCCCCGCCCTCCCTCCCCTCTCACCAGGATCCTGTCGAACGCGGAGGGTGTCCCTCCTCTCTGCACGTGTCCCAGGATGGTCACACGCGTGTCGTAGCCCAGCTGCTTCACGACGAGCTGCGAGGAAACACCCATTAGGAAACACAGAGCCTCGACGCGGGCGCGGCGGCCCGGGCCGGGGAAAGACTCCTCTGTTCTTTCCTCTGATCCAAGCGGGAAAAATATTTGGTCGTATCTACATTTTGCTTCCTCGTTTCCTTTGCTATTCACACAGCTATATATCTTTTAAGATAATGCTTCGACATCACCACAAAACAAAACCTTGATCTCCCATCCTTGCAAATGAATGTGAGTGACTTGATTTTTTTTTTTTTTAAAATCACCGTTTCTGTAGCTTCTATTCAAAGTGTTACTTTACATTTTATAAAGTGTTCTATAAAGTGTTACTTATATTTTGTGATGTAGCATTTCCCTTCGTCCGCCTCCCATTTGCACAGCTCTGACTTGCAAAGCACGGCCCAGCAACATCCAGGCCCTCCCCCTCAGCCCGGGCCACACGCAGCCAGCGGGCGACACAGCCCGGCCGCCTTGCCCCCTGTGGAACAGCGGGGCTGGGCGCGTCAAACCCGAGGTCCCTCCTCGGCCCCCCGTTCCGTGGTTTCGTGCCAATGCAGCGGGAACGAAAACCTCTGCCCGGACTTTACTAGCCACTTCTCACAGGCGCCGGCACACGTCTCCCGCAGGGTCTGCCCGCGTTCCGACACCCGTGTGCAGAGCCGCGTTGGCCAACGCAGCGCTGAGAGGCACGTGTCGTGGTTAGCTGACCGAGACTGAGCATCACAAGGACGCTGACTTGCAAAGCCGGGCTGGGGCCGTCTCCCGCCCTGGCTCGAGGCGTGAACCGCAGCCGTCCGCGGCCCGGCCTGCCGCAGTTCCCGCCAGACGGGGGGTGGGGCGGCGGGCACCGGTCCCGAGCGAGCCCCGCGGCACCGAGCCCGCCGGCGTCTGCCCCTGCCGGAGCCACAAGGCCACGCTGAGCCCCACACGGCACCTTCTCTGTGCGGCGAGAACGTGCCCAGCAAGATGCTCGGGGCTGGGAGGGGGACGGGTCACGGGGAGACACCACCGTTTCCGCAGTCCTACGTTGGCTGCCAAGAGCTCCATTCTCATTCTCGGAGCCGTTGACGTTTAAGAGCCGCAACTTTCTAACGCAGAGACCACGACGCGTGGCCACGTGACCAGAACTCCCCTGTGTGTTTCCCATGCCGTCCACGTCACGAGTCACCATGAAAACGTTTTTAAACATCGGGAAGAAAAAAAACGCCCGACGATGATGACGCAGGGGTCTAAGCCAGAGCACAGCCGCCGGGGGCCACCTCCAACCCCGGGGAGAAAGCGGGGTGCTCGAGGCGAAAGCGGGGGGCCTCACCTGTTTGACCTCCTCCGAGGTGATGGGCTTGTTCTTCCTGTCAATGGCTCCTTCAGCCACAATGATGATATTGAGCCTTTTTTTCCGGGCACGGTTCTAAGGAGACAGAAAAGTAAAGCCCTCGAATCCCTGGGTCCGTTGGCAGCAGCGACGACAGCAGAGAAGACAGGAGTCTGTCCGCAACGCAAGCGGCCTGTTCGCAGGCAGAAGTCTTTGCCCACCTGCACCAGATGAAGCGCGAGGAGGAAAATGGAAGAGGTGCTCTGGGCTCGGGCAGGGGCGAGGGGGGAGAGGTCTATGGTGTCAGCGGCTCAGGTGACACCACCACACAGACGGGACCCCCAGGGCGGGGGGCCAAGTGCTGGCTGGCAGGTCCTCCCGTGGAGGAACGGAGGTGGGCCCCCCGCAGGTGCCTGCCGCAGGGTGTGCCGTCTGCTTCCCTCCACGCCCAAAGCTTCCTGCACTGCTCTGCCAACCCCCGACACACTCGGGCCAGAGCCCAAGACGTCCCCACCCGTGACGATTAGGCAAAACCACCCGCAGGCGGCAGGGGGTGGGTAGCTGGGACCCAGGAAAGACAGTGCCATCTGGGGACCAAGCCCAGATGGCAGATCCCTGGGGGCCCCAATACCCAGCAACACGCCACGCTCGTGGTTGCTGCCCCTACACTGTCATACACGGGCTCACGGGAGCCTGGAACGATCTGCACGGTCAATGCTGCATGCACGCCACAGTGCAGATGAGCCGCCTCCTCTCAAGTGGACGTGCTTTCTGTAAAGCCCCACACGACAGACCGCCTGGCAGAAAGTGTCCCCAGGTTCTCTGTGGAGCCCAGAGCAAGCAGTACCTGAAGCCGCCCCTGCCGGAGTCAGGCGTGCTCTTAAGGAGGCTCGCCCGGTCTCAGCACCAGGTGTGAGACGCACACCTGTGTGTTGGCTTTGACGGATACTAAACGCGCCGTGCGTTAAAGGACTTGCTGATCAGATGTCTTCTCGAAGGTATAGAGATATTAGCACACAGCGATTACTGAGAGAGCAACAATGGAAGTAGTGACAACCTCCCATAGATGTGAGTTTGGCCAAACCACCAGGCTTCGTCCACAAAAGGTAATATTCCCAAGTGGTTGAGTAACAGACGGTCCGTACATGGGCAGGGAAGACGGCCGCCTGGGCTACAGTAATGTATCGATCGCCTCCTTTACCTAGATGGTTAATTCATTCATGGAAGGACCATAAAAATCACTAGGGAGGAGTTTGTGGAAGAAGAACGAGGTCGTAAGTTTAAAATAAAATTTAAAGTAGAATGATTGAAAATAAAATCCATTATAGTGAAATATGTGGGGTTATTTTTTTTACTGTAGTTTAATAAATTTAACATGTACTGTACTGAAATACATACGTTTTGGGGAGGTGTTTTGGGGGCTTGTTTCTAGGCTAACTTACCCAGCAAGATACTTTGAAAAAATTCTTGCAGGGCTACCTTAACGACCAATGAAAACGCACGACAGATGCAATGTTATCAAGTGCCCCCACACACGGGTTAGATTAAACCGTCCGTCCTAGCCCTGCCCACGCTTGGGGGGCGGCCACAGCAGGCTCTGATTCTTGTCACACCCGAGAGCCCAGTTTCTAAATCGTACGGGGATGTGCAGATAAGACCACATGGCCCAAGAAGGAACCTACAAATCTGAAGGCAGTTCCTAAAATCCGAATGGCTGCCCCAAACCCACAGCCTCGCTGTGGACTTTCTTTTGCACGGCCCTTGCGGCTGACGCTGCTTATGCGCTTGCTGAATACAGCTAACGTTAGCCCAGGCCACGGTGCTTGGCGCACTTTACCTGAAGATCGTTGCTAGGACGATTCCAAGCACAAGGGAGGGGCAAGTAGCCACACAATGTGGTTTCTATTCGAAAGCTAAGCATGGTCCTAAACGAGACGTGTTCTGCCTCAAGCACCAGCCTCTTTCTTTTCTTTTTGAGACAGAGTCTCTCTCTGCTGCCTGGGCTAGAGTGCCGTGCGTGGCGTCAGCCTAGCTCACAGCAACCTCAAACTCCTGGGCTCAAGTGATCCTCCTGCCTCAGCCTCCCTAGTAGCTGGGACTACGGGCACGCGCCACCACGCCCAGCTAATTTTTTTTCTGTGTATTTTAGTCGACCAATTAATTGTGTCTCTGTTGTTAGTGGAGACGGGAGTCTCACTCTTGCTCCGGCTGGTCTCGAACTCCTGACCTCCAGCGACCCCTCCCCACCTCGGCCTCCTCAAAGTTCTCACTTGCTCCAAGTGCCTTCCAAACTGAAAGTTTTTCTAAAGGCCATTAGGGAATCCTGATGGAAGCCATGCAACCGAAACCACCGGTAACCGATGGCGACGGGACGGCGTGAGTTACCTCCGAGAGTTTGGTGCACAGATGGTCCTCCCAGTTCTCCTCCGGGGGGGATTCGGGGAGGAACACCCAGTCGGCGCCGCAGGCCAGGGCGCTCACCAGGGCCAGGTACCTGCCAGGACAAAGCGAATCGCGTCTTCGACGGGACGCTCCCGCCCAGCAGGAAGCATCCTACGGGGGGCGGGGGGCGGCCGAGCTCAGCGACAAGTTTGGGCAGATACGACCCTGGAACATGAGCCAGAGGTGCCAGCTCCTCTCTCCGGGGTGCATTCCCGATGTGGGGTGCAGGGCGCGGGAGGGGACACCACCAGGGTCCTCCCCCTCCCCCCAGATGGCGCCACGGATACGCACCCGCAGTGTCTCCCCATGACCTCGAGAACGAAGGTCCTCTGGTGGCTGGAAAAGAAAGAGAGAGAGAGAGAGAGAGAATGCCACTTGTCATTTACCACGGCTGGGCACCTGTTGGGAACAGAAAAGTGCTTGCCCTGCTCCCTGGTCACCACGGGTCCCTGGGCTTCCAGAGAGAGAGAGAGAGACCCGTCATCCACAAGAGCAAATGCCACCGACAGGGCGAGTCCCACTCCAGCCAGGGAAGGGCTCTGGCAGCAGCTGGGCGTCTGGTTGCGGTTTCCATCTACCTACTTGTGCCCTGAAGACACGCTCACACGCTAGGATGCTCTCCCGTCCCCTTCCCAAGGCAACCACTGGACAGGGCAAAGGCAGTGACGTCTGTCAAGAACCAGGGGGCGGCCGGGCGCGGTGGCTCACGCCTCTAATCCTAGCACTCTGGGAGGCCGAGGCGGGAAGATCGCTCAAGGTCAGGAGTTCAAAACCATCCTGAGCAAGAGCGAGACCCCGTCTCTACTATAAAAAAAAAAAAAAAAAATTAGAAAGAAATTAATTGGCCAACTAATATATATAGAAAAAATTAGCCGGGCATGGTGGCGCATGCCTGTAGTCCCAGCTACTCGGGAGGCTGAGGCAGGAGGATCACTTGAGCCCAGGAGTTGGAGGTTGCTGTGAGCTAGGCTGACGCCACGGCACTCACTCTAGCCTGGGCAACAAAACAAGACTCTGTCTCAAAAAAAAAAAAAAAAAAAAAAAAGAACCAGGGGGCGAGGTGCGTCCCACGTAAACAGGGAATGCAAATGCGGCGGAGCCAGCTTGCTTGACCCCAGCGACTGCCGTCTTTCCGGGGGACGGGAAAACCCACCCACCCCACCCACCCCGAGCATCCTTCCAACTCTGGAGAGAGGATGAGGTTTCCAACGGCCACGGGGTTCTCCCGTGGGCTGGCTGTCCTACAAACAGGACACACACACGCACACACACCACGGGGCTCGGGAGGCCCCACTCTCGGTCGGGGGTCTGGGTTTCCACCTTCCAAGTTCAAGCTCCCACCCGCAGAACGGGAGACGCCTCTTTCTATCTGCTGTTTCCCACCATCTCGAGGAAGCTGCTTCAGAGACTCCAGGCGTCCTGAAGAGAGTCACTGGTGATGACCCGTCATGACCTCGGACGAAACGTGCTCCACCCAGGCTGTGTGAGTCCACGGTTAGACACGTGGCAGCAAGGCCACGCCGGCCCACGTACCTAACGCTTGCTGGGGCATACTACACTGTTGTCCACTACACTACACTGTGGTCCACACTACACTGTTGTATGCGTTGCCATTCCTTCAGGACCCCTCAGGGCAGGACATTAGATAATAACCATTTTGTTTCCTTCTGTTTTCTAAGTTCTCTCGAATGAACACACTTTTCTTGTTAGGTTAAAAAAAAAAAAAAGACATGACCAATGTTTTTTGTTGTTTTTTCTTTTTTGAGACAGAGTCTTGCTTTGTTGTCCAGGTTAGAGTGAGAGCCGTGGCGTCAGCCTAGCTCACAGCAACCTCAGACTCCTGGGCTCAAGCGATCCTCCTGCCTCAGCCTCCCGAGTAGCTGGGACTACAGGCATGCTCCACCATGCCTGCTAATTTTTCTATATATATTATTTGGCCAATTAGTTTCTTTCTATTTATTGTAGGGACGGGGTCTCACTCCTGCTCAGGCTGGTTTCGAACTCCTGACCTCGAGTGATCCTCCCGCCTCGGCCTCCCAGAGTGCTAGGATTACAGGCGTGAGCCACTGTTCCTGGCCAAAGGGCAATTTTTTTTTTTTTTTTTTTTGAGACAGAGTCTCACTCTGTTGCCCAGGCTAGAGTGAGTGCCGTGGCGTCAGCCTAGCTCACAGCAACCTCAAACTCCTGGGCTCAAGCGATCCTCCTTCCTCAGCCTCCCGAGTAGCTGGGACTACAGGCATGTGCCACCATGCCCGGCTAATTTTTTCCATATATATATTAGTTGGCCAATTAATTTCTTTCTATTTATAGCAGAGACTGGGGGTATCTCGCTCTTGCTCGGGCTGGTTTCGAACTCCTGACCTGGAGCTCTCCCCTCCCGCCTCGGCCTCCCAGAGAGCTAGCTAGCATGACAGCCGTGAGCCTCCGCGCCCGGCCAGAGGGCAACGCTTTAAAATTAAAAAAACAAAGAGCAGATCCGCGATCGGGTTCCCTGGCGCCAGCTTCCGACTGGCCCGGGTTACAAGCCCCGCACGGGGACGCCCCTCTGTGGGAGATTCCAGGGACGGCGGGAAAACGCCCAGGAGGCCCCCCCTACCTCTGGGCGGTCGTCATGATGGCGTCCACGACCTCGATGATGCGGTGCAGGGCCGAGTCCGTGCCGATGGTCATGTCCGTGCCGCAGAAGTCGTTGTCGATGGAGCCCACCATGCCCACCACGTTGAGGTGGTCGCACTTGTGCACCTCCTCTGCCTCGATCTGGCCTGCAGCGGGGGGCGGGCGGGCGGCAAGTCTCAGAGCCCGGCGCCAGACACGCCCCGCCCGCCCCCGACTCTCCCCCTCGCTGTCCTCTTAACTCCCTCAGGACCCCGCGCGACCTCCTTCTGTGCTAGGAAGGAAAGCAGAGCCAAAGGCGGGGGCCGTCAATGCGAGCCATGAGCCGGCGTCCCGCAAACAGGCGAGAGCAGCGGGTGACACGGATCGTTAAAAACAAAAGGGAGGGTCCGCGGGTTGCAGTCGCTGCATAAAAATCTCGGTGTTGCCGTGTTTCCCCGAAGATAAGACGGGGTCTTATATTTATTTTTCCTCAAGAAGACGCCCTAGGGCTTGTTTTCAGGGGATGCGTTACTTTTTTTTTTTTAAGTGCGGTACAACCGTCTGCATTTATTCAAATAGAGTTGAGTCGTCTTCTTCTGGAACATCATCATCACTCTCCAAACCCCGAATTCCATCCTGAATGTCTTGCGACTCTATTTTCCTTTAGAACCGTTGGCCCCGATCTCTCATGTCGAGCAACAGAGCTCTCACGGGGCAGATGAGAAGGGCTGCTCGTCTTCTTTCCCGCTCCGCGACGACACCCATGGGTTGTGCAGATGCGCTGAGCAGCCACACCCGGTCACTAGGGCTTATTTTCGGGGTGGGGCTTCTATGGCGCACATGCTTAGAAATCCTGCTAGGGCTTATTTCATGGGTAGGTCTTGTTTTCGGGGAGACACGGTACCCTGGCAACGGCCGCAGAGAATGACGGGGCTCTGGAAAGGACTGGTGACAATCACAGAATTAAGGACCCTAAGAGCCTGCATCACCTCCTTGTTGGATTTCTCGTGGATCTGCGGGGAGCTGGTCTGTGGTCGGATTCTACCTGCCTCGCTCAGGACAGGGCTGGGCGTGGCAGTTCTACATAAAGGAAGTCAGCGAGGCCACGGGGCGAACGTGACCCTGGGCTGTGGCCCCCGCCCTGTCGTGTGCTGCACGTGGGCTGGTGTTCGGCCAGAACAAGGTAGACCAGGGGAGACCAGAAGGCCCCCCCGACTGCTGCTGACCTGGTGGCTGTTCTCTGCACCTTAAGGAGATTTTTACGAAACATGGGGACAGCTGCTTTGTCCCAAGTTTATGCCTTTCATAGAGGTGCCATGAATGCCAACAATATGCTTTTTTTTTTTTTTTTTTTGAGACAGAGTCTCGCTTTGTTGCCCAGGCTAGAGTGAGTGCCGTGGTGTCAGCCTAGCTCACAGCGACCTCAGACTCCTGGGCTCAAGCGATCCTCCTGCCTCAGCCTCCCCAGTAGCTGGGACTACAGGCATGCACCATCGTGCCCGGCTAATTTTTTCTATATATTTTTAGTTGGCCAATTAATTTATTTCTATTTATAGTAGAGACGGGGGTCTCGCTCTTGCTCAGGCTGGTTTCGAACTCCTGAGCTTGAGCAATCCGCCCTCCTCGGCCTCCCAGAGTGCTGGGATGACAGGCGTGAGCCACCGCGCCCGGCCTGAAGCCCGTCTTTCTTTGAGTGCTGTTTCGAGAATGCCACAAAACTGCCCCTGGGGAAAGGTCCAGCGGTGCCCGGCGGGTACTCAGGTTAAAAATGAGCATCATTTTTATCGCCGTTTGTGTCATTTGAGGAGCAAAACGTCCCGAGATGGGGAACCGAATGATGTGCAGCCACAGCTGCTCTTGCCACGGCCAAAAGGAGAAGGCACCTGCTCCCAAGCTCTCTGAGGACAGCGGGAGACAGACAAACCCGGGGTGGCGTGGGGGGGGATGGGAGGGCAGAGAAAACCCGGAGAGACCCCCGGGCGCGGACGCGGGACCCACCGTTCTTGGCCAGTTCCTGCAGCAGGCCTCTCCACTCCTTCCGGAAGATGTTGGCGCCGGTGAGGCTGCCGTCGCCGCCGATCACACACAGGTTGGTGATGCCCAGCCGGACCAGGTTGCCGGCGGCCTTCAGCCGGCCCTCGCGGCTAAGGAAGTCTTTGCAGCGCGCGCTGCCGATGATCGTGCCGCCCTGGGAGAGAGCAGCCAAGGAGGGTCACTGGTCTCCTTTTCACCCAGACAGAAAAGCCAGACGGGCCAGCACCGCACAGACGGACGCACAGACGTGGGACTTTGGAACTTGGGTTTTCCTCGTGTTCCTCTTTGGAGCCAGTCAACCGTGAAAGTCTGTGATTTTTTCCCCCCCATTTTCAGTCCCTAACTGGAACTATTATTATTATTAATTTTTTTTTTGGTAAGAGGGTGGGGTCTTGCTATGTTGCCCAGGTTGGTCTCAAACTCCTGGCCTCAAGCGATCCTCCCACCCCAGCCTGCCAAAGTGCTGGGATGACAGGTGTGAGCCGCCACCATGCCTGGACGATTTTTTTTTTAAACTAGAATTCTATGGTCCAAGACACACTCATCACGCCCAGGAAGGCCATCCAGGGCGTGGAACCAGTCCCGTGGCAGCCAGCAAGTACCCGCAGTGCCAACCCATTTGCCAGGCCGCAGCGGCAGCCCCTCAGGGCCCTGGGGACACCCTCCTGACACCGGCCAGGTGAGCTCAACAGGTGCTCAGGGCAGAGCCAGAGAGGAGACACCCCGGCAGCCCATGCGGAGCCTGGAGCCCCCGTTAGTCCATTCACCGCTGGGCAAGTGAAAGGAGCTGGAACCTGGGCCCCAAGGGGTTTGTTTTGTCCTTGTTCCCTGTCCCCTTTTTAAAGGTGAAATCCTGGCCGGGCGCGGTGGCTCACGCCTGGCTCCTAGCACTCTGGGAGGCCGAGGCGGGAGGATCGCTGGAGGTCAGGAGCTCGAAGCCAGCCTGAGCAAGAGCAAGACCCCGTCTCTACTATAAAAAGAAAGAAATTAATTGGCCAACTAATATATATATAAAAACTTAGCCGGGCATGGTGGCGCATGCCTGTAGTCCCAGCTACTCGGGAGGCTGAGGCAGGAGGATTGCTTGAGCCCAGGAGTCTGAGGTTGCTGTGAGCTAGGCTGACGCCACGGCACTCGCTCTAGCCTGGGCAACAAAGCGAGACTAAAATAAACTATAAATAAAAATAAAAAATAAAAAAATAAAATAAAATAAAAAATAAATAAATTAAATTAAATAGTGAAAACCTAAGAAAATTAAATTTGATCATCCAAACCTCCAGAAGAGACAAATGACGGTCTGTCACACTTGGTTTTGCAAAATCTAAGAACTGTCCGTGGTGCCTAGAAAAATGCAGGATTCGTATAAACCAATCCCGGGCACTCCTGCGAAAGTCCAGCTTGCACTTGAGCCCTGCGGGACACGCCTGCGCGTGGAGACGGACCCCGCGGGCAGACGGCTCCCCGACAGCCGCCAGTCTGCGAGTCGCGCTTGCTCTGACACACACGGGGGCCGTGCCTGGCTCCCCGGGGCGCGAGAAGACTGATCCAAACCCGAAAAATTCACCCGTTTTCACGGCCACCATTTAACGGGTCGGAATGTCATAGGAAGGTTCCCGATAGCAGTGACGTTCTTGCAGCACCGCCCAGCCCGCACAGCCCAGCGGGGACGCGGGGTCCGCCCTCACAAGTACTAGCGCGGCTGGGACAGCGCTCGGACCTGCAGTGGGGGCGGCACCCGGAGGGCCACCGAGGGCGGACACCGGGCTCAGGAAGGACACGGGCGAGATGAGCTGCCCAGGGGAGGGCGCCCTGCACGTGGCCTCACGCTGACGGCACAGAGACGCGGCACGGGGACACACACGTGCACACTCCCACACACAGCACGGACATACACGCACCCTCCCCCGCACACAGCACATACATGCACGCATGTATGTACATGCACACATATGTGCTCGCACATACGTACATGCACACTCCTTTACACAAAGCAGATACACACAGCACAGACATGTGTGCATGTATGTACATAAATATGCACACTCCTTTACACAAAGCAGACACACATACATACAGCATAGACATGCACACACATATGTACACACATGTGCACACTCCTTTACACAAAGCAGACACACATACAGCACAGACATGCACACACATATGTACATGCACACATATGCACACTCCTTTACACAAAGCAGACACACATATCCACACAGCAGAGACATGCACACACATATGTACATGCACACATATACAGTCCTTTACACAAAGCAGACATGCACACAGCAGAGACATGCACACATGTATGTACATGCACACATATGCACACTCCTTTACACAAAGCAGACACACATATACACAGCAGAGACATGCACACATGTATGTACATGCACACACATGCACACTCCTTTACACAAAGTAGACACACACACAGCATAGACATACACACACATGTACATGCACACATATGCACACTCTTTTACACAAAGCAGACACACATACACACAGCAGACATGCACACACATATGTATACATGTGCACACTGCTTTACACAGACACACATACACATAGCACAGACATGCACACACGTATGTACATACATATGCACACTCCTTTACACAAAGATGACACACATATACACACAGCACAGACAGCCCAGAGGTATCCTTCACACGCACCCTACAGAGACACCCTACACATACACACACACCTCACACGCACTCGTGAGACATACATGTAAGGCACACACCACAAATACAGCCCTACACATATACCACATGCCCAGAAACACCACATACACGTACATGCCCAGTTCTCACACACACACACACACACACACCGCACATGCAACGCACACACACCAACACATGTAAAATACTCACTGCATCCGCACAGACTCGCACCCGCCACACTCACATCCGATCACACGACGCCCACGCTCCTCACCGCACGCCTCCCTCCCGTCTTCCGGTCTCGCTCACAGCCGCAGAACGGGTGCGACTGCCCTCCTGCCTGGGATCCCGCCAACGGGCCCCCAGTTCTGCAAACGCCGTCCCCTATGGCGGCCGCCGCACCCCCGCCACCGCCCTCCAGGCGCCCCCCGAGTCTGAGACACCAGCGCCGTTCCCAGGGAAGGCGCCGGCTCCGTTTCTTCCCGTCAACCGGTGCTCGTGACGAGGCACACGTTAACACACACGCTTCGGAAGGTCCAACCACAGGAGCTT
Source organism: Microcebus murinus (assembly GCF_040939455.1). Classification (NCBI taxonomy): domain Eukaryota; kingdom Metazoa; phylum Chordata; class Mammalia; order Primates; family Cheirogaleidae; genus Microcebus; species Microcebus murinus. Next base: position 24,396,489 of record NC_134128.1, read on the forward strand.
TCCGCGATGTCCATGCTCTCCAGGCCGCCTGCGTCTCAAGCCGTCTGGAGCCCTCGCCACGGGAGTTCACGGGATATAAACTCTGTGCGCTCAGAGACCGCCGCCTTATGGACTGTAAAAGCTGCCCGCTTCACCTGCAGTGGCAAATACCTCATTCTCTGCACACGACAAGGAAATCAGCCCCGATTCAGACCAGGACGGGGACGCTGTGTCCCCAGTTAAATTCCCAGCCCTCGGAGGCTGCCAGGTGGAACCTTTCCCAGGCCCTGTTGTGTTAGCATCAACGCTTTATGCCAGGGGACGTGCAGAGACCCAGGGGACGCAGACATCCGCGGCGGCACACACGGCACCTGCAAACCGGCGTGGCCTCGGAGTCTGGGCTAAGATGCAAAAAAAACCCCTCCTGGGAGTTCCAAAACGGACCGCAGCCGTTGCTGCTAACTTCTTATTGCAAGGACCGTTTTAGAGTTGGCAGCTTGTAAAGCTTTTCATTAAGAACAAAAACAGAACAAAGCCTGAATTAAATGAGAAATTAAAAGTGTTCTCTTTCCACGCAAATAGGTAAGAATAATGACAGCCCATCATCAGTCTGCTGTTAAGTGGCGCTAAAGCACAAATGTAAAAGGTTCCCAGCAGCAGAGCCAGTAATTTAGAGAAACAAACAGCAACACGGTACCCACCACTTGCAGAATGCTGGAAACGCTCTCCCAGTCGGCTTCTGCAATGTTAGTGCCTCCGTCCACCATGCCCTGGTAACCCTAGATGAGACAGCGAAAACACGAGTTAGGCTGTATTATCACGCTGATGGAGCCTTAGAGGTCACAGACAATGGAAATTACAAATGACCACGAACATTAAGTCCCTGAGCATCCAGGAGTTAGAAGTCACAGCACCATGCAAGTGCTGGGTAGAAATATTAAATCATGAGAAAGGCTCTTAAATTTAATCCCTAATGATGGGAATTTCCACCCAGACTCACCCAGGGAGTACAGTAAGGAATACAGGGCCGGGCGTGGTGGCTCACGCCTGTGGATCCTAGCACTCAGGGAGGCGGAGGAGGGGGGAATCGCTCAAGGTCAGGAGTTGGAGACCTGCCTGAGCAAGAGTGAGACCCTGTCTCTACTAAAAATAGAAAGAAATCAGCTGGACAACTAAAAATATATACAGAAAATATTAGCCGGGCATTGTGGCGCATGCCTGTAGTCCCAGCTACTCGGGAGGCTGAGGCAGGAGGATCGCTTGAGGCCAGGAGTCTGAGGTTGCTGTGAGCTAGGCTGACGCTACAGCACTCTAGCTCCAGACAACAGAGTAAGACTCTGTCTCAAAAAAAAAAAAAAAAGAAAAAAAAAAAGAAAAAAGGACACAGGGGTTTGCCTATAGCCCAGGGGTCCCTGAGAGACTGAAAAGGAACACGTTTGCCCTGCATGTTCACAACTAAACACCAACTCACATATGCTGTGTGTTGTCAACCACATCACAAGCACGGGAGCATTTTTGTCGGGGGCTCCATCCGCCAAGGCGATCCAGGATACTTTAGATCCATGTTAAATATTTTTAAGCAGCGCAACTTGATAACTGAGTCAAGCCTTCCCTTCCAGTTCATGACATTTTGCCGCATTGGTGACGCAGGTATAAGCGCACCTTTGGCCGGAAGCCCAGGGACGGTGACCTTTCAACTCTGATTATACTGCACCCCCCTCCCTGAAAACATACACGAGATCAAGAAACGCAGAAATGTATATTTGTGTCTTCATCTATGTAACTTGCTTCCCACAACATTTAACCTTAAAAAGGAATAGCGATTAAGCATTTATAAAAGCTGATCATAGCAGATTATCTCGGTGGATTCATAACCCCACCTAGTGAAGGTCTACAGGAAAGGAAAAAGGGAAAACGGTTTCTAAAAATGAAATGGCTCATTGATTATGGAAGCTTTGTGGATAAACCAATCAACAGCAGGTATCTTTATGGTCGATCAATTTGTGTACTTACGTTTATAAATGCAAAGTGTCATGAAAAAAATGTTATACATACACGAGTGTGTTTGTGTGTGTGTGTGTATTCCAGTGTCATATATGCGATAAATAGGAAAGGGAAAAGCAGGGTGGGATGGAACAGAGACAGGAACAGTCAAAGCAGGTTCACTTTCACGCTGGTCAGCGGGACCGGTATGGTCCCGGGGTCCCCGGCCGCCCCCCAGGCTGCTCACTGGCCACCGTCCTCCTGGCCCCTTGGCTGCTACAGGGACCACCAGAGTGGCCCACGCCACACCAAAGCCACAGAGCACCTTCCAAACACACACCGGTCTGACTCTAGGGATCACTTACCGTGTTTCCCCGAAAATAAGACCTACCCATAAAATAAGCCCTAGCAGGATGTCTAAGCATGTGCACAATAGAAGCCCCACCCTGAAAATAAGCCCTAGTGACGGGCGTGGCTGCGCAGCACGTCTGCACAGCCCATGCGCGTCATCGCGGAGCGGGAAAGACGACGAGCAGCCCTTCTCATCTGCCCCATGGTGACAGCTGCTGTCCCAGAGGTGACCGGAAAGGTGCGGGCAGCCCCACCCACAAGGTCGGCTCCCCCTAGAGCCAATGGTTCTAAGGGAAACAGAGTCGCAAGACATTCAGGATGGGATTTGGGGTTTGGAGAGTGACGATGATGTTCCAGAAGAAGACGACTTAACTCTATTTGAATAAATGTAGATGGTTGTACCGTACTTAAAAAAAAACCAAAAACAACACATGCCCTGAAAATAAGCCCTAGGGTGTCTTCTTGAGGAAAAATAAATAGAAGATCCTGTCTTATTTTCGGGGAAACACAGTATCTCTTTATTAATGTCTCCCCTCTTTCTGAGAACCTTAAACAGAGAACAGACTCTCAGCAGATGCCCCCGGGCGGGGGGTGTCAGGCGGGAATGAGGTTGATCCAGGCTCCTCTGGTCAGAGCCACCGTCTGCATCCTGTCCTGGTGTGCACAGTCTGCCCACACGGGGGACGCACCAGGCACAAGTCACCACCCACACAGCCATGCCCTCCTCACCCTAAGGGGCTCTCCCCCGGGGGTCTTAATCCTGCAGAATATTAAAGTGGGTGGATGGATGGATGGATGGATGGATAACAACCAAGCCCGAGGGCTGCACCTCTAATTACCTCCACCGCCCCAGATCCCAGGCTTCTGCTAAGAATCACGCATCGTTCTGCGTGCGCCGCCACGACACGCCATGCTCGAGACACGGAACCACCTGCCGCAGGTGGCAGTCCTGACTCCGCATGCTGTTCATCTCCAGCAGGCTCGCCGGGAGGAGGCAGGGGCGTGGGACCGAGAGCCAGACGCCGCACCTGTGCTGAGAGGGTCCCCCCCAGCTGGAGGGAGGCGTCTCCTCCCAGAAAACCCGTCTGAGAAAGAGGCGGGGGCGGCAGCCACCAACCAGCACCGGCCGGCACAGGCGGGACGAGGACCGACTGAGCTCCCTCCACGCCAGGGTAGCTCCTGTGCGTTTACTCCGTTTTCAGGTAAACAGAGATGCTGTGGGCCGAGGGGACTGCCGCGGCCACTGCTCTGCCCAAGAGGAGCCCGGGCTTGCCGAAGAAGCCTCTCACAGCCCGGGGAACCGCGCCAGCCGCCGTGCACCCAAGAGCAGCAGCAGCTTCCAGAACATTCCGGGGGCGTGTGCCGTCACGCCACTTGCCGTGTTAGCAGGGAACAGGAGAATCTCCCTCCTCCCTCTCCTTTGCAGGATTTTAATTACTGCTCTGACAAAAACGCCGGCTTTCTTTTCTGCCATCCTCCCCGCTTCTGGGGGGAAATAGCATGGAACCGTTCGCAAAGAGCAAAACGTCTCCTAGAAATGATTCGGTCATTTTGTGGCTCGCGGATACACACGGCAAGGGAAGAAGCAGTGGGAACCCTGACAGGGAGGACTTGATTCGTGCTGGGCTCAAAGCTCTCCTTATGATACACATGCGCCGAGCTGCTAGGAAGTGACTCATTTCTTTAATCTGCAGAGTCATTATAGCTATCTCACACTCCAACAGCAACTACCAACGGCAGTTTTAGAAGCTGTCTTTTACTAACAAGGAAGAGGGTGCATAAATGAGGACGACTAATTTTACCCAAATGTACTATAATGTTTAAGCTCAGAGGAGCATTGTTTTTTTTTTTCTTTTTTTTCCCCTATTGACTTTCTCCTTGGAAGGCTGAACACTTATTATAATACAGCCAAAGCCCAGACACTCTCTAAGATTCCCTTCTGGAATCTGCCTTCTTCTAAACCAGCGTTATGACTCACACAAGAAAACAAACCATAAAGCCTATAAATCTACGCTCCTCCGGCTTTAGACAAAGATAACACAGTCCGTCTCGTTGATCCCAATTCCCGACGCGAACCCAAGGGCTCCTCGTCGTCCGGCTGGGTCAAACCCGTCGTCCGGCAGAAGTGTTTACATCGAGTCATTTGACCTCATCTGAGGACACGCTGCAGGCTGTGAAAGTCATTTTAGCCTCTTGTTTGAAATCGCCTTGAACAATGTCAAAGAAGCAGAACAGCCTCCTAAACTGATTACGTAGGAGACAGCTCTAGATTTACGCATGGTTCTGCCCAGATTTCTGGGCATTCGTTGAATCGGCTCTAAATGGAGTTAAGAGCCGGTGCACCTGTCAGTAGCTCTTTCTCCTGTGAGATCCTGCATGTATTTTTTTTTTTTCAAATTAAAGACCCAAAGGGAAATTATAGTCTCATGTTACAGCAAAGTAACATTTTAGAATGCTTCTTCAAGGGGTCCATATGTCTTCTCAAAGGGGTGATGCTTTGTTTCTAATCTGATTTCCTGAATTCTTTTTTCCCTCCCACATTTCTTCAGTGGCTTTTATTAATAGCTCAGAAGATCTCTACTGCACAGGATAATCATTGCTCTTGATAAAAAAATGACACTTAAGTTTGCAACTCTGCAAATTTCCTGAATTCTTCAGCCAACAACTAACCGTGAAAATGGCAAATGTTCCAACTACCAGAAGAAAACAAGCTACCAAAAGTAATACGCTTCAGAAGTATTTTCTTTTCTTTTTTTTAAGACAGAGTCTCACTCTGTTGCCTGGGCTAGAGAGCTGTGGCATCAGCCTAGCTCACAGCAACCTCAAACTCCCGGGCTCAACCGATCCTCCTGCCTCAGCCTCCCGAGTACCTGGGACTACAGGCATGCGCCACCGTGCCCAGTTAATTTTTTCTATGTATTTTTAGTTGTCCAGCTAATTTCTTTCTTTTAGTAGAGACAGGGTCTCGCTCTTGGTGGTTTTGAACTCCTGTCCTTGAACAATCCACCCGCCTCGGCCTCCCAGAGTGCTAGGATTACAGGCCCAGAAGTATTTTCTAGATCTTGTTATCGTCTGCCTCCTAGGGATATAGTTGCGGGCGTTCAGGGGTTTATCTAAGGGTTTTGCTGCTTCTGGGTAAATAAACTTTTTTTTTTGGTTTTCCCTAGGATCAAGGTTTCCCTAGTTTATTCTGTAATAATGTGAAGTGCTCAGAGCAAGGAGTCAGCTCTGAACAGCTGTCTAATCTTAGATTTAGTAAACACCATCGTTCAAAACTAGGTATTCTTTTCTTTTCAATAAAGAAAATTTGAACATATACATCATATCTAATAATAAAGGGAATTCAAGTGTAAAAAAGAAAAATAGGTGTTCGTGAAGAATGGGCAGGAGAAACGTTCTGCCAATGGCTCTCAAAGGTCAGGATTGGTGACTTTATTTTGCATAGGACATTCCCACGGGGAACCTGAGGGTATACTGTTCCTCCCAGAGCCAGAGCCCTGCCCCCTCCCCGGCAGGGCCCTGAAGGAACGCTCTCACCCAGGGAACCGACCGGTCACCCGCACAAGCGTGCCCACTGGTTCAGTTATTCACGGAAAATTCCCACGGAGCAGCCTGAGGATTTGTCCCTGGTGAGGTTTGGTCACCTCTAAAATTCTAAGCTGTTGTGCAGCCCTGCACTGGGTCCTCTGGAAAACCAACTAAAACAGCAACGCGAGTTATTTCGCTCTCGGGCATTCTTAAGGTTTCTTTGGGCCAAAGCCAAGGAGCACGTAATTCCAGGTAACAGGTGTGACCGACAGTCACAGTGGGGACAGGGAACGTCACCCTTTCCGGGACGGTGAGAGGGAGGCCCCCGAGCTCTCCTGCAGACCCCCCCGGGGGGGGGGGCTCACCTCGCCTTCACCTAGCGGGGAGGGGGCTCGTGGGCTTGGCAGCCTGAAACGTGACCGCCACCGGATTTGCAGAGTGCCACACTCATGATGTGCACGGTCGTGCGGGTCAAGCCAGAGTCTCGGGTGGAGAACTTCGCGTGGGATCTGACACAGAGCGGGTGACATGACGGCCTGCAATGGCCGTCACATCCCAGATGTGCATTGGCCAGCGTGCTGGGAGGGAGAAGGCAGGAATGCCGGGGAGATCCCCCCCGGCCCCCGCATCGCCCTTTTGTGACCCGACCCGAGTACCCCAGCCAACTGGGGGTTGGCCAACCGCACACTCCGGCATCCTTGCTCTCAGACGGCCACACGGGGGTCGAGTAGGTTTCGACTTCAAGAAGTTAAAACGCAGGTCAGGAGGCTCGCTCAAGGTCAGGAGTTCAAAACCAGCCTGAGCAAGAGCGAGACCCTGTCTCTACTATAAATAGAAAGAAATTAGCCGGACAACTAAAAAATATATATATAGAAAAAAAATCAGCCGGGCGTGGTGGCGCATACCTGTAGTCCCAGCTACCCGGGAGGCTGAGACAGGAGGATCGCTTGAGCCCAGGAGTCTGAGGTTACTGTGAGCGAGGCTGACGCCACGGCACTCACTCTAGCCCGGGCAACAAAGTGAGACTCTGCCTCAAAAAAAAAGAAGTTAAAACGCAGACGTAGTCACGTCTAAGACCTCAGAGAGATGGGACTGCATGAGGTTCGGAGAACCTCCAACGTCCTTTACGGAAATGCAGGGGGAAGGCCGGGGCCGGAGTCGGCAGGGTGGGGGTGAGAAAGGGCAAAGTCAGACTGTCCCCAAAACGTCACCACCGGTGCTGTGACCCGTTCTCTCCTCGTCCAGCAGTTTCACCTGCCACCGTTGTACACGAGTTCCAAGAACACAGGCGCCATCCGGGATCGGGAAACACCCACAGAGAAGTCACCAAGTCCCCCGTCCCCAGCCGCAAAGCAGCTGCACGGAGTCCGGGCTGCGGAGGGGGCGCAGGCACTCCTGCTTAGGAGGGTTGGGTTTTGTTTTGTCAAAAAGCGTGACATTTTTCGCTATAAACATTGTGAGAGCCGGGTGCGGTGGCTCACCCCTGTAATCCTAGCACTCTGGGAGGCCGGGGGGGGGGTGTGGGGGAGTAGGGAGGGGAGGATCGCTCCAGGTCAGGAGTTCCAAACCAGCCTGAGCAAGATCGAGACCCTGTCTCTACTATAAATAGAAAGAAATTAGCCAACCAACTAAAAATAGGAAAAAAAAAAAAAATTAGCCAGGCATGGTGGCGAATGCCTGTAGTCCCAGCTACTCGGGAGGCTGAGGCAGGAGGATCGCTTGAGCCCAGGAGTTTGAGGTTGCTGTGAGCTAGGCTGACGCCAGGGCACTCACTCTAGCCCCGGGCGACAGAGCGAGACTCTGTCTCAAAATAAAACAAGCAAACATTGTGATAGCAGGGGAGTTTCACCCTATAAAAGAGGGGAAATGACCTTTCTTAAGGCACACACAGAGTCTCCCTTTCCATCATGGCAGGGAAAATGGCACCCATCTGTTAATCAAGCTTGTTTTCCGGTATCCGAAGTCAAACCACCAGGCTCAGGGGCCGAGATGAGGGAGGCTAAGGTCGCAGGCCGACAGCCCAGCTCGGAAACGCGGCTGGCCCGGGGGCACCCGGGGGGGAGGACTGCAGCGCAGCAGCTGCTGTTCCGACGTCCCACATCCTAACGCACTTGGGATTTGTCCTTTAACGACCAGAACCATCCCCAGCCTTTCTTCTCCGGGAAATGGAGACAACAGAGACAGGCTCTGATAACATTTACGCAAGGCCGCCCGGGGCAGGGCCAACCTGCTAAAAAAAAAAAACAAAAACAAAAACAAAAAACAGTTTTTTTAAAAGATGACTCTTAAGTGAGTTCTATTTAAAGAGCTATAAGAAGGAGGATTTCTTTAAGCTTAAGAATGACCTGCAACAACAAAATATCCAACCCACCCATCAAACTACTCACGACACCTGTGTCTCCTGCAGCCATGTGCACTGGCCGCCCCTCCCCACCCAGGGTCTGACCTGCAGGAGCCCAGGGCCGTCTACGCCGGGCGAGGCCCGTTGTGTCAACTCAGAGCTTGATACATTTGCAGTCACCATTTCCAAGATGCTAAAAGCCATTTGCAGGTTTCTAAGGGAAATAAAAACCCTACCTAAATAAAGAACCCACAGTTGGCTCAGCGAGTGGAAAGCAATGGGTTAACAGGCAACCCCCCCCCACACACACACACCCGAAAGGAGCCCAAAGGCCTGGCGGCTACTTGGCAGGCCTGGCCCAGAGTCACCAGCGTCTCGGCAGTGGCCAGATGGACAGTCGGTCAGACCAAGCACCAGGCTGTGAGCAGAAAGACCAGTGTCTTCACATGCACCCTGCTACGGGAGGAAAACCCTAAGGGAGACTGACCTGGTTAGCTGTTTCGGTCTGTGGGTAACCTGGAAAGCTCTCTAGGTAAACCCAGCAACTAGACTATGCAGGAACAAGCATGCTGGCTAAATTACCAGATGCTTTTTAAAAAAAATAACGAAACCAAATGTCTTTCTAAAATTCGAGCCCAAGTAGGTCAGGAACGGTGGCCCTGCAGAGAGTGACTCTGCCCCCGAGAAGACATATGCTGACGTCCGGAGACATCACGGACTGTGGGGTGCAGGGTGCTCCTGGCCCCGAGATAGGGGAGGCAGGGGTGCTGCCCAACATCCGACAGAGCGCAGGAGCCCCCCAAAGCCACAGCACCGAGGTTAGGGGAGAAGCCCCGGTCTGTGGGCATTGCCTGGGGCCGGCCGTCCATCCAGACGTCTGCAATTCCGACAGGTCCACACACGGATGGAGTCAGGTGAGGACCCTGCTCCACGCTTGGCCACGAGCCAGCAGGGTCAAAGGCTGCAGGTCTTGCCCTCCCCCAGACCCCATCAGACATCCCGTGCCCTGCCGGTGCCCGGAATCTTCCTAGCACTTCCCACCGGCGAGGCAGGAGGGCTAACTTGTCATTTTCATCGGTCAGACGGGGACCCAGGGGTGAAAGGCTCATTTATTTACCCACGGGCCCTCGGGTTTGCTCACCCAAGCCCCAGGAGTGAGAGGCACACAGAACTCAGAAGGTCTGGGGTTTGGAAAAGCAGTCTGCATTAAGGGTGAAGAACGTTCCCACCATGGTCAGGGCATGGGGTAGACCTGCGTGTCCGTCAATGGATGGATGGATGGATGGATGGATGGATGGATGGATGGATGGATGGCTAAAGTGGAGTACTACTCAGCCATGAAAAGGAGGGATCCTGTCATCTGCAGCAACCTGGACGGGACTGGAGGACCTTACATGTTAAGTGAGATGAGCCATGCACAGAAGATACTAATGTACGTAGGAGCTTAAAAAAGAAAAATTGAGCTCCTAGAGACAGAACAGAATGAAGGTTGCAGAGGGTGGGAAGGGGAGTGAGGAGGGTTGGGGGGAGAAAGTGCATCTGGTTACGGGTGAAAATACAGTGACACGGAAGGAAGAATAGCCAGTGACAGGTATGCACAATGGAATGACCACAATTAGCAACAATTTATTTTATATTTCAAAATAAGAGTGGAAACGGCACGCCCCCGGCAACAAAGGAATGACAAATGCTCTGCTTGAGGTAGTGGGAACCCCAGTCACCCTGCTTTGGCCATTGCACACCGAAAGCTCGTATCTAAACACCCCGCATTCCCCCTACGTGTCTATTGTCACGAGCCTGCGACGATTAAAAATTAAAGAGCAGCCTGGACGTGACCACACCCAGAACCCAGGGCTCTCGGGAGCGAGCTCGGCGCCAAACCTCTCCGCAGAGCCAGGCCGGGGCCGTCACGCCAGGTGGGGTACGTGGGTCACACGGCCCAGCCTGGCTCCCGGCCAGCCGGGGCTGGGTTGCCAAGTGAGCGGAGGGAAAAAAAAAATGCATATTTTAGGGTGTTCGGGATTTCAAAATTACGGATATGGGATTTTGACATCAGTAATGGCGAGGCGGTGATACTCCAGGCTCATCCGAAGCAAGTAGGTAACACTTATCGCTACCGCTGAGCTAAGCACCTGCTACCCGTGTGGGGTCCCGGTCCCCCTGGCCCCGAGGGGGACCGGAGGAGTTTATGTCCCCAAGTGAGCCCCGAGCGAGGCACGGCCAACGCCAAGGACCTTCTGCTAGAAGGGGACACAGAACATCAGTTGGCATTTTTTCAGGAAAAAAGAAAAGTAATATCTTATTAATAAAAAAATAAAAAGAAAAAAGTAAAAAAAAAAAAAATTAAAAAACAAAGGGGGGGGGCACAGAACAGGACCCGCTCACCGGATTGTCCCGATTTTGCGGGAGGAGGTGAGGAAGGGGTGTCCCGAGAAGCGTCCTGTCCTCACCAGACAGGCGACTTCAGTTCCAGTGAGTCGACCCCCCGTCAGGCTGCTCCCGTTTCCCTCCCATAAGAAAATTCCAGATGCCCGATGATTCCCGGTGCCCAAAGCCATAAATGAATGCTGCATTCGGTGAAGCTTCCAGACACCCTCGACCCAAGGCGCCACTTCCTACCAAAGCAGTGGTCATGAGAGCTACGATAGCCCTAAACCCCCCATATGTGCATGCAAGGATTTGCTTTTGGCGACACCCCCACGGAGGAGCTGCAGACATTTGCAATCCCCTCCAGGAAATGAGGCCTGATCCCTCGGGAATCCTCCGCCCCCCCGCCCAGGGCGGGCAGAGCGGGGCTCATGCTGCAGCTGCCCAGAGGATGCACCTGCTACCCCGGGTCGGCGTGGATCTCAGGGCTCCCCACTCCGTTCCCTGGTTGCTGACGAGGAGAATGACTCTGGCTGGCCTCAAAGAAGAGCCCAGCGTCTTAGGTGTGGGGCTCCGGGGGTGTGCCGCACGTCGGTCCCTTAATTCTGAAACATGCCACGTCCCAGAGGGCTGGCTCTGCAGACAGCTAGGCAGCCCCCAGAGCACAGATGGACACAGGGATGCAGGAACCACCAAAGTCACACAACCACCACAGACACGAAACCCTCAGGTCTGAGAAGCTGGACCTGTTCCCACATCAATGATCCAGCTCATGCACCCCCCGCCACACCCCACCCCGCCCGTCCACGGGGAGCAGCATCAAAGGAGACACAGACTCGGCTCTTGTCCTAACGCAGGCTCCTCCCCACCTCGGCACTGTGGGCATTTGGGGCCAGGTAGCTCTTTGGGGCAGGGCCACGCTGTGTGCTGCAGGGGAGGGGCCACGTTGTGCCCTGCAGGCTGCTAGGCAGCACCTCTAGCCTCCACCCCCCCCTCGGTTGGCCAGAAGCAGTTCTTCCCTCCAATAATGGGCAATCAAAAAACATCTCCCAACATCGGCCAACGTCCAGGGTTGGTGAGTCACTGCTCCCATCCTGGGCTGGCAGTCGGAGGGGTCCACTCTCTTTCCCAGCCCTGCGTGACCAGTCGGTTTCTCTAACTATGAAATAACAGAAACAACTTCCTCCCTTTCTTCCAGCACCCACAGAGCCCCCGTGAGGACTGGGGCCGGCCGTGGCCGTCCCGAAGGGACTTCGACTCGGAGCACAACCCAGAGAACTGCGGCAGGGCAGGCGGTCAGAGTCACAGCTTTCCTGGGGTTTTCTGTGAGCTACACGTCTCCGGTGACTTCAAAAAACAACTCTGCTATTAAGAATTATAATGGCATAAACCTCATCTGAGGATGCTCCAGCCCCAAAGAGCTTTTTCATAGCCACTTTCACTGGGAGGAACTGCCCCCAGGCTAGGGTGCAGCGGTCTCTGCAAGCACAAAGCAGACCGCTCAACCCTCCACGCCCAAGAAAGAGAAAGAAAGGAAGAGAGAAGGGAGAGGAAACTGACTCAGCATGCACACGCATGCTCTGTGCCAGGGGCAGAAACAACCGGTCACCGCCAGGTGCTGGTGAGAGACCCTCTCGGATGTCAGTGCAAATTCAAGAGCAGGGAGGAGGTGAGGGGTTTGGGACGTGCAGAGTCTGACATGAGCTCATTCCAAGTCAGCAAGCCAGGAATGGAAATTCCCAAGGGCGATCTGACCTTACCAAGAAAGATGCACACGTGAAATGCGAAAACAACAACCTGGAAATGCTACGGTTAGACCCCTTCCTTTTAAAAACTGCCCCCAACCCAGACCGATGCAAACAAAAACCCACAAAACCACAGCTTAAACAAAGCAAACCAAAACACAAGGAGATAAAAAAAAACAAACAACCACCACCTCTTTCTGGCAAATAATGAAAGTCATAAATACTGCATTCCAGCAAATAATAAACGCATGGGTTATGCAGACAAACGAGCAAAGAACTCGAGCGGACATTCCACCAAAGGGCCAGATGACTTGGGAGGTGGACAGAGGAGCCCGTGCCAGGCCCCCTAGAGTCGGCCGCACACAGAGAGCCCACAGGGGCGAGAGGGACACTCTGGGACTTGGCCGGGCACAGGGCCCGGAGTGGGCTGCAGAAATCACCTAAGCAGGAATGATCCCAACCTGCTATGACGACAGTCTGTGCCATGTCTTGGGATAAACGGAATGATACAGACACTGACTAGCTTTGAGCATTAATTAACACGGATCTTGCAGTGTTGTGACAGCTCAAAAATGGGCGCAAACTCAGCAGCCCACGGACCCGGGACGGGCGGAACATACAAAGGGCGGAGAGACGGAGACATCAGTGTGATGGGACAGTGTGTGTGGACGTGCAAAGCAACACCATGGAAACGGTGTAGCAAGCAGAAAACAGTCATAATGGTGCTCGAAAACACACAGTACGCAAAATACATTTGCTTGGAGATACCTCAAAGCGATACAAGTGGATCTACCGTTTGATCCGGCAATCCCATTACCGGGCATCTACCCAAAAGAACAAAAGTCACGCTACGAAAAAGACACCCGCACTCGAATGTTTACAGCAGCACAATTCACAATCGCAAGGATGTGGAAACAACCGAAGTGCCCATCGATGCATGAGTGGATTAATAAAATATGGTCTATGTAGACCATGGAGTACTACTCAGCTGTAAGAAACAGTGGTGACAGAGCACCTCTTGCATTTTCCTGGCTAGAGCTGGAACCCATTCTACTAAATGAAGTATCTCAAGAATGGAAAAATAAGCACCACATGCGCTCACCAGCAAATTGGTATTAACGGATCAGCATCTAAGTGGACATATAGGAGTAACATCTATCGGGTGTCGGGCAGGTGTGGGGGGAGGGGATGGGCATATACATACATAATGTGATGTGCACCAACTGGGGGATGGACACGCTTGAAGCTCTGACTCGAGGGGGGAGAGGGCTAAGGGCAATATACGTAACCTTAACATTTGTACCCCCATAATATCCTGAAAAAATTAAAAAATAATACATTTGCTATCATTTTAATAATGCACCTATTTCCTTCTGGCTACATATATATATGTGTGTGTGTGTGTGTGTAAATAAAATACTGGGAGGAATCGGACTAAAATGCTAACAGTGATTTTTGCAGGAATTAAGTGACTTTTAAAAATATATTCCCTTCTTCCCATTTTTTCAAAGCTATATTGCACATTTTTATAAATTTAAATACTATTTTTTCCCCAGTAGTTTTTGAAATAAATAGCGTAGTCCACGCTCTCCTGGTACCGTCCCTTCCGACGCCCCTCAGCCCTCAATCGACGGGGCCGGGCGGTGGGAGGTGAGAGCCTTCGCTTCAAAACCAACACAGGAACAGATGCCAGGGAGGTGGACTGGGTTTTTTTTACATTAGAGACGAGAAGCTCAGAGTGGCTGTTTCTTCCCCTTTCTCTCAGTGTTTCTCCAAATGCGGCCTGCACTGGAAACAAACACGCCGCTCCCGTAGGAACGAGAGCTGCTGCGTGCAAACAGGGCGGTCTGGGCTCCCCGAGCCCAGCGGTCCAGGCCAGGAAGCTGACGTCGAAGTGGCCTTTTGGGTTCTGTCTCGTCCCTTCTCCCTGCACTTCCTAACCCCAACTCGCCCACGCCGGGTGCTGACGAGCCCAGGGGCACGGCCTGCCATGTAAGTGCCCCTGGCCGCGGCTGCCACACGCTGCGGGGGGGGGGGGGGTGGCACACAGCCCCGCAGAACCCGGGTGTCCACCCGCCCGGGCCGTGCCTGGCAGGAGGCAGGTGGGCAGCGGCCTGGGGCTGCAGGGACCTGGGGCCGGCGGGGGTCCGAGTCGCAGGGTCAAGGAAGGGGAGCAGCACTGACCTCGTATATAAAGTACACCTTGGCTCCCACGTATATGCCCATGCGCACCACTGCACGGACAGCCGCGTTCATGCCTGCAAAGGGAAACAGGGACAACAGTTAACCGGGGAGCCTCGGGTCACCCTGGCTCTGCTACCCACTCCCCGTGACTGCGGGGGAACCGAGTAACCTCCCAGCCTCAGTTTACCAATGCAAGAAACGGGTGCCACCTGCACCTCCAGGATTGGGGTGGAGGAGGAGGAGGAGAAACAGCCGGGGCAGAGCGAGGTGCCCTGCAGGGCAAGGGGCCAGCATTGGAGAGTCGGGCTTTCGGTTCAGAACAGCACCGCCTGGACTTGGCATAGACACATAGGCAACGCCATCTGATCACAGGGGACGGGCATTTTTAAATAGTGGGCCAAGTTCCGTGTCTGTGATGTGAAGAGGAGATACGAAATGGACTGCCGTGTTTCCCTGAAAATAAGACCTCCCCATAAAATAAGCCCCAGCAGGATGTCTAAGCACGTGCGCAATAGAAGCCCCACCCCGAAAATAAGCCCTAGTGACGGGCGTGGCTGCGCAGCGCATCTGCACAACCCATGCGTGTCGTCGAGGAGTGGGAAAGAAGACGAGCAGCCCTTCTCATCCACCCCGTGAGAGCTCTATGGCTCGACAGGAGAGATTGGGGCCAATGGTTCTAAAGGAATTGAGTTACAAGAAATTCAGGATGGGATTCCGGATTTGGAGAGTGATGATGATGTTCCAGAAGACGACGACTTAACTGTATTTGAATCAATGTAGACGGTTGTACTGTACATAAAATAAAAATAAAATAACAGATCCCCTGAAAACAAGCCCTAGGGTGTCTTCTTGAGGAAAAATAAATATAAGACCCTGTCTTATTTTTGGGGAGACACGGTATTTCATCACCAGCTATAGGGGCGGGTGCGGGGGACCCTAGGCAATGGGCTCAAATACAAGACAGATCATGTGCTTTTACCAGAAGAAAAGTTGCACTAAAGTGGCGTCCTATAAACAATCATACCTAATCCGGGTAAAACAGGGACATTTCCCCCGCTTTGTTTAAAAGAAATTAAGATCGGCGTCATGCCAAGCATCATCATGGTTGTCTGAGAGACTCGATTTTGCCGTCCGCTGAAGTCCGCCTTGGGCGGCTGAACACTCACCTGAGTGGCCGTAGCCGCCCAGAGCCACCGCGTGGACCTGAAGGTGGTCCCTGTCACCATCGTGGCTCACGGGCTGAGGGGGCCCCGTCCCAGCCACCCGGAAGGAAGGGCAGTGTCAGGATCTTGCACTCAACCTTTTCTGCTACCATTCTCAGTCATGTTTCAGGCGTCCTGGGGTTACCTCGTTTTGTTTCGCTAGCCTGGCCTGGGACGGGACACTCAAACAACTTTCCTAAACGTCCCCGTGGGAAATCTCGATCCTCCTACCATGCAGAAATCTCGATATTTGGAAAAGAACCTCTTGGCAATCTGCACAGACCTAAAAACCCCAGTCCTCCGGAAAGGTATAACCTTGCCGTGAGAACCAGAAACGAACTTTCAGACGGTCGGGGCGGGGGGAGCAGTCCAGTAGGGAATATGTGATGATTACTCCAAGTGCGACAGAAAAGGGCAGGTTATTAAACCATTTTCTTGATAGTACACGTTCTGCAACAGCTTCTTACTAAACTACGGGGCAGGGAAGAAAGACAAGTCCCAGGACAACTTGCTCCTTGAGCCCAGAGCGTGTTCCATGTGCACAGCAGCTGCTAGAGAGAAAGTTCCGGGCGAATCCTCACTGGCCGGCCACTCTGGGGTGGGGTTCTCCTTTGCAGCAAAAGCTCCCCGAGATTCCGTTCTGATAACATGTAAATCGTGAGCAATATTTTTTTTTCAAAAAAAACAAAGAATATACTGATGCTAATGCAATCATCTGGGTCTACGATTTTATCTCCTATGTTGTCTGGAGAGCGTCAAAAACCTCCCCACTTACCTGCTTTTGACAGCTCTGAACCCCCTTTTCCTGCATTTTCTCAGTACTGGTAACCACAGGAGCACTGATTTCAATATTTAAATTCCTTTCTGATAAATAAAGTCAGGCCGCTCGCCGCTCGTGCTGGCTCGTCAGAAAGCGAACGTCAAACCCGCCCTCCAGTACTCTTGCTACGGGGGTCCTTCCTACGGCTTTCTCTCTCCAGTGACTCGGGCAGGGACAGGGAGGTGCAGATAGATGCAAAGGGGGTTCTGTTGGGGGGTGGGGGGCGCCTGGCACCCCGGGTCCAAGTCCTCGTGGGCTGGCCAGGCCAGGGTGTCTCGGGGTTGAGGTCAGGTGGAACTTGAAATGAATTTGCGAGAGGGGGGGGGTCTCCCCTCAATCGCTCACCCAGCACCCCACACCTGAGGACTGAAGTGTCCCCTCTGGGCCAGGCACTGAGGCGACAGGCAAATCGATCGCACCCAAGGGCAGAAGGGCATCGGTGAGGAGGAGAAAGTAACGGGCGGGGCACAGCAAGCTATACTTCAGCGGCGGCTGCAGGGGCCTGGACAGTGTCAGCAGCCCCCAAACATCACTCAGAGCCTTCACTCGCGCACACACACACACACACACACACACACACACACACGGGGAACTTCTAAATATAGGCTGCGACACGCCAGCCGTCACCCTGTGACCACACCTTCCCCCTTGGCGTAGCCGCCGGCCTCACGTGTCTCCTCCAAGCAGAGATGTGCTATGTCCGTGTGCACAGGATTCCAAAGACTTAGTCGGGGGGAAAAAAGGAATGTAAAATATCATATCTGGCCGGGTGCGGTGGCTCACACCTGTAATATCCCAGCACTCTGGGAGGCCGAAGCGGGAGGATCGCTCAAGGTGAGGAGTTCGAAACCAGCCTGAGCAAGAGCGAGACCCTGTCTCTACCAAAAATAGAAAGAAATTAATTGACCAACTAAAAATATATAGAAAAAATTAGCCGGGCATGGTGGCGCATGCCTGTAGTCCCAGCTACTTGGGAGGCTGAGGCAGGAGGATCGCTTGAGCCCAGGAGTCTGAGGTTGCTGTGAGCTAGGCTGACGCCACGGCACTCTAGTCCCAGCAACAGTGAGACCCTGTCTCAAAAAAAAAATTTATATATATATATATATATATATATATATATATCTTATTACTAATCAATACAATTGATTATACATTAAAATTGTGAGCTAAATAAATTTTATGTTAATTTCACCTGCTGCTTTCAGTTTTTTTTTAAAAAAATGTGGTCACCAGATCATTGGAAACTTTATGCAGAACGCAGGGCACCAAGGCAGCACTCCCACTGGGCAGAGGTGCCTTTGAATCTACTCTTTAAAACCGTCCTTGATGCATGGAGTTACATCTCGTCCCAGCGACCAACACAAACCTCCTCATTAAAACACGGATAAAAAATCCACTCCAGGTGCCACGATGGAATTAATTTCCTGTCGATGGTTTGTTTTTTTTTTTTTGCAGGTTTTTCCACTTTTTGCTATCACAAGCACTGCTATAAAGAATACCCTTCGACCCACCTACCTGCGTCTAGCTCTGCACACGTGTGTGCTCTGTCTTTGTCCCGCTGCACGGGGTGAGCTCCCACCCACCGTACACCCCAATCCACTCGGGGACCCCCGTCCACCCGCGGGGGTGCCTGTGGGCGCCCCGCATCCTGCAGCCCCCCTGGACCCTGCATCTGTGGCCCGATCCTGCTCCTCGAGAGACCCCTTCCCTCTCCTCCCTGCTCTCGTCCCTTATCAGAGGTAGCCGGTAACCTCCACATGGCCTCCCAGTTCACAGGTAAATCCAAAGTCCTCCCCTGCCTCCAGCTGCTCCCCGAGCAGGTTCAAAGTCCCTGAACCAAGGTCTCCTCGGGGCCCCGCCATGCGACAGCAATCCTCCTTCCCAGACCTGCTCCTTCTCAGCTCTCTGCAGCCCAGCTGCAAAGCGCAGCCTCCCGGCCCGAGAGCTTCCGGAAGGAAGAGGCTCCACGCTGCGCCCAGAGCCTGCCTTGGCACGTTCAGAGCAGTTGAATGCGTGGAAGGGTCACAGACACGAAATCTCACCACTGTCAAACCAGGGCTGACGAAGGAAGGATGACTGCCCACCCGAGGGTACTATATTCCACCCTGCTAATCACGTCTCATCAGATCGATTACATTTTTAGATGGGGGGGGGTCCAAATTAATGAGTCTTCGCAGTTGAAATCCTGGTCAAAGTCAGAAAATAATCACGCAGGATGACGGGACGGTCCTATGTTGGAGAAGCCTCCAAGGAGCTCCTCTGCCTGGGTCTGCAAACCGCCCCATGGACCCCAGCTCGGTGTGGCACACAGCGCCCCCAAAGGGGACGGGTCCCCAGGTGGCTCCAGGCACATCAAGGACAGGGATGGGCTGGCAGGGGCCCAGGGCAGTCCTGCCTTTTCTCTTTTGCCTGGAGACTTTCACTGAGGCTAAGTGCCTGGGAGGGAGGAGGGGAGGGAAGGGAGGAGATGAAGACTGAATGTCGCCTTCTATCTGCAAAGGAAAACCACCAGGACCCCATCAGGCCACTAGAGATAGCAGAGCCAGGAAGCAGGACCTATAAATAAGCCTCCCAGTCTCAGTGCTCTGCTCTGCCATGCGTCCTGACAAGCACAATGACTGTAATCCGGAGCAAACGGCTGGGTGGTGAGGGCGCAGAGAACAGAGGAGCGTGGCACACGCTTTGGAAAAAAATAAAGACACCACAATGCAAGACAGAGCTTGCTGAGAAGCCTAACTCACAAAGGGATGCGACTCTTTCCCGGCACAGAGCCGTGCGCCCCTTAGCCAAATGCACGTTCCTACCACCACTGTGAGTGCAGCGGGCTTCCAACTGGGCACCCGATGGTCACCGTGACCCTGTTGCTACCTTAGCTTCATCTTCCCCATGTTAATTGCCCCCAACGGCCCATTCAGATTGGTAGAGCTCATTCGAACGGCCCCGATTCTCCCAGATAAAAGGTTGAAGCCCTCCATCAAAAGCCTTAGTTTTCTGTAACCAAGGGGGGGGACATGTTTTTTCTGGAAAGATGACAAAACATCTAGCTGCGAGGGGTCATCTGAATGTGTCACACAAAGCTATTCGCGTTCATATAAAATGATGCAGTTCCACCAATCTACCCTCCTACGATGGGGCTGCACCACAAACCTAACACACTGCCAACTAGACGCAATGATGTTTGTTAAATGAGTTATGTTTCACACTGAAAAGATCCCATTAAAGGACATAGATGCAGAGCTCCAGGCCCTGAAGGAGCCCACGCAAGACTAACGTCTTGGTGTTTGATAAATATTGTGAAATAGAAGCATCGACTTAGAGCCTTGGGGTCAGGGCTTCTGGAACCTCATGCTGCAGACTATAAAGTTCTAACGTCGTATTAACAGTTCACTCTCAGCTGGGTGCGGTGGCTCACGCCTGCAATCCTAGCACTCTGGGGGGCCGAGGCGGGTGGATTGCTCGAGGTCAAGAGTTCGAAACCAGCCTGAGCAAGAGCGAGACCCCGTCTCTACTATAAATAGGAAGAAATGAATTGGCCAACTAATATATATAGAAAAAAAAAAAAAAACTTAGCCGGGCGTGGTGGCGCATGCCTGTAGTCCCAGCTACTGGGGAGGCTGAGGCAAGAGGATCGCTGGAGCCCAGGAGTTTGAGGTTGCTGTGAGCCAGGCTGATGCCACAGCACTCACTCACTCTAGCCTGAGCAACAAAGTGAGACTCTGTCTCAAAAAAACAAACAGTTCATTCATACTGCTGTGAGGATAAGACTACTTTTTGATTAGGACGACAGCCAGAACTCCTAGTCACCTGCCACTTCACCTGCGGAGATTCCAAGTGGGGAACAGTCCACAGCCATTTGAGTCCCTGCTAAGTGTCCCACATGGCGCTGGGCGCCGGGAACACGCTGGTGAACTCGCACAGGTGCCCACGGCCCCGGGGCCCGGCCCCACCACTGCGCGCTGTGGACTCAGGGAAGACAGCGCCTCTCAGCTTCACCTGCTCACGCGTCGAGCGGGAATAAATGATTCATAGCACCCGGGAGCACTCAGTGCCTGCCCGGTAACCAGGGTTCCATAAACACTAGCTATTCCCACCATGACTGGAATGACTTCCACGCACTCAGTGCATGTGGACTTTCTGCAAACGTGTGTCGCCGGCCACGGCACCATGCGAAGAAAGGACTCAGCTTCCAAATTCCGCCCACCCTGTACCCTCAGCGCCGCCAGGCACCAGGCCCTGCAGAGGCCACAGCCTGTGACTAAGACAATGATTCATTTTTGGGGTGGGCGTGGGCACTTAGTCACGGCAAGTCTGTCCCTGCGGCCCAGCGGCCCAGCGGTGTGGAATCCCTTCAGGTCAAAGCGAAAATCAATTTCAACGTGCAGACACCAGAGGATACCCAAAGAACGAGGGGAAAACAAATAGCCTCGGATGATACTCTTCCTTAATTTGGGGGCTGGAGAGAGAGTCAGGAATACAGATGGGAGATTTTCAGTTTTATTTTATAATTAAATACTATCAATTCCTTTTGGGGTTAAAAAAAAAAAGCACTCAGTCCCACTGGACCGAGTGTTTGCACCATTTGGGCTGCCTTGTTTTGCTATCGCTTACATAAAAGGCATTTTCTGTTCCACTGGCAAAGCCACTGTGTAATTAATTATCTGCACAGTTCTGAGCAAGTCGGGCTTAGCTCACGTTTGAGCACTGACTAGATGATACAGCCCGTCCAGTGTGGTCTGGTGGATGGTGAAGGGTTTGGGATTAACAGCTGGCAGAGCTTGGCTTAAAATCCCACCACAACCGTGCTTGAGCCTGGTGGCTTTACCTAAGCAACACCTTCTTGGGGGGGGGGGTCTTCCTCCCTCCTCTAAAATGAAGCAACGTGTATCTTGCAGCCGTGTGTCATTAGGCCCAGAGGTGGGAACTGAAAAGCTCCTAGTGCATAAAAGTGTTGTCAATAAGGAGTAGCTGTAGCTCTCTGAACAGAGAACGTTACCACAATTTCCCGTATGATTAGAAAACAACCCTAAAAATTGAAGTCTTGAATTCACTCTCCTTGATCTCCAGCTAACAAGCAAAAAATTCTTCTATCTCCCCGGGGGGACAGAGGGGGATATCAGGGACTGAAGTCATGTAGGATCATGGTAAAATGGTGAAAGAGTGGGGGGGGGTCTGACAGACAACAGCTGGAGCCAATAACCTGCTCTAAGGCTCCGCACGGCTGCTGCCCAGACCGGGCCCTCTGCCCACACCTGGGCGCGAATGTCCTCAGGAAAGAGACGCATCCAAACGCTCGCACAGGCTCAGGACAGCACCTCAGCGGGGTGGGGCTGCTCACAGGGAGTCAGTGGCTTCAGCTCTGCCCAAGGGACACCCCCGACAGACAGCCGGCCAAGGCAGGACAGCCCGGATGTGGCCCTTGAGATCCTCACTGAATGGCACCTGCACAGCTGAGAGCAGCCACCTCTGATGGACTAGCAGGGGTCCTCAAACTTTTTAAACAGGGGGCCAGGTCACTGTCCCTCAGACCGTTGGAGAGTGGGGCGCACATTCCACACAGGAGCACTGTGGGCCCGGGGCGAGTCGGCTGCTAAGCAGGACAGGCAGCGGTGGCAAAAACACCCGTTGGGCCGGATAAATGTCCTCAGCGGTCCGCATGTGGCCCTCCGGCTTAGTTTGAGGACCCCTGGTAGAGTCTACGCCATCCAGGCAGTGCTCTCCCAGTAACCCTGGTTTCCAAAGTACCCTCCTCCACGGAAGAGGGGGCATGGACTTCCCAGCCTTAGACATGCATCATAACGCCTCAGGAGTGGCAGCTCCAGGATAAGGAACAGAGAAACGTTCGTTCTGCCAAATATTCTAGCAAACCCTTCCTTGCACAGGGAGCTCAAAGAATGACCCGTAAACCTGTTTCCAACAGATGCGGCCCCTTAATCCTAAAGTAACCTTGACGGTCTGACCCTGCAGCCCTGCTGGCTGACAGAGGTCAGTTCCCCTTCCTGTGCCAACCAACGGCTCCTTCCCCTTCCGGGCGCAGGGCGGGTCACCAAAGGCGCTTCTCCAGCTCCTGAAGCCCTTTGGGAAGTCGCACCGGATCGCACCCCGACCCCATGACACTCTCTTCGTCCTCACTCATCTTCCCGCAAGTTTCAGTAAGGCAGACGGACCACGTTGTTTCCATTTCGCTTTCCTGCTGGTCCTATCCCAGCCTTTGCTACTTCACATACTCTGAGAAACCAGCACCCCACGGGGCACGTTTGTACCCGGACCCTTTTACGAGAATGCCAACACTAGAGTAACCCTGCTTCCCTGCAGTGAGGACCGCGGGCCTGCGGCGTGGGGCGGCGCCCAGCGACGAGACCAGGGTCTCCCCAGGACCAACAGGGCGACTTCCCAGGGCCAGTGGCCCGCGCTGCGCATGGGGGACTCCGCGTCTTCGCACACCGTGAGCGACGGGCTGGGCATCACGTAGGCAGGCGCCCGTGGCAGGCGGGGCGGCGCCCAAAGCGCCCCAACCTGCCGCCCCCGCACCGCCCCGCCTGCTCAAGGGCGAGGGGAAGGTCACCGGCGCAGTGGGCAGAACTCGAGGGCGTCGGGCTCATCCCCTGACGGTGTGCTGTCCCGAAACGTCAGGAAAGGAGGCGCGGGGCCTGCCCACCCATCTGGGGCGGGTGGAAGGGGGGGGGGGGAATCCAAATCAAACCCAGCTCAGCTGGGGAACGTGGCTCCAGCCCGCGCGCTGCGTAAGGCTCCAAGGCCGAGAGTGGTTGGCTCTGCCCCAGCCGGGATTCACACCGACCGGGAACCCCCACCGTCTGCCAACCCCGGCGCCCCCACGTGCACCCAGGGCTGCAGCGCAGGCACCCCCCTCTCTTCTAAATTTTCAATATTCTCCCAGCGCATCCGCGGGCCCCGGCTTGGGCCCCCTCCTCCTGGAAAGCAGCCCCGCGTTGCAGGGGAAGGGGGAGCCCGGAGTCCGCGCGCTGGCGGGCGCCGCCGGTGACGTCCGGGAGGCTGGCGGGGAGGGCCTGCTGACCCATTTTAGTTTTCAGTTTTGTCACGAGCCGGAAGGCGACCGGAGGTAAGCGCGGAGGAAAAGCCTCTCTCAAACCTCCCGGCGGAAACGCGAGGCGCTGCCGGAACGCCGGGGCAGCCCCGGGCGGGGACCCCGCGCACCCGGTCCCGCGCCCCGCGGTGCAGCAGCGGGGACGTGCCCGCGCCGCGCGGGGGACGCCAGTAGGCGGGAGGCGCCGCGGGGACACAGCCGTTTTTCCTACGACATTTCAGGGGCGGGGCGGGAAGACCGGGCTGGAGCTGCGGCCTCAGAGGCGGCCGCGGGGTACCTAAGCCTGGAGCCGCCCCTCCGGGGGTTCAGGTACCAGACGAGCTCCGGGCGGCCCCGCCGTGGGTCCCGATTTACAAAATAAACGAGGAGGTAGAAAACTCGTTGGTCTTCCCAATGCGGAATCCTAACGCCTATCCTTCCTCCCCAACCCCCCGCCACGACCCCTGCGCCTCCCGCTCCTCCCCAGTCCCTGCCCGCAGCCTGGCCCGGTTCCCCCGGCCACGACTCCCTCCACGCCCTGCGCCCCGGCCCGGCGGCAGGCGGCGCGCACCTTGGGCATCCCCGCCGCTGGTCAGCACGCCGATGGCCTTGCCGGCGCCGGAGAGGTGCTCCAGGAACTTCCGCAGGGAGCCCGTGGTGGGGGCGTCAGCGGCGGCGGCGTCCATGGCGAGCAGGCCGAGGATGCCGGCTCCCCGGGGCGCGCAGCTGGCAGTGAGGACCCGGCCCGCGCGCCCGGCTCGGAACCGCCGCCCGGCTGCGCCCGCGCCCGGCCCCAGCGCCAATGGGCGACGGCGGCGGGCGGGGCTCGTGCGCGCGGGCGGGGCGGGCTGCGGGGACGCGGGCGGAGGCGCGGGCGGGGGGAGTTAGCCGCGCAGGAGGGCGGGGCGCCGAGTTTGGGGGGCGCTGGAGGTGGGGTTAGCGCCTCAAGCGGGGGCTGCGGGGAGCGTGGCTGGGGGAGGCGCAAACAGGCGGGATCTCGTGTGCTGGGGCGCCAGGGAGGGATGACAGGGGGAGGGCTGCAGGTGGGGGCTGGAGAGGGAGGCTGAGAGCTGCAGGTGGAGGGATCGAGAGGGAGGGGCGTGCTGCAGGTGGGGGGAGACAGTGAGAGGCTTAGAGCCACAGGTGTGTGTGTTGGGGTACAGGGAGCATCTCTTAGGGACGCAGGAGGGCGGGATTTCATCGGTTGGGGTGGACTGGGGTGCTTGCAGGTGGGGCGCGAGCCCGCGGAGACACCCCGTCTCCCGCGCGGCCACTCTGGCGGTTGGGGACCCAGGAGGCAGAGCCGCGCCGGGCACAGGGTTCCCCCTGGGGGCAGCTCTCTTGGAGCAGCTTGGGGGGGGATGGATGGGGAGTCTGGGGACGGCTTCTTGCTACCTAATCACCCCCCAGGTTTCCCCGGGAGGAAGGGCGGAGAGCGGGTGCTCCGGCTCCAGGGCGCGCCGGCTGGGCGGTAACGGAGCTCTTGTTGGCCCAGCCTCGCGCTGCGGGACGAGGAGGCGTTGCGGGTAGGAGGGTGTCGCTCGACCCTCGCAGCCACCCTCGCGCCAGGCCTGGGAGCTGGAGCAGCCGGGCGGGGCGCGGGGACAGCCTTCTTTTGAGGGAGGACGCCCGCAGCCGGACCTCCGGCGGCCCTGCGGGGAAGCTCCAAGTCCAATATGCGGGGGGGACTGATTGTCGCCGTGGATGCGCCAGAGGCCCGTGTCCCCCACCAGGAGCACGGGCCTCACAGCCGCCCAGTCCCTGCAGAGGTCATCCGAGAAACGGGGGAGGGCGCAGGCCAGAACCCACCTCCTGCATGCGCAACCAGTAGCTCCTAGGACAGACAAAAGGCGGGAGGGAAAGGAGGTTAAGCAAAGGCTTGCTCTGTTAGCCAGAGAAGTCTACCTCAGCTACTTCCCTTAGGGCAACCCCGGGCAAGAGACGGACGAGTGGTACACGAAGCCGTGTTGGACGCCTGACGCCTCCTCCGGCCGGCCCAGCGCTCTGATCACCAAAACTTTATTGCAAAAGAGAACGAGTATCAGCTGTGGACAAGACCAGGTGGTCTGATCTCCACCCTGGCCAGAATTGAGGGAGCAATTCCTAGCTTGCAACGGTGCTCAGAATCACCTGCCCCCCTCCCGCCCCCAGCCACTCAAGTCCGGGGTCCGGGAGCGGAGCCAGGCGAGCTGTGTTTTTAACAAGCCCCCTGGGTGATTCTGATGAGTCAGAGGCAGCGGTCTAATGGAAGGAGCCTGAGCACCGTTGTTCTAACAAGACAGGAGAGGGCTGGTGCACTGGCTGTAGTGCTTGGGGCCTTCACCTTCCCTGGCAGGGACAGGCTCAAAGAACCGCTCCCCACCCCCACCCCAGGTGGCCCCACAGCCAGGATTTGCGCTGGACAACAGGAGGGCTGCCCTACCCCGTCCTGCCTTTCTGGGCCAAATGACACTTTAATTTGGTGCACACAATCTTATTTTAGCCAAATCCCTGTATCTTCATATAAAATTAGTATTTTTATCATTTAAAGTCAGGGAATTGGTCATCTGTCATCAAATTGTAATATAGAACAGGATGGATACAAACTAATAGTTCAAACATGACATAGGTGAAATAAATTATGAGTAAAAAGATACACTGGAACGGTATCCGGTTGCTGTTACAATTAGGAAAATAAGTATCTACGGATGTGGAAATATGTCCGGGACATTTAAGTAAAAAGGCAGCTTGGGAACAGGGTGGATCTGGGTGTGTGTGTGTGTGAGTGTGCGTATTAGATGTAAACGCATCTGAGTATTTTATTTCCTTCCTTTTAGCTTATTATGGGTAATGCATTTTTATTCTCGCTTGAACAAGTATTGTTTGAGAAATCATACGAACATCAACTGAACATTTCTGTAATTACTAGTGTCACATCAGAGCATGGGGGGCAAGGAGAGAGATTGTCCTCTAGTGGAAAATAATTGGTGCACACCTGTAGTCCCCGCTACCGGGGAGGCTGAGGCAGGAGGATCGCTTGGGCCCAGGAGGCTGGAGGCTGCTGTGAGCTGCGATGATGCCACGGCACTCTACTCGGGGTGACAGAACGAGGCCGTGTCTCAAAAACAAGCAAACAAAAAGGGGTTATACATTAATTTCCCGGTTAGAAAAAAGAAAGCGCAGTTAAGTTAGTTATAAAATGCCACCTCTGAATATTGATTCGCAGGTGTCTTCCATAGGCCTGGGACCTGTGCCGGCACGCACAGGCTTGAGTTAATGCTGACTCGTTCTTGAAAGTCCTTTGCTGCCCGCTGGGAACTGAAGAGGCTCCTTGCAGAGGCATCTGTCCGTCCGTCCGTCCTTCCGTCCGAGGGCAAACTCGCTGAAACGCTTGAACCCTGGGGAGCCGTGAACAGAGACACTCGTCTGATTCTGTGACAGGCACATCCCGGCTGCATTCCCCGTGGCCTGCCGTGTCCAGCAGGAGGCTTTGCCTTTTTTGGGTATAAACTTCGAGATTCAGATATAAGCTGCAGGGCCTCTTCCTCTGCCTAAAAAAAAAAAAAATCACACACGACCACGTGCCCCATGGTTTAGAGGACTCGTGGGGCTGGCTGAGTCCCCCTGCCGGAGGAGGAGGAGGAGGAGGAGGGTGAGCCTGGTCCTCCAGGGGGCACGGTGCAGGGCTGGGGGCACAGCCGTGGTCCCACGCTGAGGGCCAACAACTCTGCAGTCTCGGCGGGGCCCACAGGATGCTCTCGTCTTAAAAGTCCAAGCCCAGAGCCGTGGTCTGTGAGCCCCAGGCCAGACGGACTCACCAGGGGCGGGTGTTGGACGTCCTGGTTCTGAGTGCATGGTGGGGCAGACCTCGCCGCCTGCCCTGATTGGTGGCCCCGAGTTGCAGCGCCCCATTCGAGGTGTCCTCACTCCAAAGCTTCGGGGGTTTAGACAGCTGAGCCCTGCACGGCGCTGGCCTGAGCCCCCAGTGCGTCTGTCTTCACACGGGTGTTCTCCCGGCTCTGTGCGCTGAGACAGCAAGCCCGCCCTCCTCTGCCTCCTCCTGGACCTGCTGTAAGCTGCAAATAAAACCCTAAGTCCCCAGTCCCCACCCCCCACCCACTGAGTGCACCCCTCTTGGCAAAGGCAACCCCAGAGCAACCTTGAAGACTGGGTTTCCGGCCATGGCAGGCGGGCGGGCGGGGTGGTGGGACACAGTGCCTCATACCCGCTCCCGTCCGGAGTTCAGACACCACAAGGGACCCGCGTTCGTGCTGAAATAGAGAGCGTGAGACTGACAGGGCAGGCTCCTCGTGGCGGTGAGATACCCAAGAATGGAAAAACCAGCACCACATGCACTCACCAGCAAATTGGTGTTAACGAATCAGCACCTAAGTGGACACATACAGGAGTAACATCTATCGGGTGTCCGGCGGGTGGGAGGGGGAGGAGGGGAGGGGTAGATACAACCACAACGAGTAAGATGTGCAACGTTTGGGGGATGGACACGCTTGAAGCTCTTACTCGAGGGGGGAGGGGGCATGGGCAATACATGTAACCTTAACACTTGTACCCCCATAATATGCTAAAATAAAAAAAAATGAAATAAAAAGGTACCAAGATACAAACAAGACCTGAGGCTGTGCCATGCATGGGTTAAGCTGCACCTGCAGGCCACAGATCTGGCTGACCGGGTCCCTTTGACAGACTGTGACCAGCATTGTCCTTGTCTTAACTTAAACATTCCTTTCTGCTGACTCCAAGTCCCAGACAAAGCTTGCTTCCTTTAACAAAGTGCAAATTAAGCATCCTCTGAACCCACCTGTGGGTGGCCGTAGACAGGCACTGGAAGTACGGCAGCTTTTGGACGCCATAACACGCACGGGGGGCAGTTAAAGGCCGTGGGATATTTTTTTTTTGCCTCAATTCCTCCCCGTGTCGGGTTGCGGGCACACCGCGCAGGTGAGGCTACCTGCCTGCGGACTCCCGCCCGGAGAAAGGGTGGACCTGTCCACCTGGGAGCCACCGCTGGCTGCGTCTTCCGTCTGTGCGGCACAGCCCACGCGTGCCGGGCACGTACCTCCTGCTTCTATGTCATGACACTTTCTCTGATCGCTCAGCTCTCTGTGCCCTCCTGAAACCCAGAGGCAGCTGGAAGGGGCTTCCAGGATCACGGAATCCACCCTCCTCATTTGGCAGAAAGAACAAAGGCCCGAGGAGGGCGTGCGGGCCGAGGCCAGACCACAGTTGGGTCTTGATCTCTTTGCACGGGGCAGGGGGCTTCCCACTCGCTCACGCGAGAAAATTAAACGTGGCGCTGGGGCACTGACTTCCAAGCTCACGCTGGAAGACCTCCGGGGCATGATTCAAATCGAAAGGTACCAGGTGGGCGCCAGCTTCGCCTCCACCCCATTCGAACACAAATCCCTCTGAGCCCACGCTACGGCTCTGTGGGGAAAGCTTGTCACCAATCCCCAAGGCCACCAAGCCTCAGGGTCCGTGTAATGCCTTCCCTCCTGTTTCCATTTGCAGAGTGGCTTCAACTCTTAAATGCTGAGATCTCGGGCCGTGACCTCATTTTTATGGGGGGGGGGCTTAGGTTTTGTTTCTTGTGCCCACGCTCCCAGCAGCTGTCCAAACAGACAAAACTTTCTGGGTAAGAACGGGCTCCGGTTCCTGCCAGTCCTTTTTTTTTATTGACTTCTGTTAATTCCATCCTGGAATGCCAGCTCAGTCATGCATTTAAAAAGATTTATTTTTGTAGGTTTCGGCCAGCATTTTGGCTGGTCGTGTTGGGAAAGGTATTTGGCGTATCTCACGTGCAAAGATGGACGCTCCAGGCACTTTGGGTACCTCTGCGCCCCCTGTCCTCCCCATCTCCCCCCCGCCCCCCGTCTTAGTGTCTCGGTCCATGCTTGCTTCGCCGTGGGCTCAGGGCACCCGCTAAGTCTGCCCGTGGTGTCTCTTCCCACACCCTTCTTTCCCCCATAATACAGGGAGGAAACAGTATTGCTGTTAACAAGAAAGACTCATTCTGGGGGCAATGTAATTAGTTACATGGAAATGTTAAAGTGCTTTGACAAGTTATTGGAATGAATGAAATTCAGTTCAATGCTGCTATTCAAAATGAGCACCAGCTTTTGCACGCCAGCAATGACCAGACTGAGTGCAGAGCGAGAGCGAGAGCGAGAGAGAATGAGAGCGAGAGAGAATGAGAGAGAGAGAGAGAGAGAGAGGCCACTCACAGCGGCCCCGGCCCTGCCGAGCGGGGACGGGGTCCCTGGCCGGTCAGAATCTCCCACCCACCACGGCCCCCAGCGCAGTCCCGGGGCCTGGACTAGGGACAAGCCCCATTTAGGTCAGCGCCTCACCTGACCTGTCTCTTGGCGGGAACGCTGGATCTGCAGTGTCCCGCCCCAGGGCCGCACACAGAAGCCCTTGTTCCCTCCGCTCTCGGCCTGGCTCCGGGCTCGGCGACCTGGCAACCCGGGGCTTCCTGGCCCCTGCGACTTCTGCTTTGGCGCTGAGATTTTGACCTCAGTTGGGGATTCAGGAGCTTTCTTTGTAAACTTTATTCCTAAAGTCAGGCACAAAAAAAAAGAAAAAAAAAAGAAAAGACACATATACAGTAGGTGACTCACCGGCAGGTGGGAGGTCCGGAGGGTGTGATGGAACATACACACGGCTCGTCCCGGGCAAGCGGCACCTGCACTCCGGGCCATGCTCCTGCCGGAGCTGCCTGGGACCCAGAACTGAAGGAGGAGGATAGAAAAGGAGACATCTTTTTATTTATTTATTTTTTATCGAGACACCCTGTAATGTCCCATTTTGGGGGTTCATGAGTTTTGCAGATTTTTTTTTCTTAATTTCTAGGGATTTGGAGTCATAGAAAGAATATAACAGCATCGTTTCCCAGCCGGGGGTGGGGGGGGCGGGAATTTCCAGGTGGACGAAATAACCAGGTGACAGACCGGAGGCAGGTGGGCACGTGCGGGCTGAGTGCAGGGTGCTGGGTGGGCGGAAGGGGAGTTTCCACCAAGGTGTGGCGGGGTGGGGAAGGAGAGGAAGAGACAGGGAGGAAAGAGAGAGAGAGAGAGAGACAGAGAGACAGAGAGACAGACAGACAGAGAGACAGACAGACAGAGAGCAGCAGTTCATCACTTCTGCCCAGGGAAGCAGCGCTGGCTGACCGTGCACAGTCTGCACCTTCCTTACCTGAACAGGTGTGGAGGGGCGCCCTGGGCCCGGCAACTCTGATCCTGGGACGCACCCGCGCTCCGACTGTTCTGTTCTTTATTGTCCATTTTTTAAAAAAAATTCAGCTCTGTGATCAGAGCTTGTCTTCCTGGCTCGTTAGCTGCAGCCCCTGACACTCCGGCAACGGCTACAATGTCATGGCAATGGTCCTCCCATTTCCCTCTGTCACCGTGTGAGCCTCTCCGTTTCTGGAACTCTTCCCTGGAGATGGCTATTTCCAGATAATGTTTATGAATTCCTGAGATTCTCATTCCAAGTTAACCGTTTCCCCCAGACTTTTACTCATCTCCTCATGGACGTTCGTCTCAGTTCTCTGCAGGTCTGGGAGCCGCCTTCTGCCGGAGCCCACAGCCGGTTCACCTGCTTGCCTGCAGGTGGCTGGGCCGTGTGCGTGTGCGTGCGTGTGTGCGCACATGCGTGTGTGTATGCACAGACACGCACATGCACACTATTAGACCATTAAGCTCACTTCAAACCGCATTGGGGTTCCTTATTTTCTGAGCTGAACATGCTACCAGGACGTTGAGGCCCCCGGGGTGTCCCTGCCCCCTGTAGGTGACCCGGCTCGGGCTGGGGACCGGCCCCTGTTCCAGGGTCTGGGGCTCGGCTGGGCGGGTTCCAGAGCCAGCGGGGAGGGACACAGAGGAGCAGCTGCGGTGGCCTCGGGCTACCCTCGCCCTGCAAGTCTGGGTCCTGTGTCCGCATGGGGGTCGGGGAACGAGGTAGCCCGTCGTGAGTGGCCCAGCCTTAGTCACTAGGCGGGAAAACCCTGCTGGTAGGGGGTGACCCCCACTCTTTGTTTAATGCCACGAGGTAGGACAGAGGGTGCCCCAGTGCTCCACATTTTGGAAGAGTAACTACTGCTTTCCAAAGCTTATGTTAGCTGCGTGTGGGTCAAATAAGAACCACGTCTGTGTGTGATTCATGGCTTTTCAAAAACGATTTGGGTGAATTATATATATATATTTTAAATAAAGGTGTTAAAAATATTTTGAAAGAGCTTTCCTGGTTTAGGAAATGACACATCTGCTCCCTTTCTCTCTCCCCACTCCCTCTCTCCCTACCTCCCTCTTCCCTCTCCTGCTGGGGAGCCGGGATGCTTCTGCAAGATTGGGACCAAAGGGCCCCTCTGTAGGGCACACACGGTGGGGACCGGGCACTGTGTTCACACGGGAAGTCGCACAGGGACTTTGCCCCACGAAGACAGGACAGCCTTTCTGAGTTCCTGTTTGTTTGCACAAAATTCAGCAGGGACCCCACCCCCGACCTCCCTGTCCTGCTTCACACATGCAAACCCTCCACCAGCCTTAACTGCACTCTGGGTGTGTTTCCATTTTTATCGTGCGGGAGCCGGCAGGACTCCAGACACTTGCCTTTGCAGTATTCCCCAGCCAGGTAGGTACCTTTGGAACTTAGAAAATATATCACCTATATAAAAAGCAATTTTAAATAAATAAATTTTACATACACATTACCATGGGAACTTAGAAAATATATCGCATATATAAAAAGCAATTTTAAATAAATAAGTTTTATATACACATTACCATGGGAATGTAGAAAATATATCACATATACAAAAAGCAATTTTAAATAAATAAGTTTTACATACACATTACCATGGGAACGTAGAAAATATATCACATATACAAAAAGCAATTTTAAATAAATAAATTTTACATACACATTACCATGGGAACGTAGAAAATATATCACATATACAAAAAGCAATTTTATTTTGTGTTTTTTTTAAATATATCCGTGTCATTTAAAAAAAGCAATTTTAAATAAATAAGTTTTGCATACACATTACAATGGGAACGTAGAAAATATATCACATATACAAAAAGCAATTTTAAATAAATAAGTTTTACATACACGTTAGTTGCCATGGCTGGAATATCGAGGAAACAAAATCCTGGCCAAGCTGACTTGGGATTTCCTCAGTGTCTGGACAGTCTGGTGAGCTCAGGGCCACGGGAACCAGCGAGATCCCGCGAGTTCCAGCAGGAGACACCCCGAGTGGCCGCCTACCCCAGGATGCCTCCACCCTGCTCACTCGTGGCAGCCGGAGTGATTCCTGCAATCAAGACACGATGCACGCACCTTCGTGATATAATATCTCATAGTTCTTTAGATTTAACTCAAGATATTAAAACCGACCCTTAGGCACTTGTTTCTGCCTCTTTCCCACCTTCTAAGCCTGCATTGCTCAGAGCGTGGCTCCTGGTCTGTTTCACACAGGGGCGTGAGAGGTGAGGAAGCTAGGCCCTTCCTACCTGCTGGATCACAAACTTCATTTAAACAGGACTTTCTGGGAGATTCCTGTGCACAGAATATGAGAAGCACTTTATTCACTTAAGTATTAGTGATTCCGAAGTGACCAAAGCTCTCCAAGAAGACCCTAATCCTTAGAGAACTGCGCTCACCAATACCTGTGCACACCTGCCTCTTGCCCTTTCTCTGGGCGGTGCATTCTCCTCCCTCACCACACGAGGGCGCCAGAACCCCGCCGATCAGTAGCAGACACAGGTGTCCTGAGTAGCTCCTTTGATGGGCGTGATGAAAAGATGAGAAGAGAATGAAGAATCCCCCCCAAAGAATAGATTTGTGTGTTCTCCCAGTAATTTTCCTTTCCACACCTGTAGGTGTTCACAGGATCGAAAACTTCATTTAAACAGGACTTTATGGGTGATTCCTGTGCACAGTAGAATTTGAGAAGCATTTTAATCACTTCTGTATTAATAATTACAAATTGACCAAAGCTTTCTAAGAAGACCCTAAACCGTAGAGTGCTATGCTCACCAACACCTGTGCACACCTTCCTCCTGCCCTTTCTCTGACAGGTGCCTGCAAGCTCCTGACAGCTGCATTCTCCTCCCTCACCACACGATGGCGCCAGAACCCTGCTGACCGGTAGCAGGCACAGGTGTCCTGCATAGCTCCCTCCATGGGCGAGATGAAAAGATGAGAGGAGAATGAATAATTCCCCCAAAGAACAGATTTGCATATTTTTCCCAGGGATTTTCCTTTTCACATCCCTAGGTGCTCACAGGATTAAAAACTTCATTTAAACAGGACTTTCTGGGTGGTTCCTGTGGGCACAGTAGAATTTAAGAAGCATTTTAATCACTTAGGTATTAGTGATTATGCATTGATCAAAACTTTCTAAGAAAACCCTAATCGTTAGAGAACTGCGGTCACCGACACCTGTGCACACCTGCCTCTTGTCCTTTCTCTGAGAGGTGCATTCTCCTCCATCACCACACGAGGGCGCCAGAACCCCGCTGATCCGTAGCAGGCACAGGTATCCTGAGTAGCTCCCTCAATGGGCGTGATGCAAAGATGAGAATGAAGAATCCCCTCCCCCAAAGAATAGATTTGCATTTTCTCCCAGGAATTTTCCTTTCCACACCTGTAGGTGTTCACAGGATGGAAAACTTCATTTAAACAGGGCTCTCTGGGTGATTCCTGTGCACAGTAGAATTTGAGAAGCATTTTAATCACTTTTGTATTAGTGATTATAAATTGACCAAAGCTTTCTAAGACCCTAATCCTTAGAGCACTGTGCTCACCAACACCTGTGCACACCTTCCTCCTGTCTTTTCTCTGGCAGGTGCATTCTCCTCCATCACCACACGAGGGCGCAATAACTCCGCCGACCGGTAGCAGGCACAGGTGTCCTGAGTAGCTCCCTCAATGGGCGTGATGAAAAGATGAGAAGAGGCTGAATAATCCCCCCCCCCCGGCCAAAGAATAGATTTGCATATTCTCCCAGGGATTTTCCTTTCCACACCTGTAGGTGTTCACAGGAAAGCGTAATTTGAACAGGAGTGTCTGGGTGATTCCTGTACACAGTAGAATTTGAGATGCACTTTAATCACTTCTGTATTAGTGATTACGAAGTGACCAAAACTTTCTAAGAAGACCCTAATCCTTAGAGAACTGCGGTCAAAACCACCTGTGCTACCTTAGTCTGGCCCTTTCCCTGACAGGTGCGTGCAGGCACCTGACAGCTGCATTCTCACCTTTCTCCACACGAGGGCGCCATAACCCCGCTGACCGGTAGCAGGCACAGGTGTCCTGAGTAGCTCCCTCAATGGGTGTGACGAAAAGATGAGAGAAGAATGAATAATTCCCCCAAAGAACAGATTTGCGTGTTCTCCCAGGAATTTTCCTTTCCACACCTGTAGGTGTTCACAGGATCAAAAACTTCATTTAAACAGGACTTTATGGGCGATTCCTGTGCACAGTAGGATTTGAGAAGCACTTTAATCACTTCTGTGTTTGTGATTACCAAATGACCAAAGCTTTCTAAGAAGACCCTAATCCTTAGAGAACTGTGCTCACCAACACCTGTGCACACCTTCCTCCTGCCCTTCCTTTCTCTTGACAGGTGCCCGCAAGCCCCTGACAGCTGCATTCTCCTCCCTCACCACACGAGGGCGCCAGAACCCCGCTGATCAGCAGCAGGCACAGGTGTCCTGAGTAGCTCCCTCCATGGGCGTAATGAAAAGATGAGAGGAGAATGAATAATTCCCCCAAAGAACAGATTTGCATATTTTCCCAGGGATTTTCCTTTCCACACCTGTAGGTGTTTACAGGTCTCCGTTAATTATTAAGAACCTGGCTTTTTACCCTTTCAATACAATAGTACTTTCTCATATGGGGCACAGATTTAAAATTTGTTGTAATCAACTTATTATGAGACTTTATTCTCCTTCGGGCTACCAAGATTTACGGGACTGCCCCTGAGCTCCGTATTTTAGAGTGAACCTGTCTGCCTTCAAATCCAGAAAGCCTTGGCATATATTTTTGAGACTCCGACAATGACAAAGTTTGTTCTTTCCTGCTATTTCGTTAGCATTATTCTTTATTTTCGCCCCCACACCCCCCTGCTTACAGCTTTATGAAGACACAGCTGACGAGCAGCCAACTGCACACGTTTAAGACTTACAAATGGGCGAGCTCTGACGTCCGTCCACGCCCACGAAACCCAGACCACAATCTGGGAAAACGGACTTACCCGCTGCCCTTTCTCCTTCACCCCTCAACAGAAGAAAGATCCCCTTCCTGTCATGATAGATTCGTTTGCATTTCCTAGATTTTTACAGAGTGGAATAATATTGCGTGTTCTTTTGTCGTCAGCTTTTCTCACTCAGCCTCGTGACCTGCAGACTTGGCCGTGCGGCCTGTGCCAGGTGATCCTCCTTGAGCTGGTGCGCGGCCTTCCACGCAGGGCTGCATCCTCATTCGTGCGTCCGCTCACTTGCTGAGGGACAGTTGGGTTGTTTCCAGGTCTTTGCTGTTACAGATCAAGCAGCACTCAGTGCACAAGTCGATCGTTTCTTCTGCAGAAATAGCAAGGACTATGATGACAGTGTCATGTGGAAGGCAAATGTTTACATTTTAAAGAAATGGCCAAATCGTCTTCCACGATGGTTGTAGCATTATACATTTCCAACAGCAGTATGTGAAAGTCCCAGCTCCAAATCCTAACCGACACTCGGTAGGGTCAGTTTTTGAGGTTTTTCTTTTGTGTGTGTGTCTAGTGGTTTCTCATACAGGTTTTAAGTTGCGTCTCCTTAATGATTGTGACACTCCGCATCTGTTCATGTTTGTTCCCATCTCTACATCATCTTCGGCGACAAGTCTGTTCGAATCTTTTACTCCCCCCTCTCCCTTTTCTTTAGAGACAGGGTCACTCTGTCGCCCAGGCTGGAGTGCAGTGACATCATCACAGATCACTGCAGCCTCAAACTCCTGGTCTCAAGTGATCCTTCTGCCTCGGCCTCCCAAATAGCTGTCCCTAAAGGCACAAAACACAGAAATTAGCTTGGCTAAATTTTTCTATTTTTTATAGAAACAGGGGTCTTGTTCTTGCACAGGCTGGTCTTGAACTCCTGGTCTCAAGTGATCCCCCTGCCTTGGCCTCCCAGAATGCTAGGATTACAGGCATGAACCATCATGCCTGGCCTACCCATTTTTAACTGGGTTGTCTGTTTCTTAATTATCAAGTTGTAAGGATAATTCAAAATTGTAGGTGCCAGTCCTTTGTCAGATGAGTGTTTTGCAAATAATTTCTCCCAGTCTTTATTTTTTTATATTTATTTATTTATTTATTTATTTATTTATTTATTTATTTATTTATTTTTCTGGACTGATCAGAAGTTTGACTACTGGATCTCCCAGTCTTCAAATTGAAGATTAAATAAGTTTGAATTTTCATGAAATCCAACTTATCACTTTAAAAAAAATCTTATGATTGTGATTTGGGTGTTATATCTAAAAAAATTTGCCTAAATGAATCCCACAGTTAATGTTTGGATACGGTGTGAGGTAGGGATTATGTTTCATCTTTTTTTTTCTTTTCTGTATACAATACACATGCTGCCTTGTCCCAGAAGCATCTGGTGGAAAGACTGTCCCTTTCCCAGGAATGCCCTTTGCCCCTACGTTGGAGATCAGTTGACCTGTGAGATCATTTCTGTACCTTCCGCCGTCCACCCATGTGTCTGTCCTTTGCCCAGTACCACGTTCCCCAGTTAATTTAGCATTTGCAGTGATTCTTGGAATGAGGTAGTGAGAGTCCTCCTGCTTGGTTCCTCTTTTTAACAGGATCATACCCCATTTTGAACCCAGCACGATAATGGCTTTCCGAGGAAATGTGCCTGCAGTTTCGGGATGCGTCACACGTTCCTTTCGATTGGCTTTGTCCCTTTGTGGGTTATGCCAGCAAAACTGCTGTTCACTGAATCTTAAATTCTATCTACTTTGCCACACTGCCATGTTTCCCCTAAAATAAGACAGGGTCTTATATTTATTTTTCCTCAAGAAGACACCCTAGGGCTTATTTTCAGGGGATGTGTTATCTTTTTTTTTTTTTTTTTTTTTTTTTAAGTACAGTACAACAATCTACATTTATTCAAATAAAGTTAAGTCGTCTTCTTCTGGAACAACATCATCACTCTCCAAACCCCGAATCCCATCCTGAATGTCTTGCGACTCTATTTCCTTTAGAACCGTCGGCCCCAATCTCTCCTGTCGAGCACTAGAGCTCTCACGGGGCAGATGAGAAGGGCTGCTCGTCTTCTTTCCCGCTCCGCGACGACACGCATGGGTTGTGCAGATGTGCTGCGCAGCCACGCCCGTCACTAGGGCTTATTTTCGGGGTGGGGCTTCTATTGCGCACATGCTTAGACATCCTGCTGGGGCTTATTTTATGGGTAGGTCTTGTTTTCGGGGAAACACGGTACTATCTTATGTGCCAATCAGAAAGGAAGAAAACTCTGATTGTAAGACGTGTCCTGAGTTGGAGATGCCAAAATGTTAAAAAATTGTATTTTATATTAACGAAAACTGTAATTGTTAGAAAATTATAATGACAAGGGAAAACTCATCGTGGTTGCACAGTCCTCGGAGAAGCGGGCAATCTCCCTGACTTCACAAGGGGGCAGAGCTTCTTTCAGCTACAACCAGACCATTTCTGCCTCTCTCTGAAAACTAGCAGATGCATCTCTGCGTTTAGGCAGCCGGATGCACCGTGATTCCTGACGCCATCTCCCGCCACTTTGTTTCGTTGTTTTGGTCCTTGGAGGAACCCAGATGTCCTTCAACAGCAAACGACAGGCTGACATCACCGCCTGTGTGCACAGTGCCCGGCGCGCAGGCTCGCAGACTGTAATCCGTCTTTGGGGTTCACATCTGTGGCACCACTGGCTTTGACTTTGGGCTGCTCCTTTCACCTTTACCACGGCCCCTTCTTCGTTAGGTTAATCTGCTTATCATGAGAGACTTAGCAACCGTACAGTTAGCAGGACCCGGGTGATTGTGTGGGGCATTTAGGGTTACGTTATTGCCGTATAAACAGAGCCGAAGCTCACTGAGCACGTCACTCCTCGTGCAGGGCATTGGTCTGCACGACTTACGCATGGGATCTTGTTTGACCTTCTTGATGGTCTTCCGAGGCGGGACTTCCAGACCCACCTGCTACTACTGGGGCTCGGAGAGGGGAGGGGGGTCTTCCAGGTGGTCACACAGCTGTGCCGGGGGGTAGCCAGCACGGCTGGCTACTGCACATTGGGACCTGCACACTGGGCTGCGGAGCCAGGTCCTCTCCCGCCCGGAACCCGGGCCCTCCCGCCCTCTCCCATCCCCCTGGCAGCGCCTCTCGGATGCTGGACACGAGGCCGCGTGAATCTAAGCTGGCGACGTCACACAAGTCACTCCCTACCCCATTGAAATTCCGATAAATGAGGCTTTAAAAGTAAGCTTCGATTTCAGACTTGCCTATATATTTTGGACGGAAAGTATTTGGTTGCCAATCTGACCTACTTTTACTTCTTGTATTCTTATGGAAGAGTTATGGGAAACATAATTTTTTTACCCCTTAATATTTGATACTATTTATTTATTTATTTATGAGACAAGAGTCTCATTCTGTTGCCCGGGCTACAGTGAGTGCCGTGGCGTCAGCCTAGCTCGCAGCAACTTCCAACTCCTGGGCTCAAGCGATCCTCCTGCCTCAGCCTCCCTGTCTTATTTTCAGGGAAACACGGTAGCACCAGGGTGTGAGTGTTTGTGTGTGTGTGTGAGAGAGAGAGAGAGGTTATCACGTAGGGTGTGTCCTGGTGCTACTCAAACAAAAGATTCATTTTCAGTTTTCAGTTCCTCTTGTAGGTGGCAGCGATTTCCTGGGAAAAAGTGAGCCTGAGACCGCACCCTTATTGCCATGGTAGAAATGGAAACAGACGCCCTAAGTGGAAGGCAGAGGAGGCGTGCCCAGGTTAGAGTAACTTGTGTAAGCCGCGTCCGGAATCACCCGGGACATACGGGGAGCCGCAGGGCTCAGCAGGGGTCCCTGAATACACAGGAGACACCCCGAGCAAGTCTGCAAGCAAAGACTAAACTGTGCAATAAAAACCTTGAAAGGAGACGCCGACGCCTCAGTGTGGATGAGGTCTGAGAATTAAGTGGGACCCAGAAAAAAACGTGGCCTGCACCCACGAACAGGGCCCTTGAAATAACGCCGGCTAATGGTCCTCCCCCGTCCTTTATTGGCAAGCACTGAGTGAATAGATCCAGAATCTATTTAACAGCTTTATAGCTCAGACTCTATGGAGTATGATAAAAAACTTGAGTTTTTTTTTTTTTTTTTTTTTTTTTTTTTTTTTAATGAAGCTCCACTTAATGAATTGCCGCATAGGTACTGGGTTGGCATTACCCGGCAGTGAAGACTCTGGCCTCAAAGAATCCAAAACCTCAGGTGGAAAGGCCCCCTAAGCACCTGGTCTTGAGGGAGGAGATTTCTGGTTGAGGGTGTGGTGGCCTCGTACCACTGCGCTATTTTTCAGACTCATCATTCCGCAGTGCTGGGTGTTTCTCGTGGCCTATAAGGACAGCGTGGGCTTTGGAGAGATATGAATTGATTATTGCTGAGCCCCGCCAATAAGCTCTTTAAGACAATGCTGAGCCGTGGTGAGTACTTTTAGTCCCGAGTTCCCCCTGGACACGGAGTCCCTACGTTCATACACAAATCTGGCTTGTTAATTACTAAAATGTGGGGAGGGGTGGGGAAGGAGAGAGGTGCCTAAAGATTCATAAAAGAGGGACTCGACTCAACTTTGCAAAACTAGTCGGAAATCTTAGAAACAGTACAGCTGCTAAAGGAGCGATCAGGCATCGCTGTTACCATCGAGAGCCCCGGGAATTTTGCTACTTATTGATACCAGGGTGCTTCACTCTGGGAAGGGGAAACCCTCAATCTCTGAAACCCATGGTGTCGGCTTCTGCTATTCTAACCGCAGGGAGCAGACGGGATGCAGTGTTGAACCGAAGCGATTAGGAAGTCATCACTATCACTCTTTTTCCTGAAACATGGGTTTCCTAATCCTCAGTGTAAGAGGGTCATTTTGACTCATTTGACGCCTTCTGCTTCCTCCACTTTTCTTATTAGAACAAAGCTACTGTAAGATCGCGTCGTAATAAAGAGGAACTTCCAACTGCAGCCCTGGACCGCGTCTCAGCCTCCACGCTGTTGAGCAAGGGTTCTGTGAAGGCTTCAACTTCACATAACTGAGACTCTTCTCTAAAAACCTGTCATGCTCGCTTGGTCCAGAGCAGGATTTATAGCCCTAGGTTCTCTTTTTGCAAGAGGTCCCGGGGTGCACTGAGCCACCCGGGGCTTTGTCCATCACAGGAGGGAAGAATAAGTCCATTAGCAAACTTTCCTTCTCCCACGTCGGCTGTGCTTACAAATTACACCCCGCAGACGGGATGCAGACCCCACTGTGACGTTATTAGAGTGGCGGCTGTTCCGTTCTGGAAGCTCCATACTAGCAAGTGCTGGGCTCGGCAACCTGATGGCAGATTGAGTGTGGTCTTCCAGGCTGAGGTTTCCGCGTTCCGGAAAAGCTTTCCCGTGAAGTGTGGTGCTCGGCGCCAGGCGCAGTGCTAAGCCCCGCAAGCATTTCTGGTTCCCACAGTCGCTCTAACGACCTCGGCGGGAACGTGCTATTAGTGCCCACTTACTGCACAAGGACAGGCCATCCGCTGATGGGCCCACGGCCACATGACCAGGGAGCGGCAGAGACGGGCGTCTGGGCCTCGGCTCGGTGCCGGGACACGCTGCGCTGCTGTTCCCCAGAACCCTCCAATGTGCTAATCCATCTTGCAATTTTTTTTTTTTTTGAGACAGTCTCACCTGTTGCTCAGGCTAGAGTGCCGTGGCGTCAGCCTAGCTCACTGCAACCTCAGACTTCTGGGCTCAACCTCAAACTCCTGCCTCAGCCTCCCCAGTAGCTGGGACTACAGGCATGTGCCACCATGCCCTGCTAATTTTTTTTTTCTGTATGTTTTTAGTTGGCCAATTAATTTCTTTCTATTTTTAGTAGAGACAGGGTCTTGCTCTTGCTCAGGCTGGTCTCGAACTCCTGAGCTCAAAAGATCCTCCCGCCTCGGCTTCCCAGAGTGCTAGGATGACAGGCGTGAGTGCCCGGCCCACCTTGCATTTTTAAATGCACTAGAATGTGATTTCTAGGTAAAGAGCTTGGGCTTTGGAGCCAGCCTTTGGCCGGAATGTAGCTCAGCTGCTTGCCAGCCGGGTGAGCTTCAGACACATGCTCCTTTTCCTTTGTCTCTTTGTCTTCTCATCTAGAACACAAAAGTCAGTCAACCTGTAAGGACACTGAGATGATCAGAAAAACACGCTAAACAGCAACCACAGCACCTGATCCATAGTGGCACTGTGGTAGGAGCTATAATTAATATTGATTAAATATTAATAACAGGGCAAAAAGGGGGCAGAAAAACAAAGGATTTGGGAACCACCTACCCATCCCCAAATAATTAAGTGCTGTTTTGTTTTCTAATCCTACCAGTCTCAGGAAAGCATAGACTTTACTGTCTATGCAATATTTATGCGATTTCTCTTTGTATCAGATATCTCCATAGTACAATTAGAGGAAGACACGTGGGTATCTCGGGTGGGGGACTCTTACTGTATGTTTACTTTTTCTTCCCAAATAGATTACATTGTTTCCTAGCATCGATCAGGCTCAAAATGCCTTGCAAGGTATTTGTGGATTAACAACCTATCTACTGATGGCAGAAGTATTATATTTTTACCCTTCAGTAAGCTCAAAAGAAGGAACACTGACCTCGGGTTCCCGTGAGTTCAGCCTTGTCTCACTGTCCTCTTTCTGAACTCTGCTAACATCTGTGCTTTTCTGATGTTGTGTGTGTGTGTGCGTGTGTATATATATATATATATATATATATATATATATATATATATATATTTGGGTTTTTTTTTGAGACAGGGTCTTGCTCTGTGGCCCAGGCTACAGTGCAGTGGTGCGATCACAACTCACTCCGCCTTGAACTCCTGGGCTCAAGCGATCCTTCTGCCTCAGCCTCCTAAGTAGCTGGGACTACAGGTGTGCACCACCACACTCGGATAATTTTTTTTCCATTTTTTAAGAGACGGTGTCTCACTACATTGCCCAGGCTGGTCTCAACCTCCTGGCCTCTAGAGATCTTCCCTCCTTGGCCCCCCAAAGTGCTGGGATTACAGGTGTGAGCCACTGTGCCCAGGCCTGTGTTCTATATTTTATTATCTGACATGCGAATATCATGTCCCATACTGGTTTGCAGGTTTCTTTCTAAGGTTGAGGCTGTCTTTAATCTGCTGTGGTGTATGAGTAAGGCATTGATTACTTGCTTTACAATCAAAAGCAAAGTAGCTGGGACCACAGGTGTGCACCACCACACTCGGATAATTTTTTTTTTCTTCCATTTTTTAAGAGATGGTGTCTCACTATGTTGCCCAGGCTTGTCTCAACCTCCTGGCCTCTAGAGATCTTCCCTCCTTGGCCCCCCAAAGTGCTGGGATTACAGGTGTGAGCCACTGTGCCCAGGCCTGTGTTCTATATTTTGTTATCTGACATGCGAATATCATGTCCCATACTGGTTTGCAGGTTTCTCTCCAAGGTTGAGGCTGTCTT
Organism: Microcebus murinus; assembly: GCF_040939455.1. Lineage (NCBI taxonomy): Eukaryota > Metazoa > Chordata > Mammalia > Primates > Cheirogaleidae > Microcebus > Microcebus murinus. The sequence goes on from NC_134128.1 coordinate 24,439,767, forward strand.
TAATCTGCTGCGGTGCATGAGTAATGCATTGATTACTTGCTTTCCAATCAAAAGCAAATGTTTTCTTCTAGCAGAAGGAGAATGTACCCATGTGATTGCATATGTCAAATCTAAGAATGAAAACTGCTTAAAGTTTTTAAGAACAGCAGTCAACAATTTGTGGCATTCTGTTAACATTTTTTTTTTAATTAAATTTAAAGCTTTTGATGCTGAGGGCTGCTGGATGCAGTCTATAAAAATAATCCTCAGTGCACGTAGCCTATTGGATGTTGTTCTCCTAACAGGCACTGATTGATATCTTTGCATGGATGCATTCTATAGGTCTATAAATCTTTAGTGTAATCCAATCACTGCCAATTTGTTTGATTTTAAGCCTTCTGTAATCATTATTTATTTATACTAAAGACAATATTGGCCTTGGGAGACAATATTTTATCAGGAAATAGATTGATAAATGGACTATGAGCTAGTACTTAGTTGACTATGATCAAGCTAACGTCTCAAAGCATTTACCTTCAAATTCCAGCAATTCCAATGGGTTTACTGATTAAATTAATAGATTGTACCCAAGATAGGATTAAAGGTCTACGGCAATGCAGGCATGCCCAGGAATATAAGAAGATGGTACCTATCGATAGTTCTGTTTGTTCCCAAAATATACTCCAGCGGTGAGCTCTGACCAGCTGCTGATAAGGAACACGATGACAAAATGAGTTATTTGTTGTTAATTTGAATTTATTTGCATAGTCCACCCTACACGAACCAAAACTGACCATGTTTCATTTTACTTTGGGCTGTACTGGCCCTTGCTTTAACTGGACTTTCAGTGTTAACCCGGGGGCCCCTGCCCAGCCTGCAGGTTCGAGCACAGCTGTGGGACGGGCTTGGTGTGTGTGGTGACTTCCACGAGCAGCTCTCTGCACGGCATCCCGCCAGCAGGTTCTCTGGGTCCTTCTATACAACACCCCGCCCGTTCTCCCTGCCCCTCTGTGCGCCCGGCCCCATCACTGTTTGATATTCTACGTGTTTGTTTATTTTCTGAACATGCCACCCCCTCACTGACCATAGGGCTGGGATATGTGTTTTATTTTGCTTTCACTGATTTTTAATAAGCACCTTGAATGGTGCCTGACACACGGCACCAATTGAATACGTATTTTTGGAATGAGGTTCCTGAATAACTCAGGGTGAGAAGCAGGAGTGCGGACATTTGTGAGCACTACAGAACTGTGGGGTATTGGGTATTTCTGGATTTCACAGGCCAGTGAAATCTTCCAAATTTAGGGGAATGAAAGAAGTTGATACATTCAATTTGGCTAATAAGGATTTTAAAGCAAACAAAGCAGAACTATCTTCTGATATTACCATGACTTCATAAAAGGGTTTGAAAATTGGTGCCAAGAAATTGTTAATACCATAGTCCCAGAATCTCATAGGATGCAGTGTGTCTGTGCCTGCAGGTGTGTGCACAGGTGTACATGCAGGTGTGCATGCAGGTGTGCGAGCAGGTGTGTGTGCAGGTGTGTGTGCAGGTGTGCATGCAGGTGTGTGTGCAGGTGTGTGCGTGCAGGTGTGTGAGCAGGTGTGCATGCAGGTGTGCATGCAGGTGTGTGCAGGTGTGTGAGCAGGTGTGCATGCAGGTGTGTGAGCAGGTGTGCATGCAGGTGTGCATGCGGGTGTGTGCATACACAGCTTATGTGCTTAAGCAGAGGTAATGTCTTATACTTTTGAATACTCCTATTCCATTTCTAGATGTTTCCATAAGGGTGATTGTGGTGAGATTGACACTTAAATTAGTGGATTTGAGTAAAGCACATTGTCCTCCCTAGTGTGGGTGGACCTCAGCTGATCAGTTTAAGACCTGAATAGAACAAAAATGGACTCCCCCTGAGAAAGAAGTAATTCTGTAGAGGTGGTCTTTAGATTTGAACCACGACTCTTCCCTGGGTCTCCAGCTTGCCACCCACCCTGGAGATTTTTGACGTGCTCAACCTCCACAATCTCTTGAGCCAATTCCTTAAACTATTCCCTCCCTCTCTTGAACTAAAATAAAATCTCAAGCTCCCCTCCAGCCACTGAATGGACCCCTCTTGGCCAACGGGTCTTAAAAGAAACCCCTTAAAATCTGAGTCTACTTCATTTGAACTTGCCTGAAGTTACATAATTATCAGTGTATAAAGGTAAGTTTTCATAATTCATACTCATTGCTAAGATTTTTTGAGAGATTTTTTTAAAAAAAATAAACATCTTTTGAGTCCTTAGAATGTTATAATAGATTCTTGATGTATGTTGAGAGATTAACGGCATTAACTCAACAACAAAAAAGCAAATAACTCGATTGAAAGACGAGCAAAGGACCCGAGTGGACACTTCTGCAAATGGCCAGGGAGCCCGTGAGGAGACACCTGCCACCTAATCCTCAGGGGAGTCAAATCTCAAAGCCACGGTGAGATGCCGTCACACACACACACACACACATGGGGTGCAGGGGTTACTGCTACAACAAACAGACAGACGGAAACCTGGAAAACAGCAAGTGCCGGGACCCAGCGTTTGGGTTGTGGGAGTGTAAATGGTGCTGCCACTATGGGAAACTGCACTGCAGCTCCTTGGAAACAATTAGAAACAGAATGATCACGTGATGCAGCAATTCCACTTCTGCATATGTGGGGGCTGCCTGGAGAGTATCCACCCGTGCGGTATGAAACATTGCGTGGACAGTGGCTGGGTACTTTCCGGACAGCCCTCGTACACCCAGAGGAATCGAGAGCAGAGACCGGAACAGACATCTGTGTGTGCATGCCCATAGCGGCCGCATCACAGCGGCCAAGAGGTGGAACCCAGCCCACCACCCACTACGCACGGATGAATGAACACAACGTGGTCTACACACACCATGGAGTATTATTCAGTCTTAAAAATGAAGGAAGTCGACTTGGAGTCAAACTGGCTTGGGGTCCAAGTGCCTTGTAATGCCATTGTCGCGGCACGGAACCAAGGGTCACACGGCTTCAGAAAATCCTTGCAAGAGTGAATATGACGTGTCTTCGAGACTAATCCACCTGCGAGTGACTTCCAAAGGACATTCAATCGTTTATTCAACCAAATATCGATGTTACGCACGACCAAGGGCCATTGCTAGCCACATAAATGTGTATAAGAGGTTCATCGGCAGGGATGCACCTTGGGGACATTGTTTCTTTCATTAGTGTGAAATACAACAGAGGAAAAAGGACAGACGTTGTGTGATTCCACTTAGACGAGGTGCCTAGAGTAGTTAAACATCACGGAAGACAGAGCAGAGTGGTGATTATGAAAGCTGGGGGGTGAGAAATGGGGAGTTGGTGGTTCATGGGGACAGAGTTTCAGTTTTGCAAGATGAGAAATCTCTGGAGACGGGTGGTGGCCATGGTTGCTCAGCAGTGTGACTATTCTTAATGCCACAGAAAGATACACTTAAAATGGTTATGATGGTGAATTTTATGTCATATATATTTTACCACCGTAAAAAGGAGATTAGACATTATTTCTTTCAATCTTAGCTTTCTTGTCCTGGTTTGGCAAATATATATATATATTTTAAGATGTCAACTTCACACTTTCAGTTCCCGAAAGCAAGTAGCATGCTTACATAAATCGACTTGCGCAAGACAACTTCCTAATTTAGCAGATAATCATCTCTGCTAATATTATACATATGTATCTTGAACACTTTCCAGGAAATTTCAACATCATAGATCAAACTTGGGTTAGTAGTCACTGAAAAATAATTGCCTTGTTTAGTGAAAGTTTGAGGAAGGAGAAGTTTAGCATGTTAGCACTGTACAGTCTTAGGGGTCTAAACAGCGAATTTTAGACTCTATGAGACTCCAAATTGTTCCCAGATGACAAGGTGCACATAGGCTCTCTTATAAACTTTTCTTTTCTTTTTTTTTTTTATTTTAAGAACATGTTCTGTAATATCTTATAAACTTTTATATGTCCAGCATGCCCCTTGGTGGTGCAAAAAATTGAACTAATAAGACTTTAGCATTGACTTAAAATAATTAATGATAATTTGGCTTAACCATTTGGACATTTCTAGAAAACAAACAACCCTCTTCTTTTCACCTAACTGACCATGAATAAAGGTTTTAACCAAATTCATAAGCTTTGTTTATATTCTATTATCAATTGCCAGTTAATTCAATTGAAAAAAAAATGTTATTGATTAGTGGGATTTCACACCTTCTGAGCGGGATCTTTCTGTCACATTGGAGAGAGCTGCACGTTCATTTTTCATTTAAAAAGCATTTGAGACCCTGGGCACTCCCACTAACTGGCTGCCTCTCTCCTCACGCCTCGTTTTCCTCCCTGTAAAGTGAGGATAATAATCCCTTCCGCGACGCTGGCAGGTTGGTACGTGTGAGCCGGTTCTTCACCCTAACGCAGGTGGAGAATGTGTCCTGGCGGTGGCCCTGGGGGAAGTGGAAAGGGGGGGTCACAGGGGTTAGAGCGGAGGTTAGGGGTGGAGAGAAGAGAGGGCAGAGCAGCGAGGGGTGGGTCTGATGGGACAGGGCTGTCAGCCGGGTGCAGGCAGAACCGTGGAGCGTGGAGCGGAAGGGGCCGCATGGAACCAGCTTGGCCTCTGACCCGGGGTTTTCTCAGCCGCTTTGTGAGTTAACCCTGCGGCCCCCTCCCCGCCCGTGTCCGGGCCTAGCACCCCACCCCATGGGCAACCACAGTCCCGAGCAATCTGTTTTTCAAACGCACCCTATAAAAACCCTCTTACCTTGAATTCTCCTGGGAAAAGACCCCGAGCAGAGGAATGGGTTCGTGTGGTTGGTTTTGGTGGCTGTGAGTCTTGGGAATGCGGGAAGGGGAGTGGGAAAGTGAGCACCCGGTCCTCATGTGAGCAGTCTTGGGGGGCAGGTCCCACAGGCGGGAAGCAGCGAACACATTTCAGGGACAGCAGAGTGGGGAGCAGGTGACACTCGCTCACCACCCCCCCCCACAACCCACAGGTGCTGGGTCCTTACTGGAAGGTGGGGCTGCCCGAGACCGGCAGAGGCTGCAGGTGTTCATAGTGGAGAGTTGAACCAGGCGGTGGTGGGAATGCCACCCTTACCTAATTTAAGTCCTTGGTGGGACTAATTTACTTGTCGGTCCTTGCAGGAATTCAATGTTGCTTTTGGTCTACTGTATTTCGTGTGAGTTGGAGAAAGTTCTAGTGGTTTCTGCTTGGTCCTTCCCATCATACTAGGATGAAGGTCTTTCCCATTCTTAGCCCCAAGGTCAGGACGCCCTTGGTGGGGACGCTGCCTATTGCAGTTACGCATCCTGGACCCAGGGACGTGACCCACCGGGGGCTCCCGGACACCCCCCAGGACCCCCTGGGAGACGGGCCTGAGCTAAACCCCACGGACCCCCACCAGCCCCTGCTCTCACCAGGGCACAAGGGTGGCGTTTTGTGTCTTCTGGAATTAGCGCCCGATCAGAGCCAGTGTCCGGTAATCTCTGAGATGCCTGATCATTTCCTTTTCCTCAATGCACGGCCACCTCTGGAAAAGTCTGGGAGAAAGAGTGACAACGTACACTTTTGGCAGCGTACTGGAGTTCTCTCCTCACCTGGCCCAGCCTCCTCCCGGTCACTGGAAGGGTCCGGGATTGTAAACGAGCTCGCGTCTGGGACTGACTGAGAGGCTGAGGCTCCGTTTGTGCCATCCCAGTGAGACTCCTGTTTGCTTGCCCCAGAGCACTCCCGCTGGAAAGGAGCAAGTTAAGACTTTGGTGCCTCTATTTCTCTCCCAGGAACCCCACAGTCAACCACAACGCCGTAGACCGGCCACACTCAGACTGCTCCGGTTATGGCAGTCACCACACCCCTGTAGCCGGGCAGTCGAGTGCCAGTCGCTGCCTCTGTCGCACTCGAGGGTCCCTGTCCGGCGGCAGCCATGCCCACCGTAATCTCCGACCTGCAGAGAATAGCAGCTGCACAGCTCCTCAGGGACTTGGGGGTCCCTGCGCAAGTTTATTTCCCAGGGACGTGATGGAAGGTGCCTCCTCTGGACCTTCCCCGGGGGTGAACGGACCTTCTGTGATGGGCCCACTGTAACGTTCCAATCTCCCTAATCCTAGAGAGACCACCCTCCACAGCACCCCAGGGCAATGCTGGCACCTCAGCTTCACCGGTCTGGACTTCCGCTCCACAGATCCACCAACTGCACGAGTCCTTGTAACTCCTCTCACTCTGTCGCCCGGAATAGAGTGAGTGCCGTGGCATCAGTTTAGCTCACAGCAACCTCCATCTCCTGGGCTCACTCGATCCTCCTGCCTCAGCCTCCCGAGTAGCTGGGACTACAGGCATGCACCACCATGCCCGGCTAAGTTTTGCTATTTGTTTTTAGTTGTCCAGCTAATTTCTTTCTATTTTTAGTGAAGACTGGGGTCTCGCTCTTGCTCAGGCTGGTCTCGAACTCCTGAACTCAAACGATCCTCCCGCCTTGGCCTCCCAGAGTGCTAGGATTACAGGCGTGAGCCACCGCGCCCGGCGCCCGGCCTGACCTTTGAGTCTCGAGTCACTGACTCAACGGTGGCTCCAGTCCCCAGACCCTCTCACGAATCAGATCCCCGGCCTGGTGTCCAGACAAGTCGGCTCCCGGGATAAGGGAGCCGGTCTCTTTGGAAACTTCCAGAATGCCTTCCTGCTTCCACGCTGCCCTGAGTTGGCCGCTGACTGGCCTGAGGGTGCCCTTTCCTCCCTTCAGTGCGAGGAGCTCCACGGTGGTCCTTGCCTGGGTCTGCCTGTCTGCCAAGCCCGGAGACGGCAGCTCACAAGCCGGCACATCCCGTCCCCCACCTGCCGAGTGTCCTCCTTGCTCACGGCAGGGAGGAGGGTCCACGGGTGGCCGGGCTGGAGGACCCCGGCTCTTGCCCCAGCCCCGATCTGCAGGAGCAGAGCCCTCCCCGTGGCTGCCAGGTGAGTGGACTCTCCTGGGAGTCCGGCCCTGGGGAGGGCCTGCTGCCTCGGCAGGTGCCAACAGTTCTTCGCTGGGTTTCTCCTCAAGGCTTTTAAGGTCAATCCACATCCCCGTCTCATCCTGAACGAGCACACATAGCATTTGTCCTTTTAGACTGCTCCGTAGTAGATTCTTATATGTCCATACCAGATTTTATTTTCCTTTGTTGTTTTCTTTTTTTCGATATTTAAGATGTTTCCACTCTTTACTCTTACAAACAATGCTTCCTTGAATAATTTTATACAATCTCCTCTTATAGCTATGTCAATTTTTTTTTTTTCCGGCATGCGTTTGGGGGCTGAATTGCTGGGCCAATGGATAGACAGACACACAATTTCCTTAAATAATGCCAGAGTAAATCTTATCGCTCTTGAATGGGACATAAACCCCCACGTCTCATTACTTCTATGCGGTCAGGTGCCTGTGTTTAAAGGTATGTATTTTGGCAGGTCGAATGGCCACCGAAGCAACCATCTACTCCCATTCTCTCCTTTAATCGATCCCCACTTGAGTCCATCTTCACGGCTGCGTTAGAGAAGCACCCCGGATCCGTACGTACAGAGACTGCTCACCCAGGCGTGGGCTCGCGCACGTGGGTAGGAAGAAAGTTCCGCCCAGAGGAAGAGGAAAATGAGGACTGAGAGACAAAACTGGGCTACGTTTGTGCAAGAAAGCGGCACACTGCCGTTAAGAAAATAAAACGTTATTTCTAAGGCAGGAGATTAGAATCAGGAAAAAAGAGACCATTCAGTCCTCAGAGAGCCAGGAGAGTTGGAAACGAACCCTGGGAAGCAAAGGAAGGAAAGAGCGATGGCAGGGAGCTCAGCGCCCCGCGGGGAGGGCGGTCATGGGGTGAAGCCGGGAGGCAGGCGAGCACAGCCTCGCTCTGTCGTAATGTGCTCTGCACCTACCACTGAAGGCTCCATTTGTAAGGCAAAGCCTCGCGTGACCCCTAGGAAGCCATCTCCGTGCCCCAATTTCTCCACTTGCCGCGTTCGGAAAATTGCCCTGGCTCCCGGCGACGTCCCTCCATTTTTCTCGACCTCGTTAGCAGGTGCCCCTGCGTCCCGGGCAGGCGGCCCCTGCTCTCCGCGCAGTAAACACAAGAGTCCTCGGCCGTGATCACCCTTGGCGATGAAGCTGGTCTGACGTCACCGCCACGCATAATCATTATTACCTGGCTCGACGGCCGCAGGCAGTTCACGGCGATGCCTTAACCCACGGCGCTCTCGCTGGCAAAGCTACAGGCCAGGGTGTCGCTTTTCAATTTTTCAGTTCTCCGCAAGCTTTCACTGATCATATGCGCCCTTGAACTGTCATCCAACGTGACTCGGGATAATTTGGCACCTTTTTATTTAAAAGACAAATGTCCCACGCCTGTCCGCTGCCAACTAGGAAAAGTGTCATTTCTTTAATCCTCACGCTGCTGTGATCTGGGGCCGGGCTGTGGGGCTGAGTTTGCAGGACCCTGAGGGGAAGGGTTGGGCTTGTATAAGGTGTCGGGGTGGGGGCTTTGGGGACATGGCGTCCATCAGGACGTCCAGCCAGGGGACAGGCGCAGGACCCCGTCAGAATATGCACCCTGGGGATTGGCACTGGGAGAGTCCGGGTACGAGGACAACCGGGCAGGGCTGAGGCTGGGGGCAGAGGAGCAGGCCAGCGCACGCAAACCGCGGCCACAAGGACCCAGGGACACTGAGAAACAAGTGTGTGCTCTCCACTGGCCCCAGGAAATAAACATCCCGTGGTTGTAGCCAGAGTTCACCTTTCCCTGGGAGAACCTGGAAGTGTCCAGGCAAAAGAGGGGGAAAAAAAAAACAAAAAACACCTGAAGTTCTGATTTTCACAACGCAACGGAAAACATTTTGTGCAAGACCCAGCGGTGCTGTGGTCCTGATTTCGGGAGAAAAAGGAGAGCCAATGCCCACCTGGGTGTGGGGCCGCCACCCAGGAGATGTTGTCAGGATGCAGGTGAGAAAAGAAAGGTCGGACAGGTGCTGCCCAGGTTCCGACAGGCTGCATGGCTTCAGGGGAAATGTACGGTGAGTCTGAGAAGTTTGCACAGGTCAGCAAGACCCCGCCCTTATTTTCTAAGAATCACTTTGCCGTAAAATAAAAGCACAGCAAAACACACGGATGGACATGTAGATTCATGAATGGCCCCCAGGGCAAGCTGCCTCGTGCCACGATGAGAACGTGGCCACTGTACCGGGGAAGCCTGTCGCCGGCCGTGTCCCTGATATCCCAGCACAGCTGCCTCCTTCCCCTGCACGTAGTCATGATCCTGATTTACGAAAGATCACTTTCCGTGGGCCTTTAAAAAAATTAATGTTATCGTCTGGACCGCAGCTTGAGACACGATTGTTCAGGCTTGCCTCCTCCACGCTGTTTTTTATTTGTTTGTTTGTTCCTTTTAAAGTTTTGGCGTATCTTTGAGTCTCCTGTAATCTGTAGTTCCCCTCCTTCCCTTTTGTAGCCTTAGAAATTATTTCTGACGGACTGAAAGCCAACCAGAGCCTTCCGCCGGCCGTGGTGGACACCTTTGTCCAACTGTGGGGCCACGTACCTGGGTGGTGAAGCAGAGCCCCTCGGACGGCAGTCTGGGCTTGAGTTCAGGCCCCGCTGCCCACGAGAGCAGCTCTCTGTCGGCTCACGTGAGCTCCCACCGAAGTCACTCACGGGAAAGCTCCGAAGAGCGCCTGGTCCCGGCAAACTCCAGCCCGGGGCCCGGTGAGCAGCACGCTGGTTCAACACGCGTGAAGCACAGGGTGTGCGGAATCCGAGCTTGAGTCCTGACGGACTCGGCCCACGTCGCTTGTGAAAAGCCTTGGAACCATGCAAACCATGACCCTCACTCTTCGTGGCAGACTCCTTTAGGAGGAAGATGGCGGCTCGCCAAATCATTTTACTTTACGTCATTTTAGAAGCAAAAGCCACAGAGCAGGCAGAACTATGTGATACACTGATTTCTTCTTGCGTTGAGTGTTGTTTCATAAATAATTCAACTTGAGTGGTTTTGCTTGCCGTCTCTGGCCCTTGAAGGTCTCCTCTTGCAAACGTGGGCCGGCACGCCGGGCCACCAGAGGGAGGCGGGAGCTCTGTGACCTTCCTGCCGCCCTCCTGGGACTGTCTGGGCCTTCCCAGGGGCTGCAGGGCCAGCCTCTGACTCCCTCCCACGCTGTGCTCAGCATGAAGGGCTAATAAAGAAAATGCAAATGAACGACAGAACAACAACAAAAAAAAGGGCAGGATTGTGAGGCTCACAGTGCCCAACACAAAACAGAAACACAAATATCTGGACGAGCTGCAGATTGTTTTGCCTTGTTAAGCGAGGCTTGAGAACACAACCTTTCATCTTCCCAGGGAGGCACATGCAACAAACACGGAGGAGCTATAATTTAGACACAAAGCCTTTCCGGCGAACGGCCACCGGTTTACTGCTTCGTGTGTGTGTGTGTTTTGCCAAGGCTCAGAGAGGGAACAGCACACACAGGTGCTTTCTGCCTGGCAACCACACTTCTCGTGGCATGAGAATTTAGCATGGGAACACAGAGTTCTCCTCCCTGCCTGGGAATTTGGAGACCCAAGACCTGTTTCTAACCTCCCGCCATGCAGGTCGAGCTACTCAGAGGCAGGTGGCGGCTCTGCTATAAATTGCACGGTTCACCCTCCCTCCCTGGCTCCCCCGCCTCACGCTGGCCCGTGTTCTCTGGACACGGTGAGCCGCTGCACAGCTCCGAGCTCTTCCCCTGGTGGACTTGGTGCAGTAGACACGGTGTGCGGTCCACACTGTGATCATGTGACGCCACGTATGATTCTCACACGTGTGCCGGGAAGTGTTCAGAGACTTTCCCCTGCAATGATTTGCTCAACCTCAGGGAAACCCACAGGAGGAAAGTACAAACAATGAATCTATTTTTGGAGATGGGGAAACTGAGGCATGGGGCGAGGTGAGACTGGTGTCTGGTGTCACACAGCACGTAGGTGACAGAACTTAGGTAAGAGATGACGTGGGTTTAAACCCTGGCTGTGCAACCTTTGCAAATTATGATGTATCCAGTCTGACGTTAGGTTTAATTATTCATTTTTTTTTTTTTTAAATCACCTTTCCGTATTGTTCGGGGACTCAAGGAGATGACTGGTGGACCAGGTGTGGGCAGATGTGCAATGAGCATCTGTGAAGGTCCCTCTCCTCACTTGCTCCCCAAAGCCACTGTTCCCAGAGCGCCTTCTGCCCTTCTTTGCAAGGTGACCCCCCATGGATGCTTTAACCACTTCGGTGCGGGGCTCACCGGCCACGAAGCCTCCCCCGCAGCCGGCACTCACAGTCCGCATGGCAGCTTGTGCCGTGCATGGACAACGGGTCCGTCTTGCTCTTGTGTGATGAGGCAAGCTTGAAAGCACTGAGAGCTTGTTTCACTTTACGGGCAGCTTTACTTGCAACGTAAATCAGAATAGGTGACATATATGTTTTCATGGCCTTATTTTTAAATGTCCACAGTTTTCTTTTGATACATGAAAAAAATCAGAAAAGTCAATTCAAAATTATAAAGTCTACACTCGGCCGTGCACCTTCACATCATGGCTGTCGGCTACCATCATCGCTGGGCTGTGCATGTTCACCTGTGGCTGTCGGCTACAGTCGACGCTCGTACCGAAGTGGTTAAGGACAGCTCCCGTCCGTCTGTTTGAGAATCGTGTCTCCGCTCAGCAAGTCCTGGAGCTGCGCAGCCCCTGGACACGCCGTCCTGCCCTTGGGTACCTGCCGCACCCGCTGGGCTCCGAGCTCCCGCTGATGACATCCGGATGTTGCTCTCCATGTCCCCAAGACTTGCAGAGCCCCTGGCACACCTGTGTGGACACACCCTGTGGCCGGAGCTGTCTGCCCGCGGCCACCTTCTGTCTCTCCGCTCTGCCTCCTGCCGCTGCGCTTCCCTGCCAGCCACGCGGGCTCCACTGATGCTCTTTCACAGGCCTCCTGCCCTCCCTCCCTCTCTCACCTGCACAGGTGCTCACCTGGACACGCAGGGAGCTGGCCTCTCAGGCCCGGACTTTTCCTCGAGGACCATTTCACAGCCCGTCTCTCCCCAGCCTCCTCTCCTGGGGGCTCGGACAGACCTGGGCCTCCTTCTGTGGGCTGGTTTGGGCACTTGGCATCTCCCAGCCAGTCCTCTCCTGGGTGTTGTGACTGTGAACATCCGCACACTCTGTTTTTAGGCAATTGTGCACGCTGGGCAGGCAGGGGCTCTCTTTCACTCATCTTTGCTGATAGTCAATAAACATTTTTTTTTTCTTTTGCTCAGGAAAAATTAAATACTTGTTTTTCTCTAGAAGGGGAAATGTGCTGGTGTTTTTTTGCATAAGACGGAGTTATGGTCATGTGGTGGGAGGGGCAGGGAGATGTTGCCGGACTCAACAGAGTTTCAAAACAGGTGACTCTAAGCTTTTTTTTTTTTGGGGGGGGGGGAAGAAGGAATCTGATAAAATATTTCAGCAGAATTGAAATAAACAACCAGTTAGACGTCGGGCCACCTCACATTTCTATTAAATGACAACGCTTCAGTGTAATCACTTTGGAATGAAACACTGGCCATTCAAGGAATGTCCAGAAAATAACCTTTTGTATTGGGAAGACTCTTTGGCTGAGAATGTTTTATTCTCAGCGACGGTGGTTTGAGACACTGTATGATCCAGCCTGTCACTCGTATGTATAAAGAAAGAAGTGACATGGCTGTGTGAGTGTAATGAAAGGCTGTCATTTTTGTTCAGGACTGTGGTCTTCTTTCCAGCACTTACTTTGTTCATCTTTCAAATTTTTTATAACACTTGTAATTTAGCCCGTTTAAATAATCATAATTTGCAGAATAAGTCATCAACCGATATTCTATGTACACAGTGTTAAATGCTCACAGATCTCCGAGGCAGATCGGAAAACAAGACCGCATTTCTCTTACAGGCATGTTGAAAACGCAAGCTCGCCCAAGAGTAACCCATACCACTATTTTTACTTCAAGGGGACGCAGAAGACAGGGTAAAACCACTCGAGAGATTTAAAAAAATAAAATTCACCACATAAAAGGGAGTGTATGTTTGGCAAATGATAAAATACAAAGTGCATCAGAATAGACTCTAAAGAGCTTCAGATGATTCACAGCGCACTCCAGGAACGGAAACCTTGTTTCAGTTCGGCAATAGATACGTTCCGTGCTGCGAGAATAATAACGATACGATGTATCTAACCACCCCGGGATCCGGAGGGGCCCCCAATGCAGATGGGAATTTATGAATGGCCCCTTCCATCCTCTGAAGCAGCCTGTTTGATGGGAAATAATCTGTTACGATGGACGCCAAGAGGCAGCTACTTTGAATCGGAGCCCTCATATATTTCTGCATGCACCAGCCACCGCGGTTCACACAGGGACGCCTCCTTCTGTCGGGCAGCAGGACTGGTGATCCAAAGTCAACCTTAGTATTTTCATAAATGCAGTATCTAGAATGAGATGGCGGTCCTTAGATCACTATTGATCGATTGCTTCTGGGAAATCGGCTAGCCCGTGGAAAGGGTTGCCTAGCACGTTCTCTCAGACCATAGGAAAGTAAAGGAGGGGAATTTTTTTCTGCACAAAGAGTTGTTTTGGCTCATGCGCACCTGAACATGCCAGTTAAGATAGTGAGAGTCCACTCAATTTTATGTTCACTACTGTCGCGCCATATCTCATGATTTCCTTGTGATGCATATGTTCCATATATTTTTGTTTTAATTAAAACAAAATGCATATCTTTTTCATAGAAATGCATTTCTCCATGATGTTTGTTCTCTGTATTTACAGTTAGCCAGTTTGGTAGCGGAATTTCGAAGAAATGACACCCCGCTAAACAACAACAACAACAACAACAAAACAGGTGCTAATTATATGTTTAGGCATTTCCTTAATGACTTGGAATTGCATAGTTTTTGAAATAAAGCACCACACATCATCTGTTCCTTAGGTTGTGCACTCACTCGGTTTTTAGAGCAAGCAATCAAATTATACATGCAAAGATATTTAAAATATTTTACATGGTTGTTCTATGTGTAACACATGTTGAAATCTTTATAAGTATTTCATTTTAAAGCATCATAAGAAGTTACATTATGTGTTAACTTACACATATGTGTAAGTGATTTATTGATCACGTAACACGCAGCACAGCTCGTCTCTATCAGACATGCACCAAGAAAGGAAATTCGGAAGGGTGAAAAGCACATTGCTGCGTATTATTAAGGGCTGCCCATGTTAAAAAAATTATAGAGACCCAGTGTAAATGGAATCAATGAGAGCTTGGTGGTGGCAGCTTGTCAGTTTTCTTGGCCCACGTAACTGGGCAGTCCAGGAGGTCCTGAGAGGAGCCCATCTGGATCTGGGTGTGGTTACAGCTCTGTCCTGTCCTCCAGGCTCCAGTCCCTGTCGTGTGCTGCCCCTTCACTCTTGCATAGAAAGACAGGGATGTCACACTAAGTACACATCATTGCAGGTTGCAAGCCAAAAGAGAGCCGTTCATTCTTGGCATTGTCACCTCAGATTCTGTGGCTGGTTTTCACTGGTCCTGCTTGAGTCGCTCGCCCCATCCTAAACCAGACAGACAACAGGGTCCAACCAGCAGCCCAAGGCAGGGCCACATCCACCTGTGTGTCCCAGTGTTTGGGTATGGGCCTTGGGAACAAGCCCACCCCACACTCCTGGGATGGGGGTGCCCATGAGAGAGAGGATCTCCTTACTGAGAGGTGGGGAGCCCAGCAGAAATGACTTCCCAGGAGTTGGCCCCAATCTAATACAGAGCATGAGACAAATGTTTGGCATCAGTCAGAATTTCACAGAAAAATGCATATCTTTGATACTAAGGATAATACCTGCCAGTGCTTGATATTTCAGAAGTCAGGTGGAGCAGTGCTTTTGTGCTGATTCTCGCCGAGAGGTATCTGGTCAATGTTCTGAGCCTCAGGTGTGGTCGGGAGAGATTTACGAGTGTGTCCATGGACCAGACCTAGAATCGATATTAAATTATTTGGGATCATTATTAACAGGAGGTGTTTTACATTTGTAAGGTTATATAGATGAAATGTTGGCACACAGTGTCCCACAGTGGTGGGGTTGGGGCTATTTCTCTGGTTCCTACTCTTTGTGGACATCCATCTCCCAACCTCTCACTTTTGAGCACGTTCGACCCTTTCCAGCACCCATCTCACACTGTCGCTTCTCTCATCCCATCCCCCTTTCCCAATAGGTTTGAAAAAGCATGATAAAGACCTAAGAGAGTAAACAGAACACCTCTGGGGTGGCTACCTGCATAGTCTTGCTTCATTTTAGAGAACTGGGAGCCCCGATGGCCAAGTTTATTTGGAACGCTGCCCCTGATGGTCAAAAATGGGGAAAGAACCAACTCATCTTTTGCTAACATTTGAAATTTGAAACATGGAACAACCCAGCTCTTACCTGAGGCAAGAGGGGTCCCCCTTCTGAACACTGAGTTTAAGAAAGCCCAAATATCACATGCGTGTACACACTCATGCGCACATGTGACATGCACATGTGAACTCACATACACGTGCACACACATGTGTGTAGCACACACATGCATTTGGTCCAGAACCTCTTTCGCTCAGCAACTGTTGCTCGGCTCTGGTGATAATCATTACAACCTGTAACCTTAAACATTTACTCTCTTGCTCGACACTGCTCAAGGAAATAGAGTCGATCTTCTTTATTTGTGGACTGTATATTTGCAGACGTGTGTGCTTGTTAAAATTAATTTGCAATCGTCAACTCCATGCTTGTAGGACTCTCGTATCGATAGTTGTTCTCAGACATGAACAGACCAGCCACATTTGCTTCACCTGACGTGCATTCCCCGCTCAGGTTGAACAAGGCGATGCCCTTTGCTTGTTCCCATTTCAGTTCTCATTCTGTGAACAAGCGTCCTGTACGTGGTCTATGTACTTATGTACTGCCACTTTTTTTTTTTTTTTTTTGCATTTTTGTGCTTTCCGCTGGTAATCTGGGTGTTTAAACTGGTCCCTGGACACAGTGCTGAGGTGCTGTCCATTGTTCCCAGGCAAAAGAGGGTGTTGTGTGCCTGACGCAGAAAACAATTGTGTTAGAAAAGCTTCATTCAGGAACGAGTCACTGTAATCGTGCTATTCACTGTGAGCGAATGCTGTGAGTCCGATGTGACTGTATTTTAAGTAAAGCCGTCTTTAAACAGAAGCACACACAAAGCAAGGTCAGGTATCGATTGCTGGATGAAGATGTGACCGGGGTCTCACACGGACCCGACTGCGTATTTCCCACAGGAGCAATGGCTCGGCGTTCACTACTTCTGTGTGTTTGCAATGACTTTATGAAGCACGATTGCCACAGACGAGAACGAAGCGTGTTTCACACCTCTGGTTATGCCCTGGAAACAAAAGGCAACGGTGACCAGATGCCAGGAAGGCTGGGGGGCTACGCTGCTGTCCAGACCGTCGAGGGGCAGTGTGGCAGAGTGCGGAGAGTCCTGAGCAGAGAGACGCTCACAGAAGGGGAAGCGTGAGTTAATTAACTCGCCAAGCCCTCCCTCCACAGAGTCTTGTGATGAAAAGTGTCAGTTCCCGGTGGTGCCAGGTGTCTATTTTCATGCTTCTCTTCCCATTCCCTTTGCACCTGGTGAGTATCTTCAGTTTGCAACTTCAGACAATGCATTTTACTGCTAAGTTTGTAGACATGGAGGCCTCCACACGAGATGTGTGAGATATGATAATTCTCTATGTTGGCAGCCGGATGGACCCAAATGCTAGAATTGAGAATAGTTTTTTTTTTTTGAGACAGAGTCTCACTCTGTTGCCCAGGCTAGAGTGAGTGCCGTGGCATCAGCCTAGCTCACACCAACCTCAAACTCCTGGGCTCAAGCGATCCTGCTGCCTCAGCCTCCCGAGTAGCTGGGACTACAGGCATGCGCCACCATGCCCAGCTAAGTTTTTCTATATATATTAGTTGTCCAATTGATTTCTTTCTATTTATAGTAGAGACGGGGTCTCACTCTTGCTCAGGCTGGTTTTGAACTCCTGACCTTGAGCCTACCTCGGCCTCCCAAAGTGCTAGGATTACAGGCGTGAGCCACTGCACCCGGCCTGAGAATAGTTTTACTTTCATAAAATTACTTACTAAGATTTTTTTTAAATGCAAAAAGAAAACAAAATCAGCATTGTTTAATTTTGCACCTTTCACCTCTCACAAAAATCAACTCACACTGGATAATACACCTAACCCTAAGGTGTGAAACTATAAGAATTCTAGAAGAAAATGCCGTAAAAACTCTTACAGACATCGGCCTAGGCAAAGAATTTATGAAGAAGACCCCAAAGGCAATCACAGCAGCAACAAAAATAAATAAATGGGACCTGATCAAATTAAAAAGCTTCTGCACAGCCAAGAAAACTATCATGAGAGCAAACAGGCAACCTACAGAATGGGAGAAAATATTCACATGCTAAATATCCAATAAAGGGCTGATAACTAGAATCTATATAGAACTCAGGAAAATCAGCAAGGAAAGAAATCAAATAACCCTATCAACAAGTGGGCAAAGGACATGAACAGAAACTTTTCAAAAGATAGACTAATGGCTTACAAGCATATGAAAAAATGCTCAACATCTCTAATCATCAGGGAAATGCAAATCAAGACCACAATGAGATATCATTTATCTCTAGTGAGAATGGCCTTTATCAAAAAATCCCAAAACAATAAATGCTGGCGTGGATGTGGAGAGATAGAAGCACTCCTACACTGCTGGTGGGACTGCAAACTAGTACAACCTCTGTGGAAAGCAATATGGAGATACCTCAAAGAGATACAAGTAGAAATACCCTTTGATCCAGCAATTCCACTACTGGGCATCTACCCCAAAGAACATAAGACACTCTATAAAAAAGACACCTGCACTCGAATGTTTATAGCAGCACAATTCAAAATTGCAAAGATGTGGAAACAACCCAGGTGCCCATCAATACATGAGTGAATTAATAAAATGTGGCGTATGTATACTATGGAGTTCTACTCAGCCACAAAAAACAATGGTGATCTAGCACCTCTTGTATTATCCTGGATAGAGCTGGAGCCCATTCTCCTAAGTGAAGTATCCCAAGAATGGAAAAACAAGCACCGCATGTACTCACCATCAAATTGGTATTAACTGATCAACACTTAAGTGCACATACAGTAATAACATTCATTGGATGTTGGGCAGATGGGATGGGGGAGGAGGGATGGCTATATTCACACATAATGGGTACGGTATGCACTGTCTGGGGACTCTCTTGAAGCTCTGACTTGGGTGGGGCAAAGGCAATATACATTACCTAAACATTTGTACCCTCATAATATGCTGAAATAAAAAAAGAAAAAAATAAATAAAATTCTATTTATGATTATGAGTGGATTTTCCTTTTAATTTGAATAGTTTTAATTGTTTTAAAAGAAAAGTAACTTTTTGGAAAGCAGATTTGAAAATAATTTCAATTCTTCAGATATTTACACTTGAAGTGTCATTTTGATGAGAATCTAATAAAGTTTGTATATTTTAAAGAAATTTTATTTTATTTTTGAGACAGAGTCTCACTCTGTTGCCTGGGCTAGAGTGCCGTGGCGTCAGCCTAGCTCACAGCAATGTCTAACTCCTGGGCTCAAAGCAATCCTCCTGCCTCAGCCTCTCGAGTAGCTGGGACTACAGGTGTGTGCCACCATGCCTGGCTAATTTTTTTCTATATATTTTTAGTTGGCCAATTAACTTTTCTATTTTTAGTAAGACAGGATCTCATTCTTGCTCAGTCTGGTTTCAAACTCCTGACCCTGAGTGATCCACCCGCCTCGGCCTCCCAGAGTGCTAGGATTACAGGCGTGAGCCACTGCGCCCCGTGGAAATTTTATTTTTAACCTTTTATATCACAACTGGCAATAGAACACGAATTATATAAAAAGTTTTATTATAACAAGAGAATTGCCAATTTAACTTGCATAAAATAATTTTTATTTAAAAAAGCATACAGAAATGTATGAAGTATGTGTATTTTGTTATTTATCTAAACACTGGTGGCCCTCTAACAGACATTTGGATACACACGGAGGTCACCTTTAATAATCTGCCAACTCTCAGTAATATAGAAACCACAGCTTTACAATATATTTTTATTTCGTTGGTGTGAAGCACTTGCCCAGGGTATTCCACCCTTGGTTTGCAGGGTGTCAGCAACATTTGGGTGTTTCGACGCAGTGTGTGACCTCTGCCCTCTTGCTCAGGGTCCTGCCGTTGTTGGGCTGGGGACCGGCCACCAGGTCCAGTGTTGGAGACCTGCTGAGGGTGGCCCCCAGGCCTGGAGGGCTGATTCAGGAGCATGGGGTTTCCTCTCTTCCTTTTGGGGAGCTTTTCACTTGCTTTGTGACAATATGCTGAAAATTCTAAAGAGTTCCCATTGGTGTAGGAAGAGACCCATTGTCTAATAGCCCCGGGAAGAAATAGCTACAGAACCGGTTTCGAACCCAGTCCCCCGACCAATGACAACTGCTGCTGTGAATATACTTCTGCCAGCCAGCCAATCACAGCGGTGCACTTGTGCAAGCTAGCCAATCAGGGCAGCGCACTTGTGCAAGCCAGCCAATCAGGGCAATGAACTTGTGCAAGCCAGCCAATCAGGGTGGTGCACTTACTTATACAACCACCCTTCTGGGAGCCAGGCAGGCCCCTGTGTGTGGACACAGCCCAGAGGATGTCCCCAGTCCCTAGCTCCCTGGGGCCCCAAGCCCGCGCGTGCCCACACCTCCCTCTCTCCTGGAGGGCCACACCCCACCCTTCACTGCAGCAAGGATGACCCGCTGTCTTGTTTGGGACATTTTCTGGCGGTCCCAGCATCTCTGACGGGGACAGCTCCCCCCATGCACGTGTCCCCCGGCAGCAAGGGTCCTCAGGGCCAGCCCCGGGGCATCCCCAAATAGCAGTGAGCAGGGTGCACCCTGCCTTCCCCCGGAGCTGTGTTCTACAGGGAGGGGGCAGTGGGCAGAGACCCCGTCCACTGCGCACATGGGGGCTCTCCTGGGTGGGCCGCTCTCCCCAGGCCGAAAGGTGTGGGGAGTCCCCAGTCCGTAGGGACTGGACCAGGGGAAGTGCCCTCGGCAGAGGTAAGAAGCTCGAGGATGGTCCCAAGGGGACGTCACCTGGGGCATGCACATTCTAGCGGGGTGTCCTCTCCCTCTCCAGTGAGGGCTGGTCTGTGGGACCGAGAGAGCCGGGCAGGAGCGAAGCTGTGAGTTCCGAGATGAGGTGGGCAGAGGCTGCGTCGGTCCAGACCCTGTGCTGGCTCCCCCTCCCCCTCCCCATCCTTCTCCCTCTCTCTCCTTCTCTCCGACTTGCTCCTGGGGGAGCACGTCCCCTGCGTGTCCAGCCGTCCTACAGAGAGACCCCAGTGGCGAGGCTGCCGTCCGCCCTCCGCCTCCCGCCAGCCTCCTCCTTCCTGCTCTGCAGTTCGCTCTCCCGAGTCCTCGTGCCTTGAGCCATGTGCGTTGGGGCTTGGTCTTGAAGACGGAGTATTTGCAGGAGACGATTTTGGGGGATGACAAACTATCGCCATCCGGACGTTCGCGAGCATGTTCCGACTGCAGTCTGGCGCTGAGACGTGCCGACTTGGAGGGCTCCGTCCGCTGGGCCGTCGCGGGAGGGGAGGGGGCTGCTCCGGCGAGGATGGGTGGGGTGCATGGGGAGAGGAGGACCCAGCTAGAGACATTTGCAAGGTGGTGGGTGATCGGGGACTGGACTAAATGTGCAGCAGTCAGGTTTTTGAAGACGCCCCCTCTAAGGGAACGGCTGTCAGGCAGGAAGATTGGTGTTAAAAAAGCAAGGAAAAAACCCCGTTAGGAATGAGATGCTAATGGACTAAAAGACAGCCATCAAGGCCACCGAGCAGGGGATGGCAGAGTGGCTCCTGATGGCTTTTCACAGGAGGAGGGAGGATGAACATTCCCGGGCACGCCGCTGCCTCTGCCCTGCTGTCTAGCCTGGCGCCAGGCTACTCGGCCCACACAGTGAAGCGCAGGTGCACATGGGAGAAAGCTTGGCGGGGACCCGGAAGGGTGTAGACACAGACCCGGGGGGAGGCCTCCCAGCCAAGTGAAAAGAGAGGGGTGCGTGTGAGGTGCAGGAAGGGGGTGCTCTGTTGGGCTTTGCTCACACCCCGTCTGTGGAGCCTGTGAGGCAGGGGAGAGGAGGGCCCGGCAGAGGTTGGTGACCCCATCTGGGACGGCTGGGCCTGCAGCCAGGAGCAGGCAGGGAGCCCAGAGCTCCAGCATGCAAGACAGAACCAAGCCAGCAACAGAAAGAAAGGACAAAGGAGACAGTGTCGGGGTGGAGGGGAGGGAGTGAGGGAGGAAGAGGGAAGAAGGGGGGAAGGAGGAGAGGAGGGAGGAAGGTAAAGGAAACCCCCTCTTCCCTCCCTCCGTCCTCCACCCGCTGGTCCTTCTCTGCAGCCCACCAAGACAGTGGTGTCATCAGGGACGGAGCCTCACACCAATGTCAAACCCTCTGCCCCGCGTCCAGTGATCCTCGAATCACAATCTGGAATCAGGAGGAAAACTCTCGAGAGTACGGGGCACAGGCGACATGGAATTAGGGGGATTGCAGAGGAATTTTCCCTTTTCTCGGTCCCGGTTAGCTACAGAATTGCAGAAACCGCGGCATTTATTGTGCTGGGAGTCTTCCTGTAGATAGAAAAGCTAGACTCCCGCGCGACTAACCATCTGTCTTTCCCATTGAGAGGGATTTGCCCCGGAAAGTGCAGATGAGCTTCGCAGGAGGGGACCTGCCAAATACCGCAGGACTGAGGAAATAAAACCACATGAGGCGGAGGAGCTGCGGAGAAGATGGGAGGAAGTCGAGGGAACACCAGGCTTCCACGGGCAGCTCACGTCCCCCCACCGCACACGAAGACACGGGGAGACCAACGTGAGGGCATCCCGGGTCTCATTCTTGTGTTTCTGGCCAACCGGCCTCTCCCTGCCTGTTTCGGTTCCCGTTGAGCCAACGTGAAGAGTACTTAGAAACACAAAACCAGTTCTTCTTCAGTATTTACGAGGCAAGTTTCATCTTGGCAGAGATTTCTGTAAGACTCCGTAATAATATGCCTTCTGTTTTCTGACTTCAGGTATGACACGGTGCAAGGCCCTATCATAACAAGTGATAACTTGGAGATGTCATCATGATGGTAATTTTATTTTTAAGGGCCTCTTTTGATTATGCCTTTTATTATGAAGACACCACTTGCTTTTGTAGGGAGCAAGGAGCAGAGCAGGTCAGATATTCCATGTGGAACCAGGAAAACAAAGAAAAGGAGGGAGAAATAAGAAGGTGGGCATGTCACCAGTGGCTCCATGTCCCAGCCCCAGAGATCCCAAGTGTCATATCCTGGCCAGGGAGGGACAGAAGCTAAGAGGGAGGTGGAGGGATCACATTGCCCTCCCTGCCCGTAGAGCTTGACTCAACTGGGAAGGGTGTCTGTCCTTTCTTTCCCTTCTTTCTTTCTCTCTCTCTCTCTCTTTCCTTTTTTTTTTTTTTCTTTTGAGACAGAGTCTCACTCTGTTGCCCAGGCTAGAGTGCTGCGGCGTCAGCCTAGCTCACAGCAACCTCCAACTCCTGAGCTCAAGCCATCCTCCTGCCTCAGCCTCCCGAGTAGCTGGGACTACAGGCATGTTGCCACCATGCCCGGCTAAATTTTTCTATATATTTTTAGTTGGCCAATTAATTTCTATTTTTAGTAGAGATGGGGTCTTGCTTTTGCTCAGGCTGGTTTTGAACTCCTGACTTTCAGTGATCCTCCCGCCTTGGCCTCCCAGAGTGCTGGGATTACAGGCGTGAGCCACCACGCTCGGCCACATAACTTATTTCTTATTAAAAACACTCAAACCATCCCTTTCCTGAATCCATCTCCTCCTGTGGCTGGATGATGCCTGGCACACCTGGTTTGCTCTGAGCTCCTGCTCTGGAAGCCCGGAGCTGTGTGTCGACCTGTTGCTTAACTGAAAACCCGAAAGTGGAAGTTTAGGGGGGATGGGCACGAGGCCTCTCTCTGGCATCGAGACTCCCAACCTCGACCACCACGGGGATTCCAGTTTGCGTGAGGATGAGTTGCCAGGAAGACCACCCCTTTCGGGGTTCGGGGCTTCCCAGGCCATGGCCGGATGGAAGGCAGCCTGGCACCCACTCTCTCCGAGGCTGGGGCTGTGAGATGCCTGCAGGTGGTTCCTCATTCCCCACGCAACTTTCTGATTAAAAAGCAATCAATTAAAATCAATCCCTTCATTTCATACCGAAGTGTCGTAACGCAGGCAGCATCTCGGGGCCGGCGTCCGGGCCTGAGGAGGAGCTGTGAAATTGCACAGCAATAAATAATAAAGTACTGAGATTAAAATCTCTCATCCTTATTCCCAGATTGATTTTTAAAAATAACGAGGGTTATTATCTATATAATAATTGGGCAAAACTTAAAGTTCATCAAAACGTCTGAGCCTTTGATTTACTTTTTTTTTTAACTGAATTTTCAAATACGTGAAAATGGAAATCTCTGTCATCCAAAGGTGTAGACTTAGCGCGTCTGTTTTGAGCCACACGCATTGCTTTGAGGTCAGCCCCAACTTCATGGCCACAGGGACTCGCACCTGTACCTGTGAGTGACAGGTGTGGATGACTGGCAAGAGCCAGCTCTCTTATACCGTTTCTGCCTGCTGGAGTTCAGAATAGACACCACAAACATCTCCTGCATAAGGAAGTTCAACTCCAGTATTTCGAGAATCTCTTTGATGCTGGGACAAATCTGGTGGACATGATGTGTCGGTGGTCACTAGTTTCTTGCCTGTCTCCCAACACGTGGCCTCTGCCTACCTCCAGAGAGACTCCAGGTGATGTTGAGTCCATTCAACAACCGGAACGCTCAGGGTTATTAACCACTTCGGTTACGAGCATCGACTATAGCCGACAGCCGTGATACGACTCTTCTAATTTTTCATGTATCAAGATAAAATTGTGAACATTTAAAAATAACGTCATGAAAACATATATGTCTGTGTTGCCTATTCTGATATTTACGTGACAAGTAAAGCTGCCTGTAAAGTGAAACAAGCTCTCAGTGCTTTCAAGCTTCCCTCATCACACAAGAGCAAAACGGACCCGCCGTCAATGCACCGCACAGACTGCCGTGCGACCGTGAGTGCCGGCTGCGGGCCAGGTGTCGCAGCCGGTGAGCGCCGTACTGAAGTGGTCAACACTGTTCATTCAACAGCTGTTTCCTGGATACTTGTTCTGTGTGAGGCCATGGGGATGTCACTTTCCACCGTGCCCTAAAGGGCCCTCCCGGGGGACGGGGTTGGGGGGGCTGCCCCGGCAACCCCGTGTGTCCCCTCTGCAGACGTTGCCACGTGAACCAGACCCGTCACCATCTCAGACCAGTGTCCGGGGCTCGTGGCGCCCACGGCTGGCGGTCAGCCACTCCACACGGGTCCCCGGCCACCTGGCGGAGGTTCCTGAAGGTAGCCTGTCCCTCGACCCCTGCCTTCTATAACTGAGTGTCATCTTATCATTTAACTGCACACGAGATTAAACCCATGAAACACAAGACCCAAAAAGAATAGGCGAGCTGCATTATTTCTATAAAGTTAATCGAACGCTTTGGAAGGACTAAAATAAAAGTAACCAGAAAGTGCCATTGAGTGAGACGTGTGTGAGAAAACTACAAATGGCCGTGAAACCTTAAAAAAAAATTCTAGATGGATTCTCAGGTATCTTTAAATGTAACTTATCGATCTGTTTTAAGGAACAACTGGACTTCTCCCGTGCTTGATGGGTGTGGATTCAGGGAAGAAGAGAAACAGCTGTCAGGGGGCCAAGCCCAGAGGAAGCACCTGTCCTTCCCGGAAAGTGTTGAAGAATAACTCACGTGTGTGCAGGTGAGCCTAAAGTATAGTTGTTGGCATTTTTTTCTCTGCTTAATTAAAAAAATTTTTTTTTTTTTTAAAAAAGCAGTTTTGGGTTTGTAGCATGATTGAGCAGAAGGTACAGAAATTTCCCCCCAAATCTCCTTTCCCCCCAACGGCCTTCTCATCAACAACTGCCCCCAGTTCCCCGCAGAGGGCTGCTCTAGTTGCCATCCCTGCATCTACGTCACTGACACACCTTGTCACCCAGACCCCACCATTTACACAGGGCTCAGCTTTCACTGGTTGACAGGACGCGGTGATGACCTCCAGGCTCCTTGCGGGCCTGGTGGGCAGCTGGAAGCTTTTCTTAACCAACTTTTAAATCTGACTGACCTCTTGCTAATTAATGCAACTCTTGTTGCATAAGAGCTTTGTAAGTATTAGAAAAAACATGGGCCAATCCCTCCAAAAGGATCGATGCCAGGAAAAAAAATATGTGAAATGTCCGGAAAATGCAGTTATTCCACGTAGACCCGTTCTCTGTTTCTACTGCAGACTGTTAAAGGAGTCTTGCAAATATGTGGGGCCAAATTGTGGCTCAGAGAGTCTTCGGATGGAAAGAACCTGGGTGGAGAACCACTGGACACTTGGAAACACCTGGCCCCCCCCAAACTCCTCCCCGGGGCTCGTTTGTGCCCTGCAGAGATAATGGGCCTCCTATCCACCCTCTGAGCTCCCAAAGGTGACACTGGGCAACGCCAACATGTCTGTTTTCTCTTCCTGGGCGCGTGTGATGTTATCCCATAGGTACGGATGCTGATGGGCTTGTTTAATAACGTGGATGGTTCTGAAACGTAAATCCACTCCTGTGTTGAAATACAGAACCGCCTGGAGTGATTTAATACGTACTCTGCTCTCAAAGAGAACTCTTAATTATCCCAGAGACAGTGACAAGTAAGGTCTATCCGTTACGGCTCACGGTGAGAAGTGACCATTCCAGCTAAACTTGTGAGATACAAAACCGAACCAAAGAGCCCACAGACCAGATGGCCGGAGACAGCACCAGAGCAGGTCACCCTTGTCCCGAGAAGAGCCGGAGACTCTAAGTTCCGTGTTTCCCCGAAAATGAGACCTGCCCATAAAACAAGCCCTAGTGGGATTTTTAAGCATTTGCGCAATAGAAGCCCTACCCTGAAAATAGGACCTAGTGACGGGCGTGGCTGCACAGCGCGTCTGCACAACCCGTGCGTGTGGTCGCGGAGCGGGAAAGAACACGAGCAGCCCTTCTCATCTGCCCCGTGAGAGCTCTGTTGCTCCACATGAGAGATTGGGGCCAGTGGTTCTAAAGGAAATAGAGTCGCAAGACATTCAGGATGGGATTCGGGGTTTGGAGAGTGATGATGGTATTCCAGAAGAAGACGACTTAACTCTATTTGAATAAATGTAGATGGTTGTACCGTACTTAAAAAAAAATAACACATCCCTGAAAATAAGCCCTAGGGTGTCTTCTTGAGGAAAACTAAATATAAAACCCTGTCTTATTTTCAGGGAAACACAGTATCTACCTAACAACTTTGAAAGAACCGACCAGATGGAGGACAGAGCCAGGTCTTTATGTTGAAACTTCTCAGAAACATTTGTGGAAATACGTCACCGTACCGCACGCAGGCCGGGCTGGTCGGGTCTGTGAAGACGCCGCAGCTCACCTGGCTGTCCGAGGGCTCCGGGATCCAGGTCGCTCCGTCAGGGAGATCCGAGTCACCCCCCAGAGACGCCAGCGTGGCAGCCGCCCTCGGTTCCTGGTGTGCTCCTGGCCGAAGAATGACGGGACTGTTACCCCGGTGCTCCAACTCCTTTCCTGTAGAATAAAACAGGCCTGTCTGTGAGAGTGGAGGGAGACAGACCCACTCACCCCCTCACTCTGAAGTCTCGGGTTGGTTCCTTTTATCGGCCCGTTCCTGGGGCAGGTTCTCGCGAGATGTGGGATGTTATCACATGATCGACAGGTGTCCTCAAAATGCCGTCTGCATATATATATATATATATATATATATATATATACAAGCTTCCTCTAGGAAAGCCCACCTGTTGGGGCAGGGTGAACCGCAATGCAGATCCACGCTGATGGCATATTAATTGCTCTTAGGTCACTCTGGGTCACTTTCTAAATCCCATCATGCCTCGGGCAGGGGGGAATTCCCGGATTGATGGAGCGTGCCCTCCTTGCTCAGGTGTAGCGGGTTGCTGGGATAGGATTAAGGGAGGGGCAGCACCACCATGGAGCACCCGCCCCATCCTTCTTCCCAGGTGGGGCAGCTGCTCCAGGCAGCACCAGAGCAGGGAGCCCTTGCCCCGGGAAGAGCCCAGATCCTAACTCTCTACCTAACGACTTTGAGAAAACAAGAATAACCCACAAGTTGTAAAGAGGCCGTCCACGCTGGATGATTATTTTACCTTTGTGGGTTCTGTCTTGATTATATTATATTTAAAATTAAAGGTGGTTGGGTTCTGCAGCGGCTACGAGACAATTTATGATTTTTTTTTTTTAAATAGAATGAAATGTGTATTCAGCGTTTCAGACACTAGAGGGAAGCATGTGACTGGGCTAAGCCTCCTCAGGTCTGAGAGAGAAAGAGAGAGAGAGAGAGAGAGAGAGAGAGAGAGAGAGAGAGAGAGACAGGGAGAGGGAGAGAGAGGGAGAAAGAGGGAAGAAGAGGGAGAGAGGGAGGAAGAGGAAGGTGGGTGGGAGACAAGGATAAAACCCGAGTGCTTCTCTGGGAAGCACTTCCTCTTCCTCCCTCTCTCCCTCTTCTTCCCTCTTTCTCCCTCTCTCTCCCTCTCCCTGTCTCTCTCTCTCTCTCTCTCTTCCCCTTTTTGGTGGTTTTCCCTATTGTTCTTGCTTTCCCTCCCTCCTTCCTCACTTTCCTCTCATACTTCATCTTCTGTTTTTCGTATAACGGCCATCTTCGTAACAGTTCAAAGGAAAACCCAGGCACTTAGAGAACCGTGAGGGACATGTCACAGTCTACACTCACAGCTCCCGGTTTGGTGCCTGAGCACCGTTCCAGAGTGCGTTAATTCAGCCGGCGTGGTTTCCAGGGGTGTGTTTCCTCTCCGTTTTCCTCCTATTGTTTCTTGCAGGTGAGATGTTTCCCTCTGACGTCCTTGGGAAGCTGAGGCCCCATTGGAAATAGTGCTCAGTGTTTGTTATTATTATTATTCTTTATTGTTACTATTGATTCCAGTTATTGTTTAAAAAATCCTATTTCTTAAACAGGTTGGAATTATTGCACTAATGATCCTTCAGTTCTCCCTTCTAGATTATACTACAATGTTCCAGAGGGTGAGAACTAGGGTTCCTGTTTGACATTTAGCAGAATCACCTGACCAAGGCACTTAGGAAAAAGAAATATCTGTTTAAATATATGTGTATCCAGCTTAAAATAACCCCTCACCCTACACAATTGCCATGCTTTCAGCTTCTTTTTTTTTTTTTTTTGAGACAGAAGCTCACTCTATTGCCCAGGCTAGAGTGCCGTGGCGTCAGCCTAGCTCACAGCAACCTCCAACTCCTGGGCTCAAGTGATCCTCCTGCCTCAGCCTCCTGAGTCGCTGGGACTACAGGCACGTGCCACCATGCCCAGCTAATTTTTTCTATATGTTTTTAGTTGGCCAATGAATTTCTTTCTATTTTTAGTAGAGACAGGGGTCTCACTCTTGCCCAGGCTGGCTTTGACCTTCTTGATTGCCAAAACATAATGGTGTGGCATAGAATTTATTTCATAATAAAATTTTGACTTAGCCCATCAGGTCTCTGGCACCTGACAAGACACGGCACTCTAACCCCATGCTGCCCCGTCCCACAATCTCCGACCACGTGTGGCCGCTGAGCACTTAACACGTGGCCTGCCCATGTTGAGAGGAACTGTTAGTGGAAAACACACACTGGATTTGGGGACTTAGCATGACAAAAAGAGTGTAAATATCTCATTGGTGTATTTTGTCAAATATTAAAACAATATTTCACATAGATAAAATAAGCAGTATGTTATTAAAATTGCTTTCATCGATTCCTTTTCACTGTTTAATGTGGTCTAGAGAATTTGGAATGACGTCTGGGGCTTGTGTCATATTTCTGTTGCAAACCTCCCTCCCGTCTAACTCTGTATCATAAGAAAGTTCAAAGTATTGTTTATTATATCCCATTATCTTTAAAAGTAAAACAAATGCATGGAGAGAAAAATACACCGAGGATATCATCGCTGAAGAGGTCTTTAAAAGATGTGCCCCTCCCCCCCAGCGACTTCCGGAACATTCTTTCTCATTTGAGGCTCCTGTCAGCATGGTGACCTCTGAGTAATTTGTCTTTACTGAGATGGGGCAAGGAAAGCCTTCTTTTCTTTCCTTCCCTGCTTTCCTGGAGAGGCTGAGTCTTGATGCGAATTGTCAGTCAATCCATCAAAACTTGGACAAAGGAAGGTGCCATGACGTTCTATCCGCCGGACTTCCTTGGCCCCGAGCCCTTCCTACTCGTCCTTCCCGTGTGACTGCGGGCTCTGCGTGGGATCGACCGGCGGCTCCCTCCTGTCTGCGGTTCTCCGCGCCAGGGCAGCTCACTGGGACCCGTCTCCCTGAAAGATTCAGGCGTTTACCTCTTAAATATATACCGTGTTTCCCCGGAAAATGAGACCTAGTGACGGGCGTGGCTACACAGCACATCTGCACAACCCATGCATGTCGTCCTGGAGCGGGAAAGAAGACGAGCAGCCCTTCTCATCTGCCCCGTCGTGACAGCTGCTGTCCCAGAGGTGACCGGAAAGGTGCGGGAGCCAACAAGGTCGGCTCCCCCTGTCGGGTCCCGGCCACCCTGTGCGTGCTGCAAGCTGAGGCTTTGAGGGGGAAAACGACACATCCCCTGAAAATCAGCCCTAGGGTGTCTTCTTGAGGAAAAACAAATATGAGACCCTGTCTTATTTTCAGAGAAACGCGGTATGTTGCGTCGCAGGCTGAAGAATACCATGCCACGTATTTTTTTTTTCCTCCCCTTAAAATGTCAGAATAATGTGTGTGGTTTATAAAAATTCATTCTCATGCCAGGAATTTTCTTTCCCTCATTCTCGGGGAGATGAAATCAGCGGTGATAGATGACATTACCCTAATTTTCTTTCTCCTCCATGTATTACATGGCAATGAGGTTTATTTCCCTGTTGCTCTCGGTTTATTAAAGATCACCCACCACCAGGAGCCCACGAGTCCAACGCCTCCGTGGCTCCCCGGGGCTATTTAGCTCCACAGTCGCTCTAATCTTGCAATTCCCGATTTCGTCGCGTTCCTGCCATGCTGGATTTTGTAAGATTCTAGAAAGCAGTTTGCAACACACGGGGCACGAAAGGCATCATTCATAATACATGGTGTTGTGTACTATAATACTCCTCCTCTTTTATTTATAAATCATTTTGCTTGGAAGGCTTTTATTTCTTTGCAGGCAGTGAATCCTCAGTTCTGTTTAAACAAAGTCACTGCCTCCTCTTTATTCCTATTGCTTTTTTTTTTTTTTTTTTTTTGCACGACTGCCACGTTTTCATAATAAACAAGAAAGTAATTTTTTGTCGTGGGTGTCTGCACGTCACCGTGGTCGATGGACCGTGGGCTGCACACGGGCTGGTTGTCCCACCGTGACGAGGTTGAGGGTCGAAGACGACCAGGGCAACTGACCGTTCTGACACCTTCTTCAGTCACGGGACACGGTTTGGATTTTAAAAACACAGTAATAATTCCTGTTTTCGAACAACCGGAGCCCCCAGGCCTGCAGACTGTCCCTAGAGTAGAAGAAAGTGGCCCCGGGGTGCAGGGTGCTGTGATGGGAACATTCTGGAATTCTAGTCTCCCATGCTGACCTGTACCCGTCAGGCTTTTCCACGCCTCACTGCTCAGATGTAAAACGAGGCCGATAAGACACTCATGGGACAGCATGGACACTTACGGGCGAGGCTTCAATGCCATGAGGCTGGCAGTACGCGCGGCGGTGGGCCACGTTACCTCACGTTTATTATTTGCGTTGCTTTACAAACGGCTGCCACCCGAAACCCAGCCCTCCTTCCATACGGCTTTGCCAGGACGTCTCCAGCTTTGTGCATCAAGAAACGGAAGACAGGAAATCGGTGAAGTGTACTGGACAGATCGGAATAGCAGGATATTTCCCTCCCTGGTTCCTGCAACGCCATGATCTTGACAAATTTGAAGCCTACTTTTAAATCCGACTTTCCTGACACCAAGACTGACTTGCAGAGCGCCTCCTGGTGGCGCCTTTGGGTGGTGGCTTTGCTACTCACCCTGCGGCCATTCCCCCCGGGGCACCTGTTCCAGGCAGAGCTGGGAGGCCTGGGTGAGGTCGGAGACGGGCATCTGGGCGTCTCTGGGGACAGTGCTTTGGGGAGTGAGGGGCCTGAGTTCTCCCTGCTGCTCCGCACCAGCTGGGGGTGCAGATCTGAGGGGTAACGTGGACTTCCCCCCTTCAGACCTCTCATCTCCTCAGACGCCCTGTCTCCACCGTAGCCATCGTGGAGTCCCGGGCAAACGCACGCAGGGCCTGCCAGCTTAACGCAGGTCACCATCGCCCTGGAAGAAACAATGTTCCCGTTTGATTTGGAATGAAAGTTAATAGCATCAATTAATAATGCTATAGATTTTTTAATAGACTTTATTTGTTTTAGACCAGTCCTAGGTGCATGGCAAAATTGAGCAGCAGGTACAGAGACTTCCTACATACCTGCTGCTCCCCCCTGCCGACAGGCACAGCCTCCAACACTGCCATCGGTCTACACCAGGGTGGTGCGTTCGTCGCAGTCAGTGAGCACCGGCCCGTCAGTATGCCCCGGAGCCTGCAGTTCACATGCGGGCTCACCCACGCATTCCCTGGGTTTGGGCACATGCACAGTGACATGCCCCATGCCTGCAGCAGCACACAGAGTAGTCTCACCCCCCTGCAAACCCTCTGTGCTCTGTGGATGCACCTTTTGATGATTTGCTATACATTTTGTTATCCTCAACTTCACATCTCAGTTTGCCATTCTTCTTATTTTATTTATTTATTTATTTATTGAGACAGAGTGTCACTGTGTTGCCCAGGCTAGAGTGAGTGCCGTGGCGTCAGCCTAGCTCACAGCAACCTCAAACTCCTGGGCTAAAGCGATCCTTCTGCCTCAGCCTCCCACGTAGGTAGCTGGGACTACAGGCACACACTACCATGCCTGGCTAATATTTTTTTCTATATATTTTTAGTTGGCCAATTCATTTCTTTCTATTTTTAGTAGAGGTAGGGTCTTGTTCTTGCTCAGGCTGGTCTCGAACTCCTGACCTTGAGCTATCCGCCTGGCTCGGCCTCCCAGAGTGCTAGGATGACAGGTGTGAGCCACCTCTCGCCCAGCCGACGTTTTTCTTATTGAAACCTGAAGCTAATTCTGTCCCAGTGACTTTGTTCTGATAATTGCCATCAGCCGACGAATCGAAATTCCGCCCAACTTGGGTGGTGCAAAGGCAATAGATGGAACCAAAGCTCTCGTACCCCCGTAATGTTCTGAATTTAAAAAGTAAATAAAATTAAAAATGTGCAAATGCAAAAAAATAAATTCCTGCATTTGCATGTTTAAACATCTTGTGTGGACACAGCCGTTCCTTGAAGAAGCTGGGCGTGCGCTGCATAGCAAGAGCATTTGGAGAAGAGTTTTCCCTTACGGCTCGCGGTTGGTGGGATTTAAGAAGCAACTCTGAAGAGCTCAGCACTATGAGTGGTGTGATTTGATATTATGTTAAATTCTACTTTCCAGAGATAAAAGCAAATGTCGTCAAGCCACACCTGGCATTTAGAGTCCCTAAAGCAGTGGGTTGTGTGAAGTCACCCCTGGGGACCCCCGGCCCCTCCTGGGGGGCAGAGGGCCTGACCCCACAATGCCGTGGACACTGGCCGCCCAGGGGCGGCTTTGACCACTGAGGCTCAGGGTTGAAGGGAAACACCACGTGGACGCTTAGCGTGGTTATCACGTGGGCTGCCCTTTCTAGCTGACCTCGGATTATGTTCCCCTTACATTACACGATAAAATAATGCTCAGGACGATTCTGTTATCCTGGAGGTTTTCCTTCACCCTGTTTCTTTCTTTCTTTCTTTTCTTTTTTTTTTTTTTTTTTTCAATTTAATCCTCAGCCTTGTCTTCAAATGAATTAAAAGTTCTGATTTATTTCCAGGGCCTTATTAAAAAAAAAAAAAAAAAAGCTCCCTGAAAAGCAAATACTATTTGTAGCAGTGACAGGCAATTAGCAAAGCATTTAGATTTATTATAAAGCACTTGTGAAAGTGGTGTTTTGTTTTTCTTTTACAGGAGATTTAAAAATTCACTTAAAGATAATGGGCTGAGGCCGGGCGCGGTGGCTCTCGCCTGTAATCCTAGCACTCTGGGGGGCCGAGGCGGGTGGATTGCTCGAGGTCAGGAGTTCGAAACCACCCGTGAGCAAGAGCGAGACCCCGTCTCTACTATAAATAGAAATAAATTAATTGGCCAACTAATATATATAGACAAAATTAGCCGGGCATGGTGGCGCATGCCTGTAGTCCCAGCTTCTCGGGAGACTGAGGCAGGAGGATGGCTCGAGCCCAGGAGTCTGAGGCTGCTGTGAGCTAGGCTGACGCCACGGCACTCACTCTAGCCTGGGCAACAAAGCGAGACTCTGTCTCAAAAAAAAAAAAAAAAAAAAAGATAATGGGCTGAGACTGCCGGATGCCCAAGGACCGGCGAGATCACGTCCAGGCGAGCGACTGCGCCTTCCGGTTGCCATGGCATCTAAGTATTTCTTACCCATCTCTCCTCACTTCCAGGGTTTTTGTTTTTTCCCCTAATAAAATCCCTCTTTAAATTTCTCACTTTGACTTTATTTACTTCTTTAAATTCCTCCGACTGTACAAAACTGATTTCAAATGATAGTGAACGTGTGCTGAGTCCCAGTGTGGTGGGCATTACAGCAGTTTTGTGTCTTATTAAATAAGGGCTTCCCGAGGTCATCCTTAGGAAGGTACCACGGGCTTCCTTTCAGAGGCCAGAGGCCGCCGTCCAGACTACAGGAGGCTGCGGTGAAGACCGCCGGGAAGCCGGGATCCCGAGCCGGCCTGCCCCTCCCAGGTGCCTGTTCTTTCCCACGGTAGCAACGTTTCTCCCTCTGAGCTTCCTCGTTTTTCTGCCAATGAAATTAATCTCTTCTGATTCCCTTCCAAGCATTCTTCCCCTTCCTAATTTTTACCTTCAGCTAAAGCATCACAAATAATCTGGGATCATTCCCGGGCCATTTAGGACTAAAACAACCTCACCGTGCTCTGGGAGATGTTTCCTGCGTTTGTCATCCTGACGTTGACTTTATTATACTCCACGTCCGGTCAGCACTGCCGTGAAACCCACAGTTACTTTTCCCAAGTCATCTCTCGAGGTAAAAAAAAAAATACCTTCATGTTCCTTCAAAACCAGTTTCCTCCTAAAGAATATATTTTATGCACACACACACACACACTCATATACTTACACATTACAAACATACACATATACACACGCGTGCACACACATATATACATATACGAGAAAATAAACAGGTATAATTGAGTCTTTACAACGCAAGTGTTGTTTCGTTTCCTGTACAACACCATTGACAAAAGTATTGCTAATCCTAATATTAATAATACAGTATATTATAATATAAGCTGTCTTATCATGACTATATTAACAACCCCCTTTAATCACTGCGGTATTGATAACCACATCGCTAATGACTATATTATTACAGTAAGCACAGAGCATGTTGTTCATAGCCGTGGTCACAAAAGCAGTAGTTTCCTGAGCACGTTTCTGTGCCCAGCACTGAGTGGTGCCACGGCTCACGCCATCCTCTCAGCTTCCAGGTGTCCTGTGAGGTCAGCAGGAGAACACTTCCAGGTGAGGGGTCAGCCACCCGCGCACACTCCACACTGGGGGCGGGGGTTGCACCTGTGCCTGGCACCTTTCCCATCCACAACCCTCACCTTCGGGCTCTCCTCGTTGCTCTGGGAGTCTGGTTTTGTCTGCAGGGTGACGTTGACGCCCCCAAATTCCACATTTTGATTTTCCTTGCCTTTTTCACGGAAGGCCGATTTCTTTCTGCGGATGCAATGGCAAGTGTCGCCGGTGACTTATGGACATCCCTGAAGATGTGCTATGTGAACGCGATCAGATATTTTCAAATACTTAGTGAAGCTGTAATTTCTGGTGTCGGGCCCCGCTTGCCTTGAGAGCCACTGGAAATTTCTGTAAGTTCCAATATTTTATTATTATTATTATTATTTTTGAAACAGAGTCTCACTCTGTTGCCCCGGCTAGAGTGCTGTGATGTCAGCCTAGCTCACAGCAACCTCAAACTCCTGTGCTCAATGATCCTCCTGCCTCAGCCTCCCGAGTAGCTGGGACTACAGGCATGCGCCACCATGCCCGGCTATTTTTTTCTATATGTTTTTAGTTGGCCAATTAATTTCTATTTTTAGTAGAGATGGGGTCTCGCTCTTGCTCAGGCTGGTTTCGAGCTCCTGACCTTGAGTGATCTGCCCGCCTTGGCCGCCCACAGTGCTAGGATTAGAGGTGTGAGCCACCACGCCCGGCCAGTTCCAATATTTTAGCATCTAAATAACAACTCCTAAATTTCCTTGCGTATTAAGAAACAAGTATACAAATTTTTTAATCAATATGTGTTTTCTGATGTTTCATTAATATAGCAAATATGTAGAATTTGACCTAAGTGTTTTGGTGGAGGAGAAAGGGCATCTCAAATATAATTGTTAAAACGTGGTACCAATATAGATGGAATGCACTGTGGATATATGTATGTTTTTAGGATTTTAAAAAGATTTTTACAAAGAGTCTTTGATGGCACTGGAAAATGTGGAGCATATGAAATTTACAAGCAGCACAATCTCAGCTACATTAGAATATGAATACATTTTTTTTTTTAAATAAAAGGACTAGAAAATACCAAAATGCTAATAGCTATTTAACAGCTATTATCTCTGGGTCTTGAGATTTCAAATGATTATTATCTCCTCTTTTACATTTTTGTGCATTTTTAAAAATTTTCTACAGTGAGCATGTGTTTCTCTTATAATTAAAGAAATATGTTTTTAAACTAAAAAAGATAGAGAAACATTATGAAGTTTTACCACATACACTTTATCAGTAGGGATGTTCTGGTAGGCACTATGGCCTCGATTAAAGCCCTTTTAATGCTGATATTTGTACTTACTGCCTTGTAAACCTTCTCCAAGGAAATTGTGTAGCACAGCCGGCTCTGGCCTTATCAAGAATCTCTGCTCTCTCTTTCAGTTCTGCTCTAAAAACCATTGTTAAGGAAGACATTTGCAGGGAATTTTTTTCTTGAGGTGTGTTTTTTTTCATGACCATTAATTTCCTACTTGCATCCCATTTTCCTTTGACTTTAGGAAATTTGATTTTTTATTGTCCTCTTAGGAAGCTTGAGGGCATAGGGTATGAATACCCTAGCATTTCCCCCACCCCCTAGACTCTTATTTAAATTTAGATTATGGCCACATGAAAAATTTGTTGGTAAAAGTAATCAGTAGGGCCATATGTTAGAGTCTCAAAAATCACCCTAATTTCCATTTAACTCACATCATAAAAATCACCCTCCCATTCAATCAGACTATTATAAGGTGTTTTAGATGAGTGATGAGTGAATGGCTGCACGAGGCGAGCTAATAAGAAGGCCTTGATCTCCCCCAGAGCTATGAATCATTGTCTTTCACACGTTCCGGTTCCTCTCTCTTGAACACACACACACACACACACACACACACACACACACACACACGCACGCACACACTGCCACACACTGCCGAAAGCAAAACCATAAAAAAGAAAGCTCTTAAGAGTCCATAAAAGTGTGAGTAAGACTTTAAATTTTATTTTTATTTACTAGGAATTTATGGAACAAGAGCCCAGGCACAGGGTGTGATTCATCCCGTCCTGCCCGCGGCCCCGACACTCTCAGGCCCCGTGGGGACTGACTCTGGCTCGGGGAAGCTCTAGCGCTCCCGGGGAGAGCCCTGTCCTGTCTCCGATGACCGCCAGCCAGCGTTGCATTCCGACCGACGGCTCTGGTTTTTAATGTGTGCCTGTCATTAGAGCTAACAACCCTCTGTACGGCCCGCCCAGGACAGTTAAGGGAAGGCCTCAGTGCTGGTTAGGTAATTACGAGATGCAACTCATTTATCGTGCCCAGTGATTCATGTTTAACGTCAGCGTCACAGGCAGGTTTGAATGACCTGTGTATGGCATTGTGGCGTTTTTTTAAAAAGACAGCTCATTGCAGGGCAGGCGTGTGTTTGGCAAAGCCATGCACGGCGTTCCTCTCCACCGTGCTGTTCGGTTGGACGCTGCTTGCAGGGCTGAATCTGGGGCCCCCTCTAACAGACGGCTGGGTCTGGCCCCACCACGAGCCCCGGTGCCTTGTGTGTGCAAGGACCGTCTGGCATGTTTGCCTCATCCGTCCTTTCGTAGCTGCAAGGAAGCCAGGGAAGTGTGTCCTCTTCACTGCCAGAGGCTATGCGTTACAAATATTTTCTGATGATTCAAACAACATTCCCAGTTAGGCACCAACTACGTTTTGCCTGCCATGAAGATTGGCCTGAGGAAGACTGATGCACCACGCCGGCAGGATTTTGGTTCGCAAAGGGGGAGAAGGATGCAAAATTTTCGGTTTCATTTTCTAACTTTGGCTATTAAACTTTCTCCAAATGACCCTGTGAAGCTGCAGATCTACTCGGTTTGGGTGTGTGCTTTACCTGCCGTGAGGGTGGACTTCCAACTGGTTTAGACAGTTAGGAGTTTACTAGAAGCTGTACTTCAGGACTTACTTTTTCAGTGGGCTTGTATTCATTTCCTGTTAATAAATAGCATCGCCGCCCCGCAATTCCCCCAGAGCAAAGGTGGTTCTATCCTCAGGCCCCCAGGACGCGCTAAGGGACATGTCAAGTCTTGGGAGTGACTCCCGGACTGGAAGAGTGAACCTCATCGTGAATTGGCTGCTGACGTGGATTTGCAAGCGGACTTAGAAACTCAGCGCTGAGGTCTTTATCGCAACCATTTTACAGCGCCTGTACCCGTTTCTGCCACTATCCGTGCAGACAAAGAAAGGTGCCGCTCAGGTGTGGCTACTACAGGTGAGAGGATGGCCTTCGTGGAAGCAGGTGCAACAGTCTTAATTTCCCGGGGTCTTGCAGTTCCACACATTCGGCTCCACCGGCATTTTCATGGAAATGCTCGGATAGGCTCGGACTCGAGTTTTCAATTTTCTTCCAAATTGAGACGGAGCCCAGACATTTGGCCGCAGAAATTACATCTAGAAACTACCTAACCTGGGATATTTGACTTTCTGGGGAACACAGGTCTTTGTCTCTCTCTTTTTTTCCTCTCTCTCTCTCTTTCCACATCCCC
Organism: Microcebus murinus; assembly: GCF_040939455.1. NCBI lineage: Eukaryota > Metazoa > Chordata > Mammalia > Primates > Cheirogaleidae > Microcebus > Microcebus murinus. The sequence continues at coordinate 24,478,248 of NC_134128.1, forward strand.
TGCACTATGGAGTTCTTACCGCTTTATTGCTTACCGACAACATGGGAAATCTTCGTTCCAATAAAAGAAGCAACCTGTTTCTTTTCAAGAGAAATCCTGCTGAGTTCTAAAGTAAAAACTTATTACTGAGAAAAGCCTCTAATTTTAAATTAAGAATCTCTTTTTCTTTTAGAGCGACGAGAAAATATTTAAAAACCTGCACAAATAAATTAAGGGGTTCGTGGGAAATGTGTGTGTCCCTCGTTGCTATGTAGAAACCTTAAAATAAATTACATGCGTGTCCTTCCACTAAACACTGGCTCTGTTCAGAGCTCCGTGTGAAATTCTAGAATTGTTGCTCTCCTTTAGAGAGCGTCAGAATAACGGCGCATTCGGGAAAGGTACTCAGTGTTCTGGGATTTACATCCTTTCCCCATCTTTCTGACGGGGAATAAAATACGAATAAAATACGAATCTGAATAAAAATACGAGTTCTGAATAAAATACGAATCAAGATAAAAATAGCCCTGCATCATCTTTCAACCACACTCGCCCCGCGCACAAGCTGACCGTCCTTTTGTGGCCACCTAATGTTTCACGGATACCCAGAAATGCCATCGCCATGGGAATTTGCACATTTTCTCCCTAGAAGTTGGATAAACTGCATTAACATAATCCCACATCCGATTGCTTTGATGTGGTGAAGACAGAAAGCCGTTTTGCAGTCCATACATTGGAGAAGATGAGGAAAAGAAAAAACAAAAAACAGGGAGAGGTCCATGAGGACATTTTAAGAACGATGATAGTTCAGCAAGTACGTCTATTCTCAGTGCAGCACCCAGTGTCCGCACGGTTCACACCTTTGTGGATCACCCCGAGCAGGGCGAAGTGTGAAACACACCCTCGTGGTCCCATCGCCGCATTTCGGCAAATATCAAGGCTTTGCTGCATTCGCCTCATTTCCCCTCCTTCCCTTTCCTTGTGGAATCACGTCAGTGGAATTCTCGTTACTCGTCATTCCCTCCCCGCGCCCTTCACTCATCGTGGGTGTTCCGTCTTGAGGCCGATGACGGTGGCGAGCGCACTTCCCGTTGTTATTTGATGCCCGGTTCCCATCTCGGACTCCGCCACCCGTCTCAGCGAGACTTTCTGCGGCTGATTTCTTTGACAGGGTCTGCTCCAGGGCCACGCACTGTCAGGGGCTCTGTAGGTCCCTCCCCCTCGCTCCCGGCCTTCTCTCCCGCCGCAGGCTTGGAGACCGCCCCGAGTGGTGGCGAACTCTGTGTGACACCTCGAGTCTCCCGCATTGCAGGGAGGATTAAACTAGGATCCTTACGCTTCTCTCACAGACGAGAGAGAGAGTGGTGGGGACGAGAGGGTGGGACAGGGCAGGGAGCTGCCGTGGCAGGAGGCAGCCCTGAACTGGCCTCCTGGGCTCCCACACGTCCTGCCTGCTGTGCCAAGACTGGAGGCCCCAGTGCTCTGCTGTCCAAGCTGCTTCTCAGTGATGTTGGTGCCACCGGTCACCTCGAGTCGGGAGGCCGAGAGGACTCCTTCTTCCCCACAGAGGACTGCAGGCAGCTTACTGCTTGCGACAGAAACAGAGGACTCCGGGCCGGGCGCGGCGGCTCACACCTATAATCCCAGCACTCTGGGAGGCCTAGGTGGGGGGGATCACTCAAGGTCAGGAGTCCAAGACCAGCCTGAGCAAGAGTGACACGCCGTATCTACTAAAAAAAAAAAAATAGAAAGACATTAGCTGGACAACTAAAAATAAATAGAAAACACTAGCCGGGCATGGTGATGGCGCATGCCTGTAGTCCCAGCTACTCGGGAGGCCGAGGCAGGAGGATGGCTTGAGCCCAGGAATTGGAGGTTGCTGTGAGCTAGGCTGACGCCATGCACGGCACTCTAGCCTGGGCAGCAGAGAGAGACTCTGTCTCAAAAATAACAACAACAACAACAACAACAACAACAAATCCCCAGAGGATTCCGGAACTCGAGGTCCCAGGCTGTGGTGCAGCCTCCAGTGGGCAGGCTGAGTCTCGCTGTGGGACCCGAGACGGGGGTCCTGCACTGACGAGACGCACACTGCTCCACGCGCACGGGCCGCAGGGCCCTTTGTCTCTGTCCCAGGTGTCTCCCGCCTTCTGGCAGCGAGAGGCGACCCCCCCAGCTGGAGGGAGGAGAGGCTCCAAGCCCCGGCCTGGCAGGTGTGCGGGTGGACAGGTCGGTTCTCCTGGGGGGGGGGTGCTTCTCCTGCTTTCCGCCCCACCTGCAACCTCAGGAACGGATCACATCCCCACGGGCTTTGCTACTCGCCAAGAACCGTCCTGAGTGTGCGTGTGCGTGTGTGTGTCCGTCTTCCCTCCCGGCGAGGGTTTTGCGATTCTAACGCTGTGGAAGGTGGTTGCTCAAGGGCTGGTAGTGAGCCCCGAGGACACGGGGCAGGAAAACACACGGCCAGGGGGCTGGCTCCCAAGTCTGTGCCCTGGTTGGGGCAGGGGAGGGGACCTGGCGTGCAGGAGGTCGTTTCCACACCCACCCACCCACTCCTCGCCCTTTTGCATCACCGCTTCTAGACTGGAGGATGGTGGGAGAGACGGGCCGGGAGGGCCTGAAGAAGAAGGGCGGGTGAGCAGAGGCCAGCAGCCGCAGGACAGCGGTGTGGTGTGCGCACTGAGTCCTGCACCGGGGTGCAGGAGCCACAGCCCCAGAGCGGAGGCCTGTGCCGTGCCTGCGTCCCGCAGCCTGGGGCGGCGACAGGAGGAATGAGGGCTCCCGCAGACGGACGTGGCCATGCAGGTTTCACAGGTTAATCTCTTTTCCAGAACGTTAAAGTAGGAGAACAAATACTGAAAATTGAAAAGAGTATTAAAGCTCACAGCCTTCTTTTAAATTGAAATATTTTACTTACACCCAAATCAGAATTTATTATAATTTTCCCTTCTTGGCTTTAAAGGTAGTAGCAAAGCCATCAAAAAATATTTCTAAAAAATTGACTTCTTTCCTTCCTTACCTCATTTTCAATGGAGCGTTGTGAATTAAGCCAAATGAGAGATAGTGCTTTGGATGGGTTTAAAACGGCAGCAAAAGGTATGAATATTCTTTCTGAATTTAAATGTGAATGGAAAGGAAAAGGTGAAGAAATTGGAAATGTGTGAGTCACCAGACGAGAGTATTGATTATTATGGGAAAAGTGGATCCCACATAGAAATTTAAGAGATTATTGATGTCCTAATTTAACATTTGACATGAAGAAATGTAAAATGAAACAAAATGTCTTCAGACTTTGAATTTTTAATTCAAAAAAACTTATTCTGCATGCATATATCTGATCCTCAGAAAACAGCCAGTTAGCTGCCTTAGGTGTGAAACATTCTGATGATTTAAGTTCTGGGCAGATTTCGCCTGACGTGGTTGGTTTTAAACAACCTACAATGTCAGTAGTTTGTAACATAAAATCAAGATCATGTTTGCATATTTTAAAAGTCACTTGTGAGTTTTGCTCGGCGAAATTTTACTCCAATTTGGTAGTGGTCTTGAGAAATTTTAAACAACATGAGTCACAGCAGTATCCCGGGAAAGAAGTTCCAGTAAAGTAAATTAAAAAATTTGAGATTGTTACCCGGTCCGGAGAAATTGCTGGACATGGCAATTCTCTCATGGAAAAGGAGGTGTGCAAAGAAGTAGATTAAGAAAATGTTATTGATGAGTTTGCTTTCGCCAAAGTTAGGAAAATAAAATTATAATAAATTTTGGTTTGGGTGTTGGAAAACATCCAAATGTAAAATAATGTTAATCATGCTGTGAGTTTTAATACACTCACTTTTAAAATTTTCAACATTTTTCAATTAGCTTAATGTTCCAGAAAAAAAATATCAACTGTTAAAAAGAATAATGTAAACATGCCTATGAAGTAAAGCTAATAAAAATGGGTATGAGGTGGGGGGTGAGGGGGGACAAATCTTCCCTGCACTAGGCTCCAATTTGGCTGAAGATAGCAATATTGGATCCTGACTTTATTGAAAATGTTGATATTTTGTTCATGGTGGATTTTTTTTGTGTTAGTTTTTATTTTTTAAAGATATGACATGGAAATATTATTATTCATCTTGACAGCTGAGAGCCCGGGAGCCCCCAGGAAAGTCCCTTGCTTGCCTTCCCCTGCAGCCGGCCCGGTGGAGTGCTGCTGTCCAAGGGCTGCAGTGAGAAGCTCAAGGTCTCTATTTCCAGCCACTCTGTGCCCAGAACGTTCTCTGGTGCAGCTGTGACCCGAACACATTCGCCCCGGAAGCTCGGGCTTTCCGAGTGCCGACGGGCGGCACCGCAGCGGGAGCTCTGGCTGCATCCCACGTGGAAAGGGCCCCCCGGCAGGGTCACAGGTTAGACTTGATGCATTTGGAAGTATTTTTCAAACATCTTTGAATTCCAAGTGTTTGAGGAATTAGTGGGAATGACGTCCGCATGGGAGAAGCCCCTCTCTCTCCTCGTTTAACAGATCCTTCTCTCTAGACAGCTTTTTCCGATGTGAAAAACCAGGCTGCAAGTCCCACCGGCCCAGTTGTAGGGATTCCGACGCCTGCCCTCATTTCACAAATCCGTCCCTGTCTCAGAACTGTCTGGGGCATGGGGGGGGGGGCATCTAAGCCTGCATGCTCAGAAACAAGGCGTCAGAAACAACACCTGAAAGATGCCAATTCCACAGGCAGCTGGGGTGCCAAGAGGTGGGTGCGGGGCTGAGCTCATCTTCTTGGCTGTGGAGACCCACCGGGGGGCAAAGGCAAGAAGAGACCAAACTGTCCTTAGTAAGCCTCCCTGGGCGGTTTTTGGCTCTTTGAGGTTAGTGGATTTGTCATAAACTGGGGTGGGCAGGGCCAGGGAGAAGGAGTCTGCACAGTGGCTGAGGGGTAGAAAGCGTTAAACCGAGCACATGGTGGAAGACAGTTCCTCATTTCTTGGATTTTTCCATCACGCGCAACGAGTGGCGTGAGGATGAACTCACTGCACAGCGTGGAGGAAGCACTTGCTTCGGGAGGGGGTCTGTCTCACGAATTTCTCTCCGTGAAGTGGTCCCACACGTGCCTGGCGCTGAGAGCCATGGACCCTTTGGGTTGCTAGGGAATAATATTAAGTGCGGAAAAACGTGAAGATGAGCGAGAGACATGACTACTTTTAGGATCTTAGTTCAGCAGCATTCTCTCAAGGAAGCCCACGTTCTAGTGTTGGTTAAAAAAAACAACCACACAGCCACAGCAAGGACACAATTTCTCTGTGCCTGTCTGAGGGGCACAGACACTGCCCGGGCGCCTGGGCCCCCATCAGGGCGGTAGACAGCGCGTGGACTGCCCGAGATTTCTGCCCAGCTTCCCACCCTTGGCTGTGCTGTGCTCTGCTCACCGGCAGGCACTCTTCTCCCGAGTTCCTGCAGTCTGGTTTAGGACATCAGTTCTCTCTCTCCCCACTCTCTCCCGAGTTCCTGCAGTCTGGTTTAGGACATCAGTTCTCTCTCTCCCCACTCTCTCCTGAGTTCCTGCAGTCTGGTTGAGGACATCAGTTCTCTCTCTCCCCACTCTCTCCTGAGTTCCTGCAGTCTGGTTGAGGACATCAGTTCTCTCTCTCCCCACTCTCTCCCGAGTTCCTGCAGTCTGGTTTAGGACATCAGTTCTCTCTCCCCCACTCTCTCCTGAGTTCCTGCAGTCTGGTTTAGGACATCAGTTCTCTCTCTCCCCACTCTCTCCCGAGTTCCTGCAGTCTGGTTGAGGACATCAGTTCTCTCTCTCCCCACTCTCTCCCGAGTTCCTGCAGTCTGGTTTAGGACATCAGTTCTCTCTCTCCCCACTCTCTCCCGAGTTCCTGCAGTCTGGTTGAGGACATCAGTTCTCTCTCCCCCACTCTCTCCCGAGTTCCTGCAGTCTGGTTTAGGACATCAGTTCTCTCTCTCCCCACTCTCTCCTGAGTTCCTGCAGTCTGGTTGAGGACATCAGTTCTCTCTCTCCCCACTCTCTCCCGAGTTCCTGCAGTCTGGTTTAGGACATCAGTTCTCTCTCTCCCCACTCTCTCCTGAGTTCCTGCAGTCTGGTTGAGGACATCAGTTCTCTCTCTCCCCACTCTCTCCTGAGTTCCTGCAGTCTGGTTTAGGACATCAGTTCTCTCTCTCCCCACTCTCTCCCGAGTTCCTGCAGTCTGGTTTAGGACATCAGTTCTCTCTCCCCCACTCTCTCCTGAGTTCCTGCAGTCTGGTTTAGGACATCAGTTCTCTCTCTCCCCACTCTCTCCTGAGTTCCTGCAGTCTGGTTGAGGACATCAGTTCTCTCTCTCCCCACTCTCTCCCGAGTTCCTGCAGTCTGGTTGAGGACATCAGTTCTCTCTCTCCCCACTCTCTCCCGAGTTCCTGCAGTCTGGTTGAGGACATCAGTTCTCTCTCTCCCCACTCTCTCCCGAGTTCCTGCAGTCTGGTTTAGGACATCAGTTCTCTCTCTCCCCACTCTCTCCTGAGTTCCTGCAGTCTGGTTTAGGACATCAGTTCTCTCTCTCCCCACTCTCTCCCGAGTTCCTGGAGTCTGGTTGAGGACATCAGTTCTCTCTCTCCCCACTCTCTCCCGAGTTCCTGCAGTCTGGTTGAGGACATCAGTTCTCTCTCTCCCCACTCTCTCCCGAGTTCCTGCAGTCTGGTTTAGGACATCAGTTCTCTCTCTCCCCACTCTCTCCTGAGTTCCTGCAGTCTGGTTTAGGACATCAGTTCTCTCTCTCCCCACTCTCTCCCGAGTTCCTGCAGTCTGGTTTAGGACATCAGTTCTCTCTCTCCCCACTCTCTCCCGAGTTCCTGCAGTCTGGTTTAGGACATCAGTTCTCTCTCTCCCCACTCTCTCCCGAGTTCCTGCAGTCTGGTTTAGGACATCAGTTCTCTCTCTCCCCACTCTCTCCCGAGTTCCTGCAGTCTGGTTGAGGATATCAGTTCTCTCTCTCCCCACTCTCTCCCGAGTTCCTGCAGTCTGGTTGAGGACATCAGTTCTCTCTCTCCCCACTCTCTCCTGAGTTCCTGCAGTCTGGTTGAGGACATCAGTTCTCTCTCTCCCCACTCTCTCCTGAGTTCCTGCAGTCTGGTTTAGGACATCAGTTCTCTCTCTCCCCACTCTCTCCCGAGTTCCTGGAGTCTGGTTGAGGACATCAGTTCTCTCTCTCCCCACTCTCTCCCGAGTTCCTGCAGTCTGGTTGAGGACATCAGTTCTCTCTCTCCCCACTCTCTCCCGAGTTCCTGCAGTCTGGTTTAGGACATCAGTTCTCTCTCTCCCCACTCTCTCCCGAGTTCCTGCAGTCTGGTTTAGGACATCAGTTCTCTCTCTCCCCACTCTCTCCCGAGTTCCTGCAGTCTGGTTTAGGACATCAGTTCTCTCTCTCCCCACTCTCTCCCGAGTTCCTGCAGTCTGGTTTAGGACATCAGTTCTCTCTCTCCCCACTCTCTCCCGAGTTCCTGCAGTCTGGTTTAGGACATCAGTTCTCTCTCTCCCCACTCTCTCCCGAGTTCCTGCAGTCTGGTTGAGGATATCAGTTCTCTCTCTCCCCACTCTCTCCCGAGTTCCTGCAGTCTGGTTGAGGATATCAGTTCTCTCTCTCCCCACTCCTCTCCCGAGTTCCTGCAGTCTGGTTTAGGACATCAGTTCTCTCTCTCCCCACTCTCTCCTGAGTTCCTGCAGTCTGGTTGAGGACATCAGTTCTCTCTCTCCCCACTCTCTCCCGAGTTCCTGCAGTCTGGTTGAGGATATCAGTTCTCTCTCCCCCACTCTCTCCTGAGTTCCTGCAGTCTGGTTGAGGATTTCAGTTCTCTCTCCCCACTCTCTCTCCTGAGTTCCTGCAGTCTGGTTTAGGACATCAGTTCTCTCTCTCCCCACTCTCTCCCGAGTTCCTGCAGTCTGGTTGAGGATATCAGTTCTCTCTCTCCCCACTCTCTCCCGAGTTCCTGCAGTCTGGTTGAGGATATCAGTTCTCTCTCTCCCCACTCCTCTCCCGAGTTCCTGCAGTCTGGTTTAGGACATCAGTTCTCTCTCTCCCCACTCTCTCCTGAGTTCCTGCAGTCTGGTTGAGGACATCAGTTCTCTCTCTCCCCACTCTCTCCCGAGTTCCTGCAGTCTGGTGGAGGACATCAGTTCTCTCTCCCCCACTCTCTCCCGAGTTCCTGCAGTCTGGTTGAGGATATCAGTTCTCTCTCCCCCACTCTCTCCCGAGTTCCTGCAGTCTGGTTGAGGATTTCAGTTCTCTCTCCCCACTCTCTCTCCTGAGTTCCTGCAGTCTGGTTTAGGACATCAGTTCTCTCTCTCCCCACTCTCTCCCGAGTTCCTGCAGTCTGGTTGAGGACATCAGTTCTCTCTCTCCCACTCTCTCCCGAGTTCCTGCAGTCTGGTTGAGGATATCAGTTCTCTCTCTCCCCACTCTTCTCCCGTGTTCCTGGAGTCTGGTTGAGGATATCAGTTCTCTCTCTCCCCACTCTCTCCCGTGTTCCTGGAGTCTGGTTGAGGATATCAGTTCTCTCTCTCCCACTCTCTCCCGAGTTCCTGCAGTCTGGTTTAGGACATCAGTTCTCTCTCTCCCACTCTCTCCCGAGTTCCTGCAGTCTGGTTGAGGATATCAGTTCTCTCTCTCCGCCACGTAACTATCAACCGTTTCCTGTACATCTCGTACACGGGCAACTCCGAATGTGGACGGCCGCAGACAGGAAGACGGCCCCCTCGGATTCTAAACGAGCAAGTAAAGGCCACGATGAGAGAGGGAGTTGTTAGACGGGCAGGGACGGGTCTGAGAAATGGTCGCTGCCAGAAAACAGAAGGCTGCGTTAGTTCACACGGAAGGTTTTGGGAAGTGCTCTCTGGTGGGTTTTCCCTTCCGTGTGACACCCACCCGACACGGCAACACCGGCGCTTGGGGGGGTGGCGACCGCGGCGCATCCGCACGTGTGAGCATGAGGCAGGCGTGAGCGGCGTTTCCTCATCGGACAGGAGCCGCCCTCGCCCCCGCCTCACAGGCTGTGAAGCGCCTTCTGGAACCACTCAGTCCACTGTTAACCCAGTGGACCTTGTTGTTATTGTCGTAATTTTAATGAGAGTCGGAACTCATTTCTCATTGTCTGGCGGGGATGTGGGAAATTGACCAAGGAGGACTCACGCTGTTACCCTAGATTTTTTTCAAAAAATGTGATTTCTCTTTTATAGCCATTTGCCTTTTTTTTTTTTTCTTTTCTTTTCTTCTAAAGGCGAAGTGCAGGAAAATCGCGACGAGCAGATGATTCCGGTCTGCAGTGTCTCACACTCCTTACGCCGGAGAGCTATCTGACATTTCCCTTTTCTTCTTACGGAGCGGATGTTTGCATGGTTTCTGATATTAATAGCTTGCACAGCATCTTCCTAAAGCATTTCGACTCATTGATCCTCTTAGGGGGCCTGAGGGGCAGACAAAGGCTGCGGTGCCACTTCTGACGAATGCTCAGAGGCATTAAATGCTGTGCCCAGGGTCACAAAGCTCACATGCAGCTGTGACTGGATGTGCCAGCCCTCAGCCCCGAAATCATGTGTTGAAGCCCCGCCCTGTGCACACACCATGTGACTGTGTTTGGAGTAAAGAAGTAATAAAGGTTAACTGAGGCCGTACACCTTGGTCCTAATCTGATGATGTTAGTGCCCTGGCAAGAAGAGGCACGGAGGGCTCTGCTGCTGTCTCTGCACCATGTGAGGGCACCAGCCATCGGCAAGCCCGGGAGAGAGCCCTCCCCAGCACCCCTCCATGTTGGACTTCTAGCCTCCAGGGCTCTGAGAAAGGATGTCTGTTGCATTAACAAAATGCCTGGTTTCTCGTATTTTTCTGTGGCAGCCAGAGCAGGAACCAATACCTGAAACACGGGGAAGCATCTTGGGAACCAGGCGATGGGTAGAGATGGGGGGAATTTTCAGGCACCAGCTGGGAAAAGCCCCGGTGGTTGTGGAGGGGTTGTTAGAAATGTGGGCGGTGGCGATGATCTGGCAAAGGCTGGGGAAGGAGTGAGGGGGGGCGGGAGGGGGTCCCTGCGGAGGTCTCAGAGGAAGTGGGGACCGCCCGGCAGCTGGGAACTGGAGGCGGGTTGTCCTCGTCACAAGGAGGCAAAGCACCGGGCTGAACTGGGTTCTGGTGTTTTGTGGAAGGTGGAACCCGGCGGCGACGAAATCAGATATGCAGCTGAGGAGGTTTCTCAGCAGAGTGTGGAAAGTGCAGCAGCCTGGTTGCTCCTTATGGCTTACAACAAAGCGTGAAGGGAGAGAGATGCATTGTAAGAATGATTAAGCAAAAGGGAACCGAGGGCGGAGAGGTGGGGGACTCTCAGCCTATCTGTGTTGCCTGTATTGCCAAGACGAGCAAGTTCATTCTTAGAAGGACACTGAGGATGTGTGTTTCAGTGACTGCTGGATGCAGAGGTTCGTGGGGTGTGGACCACAAATGTGCCCACCTCCTCAGCGGGAGATGGGGGTGGAGATGTGATGACGCCCGCAGGGACGCCCCTGCCGGCCAGGACAGAGGGCATGGGGCGACGTGGAGGAAGGTGGTCAGGGCTGGGATGCTCCAGGGCAGGACCAGAGGGCCATGCAGTGATACACCTGTCACCTGTTGAGACAGTGTGGAAGGTGACCCCGACGGGGGTTCAGAGATCACCAGGGCCACCTCCTTGGTGGCAAAGGAAGGGGCCACCACCTCTGGGATGCCATGGCTCACAACCTGCAGGGAGGAACAGCAGAACCCCCACATCTTCTTTCTGGGTCTGAATGAAGAGAGCTATTTCCACTGAAGTTCTTAGATTGAAAAAAAAAAAAAAGTCTCTTTTCACCCCAGCAGACTTTTAAAACATGCAAATCTTCTATTGATTCCATTCTCCAGTATTAAGTAGTTAAAGCCCAACAGAGTTCTCACATGGTTCCTAACCGGAGATAAGAAAAGAAAGAATTTGGCTTGTTTTACTTAGGCAAGACTAGGCTAAATCATCACATCTTAGCTCTCTTTCCCCAGCAATTAAGCCATAGTTAGATTATTGTTTTTTAAAAGCACCTTTTAAAAAAAGACATAAAATATATGGGAAAAAAATGCACATCCCAGCAAAGGTAAAAATATCAATGGTATAAATACTATTGATAAAAAAATTCAAACAGCAAGGAGTCCTGGGATGTCATTTAAAAATCTATTCCAGGTTATTCTGCCAGGGCGGGAGTCAGCGAACCTGGCCACACACGTGGGGCTCCCTTCCGGGCACTGTTTCTGGGCCCCGCGTGGGCTCCCGGCAGGGCTCAGACCTGTGCCCACGCGTGTGTCCGGTGGCTGAGGGACCTTACTCTGTCATAGAGAATTGCTACCAATTTTCCATCATAAAAAATTGCTGTTGTGTTCACATCCTGTTTTTCTCTTTTTTAAGCTTGGTTGCTCGTGTCTACGTCCACGGTCAGAGCATGGGTCTAAATGCTTCCTTTAAGGGAAGCAGTCGCTCAGGGTCGTAAGGGAAGCTTCTGCGTTTTCTAGCCTCTGTCGGTCCTTTTGCCGGACCGCTGACCACAGAGTGCAGCATTGGCCGTTGGAAGGTGGGACCTTGTCTCCGCTAGACGCAAGCTCAGGTTCACGTTCTCATCGCCCGCTCTTGGCTTGTTAATTTTGTGGAGAGGAACCACTGGTGCGCCGTTGTAGATACCACACGCTCCCCTCTGATCTCCACGAGGGGTGAGGTGGGCGGAGTCCGCACAGCTCTGCAGGGCGGGAAGGCTGGAGCCCTGGCGGAACCAGGCCTGCTGGGTGTGGCACCCGGCGTCTCCGTGGGACCGGCTCAGGCAGCACTTCCTGGAAAGGCCAAGTGTGCACAGGTGGGCGAGGCGCTGTCCTGGTGGCTGCGCCCACGCCAGGCAGGGGGGGCTTTCTGCACTTTTACCCACACGGCCACTGAGACTCCTTTTCCCTTCATGGTATGAAAAGCTCAGTTCTTTGTAATATTCTTCTTATTTCCTTGGTTCTCCAGGGGCTGGGGGAGCTCCACGCACGCTGTCGACGTCCGGTGCAATCAGAGCCACAATTAGACATGGATTCACATCACGTAAAAGACCCATCACGCCGAGTGGCGTGCCACGTGACAGGCCTCCCGCCCGGCAGTGATTGCCGAGTCCGCCCCTCGCAGGGCTGGGGTCGAGATGGCTGCTGGGCAAACGCCCTTGCGCCATGTCGCCACTGGCAGTCTGAGGGGGGTGTGTGTGCGTGTGTGCATGTGCGTGCACGTGTGTGCGTGTGTATGTGCGTGTGTGCACATGTATGCACGTGCATGTGTGTGCGTGTGTATGCATGTGCATGCATGTATGCATGTGCATGTGCGTGCGTGTGTGTATGCGTGCACTGTGCATGTGTGTGTATACGTGTATGCATGTGCATGTGTGTGCGTGTGCACATGCGTGACAAGGGGTGTGCGTGGACAGGCAAAGTCACAATCCCAGAGGAGGCTGTGTTGAGCATCACAGATTGAAAGGAGTTTCAACGGTGGAAAAGGCAGTAAGAGAAAGTAACATGGGTAGATAGGAAAGATCTTTAGCCAGATTTCCTTGGGAATCGTACGCGGTGCGAGAGGAGAAGGCAGAGGACGTCGTGCATTTTCACTTCGTGAGCTTCGGCACAGGCAGTGCTTGAAAGGCCTCAGAGTGGGCCTGATCAAAAGTGAGCAGCTGGCGGAGGTCTATGTGCACCCACGTGACTGGACACAGGGGAGCAGCGGGGTGGAAAGAGAAGGCCTCTGCCTCTCGCTTTTAGGTTGGACTCGGTGAGCCACACTGTACTTACTAAAAACAGATTTCAGCCCTAGAACCAAATGGAAACTCACTCATACACATGATTTCTCTCTATTCCCCCCCCCCCAAGATTTCCATGTTAAAGTGGCGGCATAGTTTCACATGCCTAGTTGGGAGAAATGACTTTTCCGAAAACTCTGCTTTTACGTAAGACACGGAGGCCCCGGTCCCCAGGGCCCGGGATCACTCGGCAGGCAGCGGCCGTGGACGTGTTTCCGGAAGACGGAACGTAGCTTCGCTCTCTCGCGGTGAGGTTATCGGTCCCAAGTGCGGAGTTAACACAAATGAACGATTTAGCTTTCTTCTACAACGTGAATCTTACTAATTGTGGTTATGAGAATGAAATCTGAGCTCTGAACCACTGAAGGGCGGCAGGAGAGGGCCGGCATGTGCAGAAATGGAGACGGGAGCCCAAACCCAAGTCCGTCTTCAGGGAGCAGGAAGAGTGTCCGGACAGCGCTGGTGTGTGCGGTGAGATCAAGGGAAATCTTGGGGCGTTTATAACCCAGCAGGCGTCTCCTTTCTTTATTTATTAGGCAAAGAGTTAGCAAGTTGATAGAAGCCCGACTGAGATGTTTGGAATAGGAAACCACACTCGCTTTTGGGAATATAACTTGTCATTTGTTCATTGACAAACGCGACGGGTAATTATCACATCCACCCCGTGGTAGGACAGGAGTCAGGAGCCCGGGCATGCTTGCTGGCCAACACTTTACGAGGGTTTCGCGAGTCTAGACTGTGGCGGGGCAGGCGCGTATCCGACGAACAGAGCCGGCAAGCACGAGCGTCGTGACACACAACGGCCAGGTCTCCCGGTCAGCCTGTGGCGAGTCCATCAGGAATCACCGGGTAGAGCAACGTGGTGCACACACAACGGAGTATTATTCGGCCACAAACAGAAGGGAACCCTGTGATCTGCAGCCACATGGATGGAACGGAGGCCGTTAGTCATGTCAAGTGAACTAGGCCCGGCACGGAGAGAGACGAACATGGCACGGGTCACCCCCATGGCACAGGTCACCCCCACGGTTGTTCTCCCGAACGCTGAGAGCTGGGTGCCCGACACCAGTCTGGGGAGGGCGGGGGGCACACAACACGTTGGAGAGAAGGAATTCGGTCCAGTGTTTGATCGCACGGTAGGGGGACCATGCTGGGCGACCTCAGGAGAGGGACCCTCTCCCCGCTCAGAGCCTGGGACCCCCTCGAAGGCGCCCGCCACTCCCACCGCTGACACCGCAGCGCTCTGCTACTTACCGAGTGGGAGGGCGGGAGTCAGGGCCAGGCGTCACACGCCTCCCGCAGCGACCCCGAGAACAAATTATCTCGGCCAGCCTTCCCCGGGGTCCGCGTCCCCTTGGTGGGGTGTGGAAGAGGAGCGGGTCACGCGGCCCCAGGACCCCGGCACCCCAGGGCCATTTGCACACGGCACAACCTTCCACTGGCTGCGTGACTTCGAGGGAGGCAGATGTACCTGAACGAGCCTGGCGCTCCTTAGCGTGTGGACATATGCTGCCGGTGGCTGTTTGCGGGGCCGGAGAGGATGGGGTCCCCGGACCAGGCCCCGCCGGACCACCCCCTCCCCCGGCTGCCTGGGCCTGCACCGCTCCAGATGTTGTTTCCCCCCACCGTGAAGTCTGCGTTGTAGCCAAAGGGTTGTTTCCTTCCTCAGAAAAGACGTGTCCATGGGAAGAGCCAAATTTATGCACCTGTCTGCGGGGGTCCGTGGCTCGGTCTGCACCGGCTCCGTGCGGTTCTCTGCCCTGTTCTCCACCCTGCGGCTCAGAGACTGGGGCTGGGCCGGGCGCTGGGCTCCCGGGCTGCTCACTGCCCCGCAGGTGGTCGGAGAGGTCTGCAGGGGCCGGCGTAGGGAAAGAATGTGCCTCCCTGGAATACTGACGTGGAAGGCCGCTGAGAAGCAGCAGACGCAGGCCTCTGTTGGCCTGAGAACAGGACACACTCACGGGGCCAGGGCCCCCCATCCCTCCCTCCCCAGGTGGGCTCGGCCGGCCGCTGCAGAGCACGCTGGGCTCTTACCACCCAAGAAGCGGCACTTGGGCATCTACACAAACTCTCGTGCTCGTTTCCCTTCCTAAAACTTGCTGCCGTAGTGACCCAGAGCCCCTCCCCTTTGTCTTGTCACGTCTCTAAGCATTTGCTGTTTTCTAGTGGAGGGTGCTACAGAGGCCGGAGTTCTAAACCTTCTCTTTGAGACTCACTCATCCCCTAAGTGGGCCCCGTGGAGATGTGACGTTTACATACCCACTTGCTTGTTTTGCTCTTGTTAGTCTGCCTTTTGTTGTAGGAACCACGACTAATGAACCTGAGCTAGGTGGAAGGAAAAAAATTGCTCCTTCCTCCTCTTCAACATTGTTCTAACAATTGGGTTATGTTCTGTGGATTCTGTTGAATTGGCAGATACACACACACACACACACACACACAGAGCAATGTAACAAGCAAGTAGTATGGAGGGTCTTGAAATTTTAGGTCATAGTTGTGCTTTTGCTACACAGAGAGACGCACACGTGTTGGAAAAATGTACCAGTGTTTACAGGTTCTCCTCACCCCGCTTGGTGTCCTGCTGTGGGCGCCTGAGGGTCCCCCATTCCGGCCTCAGCCCCCCTCAGTCCTGCTTCTGTGGTGCAGAAGACCTGCCCTCTAGACCCACTGTCTACACCCACCGTCTAGACCTGCAGGTCTGATCTCGGGATGAGGATCTGAAAGTGGGAGAAAACCGTGGGGGTGTCTGGACCAAGTCTCCACTGCACACCTAAATCTCTCTGGATAACTTCATTTCGGAGCTCAAAAAAACGTGCACTGCCTACAGAATCGTCCAAATCACGTTCTATCAAATACCATGCTCGAATCCCCCAGTTGCACGTTTCTGTCTGTGTCTCTCGTTACTTCTGCTCTGCTAGTTTTCACTCGCTGCACCTGACACTGCGTTCACGTCAGATTGTGGTTCTTTTTTCACACGCGCTCCTGTTGTCCCGACTGGGGACACTGGGTCTCTTGTCACCTTGCACCCTCGGATGGAAATGCCATTTTCCAGGATCTGCCTATTGCATTCATGTGCGCTCTTCAATGTGTAGCTCAGATATCACCTTTTCCACCAGAGCCCCAGATCCCCTCACCTCCTCGCCCATCCCGTGCGGACCCGGACGTTTCCTCTCTCCGCCGGCCTTGTCACTGTTGCTCTCCCCGATGGATGGTGAGGACGGGTTGGCAGGGCCGGGTCGTGAGCTCGGACACTGGGAAGCAGGTTTCTCTCCTGGGGGTGAGAACGGCCTGAGTTTAGAAATCTCCCTGGGTTTCCTTTCTGGTTGTAGAAAGACAGCCCACAGGGCCGGGCTGGGAGGGAAAGAAGGATGTCAGTGAAGGCGTGACCCGAGGCGTGTGCGCAAAGACCGGCAGTCGCCCGGGTGCTTGGGGGGTGAGTCCACGAGGGAGGAGCAGCGGAGGATGAAGGCAGAGGACAGAGAGAAGCAGCCTGGCAGGAGGTCATCGGCGGAGAACAGGTGACCTGCGACCCTCCCCAGGATGGTGCGGCCAGAGCCCCCGTAAGAACGGGGTGTCCCGTCCACCCCACACCCCGGAATGTACTGCTGTGGTTTCGTCACTCCCCCAATCTCCCCCACCCAGTATCTGGCAGAGCAGATTTAGGGGAATTCTAGAGAACAAAGCTGGCTTCTGTGTTCAGGTTACTACACGTTGGGGAGAAGGCAAGAGCCGCAAGGCATGAGGAGGAGGAGAAATAGGTGAAAACAGAAAAAACTTGGGAGAAGTCCGCCCTACAAACAAAGTTCGATTTTATTTTTAATTAGCTGGAGACTCCAGCTAATTTTATTGGGGTGTCACAGGACAGTGGCTCCCCTCGCTCTCAAGTGAGACGAATAGGAATATCTTCTAGGAGGGGAGGTATTACCATAAAGAGGGTTCGCGTGCACAAGTCTTCAGCCTTCGTAGTTCCTCAAGGCCTTTACTCCCAAGTCACAGGCGGAGACCCCGCCGCTGTGGCAATGATTTGCTCAAGCTCTCGCAGCCAGAAGCGAGGGACTCGGGCTCCAGCCCGTGTTAAAGCCACATGCCGGCCGGTCCCCTCTCTCTGTTGTCCCAGCCCCCGTTGGACTCCAGCCCTCCTGAAGGAGGGGGTGTACTTCCCTCACTTCTGCACCTCCCCGTGGCACCGGTGAGCCAGCTCTGCCCAAAGGGACACTGGCTATATCATTGAATGAAGGTGGAAAAGAAGTGAAAGACTTAAACCCCACTGTCGAAAGGAACGGAGACAGAGTTCGTGTCGGCCGTGCTAATCAAATCTCTATTAATATGCACTTTTGTTCTTTAGGTTGGGGAGAGTAAGACACCAAATGCAATTGGGAAAAACAGAATGAGCCAAGTGTAAAAAATGTATCGCCAAGGCTTGTTTGTGGACAGATAGAGCGGCAAGCAGGTTATGAAAGGGTCACCAGAGTCCGCTGTAAGGAACTATTAGCTAAAACATGCAAAGCGCTCGGGATTTCCGGGAGAAGTGTATACACACCCCGAGTATTTGTCTGACATTTTCTCTCCTGATTCCGTCTTTCTGAGGGGCTGGGGGACTTGGTTGGCCAGTGGCCGTGGGAGGGAAGACGGCAGCTGGGTCCGCACCTTCTCCAAAGCCTTCGGGCTGTTTCTGTTTTTGTGGAGTAATTTTCCATGAACTACGAATCCCTGAGACCTTCTCAACCAGCACAGAGTTCAAATTTCTGATTCTAAGGGATCTGATTTTCGGCTGCCAGCACTGAATATTCATAAACACGGCTTCAGGCTTAAAGGGGGCCGGTCCGTGCTCAGACCCTCACATCGGTAAGCTCATTTAATCTTCACACGCCCCTTTCAGATAGGTGCTGCTCTTGGCCCCATTTCTCAGATGAGGAAACCGAGGGCAGAAGGGACAGGTGACTTGTCTAAGGTCACAGAGCTGCATGCAGGTGGAGCTGGGTTGGCTGGGGCCTGTCTGGCCTCAGAGTTCATGCTCCTTTCTCCTGGGAAGCTGCCAGTGAGTCGGTAGGTGGTGGTCCTGGCTCAGGGTCCCTTGTGAGGTTGCAGGTGAGTTGCTGGCCAGGGCCGCGTCATCGGAAGCTTCTACCGGGGCTAAGGACCCACTGCCAAGTTCTCCGTGGGCTGTGGTGGGGGGACCTCAGCTCCTGGGCGTGTGGGTCTCTACAGAGAGTGGCCCCAGGCACGACTTCCCCTACGGGAGTGATGACAGAGAGAGAGAGAGAGAGAGAGAGAGAGAGAGAGAGAGAGAGAGAGATAAAGAGAGAGAGAGAGAGAGGAGAATGAGCATGACCCTTCCAACCCAGCGTTGGCAATACCACCCCTTCTGCCGGCCGCTCTGGCCAGGGCGACACAAGGAAGGAGTGAGTTTCACTCAACCGAGGACTCGAGCTTTTCAAGTGGGGGTGGTCGGGAAGAAGAAAAAGCCCACGGCTGAAACAACGCCTGGGCAGTGGCGGGTGTATGGGGACATGGTGAGCTCTGGGCTCCCCTCATGGAAGGGCGCGGGGCAGCGGCCTGTGGGGGTTGGACACGGGCCAGTGCACAGGTGGAACTGCCCTCTCCAGGTGCTGCTGACGGAGCTTCCACCGTGGAAGGTGCCAGTGCTCTGACCCGGGTCTCAGTACCAATGTGAGAGTGTAGGAACGCAAACCGGGAACGTCGGACGTTAATGTAACAGACAAGGCGGAAACACACACACACACTCTTGAGAGCATGACACCCATTGGATTGCGATGTTTGCAGATGTCCTGAGTGAAAGGGAACTTAGTGAAGGGAAATAAGCGGGGGTGCATTTGACTGCTCTTCCTGGTTGGGTTTTTCAAAGAGTTAGTTTTGGGGTCCCTATGTACCCACATAATCAAATAAAACAGGTAAAATGGTATAGCTTTCATGAAGATGTGTCTTATACATAGTCTTCTAATACAAGAGCTATTCTTCAGTATTTAGAAATTCCCTCCTTCCGTCGCTGCCTGTCTTCTTCCTTGATTTATTCTTTCCTTTAATTTTTTTTTTTTTTAGCAAAGCACTCTGTGTATCGAGTGTGCATTCAGACACATACACTGGCATTTGACGCCTGTAATAAAATGTTTTGCAGTCAATGAGCAGAGTTTTCTTATCCTTTATGTTTCAGCTACTGTCAGCGTCAGTTCATTACAAATTAGTGGATAAAGGGGGAAAAATAGGACCTAAAAAGAGGTAAGAATGTAATAAAAATCAGAGGCAAGTAAGATTCCACCAACAGATCATCCAATATACTTATCTCCAATATTTCAGGCAGCTACTATTTTCTATTTTCTATGTCCAACACACATTAACCTCCCTCCCTTTTTTTTTTTTTTGGTCTTATTTATTTTAACAAAGTTGAACTCTTTCTTTGCTTTCTAGATTTTTTTTTTTTTAGGTAAGATAACGTACTTTTCCATTGTTTTACAGAGCTGTGAGGAGCTGGTTTCTTTCTCCTGCCCTGCCCCCCCCTCTTACCCACACCCCGATATAATCAGGCAGCCGACAGCACTCCAAATGAGGTCTCACACAGAGCAGGGACGACTTTCACCGGCTAATTTGAGACATCTCCATTTATGCTTGACAGGAAGGCATTGTGTCCTGTCTATTCAAGATTCTTCTTAACAGCACACCAACTTCGAGAAATGTATTCTTTATTTAGCAGATCTGTAGCCCATTTTAAAAAAAATGTGCATTTCTACTAAGAGATTTTGCATCTTTGCATATGTACGTACGTATATGTTTATATATATATATTTCCATGGACAGATAAAAGACTCCCTTGTATACAAAAATGCATACAAAATTTACCAACACACTCACGTGCATTCCACGGATTCCCTTCAAACGGATGCCACACAAAAGAGTCCGTGTTTCAGGGTTGCAAAATGCAGGAGGATGCTTTGCAGTCAGAGAGCTCTCAGGGCTGAGAAGGGAGGCAGCCTCTAGCCCAGCCGGACACAGCTGGGGGTGTGTGCTGGTAAGCACCAGTTTCAGACCCCTAAATTGCTGACAACTGCCTCTTCTCCAGGAACACGGGCAGGCCTGCCAGGTGGACTTTGCACATCTCCTTGTGTGATTATTCCATTGTTCAGCACCGTGGAAATGCATCCCTATCGAACTGGCCAACAGTTCCATCGAGTGGGCAGGAGGGAGTACCTTTAACATTTTCTGGTCAGTCTCTCCAACATAATTGCTTCGGGCTAATCCCATTTTAAAGACCCTGGAAAGTGCTGGGGTTTAGGAATTAAATTGGATTCCGTGCCTCCAACGGGAGGGGAAGGGAGGGCTTTGTTTGGGTGCTGGGCTGGTTGGGGGCTTTCTCCTCCCCTCCCACCCCAGCACCCTCTGCCGTTCTCTCGCCGGCCCTAAAACCACGCAGCACATGCTCCTTTGACCTGTCTGAACAACAAGCCACTTACGGCTGCCAACCTGAAGATCTTTGAAACCAAATTTGCATGTGATTGTTTAATCCCCACCCCTGTTCCCCGGCTCAGAGACTGGGATGATGTTCGGGGGTCCATTTTATGTCCTGATTTTTATTCACAATCATGCCTTCATTACTGTGCTTCAGGCAGCATTGCAGAAACAATCCCAGTCTTGCAAAATGATTTTAATTTGATGGAAGTTTTAGTGTTAATTCAGGTGTGATGAACATTACTAATTTGGAACACCATTTCTTTCAGCAAAACTGTATTAAAGAGGTGGCCAGACTTAACTATTGATGGTGTCTCTAGCTAGCCTTGTCAAAGCAGGGGAGACAGAAGCCATTCAAAATCATGTGTTTCTTTTTTTTTTCCCTCTGCAATGAAAGCATGCTTTATTTTTCTAATCCAAACAAGGAGAGTGACCAGACAATTAAAAAAGCACTTTTTGCAGGGCCAGGCGGCAGGTGGTTTCTTAGAGCGTCTTTTTCTTTATTCAAATGTTGGAAGGGCATCTAAGAGCCGTCTCCCTCTCAGCCACAGTCTCCCCAGAAATCACAGCTGAGTCAGATTTGGGGTACCTGCATTGAAGATCATTCGGAGAGAAAATGTTTTCCTTCCATCTAATGTTTCTAGGCATGTATTCAAGGGGGAGGGGGTCATTCAAATCTGAGACAAATACCAAGCTGGTGATTGAGTGACATTTCCGTTTGGCTCCCCGAGGACTTTGCAAGTCCAGAGGCGTCTGACACACTCAGGTACTTTGGCTTTCCTCCCTATTAGGTGAATCCTCTATTTTATGCTGCACCCCCAAAGCCACTGCCTGGTTCCCTTTTATTTTCATGGCCTGGGATGCTTTCTCTAAGGATTTGCTGCACAAGAACTGATTCAACTGATTCCTCACTTCGGTTTGCAAGCTTCACGTCTCGGTGGACGGTCCAGCCGTGAATTCCAGGTGGCCACACCCTGTCTCTTGGCAGCAGGGCTCTAGAAGTTAGTTGCTTAGATTTTCTGTTCACGAGCACAAGAGCACGGCGCCCGTCAGGAATTACGCTCTGCCAACTGGGAGGGTGGCTCTGGCCAGTGGCCTGCAGGGGACCCCTTCTGGGGGGCTCCTCTCCCCGACTTCCTGTTGGCCACACTGTTTCACAGACCCCCCCCCCAGGCACAGAGGTTAAATGGGGCAGAAAACGGAGAGTAAGGCAAACAGTTTTGCCTGCAGTGATGCAAATGAGCTTTGCCGGGTGGGTATCCCATTGATTTCCTTTAGTAGACAGGATAACCACAAACATTATCTTTCCGTGGCCTGTGGGATGCTCGGCAGCCTGGCCCTGTGAGCGAGTCCCCCAGCATCCCGGCTGCCAGTGAGCGTCTCTGCACTGCCCGTTTCTATTGAATGGGTCAATAGCTTAGCAGGCGTCCTCAAACTACGGCCCGTGGGCCACATGCGGGTGTTTTTGCCTGTTTGTTTTTTTTACTTCAAAATAAGATATGTGCAGTGTGCATAGGAATTTGTTCATAGTTTTTTTTTTAAACTATAGTCCGGCCCCACAATGGTCTGAGGTACGGTGAGCTGGCCCCCTGTTTAAAAAGTTTGAGGATCCCTGGCTTATGGTTTCCCGCTTATTGTTTATTAATGAGCTAAATACATTCTTTGGCACGTGTTGATTTTAGTTTTGCGTGGAAGTCATATGTCTAGCCTTTGGAAATGGTAATGTATCACTCTGCATATGGTCATAGGTTCTTTGCTTTTCCGTTAGTCTCTTGAGCTCCATGTTCCCCAGTGGCACGAAGCACAGTCTCTCCCCCTGCAGCCTCTCTTTGCTGTTAGGCAGGGTGCTCCACAGAGACAAAACCAACAGGACAGAGAGACAGGGCCACATAAGGACACATAGGGGAGATTTACTTATTTATTTATTCGGAGACAGGGTCTCGCTCTGTTGCCCAGGCTGGAGTGCAGTGGCATCATCACAGCTCACTGCAGCCTTGAACTCCTGGGTTCAAGGGATCTTCCCACCTCAGCCTCCCGAGTAGCTGGGACTACAGGTGCACAATACCATGCCCAGTTAAATTTTAAAAAAAAAATTCTGTAGAGGTGGGGTCTCGCTATGTTGCCCAGGCTGGTCTTGAACTCCTGGGCTCCAGCGATCCTCCTTGCCTCATCCTTGCAAAGTGCTGGGATTGGAGGTGTGAGCCACCGCACCCGGCCAGAGGAGACTGATGGGAGGCGTCACCATACGTGGTTGCAAGCCTTAGGCTCTGCCATGCCTGCGGACCACAAAGTAGCAGGTGAGCGTCCGTGGCCGGGATGCATCCAAAGCACCCCGTGAGCCCAGGGAGCGTCCCGTGGCCACGCCCTGCAGTCGAGAATTCAGCGCTCCGCACGATGGACGCACCGGCGGATACGGCCTGGGCTTCTGCCTCCAAGCCAGGAACACAGCCAATGTAGAGTGCAATGGACTCCTTGTTGCACAGACGAGGAAACCGAGGCTCGGAGAATCTGTGGCACACCTAGGAGCCCGGGCCACTGTTCGTTTCCTCAGCTCCCTCTTTCACCAGTAAGTGCCACCCGCCCCTGGCAGAGCTCGGCTGCCCCCAGCCACGGGGCTCCCGGGAGCCCAGGAGTGAGCCCAGGAGGGGCAGCAACCCCTCCCTGGGGCTGTTCCCGGAGCTCGGGGAGTTCAGGTCAAGGTTGCCGGGGCCAGAACGCTCACCTGTGGATCCCTCGTTGGCAGCGTGGGCTCCTGTGTCTCTGTCTCAGAGTTCAGTCCGCACTTGGGGACACTTCACTCTGGACTGACAGCACAGAGCCCAGAGGGGACCTGGACCCAGGACGCCTCTCTCTCCCTGGACGCACCCTGCCTTCAGCCAGACTTGTAGCACTTTTAATGTTCTCCGTTTCGCATTGAAATACAGAGTGTTTATACACTTCGTGCTCGACACCGAGGGCTCTGAACAGCTCATCTTCAAGGAAATATTCCTTATTCTCGAAGGCCGGGAGGAGGGCCTGTGTGGATACGAGCACCTCGCCGGGCATGGACGTTACTATCGATGCTTGGAACTGACGTTCTTGTGCTGATACGGCAGGAGAGAAGAAGGCGAGTTTGGAGTTTGAGGGATTTGATCCTTATTTTAGGTATTAATGGAGCCCGTCGGATAATTCTGACCCATGCGTTGGCCTCAGTGGCCCGAGGCTTCTCCCGTGCCTGACGTTGCTGCCGCCCTCGGGCTCCAGCCTCAGAGCCCCCCGTCTCCCGGGAGCCAGGGTCCCGGTCTTGCCTCTGTGTGGCCCTGCAGTGGAGTCTCAGAAACGTTTCAGATGAAGGCTAGTTTTGAGCGCTTTTCAGCTTTAAAAATGTAAAACTCAAGGGAACTAAATCACAGAGAAGCAACTGCCTCTCCTTCCCGAGCACTGTGGGATGAGCAGGGCTGCGCTTTGATGGCCTCAGATGACAGTCTGGGCACAATTCTTCCCACTCACACGGTCTCCAGACCCCGCAGGTGTGTCTTCCCCCAGTGTGCGGCCGTGTCAGCCGCTGCCGTATGACGGGGAGAATGGCACCCATTCCCGGGCGGTGGGAAATCGAGAGGATTTCCAGAAATAGGTCTCCTGTTTTCCAGGAGCACAAACTGGACAGGCGTCCAGGGGGGCTTCGGCCGGGATGGTGGTCGGAGCTGCCTGTGTGGTCAGAGAGAGAGCGGCTGTGGTAATGGCCGTCACCGCGGCTGGTCGCTGTCCCCACGCCAGTGTCAGGTGGGATGAATTCAGCTCTGCACCTGTTTCCGCTGGTGCCGTCCCTGTGGCCGTCACTACAAACACAGCTACCGGCCCCGCCCCCGCTCCTTTGTTTCGTGCACCTGTGCCATTAGGAAACCCTTTAAGCACAGACGGTGCAAATTACTGCAGGCGCAGAGCCACGCAAGGGGACATTAGAGAAAGCCCTGCTTTTAACTGAGGCTGTGAGCCAGAGTGCCAAGGAACACGACAGCTTAAGACTTAAGAGGGAGGTGGAGGAGGCATCCGAGTCGCGGAGCTTAGGGATCCGGTTTTGCTTCTGAGCGAAACGGTGCCTGTGCCGTCCACATCCGAGACCCGCACGGCGGCCTCCCCCACAGCCCGGCGGGGGCTTCCTCAATCCTAGCCAACAGACAGACGGACAGACGGACGGACGGACGGGCAAATCGGCAGGCTGGATTTTTCCCCCACGGGATGAACCATACGGTTGAACAAATCGTGCAGCTGCGTAGGCACGCGCTCCCTCACGCTTGTGGTTTTACCGGCAAATTCTAGGACATCGTAGCGGCTCTTGTGTGTTCGGGGGGATGATGGGCAGATAGGTATGGTTCCAACAGGCAGGCTGCCTGTGCGGCAGACCTGGAGGGTGAGCAGGACGGCGCGTGGCCCAAAGCCGCTTCTGAGTCAGGCGGACCTGGGTCCACCGTGCGGCAGCCGCACGCGCCGGGGCCGAGACTTTGCAGACGGTCTTTAAAGAGGGAGGCTTCGGATGCGGGAGACCGCAGGCCGGGGCGGGACAGGCCCTGCCTTCGGCGCCAAAGGTGCTCCACCATTGGAAGCCACGTGTCCACCCGGGGGGCAGGGAAAGCCGGGAACCCTCTCGACGAGGCCGGGAGGACCTGTGGCGCTGCTCGGGAAAGGCTCAGGCTGCCGACCGCCACCGTTCAGTGCTCCGCCATGAGCGGTACCTTGTCCGTTCAGGCGCGGGTCTGGCGTCTTCCAAGAGCGAGCCAAGGTTCCCTGAGGGCGTTCTTTGAAACTGGGGTTTGCGAGCCGCGCTGCCGCCCACATCCGGGGCTATTAAATAAATGTGACTCAGCTCCTCGGGACACCTGGGGGAGGCGTCAAACAGCGTGAAAGGAGCCAAGGAGATTTCGGGGCCGAGGTTGCTCCCAGCGGCAGGCGGTGGAATCTCTTCAGGGCACCAAGGGAAAGTAGCCGCAGACAGGAAACCCTTCACGGAGACCTCAGATCTCCCCAGATCGACGTTCCGGAGTCACCTGGCCTCTGGAGACAAGGAAGATCAGAGCAGCTCTGTGTCCCCACCTCAACAGCGGAGGCGACGGCGGGTGAATCTGAGAAACTTTCTCGCTGGGACGAGGCGGGAGATGCTGTGGTCATGACGCTCCGAGCCGCACGGCTGCTCCTCCGGGAACGAGCCGATCAGCAGAGACTTGGCGATTAAAAGTTGTTAATGTCCCTTTCCCTTTGCCTTGTAAATTAGAACGGTTCGACGTGGGAAGAAGACAGAATTTAGTTATTTTTGGTAATTGCAGTGTCAAATTGATAATTTGCTCAATTTTCTTGCAGAATTGCCTCGTTGAGAACAACGGAGCAGATGGTTCTTTGTGGTGTGGTGCGATCACTTGCTCACCCTGCAGCCAGCCCCCCGGCTCACTTCCTGCTCCCAGCAGCTCTGCAGCGGAGGTGGAGAGCTGCCGCCCCCCAAAAGCCCTGCCTGGGAAAGGCTCGTGGGTGCTGCCGGCTCCTTCCAGAAGAGGGTGCTCCGAACACGCTCACCGGCCTCGGGCCAGAGTGGTGGCCAGACACCACCGTCCGCCCCGGGCTTCTAAGCTGTTTGTCTTCCACAGTTGCCAGGTAAAACTGGGTCTTGCCTAAAACTTGCCCTTTATTTTCTTCTTGTCTTTGAAATTATTCCCTTCTGGCTCACCATTCAGGTCAGGTGAGAGAGACACAGCCCTCAGGAGACCTCGGCTGCTGTTTCTGTGGTTGCTCAATTTCTTGTTTGGAGGGTGATTTGGTCTCCTGAGCCACCCACCCTCGGCCAATGGGACCCCCACGAGCAGGTGCTCACCTGGAGGGCAGAGGGGCTGCCCCTGGGTGTGGCAGGCATGCCCTGCGTGCTGGCGCCTGCCACCTGCTCTCACTTCCCCTGGTTGGTGCCGCAAGTGTGGCCATTTGTGTCTCCGTGTCACCCGAGAGCTTCCTGTGTGTTGTGTGATTGTGGTGTGCCCGCCACTTAGACCACTGGCATCTTTAAACTCTATGACGCCCGGGCCTGGACCACCAAGGCTGTGGTGCGTGGTCTTTGATCCTAACCCCATGTCAGAATTGTCTTGGAGAGTCACTGGGGCAGATGGCTCCGTGCCACCCTGCAGTTCCACTTGAACAGGTGTGTGGTGGGGGTTGGGACACACACACTCACAACGCCTGAGCTTTATGGAGACACCAGTCTTGGAAACCGCTGCTCTCTGCTGCTGCAGGAGGGGGTCAGGTCTGGCGCTGGCCGCCACCCTCACTGCTCACCCCATCACGGCCGGGCCGTCCCAGTGCAGCTTTGCAGAAACTCCGGATGGAGCTGGGTGCAGTTCAGATACCCTTTCGGTATTGGGGAAACCCGACGACCTGTCCTGTCTTTGGAGAGGGGCTCCCTGCCCCCGGGTCACAGGTGTGGCTCTGTGCTGGCTCTGCCCGCCCCGCCACACCCTGCCCCTCACGCGGGGAGCCCTGCTCTCTCTGGTGGTGCTCAAGTTCCCGCACACACTTGGGGAGCCCCTGCATGCTGCCATCTTCAGAACACCCCTGCCCCCCACCTTGCTGAACCTACGGCTCTCGTTCCAGAGAGGAGTTCCGTAGCTGGACTGGATAATTTTATGGTCAAGCAAGATAAAACGTCCCCCCAAGAGATACCTTTTCTCCCTTCTCTGGCTCTACCGGGGCACTGGTTAGGCGGGTTATTTTGTTTTTTTCCTGTGGCACACGGCAATGCTTTGGATATCGACAGCCCAAGTAAAGCCATTAAAAATGTCCCGAAGGTTGTCAAGGAATGCCTCCTCGAGCTCCTTCTGGGAAATGTGGTTTCCACCCAGAATACAAGAAGGGTTAAAACGTACTGGAGAAAGATACGTTGTTGACACGCTTACTAGGTGTTTATAACGGCACCTGTGTGCCATGCGGCTCAAGGTGGCTCAAGGTGGATGCCCGTCTCAGCGTACAGTTCTCGTGTCCCGAGGAGGCTGTAACACGCGTGTTTCTGGTGCCGTGCGTGCTGTCACAAGTACGCACCGTCACTCAGGGGTGGGTGGGCAGGGTGCCGCCCGAGGCCATCTGCGCAGGGCCAAGGTCACAGCACCCAAGACCATGCAGAGTAGACACGAGGGGAGGCCACCAGGCTCCCTGGCCCTCGCATGGTGTGAGATGGTGACAGAAACGTCCAGGTTGCCAGATTTGCAGAGTGCAGGCCGTTTGCACGACGCAAACTCCCTTCGAAGGACGGCCCCGTCCTTGGAAAAGCAAAAGTATTCTGGGTGGGAAGTGTTGTGGGTGTTCAATCACTTTAAATCAGAGGTGTGTTTTTTTTTTTATTTTTTTTTTATTTTACTATTTCAAAGCTCTCTGGCTCTTATGCTTTTTAAAAGAACATGAGGTCAGTCTTGTATTATGAGTGAAAATAGAAACAGCTTAATGCAGTGACAGCTACAAGAGATTTTGGTCTTCATGGACTCCGCAGCGTTGACCCTAGAGCCACGTGTCCACCCACCACGCGCCGGCTTGCTTCTCCGAAGCGGTCTCTCGGGGTGGCCGTGGGCGTGTGGGTGGGATGTCACATAGACGTCTTCGCTCCCCGCTTACTTTACATGTGAACACAGCTATTTCTTCTCAAAACAGCCTCTCCACGCTCAGGTGTGAGGGGGAGACAGAGCTGTACCCTGGGCCAAGTACTGCGTCCAGGACGTCCGGGGGAAAGGTCTCCCCAAAGCCTTCTCCTCCGGCAAGCACCAGCCAGAGGACACGGAGCATCGATCGTGTTTAAAATCGCCGATTCTGTTTAGTCTTCTCTCCCAGAGCATTGACTTCTAGGCAGAAACGTTAGAAGCTACTTCTTTGTTTGTCTGCGGACTTCCCTTCTGTGCGTCCCCTCTACTCTTTTGTCCCGGATGGCCTGTCAAAGAATTCTAAGGTTTTTCTCCCAATGAGCCGGGGCGGGAGAGAATCTCGTTATAGAAACACAGGCAGCTTTCTAGGCTTGAAGGAGCTCTCCTGATATTAAATAGCATCCACCTGCAAGCATTCACTTGGGTTTTGTGGACAGGAAGCATGTCTGATCTCAGAGGGTCACGTCCGCTCCCTCCGAGGTGGCGGAGCACCTGGCCTGAGACTCGGACTCAGAGTGTAGACGGTGCAGTGTTGGAGTTCACCAGCTACTAGCCTGGCGTGGGGGCCAGACCCTGGCGTGGCTCGGTTCCCTCATCTTTGATGTGGGGATAGTGACACAGGCATCGTGACATGACGCCCGTGACTGGCTTAGAGCAACACTCGGAGCTCAGTAACTCCGGGCACGTGCTGTTCATTGTTCTTGACAAATCCCGGTCTCTTTCTCTTTCCAGTTCACCGAGAAACAGATATATTTGACTGCGCCCTGTGGCACCAGGTGACCTCGGGGATTTACCCACAAACCTCCTGAACCTCTGGTTGTAGGAGCAAGGGCAGGAAATGTAGTAGTGCATCGTTTTAAAAAAATATCCTCGTCTTTCTGTTATTGTCTGACCTTAAGCGGTTTCCCTGGGATAAGGAGAAGTTTGCTGCATTTCCATCAAGATAACAATCTCAGCATAATTTTCACGGCATAGTTGCCTTGCAATATTCCATTCTGGTCAACTGGAAGTTCACATTTTTTTTTTTTCTTATCTCGGAACGTTCAGGTCAGTTTATAAAAATATTGCTACAGCAAAGTAAATGATTTGGAAGGGAAAATTCTAACCGCTGTGGTTTTCCACTTACAAGGGTCATGATAACAAATAATTGGTATTGGCTTCTGTGGCTCTCCCCGGCCAGCCCATTGCTCCCGGCCTTGTGGAAGGAAGGAAGTTTCTAGGCTCACTCAGCACAAACCTATCTTTTTACAGACGAGGAAACTGAGGCCCAAAGAGATGAAGTGAAGTGGCACTGCTTAAATCGACAGCAGAATCAAACTTTTAACTTGGGACCTCAAACCCACAGTCATATATGTGTATATGGTTCTCGTCTACATACATGTATATAGTTTTCATAGGCATATTAATAGTTGTTTTTTTTGTTTTTAAACTACTCAGAGCAAGAGTTACTCCTTTTAGATTGAGGAAGAGAGAAGCTATAAGGTGCATAGCCAGGTGTATTTTTTCAAACTACCATTGTGAGGAATTTGAATTTCAGAACTGCATATGAGCTTTTTGAGAACAATCTATTCATTTGCAAAACTTAAAGCCGCAGCAGGGAACTCTCGAAAGTCACCAAGTCTGTTCACAGGGATCAGTGGCAGAGGTTACTCTGGGCTCCTCTGCCGGTGGACTTCTTTGTAGATGAGGAAGGAATGTTTTCCTTTTTGAGACTAATTAACTGCACGTGAAGGAGCCGTTTGGGAACAGCCAAGGAGACGTTGTCTCTCCTTTTCATTCTGGGAATTACCAAGAAGAGGCGGCTGAGGTCAGGCTAGCTGCCCAGCTCAAATTTTTATGCCACTCGTACTGACCTAAAAGAAAATTAAAAAAAAAAAAAAAAAAACTAACTGAAACATCACGTTCCCGTTGGTAACGAGGCCTGGGAAGGGAAGACTGGTGCCGGATTCTTCCGGATCAGAGTGTAAAGTAGGTTAGCTGGAGCCGGTGCACGGCGTCTCCCGCTGGGCTGTGGGAACAGGATTCAGACGCGGATGGGGCCACGGTGTTGCAGGGTTCCGGAAGAACTGGGCCAGGAGCCACGGCATCAAAAGGGAAGAAGGGCTCTGAAATCACCTGCTCTGAGGCGAGGGTCTGAGAGGTCCTTCCGGCCTGGCAGGTGTCAGACTCGGGCTCCCGGGACGGTCCTGGGCGCGGTGATGCCAGTATTCCAGCCCCAAATCCCTCGCCGGCCTGGAGCCCGCCGTGTTTGGTCTGCACGCGGCTCCTGGCACAGACCCTCGCCGTTGCCTGTGTGATGCCATGGGAGCAGCTTCTGCTGTCATGTGTGGTCTCCGTCCCAGGTTCCGGGCTGTGGGGCGCGGTGTCAACGCCATTACAAGTTGGCGCCTGTTTCCGGCTTTGCCTAGAGCAGCTAACAAGTTCAGCGCACGCACAATTGTCGGTTGCCCTGTGGCGCGAGAATGCAAACAAAGGGTCCTGATATGGGCTAATGCTTTGGTGGCTCGACAGTTGAGCGGCCTATCGCAGCTTAGGGGTTGTACTTCTGGGGTATATAGCAGCTTGCACGCTGCCGGGCTGGGTCTTCCGCATCATGCAAGTTTAAAGGGAACCCCATTAAAGCACGGTCAGAAGAACTCCTGTTGCCGCGTCTTCCTTGCTGGCGAGGCGGGCGCGACAAGTGGTGCCGAAACCCGGGACTTGAAACAACTTTGAAGCACCAGCGGAGACGACCTCGACAGAGGTGAGTTCAGAACTGACGTGTGGGACGGCCAAAACTCCCCTGCTTCCAAAAAATGGGTAATATTCCGCTGCGGCGCTTTTTGTGGCCTATTATCATAAAATGCCTGTATGATGAGACTTCAGGCCCGCGCGTAGCAGCTAGCCAAAGAGCACTGAGTGACTTGCAAGACGCAAGCTCAGAGAGAAGCAGTAAGGGAGGTACCGCGGTAAAAGGTGGAAAAAAGGAATATAGAGCTCAAAAAAGGAAAATGCAGGGAGGGAAAGCGCAGCCCGACCTGCAAAGGGAGAGAAAGAAGAAAAGGGAGAAAGAAAGAAGAAAGGGGAGAGAAAGAATGAAGAAAGGGGAGAGAAAGAAAGGAGAAAAAGGGAGAGAAAGAAGGAGAAAAAGGGAGAGAAAGAAGGAGAAAAAGGGAGAGAAAGAAGAAAGGAGAAAAGGGAGAGAAAGAAGAAAGGCGAAAAGGGAGAGAAAGAAGAAAAGGGAGAGAAAGAAGAAAAGGGAGAGAAAGAAATGTAAAGGTACCAGGAATAAAAATAACAAAGGAAAGGACAGGACAGAAGACAGAGGAGATAGCCTTTTTCTGTCAGAATTTAAAAAATTAAATATTTCTGAGGATGATTCCTCTTCTTCCTCTTCTCTTACTTCCTCAAGTTCAAGAGAGGAGGCGGGGGAGGAATTAGAAAAGAAAGAAGAACCGGTTTTTCAGGAAGCGGCAGGTTGCGAGCGGTACCGCCCACCTCCGCATGCCCCGCCTTGGGAAGGGCTGGGTTTTTCTTGGGGGCTGCTCGCCGCTGGGGATCCTCTGCCCATACCCTGGAATACAGAGGAGCCAGTGTGGGTGCCCCAGTGGCCCTTACCCTCTGAAAAGTTACTCGCGGCCCATAAGCTAGTGCAAGAGCAGCTTACTCTTGGGCATCTTGAACCCTCTCATTCTCCTTGGAATACCCCTATTTTTGTGATTAAGAAAAGGTCTGGTAAATGGAGACTGTTGCATGACCTTAGAGCAATTAATGCCCAGATGCAGCTTATAGGGCCTGTTCAAAGAGGACTGCCCCTTCTCTCAGCTTTGCCTAAACATTGGAGTCTAATTATCTTGGACATTAAAGACTGTTTTTTCTCTATTCCCTTGCACCCTCAAGATAAAAGCAGATTTGCATTCACGCTTCCTTCCATAAACCATGAGCAGCCTGATGCAAGATATCAATGGCAGGTTTTGCCTCAGGGCATGGCTACGGCAGTGCTTTGGCAGGATAGTCCCCTTTTATGGGTGCATCCTCAAGCCTCTCCAGGAAAGGTGATTGGCCATTATCCTACCTGTGTGGCCGAGATAGCTTTAAAGGGTATTAGTTTGGCTGTATCCCATTTTGGGCGTCACCCTGATAGCCTGATTTGTCCATATACTGCCAATCAGGTAAACACCTTATGTGCCAATCTTGATGCATGGGCCATATTGAGATGCACCTTCCCAGGGAGCATTGATAACCATTATCCCAGACATGCCTTATTGCAGTTTGCAATGAGAAACGAGCTTATTTTCCCAAGAGTAACTTCATTGTTACCTTTGGTTGATGCCTTGGATGTGTATACCGATGGCTCTAAGACGGGTATTGGGAGCTATGTCATTCAGGACAAGGTGTATACAAAACAGTTTAACTATTCTTCTCCTCAGCTAGTAGAGTGTGCCGTAGTCAGTCTGGTTCTCAGTACCATCACTGAACCTATCAACATCATCTCAGACTCCTTTTATGTGGTCAACGCAGTTAAACAGTTAGAGAACTTCTTTCACATTCTTGCCAAGAGTACTGTCTTTTCTGTATTTACAGAAATTAGGAATACTATTCAAAATAGGAAAAACCCATTTTCCATTGAGCATATCAGAGCTCATTCCTTGTTACCTGGACCTATGGCTGCGGGAAATGCTATGGCAGATCGCGCCACTCGCGCCCTCTGGGTGTCTGATGGCCACGCCGCCGCCATAGACTTTCATAAACTTTATCATGTGCCAGCTGAAACCTTACGACTTAAGTTCAACATCACACGTGCAGATGCTCGTGAAATTGTACTGCAATGTCCAAATTGTGCTCCTTATCGCACTGTTGTTCATACAGGCGTAAATCCTAGGGGTTTGCGTCCTCTACATATGTGGCAAATAAATGTAACTCACATCCCATCCTTTAAAAAGCTTCAGTATGTTCACGTGTCTGTTGACACGTGCTCAGGCGTCCTTCATGCCACGCCTCTGGCTGGAGAAAAGGCAAGTTACGTTATTATTCACTGCCTAGAAGCTTGGGCAGCCTGGGGCAAGCCCCGGGTTATTAAGACAGATAATGGCCCAGCTTATACCTCAAAATCTTTTCAGCAGTTTTGCACTCGCTTGGGTGTGGAGCACCATACCGGTCTTCCCTACAACCCTCAAGCGCAAGGCATCGTGGAACGTGCTCAAGGCACGCTCAAAATGTACTTACAAAAACAAAAAGGGGGAGATGCCCTACAGCTAGGGCTATCACCCAAAGGACGCATTTCCTTTGCTCTCTTTACTTTAAATTTTTTAAATTTAGATGTCAAAGGACGTTCGGCAGCAGACAGGCATGTCACGCCTGCTCCGCCACAGAAACAATTAGTGAAGTGGAAAGATGTGTTGTCTAACCTATGGAAAGGCCCGGATCCAGTGTTAATGAGATCCAGGGGAGCTATTTGTATTTTTCCACAGGACCAGGACAATCCCATCTGGGTGCCCACGCGGCTGACCAGAACGGTGCAGCAGCCTCCAGAGCAGCATGAAGACGTGCTGGCTACTCCTCCTGACGACAGCATGGATGATCGCGAGGACGGCAGCGGAGCCACGCTGGAGGATCCTGTCAGTGCCTCCCCTGCCGATGCCTGTGACACATAACTCACCAATTTTCCCCCGTCTTTTCTACTAATGTTTCCCTGGACACTACGTACATGCCGTTGGACACGCAGAGTAGTAATCTGGAGGGAAATAGATCCTTCTCCTTGAAGGGGACTTTGTGTTTTGTGTGGGGTTAACGGAAGCTGCACAGACTTGGCCCCCCTGTCCATTGGTGGCTGGGGGTATGGCAGGGAATGCTAGTTTCGCATGGAATCTTAGCGACTCTTTTAAAGGTTCTGTGAGGGTGATTGCGGGAGGGCAAAACGCGACCTTTGCCCCTACACCTGTCTGGGTTTGGCCCCCGTTTATCTGGGTGGTATCCACGGAAAAACCCTCTGGTACACATGTAAATTGTTCCTCTAATACGTGCAATTATACATTGTGTTAAAATGCCGTGCCTCACCCCTCTGCCATTGTTACTTGCTTGCCTAGATACATTCCTGTTCCTGTTGAAGCTCTTAGCTCTATGACTTTGTTTCGGTCTTGCAGCCACGGACCATGTGGTATTGGCACAGACATTTGCTGCGCTTGAACTGAGACAGTCTGCACAGGTGTGGTTGACCATGCTAAAAGGTTAGCCTAGTTTTGGGTTGCACCCGCTCCTACCCCCAGATATTTTAGTAGACATGGCCTTTGCACTCTGAGGGGTCTCTCCCATTGCACCAAATAAGGCATGTCTCCTATCCCACAGCCAGCCTTTGCACACCTCCGAGTTGTGCTCATTGCACGAGGATAGGTGGTTGCTGGTGAAAGTGAGGCTCTGCAACCTTGATCGCACGGTCGAAGGATGGTGCTGAACGGTTGCTCAGCTCTCATTAAATTAATAAAACAGGGGGAGATGTGGGGTGCGGTGTCAACGCCATTACAAGTTGGCGCCTGTTTCCGGCTTTGCCTAGAGCAGCTAACAAGTTCAGCGCACGCACAATTGTCGGTTGCCCTGTGGCGCGAGAATGCAAACAAAGGGTCCTGATATGGGCTAATGCTTTGGTGGCTCGACAGTTGAGCGGCCTATCGCAGCTTAGGGGTTGTACTTCTGGGGTATATAGCAGCTTGCACGCTGCCGGGCTGGGTCTTCCGCATCATGCAAGTTTAAAGGGAACCCCATTAAAGCACGGTCAGAAGAACTCCTGTTGCCGCGTCTTCCTTGCTGGCGAGGCGGGCGCGACACCGGGCGAGACCCTCTGCGCGTCCAGAGGGACGAGTGTCTTTCGTGCCCCAGTGAGAGGACCGGGGACGGAGGCCCTGGACAGATGGGGTGTGGGGACCGGGAGGCAGAAGGCCAGGCAGGACTAGAGGGCTGGAACGTCCACCCTCCACCTCCGCCTCCCAGCTCATCACCGACAGCCAAGGAGCCCATCAGCCATGCCAGGCAATGACGCCTCCACAAAACCCCTAAACGGCGGGGCTCAGGCGGCCCCCGGGCTGGTGAACACCTTGACAAGAGGGCAGGGCAGGGACCCCAGCTCTCCCGGGACACAATCTCCTGCACTCCAGACCCTTCCCGACCTCTCTCTGGGTGCTTCTCTACCCTCGTCGACGCCTTTACAGAAACCTGGTAGGGAGGAAGCGAAGCGTTTCCTTGAGCGCCGTGAGCCATTCTAGAAAATTACTGACCTCAAGTTTGGGGCCTCAGGCACCCCCTGTCCGTTTCAGCTGGACGTGGCAGAGCTTGGGAGGCCTGGGGCAGCCCGTGGGGCGGAGACCCTTCCCTGTGGGGTCTGCCCTAACTGCGGAATTGAATTAAATGGTAGAACTCCCGCTTAGTGTCCGGAGATTTGGAGAACCGGTCGTTGTGGGGAAAGAGCCCACACATGCGGTATTAGACGTGGAGGTGGGAGGAACAGACCGAGGAGCCTCTGCGCGGGTGGCATGACTCGCGTGGTCTGGTCTAATCGCCTTACTAATGGACGCTTGTCTCTCATCTTGGGCATTAAGAAATTAAGAGCAGAGACAGTGAAATGAATCAAACCCGTAGTAGCAACACTTTTTGGTTGTTAGGAACAATCTGTTTGTATTTTGTATTTTAAGTAGTTGTAATATTTAAGAGAATCTGACACATAGAGTATCCAAGGAATTAGACTCGTGATTCCAAATTAAAGCGTGTAATTGCATAGTTAACTTTAGACTTGTTATTTTAAACTGAGAAGTGTAATTTAGTGACACTTGTACACAGGACTGAAATATTTAGGAGAATCACTGTATTTGTAAATTCAATTTATTACACTTGCTCGAGTTGTTAAATGCGTGCAAAGTTTTTGTTTATAAATGAGATCATGGAAGTGAATGTGAGGAAGCCATCATAAGTTAAATTCATTAATACAGTTTGAAATATTCATGAGTGCTTAATAATTAATTGAATTTTGAAAGCCCCCATAGTAACTGCTAAAACTCACCACATTTATACAGAGAATAAAATCACACAAATCCCCAAACCGAAGAAGCAATGTTTTTGTATTTGATACTCAAAAGTCAAATGTTAATAAAATAACAAAAACGAGGAACAGCAAATACTGTGGCCATGCCCCAGTGTCTCTCTCTCTCTCTCCAGGGCACCAAGAAATTTATGGTGACCTTAACAAGATTGCTTAAAATGCAAACATATATGCGCCTACTTTTGTGAAGCAAATACTCTTACTACTTAATAGAAAAGAGTGAAGCAAGTTTCCATTTCAGAGGCAGAATATGCACCTGGGGAGGACAGAACCAACGCTTACCAGGTTTCAATAACGCCACCAACACGCACCGAGGCTCTCTTACCTCCACGGCTGTTCTAGGTGCCAAAGCTGCTCCGTGGTCCCTCCTGCCTGGTTCTTGCGTCTTGGGCTTGGGTCTAGCTGGCGAGGCCCATGGGGGTCAGTTCACCAGAGGAATGTGTCGTCGAAACCAAACTGGGTTTCAGGTCCAGCTGCTCATCAGGTAATGATCCAACCATCGAGACGAGGAGGGTTGCCTAGGAATGTTTCGATGCGGCGGACGTATGTCCTGTGGGGAGATCAGGAGGAGCTGCCTGAAGTCCCTCTGTGACTCATGGAGACCACAGCCTGCGTTACGATGTCCAAGGCGTGTGGCCCCTTCTTTCTTTTCTGAGACAGAGTCTCACCCTGTTGCCTGGGCTAGAGTGCCGTGGCGTCAGCCTAGCTCACAGCAACCTCAAACTCCTGGGCTCAGGCGATCCTCCTGCCTCAGCCTCCCGAGTAGCTGGGACTACAGGCATGCGCCACCATGCCTGGCTAATTTTTTCTATATATTTTTAACTGGCCAATTAATTTCTTTCTATTTTTAGTAGAGACAGGGTCTTGCTCTTGCCCAGGCTGCTCTCAAACTTCTGACCTTGAGCAATCCTCCCACCTTGGCCTCCCAGAGTGCTAGGATGACAGGCATGAGCCACCCCGCCCGGGGGCTGCGGGGGCTGCAGCAGGTTTCTCCAGGTGCCCAATGGGAGGGATTTCCCAAATCCACCTCTTTGAGAATTGGGGAGAAAGGGTTTTAAAGAGAGCTTGGTGGGCAGAGGGCCAGGGAGTTGGGTCTCCTGAGTGGGGGGATGAACTCACCGGGTCAGGAAGCAGAGGCTGTCTTCTCAGTTGGGAGATTTCCGGGGTGGGGGTCTCTGGAGGCTGCTGGATCTGTTCCCACGACCCCTGTCCCCGGTCTGGTTGGCGTCAGTGACCTCTGACCCCAGAACGCAGAGTCTGAAAAATGCTTCCAAGACCAGTATTGGGCTTCACGACAGCGATGCTGTCTGTAGAAGTGGTGGTGTGGGGGGGGTCACAAACCCTGCACCTGTCAGGGAGGACGGTGCCATGTGCAGTCACCAGCGGCAGCAGCAAGGAAGTCAGGGAACTGGGGCTGGTCGACTTCTGGCTGAATCTATACTTTCATAAAAATCAGACTCTGATTACTATTTAAACTGTACGACTTTGCACTATTTTAACATGGACGGTTTCAATCTTAACCCATAGGTTGGCTCCCCGCCCCTCCCCCACCCGCCCAGCCTCCAGAGCAAGGCGAGGTTAGGACCCCAAGGCACGGGGCGGTGGAAGGAGCACTGGCTTCTCCTGCCAGCGTCCCCACCCCGAGCTGTGGCTTCTCCTCCACCGCCTCAAGGAATCCAACTTTCCTATGCTTTTGCGAGGAAACAGGTGGTTGGCACGAGAGCGCAGAAGGGAGAGGTGGTGAGAATTGTTTTCTGTCTCCTAAGGTGCCATCCCTGGCCTGGCGGCTTGTGGGGTCGTCACCCCACCTGTGGCGGGAGCAGATGGATCTGCGATCCGGGGGCTCCCCCTCCTCCCCCACCAGGCTGGCACAGGTGTGCTCTGTCTTGAGTTAAAATGTGCCTTCTCTCCTGCTGCTCGGGAGCCTTAAAACCAGTTAACGTAGAAAAGTAGGCAGTTGTTGCCATTGTTACTCTCATTTTACTGATAAGGAAATAGTTATGTATTCAACAAAGAGGGGTTTCCTTTCCTTCTGGAGATGCACCAGCTCTGAGCTCTTCGCATAATCTAGCACTTACTGCTCCACAAACGCTTGCCAATATTTCCTGCGTAACGATGACCTTCCTCTTAACTCACAGGGCAAGGTCTAATTAATCTGAAATAGCGAGAGGGAAGACCAGTCTGAGTGAGTGAACTCCACTTTGTTTATTTTTTGAGCTGGTTTATTATTTTCAAGTGCCTATCACAACTTGAAGGAAGATTTAAGGAGGAATTTAGGGACATGCTTTGATAAATCGACACGGCTAATGTTGATAAGGATATCAAAGGTGCTTGTACCCCACAATGACTCTATAATACTTGAAGGCACTTGTAAAACTTTTTCTCTTACATTATTTAAACCTTATTTTTGATGAATTGCATCCTTCATTGAGGCTCTATGTGAAGCAAAGTTCTTGCCAAGAAAGGCAAAACTCAGTGCGGTCCTAAAACAAGCAAATTCATGGCTTCTGGACGAATTAGGTTTTACTCCAACTTCTGAAATCAGACAGATGATTGACATGCGGGAGTGACTGTGTACAAGCTGAGACAGCAGACAGGAGGCACGACTTCTATTCCGATTATTGTCCCTCTAACCTGACTTTTAAATAAGAATAATTACTGCACACTGGCCGATTCCTGTAAACAAGCCACAGATAATTATAGCAGCAACAATGTGTAGTAATGATATTACACGATATGCACTTATAATTTGAACCTTGGGCCACCCCCGCTCCTACGGTTCCCCACAGAATGGCTAAAACACTTCCACCCTCCTGGCCTCTTGGAGTTTTGTCCTCTTCTAGAAGAAAGGGGACCTGTTACTATTCTGTTTCTTTACTTAAAAAAAAAAAAAAAACATACATTAGCAAATCTGATTTCTTAAACTCGGCCTTCTGGACTCGATTCTCGAGACGCTTACAGCCAAAACTCACACCAGGAGCTTGGTCTTCTGGAAATAGCGTCACTGCTTTTTTCTTAAAACGATTTGCATTTTTCTTTGCCCCTTATGAATTGCAAGCGTCTTTCTGTTACGAAATGACAACACGGAGGCACAGTTCACTAACTACTCAGGGCTAACGCTCATTTCTTCTCTGGAGTTTTAGTTTTCTTTTCTTTTTTATTCTTTTTTGGTCATATGGATTCGACTGAAGCCTGGGATGTTTTCGTCCGTCCAAAGGCGGAAACAAAGCAGGAGATGTGCTGCCGACATGCGTTTCCCCTCTTTAATTTTTATTCTCCTGTTTTAAAATTTCTCATCGCAAATTACTACTATTGATAAGTGTGTTTTTGTGGTGCTTGGGCTCTAAGAAAGCTCCCTTTTCCCCATTTTCTCCTCCAGGTCCCCGTAAGAGCTGAGCTTCCCCGTGCAAAACCCCACAGTCCCTGAAGCTGAGAACGTTTGCAAGCTCAGTTCACCCCCACGAGGAAGGCCGGGCCTGCTGGAACCCCAGGGGAAGATGCACCCCCTTCTGTGTGGTTCCCCTTAATCTTGGCCGATTTTGCCTCATGTGGTGGTGGGAGGTTTTCTTCCACTCAGTCTTCATTTTCTCCTCCTTTTCTACCCACCCCTAAGTCCATGGCCCCGTCTGGGCCGTGGCAGTCCTGTGCTGCTGGGGCCCCGCCCGTGCGCAGGTGTTTCAGGCTGTGCTCCCAGGTGGGCGCAGGCCATCCCCACCCTGCTCTGCAGTTACGGGGAGCTGCGGTTTCCGGAGCTTTTGCTGCTGGAGCCCTGGGCGGAGCTTTTGGGGGGCTTCTCCTCCTCTCTCTGTGCTGGAGGCAGCGTTTCCCCAGCCCCGTTGGGAGGGCTGCTGAGGTTTCGCTCCGGCCGTCAGGAAACACACCTGTGTCCTTTCTCACCCTCCGCCCTCCGGGTGGTGAAGGCGTTGAGAACTCACTGGCATCTGGGCCGCCTCACTGTGGTCGGTTTCTCAGTGTATTGGTCAGCCAGGTGGAACCAAGGCCCTCTGTTAAATTCTCTCCTGAAAGTCCTAGAATGGATGGTGCTTTCTGACGGATGCACCTTGGATTCTGCAGTGTGGACCCCGAGATACATCCCCTCTCCTGCTGACCTTGATCTGATGTTCTGCCTGGGCCTCACCTGCAAGGCTGAGAAACCCTCCTGCCTGTGGCTCACCTGTGAAGCTGAGAGACCCTCCTGCCTGTGGCTCACCTGTGAAGCTGAGAGACCCTCCTGCCTGTGGCTCACCTGTGAAGCTGAGAGACCCTCCTGCCTGTGGCTCACCTGTGAAGCTGAGAGACCCTCCTGCCTGTGACTAACCCGAGAGGCTGCAAGACCCTCCAACCTGTGACTTACCTGTGAGGCCAAGAGACCCCCACTTACCTGTGACTTACCTGCAAGGCTAAGAGGCCTGTGGGCAGCCCTGGAAGGGAAGGGGCGGTGCAGGCAGGAGGCGGATGGGAAGCCCATTCTTGGACGTCTTAGCAGAACAAACGAGACTGCGGGATAAAGGAGCTCATTTCTTCATTATGCCGACAAACACACGAATTTATGGGCTGGGTTTTGTTCTGGACCCTGAGATGCAGCTGGGAGCAGCACAGAGCTCCTCTCTCTGGAACTTATAAGAGGATTACAGACAAGTAAATAAAACTGAATCTTTTTAAGTAGATTAATTCTAAGAAGAAAAATAAAGAGGGTGCGAGGGTAGTGGTTGGGGGAGGTTTGTGGCGGAGGCTCTTTTCGGGAGTGTTTTCCAGGAGGGCTTCTCCTGGGAGGTGATATTTGAGGACAGACTTGAATGGTTCACTGATGACAAGCCCCAGCTCTAACCCCACGTCAAGTGACCGAAGGAGCTCAGGACACTTTACCCCCAAATGTCACCCCTTGGTGTAAAGAGTATTGTGAATGAAAGGCCCTTAGAGACCGACAGGCCTTGGAAGGGGCTTTCCCTCTGTCTGCGCAAACCAGGCCCATCAAAAAGAACAACTGACTCCCCTCCCCTCCCTGTTATCTGGAGATAGTGCAGGAAAGAAGGTCAGGAATGCACAAGACCTTGCCCAAACCGTTTTAAATATAATACCTGTCTCTCAGGTGCATTGCGACTCCAAAGAGAATCACTCACAAGTGGATCTGTTTCTCCTATCCGTTCACCTTGCCTGGGGACCACTTACTGCTCCTCAGCAGAGTTACCTGTCCCCCACCACCAAAGGGGGCATCTGAACCTCTGGGCCCCTTGGGGTACTGGGTGATCGCTCTGCGGTTCTCCCCTATGTGGTGAGCGGATCTCTTTCTCTTATTGATCTGCCTCCTCATGACCTGATCCTTCAGTGAACCCTCCGCTTCCCCCACGTGGTGAAGAAGAGAATGAACAACATAACCGTGTCTGCTTCCTCGTTGCCAGGGTGGCCAGGTGTGGCTAGTCACCAGGTGAGTCTCTATGTACAGGCACATCAGCAACAAAACCCTAACTACCCCTGGAACCAGACTCCAGGGCTTGTGAATGAAGAGCAAGGGGGTGAATGTCTACCGGCACAAACGCTCTTCCGGCGAGTCTGGATAATGACACGAGACGGTCACCACCTACCGTTCCACCCTGACTCAAGTCCGACACTATTGTTTCACTGGGGATGGGCTTGGCTCCTGGGGCAAAACGCCCGACGGCAAAAGCTGCAGGAGAAAGCGCGGGCCGCAGGGAGTGTGGAGGTGGCAGGGCTGGGCCAGGGCCACGTGGACCTCCATGGAGGTCCCTTCCCGCCCAGGCTGCCCACCGAGGCTCAAGGCAGAGATGGGAGGAATCATGCCAATCACGATCGTGCCCCCGCACATATGTCGACCGCGGTTGGCTTCAACTGCTCAAGGCGGGGGCTCACACTCGCGCGCAGAAATTCGGCGTTAGAGAGACGGACGGGGCCGATTAATTTCAGGTTGTCAGCGTGGGTCGTTCCGGCCTAGGATAGCATCTCCCATATAAATTCGCCGTTTCCCAGAGAACGTTGTTTTAGAATGTGATTTGTGAATTGACGCAAAAAGATGTGTCGAAAGGCATTGTAAATCAAAGGAAAACAGCAGCAAAAGAAGTTATTCAGATCGCTTGAGCCGGTCTATTTGGGAGCCACTTCGGACCAGATACCAGGGAAATCGGAATCGGAATCCTTTCTGCCCGTGGAGGGGTGTTAAGGGCAAAAACTCGACAAGCTCATATACTCCGTGTTGGGAGAGAGGGGGACACCAGGCCAGGCCCCTCGCTAGAGGGTCTGTGTTCGTTGCCACGGTCACCGTCCCCAGCGTCCTGGGAGGTGCTTCTGACTCATAGATTAGGGGCTCAGGGCGAGGAGGAGGAGGAGGGAGGTCAGTAGTGGACCAAGGTCGCAGGATGCAATGCACTGTCTCCAAGACCTGGCCCAAACCACTGTAAATGCAATACCTGTCTCTCAGGTGAATTGAGTTTCCAAAGAGACTCACTCACCAGTGGATCTGTTTCCCCCATCCGTTCGCCCTGCCTGGCGGCCACTTACTGCCCCTCAGCAGAGTCACCCGTGTCCTCCTCTGCCCCTCCCCCCACCCAAGGGGGCACCTGACCCTCTGGCCCATGGGGTACTGGGCGATCGCTGTGTGGGGAGCGAGAATCTCTTTCTCTTCTTGACCTGCTTCATCGTGAGCTGGCCCTTCAGTGAACCCTCCGGTTCCTCCATGTGATAAAAAGCAGAATAAACAACACGATCGGGTCCACGATTATGGACAGGAGTGTCGGCCCGGGCAGCGGCCACGGCGATGCTTGTCTGTGCAGGAAGTATCCGTGTGGCGGCCACACGCAGCCGACTCCCCCAGGGAGCTGCGGATTACCGGACGGCCGCCCCGCGGGCAGGGACCTCGCGCCTCACCGTCGAGCGTGCGCTAGCGAGGGGGCCGTTATCCGCCCCGTGATACTCACGCCCTTGGAGAAGCTTACTCAGAACAGCAACCTTCCCCCGAAAGGACCTGGAGTGAACGTTCTTGAAAGAAGAACAGAGCGAACCACGCAAACGATTGCTTTCCGGGTGTCACGGCAGCCAGCGCCCAGAGAGTCTTGTCCCTTAGGGAAAGCTCAGGTCCGCTGTCCTTCACGTGGTCCTGGGGGTTGGCTGGGTTGTCCCTGGAGTCGACGCGCCCCGCTTCCTCCACCATAAGCAGCATCCTTTGCGCATCTTCGTGCTGCCTTCGTATCAACGCGGTCAGAGCCTAAAAGCCTAGCGGCAAGGCGCTTCCGGGCTGCGCGTCTTCCTGCGTCCCGGGACGTTCGAGGCTTTCTGGGCAGCCTTATCTCCCTGGCGGAGAGGAGGAGCGGGCCCACCCGCCGCGGCCACGGACTTCTCATCCGAGGTGCACGCTGGGCTGGGAAGCTCAGCCATCCACGCGTCAGATGGAGACTGTCAAAGGCATTCAGAAAAGCGAAGGGACGGGAAGGGAACAAACACAGAGCCATCATAAGGAGTGTCTAAGCAAGACACGCTTATTAAGCAGACTTATTCAGAGGCATCTATCTGATTAGACCGTCCCGGGGAGGTTGACAAAGCGTTTGTCCGTCTGTGCAGGACAGATAAACGGTTGCTTGGCAGATTCCGATCGCCTCTTAGGCGCGACCCCCAAGGAGAGAGTCTGACAGCGAGCCCTGGGAGGCGGGAGTGCCAGCCGCGCGGTGTCTAGACCGGCGGGCGCGTCCCCGGCCCCCTGTCTGGAGCTTGCGGCCGGGCGGCTGCAGGTTGGGGCTCCAGACACTGGGAGCCCTGCCGGTGCTTGCAAGCACGAGGGACGATTGGGGCTGACGCCAAGGACAATCATAGAGACAGATTAGAACACGGCAAGGGGCAAAACGGCCCAAGTAAGCGCG
This sequence comes from Microcebus murinus, assembly GCF_040939455.1. Classification (NCBI taxonomy): domain Eukaryota; kingdom Metazoa; phylum Chordata; class Mammalia; order Primates; family Cheirogaleidae; genus Microcebus; species Microcebus murinus. The sequence continues at coordinate 24,522,088 of NC_134128.1, forward strand.
GTCTTAGGGCCTTTCTAGAGATGCGGTTTCACGTCCATAGAGAAACACGTTGCCAGGCGTCTGGGGAGCCTGTGTCCGGCGTGTTGTCCGCTCCTGCTGGCCCTGTTTTCAGAACTGTCACCGGGGCCAGTTGTGGCAACAATGCAGCTGTCACCCAGACAGGTGTAACGGGGATTCTGCAGACCCACCGTGTTCCCTTGTTCAGCCTTTTTGTGTTGACCGTGCAACCCTCTTCCCCCAGCACCAGAATGCCACGGTACGTTCTCACAGTCTCTCTCTTCCAGAGTGCACAGGTGCTATCTTTGAGGCTTTGACAGGCTTCTTTAACTGATATCATGGAATAGATGGATATTTGGGGGGGCAAAAAGCTAGCGAAGAACATGCTACAAATTAGAATGTCTCCTCCCCACCGAGGACCCATTCGCTGATTTTTATTCCTTGTGAAACCGAATATTCACATTTCAGGGCAAACCCTTCCTAGCACCGTGCCACTCACACATCTTCGAGTTACCATTTTCTCTGTCAAGCTTATTCTGCCTGGTGTTTTCCAGCTCTCGTCGTTTTGGTTTCATTGAGTCTAACGGACGCATTTGTCACTGTTTCCAAACGAAAGAGCCAAATGATCGGATTTAGCCCACCCTGCTAGACCAAGGTGCTCTCTGCCTCGCAAGGTCCTTAACTTAATCCCGTCTGCAGCGTCCCTTGAGCCATGGAGGGTGACAGGTCCCTGGGTTCCAGGGATGGATGCGGATGTGGGCGTCGCCATGGAGCCTCTGCTCCGTCTGCCCTGCAGGCCCTTCAGCCACCACCAGGCCACACACGGGGAGCTGAGCCATACACAGCGCCCGGGCCCAGGTCTCCACGGGTAGATTTGGGACCCAGGCAGTTGGTTTCTATGGCCCATGTCTGTAATTATTATTATTATTATTATTATTATTATTTTTGAGACAGAGTCTCGCTTTGTTGCCCGGGCTAGAGTGCCGTGGCCTCAGCCTCGCTCACAGCAACCTCAGACTCCTGGGCTCAAGCGATCCTCCTGCCTCAGCCTCCCGAGCAGCTGGGACTACAGGCATGCACCACTATGCCTGGCTAATTTTTTCTATATATACTAGTTGGCCAATTAATTTGTTTCTATTTATAGTAGAGACGGGGGTCTCAGCTCTTGCTCAGGCTGGTTTCAAACTTCTGACCTTGAGTGCCCACCTTGGCCTCCCAGAGTGCTAGGATTACAGGTGTGAGCCACTGTGCCCGGCCTATAATTACTATTTTATGCTATGATGAAAAAAAAAACAAAAACATATATCTAAAAAGTCAGAATTGTGCCAAATGTTTCTTTGAAATACTAACTCTGCAGAAAGATCAGATAACTAATATTTGAAACATGATCATGCCAATTTTCCTCTTTAGAAAGATCTTTCTGACAGATCTGACAGTTTTTGGTAATTTTTTTCCCTCCCATTTCACACGTACTGATTATTTTGTGTCTTTTATTTCCCCCCCTTTTTCTTTCCCACCTCTTCCTCAGCTGGAAGAAGTCAGTAGCTCGATGTTGGTCACTGTGGGGATATTTATACTGTGGAAATGGGCAAATGCCTCAAATCAGAGGTGTTTTTGTTTTTGTTTTTTTTCCTGGAGAGCTGGTTGTTAACTGCGCACCAGCACACCGGTCCTTGTTTTATTCTTACTTCTTACTCTACACCCAAAGAATATGGTTTTCTTGAACTTGCACCTCGAGGAGGACATTGTATCCAACTGTAGCAGATTGTGACAAGACCCTTGGTGCACTTTGGCATGTTACAAATTCCAGGAACAATTATCTTTGGTTTCAATCAGAGCAGTTTGGGTGGGGTGGTGAACACTGAGTTTGGACACAGACAAGAGTCTCTGCTGCCACTGCGGTGTGCGGGCTGCCCCCGAGACTCCCTTTGTTGTGGTCAACAGCGTGGAGGGAAGAGTCAGGGGTTGGTTTGATGGAGAACTTGGAGGGGACACCTTGAACTTCATATTTTATTTTTGCTACTTTTGATTTACACCTGGGTGTCCACTGGCACCTCAGATTCCACTCATTTAGATCTGACCTCACAGTTTACAGACCTCAAGCTATTACACATTTGTACATCCCATTTCTCTTAAGGGACCCTCTTTTCCAAACACGGGGATGCAAAACCCTGGCGTCCACGCTGATGTCTCTCGGCCGTCTTTCCTGCCCTCTCTCCACCAAACCTGCTACTCCTTACGCCTTAGGGAAGCTGTTCGTGTTCGCACATGCCTTCCACTGCTCACTTCCTTCCACTGCCATGGCCAGGGGCCCTCTGCGATCACCTCCGGTCCGTTCTGCAGGGCCCTGCCCCGCCAGCCCTGCTCGAGGGCCTCACCGACAGAGCCAGGCATGAACCCCGTGTTCTCAGTGGGAATCATGTTCTCCTGTGTGCCGTCTGGCACCCTCTGGGCTCACTCGTCACCTCTCAAGCGCTTCCTCCTGTGGTCGGTCTGAGCCAGGGGCAACCGTACCTGCAGCCCCGGGGCGAGTTCCGGGCTGGATGCCGCACGCCTGCCGGCCTCCCCTGCAGCCCTCGGGGTGATCGGGCACCCACGCTTCACCTCCCACTCCTGTGGACTCCCCTCAGCCCCTCTGCCACCTTGAGTTACTTGTCAATCAAGTCTCCTTCAAGGTTTGCATCTTAAAAACAAACATTTGCATATCATCTCCACATGCTTTAGTGATTTTTTTTCCCCTTGGTAGCTAAAATGGGATATAATCACAGTAAATACACTAAGCACTGTTCAAAGTGGGGGTGTGAAGAGCTTCTAGACAAATACTCTTTGTCCTGAGGACATTTCCCAGATGTTGTGCCAAGTCTCAGCCTTTACTCACACCACACCCTCTCCTTCCTCTTCCGGACTCTGTGCGAGACCCAGCCTGACCCGGTTCCTCGACAAGCCTGAGGCGGACGGGGCAGACTCCGTCCACGTGCACTACGTGGGCCTCTGGGCAGCCCCAAAGCTCCGCTCCGCCCAGGGCCTGTGGTTCTTGAAGACAAGGTGGGCTGGAAGGTGTCGGGACGGCCACACCGGTGCGGACCTCAATTGTGCCCGGGCTCGCACCCAGCTCACTCAAGCTAAGCAAGCGCAGGACCCATACTCCAGAGGAGAAGCTAATTTATTCCCAGCTGTGCATATTCCATGTTCTGAACAACCAGCTCATCGTCCGGAGACAGTAGGCAAAGGCTTAGAAGGAAAATATTTTTCACAGAGCGAAAATACTTTGGAAGAAGATAAGCTTTTTCTCCCGGACACTGGGGTTAAGCAGAAGATTGAGACAAGGGATGGAGTGTTATTTTCCTATTGTTGCCAGACCCCTGGTGCTCCAAATCCCCCAACGCCTGCAAATGCGGTCTAAATGACTTTTTTTTTTCTTTTAAAGTTCTCTGCGGCTTGTGGCTTGAGCCTTAGCTCACACTGATTTTTTGCAGCTAAATAATAAAGCTCCGACAAAGGAGCCTAATAAAGGGAGTGAGACAGCTGCGGGCGGAGGCAGCTCTGAATGCCACGGCAGGTCTGGCTGCGAAGACCCGATCATCAGAGCCCCGTGCCGCCGAGGAGCCTTGATCAGGAGACACGAGGCCGCGGCTTATTGTGAGGATCCCCCAATTTATGCGGCTTTTTCAGAGGAGAGAGTCCTGAAGCTTCCAAATATCAAAAGGGCTCAGTATCTCATGGAAGAGGCATTTAAAGAAAATAGGCCCCCAAATCACTGGCCTATTGTCACATGTTCTTCTTCAGTTCATTTGAAGGCTAAAGTCGAAGCTATTTTTAAAGGACATTAAAAAAAATAATGAAATAAAATGCCTCTCTTAAGTTTCTTCCTCGGGAGGTGAATGTCGCCGTGTGTACGTCAGTGGGAGATAACTCGGATGAATTAAACGTGAACTCGGCCTTTGTCTTGGGACGCAGAGGCGAGTTCTCTCGCCCTCCTTGTCTCCCCGGGGAACACGGGCAGCGCAGGACAAAGGTGGGGACGGGCTCTGGCGAGCTTGTCCTCGGGGAATGGCTTGGGCTGCACTTTGAAATGGGGAGCAAAAGGGGAAAAATGGGAACGAGAGGGGCTTCCTGAAGCAGACAGGTGACCTCTCTGCTCATCGCGATCGCCGCAGGAGCAGGATGCGTTTTCCAGGTGTGCCCCGCCCCCAGCGCTCCCGAGAGACCCTCCTGGAACCCGCCCCCTCCCGTGGGACGTGTCCCCTCCTTGCCCCTTTCCTGGCACCTCCAGAGCAGGAGCTCTTTTCCCTGTTCCTCGGCACGTGCTCAGCGCCCACTCAGAGCTCCGAGACTGGCTCTGTTCGTGGGTAACGCAGGTACACGGTGACATGCTCAGAAAACGGTGCTTCACAGCCCCGTGGTCAGAGGATCCTATTACTATAAATCAAGAGGGTTCTGTGGCTATTTGTTTTACAACTCCCTGGCAGAGGTTGTTCCTGCCTCCAGGCAGCTCCGGATTTTAAGTTCCCACCTATGCCCGTGACTGAGGCCCAGGAGGGGAGGACAGAGTAGGTCCAGGCAGTGGTCTTTGGGTCATGGCTGCCTGAGAGCAGCCCCGTGTCCCTCGAGGCAGGCGGTGGAAGATTCTGGAGCTTGGCGTGAGGGGAGGGCCTGGGGGTCTCACGTGGGTGTTTCCTGAAGCCTCACTGTTTTCATTAGGTGGAGACAATGCATGCTTCCCACCCATTGGCAATATAGGGTTACTCTGGAAAGTGCCGATGATTGAAGGGTTTCCAAAGAGTGGAGGGGGAAGAATGCACTGGGGGAAGAATCTAGAATTTATCCTCTCCTTTTGCAGAAAACTCAAGAGGAGGACGGTTAATTACACACTTTGCATTAAGTGCTTTGAGATCCCCCTGGGGGAGGCCGGGTATACCCAGGTGCCACCCTTGCCCCGCTGCGTGGCTCTGTCTTTAAAAAATTGATTCCATTACTGAAGAAAGAGTGGAGAGCGAGAAGTCCAGGACACAGGTTATATTTTCTGCAGAGGCTTTCAAAAGGCTTTTGATAAAGTACCCTATAGAAGCCTCCCATGAAAGTGAGGATTTATGAATTACAGAAAAAAAGGAGTCATTTGAAAATGAGGTGGAGAGAGAGCAGGAGCTGCGATTCGTCACCCTGACAGACAGCCGGGGAAATGGGACTCGGCGCGGCTGGTCCTCGGAGTTGTCCCTCATCCGCCCGCAGCAGGCGCTGCCCCGCGCTGTGAGTCTCAGAGGGGAGCAAGGAGCCCATCTCTCTTGAGCAAGTGCCTCGGTTTCCCAGAGACTCGGTGTGCGGCCCGGGGCGCGTGAGGAGGATGGTTCTGAACGCCCAGACCCGACTCTTTGCAGGGCCTGGTGGCGATGCAGCTTGGAGAGCTGGCGGCTGGGGGCGGTGCTCTGTCCACCTGGGAGCCGCTGGCCTTTAGGGCCAGGGTGCGCTTCTTAGGGTTGTGACCACACGGGGGTCACTCTGTCAAAGCACGAGATATTTTTAGGAAAACCGGGTCCCTTTTGTCTCCTGCTGGGTTCCACCAGCCCTGTCGCCACGGTCTGGCTGCGACCCGGGTCTGCTAAAAATAGAAACAAATTAATTGGCGAACTAAAAATATATAGAAAAAAATTAGCTGAGTATGGTGGTGCATGCCTGTAGCTTCAGCTACTCGGGAGGCTGAGGCAGGAGGATGGCTGGAGCCCAAAAGTCTGAGGTTGCTGTGAGCTAGGCTGACGCCACGGCACTCTAGCTCAGGTGACAGAGTGAGACTCTGTCTCAAAAAAAAAAAAAAGAACAATATGTAAATACACCTGCACACAAACACGCGCACACACAAACTCACTGCACACACAGGAGCGAGATCTGATATCTCTTCCCCAGGCTTTGCTGGACCTGGAGATGAGGAGATGGACTCGCTGCCTCCGGCTGCACTCTCCTGGGAAAGGCTTATCTCATCTGACACGATCACAGAACCATAAAATTAAAAGTTAGCCCCTAGGCAGAGATCCGGGGCAGGAGTGCCCACGGGGACACATCACCTGGCAGCTGTATGCAACCGATCCTGCTTCCACTCAGCTCTGTTCCAGAGACAAAACTGCTTTGCTTTCATTAAAGCCACGTTTTTTTTCTTTTCTTTTCTTTTCTTTTCTTTTTTTTTTTTAAAGCAAACTGAGTTTGCCTTTGAAGAGTAGTTTTTCAATCCATTTCTCTCCAGCAGAGTGGCCAGCCGCGGCCTGGCTCCCTCTTCTCCCTGTCGCTGGGAGAGGAGTTCCTTAGGCCGCAGTGTCCGTGCCTGCTGGGAGAAGGAATGAGAGCCAGTGTTTGCTCAGCCCAGAGCCAAGGAAGCCCCGGGAGCAGAGAGATGCCAGCTGCCTGGGGCTGAGGGAGGCAGGTGCAGTGTCCACGGGCTCTGCCCAGGTCACCCCTGCCCGTCCCAGTGTCCTGGGTCCTGCTGGTCCTGCCGCAGTCCCTGTGTGCCGTCAGTCCTCCTGGGGACATCCTTACGTGGCAGAGGGAGTGTCATCTCTGTGGCCCCCAATAAATAGCTCAGGGACTGAGACTGCAGGGCCGAGGCTCCCGAGCAGAAGGCCAGGCTTGCGGCCCCTGCACGCTGCTGCAGAAAACCCTCGTTGCCGCACTGCCACCTGGCTGGGGGGCGAGTCCGGGGCAGTTCCCCCCGCTGGAAGACAGTGGGCAGGAGAAACCCAAAGGGACCTGCATTTTCAGCAGCGTGCCTGCTGCGGTGGCCCTGGAAGCTGCTGGCTCTTAGACCTCCAGGCCACCAGTGCCACTGTGGATCCAGCGGGCAAGGCCTCTCCCAGGGTGAGCCCCCCCCCCACCTCCCGCTGTGCTCCCCGGCTGCTGGGGTCGGCGGTGCCAGCCTCGTTCCGATCACTGTGCAGATGGCACAGGAGTGATGGATGTCTCGTTAGCATGCGGGCTCACTCGAAGTCGGGGAGACGCACGGTACCACGAAGGATGCCACGTGCTTGGGGCCACCGGAGTGCAGGAAGCTCCGCCGTGGGCGTTTGGTCCCCCTGGCGGGACAGCTGTCCCAACACCCAGAGGAAGTCCTCAAACACCACCGTGAGGAAGACAGCAAGAGGACTGGAACCCACGTATACTTCAGCACATGTCAGCCTGCACGAGCCTCACACGGTTACGTCTCCCCGACTAACTGATGCTGCGCACGCCGGACATTAAGTGTCGGTTGCTGGGGAGCAGAGGAGGATGGCCTAACGCCACCTAACGCCACCAGGTGGTCAGAGTGACTTCCAGTTCCCCAGCGGGGGAGTTACGGACCCGAACCCCGAAAGGCAACAGAAGCCTCCTAGAGGGGGCCCACAGACAGACCCATGTGGTCCTTTGGGGTCTCATGATGGACCCAAGCACAAAGGTGCTGTCCTACCTAGGAACAAAGATGAACAGATTCTGGCATCTTAATCAGATAAAAGGAGCAACCAAGTCTCTCTGAAGCATGGAGGTTCATGAACAACGAATCTGTACTATTTAGGTGCTTCGCCTTTTCCACGACCCCACTGTGGTCCTTTGTCCTGATCCATCTAGATGGCCCTGCGGTTGTGTCACTGTGTGTGTATATCTATGTGTATTTGTGCATATGTGTTCGCACGTGTCCCTGTGTGTAATTTGTGTTCATATGTGTACATGTGCGCATGTGTGTCTGTGTGTCTGTTTCATGTTGTTTGTATTCCAAGCCTCTCACAGGAAATTCAACGTGAGAAATCAGCAATTTTAATGTTAATTGCAGCTTCGTTCTTTGCCTATAGTCGTTCAAAGGTCGTGTTTTAAATGCCGAGGCGCATCAATTCAAATCCGAGGAAGGTTAATTCTATCTGCACAGCCTGGGGGTTTTCTGCAGCTCTCTCTGCCCCCGGGTCTCCTGGGTTTCCAAGCCAGGTCATTGTGGTGGGAAGGTCACTTGCAAATTGTTAGCTGAGACCCGTGATTTCCCCGTTTGCTCAGGAGCACAGTTCTGTACCTCCCATGTAATGCCAGTGATGTCAGCAAAAGCCCTCTGGGGGGGGGGGGCAGCTGGGGCTTCTACTGAAGCTCCCGCAGTTGCAGTTGGGGGGGCCAGGAGGCGTCTCCAGGTAGGGCCAGGAGGCGTCTCCAGGTACTCGAGGCTGCTCACCTCCCCGTCTCCCCGGCCTGCATGCTGGGAGGAAGGAGGATTCATCGCACTGCACTCTGACTTTCACTAGCTTCGCTCTTATCCCACTAATCTGATCATCGAGGCAGCAAGGACCCTATTCCAAATCTGTACAAGAGCAGGCCATCTGAATACTTTCCTTTTTGCTCCATTTTTGGCATAGTTCACTACCTCGTGTGTTTTCATCTACAATGGAACAGTGGGAACTGGCTGGGCCTGGACGAGGCTGTGGGCAGTGGGCAGCTACAGAGGCCGGACGAGCTTCCCACGCGAGAGGCCCCGGCAAAGGCCTGCACCTGCTGGGGGTCCCCAGGGCCTGTGAGTGTCCCAGCGACACGCTGCTGCGATCTGCCGTCTAGTGGCCTCGGGGTTTCCGAGGTGCCCGCCAAGATGCTGGCCTCTGGGGCCAACACACGACACACCTTTCTCCCACCCAAGTCTGAGATGAATTCGGAGCCAAGGCCAGTGTCCGAAAGGGGGGAGCTGACAAGCTGACGGGCGGCGTCATTGCTGTATAAGGCTGTCCTGGGGAACCTGGCTCAGATGTGCAGCACAGGGGACACCTGAATACACCATCTCGATTCTGAGAGGCCCCCCCACACGCACCACCTGACCTGACCCCAAACCCCTGCAGGGGCAGAGCTGGTGCCCAGGCAGTAGGGACTTGGCTGGACAGACCTGAATTCACAGACCTGAATGCTTGTCCTGCATGCCTGGCAGGTGAGTAAACTGAGTCACTGTCCGGGAGCTGAACACGCCGGGCTGCTCCCTTGCTGACCCCCCTCGCTCCCCGTCAAATTCCGTCCCCTGGCAGAGGAAGGAGGAAGAGAGGAGAGGGGTCCGGGTGGCCCTGCTGACACCCCCACAGGGAAACAAGGCACAGAGGCCGGCACGAGTGCGAACTTGGCTACCCTCCTAGAGAGAACCGTGCACGTGACGGAAGAGCACCCGTGTAGACACAGGAGGAGACTGGAGAGTTCCAATTCTGCTTCGACAGAACAGCTCCAGCGAGCTCCAATGAAGGTTAATGGGTTAATTCTTAAAAATAATAGATTCAACCTACGATTAAATCTAGTGTACTCAGAAGCTGGGGGAGAGTTGCGAATTTTTTTCCCCCCGAGCCACGTGATAGAAATGCCAAAGTGCCACAACTGAGAACATGACAAGAAAAAGATCTTTTGGGTGACAGCTTTGGTAAAATTGGTCAGAATAAACTTCTGAAGGTCTTCTTAGATGTATACACAGAACTCATTATAATGAAAGTTGGTGTTTTTAAATTTTCTTCTTTTTTTTTTTTACTTTTTTTTCTTTCTTTTTTTTTTTTTTATAACGTGGTGTGTTTTGTCATTGTGGAGGTGATTCCGAATGGCTGGGAAGCAGATGAGCTTGGTACCTGGATCTCGCCCCTGGGCTACTGCTGCACGCTTAGCCAGCTCAGGACACCTTGTTTGTTTGTCTGGTTCACTCTGATGGAAGGCACAAGCGTCCGTTTTATTAGGTTTTATCAAGTATGAAATGTCTGATTCCCTTAAGTACTAAGTTTGACAGTCACTATCTCTGACATTTCACTTTGGCACTTCTTTTGTTTCTGTTGTGAAGTTGCCTTCTCAGTCTTGCAAACACACATTTCAGCTCGTGATTATCTTTCAAATTCTTTTTTTTTGGGGGGGGGAGCAATTTTTGTGAAACCATGGATGAGTCAAAAATTCGTGTTATTTTCTGATGTGAGTTCTGTCGTGGAGCCAATGCTGCACAGACAGCTCGAAATATCAATAAAGTGTTTGGGACGGACGTGGCTAATGAACGCACAGCACGTTGATGGTTTGAGAAGTTCCGTTCTGGTGATTTTAATCTTGAAAATGAGCCACGTGGGTGACCTGAGACCAAGGTGGATGATGATGAGCTGGAAGCTGTAGTGGAAGCGAATCCATCTCAACCTGCACGCGAATTAGCGGCAAGGTTTGACGTTACTATTCCAACAATATTGGACCATTTGAAACAAATCAGCAAGGGAAAGAAGCTGGTTAGGTGGGCACCGCATGTATTAAATGAGCATCAGAAGAAAAATCGTCTCGAAGCTTGCCTTTCTTTGCTATCACAACACAAAGGTGAGCCATTTCTACACTGTATTTTTTACATGTGATGAAAACGGATTCTTTTTGACAGTCGCAAGCATTGGGCACAATGGTTGGACAAAGACGGAGGGCCGAAACACAGTCCAAAACCAAATGTTCATCAAGAAGAAGCTAATGGTATCTGTCTGGTGGTCCACAGCGCTCATATTATCCACTCCAGCTTCATGAAAGACCACATGTTGCACAACCAATGCCGCTCAAACTGCAGAGGCTGGACTTGGAAACTCTCTGTCATCCACAGTATTCACCAGGTCTTGCACCAACTGCCTAACACTTCTTCCAGGCTTTGGACCACTTCTTGCAAGGGAAAACATTCAATCTCAACAAGCCGTGAGAAACGCCTTTTGCAATTTCATCATGATGCTGGCATAAACAAGCTGCTGTTAAGATGGCAAAACTGTGTCGATAGTTTAGACTCATACTTTAATTGTACTGCTTCGTGTCTGAGATATAATAACCCGCACTTTTGACTCAAAATCAGACATTTCCTATTTAATGGCCTAATACCTTAGCTCCTGTCCTCCTAATTATGGGCAACATGATCTATTCTGTGAATCAATCAGGTTTTGACTTTACTTTAGACCAGCGGCCCCCCAACCGTTTTGGCACCAGGGCCTGGTTTCATGGCAAGACAGTTTTCCTGCAGACCTGGGGGAGGAGAGGATGGCCTCAGGATGATTCAAGTACATTACATTTATTGTGCACTTTGTTTCGAGTATTATTACATTGTAATATATAATGAAATAATTGTGTAAGTCACCACAGCGCAGATGGGTGGTAGCCCTGAGCTTGTTTTTCTGCAACTCGCCGGTCCCATCTGTATTTGCAGCTGCTTCCCATGGCTAGCCCCAGCTCCACCTCAGATCGCCAGGCGTTAGATTCTCATCAGGAGTCACAGCCTGGATGCCTCACGCGCCCAGTTTCCAGACGAGTTCGTGCGGCTATGCGAATCTAATGCCACCATTGACCTGGCTGGAGGCAGAGCTCAGGCGGTGATATACTGAAAAATACACCTTCTCATTCTGTTTTAAATAATTTAAATAATAATAATAACAATTTAAATAATATATTCTGAATGACAAATATTTGATGGAATTGAATATGCTTCAATATATTAAGATCAGTGAAAAAAAAAAAAACAAAAACCCAGAGACCTTTCTGTCGTAATAAATATCCATTTTAGAAATTTGAGAGAATAAAGAGTAGAGGGCTGGCCTGGGCAGTATTATGAACCGTGATGAATTTAAATACGAGCGTGGGCTCTGAGGCGAAGAACATGCCCTCATGTTCTCATGTTGGGACAGCTCCAGGCGGGGCTCTGCCAGATTTTCGTGAGGTTGCCCAGGCAGCCCCATTGTGAATATGCAGAAAGCCCAGCACAGCGGCACGTCTTTGACATGTCAGGGAAATGTTCTTAGGTGGTGAATGAAATCTCCTGGGAGGCTCATAAATCCTGTGCAACAAATTATACACTAACAGGTTCTTAGGGGAATTCAAATAAATCCTCACCACCGCTTAGCAGGTAATCTCCAGATCAGATTCCCATTTTTCTTAAGAGCAAAATAATATATGGCTTCGTGCACTCTCTTGGTGAAATGCTATATATCAAAGATATGAATTTAGTCGAAATATTGATCTTAAGCCAAAGTGAAACTAAGAGAAAAGTTTAATGTTTTTTACCACAAAAGAGAGGGATGAGAGGTCTGTGCATAAAACATGCTTTATAAAGCAAAGCGTCCTGGAAGGGGAGGAAGGGAACATTCCAGAAGCCTGGAGACTTTCTGACATCGCCCTGTTAAGGAGACGCTGCAGAATTGTCCGCAGAGCCTCTGCTTGCCCGGCAAGTTGTCATGGAGACATGCCCTTGCAATTAAAGGACATAAAATAGATTGCAGAGAAGGGACCCATCTTAATGTTGTGTGAATCATGTTAAATGAGTTTCACTGCTTCGCAGACCACACAGTGTAATGGTATTGGCGTCCACACCATGTCTCCAGGGGGAGAGGCCGCGGTGGAGGGCCTCGGCGTGGCAGACTTTGACAGGCCACTCTTGGGCGTGTCCTGGCTCGTGGAGCGTTGAGCCAGAGTCCCAACAATCAGATGAGTGCAGATTGCATCGGTGGGAAACTCGGGCTCTGTCTTCTTTTCTCCAATACCAGAAACTTGGTACGAGCAAAATAAGGACATTACCTCTTCTACTTCAGTTCACCAAAACAAAGCAACCCTTGCCAAATCTCCTTGGAGCATCTATTAACCTCAGGCATCACAGGGAAAACGCTTGCAAAAAAAAAAGTGCTTCGCAACCAAAATTATTTAGTTTTTCTTAAAAGAGCCTCCATAAAGTCATGCATCGTTCAACGTTCTGTATGTTGTCTGGAATGTATGAGTGAGAGGTAGATTTGCGAGGGGAAGCAAAGGAGGCAGCCCCGGCAGAAATGTCGCACTGTGGTGTTCACATCAAACACACACACTAGCGGGGTGCCTATAATTTTTATTTTTAATGTTTGAAGCCCGACAAGAGATACTGCAATTGCTGTCCTTTGGCTCGAGTTGCTAGATGCGACTTATCAGACACCAACAGCCAAAGTCCTAGGTAAACCAAAGTAGCTTTTCTAAATAGGCTATTACTTATTTATTTGGGGGATTTATAAAAATGTGGCCGTCACGCAGAGCCTCTGGGTGCATGAATAATGCAAAAGCACAAAACATTAAGAAACAGAAACAAACAGAAGCCGGACGTGTAGTTCCATTTCTCTCAACAGACAGAAACCACTTTTTTGATCAATACATTGAATTACAAAGAGGAATTGCTAAAAAATGCAAACGGGAATTTAATAGGACATAAAAGATTTAGTCATCAAACAAATGCCTTTCTGCCATCTTGTATGCGCGGTGGCACTGCTGGGAGACCAGGGGTGCAGACTGCTGTTTGAACAAGTGACAAAGTGGTTGACTCGTGGATTTCCTAATGAAGGGGCTGCGTGGGAGGGCGGGCGGCCGGCTCTCTACGGCTGCACGGGCAATGTCAGGTGGCACGCACAGGGACCGGCCTCGGGGAAGGCCGGAACATGGACTTTTCAAAGAAGGGGACATGGCCTGATGCTGCCTTAGCATCTTGAGTCTCGAGCTCTCGTCCCTTCTCTTGGGTGGCCCTTCCTTGTCACCCTCCTGGTGCCGCGATCAGCTTGGGTTTGGTCCACAACCCGTCAGTCCCGTTCCCCTCACTCCTCGGCTGTGCCTTGTCTGCCAACTCCATCCCGACGACTTGAATGAGTATTTTGCTAAATCCCTTTTTTTTTTTTTCCAGATGCTCATCTCACGCCCTGCTTGGTCAGAATCACCCGTCACCCTGATTTGCTCAGCACGTCCCATGGCATTTCCTCAGCGTCTCCCTCAAAACGTAACTCTCCCCTGAAAACCGAGATCCTCTGCTGTTTCCCGGGCCTGTGGGAAGGTCAGAATTATGGCTAATTGCACAGGCCGATGAGGGGGAAGAGGGGAGAGAGAGAATAAAGTAAAGAACAATTGATCCTTCTACTTTATTGAGAACATTCATGTATGCTGGGAAGGGGCTAGGCATTCAGTCACCAAGACCTAAATACGAGAGAGAAATTGTTAAGTGAGGTGATTATACAAACAGTGTCTATATTCACTAGCAGGAAAATCTCCACTAAAGGTGGAAAGCCCTGCAGGCTACTCATCGGTGCCTTTCAAAGCTATCCTTTAGGATGGTTAAAACAATATCGATAGAATATCCCACTGGCCGGCCACAGCAATCCATGGGAACTAACCAGCGTGCGCTGGGGAAAAGGCTGGTATCTACTTATGCATCCCGAACTCGCCGGGTCTCTCAGGGAAAGGGAAGCAGTGTTAGGCCTAAGAGGAGATTCTAAGTTTTAAGATGATATTTTGAGCTCCTTTCCCCCTCTTTCTTAAAAAAGTGACTCTAAAATATAAGAAAAATTTTAATAATCTCTAAAATTACTGGAAACCAGAGTGTTATCGAAAAGCCGATGCCTTAAACGTGTCTGGAGAACATGAGGCACGTGAGAGCAGGTCGTGAGAAAGGCCGGGGACAGCCACCCGGGCGAGGAGGATCCGCCAGGGCGTGTGACAGGCGGATTTTCCTGCAGGAACCCTGGGTCCTACCTGCCCTCCATGCTCAGGGCTGCGGGAGGGAGCTTTGAGGCAGGAAGAAGTGCTCACCTCCACACCTGGGGAGGCAGCGGCGCCTGACCAATCTCACCAAACGCAGCTAAGCCACACCCACCATGCAACGCAGCAGCAGCCCGGTTGTGGGGCTCAGGGAAGGACAGGGGACCTACCCAGCTCTCTTTAGATGACGTCTCACATGGAGGGGACAGTCTGGGGACGGGTCTAGTCGAGGGTGGTTATGTTCATGCTTAGTCTTCCTGGTCACCCCTCTGGTTTTCCACCTGCTGGCTACAGCTGGGTCTCTCACACAAGCCTGTGCTATCTCATTGCTGGAAGTTGGAGCAGATTCAAGGCCCACATCAGGGAGCCAAGAATCCACTGAAGGTTTGTAAAAGCTCTGCCGGCCCCTTGCATGGAGAGTGACTGAAATCCACCCCTGGGATTCACGTAGTGTCCACACGGAAGGAGGGCTTTGTGGTGGGTGGGTTTCTAGTAAGGCGATTGTGTTTGTTAGACACGAGGTAGAGTGCCCAGAGATGATCCCAGTGCAGTGGCAACACTGGGGAAGAGGGAAAGCTCAGCTCAGAGCTCAGCAGGGAAGTCCAAGACCCTGGCACATGGAGGATACTCAATGGATATTTGCTGAATACAGGCCACCTTGGTTAAAGAAGGCACCTCAGGGCTTGGTCTTCACAGTATCAGCAGGTGCAGCTCTGACCAACACATGATCATTTGAATTCCTAGTAGAAGTTTTCTAATTTGATCAGGTCCCATTTGTTTATTTTTGTTGTTTCTGTGATTACTTTGGGGGGGGTCTTCTTTATAAATTCTTTGCCTAGGCCAATGTCTATATGAGTTTTTCCAACATTTTCTTCTAGAATTCTTATGGTTTCATGCCTTAGGTTTAAGTCTGTTATCCACCATGAGGTGATTTTTTGTGAGTGGTGGGAGGTTAGAGGTGAGAGCTTCTGCCTGGCCAAGGAAACAATCATTAGAGTGAACAGGCAACCTACAGAATGGGAGAAAACATTCGCATGCTATACATTTGATGAAGGGCTGGTAACTAGAATCTATAAAGAACAAATCAGCAAGAAAGGCAAATATATAAAGGCAAATCAGCAAGAAAAAAAATCAAACAACCCCATTAAAAAGTAGACAAACACAAGGACGGAAACTTTTCAAAAGAAGATAGATTAATGGCCAACAAACATATGAAAAATGCTCGACATCTCTAATCACCAGGGAAATGCAAATCAAACCACATGAGATATCACTTAACTCCAGTGAGAATGGCTTTGACCAAAAAGTCTCAAAACAACAAATACTGATGTGGATGCAGAGAGAGAGGAACACTCATACACTGCTGGTGGGACTGCAGACTAGTACAACTTCTATGGAGAGTAGTATGGAGATACCTCAAAGAACTAAAAGTAGACCTTCCATTTGATCCAGCAGTCCCACTACTGGGTAGCTACCCATAGGAATAAAAAGACACTCTATAAAAATAAACACTTGCACTCGAATGTTTATAGCAGCACAATTCGCAATTGCAAAGGTGTCGAACTAACCCAAGTGCCCATCAATACATGAGTGGATCAACAAAATGTGGCACATGTATACCATGGAGTTCTACTCAGCCACAAAAAACAATGGTGATCCAGTACCTCTCGTATTGTCCTCGATGGAACTGGAGACCATTCTTCTAAGTGACATGTCACAAAAATGGAAAAACAAGCACCACATGTACTCACCGTTAAATTGGTACTAATCAATCAACACTCATGTGCACATATGGAAGTAACATGCATTGAAAATGAAGCATGTGGGAGGGCAGAGGAGGGGTTGGGTAAATTCACACATAATGGGTACGGTGTGTACTGACTGCTGGTGAGCATGCTTGTAGCTTTGACTCAGTTGGTGCAAAAGCAATTCATATGACTAAGGCATTTGTACCCCTGTAATATTCTGAAATTTAAAAAAAAAAGAAGAAAAAAATAAAAAAAAAAATTCTGAGCAGAAGCAGGGAAGGTGGCGGGAAGGGCAGTGATGGGGGCAAGTCCCAGCCCTGTGGGAGACCTCAGGAGAGGGACCCGTTGCAGGGTGGACAGCAAAGACGTGCAGGTACCACTGAGGAACGTGTGGCCCTGTGTTTCTCAGGCTGCCGGTGGGAACCCGCCATTAAGTTAAAGAAAATTAAGACAATGAATTGTCCATTTCTCCTTGGTCATGCATTACTTTATAGAGTTTAACACCATCTTTGAAAAATTCACTGCTAATTTCTAAACTGGACAATTGCAGATATTACTCTGCAAATGCACAGACAGAAACCACTATATTGGTGAAAGCACATACATTTTCACAAGAAAGAAGCCACTGGGGAGTTTCAGAACCAGTGTTTCTTTTTGCAGTTGATTTATATCTTGAAAAAATAGGAGCAAGGTACCAGCAAGTCTCTAAAATTTGTAACCTCGTCAAGACTTGGGATTACATTGCCTCTACCGACACAGAGAAACCTGAGTTTAGTAAATGTTGCTTTCAGATATAAAAAACCCCAGTCTGCATTAAAACAGTTGATTGTTTACTGCAGGATGAGACAGTTGCAGTTTGCAGCAATTATCCTCAAACCCAAAAGCGACAGATAATGAGTGGAGATTATGAACAGCCTGGAGGTGAATATATCGAAATGTTCATCACGGGGCTGGCTGAGATGTGGAAGGAGAAACAGCCATGAGCGTTTAGCCCATGAAGTAAAGTTATCGTCACAACAAAGCTTGTTAAACATTTATTAACTTTAACATAAATATATATGTAATAAATACTTTTGTTTCTTTTAATCTATGCTGTATTTATACACATATGAATTCAGGAATGTAATAAAATGTATATATAAATATAAAATGCAACCTAAACGTAAAATTTTACATGATATTTATGTACATATGTAAGTGTGATATAAACCATAAATTTGATGCAGATACAAATAGTTATTAAAAGGAAAGAAACACGCTGCTGGGATGGATTCATGGCAACCACCTGGATCGATAGCTCAGGTGGTTCCAGAGGAATCTGCAGGTGCGTTGCTGGGGGGTGAGGACTCAAAGAACAAAGTTTTGTACACAGAGGGATTAAGAAACATAGAGTAGTTAATATTCTTGATGAAGAGATTAGAGTTTAAAACATGCTTTGTGTATTTGTAGAATGAAAAGAAGCTTCATGAACTCCTAGCAACTTGAGAAAAACAAAATGGGAGCGTAGGAAAGACTTGAGACACGCATCAGACGACAGAAAACTACAAGGATTAAGAGTGAGTGTCAAACAGCTAACCATGTTGAATTTTAATTATGACAGCCATCAGGATAGACCACATGTATTCATTTTCATGGTATTAAGGGACACCTCTCTCGTATTGAGTAAGAAGCACAATATATTATTTACAAAGACATCTAAGAGAACAGGACATAGAAAAGATAAAAATTAAGGAACCAGGAAGTATATATTGTGCACATACATACAAGTAAAAAAATGCATTGGTTAGAATAAGTTGGAAAAAGCAGAATTTAAGGCAAAAACACCCCTCATCTCCCATAAAGATAAAACATTTATGAATTTTTATTTGCTGAATATCACAGTATCAACATTGACTGTTAGAAGAAAAATTTTAAACTACGATCTTAATGGAAACGAACCATGTAAATCAAGAATAGAGGACATAGGTAATACAATTATGCTAAATTCAAGGGATGGTTACAAAACAATACACGCTGTAAAGAAAACACACTTTATCTCCTAATATTTTTAGAACATAAACAAAAACCTGGACTCAAATAAAACATGAATAAATACCCCCAAAGTATGAAGAGTATTCAGAAAACATGCCTTCGCTATAGTAAGCTTAGCAATGAACAACACCAACAACAAAAGAACTAGTCTGGAAAATTTTGAAAAAAATCTACCACTTTTGATGCAATGAGAAAACAGCAATCGCAGCTATATACAAAGTAGAGACGAGGTGCACAAATATGTTTCAAGCACATGATAGTCAATAAAATGTGTATCCCAAGTAAAATTCGTATTTAGGAATGTTTTTACTACTGAACTAGAGAGAACACGTAAGGATACATGCTCCCTAGTTCCCTGGGGAGAATACATAGGGATTCTATACCATTCCCTGCCCCACCAGCTCTCGCTTGCTGGTCTGATTCCTCGGTTGCTAAGCGGGGCTTTTGGAAAAGGGGCTTTGCAAGAAGAACCGAGGGTCTTGGGCTGATTCCTGCGGCGTTTGTTTTGTCACGGGCATCCTCCTGATTAACACTAATAAATCACAGCGTGTGTAAGTGACAGTGACTGCTGGATTGTAGTTTTTGCTTCAGGAAAATCTATTATGGAGAAAATCAATTCACATTGTCTGGAAGACAGGGAATAGGCCAAGCAGTGGGACGGCTACTCAGCCAGCGACATCCTCGGAAGGTGGCTTCACCTGGCTTTTGTGGACCTCTGCTTCTTCACCGCACACACTCTTTCTGGCGTTTTCCACCATGGCAGTCACTCATCTCCCGTGGGCGGGCAAGGGGCCACTGTCTTTTCGATACTAGGTTGACATTTGAAGGCCTTTCTCTCTCCTTCCTCGACCTCCAGCTTTGATCGTCGGTACGGTCCCTGAGTTTTGCAATCCTCTCATTTCTCGACAGCTTGGGTGCCCACTGGACTCCTTCTATGACCACTGCTCTTCCATTCTGGCAGTTTCCACAGACGTGGAGGAGATCTGGAACACACGGTGGTCCCCGGACTCCTCTGATGGCCTTGTCCGCCATTCCTCCTCCACCGCCTGCCCCCTCTGTCCCGTCACTCTACCTGCGCGACAGGTGGCTCCTGTCTGTCCAGCTCACTCTGTTGAGATCTGCCGGGCCAGCCCCCTCCCCTGGGACACGTCTCGGCCAGTGGAGCCCACGGAATGTTTACTTCCAGCCACGCTCCGAGCTGCCTTCCCCTCCTGGGCTTCTTGGGTTCCATGGTCAGTTATCATCACGAATCTCTGGCCTTCTCTCCTCATCTCCTCCTTGCTTCTACCCTAGCCCCGAGATAGGGGCAGAGCACCCTGCCCAGTGTTCTGCATCTGAGCTATGGGCAGAGGAAATGATTTGACAGCGCTATTTCCAACCATCTGGAACATGATACGCAACTGGTGCCATTTCTGACGCAAAGAAGACAGGTTAATTCAGTGGGTGTTTTGGAACCGCAGGGCTTAATTCTCTCTTGGAACCTGGGCAGAGAGTAGCGTAGTTAAGGTGATCCTCTAAAACCTAGACCACTGCTCTGCTGAGAACCTTGCCCTGTCTTCCTGCCTCCTGAGAGTAGAAGCCCAAGTCCTTACTTCACAGGGGCTCAAATCATTGCAGGATCCACCCCCACACCCAAAACCTTGTGTCTCCCCTTCCTCACTCTTCATGCTGGCCGATGGGAAGCTCTTCCCTAGATGCCCGCCTGGGCTGGGCAGGTGTCCTGTTCTCAGCAGGGATGCCCTGCTGTCCTGTGTGGATGGCACCTGCCCTCTGTCCTGCACCCCTATCCTTTCCCCTGCACCCCTATCCTCTCCCCTGCACCCCCATCCTCTCCCCTTGCTCTACTCTTTAGTTTTTTTCTTTAGCCCGATTGGCTTTAACATGCTATAGATTTCCTTGTTGCCCTGATGTGGGGGTCTGTCTGCTTCCTTCACTACTCCATCCCAGGCAGCCCCCCGAGGGCTGTTCAGGACCTATTAGTTTGGTGCACGCATGAGGGAGATGGTATCTTTGAAAGGAGACTCCTCCGTGGCCCACTAATGTCATGGCTGTTCAGTGACAAACATCTTGGTATGTGGAGCGTGGTCCATCTTTGAGTGGAGAAAATATATATTTCACGTCTATCATGTTTCTTGCAAGACATGAACACTCGGAGTGCCTTTCTTTGGTGCACAGGAACATAAGCAGACTTTATGTCCTTTTCTGCACTTATTTATTTAGCTTTGCAACGAGCATGAAGTCCACAAGGTGAGTTTAAAGCCCGCGTAGTGAAGACCGCCAGTGCTGGGCATCCTTTGGGTGTGTTAACTCCCAGATCTGCCTGCACCCCAATCTCCGCAGGGGCTGACTGTTTCTCCTGAAGTCCCCCTGGGAATGTGGACTCAAGGGAGCTCTGTTTAGCATAAATTTCCAAGGCAATTTTTATATAACCTCTCCCCAAGCCCCCTTAAAAAGAAGTATAAGGCTTGGAGGCAAGATCGGTGCGGGTTCAGGTGTCACCTGAACATGGTGTCCTCTTTCCTTAAGCCCACAGCGCTCCGGGGACCACTGGCAAGGGAGGAGCCACGGGGCGCTGCCTCCCCAGACCCGCTTGGCATCTACGTTCCGCTCTGGTCGCTGAGTGCCTCGCCCCGTGGTCTTCGTCATTCGCACACATTTCCTTTGTCCCCGGTGTCTTGCGTGTACTTCTCTTTGCACCTTTGTATCCCAAATCTCTAGCCACAATAGACTTGTGATGTGGTAATAAACCGGGGAAAAACACCAAGAACAAAGACGACTGTGGATCAAGCGCGGCGAAGAAATGAGACGCGAGGCTGGGCCCGTCCTCATGCACACGTCGGTCTGAGGTCCTCTCGGGGTGCAGCCCGTGTGGGCCGGGGACAGGGGCGAGCAGGGCTGGCGCAGAGCAGGCGGCCGGCTGGGCGTCCGCAGGCCAGTTTGTGGGGAGGATGGCGAGTGCTCGGGGTAGAGGATCTTCTGAAATGCAAATGGCGGCGAGAGGAGTAAGTACATATTTGAGGATGCAGAAAGGCAGCCGCCGCCGGAGCTAATGACAGCGTAATGATCAAAGGCACCAGTGTGGTCTGGACGCGCGTCTCTATAGTGACAGCCTCTCCCGTGGCTCCCCGAGCCACCGCTGGGGAACTCCGGAATTAATCTTGACAAAATTCTGGTACAAAATTGATTAAAGTAGAAAACGACTCTGTTTCCTTTCTGTCTCTCTCTCTCTCTCTTTTTTTTTTCACTTCATTCTAGTTGCCAGGTTGAACAGAAGAGTCTTGCATATACACCCCCCATTCACATGGAAACTGGTAATGTAGGTAATGTCTCCAGTTCTGAGAGTCTGTGATGAGGGCTAGCAAGCCCCAAACGGGAGTTAAAAACGCCCAGTTCGTGACTGGACGTTTCCCCAAGACAGTGCCGTGTCACGCGGCCCGTTTCTGGTCTAACACGCCTCTGATCAACGTCCTCCCCGTTGATTACGATATTTAGCAAATATTACACCGGGTAAGGCCGACCTCACGGGACCCTGAACTCCCAGGGGACTCCGTGCCGGGAATACTCACTCGACAATTGATCACGCACTTTCTGGTGATAGCTCCGGTGTTGCCCCCGGTAGCTTTCTGTTTTCTTCCCTCTCTTTTCGAGGGCGTTTCCTGTGTTTGCGTCTCGCCTCTCCAGGTCTATGCGTCTGGGGGTGCCGGCTCCAGACGGGCTCCTGTCTGTTTCACGTACTGCCAGCCGTTCTGAGGCACAGAATCACGTGGTCTGCCCGAGAGACACAAAGTCACTGCAAACCCTGGGATCTCATTCACGCGTCTCACAAGCAGGGACATCGCCAGTGCTGCTCCCGCATGCCTTGGCTCCTCTGGCCATCTCCGGGCACTGGGGCCTCACCCCGACGCCCAGCACCTGCCCCAGGGGCTCCCGGAACCCGGTTTGTGCATGGCACACAGCGCACACCGAGGTGCCAGGAATCAGTGAGTTCCGCTGCAGCAGGGACAGGCGTGCGTGCCGTCCAGGAAGGACCTCGGTGCTTCCCCCTTGCTGCAGTTCTGGGGTGTGCCTTCTCTGAGAGTCCCAGGTTTTCCTGTGAGGTCGAGAATCAGCTCCCACAGCCTCTGATGGAGGCTTTCCCTGCCTGCTCACCAACTCTCTTCTCCTGCCGTCCTTGCAGGCAGCCTGAGCCTCCGTGCCTGCCTCTGGGGGAACCCGGCCAGGCAGCCGGCTCCGACGGCGTGGTCCTAGGGCTGGACTGGGGGTGGGATCCTGGGGCTGGGTCGCTTGCTTGTCCAGCGGCACCTTGGTGGAAGGCGGGGAGTGGCTGCCCAGGGGTTGGTGAAGTAACAATGTTATTAAGACGCTCCGGGAGGTTTATGGATATTGTCTCATTTATTTCTCATCATCATATGAGGTTGCTCTATTATCCACCACATTTTATTGGTGAAGAACCCGAGGCACGGAGTAGGTGGACAACTTCCCAGGATGACACCTAGGAGGCTGAGCTGGCTCGAAGTCCCTTGTCCCCTCACAGCCCCCGGCCTGTAAACCCGCAGGGACTTATCTATGGACTTGGTCTTACTTCTTGAAGATGGATGAGGCTTCTAAACACATCATTATGTCTTGAGAAAAGATCATCTCAGGAAAGCAACATTAAATCATTTTATCAGGTGGTGACCTATATGCTGATGAAAATTAAGTAACATAGCAGGTGACGTGTGGCTTAGCCCTTTAAATATACCATAATTGCTCATGTGCTTTGAATCACACACTCTCCTGTTCTCTCAGAAACAGACTCCACACCTGAGCCAGGTCTTTGATATGTCCATTGAAGAGCAGCAACCAGGTCATAAAATAGGTCAATTTTTAAAATGCATGTCTTATAGGTCAGATTTATTTTAAAAAGGCAAAATTGAGGTCAGACACATGAGTCATTGTGCAACTCTTTACTTTTGGATTCTGCCTCTAATAATCAGGAAACCTAAATCGCAATTTATTTGTGTAGAAACAAATTCTGATTCTTGTATTCATTCTCAATTTGTAGATATGTAATCCCAAAGTTAATGCTCTTTTCCTTAATATTTTATTTTTTCTGGGGGAAATATTGTTACGTTATAAGTTTCTTTATTGATTTTGCTCATTTGATTAACATACAGTTCTATGTGCCAGGCACACATGATGAAAATTAAGAAACCCAGGGTAAACTGATAAAATAAGCACACCAAAAATAATCTATAAATATTTAGTCTGGTTTCTCCCAGTAGAAACCAAACAGATCACAGAATTGAATATATTGAAGATATCCTACATGTTTACATTTTAGCAAAACTCTGAAGAAATAATTTAAGTATCTTGGTATGGAGAAATTGACTGTAAAGAAAAAAAAACCCAAAACTTAGAATTTAATTAAGACCCAAATGCTCCAAATGGGTTAATGATTATAATCCATGCTTATAATCCATTGCTTATAATCCATGCTCAAAAAATCTGTTGTCTAATTTTTGTAAAAGACCTGGGAAATAAATTTGCACTGGGCACTCTGCCGAGGAGCTCACCATTCTCTTGTTGTTAATTTCCTGTGTTGATGCCCTTCCTTTTCTGCTAGACTGCAAGTTCCCTGAAGGCAGGAATTCTGACATATTCCTCCTGCAAGGTGACTCGTGACTGCTCCTAAGAGTTTATTCTGCCAAATGAGAGTTTACGGACAGATCAGGCTTCTTAAGACATCGCTGGGTCCTTTGTGGAGAGGGCAAATGCTGTCACAAGGAACCAGGTGAATCCTCGAGTGCTCTCCATGTCTCCCGCACTGGTTATGAGAAATTCACTGTCTTCGAAGTTCTTTGACAGTGATGGGTGAGAACTGCTGTATCCAAGGCAGCCTTTGACGTTATTTACAACATTTTAACAGAAAAGGAGGAAGACAGGAATGAACCAGCAGTGGGAAGAGAGAGGAGTGGAATCTGTTGTGAATGTGGCTGTGGATCCAACGCAGGTGGATCCAGCTGAGAGTGACGGTTTGAGAAAGGGTCGCTGCGACCGTGGTGTCCTCCTACTTTAGGTCTGACTAAGGAACGAAAAGGAAGCTATCCGGCCCCAAGAAGAGAGAAATAAACACAAATTCAAGGAGAATGAAGGTGAGTGAAAAAGAGTTATAAAGTTGCTACATTAAATATTTATTATGATTTTTTCTAGCTAGGAGGTAGAAAACTCATTCCAGCTAAATTAATCCATCATTCTATTGGGTCACTGCCACTGTCTCAAAAACAGGTTTAACAAAAGAGGTAGAGCTATGTTCAACAGTCCAGACTCCTTTTTATTAATTTAACATTTTTATTATTATAGCACTTTATAGGTGATCAAGTATTTTTTTTTTCGACTTCACATTTAACCATCACGACAATCCCTAGGGAGGCTTGTTGTCTCTATATGACAGGTGAGGACATGGACACTTGGGGGAACAAATGACCCACACAACAGAATTCACACATCTACCAAGGGCAGAGCGGGAGTTCCAACCCAGGCCTGCTGACTGTAAGTTTAGTATTCATTTCACTACACTAAAATTTCACTCTGATGAATGTCTATTGATTGGTTAGAGCTGGTTGTAAAAAATAATTAGTGGTTTTATTGATATTTCCTACAGAAATATAATACAGAAAAATATTTTTCTCGTACCTGAATGATGGACAATAAATCTTTTTTAAAGAAAATAAATCAGAACCCAAGAATGTTTTTGAGGATCTCACGTAGAAACTCAACACATGGGGAGGCCATATAACACAGTGGTTACAAACACAGCCCTTGTCAGACAGACCTTAGGTGGAGTCCTGGCTTTGTCACTAATTGTTCTCTTTCCCGAGTCACTGGACACCTTTGAGCGTATTCCCTCATCTTTCAAATGGTTAACTTCCTGATAGGGCTGTCCGGGTATTTAAGCAAGATTAAGTGCTAAGAGTTGCCAGGGTTCTAACTCAACAATCAATAAACATTCAACGGTATTACGCATTAGTATTTTCCAGGCACTGAGGTAGATCATTGCAGTGGCCAACCTGAGATGTGATGCCCCCTGCATCCATGCCCTTCCCCCATATGGACTCTTGGCTTGGCCATGGCACCAGCATTGGCCAATGGAAAATGGGAAAACATATTCTTGACAAATGTTTGCATATCAGGGCTTACCTTCTTGTGTTGCAGGAATGCTTTCTGCCTCTACACAAAGCCAGGACTTGTCCCCTGGAGACCAAACCAGCTGTCTTGACAGAAATCTTTCTCTCTTCTTGACAGAAATCTCTCTTTTCCTGACAGAAATTACTCTCTTCCTGAGAGAAATCGCTCTTTTTCTGACAGATATCACTCTTTCTTGACAGAAATCTCCCTCTTCTTGACAGAAATTGCTCTCTTTCTGACAGAAATCTCTCTTTTTGACAGAAATTTCTTTCTTCTTGACATAAATCACTTTCTTTCTTGACAGAAATGGCTCTATTTCTACAGAAATCTTTCTTTCTTGAAAGAAGTCTCTCTTTCTTAACAGAAATCTCCTCTTTCTTGATAGAAATCTCTCTTTCTGACAGAAATCTCTTTCTTGACAGATATTTTCTCTTTATTGACAGAAATGTCCTCTTTCTTGACAGAAATCTCTTCTTTCTTGTCAGAAATCTCTCTTTCTGTTAGAAATCTCTCTCTTTCTTGACAGAAATCTCTCTTTACAGAAACCTCCTGTTTCTTGACAGAATTTTCCTCTTTTCTGACAGAATTTTCCTCTTTCTTGACAGAAACCTCTCTCTTTCTGACAGAAATCTCTCTCTTTCTTGACAGAAAGAAATCTTCTCTTTATTAACAGAAATCTGTCTCTTTCTTGACAGAAATCTCCCTCTTCTTGACAGAAATCTCTCTTTCTTGACATATATCTCTCTCTTCCTGACAGAAATATCCTCTTTCTTGATAGAAATCTCTCTCTTTTTTTACAGAAATCACTCTGTTCTTCACAGAAAGCTCCTGTTTCTTGACAGAAATCTGTCTCTTCTTGACAGACATTGCTCTCTTCCTGAGAGAAATCTCTCTCTTCTTGACATAAATCACTCTCTTTCTTGACAGAAATCTCTCTCTTTTTTTTACAAAAATCTCCTGAGCATGTCTTAGACCAGCAAGCTTCTGTTTAGCCCTTTGATGACTGCACCAACAGGAACTAGTGTAAGTTAGACCAGGACAGTTGAGGCCTTAGATGACAGCACCAACATAAACTAGTCTAAGTGAGACCAAGACAAGTGAGCTCTCAGATGACTGCACCAACACGAACTAGTCTAAGTGAGACCAGGACAGCTGAGCCCTCTGATGACTACACCAACATGAAGTCTAAGTGAGACCAGGAGAAGAACCATCTAGCTGAGAAGACCCACCCACCCAGCCCATGCTACCAACCCACAGAAGCATGAGCTAATAGTTATTTTAAGATACCAAGTTTTAGGTTGGTTTGTTATTCAGCAACACATAAATAAAAAGTGATCAGTAACTTGAAGTGGGGTATGGTGACCAAAACCTAAAATGTGTGCTGTTGGCATTGGGACTTTGTGGTGAGTGAAGGGTAGAAGAAGAGAGAAAACTTCTACAGGGGGCTGGGGAAGAGTGCCCTGTACGTAGTGCTGTGGAATTGGCAAAAATGTTGTCTGCTATGTTCTGGAAAAAAAGAAAATGTCCCCATGAGACTTGTTGGTTAGTGCTAAAGAGTTATGTAAGTAGAATGTTGATAGTTTTTGTTGGTGCTCGTAGATGTGGAATAAAGTACTGCAAGAGAAAGATGACTAAAGGAGAAACAGTTCACTTTGTCAGCAGAATTTAGAAAAAGCATAAAGAGCTCAGTACTTGTTAGCTGGGAAAAGAAAAGATTCTTAAAGTAAGAAATGACCTCAAGTCATGAGCAAATCAAAGGTGTATCTGTATAACCCTTTGTTAAAACTTTAAGCAAAGCTACACAAACAAGCTTCTAAGAATCTTAAAGAAGTTATTTAAAGTGCCAAGACATACTCAACAGAGAAATAGGTCCATCTCAAAAAGATATAGGATGTAGCTTTTATGGCACAGAATAAACTCCAATGTTATACATCAGAAAACCACAAAGTTTTTTTAAAGAAGTTGCATCATCTTAGACTAAAAAGACTGTACTGTTCAAAAGTGTTAAAAAGGACACTGGGCTTTCAACTTTCTATAAAGAGGCTTTTGGCTGGGAAAGCTACTCAGCTGCAAACACAACTCATTTGTAAGAAGCCCAGAGCCCAGAGGGCAGAGCCAAGATCCCTGAAAACAGTGTACTGAATGCCACTCTCAGCAAACACAGACCCTCGGCAGAGAGTATGCCCTTTCCCCTGGGGAACTGACAAGGTGTGGCTGTCTGGATTTCAGAATTTCTCTGGTCTGGTGACTGCTACATGCTTCTCATCCCTTCCCCCCTTTTAAATAGGAGTGTCTGCTGCATTTATCCAGTCCTTGTCACTACACAACCAAGAGGGGACACACCTGAGGAGGTGCACTCTAAGAAACTCATTCCCATCTGAACCTCATGCAGGTCATGTGGATTTGGGACCAGATTCAGTGACTGGATAAATCACGGCATCTTCCAAGGACATGGGTATCCCGATCCATTGGCTGGGTTGGGGGTGCATTGTAGATTGTTGCACTGACAGCCCTCCCTGGATGTCCCCCAGGATCTGTACACTCACACAGTCCCTGCCATATGGGCTCTGGGCTTGGACATGTGACTTCCTTTGGCCAACAAAACATTAACCAACATGATGCAAGCAGACACTTGACATGAGCTTTCTCATTCATGCATCTTCTCTGTTGATCCTAGGAACTCTTCTGCCTCCACAGGAAGAAGCCCAGGGTAGTCTGCTGGAGATGTATGGCTCAGGGACATGCCAGCGTCAGCCACCAGACATATGCGTGAGGTCTACTAGCAGATGGCAGCTGCAGGAGTGACCCCACAGAGACGAGTGGAAGAATCACCAAGCTGAGCCCAGTCCCACTAATGACCAACCTACAGATGCCCAATCTAATAAAAGATTCTCTAAGCTTCTAAGCTTCAAGGTGGTTTGTTATATAACAATTGATTAAACAAAGGTTAATTATCCAGCATCCGTGCTGCCAGCACTCTTGCACTACTAAAATAGCAGTTACATCAGAAGTGTTCAGGGAAACACTCTTTCAAAGTGAAATATCCAAACATCTAGCAACAAAGAACCACCAAGAAACAGACAGAGAGTGTGGCGACTGGCCGCGCCGCATGGTGTGTCTTCGGTTGCCCACATGGAACTCCTGTGATCAATTGCTGATGGCTAGCTTGTTTTTCCTGTGAAAATGACTATAGTAGGAGAGATAACAAAAGACAGAAGAGGTGAAACTACAGAATCAGGACAGAAGACAGGACGGCAGCACAGAGACGTTAGCTGTGCCCCACTGGGGGACACTTAAAGGAGAAGAGATCTGGGGACAGAAAAGACGCCTGCTGGACACATCGGGATCTGCTGACTTTGTCACCAGTTCTCTCTGACTTTGAAGCGTATGACAGCATCTCAGAGGCGGTGCAAAACCTGGGCCTTTTGAAAATAAAGTTCTCTTGTAAACAACACATTTATATAGAGTGATCCTTTGCTCTTTCAGCGGACAGTGGTTAGAGGAGAGTCTCTCACACCAACATTGGCCAACTGCTCTGGTCTTTACAGCACACGCGGTAGGACCCACGTTCTTCCCTTCACACCGTCTCTGCTGATGGCCACACCAGAGGGACTGGTCCCGTGGGAGAAGGCAATAGAGCTCTGGCCCCTGGCCCTAGCCCTGGGTGAAGACGCAGCCTGACTCCTCTGGCGATGACATTTCAGAAGGTCTACACAGCCTCTCAACCCCCTCTGCCCTCATCTCTCCCAGGCTCACCTGTCTGTCAGAATGCTGTGTTCTTTGCTGGGAGAAGAGACCCTGATAACTGGCTTGTTTTACCCTGTGCAGGTCTTGGTTGGGATGGGACACTAGTAAGAAGTCCACTATGGAGTGGACCCAGCCGTGTTCTCTAAACCACTGTCAGTAACAATAGAGCAAGCGTTTTCTTCTTCATGTTTATTTCTTAAAATTTTCAGAATCTAGAATGGATAAGCATGTGATTGTGCCCATCATAGAGAAACCTCAGTGGTAGGGAGCACATTTGACACAAATAATATGTCCTTATACTATTTGTTAGTTAGGAATTAAATTAAACCTGAGTAGGGAGTACATGGATTATTCTTCAGTTAATAAAAGCTAGCCATTATTGACCAACCACTGTGTGTCACAAACCTTAGCTTCATCATAGTTTCCCCAAATCTGCAAAATAGGACTGACTATCGTTCTTATTTTATGCATGAGGAAACCCCTTTAAGACCTGAACTTCTCCAAAGTCCAGGGATGCAAAATAGAATTCAAACCCAGCCCACCTGGACTGCACCTGAGCTTTTACTCAAACGCCAAGCTACCTCTCTGTTCCCTTCCTTCCTCCCTCCCTTCTGTCTTTCCTTTTTTCCTTCTCTTCTCTCTCTCTGTCTTTCATATTAAAGAAATCTCAGAAGCAAAATTTCAGATATGGCTCATTCAAAGCAACACGAGGGGTATGTTTCTCCTCTCCACAGTAGCAAATGCAACGATTAACATGATAAAATTATTCATCTCTGTCACCATCGTCCAGATTAAATGGCCTTACGAACACTGAAACAGCACTTCTGTGATTGGGTTGATTGGTATTTATGACCCTTAATGAGACATAATACAGTCGTTTGTGCAAACCATGAGCATGTCCCCAACCCGAGCTGTCACATAGCCAGATGGAAGTGACACAGGGTGGAGTGCATCACAGCCTGCAGGAGCAGGACAGAAACGGCTCCCAGAGATCTAGCACGTCCGTTCATAGCCGACTGCCACTCGACTCCATTTGAGACCTTTCAATCTATCGAAACATACTCTCCCAATCATTTTTTAAATTATATTTTTATTTTGAGATAATCGTAGGCTTAAATGCATATATAAGAAATAATACAGAGACCCCATGTACCCTTTACTCAGATTCCCTCAGTGATAACATTGATTTGGAATCGGCTCGTTTTCTCCAGATGTTGATCTAAGTTGTTGCATGTATTAAGAGTTCTTTTTTTTTATTGCTGATAAGTATTCCATGACATGCATGCAGTGTGTTTTCTTCAACAATTCACCTGTTGAAGGACATTTGAGTTCTTCCAGTTTTTGCTGCTATGAATAAAGATGACAAAATTATTTATGCCTGGGGTTTTTAAATGTGTGAATATGTATTTAATTTTCTGGGATAAGTGCCGAAGAAGGAATGCAACTGCTGGGTCATATGAAGGAACTAAGAAGGAATGCAACTGCTGGGTCATATGAAGAAACTCTTTCCCAGAGTGTTGCACCGTTGTGCATTCCTGCCACGATGTACATGTGCTTCATTTATTTTCGGTCTTGCCAGCATTTGGTCTTGTCACTATGTCTTAAGCCATTATGATAGGTGTGGAGTGCAGTGATATCTCACTTCAATTTTGGTCTGTGTTTTCTGATGCTAATGAAGTAGAGCATCTTTCCCTGTGATCATGTGTCATCCGTACAGCCCCTTCAGTGAAATGTCTGTTCATAGTGTTTGCTTATTTTCTAGTTGCATTGTTTCTTACTTTTGCATTTTTAGAGTTCTTAATGTATTCTAGATAATTGTCCTTTTTTTATGTGACTTGACATTTTCTCCCAGCCTGTAGTTTATCTTTTCATCCTCTTAACAGGGGTTCTTTGCAGAACAAAAGCTTTTAATTGTGATGAAATAAAATTTATATATTTTTTCCCTTTGCTGGGTTGTGCCATTGGTGTGAAATCTAAGAACTCTTTGCCTAGTCCCAGATTCCAAAGATCTTTTTCCCATTTTTTTTTTCCTTCAAAGTTTTACAGTTTGACATGTGACATTTAAGTCTGTGATCTACTTTGAGTTAATTCTTGCAGGAGATGTGAGACTGTGGTTGACAGCCTTATTTATTCATTTATTGCCCATAGATGTTCAGTTGCTCAAGCACAATGTGTGAAAAGGCTTGGTGCCCCGTCATGTTCCTTCTGTACATTTACGCAAAATGTAACAACAAGGATGGAACGTTTGTGGGTCTATTTCTCAGATCTCTGACGAGATCGGGCGCGTTCAGGGTGGTATGGCCGTAGACAATTTCTGAGATCTCTGTTTTGTCCCCTTTGCTTCTGTTTCTGTCCCATGGCCACTGCCACAGTCTTGCCAGTTATCACTGAGTCCTAATCCTTCCATTCAGGTGGGACGGTGTCCGAAACTTTATCACTGCTTTTCAAGACGGTTCGAGCTATTCTAGGACTTACGTCTTTCCATATAAATTTTAGAATGTTTGTCTAAAATTTTTGTCTGCAGAAAAAAAGTATTTCCTGGGTCTTTGGTTAGAATTGCATTAAACCTACAGAAAAATTTAGAGGAATTGGTGCAACTATTGTTGAGTCTCCCAATCCGGGCACATGATGTGTCTCTCCCTTTACTCAGGTCTCCTGTGATTTCTCTATCTTGCTTCTTGTAATTTTCAGCACACAGATCCTGAACACGCTTTGTGTTAAGTTTGCACCTAAGGATTGCATTTTCTTTGAAGCAATTTTAAACAGAATTATGTTTTTAGTTTGGATTTTTACGTGTATATTGTTAGTATGTAGACATGGGATTGATTTCTGTGTGTTGACCTTGTTTTCTGCAGTCTTGCTAAATTGAATTGATTGGTTCCAGGGGGTTTTTTTAAAAAATTATTTTTGAAGATTCCTTGGGATGTTCTGCATAGAGACAATCATGTCACATGCACAGAAGCACTCTTATTTCTTCCTTTTGTATGTGTATGCATTTTACTTCTCTTCCTGTATTTCCGTGGCCAAAATTGCTGCACTATGTTGAATTAAGAATGGTGAAAGTAGACATCCTTGCCTTAGGGGTAGGTATTAGGGGGATGCTTTTTAGTCTTTCAGTAAGTATTTGCTGTAGGTATTTTTAATTGCTTTTTATCAAATTGCAGCAAATCTCCTATTTCTAACTTGCTAACAGTTATTTTTTTTTTTTTGTTATCGAAAATGGATGCTACATTTTACCAAATTTGTGTGTCAACCAATATGATCATATGACTTTTCCTCTTTGACCTGTTGGTATGGTGGATTACATTGGCAGATTTTTAAATGCTGAATGAGACTTGAGTATCAGAAATACATCCTACTTGCTCACGGTACACAATTCTAGTACATTGCTGGATTTGATTTGTTACTATTTTGTGGAGGAGCTTTGCACCTAAGTTCATGAGCAAATACTGGTCTGTAGTGATTTTGTTTGTTTGTTTGTACTGTCTTTGTCCAGTTTTAGTATCAAGGTAATACTGGCCTCATATAATGAGTTGAGAGTTTCTTCCTCTCCATTTTCTGCAAGAGATTGTGCAAGATTGGTGTACATCCTTATTTAAATTCTCCAGCCATCTGGGCCTGAGATTTATTGGGAGTATTGTAATTACAAATAATATTTCTTTAATGGTTAGAGGACTATCAAGGCTGTCTGCTCCATCTTGTTTGAGTTTTGGTTGTCTGTTGTTTTCAAGGAATTGGTCGATTTCTTCTAAGTTGTCAAATTTGCGACTGTAAACATTTTTGTGACAACTTCTCCTCATCCTGTCT
Organism: Microcebus murinus; assembly: GCF_040939455.1. Taxonomy (NCBI): domain Eukaryota; kingdom Metazoa; phylum Chordata; class Mammalia; order Primates; family Cheirogaleidae; genus Microcebus; species Microcebus murinus. The sequence continues at coordinate 24,555,063 of NC_134128.1, forward strand.
GCAGGATCTGTCGTGATATCTCATTTTTGGTAATGCTGATGATTTGTATCTTCTCTCTTGTGGTCTTTGTCTGTTTTGGTAGAGTTTTATCAATTTCATTTTTCCCAAGAACAAGTATTTGGTTTTCTCTATTGTTTTCCTAATTTCAATTTTGGTGATTTCTGCTCTTATTTTTTATTATCTCCTTTCTGCTTGCCTTGGGTTTCTCTTTTTCTTTTCTTTTTTTTTTATCTTTATTTTTTCAAACTTTTAAGTTTGAATGAGGCTACAGAAATCATTCCTTCTATGTTTGCATTAAAACACATTCAGTACGTTCCTGGGATGTAAGCAGAAGCCACTCTTCAAATTAGAAATTTAAGCCTTTAGCAGTTGAGTGTTTGTGGAGCAACAACTAGTCACTCAGCACAGCTTCTGGTTCACGACATGTTTTGGTCAGTTGGGTCCAAAGTTATAGAATAGACAAGGCCTATATTAGCACCAACATTAATTTTTAATTAATAATTTGAATATATAATTCTAATCTGTAAAATTTAATGTTATGCCCTCTGGTTGTTCTTCATCAGGTCAATTAAATGTAATATTTCATATTCAAACTACAGTGACATCAGGAAATGTGTGAATTTCATCATTTACTAGTTGATTCCTCTAGTACAGACCTAAACTGAGTCAAAAAGTAGCCTGAAGGTAAGATGTAGGCTTTCCAGAATCTTCTTTGACTTTTTATATGTCCCCAAATTATTTTGACGGCATTGACCTGTGACTAAAATGCATATCTTATTTTTAAAAGAAATAGTAGTGATGTTTCCCCTCGTCTTAACCTGTGTTTGAAAATATTTTCTTTTATCCAACATATTATATTTAATCTTTTATTAATTTTCTGACTCATTTATTTCTTTGTTTAGTATATATTCCTATACTGAAAGAATTCCTTTTCTTAGCATTATTTAGGGGAAAAGAAGTTTACAAACAGAAAAATATCATAGCTTTTATAATATTTATAAGCTAATGAGAAAGGCAATAAAAGCAAACTATTGTTCAATATTATGTACCAGGCACTGTTCCAATTTCCCAACACGTATTAACTCATTTTTAATCTTACAATAACCATATAAAGTTTGTACTATTATTATTCCCATTTTAAAGATTAGGAAACTGAGTCACAGAGAACTTTTAATAGGCATTTAATAACCTTTGCTATCCATCTAAATATCACTAATTCTTTAAAACTGAGTATTTAAAAAAATCACGTTTCAGTGGGATATAAGAATTTCATTTAGTTTATTTCTAAATATCACTATTATCATCATTGTCTAGGCTTGAGTAACTTTTTTGTTTGCTTGTTTTGGTAAATTCATGAGGAATTTAATGAGTGGACTTTGCCAAACCCGCAGTTCTGTTTGTGCATCAGAAGCAAATTACACCAACTGCTGCTCCGGAGCAGACGCCCCCCTGCAGGTCGTGTTATGACTTGAGCCGGCTGCCTAATGGGCTGTGCGGGCCTCCCCATTTGTCCTGCACAAAAATGCAAATATGTACATACGTGTGTGTCTCCGTGCAGAGGCACCAGTTTTCAAGCAGGCTAAATTTAATGCTAATCGGACAAAAGCACCAACAGACGCTTTTAAAAAAAAAAAAAAAAAAAAGAAGTTTTAAAGAGTTAACTAGATAGCTTAAAAGAAAAAATGATTGAGGACCCTGCACGTTGATGATGTCGTTGCTGAGAGCAGGCCCCTAATCTTAGCGCAAGATGTAAAGAGGCGGGGGAAGAGTTCATCCTTCATTAAGAAATAATTCCATTATAATCACTTACTCAGTCAAGTCATCTGCGAAAACAGCCACATGCAATTGATTTGGGAGAATGATGCGGTGAAGGCAGGAAAGAAGCTCTAGCTTTTGTGGTCAGGGTGAGGGGAGGAGGGGAGCATTTCCCATATGAAGAGTTTTAATGCACAAGCAAACAGAACACTGTCAGAACAGCGGTGCTGCCATCAACATGGCTTAAGTTTCCTCATGACATAATTAGGGAGTGAGGTGTGTAAGGCAGTTCCACACAGTGATAATTTTCTGATTATGTCCTCAGCGTAAGGCCCCATTTACCAGACCAAGAGGGACAGACAAGAACAGAAGACAGAATCAGTCCACCAAATAAGGCTGCCATTTCCTTGGGGAAATAGAGCAATCATCAAATAAGTATTTCTGATCTGAAAATGAATGCTATATTTTATCAATAGCACATTAAACTCAGAATTATCGTTCTTACAATGTCATCCAGTATTACACGGTATGTTTTGTTAAACATGATAGCTATTCAGGGGGCTCTTAACTCAGCGTCACTTATTTCTTATGTCCCGGATATGGACGTATCACTGGTGAGTGATTTTAAAATTGCTTCGAGAGTTATCTATGCCCTCACCCCGAAATCCTTCTGTTCTAATAACAGGTACTTCTGTATGTTAACTGCGTGTTACAGCCAACTACACAAATAGTGCATTCTTTCTTTCTCCGAAATTATTTTCTTTAAACTCCTATTTCATAATTTGGGTCTTTCATGAGGTAGTGAAATTGTTTCTTCTCTCTCTCTCTCTTTTTTTTTTTTCAGACCGCGAGAACCAGGAAAATGGTGTTGGGAAGGCTTAAAATTTATCTCAGGTTTGTGATTTTACTAAAGACTTCCATGTAGCTCATCTTCAAAAACCTTTCAGTAGACTTTTTCTCCGTGTGAGTCAGTGTGCTGTCGTCGGGCAGGAGCTGTGCTTTTCCTGACCGCGTCCAATTTCCAATTGGGATCATGGAAGAAACGTTGACCCGTTAACCATGCCAGAGTCCGACTCTCAGGGGAGCTTGGGGGAGCGATGGAAGGAACCCATAGCGGGCAGTTGTGTTCTCGGGGCGGACGTGATTATGTCCGTAATCAGATCGTTTATTTGTGTGTTTTATTAAGCAAACGCAGGTAATATTGGCACTATGCCAGGCATGGGGCTCCGCTTTGGGAAGTGTTAGTGCCTCATCCTCCATAACAACCCTGCGCGGCAGGTGCCCTCACGACCCCACTTTGCCTGAGATGAACTGTGGCGCAAAGTGGTTGAGTAATTGCCCAGAGTCACACGGCATCAGAGTCCACGAGTCTGACCACTGTGCTACGCTCCCCGACCTGTCTTTTCTAACCCGGACAGTGGTCGCCTTAACCAGGTCAGTGGACTTCACAACAGATATACCTGTGTCCCTGATCTCTACTAAAGAGAAAAAGGCACCAAAACTCAGAGTTATAGGAAAAAAAAAATGTTAACCTACTTGGCAGAGTATATTTACAAGGCAAGGAAAAGAGGCATTATACATGAAAAAAAATTTTTTTTTTTTATTTGTAACTGGAAAAGATTTTCAAAGAAGTTCTCAATCTTTCAGAATGCTTTCAATGCTTTTCAGCAGGGTCCGAGAGTAAGAAAAATGAAACTGATGAAATTATGCTGATTGCGTTAATGCCGTCCCCGGTAGCCGGGGGGAGCCGTATCCCGCGTGGCCCCAGAGCCTGGGGAAGACAGGAGCAGACCAGAATTCATTATCTGATAGGCTTCACCTAAGCCTGGTATTCTCTTTCTTTAAAAAATGCTACCCTTTCTCTTTCTTTGTGATGGAATCAATAGGAAAATATATTGAAATAGTGACATATATCATTTCACTCCTTTTCTGACAAAAGATTCTGCTAGAGTTACAGCTACCAAAGAGTTATAATTCTCACCAGGGTTTTGAGCGCAGAGGAACTTGGTCCGAGTATCACCGACTTAGGGCAAACGCGCATGGACGATTTAAGATAACTCTATGTGACCTGTGAAACCATGAAATTTCTGAAACTATAGAGTGCTTATTTCATTTTCTGGGTTGAAGATTGGCATCTGGTTGAAAGTCAGTTTTCCAAGTGTTTGTACAAAAGACAAGCAGGAGAGGCCGCTCGGGGAGGCGGGACACCTCCTCACTGTCAGGAGGTTCCTGTCCTCATGCGGACTTGCCACAGTTACTGCCACTATCAATTTTTTTAAAGCTCTATTATATATTTATATGAAACCTTTTGAATTTTTTCTTTTTCTTTTTTTTTTTTTATTTTATAATGTGTGGTTCCAAGGCATCTTCACATCTTTAGTAATTTTGGCCAAGATACAATATAAGATGTTTGATTCGTGTTCTTATGGTTACATAGTTTGTTCCTTAAAGTTAAGGAACATTCAGGTGTTGCACATTTCCACGTCTTTGAAATTTCTATCTGCTGTGGATGGGAAGGGTTTTCCACAGACACGCACGCACGTACGTGGGGAAGGGTAGAGGGGAAAAACACCGGAATCTTGGGCAGAGACCTTGGTTCAGACTGGAAGTCAGCAGTGTGCCAGCTGGACTACTGGTCACATTTTCAGTCTTTGCCAAGGTTTATTTTGCATGCCCGACTTTAAACAGTATATTGTACAGCAGTGCACACCCCATTTACCTCACGGGGCTGCTGTGTAAATCAAATGAGATTGTGTATGTGAAGCTGCTGCTAACTGGAGGCCAGAGGCGTGCATGTGCAGGCATTCATGTATAATACATGGGTGCATGAGTGATCTTTTTAATGATCCGCAAAGGATGCAGAGGCCTGCAAGAATGCATAACGTAAGATGATTAATCAAGGTGGGGATGACAGGACAGCAGTGGGTGCCCGGCAGGCAGAGTGAGGGATGAGGACTGAGGTGAGAAGGGCACCTTCCTGGGCTGCACACCTGCCCAGGGACACCCAGGCTGCAGGGTTGCCTTGCCTCCTGGCGGTCCAGTCCCCTTGCGGAGCCTGGGCTTTGTTTCGGAGTCTCTTGCTTGTGACTCAGGGAGGGAGGGCAAACCTTGTCTCTGACTGCCCTGAACCAGGAAGGGTGCCACCGTGTCCCCATCAGCAACTGGACAAGGAGAGCTGGGGGACCAAGGACCCTAAGATGGAAACCCCGGGAGAGATGGAAGCCATCTCCCCCCCATGTCCGTGTGTGACTCCCGAAACTGCCTCAGCCACTTCGACACAGGCTTGAGGATGCGGCCAGCACGTGCGGGAGGGGCAGTGGGAGGCCCGCTGACCGCATGTCGAGGCAGCCTGTCCCCGACGCTGGGAGACAGGCCCTCATTGTCTGAGCTGATTTGAGCTCAGGTTTTCTTTTACCTGTAGCCAAAAAAAAAACCAAAAAAACTTATTGATTCAATGGCAGTCATGATGCTTTTGGGGGGATGGTTTTACAAAGTCCATGGAATATAAGCCACAAACTACCACACACCCTGAGGCAGTGCCACTGTGGCCAGACTGAAATTTCTCCCGTGGGTTCTGAGAAGATCTCCGGGAGTGGTGTCACGGAAGCGCTGTGACGCCGCCCTTACCGTAGACGCACTAGTGAGCTGCACAGGGCTCTGCTACACCGAGCCTCCCCGTAGGCACCAGCACCCACCCCACCCAGGCCGGGATCACCTGCCACCGCCGCCAGGGCCCGGTGCGGCCCTCAGCCGGCTCAGGGCCGTGTGCGTCTTCCCGCACACCCCTCAGCCCTCAGCCAAGCTGCACTGTCCACGTCCACCCTGGACGTCAAGGGACCCTGGCTCGTGCTGGAATGCAAGGTCTGCATCTCAGGGTGATTCTAGGGCTGCTTGGGGGTTAGCGCAGGAAACACCTAAGCCCCAAGTAGGATTCTCCTCAGAGAGTTTTTCGCCTTCTCCTCAGTATAGACTGCGGGCACTCCTGGGGAACTGTGCGAAGTAGAGTGTGCCGTGAGACACGTATGTGGTGTAACCCATGTGCCTAAAACATGCTTATGTATTGGTGTATACCCAGAGAGCTAACAAAGGAAGCAGCCAGAAAAATAATAGTAGTTATTCCTTTGGGGCAGGGAGGAGAAGTGATATTTCCGGTGATTTCTATTTTCTTCTTGTTACTTGTTGATGCTATTTGCATTTTTGAAATGAATACATATCCCTTTTATATTAATACACCGAATAGCATCCTATTACAACTTGGGCAACTTATGAAGTCTACATTTGTTTGGTTTTGAGACTCTTATTTAGAGCTTTCTTTCTGATAACACATCTGGTAAAACAGTCGGCTGTTCAGGATATTCATAGGTTGAAATAGCAAAGCCGTGTAATTTGGGAAAATGAAGGTCCTTGCCTTTGTGTTCTCTATCACTCAGGGAGGGGCACAGATCTAATTAAGTCCGCGGCCGTATCTTATTATGAGGACAAGCCGGGGTTTATTAATGATCAGGACACGACGTGAAATCCATCTCCTCGACCTTAAATATCTAGATGACTGGAAAGAAATCCAATTTATTTGCTAAATCAAGAGACTGATTGTGTCACAGCAGTATTTTGTCTATGTATCCTAAACCTAGCACTTACGATAATTTATTTTGAAAAATTAGCACATAAATACACTGTCAGGTTTATCTGTCGAGAGCTCCGTTGTCCTGATACATTTTCACTTGTGTTGCAAACACAGGTATGCTGTAAATTCAGACGGTGTCGTCGAAAATTCCCTGTCATGAGAGGACATCGCCAACCTTCACAAAGGCGGCCTTTCCTCTCCTCTGTTTGGCCCACAACTATTGGCAAAGCTGCGATCTCTGAGTGACTCCACTTTCTGTTTCCGTAGCTCTGTGCCCACCTGTATCTTGTAGGAAAACGATTGCTTCGGAGAGAGGCAGAGCTGGTTTAAGCCCAGCGCCATTACTTTCCATTCCCGTAACCTTGGGCAACCCGTTTAATCTCTCTGAGCCCTCCTGTAAAATATTGATAATGACACCATTTGAAGGTGGACGATAATGCATGTATTTTTGTCTGCAACAGCATATGTGATCAATAAGTAGCAGCTATTATTCCTTGCCAAAAAAAAAAAACAAACCCAACTAATGATGGGTAATTGGATTAAAAATCAACGGACAAGAATTGAGTAAATAGCTCATTTTTAGACAAAGGGAAAAAAAAAACCGCCATCTAAGGCGCAAATGCCCGTCTTGTCTGAGGCAGGAGGTGATATCTTGGCGAACCTTACAAACAGAGGAGGAGCGTGTGAGTAAACGAGATGGGGGAGGGGACAGGTAATTCCGTGTGAGAGCGAGTTGCCTTTGCACTTGGACGCGGGACATGTAACATGCTTTTCTGCAAACTCCGTATTGATAAGGCTTGTGGGTTTCACATAGTTTCAGAACAAACGGAACTGTGCCTTCTGTCTTGTAACTTATGTGGTTGATTTCACGTTCTGTTGTGTTTTAAAAAGATGTGTCACTTTTTTCCCCCATTGCAGTCGTGGCTTTGACCCTGCAGCGTGCAGGGAGGTGGCGATCTGGGGGGCCGGGGCATAGACCCCTTGCTGGGGCCCCTTTGACACACTGCAGGGTCCTAGAAGCATCTCTGCTCTTCCGATCTCTTTTTGAAACTGACTCTTACTTTCCGGCAACGTATCCAGCGCCAACCAGGACTCCTTCAACGAGACGCACCGTGGACTTCAGCGGTAGTCCTTCGGTCAAGACGTGGAGCAGACCGGGGCAGGCACCTCTTTGCTATGCTGCCCAGAAACTGGAGGGCCAGCGAAATCTGCCCGGCGTGGCAGAGTCAGCCAATGGCCCTTGCTGCACGAATGGGCCCTCGCCTTGGCTGACTCCTGCCCCGGGGGCCTCCCCCAGGACTCTTCCTTAGTCCAACCCCTTTCCTCATCCCGCTTCCTCACGGGGATCCCAGAGGGCCCCAGGCCCAGCTCCACAGTGCTAAGCCGAGCTGCAACCTCCTGTAGACGACACCCGCTGGATCCTGAGCCCCTGGAGGGTGAAGATGCCGTCGTCTTACACGTCTCTGTGCTTCCAGCGGCTGGAAGGCAGCCTGGCCCATTGACGCAGCACGGTAATCTTCTAGCCATGAGATGGACACGGGCTGTCATCCCATTTGCACTTGGCGGTGGTGCCCTCATAGTTACAGTCTGGCACGTGTGGGAAGGGGACAGCTTGGCCTCTGCACATGCAGGTGGACACGCAGCTGACCGTGGAAACCCAGATCTTCTGAGAGTGAAACCACGGACTGGGACGACAGGTGAGTCCAGGGACTACTCCGGGGAGACTGGACGCATGGTCACCCTAGTCACAGGGCACAGTAAAGACTGGAGGCAAAGACACCATCCACCTGGGCCAGGTAAGAGCAGCAATTTCCAACACGTGAAGGGCGGGGAGCTCAGACAACCCAGTGGAAGTGTCTTTGTCAAATCCCAGCTCTACATGCCTCAAGGGGGTCGAATGGACAAACTGAATGGAGATGCCCAGGTGGGAGACCCAGGTGTGAACATGGACAGAGGTCCCAGTAGGAGGCCCAGGTGTTAACATGGGCGGAAACCCTGTGGATGGTGCAGCAGCAGGAACAGTCTCCTCCAGGTGTGGACTTCAGATAAACCCTTGCTTTTGGGCCCCTCTGTTTCTCTGCTCCCCAAACCATACCGACAGTGTTAAAGCTGCCTGCTGGGCTCACTTCCATCCATGAAGCGGCCTCCCGGTTGAGCCACCTGTTGGATATCACTTTAGACTCAGGGGAAGAGGTGACTTCCCTAGAAGGACACCGGGATGCTGTGGACTCTTCTTCAGCTTCCTCCTCCTCCTCCTCCTTCTCCTAGGAATATGCTTGGGACCCTAACCGTGAGCAAGAGTAACAACAAAACACTCATCCAACCCCTTCTTGCCTATCTGTACCTCTTAATCTCTCTCCCTCACCATGGCAGCAATACTAATGCCATAAACATAAATAATAATAATACCAAGCCCCAACAGTGCAAAGCTTTTGGTGATGACCTTCTTTAACAAAAGAGCAAGTGCTTCCCCCATAGAAGCAGCTCCATGTTACCAACGTGAGGACATTACTGAAGAGCTAAAAGCAACTTTATATATTAATATATATATTTTGTCCCATAAAATGATTGTGTTTTGTGTGTGTGTGTGTGTGTGTGTGTCATCAGCTGGGTAGATTTCAGAATAAATGTGTTGATTAAGTTAAAATGCACAAATGGGAAGTAAAAATTATGCAAATTTCCTTTGTTTCTCTTGTGCTTTTTTGTTAAAGAAGAAAACATTTTTCATGAAAATGCATGAGTTGACACTATCATCTAATCATACTTTATCATGTAAATGCATATTTACAATATTTTAAAAAGGTGGATTATGCAAATAATTCTAGGGACATACAAAAAAATGTGGATTATTTACCATCCAGAAAATTATGCATTTAGAAACATTTTGAAAAGCTTATTCTTCAAACGAGAGATCCTAAGTGCTCATCCTTGTTGGAATGGTTGATCACACCCGTTGTGCTTTATTTAGACAAAATATGCAGAGAGAATTCTTATGCAGTGAGAACCTGAATGTGCCAAACAGCGGCCAATTTCCAGTGTTAAATGTGATCATTGTTTTAAATTTCCCACAGGACTTTCTTTCACATCGTCAGCCCCGTTCTTGGAGACGTTTCTAGGATTTCTTCTCCAGAATATGGAAAAAGCCACTTACACATTTTGGGGAATATATGCTATTTAGAGGTGAACTTCCCCCGAACTGCCCTGCCTCAGCGTTTCCAGGTGTAGGGGTCCAGTTTTCCATGCTCCTTGCACCTTTGCCCCTAACTTGGAAGTCCCCCTGGAGAGGCCGGAAGCAGCATGTGCTGGCTGCGGTCTGCTCCTCACACCACACTCTCCCGCAGGTGGCCTTCCCTGCGGGTAGGTAGTTGGGCTGCCTTGAGGGCTGCCTGGCCTGAGCTGACAGTTGCTCGAGGAGCAAAGGTCAGGTCGGGGGGACAGCCATGGCCTCCCAGACCCCTTCTGAGAATGGGGAGCCGTGTTGGCTGGAGGACCCCACCTCCCGGCTGTGGGGGAAACCTCCTAACCTGAGCATGCCGAGCGCTGCCCAAAGGTTTTCCGAGACCTGTTCTTATTGCTGGGGTCGGGCACAGGCAGCTCCCTCCCCCTGTTGCCTGCAGGAAGGGAGGGCGAGTGCTGGCCCTGCCAGGCAGTGCCACCCTCGGGACCGTGGGTGCAGTTACGTATGGTAGCCGACGGGTGTGTTTCAGCTCCAGGTTAAAAAGCCTAACCCTCAAAGTCACAATCAACGGGCTGCCCTGACCCGCAGCCCGGAGGGGTCCTGCCTTTAACAATCACGGCGCAAAGAGACAGAGCTGGGGTGAGCGTCCCGGGGGCGGCTGGTGTCCACAGTTAAAGGACAAAGTTGGTTTAGTTCTTCTCATAGAGGCTCTTCCCCTGGGCATCGGGAGAAAAACAAAGAAATTCCCTCCCTCCCAGACTTCGTCTCTGACAGGGAGAAATGCATGAGCACAGCACTCCTCTGTGTGGGGAGATTAATCTCTGCCCACAGCCCCGTGCTCCGGGGAAGGGCTGGGGAGATACGCAGGCAACGCGAGGCAGAGTGTCTGATTTCGGGAGATTGCAGCCCAGCCACGGTGATAAAATGCAGGGGCATTTAGGGAACAACTCACAACATATTATTAACTGCTTACATGAAAGAGATGGATGGCGGGTGTGTGTGAGCTCAGAGAAGGGAAGCAGTGCTGGGGCAGGGTGGCAGCGAGGCCAGGCACCCGGACAGGACAGGGCTCCTCAGGCGGGGACGGCAGGACGGGCCGTGCCTGGACAGGAGCGAGTGCAGGATGCAGGGATCCCGTGTGCCAGTGTGTATGTGTGTGCGCGCACAGGCAAGCAGGAACGAGCACAGTGTGCGGAGACTGGTGAAGGCCCGGCCTGGCGGCACCGGCGGTTGCCGTGGCAGAGCAAAGGGAAGTGGCGTGGACATGGGCTGCCTGCCGTTTGGTGCGGGCCCAGTGCACACAGGCCACGGTGACTGGCCAGCAAACCACATCCTTCCTCTAGCTCTGCTTCCAGGGGGGAGCACATCCCACAGCGTGATGAGGTCACCGGCCAGCTCCGTACCCCGAGTTCGGTCATCGCTATACGAACCATCAGCCCTGTCCACTGCAGGGCACCACTGCCGTCACGTGGCTTTGACAAGAAGAGAGGAACCAGGTCGTGCCTGGCTACCACAAGGATTGCCGGTGGGGCCTGGGTCTCGGGGATTGATGGCCTCACTGCGCCGGCAGACAGTCAGAAACGGCAAGGGGTGGGCGGACAGTATTGGCAAGAAATGGAAAAGATTCCGCCGGGATGGAGGTGTTATTGGGAAATTCCATCTGCCTAGACGGTGTCAAGAGATATCTGATGGAGACTGGGCTTGGGTGAGATTTTCTTATGTATCCTCCACACTTGAAGTTTCTCCTTCTCACGACTCACACCTTCCGCACCCTTGAGTCACGTGCCCGTCACGTGTGGTGAGAACTGGACAGAGACAGGCTCATCCGTGTCCATGTCATTCTCTTAGATTCATGGATTCAGCCAGGAAATGTGTTTCAGGGGAAATAAACATGAATACAGAGGAGAGAATCAAAGAAAAAGAAAGCAAGTTTCTGAATCAACCAAAACATCAGGTCATAGTATAATAAATTATGCACCGTAGCTTCATGACAAGTAATGAGGTCATTGCATGAATTTAAACCACAACTGTAGAGTAAGTGCCTGCTGTTGCCAAGCATGTAATATTTAACACGGAAACACTTGTGCCATGAAATCATGTGAAAAATTAGACGAAATTATATATGAAGTATGCTTATAAGTATGACCACATCAAAAATTTCCCCCAAATCTGTGCCGTGGGTTAAATAAAGAATTGGAAGGAATACTTTGAACTGTGTGTTTATTTCTCCTCCACAGTTTTTACATTTTTCAAATTCCCTTAATGAAGAAGAAATATTAAATAAATTTCTGACCTAGAGGAAGTGCTATTAGAAACCAAAGTAGCAAGGCCCATTGTCACTTTTCCACGGGCTTTGTTCTTATTCCCGATGATGTCAGGGGGGTGTATTCAGCTTATTTGTCTTAAATACAGGCTGAGCTCAGCACGGCTTGTCACATCCAACACTGCTCGGATGATCCGACTGGCTGGGCTCCAGGGCCCTGAACTTGGCAACTCTCTTCCTTGCGCAACGTGAAACACTGTGTAGACAGTGTGGATGCTCTTGTTCTAGCGGCTGAGATTGTTCCTTGAGGAAGATCAGATGCTTAAGATAAAAATATATGTATATAGCACTGTGAGCTGGCACATTTTCCCACAGAGCATAAAAACTCTGGCCTGGCTTCACCCTGAGCCTCTCCTTCCTGCAGAGAACGTCTGCCCACGACGCATTCTGAGTCCGACTAGGGCCTCCCCCTGAACGCTCCTGAGCAGGGCTGAGTCGAGCTGTGTTAAACGCGCACGTTTGTTCGTGTTTTGATGAGGCCTGAGCTAGGGCAGTAGGTGAGCGACACAGTCCATACAGAAGGAAGTGTCTGCCACTGGTGATAGTTTGGGGTCTTTGAAGACGGAAGGTGCGTCCAAGATGGTCCTCCTTGCATCTGAATAACCTACACCATTAAGGAATAAAAAAAATAATGAACTTGCAGAAGAGCATATGGTTGACACGTGTTTATATATATCTCATCTCACACGAAACAGGGCCTGTTGCTCCGAGTCCAGCACAAGTGGCACACAAGTCTGCCTAAATCTCCACTTTGGACAAATCTGATTTTCAGCGGCAGGAGACGGACAAGAGCATTCACACAAGCAAACGAGCAATAGGTGTCAGAAGTCTGTGTGCTGGGAAGTGACCATGGCTCTTTCGTCTGGTTGTTCAGGAACATCTTGCATCCTGTACTAGAAAGCAGCGTTTATGAATAAGAACCAACGAGTCAGTTATGCTGGGATCGGAGCTTTCCAGCTAGGTGGGATGGTTACTGGAAAAACCACCCAGCAAGAGTAGACGAGATGTGTGAGAATTGTGCTCCATGCCAAAAGAAAAAGAAAATCCTGTGCACTGAGGCTGGAGAAGTACATATGGACGGGTGGTGCCATGTAGACCCCAGCGAAGATCGGGCGTTTTCTTCTGAGTGTGACGTTGCCACTGCACAGTCTTAACCAGGAGCACCGCAGGATACGGTTTTCATTTAAAGTTTCCTTCTGGTTTCTCTGTGGAACGTGGATTGTCAGGAGGACGAGCCGTCGGGAGAGCCGGGCTGGAGTCGTCCGGGAAGGGTGTGGGAAGTCCTCGGACGATGGGTGTGTTTTCAGGCAGAGGAAACGGGATGCTCCGACCACGGATGGTGCACATGGGCAGAATGCGGACTGAACATGTGACTCAGGGTTTGGTCTGAGCACTGGGACGGAGGAGCTGCCACTCGCCGTGCTGGGAAGAAGTTGTGGGGAGTTTGTGTTGGGGGAAGTCTGTGGGCAGTGAGTCAGAGGCTCATTTGATCCCGATCGCCTGAGATTCGTACTAATTGTGCCGGTGGACACGTCGGGCTGGCGGGCGCGTGGGTGAGTCTGAACTTTGGGGCCAGGTCAGGGTTAGAGATACAAAGAAGGTGCAGTCAACAGAGGGCCTTGTTCTGTTCAAGAAGGAAACACGGTTATGTAACGCGGCTGAGAATATTCCAAGTAGAGCGGGACGTGGGCCGTGCCGGCGAGGGCTTACATCCGCGAGGAGGGACAGGGTGGGGAGAGCGTCAGACTCTCGAGAGTGGCTGGAACGTCTCCTACATGTGTGGTGGGGAAGTGAGCGGGCCTCGCCCTGCTGTCCGGCACAAGTGATTAGGACCCGAGTTTTGAAGACGTGGCAGTGAGACGCCTCCCTGGGCGCCACTGTCCTGCTCCTCACTGCGGGAGCGCGGAAGGGGACCCTCCCTCGGCCGAGAGGGCATGCAGGTGCAGGTGCTACCCTATGTACGTACTGAGTTTTCCTCCCTTCTCCCGTGCCATGGAAGGGCCTTCAGGTATCACTCACAGAGAAGTGAGTGAGTGTGACCTCTGCAGAGGTGACGGCGGGTCTAGGAGACACCACGCTGAGGAGCGAGCAGCTAGACCCTTACCCCAGAGGGTTGGCCTACGTGCCAGGAGCCAGGAAGGGGACCTCAGGGGTGTCAGGGAGGGCTTCTGCCAGGCAGGAGCCCCAGGCGGGTGGCGGCAGCATGAACAGGGGGCTGTCTGGAGTTTCCTGCCACTTAGAGCAGAGGCTTTGTCCTCTGCCTTTCCCAGTGTCCTCTTTACTCCAGCCCAGAGGACTGGCCCAGCCAGGGGGGTCCCTGGGGTTGCTGGGACAGGTGATGTGCCCTCCCCAAGGTCCACTTCCTGGGCCAGATCCCAGGCCAAGCCTGAGTGGAAGTGTGGACCGTGACTGGAAATCCGAATTGGAATTTACTGCACTGGGCTGGGCCTTTTTCTACCTGCAAAGGACCAGAGAACTCCTGAGTCTACCTAAGACGCTAAAGAAAGTTCATCCTAATGGTTGAAGTCAGCGGTTATGAGGAATAAGCCCTTCCACGTGTTGCTGTTTCCCTACCAGGTCGGGGTGGGTGGGTCTGTGGGGGGACCGCGGGGAGCCCTCGGATGCCGCCTATCTGGGGATTTGAGGAGACAGTGACAGGTGGGTGACAGGTAATCTGACGGGGAGGAGAAATGGATAAAAATCTAAACACAAATGAAGTGAAACAAGTGAAACAGAGGCTTTCTGGTCAACACCTGCACCCACAGCCCAGTGTTGATTCCCTGCAGAGCTCTCGGAGCTGGATGGGAATGGCAGGTGAGCAGCTCCACCTGTGGCCACCTGTGACACAGGTGCGTCATCAGAATCCTCACCTTTTGAGTTGTATCTTGACCAACTAAAGTAAAATTTAAGGCCAAATTGAAAGATATTTCTAGAAATCATTTTGCCATTTTCTCTAGCAGACCAATACCCCGCATACTGACCCAGACAGCAGATTATTTTTTGATACTTTACCCCTCTATGCAATAAAATTATTTTCAGTAATAATCATAATATTAAATATAAAATAATAATGATGAGCAGAGAACATCACAGTGTGAAAATCACAAGCTTTAGCTCAGCTTCATGTATATAAAATCATGCTAAGAAAAAATAAGGAAGAAAAAAGTTATAGTATGAAAATTTTTAAAAACCCATATTGCTTTTAAAAGCTTGGACTTTAATGTTTGGATGACAGTCTGATATAATAATATTCTCTGTGAATAATTAATTGTCTGGTAGTGAATAAATTAATTTTTATAAAACCAAAACATTACTAAAGGTGAAATGTAGGCAATAAAATCATGCCACTGATTTAAGATTTTATATTTCTGGTTTCCAGTTTTGGAACAAGCCATTAATAATTTCAAAACGACTAATTTAGATTTCAGATATATTTTCTTATTTAGTGAAATGTTCCCTGTCTGAACTAGGAGTTGCATTTGCTAAAAGTAATAACTCAAATATAAACTGTTCCACTGTGCAAAATTCAAAACAGAAATACCTCAAGTGTCCTCACAGAGTGACATGACCCACTTTCTTGTCTTCTGCATCACGACGACCACAGTGGCTGTTCATTTGGAAGCTGCTCTTTAAACTCGGGGACACGCAGGATATCTCGGGGCCTGGAGACCGTCGGGTGCACACAGGGAGCTGGGACCGCTGGGAGCTGCCGGGGACTCACCCTGCAGCCAGCGTGCGTGGCTGGGTCCTGCGCCGGGGCCCGGTTAACCGCTGTGCATGCTGCAGGGTCGAGCAAAGGGAAGGTCATAGAAATGGGCCAACGTGAAGCTTACACACCATAGCTGTTCAGAACGTGAACCAGAAAGGTTTCCTTTCCCTATGAGGGACCAAATGCGTTATTGGCAGTGTTTAGCCTTTCCAGGGCAGGACGATGACACAAAACAGACGCAAGTTTTGCTCAATTCTGTTACTGCTTTTAAAATCCCAAAGGCAGCGCACGCTGCCGTTCCCCTGCCTGCCGCGAGAGTGCCAAGACTCCCCGAGAGACCACCTCACAGCCTCAGATTTTTCCCAGTCATTTAATTCCTCCTGGCGTTTTACACGGTGCTGCTCTCGGAGTTAGGATTAAGTCCTGGGAGAAGGAACACGAAGAAGGAACTTAGAGAAACTGGATGCTGAAGTGCACAGCGTTTCCCGTAACGCACCCTGCCCAGGCCGCCTCATCAGTATGGCCAGACAGCGCCCACTTCTCCCTTCTCCACGTCACTGGGAAATAAAATCACTTTTCTATTAGTGGGTGGTTCGTATCCTCCTGCATACGGATGCTGTGTGTTTGTACCTCACGGGGGGCCGCGTACTGACCATAGCAGAATACAGCTGTCAGGCAAATTGATGTGGGGAGGGGAATAGCGTAATTTTAAAACGAATTGCCCCTTAACTGTATTTCTCCCACAAGCTTATCTGGTGCACCAAACAACAGCTGTAGAGATAAGTGCATTAATTAATACTGACTGAAGGAAACTCAGTTTTCAGGCCTCTGTTGTATTTCTGAAGACACGAAGTGCTCCAAATCCCTTACCTGAAATCCTTGAGGCCAAGTATATCTCAGAATTCTAAAATTTCAGATCTTAGGATGTCAGAGCTATGCCGCATTATGTAATAGGTCGTACGGTAAGTGTGCAGAGAAGCGCTCAGGAATCAAGCACGGTTTTTCTCCATTATTGGGAGGTTTCATGTTTATAAATTTTCCTACTGGATAAAAGTTACCTGTAACGGCAAAGTCAATACTCCCAGTGCTTTCTCGGTTATTCACAGACATCTGCAGAGCAGCAAAAAAAAAAAAAAAAATTTTTTTTGAGCCACCCGTGGTCCCCAGGTTTCCAGCCGAGGTTGGACCCCCTGCCTCCCTGTTTCAGCTCAGACTGTGAACAGGTTTCCCTTGTGATGTCACATTTCTTTGCATTTCTGTGCTGTTTGCGAAGTTGCTGTTCAAATGGCCCCAAGCGTGGTGTCCTAAGCGCACAGGCTGTGATGTGCTTCGAGGAGCAGACGCATGTGCTGGGCACGCTTCCTTCGGTGGTATGTTACAACCGTGCCGTGTTCAAGGTTCATGAGCCCACTGTACATACTAAATACGTGTCTTTAAACAGAAACACACATAAAGCAAGGTTAGGCAGTGACTGCCTTGATGCAAATGCTGTGATCGGAGGCTTACGGGAACCCAGCCCTGTGCTTCCCCAGGAGCGGCGGTTCTGAATCTGCCAACTCCGTGTTCACGGTGACGTTGTTGAGCAGCATTACCCAGAATGACCAGAACCAGCTGTTTGTGGAGATCTGCTCCAAGGAAAGTATGAATATTCACACGGTAGGAGAGAGAAAGACTTTAAGTGGCCTTAGCCTGGTTTAGGTCTGATGTTACCATTCCAGTCATGCGTCCTTTAATGACGTCGATACATGCTGAGAAGTGCTTCATTTGGCGATTTCGTTGTTGTGCAAATATCACCGAGATTACTCACACAGCCCTAGACCGAACGGCCTACTGCCCGCCTGGGCTATCTGTGTACACGACCGCTCCCAGGCTGTGCGCCTGTGCAAGCATCTTACTCTACTGAATACTGCAGGCAACTGTAACACAATGGAAGTATTTCTGTATCGAAACATAGAAAATGTACAGCAAAAATATGGTTTCCTAATCTTATGGGACCACCATGGTGTTTGTGGCCTGTGGTTGACCAAAACGTCGTCATGCAGCACATAACTGCAATTTATTTCAGATTAAACCAGGTGCTGCCACCAAAGGAGTGAAGGAAAAAAGCATCGGCTTTCAAGCTTTCTGGATTTTGGAATTTCAAATAAGGGACTGTAGATACTCTATTAGCTGGTATAAGTCCCTATAGTATCTACTTAATAAAATAGCGTGATTAATTCACATAGCATGGTACATCTACGTAGGAATGCTTCCTTTCTTTAAATTGTTTCATTAGTTACTTAAAACATGCTTACAATTGTTTTATATTATCCTTACATTTAACAAATCTGTTTTTATTAATAAATCATGAAAAAGTTTCCACTGAGCACTGCTGACCTATCACAGATTCCAAGATAGTAAAGCACAGCGCGTATGAGAATTATTAAAGCCAATGCTTGCTTTCCTGTGTGAACCTGCGCGGGAAAGCACAGAAATGGGAAGTCAACGGACGCTATTCAAATCCCTCCTAAGTGAACAGCTACGACTTCCCTTCCCATCAGATCTCTCATCAGAGCAGCTAATGGGCAGTAAATCGGTTGATTTGGGAGTCACCTCCTGTCTCTCTCCCGGCTGTCCCTCGGGGATGGCGCTAATGAGAAGTGAAATGACCAACACCGGGCGGCGGAGTTGGACAGCGTCTGCAGAGTCTGGCATCGACGCCTGGGCTCCGAATGACTAAACGCTGACTGTAATCCACAGGCAATAGCAGAGATATATACATAGATGTGAAGGATCTTTTTACATGCTAGGTTTAGGTTTATTTTAGCAACAAATACGGTAAATTTTCAAATCAAAAATAAAATTGAGACAAATTCATATAATAAATGTGTATTTTGAAATTAAGATTTAACGCTATAAATTTAAAAGACATAAAACCTGCTTTTGCATATTGGTTGCTTGTTCTAATTACCTCCAGCTGTGTAATATATAAAATATGTATTTTTTTTATATATGTGTGTGTATATGGAGAGAGCCTCTTAATTTAAGAGGTGGCAACTTCTTTGGCACCTTGAGAGCGCAGAAGAGTTTAGAGAGAATCGAGAGTCGTTTCTCTTTTTTTGATGAATTTCATTATTTCTAGCTTTAAATGCATAGCTTGGATGGTAATTATTAGAAAAATCATTTATGAAGTAAATTACTTGAAATATTTTTATTGTCGGAAGGCTTAAATATATGAAGTCTTAGTAATTTATATCATCAGTTAAAATTCGGCCCTAAGCACACGAAGGAATAACCGTTAGAATTTGCTTGTTACATGAGCACACAAGTGAAGGAATTGTGACATGTACTGTATTTTATACAGTATTTTCTAAATAGGTACTTTCAACCTGGGGAAAACAGTATGTCCATCAATAATATATGAAATGACAACTCTGATTTTGAACACAATTCAGCATTTATTTGAACTTGGACAAATAAAACCTGAGTTGTCATAGACACACTGGTAAATAATCTGAGCAGAATGGGAGCGATATTGGAGAATGTAAAGTTTGTCATTAAGTGTCTAAAGCTCATCCGTTTCCTCGGTATAAGGAAAGTTCTAAACTGAGTGTGGCCGTCTTGT
Source organism: Microcebus murinus (assembly GCF_040939455.1). Lineage (NCBI taxonomy): Eukaryota > Metazoa > Chordata > Mammalia > Primates > Cheirogaleidae > Microcebus > Microcebus murinus. The sequence goes on from NC_134128.1 coordinate 24,574,256, forward strand.
GCATGACACCGCTGTAAATCTCTGGTTTCCATGGCAACGCTGCAATAAACCCAGCGTGCCTGCTCCCCTGCTTTTATGACGGTATCTGCACCCTCACGAAGCGGGGTGAGGGCTGGGGAGCCCCACTCTCTTGTGCTGTGGTTACTGCCGCTTCCATAAAAGCTCTACATAGGTGGTCAGGGTCTCTTGCTCAGCTCCCTGGCCCCGGAGGCTGTGCTAGTGGTATTTCTTGGACTTTGGAAAAGGATACCACGTTTGCGTGGACCAGGGGCCCTCAAACTACGGCCTGAGGGCCATATCTGGCCTGCCAGGGACATTTATCCGGCCCGTTGGGTGTTTTTGCCAAAGCTGCCTGTCTTGCTTAGTAGCCGACTCGTCCCGGGCCCACAGTGCGCATGTGTGGAATGTGCACTGCGCTCTCCAATGGCCCTCCAACGGTCTGAGGGACAGTGAACTGGCCCCCTGTTTAAAAAGTTTGAGGACCCAAAAGAGCATAAGACATTCTATTATAAAGACATCTGCACCTGACTGTTTATAGCAGCACAATTCACTATTGCATGGTCATGGAAACAACCCAAGTGACCATCAATTCATGAGTGAATAATTAAAATGTGGTATATGCTCACAATGGAATATTACTCAATCCTAAGAAATGACGGTGGGCTAGCACTGTTTATGCTATCCTGGATTAAGTTTAAGCCCGTTATCCAAAGTGAGGCGACAGGAGACATGGAAACTGGGCCCCACATCTACTCGCCATCAAACTGGTACTGGCTGATTAAAACTATGGTTTTCAAATGGTGGCAATGCTCACCAGGGACTCGGGGTGTGGGGGGGACCCAATCTTAGGGATATGGCGAGCACTTTGGAGGGGAAGGGCATAACTCTAACCCTTCTTAGGGAGAGCCAAAGTTATACAATGTAACCAAAATGCCAAAAAAAAAAAAACAACAAAAACCCTTTTTATAGGGCAGTGGGCAGGCGGAAGGGGGGAGGAGGAAAGGGGTGTATGTTTTCATAACGTGTGTGGTGCACACCACCGGGGGATTGGACACATCGGGGGGAGGGAGGGGGCCAGGGGCAATATTTGTAACCCTAACAATATTTTTACCTCCATAATATGATGAAATAAAAGGAAAAAAAAAAGTTTGAGGACCCCTGGCGTGGACAGCAGCCAAACACCGGGGTAGGAAGGACTGAGGTGCTGGGTCTGAGACCCAGCCGCAGACGGTGATGTCTCTGTGAGCCCACACCTGTGAGTCCCACTGACATGGAGGAAGTGGAGAATTCCGAACAGCCGGAGAGATCGTCAGGTAGTTGCCCAGCCACTAAATAGGGAGGCTGGGGGAGGAGGCGCTTTCTGTGTGGCGGGCGGAGGATTCCCGCCACGGAACTTCACTGAGGCTGGAGCACAGGAAGTGAAGAGGAAACGTCTACAGCTGCCTGGGCTTTGGTGTAGACGGCTGCTGAGACCTCTAGCTCACTTTTCTTTTTTTAAGCAAGCCCTTCTATTAACAAATTCCTCTACCTTTTTGAGTACAAATTTCTTAGTCATGTTCCTTCTCAAAGAGAATTATGTGCATTAAATTGAGACACACGAGGGCTGTAGCTATTCATACCCAGTTAGAACAGAGTGATTTCTGCTGCTCTGATCCTCTGCGAGGTACCCGCTTCCTGAGGGCACTTCCCCAGGTCCCCAGTGACAGAGGCAGGTACAGTGGTCAACTGCCCCACTACCTCCCCAAGCGGTCGCAGTCTACTGGCTGTCTCTCAGCTCAAGCTGACCCATGACACTATTGCCTTTGAGGTATCAGAGGAAGCTCGAAGACTCTTCCCACTGCCTGGGGGAGCCCCATTGCCAGGCTCAGTTAGAACACACTCTGCTGGACTTTGGTGTTGTTCACAATTTTTTGTCCCTCTCCTGGAATATCAGTTCCCTTTGCTGGCCACACACCCCAATCAGGGGCGTGGCTGTGTGGTCTCTCTAGACTGATAGAAGGGGAGCAGATGTGCCCATGTGAGCAGGAGCTGGCTCAGTACATCCTGGGGGCCCCTGCCCTCTCTCACAAGGACACCACACCCCCTGCGGGGGTCCTGGAATAGAAGGCCATGCCATGCAGCCAGCCCACGGTGGGTGCGCAGCCTCACTCGGAGCCCCAGCCAACCTGCAGCTCTTGATTAACGTTAAGAAAAAAAAAAAATGTGTGTCGTTGTGAGCCACTGAGATTCGGGGGATGTTTGTTACACAGAGAGTGTGTGTAACTGATGCACACACTAAAGGGAAGAAGAGAGGACATCACTCTAGGTGGGGAACAGAAGGGGGTGGAATGGTATAGAAAGAGTGAAGATGTGGGGAAATTTGCCAGTTTGACATATCGAGTTTAGGTACATAAAATGGGAGGAAGAGGTCAAATGCAGGTGCAGGAAGAGAAGCGTGAGCCTGTAACTGCCGGGACACATCTGATGGCTTTGCAGACGCCAGTGATAGCTCTTCCCTCAGGGTCTAGTCAGGTGCCCAGTTTGGTTCATGCCCACGCTGGTTAGTGTTGGCCGGGCAACGGTTGGTGTGCCCTCTAGCTGACCTCTGCTCAGCCTCTGAGCTCAGAGATGACAGGAAATGTAAGACAAGTCCACACTAGGCCTGATGACACTAACCGTAGTCTAGTAACACAGTCTGGTATTTGTTACTTGGGTGTCCGAGTTTGCCTTTGGTGAACTGTGATTAGCGATAATAGTGACTATTACGTCCTTTCCGGTTGCTTATAGCACAACACGGTGCATTTGCTGCAAGAAAGACACAAAACCGAGTGGACGTCATTTGTATTTAATAGAGCACACTGAGCAGATATTCTTTCTTCTCTTCAGAAAATAGAACTTGAGAACATGGGCTTACATTTGTAGAGTTAGTTGAAGTTAATTATAAGAAATAACCCTTCTGGCATTTCCGGGAGAGCTGGTTGGGAAAAGTCAAGCACTTTATTTCCCATCAAATATTTAAGATTGGGAAGATTTAATTTTAATCCTACTCGATAGTGCTTGGGTCAATTATAAAATTATAACATTTTTTTTAAAAAAAATCACTTCAAAAGGTTTTTTCTTTCATGAGATTATCCTGCTAGGCTTAAAAAAGAAACATATCATTATTTGAAGAATCAGTCTATTGTTATATTCACTCCGCAGCTTTGCTGAAGACCATTAACCTTGTCCCAGAGATTATCCACTTGTACCATTCACTGCTTTCCCTGGATCTTAGAGCAAAAGATGAGAAAATTCCTTCTGAGTTGCCTTTTTTCTCATGGTTTCTTTTAAAAATGAAAATTATTATTTAGAAGCAGAAGTGTCTTTTCCTTTAAATTAACAAAAAATAACACGCTAATAATGGGACCCTACAGCCAAAGTCAGATGTTGGAACACAACCTGTACATTCAAGGTGGCTCAAAGTGGCTAAATACTACGGTTCTTGTGACTAACCAATAGATCTCCAGGTCTGGCTCCTACCCAAGTTCAAAGCCAGACAAGTTAAAGTTAATCAAGTACAAAACGGCTTAAATTAGTGCATTTAAAATCGTTTTATAGACTCAGGTGAGAGCCCCGAGGTGACCCTCCGGCCTGTCCCCACACCTGCTTCCCTCACTCCCTCTGAGCTGCATGGTAGAGACCTGTCAGAATCTCCCCCTCGGAGACTGACTCTAGGGGGGCTCCTGCTACCCACGCCCGGGGTGCCCATGGCAGGGGCCAGCCATGGGGGGAGATGCAATTCTGCACCGGTGTTTCCACCAAAACGGATTATTTCAGCCTCGTTGGTCACAGATTCTGTAGTTTTCCAGTGATTCATCTTACTATTAATAATGTCAGAGAATTTTAGGCCCTTGAATTAAATAATGACAAATAGGGGCAGGGTGTGCGCCAGGCTGAGGCCGAGCTGTTTATTTCAGCGCGCGGCACTGTCAGGCCTGATAAATCGGGTCCCTGGAATAGTTTATAAAGTACTGAATTGATGTGGCCGTTGGTGAGGGAGAGAATTAATGTTACGAAATAGGCAGGCAACCTAGATTGGATGAAAGCTGAGGAGAGCCTTTTATGTCCGCGCTGTGTCTGTGCAGGAAACGGCGGCCGCCGGGGGTGAGGGCGCCTGCCGGGAGCAATGTGCCCCTGTGATCTCAGAGCTCTGGGTCAGGGAGGGGGCAGGGGCCCGGGGGGGCTGCGGGAGGGGTGGGGCTGCTCATTTATAACCTAAGGCAGGAAGGACGCCGGACCCGTGGCAGGCCAAGGGGGAGGAAGGGGTCTGCTTGAGAGGGAGTGGGGCCCTCAGTTCTGCCTGGCTGTGCTTCCCAGCTTCTCAGGAGAGAACGGCGTCCCCAGGCCCCAGGAGTGCGGAGAGACCCTCCCCATGTCCCCATGTCCCCCAGCCCAGGCCAGGCCCAGCACAGCCAGCCCATGCCAGCAGATGGGTTAGAAAATCAGTTGTCCTGGGATAATTACCTCATTAGGCCATTATATAGAAAATAAAGCTGATTTTTTTTTTAGCACTTCTGTAACCAACAGCAGTTTTCAAAATGCTTACTTACATCACACAAGGAACAGGGGCTTCGGAAATGTGCTAATTTGTAAGTCCTATTGAAAGATTATTCCCATTCTTAGTGGCATTTTCCTAAAACTTCAGCTTGGATTCCAATTTCTTTGGTGCTGGAAAGGATCATTTTTTTTTTTTTTCCCCAATGTGTCTCTAGAGCTAGTGCAGGGCCTATGAGGTCTCCTTCCTGGCTTCGTTCCTTTAAGAGACTTTTACAAGTGTTTCTTCCTCTGGACAGGATTGAGGCAGATCATCAAACTCAACCCCTCATGTGTTACACTTTCTCATATCACCATGGTATAAATAAAACTGAGCGGTGCTACATTTCTTTTTTCTTTTTTTTTTGGGGGGGGGTGCTACATTTTTATCCAAGTGGGTCGACCCAAACGCCAAACGCAGCACCCTGGAAGTCCCAGCCCCTGAGGTGACGTTCCTTGTTCGAGAAGTTTCTTTTTCATGGGGGTTTTCACAAATGCCCGTGGGAAAATGGGAGACAGGACTCCGGCTGACGAGTAACTTCAGAAAATGTGTGCTAGAAGCGTCCATAGACAAATAGCCAGAAGTCACTGGAAAACGACATGTGACTACATGTTGATGTGTACACTATTCGGCACCGGGACAAGGTGGAATTTAGGGGTTCATGGAGGATTTGCTTTTTTGTTTGTTTTGTTTTTATGGAGCAATTTTTAGGATTTGGTAGAATTTTAGGGAAAAAAAGAGTCTGATGTGGCTGTTTATCTGGTGCCTCATTTCTCTCAAGATCGCAGCGGGCTACTCACGGGAGGTGAGCCTGAGGCAGGTCCCCACAAAGCGCCTGGGGCTGGTCTGTGATTAAGGCGGGGGAGGAGCGGGGATTTCACGACACAGGTGGGAAGAAAGGGGGAGTAAGGACAGCAGACTTGGGGATGACTAGAGCAGAGCTGTCTAAATGGGGAGTGACCGTGCATCGCCCGTGGGCGCCTCTGTGTGGCCCGGCGAGGATAAAATGCGGCAGTGAGTACGGGGCCATTAGGTGTAATGGACGCGCCGTGTCAAGGGCAATAAACCAGCGGACGCACAGGCTTCCAGGGGCGCTGCCGGGAACACACCTAGAGCCGCACCCAGCAGCAGTCCCGGGCGCACCGAGGCAGGGAAGGACGGCAGCCTGCCGGGCTCGGAGGAGGGAGCAGAAATCTGCGCACTTGATCTGACAAACTGAATCCCAGCTACGCCTACGGCGTGCTGGACTGGATATCAAAGAAGTAGGAGACACAGCCCTCGCTTGGGGGAGTTGATAACTGAGAAGAGAGTCCAGATTTGCAGCTATGGGATGAACACAGAGCTAGAAAGGAATTATCTAAAAGGTAGGTAAGGATTTGTCACTCGGAGGACTTGAGAAGCTTGAGGAAAGTCCTCTGGTCCTCAAATGTATTCTCTGTGTTAAATGAGAATAAAATCCAAATGGTGTCCCACAGCCAGAAAGGCCCGGCACGATGTGGGGACTGCCCGTGTCTCGTGCAGGAAATCTCATCAACCTTGTTAGAAAGCCCACTGTGTGCACACAATGTCAGTCTTCTCTCTGTTGCTCAGTGTGCTTCCTACCACAGGGCCTTTGCACATGCTTCCATCCATGGGCCTTCAGCATTCTTCGCCCCCACTCTTTGGGGGCTTACTTTTTATCTTGGAAATATCATCTTAATATTATCTCCCGAAGAAGCTGTTCCCTGCCCTCACTGTATTTCTCAGGCCACAGAGAGAACACAGCACTATCTGTAATGATTTTATTCCCTTTACCTGGTGGCTTTTGCTTTTGCCTACAATGTAATATTGATGGGAAAATGTCTATTTTCAACTTTATTTTTTCATCTCTATAAAACTAAGACTAAGAACAATGCCTAAAACCTAGTAGCCATTCTGTAAATACCTGCTAAGTGACTGAAATGAGAATCACGTCATTCCTCTTGGATGATATGACACCATTTAGAGATTCAATTGGCTGCAGAGACATGACTTAAAAGACACCTTCCAGGGGGCTGCCAGGTGCTTTAGAAGCACGTTTAGTGCTTCATGACGATTTGGCCCAGTCATCTTTGCCTTCCTTTAAATGCTTTTTAGGACAGGAAGGTGAAATTAGGACACACAGAGAAAAAAAAGTAGAATTGTGTACTTCTTGTAAAGGCCAGGATGGAAAACTACAATAAGACAGCATGACAGCATCAGAGATGTCAGGGCAAAGGAGCAAGAACAGAAATGAAAACCAGAAGGTGCCAGAGACTAACGGTGCTTTATTAAAACCTTGCCTGGGAACATTCCTTCTCTCTTCTCTCTTTCCATCTTCTGTGTGATTTTTCTTCAGAACAGGAATAACATATTATTTTTATATTTTTTTAACATTTAAAATAAACAAGTTTTTATTTTGAAATAAAAATTGTATATGCGTGCGTGCGCACACACACACACACACACACACACACATATATAATATAAAATAAAAATTATTCTTATGTCTCATCCCCGCAAACTGGCTCCAATTTCACTTTTCTCTCCCAAGAGCAGTAACTGCTGTTAACAGTTTGGAAGACATACTTTCAAACAATTTTCTATCCATTTATATGGTTCCTACTGTACTTATCTATCTATTTATATGGTTTCTATTGTATCTATTTTACTGATTTCTGTACTTTTCTTTATTATTTCCTATTGTCTATTTTCTTTGATTCTATTCTCTTATTCTTTGGGTATATTCTGAAGTTGAACGCTTAGCTCACCAATTTCTGCCTTTCTTCTTTTGTTTATGAGCAGTTAAGGCTGAATTTTTCCTAAGTAGTTTTTCTGCAGTATGCCACATTTTTTGGTATTTTTTTATTGCAATCCACTCCTGAGTGTTTCTCATTTTCATTACAATTTCTTCTTTGAGAAATACAATATTTTTAAGTGAGTTTTAAAGTTTTGAATTGTTTTGGTTTACGTTCAGGTATTTTGTGATTCCTTCCTAAATTCATTGCATTGTAGCCAGAGAAGTACAGTGGGTCCTTGAGCTACACAGGTTTGAACTGTGCAGGTCCAGCTGTACGTGGATTTTCTTCCACCTCTGCCACTCCTGAGACAGCAAGACCCACTCCTCCTCTTCCTCCTCCTCCTTAAACTACTCAAGGTGAAGATGATGAGGATGAAGACCTTTATGATGATCCACTTTCACTTAATTGATAGTGAATATAGTTTATCTTCCTTATGATTTTCTTAATAACATTCCCCTTTCTTTAGCTTACTTTAAGGCTCTGACCCTCGAGGGGGGAGAGAGGGCATGGGCAATATACGTAACCTTAACACTCATATCCCCACAATACGCTAAAATAAAAATAAATAAATAAATATTTCAAAGAATACAGTATATAATAAATATAATATATATATATATATATATATAAAATATATGGTATTCAACTATTTATATTATCCCTAAGGCTTCCGGTCGGCAGTAGGTGATTAGTGGTTAAGTTTTTGGGGAGTCAGAAGTCACATATGGGTTTTTGACAGTGCAGTGGCAAGTGCCCCAACCCCTGTGTTGTTCATGGGTCAACTATAATTTGTACTCTTTGATATATGTCAACACCTGCTGTGTGTCAATTTCCACATGTGCATAAAAGGCCTGTTGCCATCCTGAAGGTGGGTTTTCAGCCCCTGTTGGCACTTCTGTCAGGTTTTCCTTTGTATATTCTGACATTTCCAGTTGTATACTTCTTTGAGGGTTCAACCCTCGCCATTACGTACAGAGAAGCAGAAGGAAGTAGCAGTTCTGAATATGCGCTCTGAAGTAAGCGGTTCCAGCCATGTAACATTGGGTAAAATATCAAACCATTCAGTATCGAAGTTTCTTCATTTACCAAATATCTCGTCCAGGGTAATGTTCTGAGATTCTTCCATGTTACTGAGTGAAGTACTTTGCTCCTTTGTAAAAACTCGTGGAGCAGTAGTCAATTGTATAAATATACTACAATTCTATCTTTTCTTGATAGATACTTGTACTGTTTCTAGTTTTTGGTTATTAGGAATGAAGCTGCAGTGAACGCGTTCTTCTCCGAGTCTTTTTGTGGACATGTGTTTTAGCTCCTCTTGGTACACACCTTACAGTGGAACTTCTGATTAATTTGGTATGTATACGCATAACTACCCGAGAAACTGCCAAACTGCTTTACAGAGCATCATTTCACACCCATACCAGAAATGCCTGAATGACACTTCCTAACTTTTTAATTCTAGCCATTCTAGTGCTGCGTTTGTGGTTATAATTTGCACTTTCCTAATGATTAGTAATGCTGATCATCTTTGCATATGTTTATTCACCATCAAAATATCTCTTGGATAGTATCTATCTGTTGAAGGCTTTTGTTCATCAAAATATGGCCAGAGGTAGGGGTCTAGTTTCATTCTTCTACATGTGGATATCCAGTTTTCCCAGCAGCATTTACTGAAGAGACTGTCCTTTCCCCACTGTATGTTCTTGGCAAATCTGTCAAAGATAAGTTCACTAGAGATGTGTGGATTAATTTCTGGATTCTCTACTCTGTTCCATTGGTCTATGTGTCTGTTTTTATACCCAAACCATGCTGTGTTGGTTACTACAGCTCTGTAGTGTAATTTGAAGTCAGGTGATGCCATTCCTTCAGTTTTGTTCTTTTCCCTATAATTGCAGTGCCTCATAACATCAGTTGGGAAGTGTTCCATTTTCATCTACTCTCTGAAAGAATTTGATAGGATTGGAAGGATTTCTTCATCAAATGTTTAATAGAATTTACAAGGGAAGGCATGTGGGCCTGGAGTATTTTTTTGTAAAAAAGGTGTTTAATTACAAAGTCAGTTTCTTTACTAGGTGTACATTTTTTATTTCATCATGAGATATCTTTGGTTGTGCCTTTCAAGGAATTTGTCCCTATTATCTAAGTTGTCAAGTTACTACATAAACATGTTTGTAATATCACCTTATTATTTTAAAAATATATATGCAATTCATAGTAATGTTTCTTCTTTCACTCCTGATATTGGTAATTTGTGGCTTGTCTTTTTCTTTTCAAGTGATCATTGATTTTTCTCCATATTGTTTGTCTGTTTTATTTTGTATTAATATAAGTTTAAGAGGTATAGTTTTGTTACAAAAATATACTGCATAGTGGCAAATGTGGGCTTTTAGTGTACCCATCACCCAAACAGCATACACTGTAGCATTAAGTGATTTTTCTTTATCCACCTCCTCCCACCCCCTCACTTTTTTGAGTATCCAATGACTGACATTCCACACTCATGTCCATATGTACACATTGTTTAGCTCCCACTTATAAGGGAAAAGATCCAGTATCTATCTTTCTGTTTTTGAGTTGTTTCACTGAAGATAATAACCTACAGTTTCATCTATGTTGCTGCAAAAGACATGATTTCACTTTTTATAGCTGAATAGTATTCTATTGTGTATATGTTCCACATTTTCTTTATCCATTCATTCATTGATGGACACTTAAATTGATTCCACATCTTTGCTACTGTGAATAGTGCTGTGATAAACATATGAGTGCAGGTATCTTTTTGATATAATGATTTCTTTTCCTTTGGGTAGATGCTTAGTAGTGGGATTACTATCAAATGGTAGTTCTACGTTTAGTTCTTTGAGCAATCTACATACTGTTTTCCATAGAGATTGTAATCTACATTCCTGCCAACTGTTTTCTCTGTATCCTCACCAACGTCTATTCTTTGTCTTTTTAATAATGGCCACTATGACTGGTGTAAGATGATATCTTCCCATGTACAACTGAAAAGAATATATATATTTTTTAATTGCTACAAAGTAGTATTTATAAATTTCAATTATTTTAAGTTGATTAATAGTGTTGTTTGTATCCTTATGAAGTATAAAATTATTTATATCCTTACTGATATTGTTCACTTCTTCTTTCAGTTATTGATAAAGGAATGATAAAATCTCTAATTGTAATCATAGACTGATCTATTTCTCAAGCCTTGAGTTCTGTTATTTTTTGCTTAATGCATTGAAACATTGCTACCGGATACACAAACATTTAGGATTATTATTATTTTTTAATGTAGACTTTATTTTTTAGAGCAGTTTTAGGCTCATGACAAAATTGAGTGGAAAGTACAGAGAGTCCCCACATACCTCCCTTCCCCCACCCCACGCACAGCATGTTCTCAATGAGTTGGCCCTTTTATCATTATAAAATATGCCATTTTTTATCTCTGGTAGCAGTCCTTGTCTTCAAGTTCACTATTCTTTAGTGTTCTGTATACTATCTATTGCCAAGCCTGACCAGTAATTATTTTCTTTCAGATAGTGAATTCTTTTAGTTTTATTTTTCCTTTTGGTTGTTTTTATAGTTTTCATTTCTCTACGGAGATTCTCTATACACTCAATCACATCTATCCTTCCATTTAAATTCTAAGTAGAACCTAATAACTGTTTTACAATAACATTTCTGACATAACTGGGTTTGTCTCTACTTGCTGTTTTTCTTTGTGGCTGTGGGTCAGTGTTTTCTGCTTATCTGGAAATTTTTGGTGGACAAAAAACAATGTGGAAGCTACACTTTTAAGAGACACTGGAGTTTTGTGCTTTCCTTTGGAGAGATTTCTTTTGAAAAGCAGTTCATTTGGGGAGGGATCCTTCATTCTTTAGAGGCTTGTTTTTGTTTTGTTTCTGTTTGCTAGGATGGGTCTGGCGCGGCCCTCCCCCTGTGATGCGGCCTATCTCTGGTTTCAGCCCAGTGCTCTGGCATTAGGGGTGTCTGGCTCTGGCTGGCGGGAACCCTGCCGGGTGGCTTTAGAAGCCCCATCCATCTCCGGGCTCCACGGGGGCTGCTCCCACCAGGCTGCACAGGCCCCTCCCAGCAGGTGTGCGCGTGTGGCCCTGTGTGCTGCAAAGGCTCAAGGGACTCTGGGACTGTTTTCAGAGCATCTTCTCTGTGCAGCCCTTCCCTTTTTAATACTACGCCCCCAAAATTCTGGGGGCCTCAGAAACCCCCAAACTCAGTCTCTACCCCTCAGCCCAGCGAGTTCTCCATGTCAAGCTACAGACTGTCTTACGGCTGTTAACATCTCGAGAGGCTGGTCCTGCATGTTACTCTCAAATGTTTTTTGTTTTTGTTTCTGTTTTTGTTTTGAGACAGAGTCTCACTCTGTTGCCCGGGCTAGAGTGCCGTGGCGTCAGCCTAGCTCACAGCAACCTCCAACTCCTGGGCTCAAGAGATCCTCCTGCTTCAGCCTCTCGAGTAGCTGGGATTACAGGCATGCGCCACCATGCCTGGCTAATTTTATATATATATATATATATATATATATATATATATATATATATATATATTAGCTGTCCAATTAATTTATTTGTATTTATTTATTTATTTTTTTAAGTAGAGATGGGGTCTCATTCTTGCTTGGGCTGGTCTCGAACTCCTGAGCTCAAACGATCCACCCGCCTCAGCCTCCCGGTGTGCTAGGATTACAGTGTGAGCTACTGCACCCGGCCTCAAATGTCTTTTTTATTTTGTTTTTGTGTTTACATTTTCCCCATCCTATATTTGGCTAAACCATATAATTCTCTTATACTTATATTCTTTTAATGCTTAATCATGACATTTAAACATGCATCTTTAAACACGTGTAAAAGTGGGCACCAATGCACCCAGGGTCATGCGTGGAATGGAGTGGGGTTTATTGGGTGAAGGCAGAGGGGGGAAGTGGCAGAGCCCACCGTCCCTCCTTCCTCCCTAACCAGAGTGAGTCTTGGGTCCCTCACAGCTGACGCAGAAAGACTCCTGGGAGAGGGGCCCTGAGCTCCTCATGCAAGTGCGGACGGGTCCGTAAATCATTTACGTGATCGTGGAACAATATGACCACTCTGACTTTCCCACACAACCCCAGTAAGAATCCGGAGATTTTGAGTAGCAAGAATGGATAAGTTGTGGTTAGGGTCAGGAAATCATGCTGAAGACAAAAGTGACTATGGGTAGAGAGCAATATACACTGCATTGAAAAGAGGTGCCTGGACACTTCAGTGGAACAGGGTCACCAGAAAATGCCTTTCTCCATCACATGAAAATATTTGTGGATACTTAGAAATGAACATGTCAGAATATAGAGGTTCTTGTTTAGGACAGATTTCTTCAAAAAATAGCTCATAGGTGTGTTGACATGAAAATTTGAGAGGTTATGACACACGTTTTGGCAAGATTCCTGAAATTTCACAAATCTAATGACTATTGGAAAAATATGTTTACATTTGGAATGGAACCAATATATGAGGAGAAATAACACATAAATGTATGTGTTTTTGTCTTTGTATATACAGCTACCTATACATATACAGATATATGCATATGCATACATATATACACATACATGTACACATAACTGTTTGATACTAATCCTTGTGTGAGTAAATAACAGTAAATAATTTTATGTGTGAGTAAATAATTTTATGAATTAAGGTAAAAATAATGTGGCTAGTGCAGAAATTGGAGATATAACAATGGCAAGTTTATATTTAATGTTCAGATTGGCTGAAAGTACACAAACCTCAAAGATTCTGATTGACAAGACCTCATAACCAGCCTAACTTATTTTCATAGCTATTTAGGATTATCTTGCCTAAGTTTTCATTTCACGCAAACACAATGGTTCTGCAGTGGTGCAGAAACAAAGTTAACTTCAAAACCCCTCAACTGGTTTGCTCTCAGTAAAAATGTTAATACGGTTTAGACATTTTCCTAAAATTCCACACGTGAAAGAGATACAAAGGCATGTATGTATGGTATAAGGTGAATAAAAGAAAAAATTGGGGGAAGGAGAGGTTTAGGGGTTTAGATCCTTCTAGGTCTGGAGTTGGAGCCTCCACGGTGGATCATTCACTCTCTGGGAGTTTGGCCGTGGCCTCCACAAGCTTCCGGCTCTGTTTCCTTACCATGGCGTGATACCAAGATAAAGCAAACAGCTCATTCACCTCCAGCATACCGTCTAAATCACACAGAGGATTAGAAGGATCTAAGATGAGTTACATACTATTTTTCACTTCTCTGCCTACACCACGCTGTCCCTGCCCTGTGATCTTTCACTGACCTGACAGCACCACAGGGCGTGTTAGGATTTCAGCCCTGGCCACCCAAACCACACAAGCTGGGGACGCTCGGGCCTCAGTTCCCTTTTCTACTTCACCCTCACGCATTTATCTTCGGTTATCTAACAAATTCCCACAGGATTAGAACTACCTATTCACCAACTCCCCCAAAACTACAATCACATCCAGCCGGATACCTCCTCTGACCTGAGCCTGTCTACACAGCTGCCTTCCTGGGCTGGGTTACGTACGTATTAAAACCAACTTGCTCAAATCCACACCGTGGGCTCCTCTCGCCCTCCCTGTCCTTCCTTTCTTCTGCGTCTTAAGAAATGGCTTCCGCACGCGCAGTCTCTCATGCCACACATTTGGCATTTTTCCTGAAATAGCCATCTTCATCACCATGCTCGTAAAAATGTGTGTTTTCCTCACTTCAGAATTGGTCTGGAATCCTGTATTTTCACTTGAGTCTGAGCCACCCTGCCTCTCCTGCCTTCTTTTTGTTCCTGGCCCACGGCAGGCTCTTTCCCCGCAGGGCTTTTGCACACGCTACTTCCTTTCTCTGAAATACTCTTCTGGCTTCTCCACTGGGAGGGAGGGGCTGGAACATTTTGTGTTTAATTTAGCACGCTACACTTCTGACGGACCCAGAAAAGAGTGACAGTGAACACTCCTGGCATCCCTGGTCGGTGTAAGAGCAGACACACTGAGTCCCCACCACACCTGCCCGATGCCCACGCCCTCTCGCCTTCAGGTGTCAACTCTCTTGGTGATCGTATTAATCATTCCATTGATTTCTTCATGTTTTCACCACACACTCACATCCCTAGGCCAGAAATTGCTTGTCTTTGCCTGGTTTTGGACTGTATGGAAATAGAATAGGCTGCATATAATATTCTGTGCCTTGCTTCTTTCAGGCAACATTTTGTTTTTGAGATGCATCCGTGTTTACGTATAGTTACATTAATAGTTCATTTATTTTCATTGCTCTTTTCTGTTCCATTGTGCAGTTATACTACAATTAATCTGCCTAGTCTACTATTAATGGATATTCATTGTCTCCTCACTTTTCTGGCCTATTTTGAGCAATGCTATTTATGAATATATCTGTGTATGTCTCCTAGGGTTATATCCTGGGATGAAACACAAAATGATGCTCACCAAGGGAAGGGAAAGTCAATGCATGCTGCTGGATCGTTCAGAATGTGTGTGTGTGCGCTTGCATGTGTGAGTGCACATGTGTATGTGCATTCATGTGTGTGTGCATGTGTGTGTGTTGGGCAGGGGTGGGGGAATACGTGTTGTCAGAGAAGATGATAATGGGGACCATATCACAGAAGGTCTTGCAGGCCATTCTAAGGAGTTTCAATTCTAGCTTGAAGTAGTCTGGCACCAGCAGAGGTGCTCTAGGCTGGGCGTATAGACTTAAGAGTCACCATTGTGCAGACAAAATAGAAGTCCTGGCTCTAGATGATCTCATAGGGACGGTCTATAGAGAGGGAAGGAAGCGTATTGGTCCATTTGCAGTTGATACCATGAGCATCTCTTGTGAAGACTCAGGTCCACTACACTTCCAGTGTGTATGGACAGAGAAAGGAGCAGTGATTTTATATTTTCAAATCTGCTTTCTTACCATAAATACAATTATAAAACCAATAATGGTGATTTATAACCACACAATGTAGAGATGAAGTAGGAACCAAAATATATCTTTAAAATGTATAAATATATTTGGAGAATAATGAAAAACCTTAACAGCTATTATCTCTGATTATTACGCTGCTATTTTGACTTTAAAATATTTAATGAGAATTTCTCACATCATTAATTAGTACTATAAAATTTTCTTTTGAAAGGTTATTTATATTTCAGTGTATGAATGAGCCCCCATTTATTTAAACAATTTTTCCTATTGTTAAACAAGTTGTATAAGTAATTTTATAAGGTTATTTTTGATTTTTGTCGCAAAATACTATAAAGTCGGTTTTTTAGATCTCTTGCTTTTTCTTTAAGAAAGATTTCTGCACATGAAATTTCTGGCCCCCTGGATATAAATGTGAGGACTTTGGTGCACACATTGCCGATGCCACTCCAGAAAGCTGGTCCCTGCCGGACCCCCGTCCCAGGCAGGAGCATGTGGATCTGGACTGGCTGGAGTGAGAGCTCCACAGGGGTCCTCTTGGGCCAGGACCTGGGTTCCTGGAAAAGCCTGGAGGTCTTACCATGCCCCTAGACACTGCTCCGTCTGCCCTGATGTCACTCTGCTCCAGAGAGGGCTTCCTTTTGGTGCCTGTGACCTGGTCCTCTGATCCATGCTTCCTTCCTTACTCATTTGTCTTAGTCCACTAGGGCTGCTACAACAAAACGCCATAGACTGGATGGCTTACAAACAACAGGCACTGATTTCTCACAGTTCTAGAGGTTGGAAGTCCAAGATCAAGGTGCAGCAGATTTGGCACATGGTGAGGGCACCTTCTCACTGAGTCCTCACGTGGTGAAAGGAGTGAGGTGGCTCACTGGTGTTCCCCTGACAGGGTCACGAATCCCATTCATGGGCTCCATTATCACCTCCCAAAGTCTTCACCTCCCAGTACATCACCTTGGGGGTAAAGATTTCAACATATAAATCTGGGGGAGGGACATGAATATTCAGTCTATGGCATCACTCTTTCAACAGGTATTTAACACATTCTCCATCTGCAGGCAGTCAGTGCAGAAGGTGCTGGAAACACAATGGGTCAGATGTAGACATGGTGTAGGGGAAAATGGATGTTCACCCACACGATGCATGAGGAAGTGTGCGTTTGCCATTGGTCAGGGCCACCACTGAGGAACTTGCATGTAGATTCCGTGTGTCCTGAAGAGGTGTCTGTGCTTGGGACTTAGGGCAGCTTGAAGCCACAACTGTGGCTCACTCACCTCTACAGAGTGGGTGCTCACGTGACATTTGTGGAATTAGGTTCCTAGTGCTTGGTGGCTCCATGGAGAAGGAAGCCCAAGCCTTGGGCAGGAGAAGAGTAAAAAGATCTCAAATGTGAGGAAAGGACAGGTACCAAGAAAGCTCTCAGTAGAAAATGTGCACTGGCCTTTTTTGGTATTCTGTGCTATTTCTTCTCCTATTTAAACATAATAAATTTTTTTTTGAAAAATGCAGAGCGATAGGCCACCTTTTTAGAAAATTCTAGGGTGCAGTGGAAAGGGAAAATTAAAATATGCTTTGAGAACTCGCCACAGTGGATGAGATGTGGATCAGGCAGACCCTGAAAATGATTTCCAAATATGCACTGGTCTTGAGATGTTCATGTCTGGATGTTTTCAAAATTTAAAACATATTAACATGCGTTTCTTCCCTGGGAGAATGACATTTCCTAGAGATATTGTTAAGTGATTTTTCCAGGAATAACCCAGTCTAAGTAGCTCTCAAAATATCTTGTTCAATTGTGGTTTGAAGCTTCAATATAATTGTTACAAGGACACTTCTAACTTCAAACTATTTGTCCTGAATCCCTGTTGTTTGAATGAAAAGTTTAATCAATGTGTTGCTTGAGTTCACTGGCCCATCGCATACACCCGAGAGGCAAAGTTGAAAAGAAACACGACAAATCTTCCTAAGAAAAGCTATTTTTTAGTGCTAGCTATTAAAAAAGAAAGAGAAAAAAGGAAATAGGAATAGCTGTCTGTCTAGATGTGGCAGTAAAGTTTGCTAGCAAATGGTGCTCGGCAGAAGGTTTTCCTAAGGAATCGATGAAGCTGGCAGGTTGTGGTTTGCAAATCACTGTCTGTTTAACCTTAAGAGCCATGACTCACCCTCTCATTAGAATAGTAAATTAAGAGGTTCACAGGGACAGCTCAGTTTGGCTTAGTTTAAGTCCTTTCTCAGAAAATGTGAAGATTAATATGATATAGAAATCAATATTTTTCAGCTACACAGCATCTCACGTCTGGCACACTTCCTTCCTGCCTCCTTTTTGCTCTGGACGTCCCGATTCTATTCCTATAATCCTTAAATCCTCAGCTTATTCCCATCACCATAGAAACACCTGCTGGTGTGATGGTTTTGATCAGTTGCAGGCTCATCCTGTACGGCATCCGCCGGCCAAACTCTTCTCAGCTTCCGCCCCTGCGACTGCAGGGCAGCAGGGCAGAGGTGGGAAGCCAGCTGCACAAAGCTTTCTCCACTCCCATTATCCCGCTGTCTCCTTAGGGAGAAAAGCGCCTCTGATGTTTTCTTCTTTTGTGTCTTGGCAAGTGCTTAAGTGCTAACAGGCAGAGTCGCTTTTGAAATACCTCACATAAATTTGGCCAGATCTCCATCTCAGTATCGACCTACTACCCATCTTCCCTCTCTCTGTCTGTCTGTCCCTCCCTCTCTTCAAAGTAGTCTTCTCATTATTATTTTTCAATATTATTTTGCTGCGGCAAAATACCCATAACATAAAATTTGCCATCTTAATCATTTTTAAGTGTACAGCAGTGATCAGTAGAGTCACATTGTTGTAAAACAGAGCTACAGACTTTTCATGATACAAAACCAAAACTCTGTATCCACTGAATAATTAGTCTCCATGCCCCCTCTCCACAGACCCTGGAAATCACCATTATGCTTCCTCTTTAAAATTTATTTTTATTTTTTTACTCTAATTTCTGCCTCTATGATTGTGACTACTGCAGAAACCTCATATAAGTGGAATCACACAGTATTGTCTTCTTGTGATTGGCTTGTTTCACCTAGCGTAATGTGCTCAGGTTCATCTATGTTGTAGTATATGTCAGAATTTCCTTCCTTTTTAAGGCTGAATAAAATCCCATTGTGTATATATATACACACACCACATTTTATTATCCATTTACCTGGTGATAGACACTTGTGTTGCTTCAACACTTTGGCAATCAAGAATAATAATGTTAGGAACATGGATGTACCGTCTTTCAGTTCTTTTGGATATACACTCAGAAGTTGAACTGCTGGACTATAGCACAATTCTGTTTTTAATTTTTGATGAATATTAATGCTGTTTTTCCCAGTGGCTATACCATTTCAATTTCACACCAATAGTACACAAGGGCTCCAAATATATATTATATGCAAATAATTTTTCTCATCTGCATGCTTTTTACTTTGATGATACTATTTTCTATATATAAAATTTTTAAATTTTCAAGTCCCATTTGTCTATTTTTATTTTTACTCTCTGTGGTTTTGGTGTCATATCCAAGAAATTATTCCCAAATCTAATGTCATGATGGCTTTTCCCTATGTCTTCTGATAAGAGTTTTATAGTTTTAGGTGTTCCATTTATGTCTTTGATACATTTTGAGTTAATTTTTATACATGGTATCAGGAAATGGTCCAACTTCATTCTCTTGCATGTGGATATCCAGTTTTCTCAGCATCATTTGTTGAAAATACCCTCCTTACCCCTTTGATCTTGGCACCCTTGTCAAAAATAATTTGACCATATATGTGAGGATTTATTTCTGTCCCTTAATTCTGTTCTATTGGTCTTTATGTTTTTCTTTATCCCAATGCCACACTGTTTTGATTAAGGTAGCTTTGTAGTAAGTTTTAAAATCATGAGGTGTGAGTCTTCTAGCTATATTCTTCTTTTCCACAATTGTTTTAGCTATTCAGGCTTCCTTGAAATTCAATATGAATTTCAAGATTTTTTTTTTTTTCTGTAACAAATGTCATTGAGATTTTGATAGGATTGCATTAAATCTGTAGATAACTTTGGGTAGTATTGATAGCTTTACAATAATAAATCTTCCAATCCATGAACATGCAATGTATTTCCATTTATTTATGTTCCTTCAAATTTATTTCAGAAATATTCTATAATTTTGATTATACCAGTCCTTTATCTCCTTAGTTAAATTGATTTCTAAGTATTTTCTTCTTTTTGATGCTATTGTGAATAAAAATGTTTTATGATCTCTTTTTTAGATTATTCACTTTTAGAATATATAAATTAAACTGATTTTTGCATCTTGACTTTATATCTTACTACTTTGTTGATTTTGCTTATTATCTCTAACAGATTCCCTGCCCTGCCCCCTCCATGGAATTGTTAGGGCTTTCCACAAATACAATCATACCATCTGTGAAAAGAGATTATTTTACTTTTTTTGTTTCCAACTTGTATGCCTTCTATTTATTTTTCTTGCCCAATTGCTTTGGCTAGCACTTCTAGTTCTATGTCCAATAGAAGTGGTAAAAGTGGGCATCCTTTTCTTGTTCTCAATCTTAGAGGAAAAGCTTTTTCAGATGTTTTCTGTGGTTTTTTCATAGATTGCTTTTATTATGCTGAGGTAGGTTCTTTCTTACCTGTAGTTTGTTGAGTGTTTTTATTATGAAAAGGTGTTAAATTTTGTCAAATGCTTTTTCTGCATCAATCGAGATAATCCTATGTTTTCTTTTCTTCATTTTGTAAATGCACTGTATGACTTATTACCTTGATTGATTTTCATATGAGGAACCATCTTTGCATTCTAGGACTAAAGTCCTACTTGACCGTGACATATAATCCTTTATATATGCTGCTGAATTCAGTCAGCTAGTATTTTGCAGTGCAAATGTTGTCAGGTGGAGAGACAGATTCCTGGTGCTTCCTGCTCTGCCATTGTCCCCTCCTTATTCTTACATCTCTTACTTCGCAGTTTCTGCTGTCCTAAGAATACCTCTGGGTATAGAGAAAATAATCAAGGTTGGGGAAGACTTTTTTCTTAATGGTTTTAGCCAAGACCTTTGTAAATGTGCACATCTGTGTGTGTTTCATCAAGGGTAATTGTAGGGTGTAGAGATGGGGAGGTATGGGTTCAGCTATTTAATCTCGGCTCCAGTTCCTACAGATACTTAATATGTATTTCTGGAAATTCTGATATATATTCAACAAGTCCAAAATATGTGAAGATTCAACATAAATATCAAAGGAGAGAAGAAAACTACATAGATGCAATGACTACGTTCGGTCATTAAATTGATTTCGTCATTTCAGTCACTGTAACGATTGATGAGGATTGTGGTGGGATTGATTCAGCTGCAGCCAATGGTATTGATCATTGCCATAGCAAAAGAGATAAGACCCTCATGTCACAGTGCAAAATGAAGTGCGGATTTGCCAATTATTCCCTTAATTTGATCTAACCACAGTTGTCATTGTTTCTCTTTATGTCAGTATTGTCAGTTCTCTCCTTGGGATGAAATATTTTCAATGCTTGCCCTAAAAGGCTTATAAACTCAGCCTGATTTTTCTTACAAAATATGTCTCACACTTTGAGACCACTGTCAGCCAATTTGAACTGGATAAAGTGGTGAAGTGATAATGACGATCATGTGGTGACCAGGAAGTTTAATAATTATGCCCAAGAAAAGAACAATTATGCCTAAGAAGGGGATACAATTTTGAAAAGTATCCAAAAGGACATAGAAAAAACTTCATGAGGACTTTTAAAGAGCATATTCTTTTAGACAAAATATCTCCTTTTCAGAAAAACTATATTGTTTTCATTAAAAGAAACAAATAGAATTCATTCATACTAAATAGCTTGATCAGATAACTTTTAACCCAACAGTGTAAATGTGTGAATGAGTCATACTAATTTGGGAAGAAGGGAGGGATGTGATTGTTTTAAGTCCTGTTCTCCGTTAAATTCTGCTTAGCTAGTCGGATTGCTCATGCAGTACCCACAATAGCTGTGAACACAGCCAAACTGCCAGCACCACATCTCTGCCTAGTGTTTCTTCTCTCTACTAAATATATCCTAATTTGACTAAGTAAAAATTCCTTGACCAGAATTTCCAAGGAACAAGTCTTATTAAAGACTGTAGATTTTTTTCCTCCCGTGTAATTAAATATCACAGCTAAAGCTATTTAAAAGGCATAATGGCCTCAGTAAAAAAATTATTTCTTAATGTAGTTTTATCTGCATGCTAACAAAACAAAGATAAATACAAAAGCAAAAGCAAAACAAAACAAAGCAAAAAGCCCACAGAGTTTTGTTGATGTTTCTAGTACTAGCTCTTGATTTTCAGACTGGGTGGGGTGATACTATGAATTTATGACCAAAGTTCCCTCATTAAATTAGAAAATAAATACCATTTCCTACATGCCAACATGTTTGAAGGTGGATTTCATTTCTGGTCCAATTTGTACCTATTTGTGTGACTTGAAAAGCACAAATTTATAAATTTACCATGAATTGTTTCTATTTACCCCAAAATGTCTTTCCAACCAAATTGCTCAAAATTCTCATCATCAGCATCACCACCGGGGGTCATAATAATTTATGTAGTTGATAGATATTAAAATGCAAATATTAATCAAGAAAGAAGAATCCATTGACTAGTTCTGTGGAACTTGATTCGTTTATCAGATTAGAGATTAGTGAGTAGGATGTGAGGAAATGAAAAACATCTTTGCGTCTCCAGGGAGGAACAGAGAGGAGAAGGTCGGTTCAGGGCACCAGAGAGCCTGCGGCGGGATGGGCATGTGTGCACGCGTGTGTGCCAACGGCAGGGGGCTGGCATGCTCTCCGAATACCACAGGTTTTCATTTTTCTTAAGAACCACACTCATCTGTTACTTCCACTCCCTGGGTGTTTGTGGGCCATAGGGGTGAGTCCAGATTTTAGTAACCCCATGTGTGTCCTAACCCTTCAAGCAGGCTCTACGGGGCAGGCAAACTGCTCCAATAGTCCTGATATATTTTTTTTTTTTCAGAGACATGAACGTAACCTGATTTTTTTCATGGGTCTTAAAAGAAACCCTATCAGTATCTCGAGGGGAACTGCACACACTGGGTCAGCATTCCATACCCTGAAAGGCCCAGCTGGGTGACACTCCTACTACAGAGGGCTCAGCCACAAAACCGATTTAGAGGTTGCAAAGCAGATCTGCGCTGGGGCTCCCTGCTGATGCAGATTGTGGCAATCACCTATATTGGCCATATAGGATCATTCACGTCTCAATCCCCGCATTTCAAAGTTTACCTGTTCTCTCAATGGAAGCTGGTGGATACCGACCCTTGAGACCTCCCAGAGATCCTACTGCTTCCCAAACAAGATCCCTTCCCGAGCCTACTCTGCTAAGGAGGCGCTGAATGGAAAGGCTGACGGTTGAAGCTAACACCACAAACTGAATTTCAAACATCTAATAAGATCTTGAAAATTACCTCAAGCTTTCAAATGTCACATACTGTAAAAATACAGATTGGGCCGCAAACGCAGCCCAGCCACGATTAACACCGAGACACGTCCAAATAATCAGGCTCTCCTCTGCGGAGCCTATTGACGGAGATTATTACGAGCCGCCGTTCACTAATCGTTATGCGACAGCTATTTCGGTCGCATTGATCTGCGCGGCCTTGCCCGTTCTGTCGCCTGAGCTGCTCTCGTGTTCTGAGAAGGTGATGCTTTCCCCACACAGACGGAGCCCTTCCTGGACCTCTGACTGATGTCACCCTTTGCTGGTCACCGTCACCTGCACTCAGCTGGGCTTCCCCGTACATCAGGGAGCAGGGGAAATAAAACTGGATGGCTTTCACTTCCAATCACGTCTCGTCTAACCTCGCCCCGGCCAAGGCGTTATCAGGAAATAATGGATTTTTATCTGTGAAAGTGAAATAGGAGCTTTGCGATTTTCAAATTTAAAAATGTTCTCCTGCATTTTATGTGGTAAAGGGAAGGCTTTCTATGATGGAAAGAGGAGAGTTTCATTTTATTCTCATGTAAAGGAGTTCTTTCAAGATAGAAAATCCAGTTAGTTTTTATCCTAAGAAGGGGGCGCTCACTGTGCGTGCGTGGAGGTTTTGTAAGAAAAGTGGAAATATACAGTCCTAATGTGTGGTTTTCAGAAGGACGGGGGTTATGGCACCTCCTGGCCATGCAGAGCACCCGGGTCCCTTGCAGATGCACCCCAGAGTTTTCTGTGTGCACTGCACTGAGCAGGGGGTGTGGTTCTCAGCCCCAAGCTCTGCCTGTCTGTTTTATCACCATGTCCTCGACTCTCACTGAGGGTCCCTGGGGAAGCACAAACATCTTTAAATATGGACATCTCTTTTTCTGATTTTTTTTTCTTACAACTGTCCCCCCAGAGATTAAACCCTTTTCTATGCCTCTAAATTCGCTCCATGCAGAGCGACTGCTCCCGGGTTAGTGGCCAGTCCTGTTTCTCACTGTTCACGGATGCCAGCACAGCACCCCGCATTTCCTGCAGGCTCCCACTTAGGGAGCGTTGGAGCGGTCGCAGGTGTGTGCAATCCCCACATTTCAAAGTTTACCTGACACTCGGGCCACAACCAGATATCTCAGGTTCTCAGCAATATCCTGACTTTTCTCATTTGCACAGCACATCTTACCTGTTATGCGGACGATAGATGTTTACTTGCAAATCTGCTCAAGAACAGAGACCACAGCTTGGGTCACGTGTCCTCCAGGGCCTGCTTACTGCCTTGTAAGTGGTAACTGCCAAATGCTACTTCGAGTATGATTCATTATTAACCATCAGGAGAATACAAAAAAACTAAACGCCAAATATCACACTGTCACCAATTATTCTATCACCTTTACATAAACGTGAGAGCCACTGTTAATTGTTCAGTTTATATTCCTCCCCCCTATTGGTGGCATATACATGAGTATATTAGTATTTTACTATATTAGAGATAACTAAATATGTACTGTCTTTTAGGGATTATTATTATTATACTGGCTTTATAAAATTTGAAGAGTACATTAAAACCTATAAAAGAAAATTCAAATTAAGCAGAATTGTACTTATCAGAATAGAAGCCTCTCACTGTTTCTGTGTAGCTCTTTTGCACATAATACCACGTAGTATCGACACCAACATAAAAGCTAACACGGAGAAAGGGATGGGTGTGGAACGGCAGAAGTATGAGAAGTGGCTTGGTGCCAGAGAATATCTTCTACTAAAACATATATTAGATTTTCTCTGGTTGAAAATGTGATTTAGCTAATAGAGTGTAAATTTTAAACATACAGAACGATTACGCAATTTCTTTGCCCATGAGAGCAGCCGCTAAGATGCTCTTTGTGCATCCGCATTAGTGTGGAGAGACACCGTTGCCACGCCTTTGCACCTCTGAGTCACTAATTTTCCCAGTGAAGTGGTACAGTGAGGTCAGCAACTTAGCTGTGGTTATAAAATGCTGCAAGCAAACAGTACTGGCCATTGCTTTAGGTGAGCTTGAAACATGGCAATACCTTATGTGTGTACCACCAGGTAAAGACAGGTGAATTCACTTTTCTTAGAACCCAGCAGGCAGCAGTGGCAGAGGAGCAGGTCTCTCCAAGCCATGCAGGGACCTCGGGCCACCAAGGCCCCTGAAGGCCCAGAATTCCTGGAGTGCTGACGGTGTGCCCCACGCTCACACCACCTACAGAACCTCCAGCTGTAACGTATCACCCATTTTGGGGGGTGGCCAAAATATATTTTCATGAAGGATATGTAGATGGAATATCCATGCAATTCCACGTGTCTGGGAATAATATTCTTTTTCATTCATTTTGAAATACATCTTGATTGGATTATGCAATTCTTAGGTCTCCAACATATCTTTCTGATGATATGCTATTTCACTGCTTCTTGTATTTAGTATTGCAGAGAAGTTTAAGTTAGCTTGATTTCACTCCTTTCATAAACATCTCCGAAAAAGCTGTTACTGTAGAGTGCTCATTTATAGTTGCAGGAACAGGAAATGTGTGTTTTTTTTGGAAAGATAAGTCATGAGTTTATACAGATACAGCTGATTCACACTGAAGATGAGAAGGCTCTCCTCCGACTTCTTCGACTTGGTATTGTAACATTTTTCTCTTTACATGAAAATTTCCTTCCTAATGGCGTTAACATAATTACTCATTTGCTTCTCTGAAGAGTTTTTAAATGACATTCAAACTACTTCTCAAATAACGTTACTATTGGTATTGCTGGTCAGGATACTGATGAACCTCATGCATTTTTTGTGGTTCTCTTTGTGCTGTGACCACACCAGGGACGTGCAGTTAGAACATTGGCTTGTGAAGTCAGCGGCAGTGTCTCTCTTCGAGGTTAAACTTCCTACCTGAAATACATGGCTCATTTGTTTCAATCTGTGTTCAATTTTTTAAGATATTGCTTAAGTGTGTTTTTCCTTCATTTGATTTAATTTGATTTTTTAAAATCACGTAACATTTTTACATGTTTCCGTATTCAACATTATAACCAAGATAAATCTAGTTTCCCCCCATTCTTACCTTCCCTTCCCTGGAGGCAACCCTTTTAAGTTAATTTCTAGGTTTTGTGTTTTTTTTTCTTTTTCTGATTATTGTTTCTTTTGTAAAGAAGTTTAACTACTTTGTGGCAAACAACAGAGCTCAATCAATGATGGTTAGTTGCTCTCACTCCCTTACTTATCGGACTAATGAGTCCACAGAGGCCTGGGAAGGTGGAGTCATTGTCCTAGAGACCTGCGGTGGTCCAGCCAGTGTCCAGGTGGTGTCCCGCTTCCCGACCCCACATCCAGGCCTTCCAGCGGATGCAAGTCTCTGCTCCTCTGCTGGGCAGGTGTCGTTGACTCTCTTGCTTCTGGTGGCGTGGCCCAAGCCTGCCAAGTGTGAGTGACGCCATGGTCTCTCTGATCGCAGTAATCCAGTATTTCTTCTTTTGGTTCACATGCAAACCTACATGATTTCTATGACAAGTAATGAGTGGGTGAACATTTCTTGTAGCATTCAATTTCACATATATTTGATATGTAGAAATAGAGAGTAGAAATTGCTCTGAACTAAGTTCAAGCCTGAAAATTGGTCATTTTTGACAGTTGAGTTAACTTCAGCTCACCGCTTTGGTTAATAAATCGTCTTCAACTCTTGACAGACAGGAGAAAGCCGCCGTTGTAGCGCATAACAACCTTTGGTAATTGCGTTTTCCTACCTGCTGTAACTCTGCTCTCCCTGGTCCGAGAAGAAAAGATAATACGTGATATTGCTTTTCCCATCTTTCCGCAGGGCAAGGTGACCTTTTATGACATGATCTCCAAATTAATTTCATAGTCAGATGGCAGAGTCACAAAGTTTTTTTATCTGTATCTCTTCTTTTGTTTTTTCCTGTTTTATTCCCTTCTCTCTTTCTTGAAATTAAGGTATAACAGTAGTCCATGTTTGTAATTAATAAATGGCATTTTTCTGCAAAAATTCTAACCCACTCAGTTGTACCTGAGGAAATTCAGCACTAGATTCTTACAGGGTATTTCCAACCCATGTGAATTTTAAAGAGTAAGTATAAAAATGGTTCCATTGGTCCGACATTACAACTCAATCACACACACAGAACTCGCTCCACTTCTGGGTCCTTCCTCTCTGCGGTCCTCGTTGTCCTCATGGCCAGCCCACCCCAAGAGACCTGCCTTCTAATTACATCTCCAAACGCCGCGACATCTGCTTTGATTATTCTCCTACTGCCACTTCTTTCAGTCCTGTTTTACTTTGCCCTCCCCCCCACCCCAGGATTCTAACTTTAATTAATTTGAGAGTATGGACTTGAATTTATGTAGGTATTTTTTTGTTGTTCTGTTCTTCTTTGGAAGTCGTCACCTACCTTTTGTTATTTTCTCATTCTCCATTTTATTTATTTCTGCTCATTTTTCTATAGTGTGCACAGATCCCGTGATAGCTCCTTTCTGGTTGTCCTAGGGAAGGGACGTTGTCACTCCTGCTCTTGGTTCGGGCATCCTGCTGTTTGCAGGAGGTGCGGGTGGCACCAGACATGCGTGGGGACTGTCAGAGCGCCGGCTGGGTGTTTCCCTCGGAGCGCTGGGCTCACCAGAGCCCCATGTGTCTGTCCCACCAGCCCTAAGTGCTGTAAGTGCTGATCTCTCTAACACGAGATCACAGCTTTCCATGTATAGTGGGACCACACTGATGCGGCCACCAGGACACCTCCCACAAGGGTTGTTCCAGCAGTCTCCACCCCATCTTCCATTCCTCTCTGCCTGCTTCCGTCAACACGATTCTTCTAAACGTAGTTCAGAACACTCTGTCCTCAGGCCCAAAATCTTTTAAAAGTTTCTACTATTCCAAGGATCCAGTACAAACCCTTCAATGTGGCTGGAAGACTCTTTTTTTTTTTTTTTTTTTTTCTTTTTTTGAGATTGTGACAGAGTCTCACTCTGCCTCCCCGGGCTAGAGTTCCACGGCATCAGCCTAACTCACTGCAACCTCAAACTCCTGGGCTCAAGCAATCCTCCTGCCTCAGCCTCCCGAATAGCTGGGACTACAGGCCTGCGCCACCATGCCCGGCTAATTTTTCCTATTTTTAGTTGTCCAGTTAATTTCTTTCTATTTTTAGTAGAGACGGGGTCTCGCTCTTGCTCAGGCTGGTCTTGAACTCCTGGGCTCAAGTGATCCTCCTCCCTCGGCCTCCCAGAGTCCTAGGATTACAAGCGTGAGCCACTGCACCCGGCCCCAGGAAGACTCTTTTTGGTTTTTGCACAGTTGATTTCTCCAGAGTCATCCACACGCCTCCTGCTGTCTCATGAAACACCCATGCCTCTGTGTGCTGCGTGAAGCTCTCTCCGTTCCTCAAAGGCCCTGGGCTTGCTTAGGCTTCCGGGCCTTCGCACATTCTGTTGTCATCATCTGGAAATGTTTCCCCCACGTGGTCTTTTCCTCCTGCTCCTCCTGAGACCAGCTCCCACCTCTCTGGGAAGGTTCATGTGACCCAAATCAACATCTCTCCTATACACTCCTGCCTCCTCTTTATTGAATCTAACAGGTTATAGAGTTAGAATTTGCTTGATGTTTGTCTTTCATATTAGAAAAGCTTGGAGAGTGCTGGGTGTGGATCTGTCTTTTTCTCTGCACCAAATACTCAGTTCTAACAAACGCAGGTTGTTTCTAATACAGACACATGTGGACAGTGGCAAGAGGTGACCTGAGTAGCCAAGCAGGGGCCAGATCACAGGAGCCCTGCATGTCGTGTTGTAGATTTTTTGGTTTTATTCTACACAGGATGCCACTGAGAGCTTTAAGCAAAAGAATAACATGAGCCAGTTTTCATTCTGTGAATGTCTTTACAGCATCCTTGCTAAGAAATATGTCCGAGCAAAACGAAGGCCTGGGGATGGCCGTAGTAAACGGAGTACTGTGATGCCATCGGCATGGAGGGCGCAGTTCTGGGGTGCGCGGTGAGGACGGGGGAGGTGAGAGATAGATATCAGGAAGCAGGATTCAGAGAGCTTGGCCGTCAGCAGGTTGTGGGGGTTAAACTCCCACATCCTCAGGACTCTCCGCCCCCTGGCTTGGGGGCCGCAGGGAGAGACATCATGCACCGAGACAGGGAACGTGGGCAGGGAGAGGACACTTGAGGTACGGTGGCCTCTTCAGGAGAGGCTGGTGTACGGTGAGAGTTCCAAGCAGGAAACACATGCCGGGGAGGTGGAAAAGCAGTGGAGGCAGAGGATGTTTGATTCCTGGCCCCACCACCTCTCACCAGATGCCAGCCTCGGTTCCTTCTTCTGCATAATGGGCATAATGACAATAACAACAACAATAATAATAATACCACCTCATCCTCAGGAAATATTACTGATAGAAACAATGACACGTGCAAAGGCTTTAGCCATGTCTATTGATCATAAGTGCTCAGAAAGCTAATGACTGCACCGACGCTGAAGATACACGATTAATGTCACCAGTGGAGGGGTGACAGTTGTAGCAACAGGCGTGGATGAGAAAACTTAGCCAAGGCGTAAAAATAAGAGCATTGATGAGAATTCTGTGGGGACGGTAACACGTAAGGGGAGAGTGTGACGGGAGAGGTTGGCAAGGAATACTGATCTACTGATCGTAGCAGTTCTCATTAACGCAAAGACAACCTGGAGACCCCAGGACAGAACCGCTGGGGGCAGGGCATCTGAGCTGCAGAAAAGCTCCCAGGATAGAGGCAGGAGGGGAACACGGAAAGACAGCTCAGGATTTGGATTTGGCAGCGTGGAGGCGAGTTTGATAGGAGCAGGAAGACGGAAGGACTGGATAGGCCAGAGATTATGTACAATGCTGGAAAACAAAGGGTATGTTTACAGATGGGGGTTCTGGGGTGATCTCAAGTTCTCTTCTGTAGCCTGGGGGCTGCAGTGCTGCTTGGGAAAGCCCCACTGACCAAAAACATGCTTTCAGATTTTCTCATCTTTACTGGGTGGCTACACCTTCACTTTGAAACAGCCTCCTTGCAGTCTATAATGTCAGTGTGAACTTGTGTGGCCGTTTTCCTGCTATTCGTTTTGTGGAAATAAGCTTTCTCATTACGTTTCAGCCTCATTTCTCTTGTGGACTGATGCTGTCCGAGTAGCTGGCCAGGGTGGGAAAAGATACACACGGGAAGGTGTTTGCTGTGAGAGTCTACGAGCGGACGTCCAGGAATTCTTTCAAACACCCAAATCGATGTTTAGTAACAATTTAATAAGAGCTATATTGAGATTCTCATCATTTTATCTTATAGTTATACTTTGCATGACTTTAAGGGAGCTAAAATGATTTACTTAGTCAATAACTGCACTTTGAAACACTGGTCTTTCAAATAAAATAAATTAATTGGATTGATAAAAACTGTCATTTTTATTTGAAAACCTAAAATATCTCCCTTATTCTAATCATCTCCACTTGGGTAATAAGCTCAAGTTTTTTAAAAAATGAAATTTTAAAGAAAATACAATTGTAGCATATGACAATTAAAGATATAAGGAACAGTATACTGGATTATCAGGGAAAAGTAATTCATTCAAGCTGAAATCTGCCACTTATCCGCTATTTATTAAAGTTGCATTAACGTCTCTGAATCTCCTTTTTCCTCTCTCATGAAATAAGTAGGTTAAATTAGATGCTATTTAAGAACATTTCTAGTACCCTGATGTATTTCTAGAAAAATAACCAGCAATGTGGTTTGAATTTACAAAACTAGCTCCCTAAATTTGGGGTTGTGAGACTTAGGAGACACCTTATTAAG
This sequence comes from Microcebus murinus, assembly GCF_040939455.1. Lineage (NCBI taxonomy): Eukaryota > Metazoa > Chordata > Mammalia > Primates > Cheirogaleidae > Microcebus > Microcebus murinus. Next base: position 24,604,925 of record NC_134128.1, read on the forward strand.
TGTGAATGATGTGAGTCTAAGGCCCAAAATGGTAGTACTATTTTGCAAAATGAGTAACAACCTTGGGAAACTCATTACTTCCACACATGATCGTATTTTCTCCCTCTTTCCTAGGGTGCCCACTAGTGTGATAGTAAAATACAAATAAAAAGCTCAAATTCACAAGGACAGAGCAAACACAAGAAGAGAGGTCATGGTAATAAATTTCAGCTCGGCTGGTGGAAAGGAGGTGAATGTGTCTGCAAAGAGGAGAAAACTAAACCCCAAGCCCCCGTGTGGTGGGGTGTGGAAAACAATCGAGAGTTGGCCTCACCAACAGAACCCCACACTGTCTGGGAGATGGTGGGGCACACAGAGACTGGAAGATTATGGTCTGGAGAAACTGAACGGAGGTGCTCAGAGTCCCTGGGACAGAGGTGGGAGAAGGCATGAAAACTCGTGTAGCAGATCGAGCCTCCAGCCACCTTCCCCACTGTAAGCCTCAGTTTCCTCTCCTGCATCATGGGCGAAATGTCAATGCCTCATCCACAGGGAAGATTATGGATTAAAGGGGATGATATGTACAAAGGATTCACCCATGTCTGGCAATAGTAAGTGATCAAAAAGGTTTATTACTATTAATATTAACTGATGCTAGAGATATTTATCCAGCTTGATCCAGCAGTCAAGCAAATGTTCCTCAAGGGGAGATTGTAGAGATTCTTCTATGTAGAAAGCTCTGAATGGCACCAGAGATAAATTCCAGTACTATCTATCAAAAACCCTCAACCTGCTCACACTTGTCAACCTACCTACAAAGTCCAGAAATTCAAAAAGCTGTGTCCGCATACACAGAACATCTGACCAAGGGTTAGTATTGAACAGACAGCCAAAGGTGACCAGGCGTGAAAAGACAGTTTCCAAACAGGAAAGAGAAAGCCCAAATTAAACAGAGAAAGAGACCCACAGGACACAGAGATTATAAAGGGAGAAGAGAACCCTAAAAATTTTTATGCTTAGAGAAATGAGATGAACAAGATGCTATAAAATAAAAGAACAATCAGTACATGAGAAATATCTCTTGGGCATTTAAAATATGATAGAGAAAATAAAAGGAAATCAGTATAAAAGATGGAAGATAAAGACAAGGCTATCTCTCATACAGTAAATAAAAGAGACAAAAAGTAGAAAATTAGAGGGGCAGTGCATATGTCCAAGTTCTAACTAACGGCAATTCCAGAAAAAGTGAAATAAGAAAAGGTATAGAAAGGAAATGATTAAAGTTTAATATAAGAACTTAGTGTCAAGAGCCTGAGTTTTCAAACTTGAAAGGGCCCAGTGGGTACTCAGCACAGTGGAAGAAAAAGAGACCAACTAATTATAAATAATTATAAAATGTTAGAGCTTCATTGATAAACAGAATATCCTCAAAGCTTACAGGGAGACTTTAGCATTGGAGAATAGCCCACACAAATGCATAGGAATCAGCATGGAATTGGACATCCCAGAATTAATTTTGGATTCTATAAATGAAGGACTTTTAACGAAGAATTCTATAGCCACATAACTATCGTTGTGTGGTATAGCACAAGAAATGGATAAAGGTATTTTAAAGTTGCCAAGACTAACCAATTTACTTTCATTCACTTTTTCTTAGGAAGCTGCTGAATTATTTGTTTCAGAAATAATACACATTGATCCACGAAAAACTTGGAAAGAATGGCTCTTCCTCAGGAGGGCAGCAGCAGCCATGGCTGGGATAAGAGCCGCCTGGCACCTGCAAGTCCCAGATGGAGAGAAGGAAGAAACCACATGGAATCGATCAATTATCTGATATACCTAAGTATTTGGGAAAAGATTGATAAGCATGGGCTACTCTGATGGGAAAAAAATAACAGGTGTATAAAAGACTCAGCAAATAAAAAATGGGAGGCAATTATTAACTTCAGGAAGAACAAACATTATAAGAATTCAAATATAATCACAGGCCACCACTGGTGCTGCAAAGTGTCACCACTCACACGACTAAAATAAAGTAAGCACGGCCTATTGTCTGAAGCAAAGTTTGTCATATAATTGTAGGAAAAATAGAAAAGGAGATTGTGGGTGCAAAAGATCTACATTTTCATGTACCATTAGAAGAATCGGTCAATAATCATTAAATTGGAAAATCAAGAAATAACAGTGTAAGTATGTTATGTAAAATTAATGAGTGCCGGGTGCGGTGGCTCACGCCTGAGGTATGGAAGGCTGTGTGCAACCCCTTAAGTCACGACATACACACTGTGGCACCATCTACACGGTGCCTGGTTAACCGGCCTGTGCAGGAAAGACACTGTAACACCTTTATATTGTCAGAGCTTCTGCTCACATCCAACTGCCACTGCTGTTGTCTCTGCCTCCCAGGGCTCTCAGTGACAGTGGCATTTATTAGCCAACAGGATGCTGTTCCTTTTCCTTTTGAAGAAAGATTCAGCATTATCATTTTCATAGCTTGTGTCAGAGTGTATATTTATAATATCGATATATTTATATATCGACATATTCATATATGGATATATAAAATTGAATGGATGACACTTTGACACATAACTGTGTTTATCTCATACATCTATGACACATGTGTGTATATTCCATACATTACATAGTTACACACATATGGAATACATGCACATACTGCTCTCATCAATTTTTAAATTGTTTTTGGGAACATGTTCATGGAAAAATAATCACACTAATCATTAACTTACTTTTCATTTAATTGTGATTAAATTAATTCATATGGCAAAAGGCAGCTTTAAATGGGTTAGGATTGTATTTGAAGACACTTTAAAAGGGAATACAGAAAATATATTCTCAAAAAAATTTCTTTCCGGCCCATGCATTTTCTTGTCTATGGGGATCTCTGACCCCCCACAAGCCAGGTCACCCCCATTAACCTTGCCGTGCTGCATGGCAACCACATTATGCACAGGGCGATTTTTGAAGCCAGCTGTGTACTATAGTGGACTTTCAATTGGGCATCTTCTTTCCTTATCTATATGACCATATTTACTGGGTTTTCTTACAAAGCAGCAGGGCGAGATGAGAGGCGGGGGTACAACAGTGACACATTTCATTGCTGCTTAATGGCCTCGTGGAGAAGTTCCTCTCAAGAAAGCATCTTCACAGCTGGCTAAAATGCAGACATGGGCTGGGGTGAGGATTTTCATTATTGCTGTCATTTTTGAGATCCACTGTCACTTTTTAAGATGACTTATAAGAAACATCTATTTTACATTTGGAGAGGCTGATAAACTGTGTATAAGTCAAGTTTCTGTCAACTGACTTACTTTAAATTTCTATGGAAACCTCGCTCTTTGAAGTGCAGGCTTCTTTAAAATGACCTGCCATTAAAATACAAACCTCCCCCTTTGCTACGGATTTGTTTGGTTTAGATTTGTACTCGTCAAAAAGATGGAACCAAGTACCGTTAGCTTATTCTGACCTCTCTTAGGAAATTAGCTTTAAAATGTGGTTTGGTAAGATTGCAGGACCCACTGGGAGGGCCGGAGAAGCTGGACCCTGCTCTGACTGCTTCTCCCTGACAGCGATCGCCACTGGGGCAGAGGCGCGAGGGTCGGGGCCCAAGGGTGGGGGCTTGGCCGTTTGACCACCGGGCTAACCCCTCTGGGCTCGGGCTTGCTCTCCTGCAATTCACTTTAATGCTCGCCACCAACCCGCCTCCCTCTTGTTTCGAATTTGTTTTCCAATAAAGAAAAGGCATAAAGAGACTCCTCTAATGGCTCTGATTTGCTAATAATGGGTTTTGTTCAAAGCAGAAATTGGCCCTGCAGAGGGGGCGACCCCTTTTCTTCTCCTCCCAGCGCACCGTGGAGTGGCAGCGGCCCCATTTGTTACCCGGGCTCACTTCACCGGGAAAGGTAATTACAGTTAAAATTAAACTCTATGGACTGTGTCCCTCTGCCTTTCTGCCGCTCGGAGCGCGGGGAGGCTGGTTCCTGTGTGCTCACCTCTTGTTTAGAAGATTCATGTTTATCTAATGTGAAGTCAATATTATTGTCGGGGAAAGAGTTAGGGGTTGCTAACGATCTATCAGGGGTGCGCCTCCGCGGCCCTGGCCACGCTCTGCTGGCTCAGAAACCACTTAGCGGCTCTCAAGGCCCATCTCCATTCACCCACCATTTATCTCATCTGAAAATGTTCAACCGTGGGATATTCCACAGCGTTTAATAACGGCGGAGCTGAAGCACTGTCGAGAGAGGTCTGGAGGGACAGGAGGTGGCCGGAACCAGCAGCGCTGGCAGCCTGTGCCCTGGCCCCGGCCTCTCCTCTGGCCAGATGTGGATTTGGGAATGGTCACCGTGGGGTGGGGGCCGGGGGCGGAGCGAGGCGATTTGCACTTTGCAGAACCACAGGTCTCTTTGTCACATCAGAGGCCTCCATCCTCTGAACTCCACGGGGAGACAGGTACTGTGGTTCAGTCCATGTTTTATACTGACACGGTGCTGACGCAGAGTCCCAGGGACTCACTCGGTCAAAACTTCTCATGCACGGCATTAGTCAAGTTTCTCCAGGAAAACAGAACCAAGAGGAAATTATGTGTATATTAATATGTATGTTTGTATAGTATATGTATGATTTATATATGTTTATATATTGATATATATGTTTATATATATATGCATATACAGTTTTAAATAAATTTATTATAAGGAATTGGCCCCCACAAAGAGGCAGCGCGCCCCCAGGTCTGCAGTATAAAGGGTGGAGACCCAGGAAAAGCTGGGGATTTCGGCTGAGTCTGCAGGCAGGAAAACCCCCATGTCCAGCTCTAAGACAGCCAGGGACACGGGACTCTCCCTTGCTCTGGGAAGGGTCAGTCTCCAGCTGATGGGACAAGGCCCCCCCCCACGCTGGGGAGGGAGGGGGCTCCACTGCACTCTGTCCACGGGTGCAGATGTGCATCTCATCCAGAAATGCCCGTGCACACACACACACACACACACACACACACACACACACACACACAGAACATGCTCAACCAAACATCTGGCACCCTGGGGCCTGGGAAAAAAGTTTACACATAGAATTCATCATTACATATATATATATATATGTGTGTGTGTGTGTACACAGAGAAAGAGAGCTTCTTATATATTAAGTATCTATGTTTACGTTTGTTTAGTTTTGGACTATAAGAATATGCATGTGTTCTTTATATAGCTCCAAAATGGATGAGAGAGTCTCCATTTCTTACCCCCCATCTGCTAATGTTTAATAAGAGCAAGCGGGTTAGGCCTTTTCCTCTGCAATTCCGCATATTTCAAAGCAGTTAGGAGCCTCCTCTCCCTTCTCCATTGGCTCTTGCATGCAGTTAAGAAGCAAGATTATCAGTTGGCTTTACATGTTATTTCTCTCTCTCTTCCCCCTGTGTGGAAACCCGTGAATATCCAGTGAAATGTTTAAAAATCATGAATATGAAGAAACGTCAAGATGCTAACCACCCTCATTTGGAATTACGACTGCAGTGGCAGAGTTAGAGAAGAGCTGATTTAAGACAGATTTTGGAGGCGTCACTCAGAACTGGCTAATGGCTCTGAGGGAGGGAAACGGAGCAGCAGCTTTAGACATGAACGACGTGCATAACAGGCACTAATTTCCTGAAGGGTCATGACTTAGAGAAAAGGGCTTGGGCCTGGGCGTCTTAGCCCACGCCTCACTGTGCACATTCCTGGAGACACCATCGGTGTGCTAAGTAGATCCGGAGTTCAGAGAAAGCCCCATCCAGAGATGCACATTTGAGATAATCGACAGGCAGATGATGCTCAAAGCCACTAGAGCTGGAGAGCGAAAGCCCCAACCTGAAATCTGACCCCTAAAGTTGGAGGGGAGCAGACCCACCTCCAAAGGAAGCTGAGGACACAAGCCCCTCCCTGCCAGGCCCCAGCGCCCTGTTTGGAGGACTCTGTCATCCCGTCTCTGGAGGCTTTGTGCCAGGGCTGAGTGACAGCATGTGGGTTGGGGCCACCGCTCGCCTGGCCCCCCTGGGGTGCGGGGCCTGCCCCTTTCACTCATCCTAGCCAGAAAGTAACTCTCCTCTGCGCCATCCTGCTTTCTATTTCTGACACAAACACACACAACACGTATCATTTTTTTTTTTTTTTTTTTGAGACAGAGTCTCACTCTGTTGCCCAGGCTAGCGTGAGTACCGTGGCATCAGCCTAGCTCACAGCAACCTCCAACTCCTGGGCTCAAGTGATCCTTCTGTCTCAGCCTCCCAGGTAACTGGGACTACAGGCATGCGCCACCATGCCTGTCTAATTTTTTCTATATATTTTTAGTTGGCCAATTAATTTCTTTCTATTTTTAGTAGAGACAGGGGTCTCACTCTTGCTCAGGCTGGTTTCCAACTCCTGACCTTGAGCGATCTGCCCGTCTCGGCCTCCCAGAGTGCTAGGATTATAGGCATGAGACACCGCGCCCAGCCAACAACACACATCTGTGAGCTCCCATTCCCAGGAACAGGGACTCTGCTTGATGGCCAATGGCCATTTGGCGACCTGAGGCTCCCGTGTGCTGGGAGAAGTTATCTGATATTGATTTCTCTGGACGGCTAATTAATCTCCTCCCTCCCTGAGGGATCCAATATCCCATTTTTTTTCTAACTAGTGTTTGTGTCTCATGAACCTTTGTGGAAATGGGGCTTCTGTGTGTAGGGTGACCCTTTCCTGGGAACTCTGTGATCTGTCTTGGGGAACTGCTGGACACACAAAACCTGGAGACAGAGGCCATGTGGAGTGGGATGATGCACTCTGGGTTTGCACCACTTCCCACCTGGGCCAGAGTGGGTGGGGGCACAGGTGTGGCAGCAGGTGTGGCGGGGCAGGTGCAGAGAGCGGGGAAGTGCAGGAGCAAGGGGAACGGAGGGTTCCCAGGGGCTTTTTTGGACCCAGCGGTCATCCTACCAGAAGGAGGCCACAGCAGTCTTGCTGACAGAAGAGAGACACGAGAGCAGACGGTTTGTGGACAGATTGTGAGGAATATTCACGAAAGGACAACTGCAAGAAACCTCTCCCCTTTCTTTTTTCAAATAGAAGATAAGGCGGGAGCTCTAAGCAGGAAACCCCACTTACATAGAGAAGCAGACAGAATGGTCGGGGCAGGGAAAGAGGGTGCATGGGGAGTGTGAGAAACAAGAGGAAAGATGAAAGGGAAAGGGCAGAGAAGTCTTTAGGGAAAAGAGTCCTCAGCAGGTCAGCCATGGGAACCAGTCCTCTCACGTGGCTGCTGAGCTCCAGAGAGCACCCCGATGGCTCGCGGCGAGTCCTGCGACGCTGCCCACACGGAGATGGCCACACTCACGTGCACTGCTGGGGAGATCCCAGCCCCGTCCCCGCCACCTCCCCAGTGCCTCTCTGTGCCTTGTGCATTAATCATCCACGCACGGCGCTGCCTGTTTAATCACTTGGCAATTATCTGGCTTATATCTTCTGTTTTCATCTCCTAAACAAGACTTGCCTCATCAGATCTTAAAATTGCATTTGACATGGTAACGAAGACTTGAATTATTTGTTCCCTACAAATGTAATTATTTACCATGTAATTCTCAGGAAGACACAGCTTCCAAGTGTTCATATAGAATTTACTGTGCAATTATCAGCCGCACCGCTACCCTGCCTCACGGCTGAAATGGCCGGCAGGGGTGGGCACTGGGGAGGAGAGAGACAGCGCCACTGGCCAGCATCGAGGACAAAGTCCTGTGCATGGAGGTGGCTTCCTGTGAGCTGCGGCTGTGCTTTACAAACATCTGGGGACATCATTTGATTTCTCTTTGTGTCAGTCTCTTCATCCAGAACATGGAGTGACAAGAGAGAAAGGCAGGTTGCAGTGAATCATTAGGAAGAACAAAGGAGATCCGGGAGAAAATGCAGTTGTCGTTGTGAAAGATGTTCTCTGTTTTGGCACAATTCCCCTCAGCTCAGGTGAGGGAGAGACAAGGTTCCTGCAAGGACAGCTGACTCAGGCCCTCTTGGGCGTGCCTGCAGGCTGCCAGTCCTGCCTCTGGAGCCCAGGGGAAGATGTGCCCCGGAGCTGCCAGGAAAGCACCGGAGGTTTCTCACCTGCGAGGCAGGCGGGGCCCAGGAAGCCCGGTGCTGCAGGCTGGCAGGAAACATCCAGAGGGTGGCAATCGGGCTGAACAAGGAGACATGAACAGTTTAAGGTTAACCGTATGAGAGACAAGGTGCTAAGTGGTGGTTGTCGAAACAGCTGACCCCAGGGCTCAGCCAACCCATCACACTGATGGCATTACCAGCCCTTATGGAAACTACAGCCCCATTCCTTCTCCAGCTCTGTGTCTGGGTCCTGCATCTGACCACGGGGATCCTTTGGTGGCCTCTCCAGGTGGTGCGCAGACCTGCATGTGCATAGCATGAGAAGTAGCATAAACTAGCAGCTCAGACCTCAGGCACCCAAATCATCGACATCTGGGTTCCTCACCCGAAGGCCAACTACTCAAGCGCCCTAAGCTTTATATGTTCCTTTTAAAACTGCTTCTGTGGTTAAGGAGATCATTAGGTGAAGTGCTCATTGCAGCATCAACGCTTATGAAATCTTTCAAAATGATTTCATTATTACTTTATTCGGTTTGTAACCTTTTACAGGAGAATTTCACAATGTTTTAGGCATTCCACCAGAAAAGTAGATATCGGGTCCCCGAGATCTTGGACTTTCATTTTTTTATTCCTTCCAGCCTGGTGAAAGTGCAATTTGCAAACATCTGGTTGGTTCAATAGTTTTCTCTCCTGAATAGGAATACTTTTCCCACCTGCTTTCTGTCCCTGTCACCCCAAGCCCTGTCATTTCTCCAGTGGTCCAAGGAAAAGACCTAACTGCTCTCCTGCCCCGCCATCCCTCACCCCTGCACCAGCTTCCTAGCTATGCATTTTGGAAGCACAGCTTCGACCCTGCCCTTGCACGACTGCATCGTCTGCAGTGTGTAGGTCTGGACTACCTGGTGCAGGATTCACGACAGATGCTATGGGCCAGCTCCCTCGGTTCCCACCCCCCCTTCCTTTCTTTCCTGTAGCGCAGAGGTGAAGTGGTTAGTTCAGTGGCCTCCCTCCTGTTGAGGATGACTCATGCACACAGTGCTGGCTAATGTGTGCAGCCAGTGAGGAAGCTCTGTGACGGCCTTCCTTTCCTTTGCTGAAAATATATCTGTCTCTGTCCACCCCTTCCTCCCATCCATCTCTGTTCTTCCCACCTAGAAGGTGCACTCTTGGGGTGTAGCAACCATCCTGAGCACATGAGGTGTTGAGAGGAGAAGAGAAAGTGACACTCTGATGCTTGAAGGCTGGTGGATGGGACAGACACCACGAGCCTGGGTCTTGGCAGCATCTCCAAGGACATGAACCAGCCCAGAAACTGCCTACCCAGGAATTCTTTTGTTTTTCTTTAAACAAACAAACAAACAAAAAAATACAATAAACTCTTTCTTTAGGCCACTCTTAGTTATGACTTGTCTTTTGCTTTTTGTTATTGTTGTTGTTACTTGCAGCTGATCTCATGCTCAACTGATAGGCTAAGTGAGGGCCTCTGTGACTCAGGTAGGGAGTAATCTGTTACACCTGCACTTCCCTCACAGGTATGCTACATGCACCAGGAAGGAGGGTGCACCCAGGTAAACCCAGGATCCCATGCCTCCACATCTCTGCTCATATTCCCACCAGTTGGAATATCTCCCAGTCTCATCTCTGCCTGCCAGAATCCAGACTGTTCTGCAAGGCAAAGCTCTAACGGCACTTGTCTCATGACATATTTCTGCTTTATCCCTAATGACTATGCTTCAGTCATTTTGAAACTCCATGATTCTTTATTTTACTCTCTTTTAAGGAATGTATAATTTTGTCTTGCCTTGTGTAAAAAGGTTTGTGTATTTGTCCTATTTATGTTAGATGTAAGTGTCTTGAGGCAAGGTATGTGTGTTTTTTAGCATAGTATCTTCTTTAACTTTTTGTGCTTCACATGTGCAAAACAAATTTAGAGTAAGGGCTTTGACTTCTTTACTGAAACCTGATGCCTCCATGGGAAACAGTCAAGACAGAGCCTCATGCAGTGAAGTGAGACCTTCATGCCTTTACCAATGGAGGGGAGAAGGGGACACACATGCACACACACATGCACACGCATGTCTTACTAACTCCAGCACTGGCGGCTTCACCATCACCATCTGCTCTGAGATCCATGAGACTGATCCCTCATGGCCTTTGGTCCTCATTTGTGTCCTACTCCAGGGAAGACCAACTCCAAGGTCACTCACCATCTCCCTTGCTCTAGACTCCTGGTTTTGTACCTCCCAACTCCCGAAACTTCTGGGGTGTCCTCTGGGCATCACAGTGCATCTTAGCACATGTCCCGGCATTTCTTCCTCTTCTACCAATGTTCCTTTCCTTCTTGCTCTACAAAAATTCTGGATCTCCTCCTTGGACACTGCATGACCAAGGTCAGACCTTGGACCCTGTCATTATCTGCCCCACCGTAATCTCAAGTTCAGGCCTTCCACTCGCTGACCACCACGTCTCCTTTGCCCAGCTCACTCCCTCAGCACAATTTCTCCAGCGTCCTTGTTTCCTTGGGAGCTACAAGTATGGGTTCTACCACTTCCACCCTCTCTCCATGGTAAGTTATCATAATCATTCTCTTTGTCTGCTCTCATTTCATCTGATAAGTGATATCCTGAAAAACCACACACCTGCACCTGTGCAGAGAAATGTAGAATGAGAAAAATGTACAAACACTCCGAATGGTCTAACTTGAGATTCATAACCACAAACTTAGCAACCAGCCATGACTGTAGTTGATTCACAGGTTCTCTATCCTCAAAGACTCTCCCCTGTTCTCATCACACCCTCCAAAAGGTCAGCTTCCAACCTCACTCTCAGTCCAGGTGGTGTCCCTGCTTGCTTGGAGAACTGAAGGAATCTCGGGAGAATTTCAATAAGCTTGTTTCTCCTAAGCTACTCAACTGCCAGGCCCTGTACCTAAATGTCTACTTATCTCTTTTTGTTAAAGAACAACACTTTTCAACTTGGCTGCAAATTAGAAACACCTGAAAACTTTAAAAAAAAAAAAAACAAAACAGCTTTCAAGCCACGCCCTAAATCAAAGAAATCAGGCTGCCTGTGGCTCTAGCCTTCACAACATTTTCACAACTCTCCAGAAAGTCCCAGTGTTCAGCCAGGATTGAGAACCTGCCTTAACATACCCTGAGTCCAGCTTCTTCTCACCTGGTCTGCGGAACATCATCACTCTTGTCCAACCACCTTCCACTCTCACCTAGCAACGGCATTCTCACGAGGCAGCCAGACTGGGTCCTTCCCAAATCTGTGTCCTTTGCTCAGAGTAAACGTCTGACGGAGGCTGTGTAACGAGTGGGCTCCCCATCAGCTCCCAACAGTCGCCCCTCCTGCACCCACCAGCCCTGCTTACTGCCCTTCAGACACACCATCTTCCTGCTCCAGGGTCTTGACAACCAGCCCCTCTGCCAGAAATGCCTTTTCTAATTATCTCCATGGCTGGCTGCTTCTCCTGCAAGCCTCCGCTCAATTGTTAATTGTCTCAGGGAGACTTTCCCTGTCAACCTGATTTAAAATTGCAACACCAGCCCCAACATTCCCTGGCTCCTCTCCTTGCTATGTTTTCTCGTAGAATCTCTCATCTCCCGGTGTACATCTGAGTTTTCCTTTTCTTTTGCGTCTTCCCCAATAGAATTAAAGCTCCTTGAGGACAGAGACATTGGGGGTTTTGCTTGCTGCTGTGTTCTTGGGCCTAGAGCAGCACCAGGCTCAAGTCAGTGATTCAATGTCTATTTGTTGCATAAATAAATTGAAAAAAAAAACCCAGAATTAATCATTCCATAAGCCCAAGTTAACCCTTTTTGGAGAAGGGTAAACTAGAAAATCCTGACTCAGCTTCTACGAGCAATGAAACCCTGGCACTTCCACCCTAGTGAGGTGGGCGGTCTGTCCCGAGATTAGCTCATTAAGAAGCCACGCTTAGCTCAGGTGGAAGAGATTCTCCAGTTCATATTCCTTTTATAGGATTTACTCAAAATTACTAATAATGCTGTAGGAAAACTAAAGACAAAAGCCTGAGGAGTGCACTGCCTCTTTTTGTTCTGTTTGCCCAGTGAATTGCTGCAGAGCCACAGTATTTTCATTTCTACTCTTTCTGCAGACACACATTTCCTCTGTGTGGAAATATTTGCTCTGGATGGAAGAACTTACATAAGGAAGTAACTGCTTATCAATCCATTCGTCCATTTGTGGTGTTTAGCCTAGTCAAGATCATATATTATGTATATATAAATACATAGAGACATTTATATATGTATATATAAAACCTCAATTGTTAAGAGCCTCGGGTAGTAAAAAAAAAATCAGAATGCTTTTCCAGTGTGTGTGTGCGCGCGCGTGTGTGTCTAGTTTTATATGTCACTTTTAGGAAACACATCTCTCATTCCACTAGCAGCTGTACCTGTTAAACACCTTTGATTTTTAACAATGTCACATTCAGGAAGACAAAGTCTTCAAACATATTATATTTGGTTAGCAAACATAAAAAGCTGTGCGATAGGACACAATGCAAACTATTTTCAAATTGGGTCCAGGAATTAGAGTGACAGAGGGAATGAATTCCAGATTTGAAGAGCAAACATGAATAGTGGCGTGTTCATTTTTGGCCAACTTGATTAGATTAAATGCCATATTTTTATGCACAGTTTAAATATTGAGCTTCATCTCTATCCTTTTGATTAAAGTTGTTTGCTTGGCTCTGATGATTAAATAAGGGTTAATAAATATAACCTTTGTTTAATCTATTGTAACCAAATTTCTCACTCTTCCTGTGTGGAAGAAATAACAGCTGGAGATGGATCTACGAGCCAGGACTATTAGGCCCATCATTTTATAAACCTGAGGATGGGAAATATTTTCCTATGTGGTGTTGCTTATAACAACAAAACATTGAGTATAACCTAAATTCCCCAACAATAATACAATCATAAGATTGTTTGAAAAGAGAAAATAATACATTAAATGAGGAAATCAGGTTATAAAAATGGTACCATTTTATTTGTGTAAAATTATCTACTCATCTTACCAAAGAGTAAGTATGAATGATATTTACCACAAAATGTCAAAATTAGTTATTGTTTTGTGGTATGATAACAGATGACTTTTGTTTTACAATTTTATTATTTAAAAAATTTTTAAAGAGGCATACTTTTTAAAATTGGGTGAAAAAAATCTCCATAAAGGTACTTGTCTAGTGGGTGAAAATAATATTAATAGTTGTAATGAGAAGAATTCTAGCCCAGACTGCTGATTCTATCACTGACTCCATTTCTTGGTTGCAATAGCCTCACCATTATAATTTGCACAGCTACTCCTATAGCTTTAAATAAGTTTGTCTATGATTATTGCCAGGAAAGGGCACAAGAGCCCAACAAAACAGTTCACCTACTGGGAAGGGAGCCTGCTAGAGTCCTACAGAAGCCCTGTCATTAGGATGTCACTATTCATTCCAGGGGGGCTTGTTGTTTGCAGTATTGGAAAAGCAAACTCGCGGCTCCAGGTCTGTTTTCCTCTCTGGGAGTGGTCTCCGTGCAGAGCAACAAGGAACACTCCTGTTGCTGGATACTCAACGTGCTGACTCTCTCTCTGAATGGCCTTGGAAAGGCCCAGCTTCCTCCAGGCTCAATGTTGTTCCCTGGGGAAGCCTTTCCCCACCATCCTACGAAGGAGCAACTGCCCCAGCCTGCACAGACATCACCCTTCATTTTCCTTGTAACATTGTGACATAGACCTCTAAATCACCCAGATTGCTTTTCTCTATATTTCATTATAGCCTGTCTACTCACTGTAGGATATAAGTGCTGTGAGTGTGAGGACTTTGTGTGAGTTATTTTCTGCCAGGTAGCCAGAGCCCAGAATAATAACTGGAAAAAAGTGGGTGCTCAAACACCTGCTCTGCATGAATGGAACATGTGCACAGAGGAGGCAGGTTGGCCCTTATGTGGGCATCTTCTGCATGTCATCAGCTTGGGCACCGTCCACTGGCCTTTGCTTGTAGACTTGGTGATGACAGCTGATATGGTCAGTTTCATCCATATTAAGGTGCCTAATTTTAACATTTAACTTCTGTATAATGCTTAATACAAAACATTCTTTTATAACATTTTGTTTTATTCTCCACGTTTTTGAGATAGAATAGACCATTCACTTTTACAAATGCAGAACCTATATCTCAGAAGCCTTCACAAATTGCTTGGTCCATTTAGTGTGGTGTAAGAAGCAACAACAATGACTGGAGTTGATGTTTTCTGGCAACAAATCTAGGAATTATCCCACAGAGCTCTTGTGCTCAAGCATTGTGTACAAATATTTTCTGGGTCCATAAAATAAAATTATTGATTTTTCAAAAATGAGATAAAATGGGAAAATAATGAAAGTTGAAACAATAGCACCTATCTGGAGAAATCCAATGTTCTCTCATATTTTAGATATCATCTCTTCCACCCTCTGCTTGGTAGCTGTGATTGGGTGATTGATGATGGAAGAGATGGATATAGATGAGAAGTTAGTGCAGAAACTTTTCTTCTCTTGCCAGTGCAGAGCAAGGTGCTCTGTGTGTCAGGGGGTGGGTGGAGGGGCAGGAAGGCACTTAACTCTGCATACAAGAAACAAACAAAAAACAAACCAGCAGAGAAACCTAAAAGAAACTCTACACTTTAGCTCCATTTCTCTCTCCCACTTCTTGACATTTTGTTGTTTCTATTTATATCTGTCCATTCTATCTATCTCTTAAAACATTATCTTAGTTATTATTTCTCATAGGTTTGTCTTTTAGTCTGCCTACTCAAGATATACATGGTTATATACTGCAATTGCAATGATAGAGCATTTTGGTGTAATAGTGAGTTTTATACCTTCATGTGACTTCTTAATGTTTTTTTTTTCTTTCAGACTGAAGAACTCCCTTTAGCATTTCTTATAGGGAAGGTCTTATTTTGACAAAATTCCTTAGCCTCTGTTTGTTTGGAAAAGTCTTTATTTCTTCTTTATGCTTGAAGGATATTTTTGCAGGATTTAATATTCTTAAAATAAGGTGTTTTTCCTTGACTATGTCAGGCTACTCTCTCCTGGCCTATAAACTTTCCACTGAGAAGTTTGCTGCCAGGCATATTGAAGCTCCATTATATGTTATTTTTTCTTTTTCCTTGCTTCCTTAAGGACCCTTTCTTTTTCCACGACCTTTGGAGATTGATTATTAAATCCTTTGAGGTAGTCTTGTTTGAGTTAAATTTTCTTGGTGTTCCATGACCTTCTTATGTCTGAATATAGATATCTTTCTCTAGGTTTGGAAAGTTTTCACATTATTTCTTTGAATAAACTTTCTAGCCAATCTCTCTCTCTACCTCCTCTTTAAGGGCAATAATAGATTTTCCCTTTTCAGGCCATTTTCTAGATCTTATAAGCATACTTCATTCTTTTTTATTCTTTTTTCTCTTTTGATTGTACATTTTCATATAGTCTGTTTCAAGCTCACTAATTATTTCTTCTGCTTGATCAATTCTACTGTTCAGAGTCTCTGGTGTATTTTTCAGTTTGTCATTTAAATTTTCAGCTCCAGAATTTCTGCCTATTTTTTTTTTTTATTACTTCAATCTCTTTGTTAAACTTCTCTAATAGGCTTCTGAATTCCTTCTCTGTGTCATCTTGAAGTTCACTAAGCTTCTTCAGGGCAACTATTTTAAATTCTTTTTCTGAAAGCTCACATAGCTCCATCACTCTGGGATTGGTCACTCATACCTTATTTAGTTCATTTGGTGAGGTCATGTTCTCCTGGATGTTCTTGATGCTTGTGGATATTAGTCAATGTCTGGGCATTGAAGAGCTAGGTATACATTTTAATATTTACAGTCTAGAATTGTTTGTACTCATCCTCCCTGAGAATGACTTCCAAGTATTCAAAGAGAATTGAGTGCTGTTATCTAAGCCTTTGGTCACTGTAGCCATACCAGTACTAGGGATGCCCCAAGCCCAGTAAGGACTCTTGCAGACTCCTAGTGGTACTGCCTTGGCAAACCTGTATAAGATATAGGAAGATTCCCTGGATTACTGGGCAAGGTCTCTCACTCTCTTCCCTCACTCTCTGTGCTGGGCTGCCGGGGTTGGGGGAGAAGTGACAGGGGCACTCCCTCATGGCTACTGGTGCCAGGTCACACCTGAAGCCAGCCCAGTCTCACCCAAAGCCCAAGTCAAACATCATGTATCTGTGGATAGGAACCGAGAGAAATGGGCAATTTGTGAGAGGATGTAAGCTGATGTGGCTGGGAATGAACTGCGGATATTGTTGGCTATAGTTGTAGGTGCCAGAGCCTTCATATTCCTCAAGTCCTTTTCCTGCTTCCCCTCTTGAATTTAGGTGTCTTTGAATCTTCCTCCTTGGAGAGAGCTTGTGTCTGGCAGCACTGTCTGCTGTGAGCACTGTCATTACATGGGGACCCTGATGGTGAGCTGGTACACTGTCAGGGAAGGGAGCCCTCTATAACTTTCTGATTAAATCTCAATGTTTTATTGGATCTGTGCCTTGGGGAGGTGACTTCCACAAATGCTTTCCCAGAGGTAGAGACTTCTTTCCCCTGCTCCCTGCTTCCCTCATGGCTGCCCTGTTTCCCCTGAGGACAGTGAAGCCCTGGCTCCAATGACCGTGGTTTCTGCCTTCTGAGGACAGACAGGGAGGCTAGAGGAGATGGGGAAGTATCCTCTGCCCAGCTGGGACCAGCCTCTGGCAGTGTCTTTCCCCTAGAAAGCCGTTATGGAGATGGCTCTGGGCATCTCCACAATGGGAGATCCCTCTCAGATGGTTCGTCAGAAGAACTTGTGAGACTTGCATAGGTAAATCCCATGAAAGTGGAGCCTCCCTAAGTCAGCAGCAGAGTTTCTCATGCTCCTGCTCATCCACACTCAGCCTCCAACAATGCATCAGAATGACTATGTAAGGGCTGCTACCCTCAGTGGCTCCAGCAGCTTCTGCTCTAGGTAAGCAGGTATGGACCATCTCTCTTGATTCCTGGGTGGTGGTTGGCTCTGAGGCCTCAGTTCTCTAGTGGGTACAGGAAAAGTCATTGATTCTTAACTTGTCCAGCTTTCCTCACTGTAAGGACAGCTGTGATGACATCCAAGCTCTTAATACACTGGAGTCAAAAGCAGAATATCCAATTTGGAGACTCTGTGAGATGCAGACTGCTCCAGCCTCATCAGAATTTACTTGGATATCTTGTTTGTAGCTTCCACTGGAATTTAAACCACCCTCCCACCACCACCTTTAGCTCTTATTCTTAACTGCTCTTGGCTTCTGACGTTGGAAATCTGGGGGCTGCCAGGTCCATCGGATGTCCATGGCATCCTCTGCTTTCTCTACACAGTTGCTGAATCACACAGGGTTTGCCACTGATGCTTTCTCCACCTGCCTGTATTTTGGGTTTTGTGTGGAAATCTCGACATTTAGCTCTGTTGAAGCTACTGTCCATGGGTATACGGTTTTGATTTTATAGTTCCTCTCTTATTCTCTGGGGAGAAATGGGTCGATACAAAATCTAAATTGCAGCTGCTGTTCCTATTTTCCTAGACTCTCCTGACTATTTGTATTTTAATAGTAACTTTGAAGTCCAAAAGACCTTCAAGATTCACAGGAATTGTTTGATGTCATACTGCATGACCAATCGTTGGAGAAAAGTATCTTGGGAAGCCCATGGGATACTCTTCAAACTGCAGTTCACTGCTGCCCATCTACTCAGTCCAGTCCTCAACTTAGCCAGTGCTGTGGGGTGGGGCAGAGCTCCTGGAATGGATTCCATTCTATCCTTTCCTATGCAAATGATTTTAGGTCGTTCTGACCCGATTTTAAGCACTGGTGTTCTTTTCTGACATGTCTCTAATTTTGATTGTTCATATTGTTCTAAGCCAGAGTAAATGTTCCCCAGAGATGGAAGACATAAAGCTTGTCACAGAATCTGCGTCTGATTCATGGCCTGACCTTACAGTTCTTTGTGCAGTGCTATACACCCTAGGGTTTGCAATAAATATTAATTGAATGGAGTTGAATTGAATTTACACTTTGCTCATTTCACAAATAGGTTAAGTGAAGATTAACAACTTCACAGCAGTACTAGCACACTGAATTAAAGAATATCTGTGTATATCTGTAATGTCTTGAATTGGTGCAATAAAAGTATCTCACTATGGAAAAATCTATAGTTATGGGAAAAATTGTTCTTTAGATCTTACCTATACTTGCTCATAGAAACAACTGTGAACATGCACACCATGATTCTTCATTTCCCCTTAATAACAAGAGATTGCAAAAAATTCCTTAAGGGCTTAACGATTTCTCTACATTACTTCCTAGTTAATTTTTGACAAGAAAACAAGGTGGAAACAGACATGGCATATCACAAATTAGAAATGTGAGGCTGTGCAACAAAGCAATCTACTGAACACTCTCCTAGGTCAGGGATTTCTGTGTGAAATGTATGACTCTAGATGTCTGGCTTCCTTCCTTTTTCTTACTTTGATTTATGCCTTTCTACAAATGAAGCAAAGGGTGAAAGACAGGCTACCTCTGACTTTTGCACATCTACATTTTATAAAGACAGTTTTCAATCTGGAGCCACTACAACTTCCTTATTCCCATGAAAAGAAATTGTCTGGGCTTACAAAAATATCACACATGGAAAAGCTACAAAAATGTAGTACCAAGAACATTTTTAAAATGTCATTGTAATTTTAAATCTATCATTATTAAATTTCCTACATTTGGTTTCCTCTTAAATTCACACAACCTGTAGTCCCAGCTACTCAGGAGGCTGAGGCAGGGAGATAGCTTGAGCCCAGGAGCTTGAGGCTGTAGCATCTGTGAATAGCCACTGCACTTCGGTCTGGGTTACACAGTGAGATCTTTTGTCCAAATAAATATGAAATATATACATATATACACACATATAATATATATTTAAACAAAATAAAGTAAATTAAAAAAATCTAACATCTTGCTTATCAACCCCCCAAGCTTCCTATACTGAGTTATACTTTTCCTTGACATACACGTGCCTTGTGAAAAGTGGTCTGTGATCAAATAAGAATTGGGAAAAATGTATTATACCATAAACTTGTAGGTTCATTATACATATTGATATTTAGTGTCTCTGAAAAGTTTGACAGAAAAGAAAATGTGAAATTACTTTCCTAACATTTGAATGGTGAATACTTTACCATGAAATATATATTGCTATTTTGGGAAGCTGTCATTTGCCAGTTGGGGAAATGTTTTCTAGGTCCATGAACTCATTACTTCTATATGGAACACTAAGCGGCAATTCAACTGCTCTCTAATTTCAGCTGGGAAATTAATGTCTCAAAATTTTGAGATCCAGTGATTTTGCCTGGCCAAATAATATTTATCTTTTTACACTCAATTTGAGTGTCTCCTATACTATTCCACACAGAAAAGGTGCCTTGAAGAAATATCCTTTCTTTGCTCTTCCTCCCATGCCCGAAACATTTCTAAACAGTAAGCATTCATTTTTAATAGCATATACCCTTGAAATGAAATGTCCAAATCACAAAGGGATGTCTTAACGATAGCGACTTTACGTTTTGCTTTCCTACCTTGGCACATGAGAGAAAGGACGGTTAGCTATAAAAATAATGATTGAGTCCCTTAGAAAGAGGGACTTGGGTTTGGCCACTTCAGGAGGTGTTGGGAACAGAGTTGACCCTGGCCAGATTCTCCACAGTTTTCCTCCTAAGTGAAATTAACTGAGAAGTATTGCACAATAGGAGGATGCTAAAACCCCTGCCCTAACAGGAGTACATTTAAATGTACCGTGTTTGCCTGAAAAATAACACAGGCTCTTATATTTCTTTTCCTCAAATGAGCCTTACGGCTCATTTTCAGAGGGTTTTTTTTTAAGTACGGTGCAACCATCTACATTCATTCAAATAGAGTTCAGTCGTCTTCTTATGGAACATCATCATCACTCTCCAAACCCCCGAATCCCATCCTGAATGTCTTGCGACTCTATTTCCTTTACAACCACTGGCCCCAATCTCTCCTGTCGAGCAACAGAGCTCTCACGGGGCAGATGAGAAGGGCTGCTCGTGTTCTTCCCCGCTCCACGACGACATGCACGGGTTGTGCAGATGTGCTGCAGCCACTCCTGTCGCTAGGGCTTATTTTCAGGGTAGGGCTTCTATTGCGCACATGCTTAGAAATCCTGCTAGGGCTTATTTCCTGGGTAGGTCTTATTTTCGGGGTAGGGCTTCTATTGCCCAAATGCTTAGAAATCTTGCTAGGGCTTACTTCATGGATAGGTCTTATTTTCAGGGAAACACGGTAGGTATAGATGTAGACTATTTTTTTTGTGTGTGTGTGTGTGTGACACAGAGTCTCACATTGCTGCCCAGGCTAGAGTGAGTGCCGTGGAGTCAGCCTAGCTCACAGCAACCTCAAACTCCTGTGCTCAAGTGATCCTCCTGCCTCAGCCTCCCCGAATAGCTGGGACTACAGGCACGCGCCACCACGCCTGGCTAATTTTTTCTGTATACTTTTAGTTGGCCAATTGTTTTCTTTCTATTTATAGTAGAGACGGGGGTCTCGATATTGCTCAGGCTGGTCTCGAACTCCTGACCTCGAGCGATCCGCCCGCCTCGGCCTCCCAGAGTGCTGGGATGAGTGGCAGGCGTGCGCCACCACGCCGGGCGGATGCAGACGATTTACCTCAGAAACAAGAGTGTAGAGCTCTTAGCATCGTTATTTCCTTCTGGGGAGCCTCACGGAAACGTGTAACAATGCACAAAATACACAACGGGCACAACGGCCACGCTTCAACGTTCGTCCCGAGGAAACTGCAAACGGTGGACTACTTACCGACGTCCCCCGGGGCCTGTCTGCCGGCGCGACGACTCCGGAGCTCCAATGTCTCCATTCCTGTCACGAGGCGCGACCAAATGCCCTTGTTTCTGGATCTTTCCTCAGCTAATCCCTGGAGGCTGAGGGCCTACCGCTCCTTTTCGGTGGGACCACGCGGGGGCGGCTCCTTCCGGGTGTGGATTTGGACCCGCTCACCCCGCCGCCCGCCGCTTCCGGGGCTCTCCAGGTGACTGACGACGGAACCGCGGTCCAGTCCGCCAAAAGTGGCGAGACCCCGGGCGCCAGAGGGCGCGCGCCTCCGCGTTGTTTCCTTCCCTCAGCACAGATCCGGGCATTCGAGGCGTCACCGTGGATATACACCACGCGGCGCGCGGATACTTCTGTCCTCCTGGTCGGGTGAACGCGGGAAACGCCAGAGACAGAGCGAACTTTCTGTGAGGGACGCGCCACCCGGGAGACGGTTCTGACAGAAACAAGCGCGTGGCGCCCTCAGCGGCCCTGCTCCGCGGCGGACTCAGGGCAGACCTCTCAGAGGAGGTGACAATCCATCCAATGTTGACAGACTGTGACGGCACCGGACCCATCTGGCTCGACTTTCACGCGAGGAAGCCGGAAGTTGTTTCCCCGTTGCCAGGGACCCCAGGTTGAAGGTCAGGGAACCCGGAGCCTGCCCAGATGCACCAAGCTAACAACCAGGGGTGGACCCTGAGTGCTCAGGCGGACGAAAGAGCGGGAACTGAATTAAGAAGTGGACGCTGCCCGCCTCATGGTATGATCCAATCAGATGGAGCCCTGGCATCACCCCTCCCGTAATAAGATCCAATCAGATGAAGCCCTGGCATTACTCCATGGCAGGATCCAATCAGAGGGAGTCCTGGCATCGCCTCCTGGCATGATCCAGATGGAGCCCTGGCGTTACCTCAGAGCAGGATCCAATCAGATGGAGCCCTGGAGTGACTCCTATGGCAGGATCCAATCAGATTGCACCTCATTACCCTACACTTATAAAACCTGACCAACCCCAGCTGGGGGAGACAGACCGGAGCGCTTCTTCACATCTGCCTGAGGAGATCTGACTGACAGGCGCTGACGCTGTTTCTCAGAGGCCGCTGCTGTGGTGTCACGTCAGCAGGCAGCGAGCCTGCTGACCGCTCGGCAGCAAGAGGAAGGCCCACGTGGATACAGAGAGGCGGCGAGCGTCCCCAATGGAGCGGAATGTTCTCCAGAACCGGAGACCGGGGCGGGCGCGACTCCTCAGGGAAGCGCGAGGCCGGGTGGCAGGCGCTGCCTCACAGACAGAGGAGCCGGGAGCGGGACGGGGACCCTGGACAGCACTCGGGCGGGCACGACCCGCTCAGACCAGCCCAGGCTTCTGAACTTTAAGCAGCAGAGAAAGTGAAGTGTGTACAAGCAATCCGAGAGCGCCCCGGCATCCAAGAAGGCAAGATAATTAAATTGAGGAGAAATGACCAGAAAAAGAGAAAATCATCAGTATCCTGGTAAGAACCACCATCTAAAACGAAATGAGAATCCTATCTATTCACGTAAAATAATGTCATTAGGGGTCACCCTGTCACAAGCGAAGAACACAAACTCGGAACGTTTCCGTGTAACGGTGAGAACGGTTGTTGCAGAGCTTCCCTTTCCTCTGGGCCCGGTGTTTTGCAAAGCGGGTCGAGCTCTGACCTTGACCCCTGGGCGTGGAACCCATTCGACCTTGGGTAGGCAGATGGGCTGTCAGGCCAGCCATTTCCCTGCAATTCTCCCTGCTTCTCCTGGACGGACTTTCAGAAGCCTCTACCTAGGTAGCAAAACAAAAATATGTGGAAATCAAACCTCCCTTAGTTTCTTCAAGTGTAAAATGTGGATGGTTATGTTTTTGATTCTGAGGACTCAATAAGCTAATTCATGTGAGACACTAGGAACGTCGCCTGACTTAGCGAAAACTCAAGGCATGTTAGATATTACTATTAGTGGTGGTAATATCGCCATTACCTATGAGTATAATAAAAAGAAAATAACCTTTTATAAATTAATAGTTTGTCTTAAAAGCATAATCAACCGAAACATAATGAAATTTCCATTTGTTCTACTATGGCGTGGGCATTAACTGCTTTTGATCTTTAGAGTTGACATCTCTATTATAATGAAATAACTTCAGGAAAAAGTTTTTTTATAAAGTCGTAGAAGGAAATGAATAAAAAAAGAATAAGGAGAGATAGGTCAGCTCTTGATTGAAGGCAACATTTTTCATGTCAAGAATGAATAGTCAAGGGAGTTTAATCCTCTGCCTTAGGAAGTATATTAAAATTCTCAATGAGCTTTTAGCATCTTAAACAATTTCAAATAACTGTCTGTAAAAAAAAAAATCACCAAGGTGGGTTGCATGTTATGCTAGTTTCTGGTTAAGGGAGACAAACTTCAATGTATGCACGCTGACACATTAGGAATAGGCTGTCATCTTTAAGGAAAATGTCTTCTATGTCACATTATGTGAGTGTCAAAAGATTTTGTTGTTGTTTGTACAGTGGCTGTCATAAAAACAAGCAAGCTGTACGTCTCTTTTTTCTTGATACTGATTAAGAGCATATTGATAGCTTTTAAATGAATGCTCTATTTTGAATTTTTTGGTTTGAGTGTTCTTAATAAAATAAAAACAACAAATTTAAGATTAGGAGATGTTTTAGAATCAATAAAAATGTATAGTTAATATTTAAAAAAATGCATCCAAGTTTAGTAGGTTATTTTTTTAAAACAATGACTTCTTAATTGCTCTATATGTGTAAATGTAGTTTCTTTAGTAAGAGCTGTTGAAAACTGGATATCCTTGTGTGTTTTTCATACACATCTGATGATTGGAAGTTATTACATAGGTCCAGAACCCAGCTAATGGAAGGGACTTTTACTGCCATCCTTCCACCTAGCCCTTGTTTTCTCAACACTGTTATGTATGCTATCTTTGAAGGTCAACCTTATTTCCACAGGCTTCTGGTTTTGGAGGGAACCAAATGTCGTGGGTGCTTTTCTGTAGACTTGACAAACAGTAGTATGACAAACAGCAGTATTAAGGCAGACATTTGTATTCCTTCTTTCAGCCCACCAGTACTTTCTCAACTGTCTGTTCTACATCAGGTACTTATCTTCTGACCAAGAAATAATCCTACACAAAATACAAAGTAAGAAGAATTGCAATAAATAATACATTGCAAATTACTCTATCCCATATATTTCATAAGGCTATGGAGTGCCTTGTTTTCAAGGCTGATTTCATGACATGCTTGTGTAAAGCAAATATAAGCAAAACTTGCATTTGATTTGTTTTGAGTATGTGTAGGATTTGCAAATTAGGCTCAACCAGTTATTTCTGGTACAGGTAACCATTTCCATCCTATTGAAAAATCTAAATCTGTAGAACATTTGATAAGCATTTTAAAAAGATAATTAAAGATATGAGTGAAAACATCTGGTTCTAGCATTTATTATGAACAATAGTATTTTAAAAATTTGGAAAATTAGACATACCAAGGGAAAGGAGTAATAGAGCCTTTAATGATTTGGTGATTTGTCTCTTAAATTTAATAAGCTTTGAAACATAGTTTAAGGCCTTAGAAAAATCCCTGTGATCCACAAACCTTATTTTAGCCCATGATTAAATCACATTACTGAAAAGACCTCAGAAAATGCCTTTTGATGGGAAACTATTCAATTAATAATCTGAAAGATGAATCCTACCCTCATGAAAGTATTTCCTTAAAATCATCAGAAAATATTCACAAGGTAGACATATATTGTAATCATGCTCCTCTTATCTGATCCAAAATTACAGATGATATGTCAATTTTTCCTCATATTTTAAGCCAGCTTTATTCTTAATAATGACAATCATCTGCCAAATATGCTACATAGAAATAGGAAATGTTTAGTATTTATCATCACATTATTTTTCTTAATGGAGACCATGGTTAAGAAAATTTTAAAATTATTTGCAACATTCATTAGTCAATAATCAGTTTCCAATATCTTAAAGTGGAAATAGTTATAGGCCAATGTACTAAACAGTAAAGATTCCAAAATTTTAATATTCTTTCAGAGCTTTCATTATAATATCATTTTAAGAATTTGAGAGTAACTGATTAGATCTTTGGCAGAACAATTTTCAATACTGAGATTTTAAGGCAAAGTTTTCCTTTTATTGCACTCTTTTTTATACTTGAATCCAACCCATGTCCACATAGAACCATATACACATGCTTCTTGGCCACATTTACAAAAGGATAAATTTCCTTTCCATTAGCACATTTTCTAGTATATTGTCCCCATTCCCAGGCTCTTTTGAAGGGGCAGTCCCAAGTGGCCAGGTTGGTACTACTGTGGCCCCAGGCTCAATGACTGCTGAGCAGGGCCAACCCAGAAACAAGCCAATAAGGCAAGCAGAACTGGACCCTTCACCCTCTCTTTTGAGAACTGGTCTTTAAATCAAGTATCGAGATGATTAGAAGAATGAGAGATGATTTCATCTAACAGTTTTTGCCACTGATTTATCTGGGAATGCATTTTGCAGTTTGCTATTCCCCTGGGTCTATGCACACAAAGTTTATCAACATTAAAATTCCACAGAGACTGTTTTGTAAAGCCCTAATCAACTGGTGACTTTTGTCCTGGTAGGAGATAAGCCATATATCTCTCAGGAAGAATTCTCAGTGTTGGAGTCACAAAGAAACAGGCATGCTGATATACTTCTGGAGATAATAAAAACTGCTCCTTGTTTTTTTGAAAAAATTTTGCAATATGTATCAAAAGCCTCAATATCTTCAATGCAGTTTGACTCAGAGTTTTTACTTATAAGATTCAACACAAAGACATATTTTCTAATTGAGAACATAGATCACTTCCCAAGGTGTTTGTTGTGAAATTATTCATAATGTAATAATAACATGAAAAAACTATCCAACAAGCAGTAGAGTCATGAAATGTGGTAAATCCATATGAGCACATATTATATAACTTGAATGGCTATTTGGAAGAATTTCTAACTGCATGGAATAGAGCTTATAATAAATTACTATAAAAATACAGTATTTCATAAGCAATAGCCTTATTCATCATATTTTTAATAGGGGGAGGTTCCCTAGAAAGATAACATTGGTTATCTCTGGGGTGCAAGGTTATAGGGTCAATTTATTTTCCTGCACTTACACACATATATACGCATATATACATTATTGCAAGTCTTGTAAAATAAGCATGTGTTTTATAAATGCAAATATATAGATACATATCTTTATATATGTGTATATGTGTTTGTATGTATATATCTATGTGTGTGTGTATGTATATATATATCTTTTTATTTTGTCAGGTTTTCATCATTGTCATGAATATTACTTTGAACTTCATTCTCTGACCTAATATTTATTCAAGCACAAGAATAGATCCAGAGGTTTTTTTTTTCTAGTGAAAATTTTGGTTTGGTCTACAGGTTCCCCAGTAGCTAATGTCTACACAGAGACAGCTCACCCTTTATTTGGGCACAAGAGTCTGTCTTGCCCTGGACAATCACTACTAGTAACTTACTGTTGACAGCAGGGTTGTGAGAGTGTGGGGAGCACCCAGGTGGGCCTGAGCTGCTGGGAATGGCGGCCTGTCCCTGGTGGGCTGTGGGCTGTGGCCTGTGACCGCCCCACCAGAGCCCTGAGACTCTGGGCCTGGGATGCTGCTCCCCCAGGGACAGCCAGGCCTCCACACGGCTACGCTTGTTTCTCTTTAACACATAAAAACTCAACTCTAAAAAGAGAGAGAGAGAGAGAAATACTAAACATTTGTAAAAAACACTTTCTTCAGTAACTATTTTGCTGACCAACTTCTGTCAAGAGCCAGATAGACTTTTAATGCTCAAGAGGAAAACAAGATGTGACCATTGCTCATTTCTCTGGATTCTACAAGTTCTCACTATTGTCTCAGAGCAAATTTCTAGGAAGTCAGGTTATTATTTTAGCTTCTTGGAGAAATATTCCTTCTCCAAATTATTAACCCACATAGCTGTTCACAGCTTACTTAGGTAATGACATTATATGGACACTTCCTTTTTAGTCTTCCCTAAGGCACAAACAAACAAAAAACATTTACATTGAAAATGCTTCAGAAAATGGGTTTCAGAAGAGAATGGTGTTATCCGTAAATCACATATATTTATGCAGTTCAGAAATACTTCCTATTGCAGACAGCATCACTGTAAATAGAGAATTTATCAGCCCATAGGTGGGCATCTGTATATGAACTTAATTTTTATATTTTATAATAATTATTCCTCATTTCTATTTATTAGCTGCCATTCTATTTTTAGCTAGTTTAAAGGAATATCATTTGTAGAACTAACACATAACATTTATAAGAGTAATTGCAAAAATTAGGATGCATTCAGATCAATAACTAAAAAAAAATCCTGTCATTCGTTTGTATGCCAAAGGGTATTGGATGCGTTATATTATCCTTTTTCTTCTACCTAGCCCCTAATAAATATTCTCGCTAGAGGCAATGTGCTAAGCCCTCTTTGCATTCATTTTTCATAAACATTTCTCTGCCATGATTGGGTACTTGAATAATGATTAAGCGTCACAACCATTCCCCCTTGTTAGTCTTACGAGCATACTGGGAAATGTGTGAATGTAGAAATAGGACTATAAATTATTTTCATGATTTTTTCCAACTTGTGATCTATCTCTCCAATAGAACATAAACTGTCAAATACTAATTGTTACCTAAAGTCGTTTCTTTCCTTAAAGTAAGCTCACAAATATCTTTCTTTATTTCTCTTTTACATGTAAATGTGGGTACACACTCATAGAATAATGGGGCTTTGTTGTCATAGAAAACTATTTAATCACATATGTTTCATTTCTTGGGTTTAAAAAAAAGCATAACCATGTCAAGAGAATTGAATCAAAAACCTTGGAAATATATTGGTTGATTATTGTATGTCAGAAGCTTCTAAGACATATGTTTTCTTACTGAAAGGTGAGAGACTATACTAGTCTAAAGCATTTGCATAGATATTCCAGGAAGAATTCTTATTTTGCCTGAAGTCTTATACTTCAAATTGTACTGCAGTGTAATGCCATTTACTGCATATTACTTTATGAGAATACTTTGGAAATATCACTGGAAATCACATGAGACTGAGTTCTGACTAAATTACAATCATAATCCTGCCATGATCTTTGAGGAACTTGAAATGTTTTATTAAGTAGCCACTTAGGTATACACCAGGCTAATAATGAACTTCCAATCTCACTGTTCACATAACAGAGATGATAGGTTAAAAATATTTTGAAATTTTTTAATGTAGCTATTTTCGAGGATTATTGTATATGAAAAAGGCACTCGTAGAAACTACTTTTGAGAGCTAGGTACAATGTAAAAGGCACACTTAGCTATGCTGAGAGTCATTCTGCGTTTAGCAGAAGTAGCTACTCCAGGTGCCTACAGCAGCCTTGAAGGGAACATGGGAAGAAATCATGTCAGAAATCACCACATGTGCAGATACCACGTGAGGCTCAGAGCCAAGGCGCTGGGAGGGTGCATCCCACCTGAACCATGAATCACGACTTCAGCCACGAGGGAATGGGGGGTTTTCCGTGGTCACAACTGATTTGTAAAGAGAAGCCAGACATTTATGGTTTCCATATAAAAATGGAAATTTCTGGCTGTATTTTGTAAAACACCATGAGCACTAAACCAACCTCTATCTCTAGGTCTTACTTGAATTCTGGATGCCAGTTTGTGGTTGGTCCTTAAGCAACACATCTGAATAAAAGTTTGAGTAAGAAAAACTATTTTAATTTTGAAATACAAAATAGTAAAAACTAATCATAGATGAAAAAATATTGTCTAAAATAGCTTAGAAAGACATGCTCAGTCTTCACTAGGAAGTATAAACCCCGTTGAGGAAAATGAGTATCTTGGAATCTCCGATTACTGACGTGTCACTGGCAGGTATTTGCTGAATACCTGCTATAGTTGGGTTGTCTTCCGGGAGGTCAAATCGAGTCGTGTCCCTCCTAGGGCTCCTCACCCACATCCCTCCTCTGCCAGCATTGCCGGGACGGTCCCAGACCCTCCTGTGGCCTCAGCAAACACTCTCTTCCTTTGCTGGCTTTAATATTTTACCTTCAAGGATACCTGAGTTTTTCAAAGGGTGCTGGTGCAACTTCCAGCCTGGGCTAGTCATGTGGGATCTTCTCGTGTGGGGAAGAGGAGAGGTTACATCAGCCCCTTCCAGAATGTCTTGCGTTTCTGTTTTGTGGCTTTGTTTTAGCTGTTTGGCCAGAAAGAAAGTGGATTCAGCTGTGTAATTTTAGGCGAATTGTTTCATGTCTCTGAAAATCAGCTGCTCTCTCTTCATATGTACCATGGGGATAATTCTAAGCATGTTCTCACGTGATTCCATCCGGCCCTTCCACATGATGGTGTGTTAACTAAGGTGCTATAAAATATTGGTTTCTACCATATAAGGATATGAGAGATATTTGGCAACATGAAATAAAACTGTATCACAGAGCTCCAGATCACCTTTTACTTTTTTAATTTTTTGATGAAAAAAAGGAAAATTTTCTTTCAGCATCCTGTTTTAATATTTTTTGTTTAATTATTTCTCTTTAGGGACTATTTTTAGTGACAGAAGAAAACAAATCACCAAATAGCTCTTCATTTGGCTCAATTGGTGCTTCTAGAATCCTGTCCTAGCACCTGCTATTTCTGTTGTCTTCAGAGGTGCTATGTGACCCTGACATTGGAAAGGTGACCACACTCAGGAAAAGTGCAGTCCGACAGGTAAAACACAACCCTACCTTTTCCTTCATAGAACCATTACTGAGAGTTGAGAATGGACAATACAAATTCTAGAAACAAAAATCTTGCAACTTATATTTATTTATTTGTTACTCTTATAATTTTAACTTCCATAGAACCGTGAACTTGCCTTAACCAGAGAAAAAAATGCAAAAGATTATTATAAAAATAGTAATTTTTATCTGTTTCACACTTCTGATGTAACCAAGTTTACCTACCTGTTTTTTATACTTCCATAACTTTCCCTATCCTCTGTTAAACAGAAACATACAAACATAGACACACACACACACACACACACACACACACACACGCACATGCACACACAGCTTTTATTATTTTTTGTTTTGCAAAAGTGAGGCTGTGCACATGACTTTGCACCCCGGTTTTTTTTTCATGTAAGTATAGAATCCTTTCATCCATCCACTCACCCATTCAACTTTCTCCAAGTCAATAATATATAATTCATCTTTGAAATACCAGTATAATAAATTCTTTGTAATATGGAAGTTTTAGTTTATTTCACCACTTCGTATTGATAGACATTTCTGTTTATGTTTTGTTTTGTTTGCCATTACATGTAATGCTATAATGAAAATCTATATATTCTTGTATATTTAGCCCTTTTTTTCTTGTAAAAGAGCTGCCAAAAGTGGGATCATTGGGTCAAAGGATTAGTATACTTCTCCTTATAATAGATGTCCTCACGTGCCTTTCCTAAAGGGTCGCACCCATTCTCACTCTTACCACATCAAGTATGAGATACAATTTTGTATATGACCTTATCTCTACTGAATGTTACAACTTTTAAAAAACTTTTGTGACTTTCTTCAGTGAAAAATTGTCTCTAATTTTTATTAATTTGATAAACAGCTATCACTACATATTTTCATTTGTTTATTAATCATTTTTTTAAATTCTAGAAATTGTTAGTGCCTTTTTATTTTCTGTTCTGGCTTTTGGGTTTCTATCACATGAAAAAAATAATCTTGGAATTTTTTTCCCTAGTAACTATCGGGGTTTCAAAGTATAGGCCATATTGGATCTAACAGATAATGTGTTTTCTAATATTTATACCAATGGTTTCATACAGTGTATTTTTGTGGTTATTTCATGGACACTAACAGAAAGAATGCATTCCCTGGAGCAGCAGTCTCCAATCTTTTTGGCATGAGAGACCAGTTTCACGGAAGACAAGTTTTCCACAAACAGGGATGTGGGGTGGGGGCAAGTGGAGCTCAGGCAGTGAGGCATGGTCAGTTTCTAACAGGCCGGGTACAGGGCCGAGGTCCAGGGTTGGGCCTGCAGCTCAGGAGGGTCAATTCTTCTACCCCAATGCCTTCACTCTTCACATTTTACTGATGTAATTTCTTTTCTTTTCCTTTTTTTATAAATTCCGGGGTGTCCCTTAGGACATGTAGCTTTTTGTATTCAAATATATTTGCTTAACTTACTACCATTGCTACACTTGTTATAACTTCCAAGTCACACTTAGTGGTGTCACTATATAACTGTGTACATTGGAAGATAAGTGGTTGATCATAGTGTCTCTGCCTTCCTTTACTTCAGATTAGGTTTGTGGGGCTGTCCCCACTGCCTCAGGCCCCTCTTCCTCCAGTCAGCTGTAGGTCTATTGCAGAGCACCTGCACTAGTCAATTACAGGGAAGAATTCATGGCCACTCCCTCCCTTGGCCTGGTGTTGTTGGACGGGCCACAACCTGCTCGACTGTACCTGAGCAGCTCTGTAAGTGGTGGACTTCCTGAATCCCTGAATATCGATACAACCATAGACATAGAATCTCTCACCAACTTAGGAACTTCGGGCTGGTACAGCATTTTAGGATTATAGCCTTTTTTCTCACTTAGCTTTTCTGTTTGGTTGCTTTATGACTCTAGAGAGGAGATAAGAGGCAGGGAGTTACAGACATGCAGCCACACTGCCGTTTTTGCTGGAGTCCCATGTGACATAGAAGAAACTGCAAATAGGGAGGGAAAGTGAGCTCCATACACAACCTGAATACCGCAGCCTTGGCGGTCACCGTGGCTTAGGGCTTCTTTCGAGCAGAAATAACAATAAAAAGCACAGCTAACTGTTCCTTAGTATGTGTCCAGCTCTGCACTCTGCACTGCACACATGTTCGTCATATGGAGCCACTCCATCCTCAGAATCATCCTCTTAGGGTGGGCACCACGGTTATCTCTAACGGAACGATAGTTTCCCCCAAATTTAAGCAGTGGGATTAGGATTCGAACCCAAGCGGCCTGGCTCCAGATTCCGTGCTTTGACTTGCTGCAGCCTTCTGATTTCAAGATCGTTCTTTTTTAAGCACCAAAAGAGGCAAGAAAAGCTTCGTCGTTCTCTGCTGCACCCCTTTTTAGTAGATGGGTTTGTCCTACAAAATTTGGATTCAGCCAAAAGGCCACACTTAAGGACCTAGGAGGCCACGTTTCTCCTTAAGGCAGCAGGCTCCCCACTCCTTGGGATGCAAATAAGTGTTGTTGTTGTTTTTTGTTTTTTTCCATTTACTACATGATTCCACAATGAAGTATTCTGTTTCACTATGCAAAGCTGGGTTTCTAAACAGACCATATGGTTACGTTGATTATTATACACATTTGAGGTAACTTGATGATCTCATGAAGGCAGCATTTGCACGTAATCAGATAATTTTAGGTGATAATAGCTAATGATAACTTGTGCACTGAGTACTTACCTACACTAAGGCATCATGCTGGGTGTTCCATATACATTATTTTTCAACCTCAGAACACACTGCAAAGAAAATATTATCCTCATAGAGAGAAAACTGAAGCACTGGAGAGCTTTTGAAAGTGATTTTCAGTGTGACCTGTAGTCAGGTAATGGGATAATGTGCGAAGGCTTCTGTGACTATCTTATCGGAAAGAGAAAAGGAAAAACCCCGGAAAAAAGAACCCTTCTGTGATGGGCTTTAAATGGGGCTTCCCCTGAAGATATTCATGAGAGAGCACAGGAAAAATGAACAAGGAAGGAAAGAGAGAGAAAGAGACTGAGAGAGAGAAAGGGGAAAAAAAATAACAAGGGCAACAGAGAACAATTGTGTTTAGGAGGCAGGCCGTCCTGGGCAAAGGCAAGCTCTGTTTTTTCCGTCAATGCTACAAACAATGATGGATCGAAGACTGTCTAAGAATGTCTGGAGGCTGCCCGCACTAATCAGCAGTCGTGAGCGGAGATAAGATAGCTCGCAGTGAGGAACAAATGAACAGCATGTCATGCACGTGTCTCGCGTAATTAATATCACAGGGATGCCGAGTGCCGGCGCTATCGTCTGCCCTGGTTCCTCTCTTTATTTCCTGACTGCACTATTAAAAAATAAATCACGCACACCTACATAGCATTTTGTCAGGATAATGATAAGCCTTTTTAAAATTACTCACTGTGGCTCTGGGTCAGCCACACGGACTGCCCTAAGTCCCACGGAGGAGGAAAATGTCCCTGCGACAGCGGCGTGGAGCCCAGATGGATGGGGCAGACA
This sequence comes from Microcebus murinus, assembly GCF_040939455.1. Classification (NCBI taxonomy): domain Eukaryota; kingdom Metazoa; phylum Chordata; class Mammalia; order Primates; family Cheirogaleidae; genus Microcebus; species Microcebus murinus. Next base: position 24,638,267 of record NC_134128.1, read on the forward strand.
GGCGGCTTTGCTTTCTGCAGAAGGGAACAGTTTCCTGGAAGCAAGGACTGCGCCTCATGAGCTAATGGCTTCCGTTTTATTTACAGATTCAACACACCTTGAATCTCTCTGTTGATTAAAGAATACAGCCCCCATTACACACATCATTTAACGACTTTTTTTGGGGGGTGGTGTAAACCATAAGGATTTGCCTAGATGGTTTAATTCAATGACTCATTTTCTAAATGACCTATAACAATAACAGAGCTGTTTCTAACCTTGCCTCTGGCAAAAAGCTATGGAGACAGTCAAGAAAGTTTGAAGAAACTATCCATATTACATATATACGTGTATATATATAGTATGCAGTATTTTTCAGTGTTTGGATTTTCAGAATATAGGTTTGCCATTCTTATTGTAAATTCACAATAGGATTGCAAACATGCATTTGTGGGCAGTAAAATGATGTGCAGTGTATGGGAGATAACTCTATTTGCCAGGCGTTGTCCTAATTGGAAAATTCCATTCTTATCCATTGAAACTCCAAACCAAAACATTAATCACTGTCTGTCCTTCAGGTCTCCCAGGACTGCCAAATATGATGTGCACCAATAAAACAAGTGGGCAACAAACGTACTTAACAGTTACAGGTTATATACATCACAGATATGTGAATGAGGGCATAAAATGAACACTACCTCACCATTTCCCGGTCACTGACACCTGTAGGTAGGTGTCTTCAACTGAGGGGCCAAGTTCTGGGTTGTCCTCACTCTGGCTGAAGACTTTCTGCCCGACCTCAAGAAATCCAACCTGTCAAATGTGCCCTGTTCACCTCATTTCTCATGGAGCGCCATCTGCGCCCTCTCTCAGTGCTGTTGTGGGAGGCAGGAATAAAAACTACAGGTGGAATTGTGACATCCTGCTAGAGTAGGATCTGTGAAAACCGACCAGAATCCCAGGGAAGCGAGGCAGGTCCTGCCCTGGAGACGCCAGCATATGGCGGTGGGAGGAATAACATGCACTTAAGTCTGATGGGGAGTCCAGGAAGACCTCACAGAGGAAGGGCAGAAATGGGGATTTCTAATCATCCAGGAAAAGTCCTAGGATAGTTCTGGAAAGCCCACCCATGGGGGCATCCACCTCCTGCAGCACCTGCCCTCTCTCTCAACACATCCCCCTGCACAGTGCCCGGCACAGCCCACGACATCCGGCGGGGCTGGCATGGGGGCCCCGTGGATGTCACTTGTGCACGATCCCTCCTGCCCCCAGAATGTGACCCTTGGCATGAACACGGAGGTTATTACCCTGCTGCCTGCAGGAAGGAAACATTTACAGGAGGAAGCTCACGCCCTTCCATAAGCTGGTCACCCCTCTCCCAGGTATGAATGATGTTCCAGGTGCCCCCACTGCACCCTGTAACCCGCCGTGACCCTCGCGGGTATGTCCGCCTTTCTCTCCTGGAGTGGCTTTCCTCTGGGTGAATGCTATTGGGGGCCAGCGTGTCACCACGGGGAGTTCAGTAAGCCACAGGCCTCCGGAAGACAGGAGAGGGCATGGGATGGCTCTAGAGAGGGCAGGGGCTGAATTGAAAGATTCTTCCCTGCCCGTCTGTGGCTGCCTGGGGCTGTCCTTCCAGGTGCCTTGTTGAGTTCCCAGCAGGCCCTGATGAAGGCTAACATGACGCCCATGCTGGGGAGAAAGGTGTATGGAAAGCACACGGCACATCCCACTCTGTTCTCAAAAGATAGCCTTCCCTCTGTTATGGTCTCTAAACTTAAAATGTGCTTTCATGTAACAAAATTGCTTGGAGATTAGCTGCATTTCTCCCTCATCTTGATAGCTAGGATGCTTTTCCTCAGCACTCTCTTGAAAGGATTAGGAATTGCATCTCTCTCCTACTCTGGTCCCTAATTTCACGCTGCCTGGGCTTTTGCTGAATGCCTTCATTCCCCTGCACACTAATTGCTTAGCTCTTAATAATTGATATCTTACAGAGGTGCTGGGCAAATTAATTGGTTAATGTTCATGAAAGGATGCACTCCTCCAGTACAAGGTAGTCTGAAACAGGATTTTCATTTAGTACTTGCATCGCAACTTGATTTGTGTGTCGTTGTTGCCTTTGTATTTCTACCACCTTCATTGTTTCACACAGACATAAACAGCTTGACTTACAAGCAGGCACAGGGTGCAGTCGGCTTGCGGAGAGGCAGTCGGCCCCCTCAAATCTGCAACCCCTACCTGCCATTCCTCCATCAAGGAATCTGTTTTGTGGAGCATCAAGTTTGTTTGTTTTTCTCCATCACAAGTCCACTTTTAGCATGTACATATCTCCTAAGAAGGCTTGTGTTTAATACGCTGAAGCTGTCTTCTGCTAGCACCCCACTCCTCAGCAGGTTGGTTTAGCAGCCAGCTGGGAGCCAAGAGGGACAAGGGAGGAAGAGAATTAAGTGCCCACTTGATGCCCAATTCCGCCCCAGCACCCACTGCAGTCATGGAGTTGGGCAGGACTCTGCCATTAATTCTGGCTCACAATGCCCACACCCTTCCTCCTTCCATCCCCAAGACATGGAGGGTTGCTCAGGACAGTGACACCTTCACACACCTGCCTCCACCTTCCTGGAGCCAGTCAGCGTCACCACCCCGGTGTTCATAAGCCCAGCCTGTGGCTGTCCAGGCTGGAGGACACTCAACCTACTGTCAGGTTGTGTTTAAACTCAGTCGTGTCGACCTTGAGGGACCCTCATCCCACAAATGATGAGCGGTTCCCAACCCCATTCATTTTCACTGTCCTGGAAGACGCTCCTCTTTTTCTTGTGCCCCAGCTCCTGCACCTGGAGCCTTGCTCTCCAAGGATAGCCAGGCAGCCCTGCCTCCTGCTTCCCTGGGAAATCAGCCAGGCCACCTCCCTGCACCTCCACTTGTGGTTCTGGGTCCTCCCTCTCTGCTCCATTTGGGGCAGACCCTCCACCCTAGGCTAGAGGGAAGCAGCTCCTTCCCTCTAGCCTCCAGGACATCGTGCAGCCTTCTCCACTGCAGCTCATCTCACCTAATTTCCTGTTGTCTCTGTGCCCTGGCCTCTCCCTGTTCTTAGTACTGTTGGGATTTGTTCAGTTCTGTTCATGTGTGATATTCAGATGTGAGTAGGTACATGCAGCTGGACCAGAGTGGAACCATTTGATCCACTGCTGGTGGACATTGTGTTGTCTCTAATTTTTTTTTTTTTTTTTTTTGGTTACTTACTACAAAAAATGCTTCCATAAAGATACCTTTGAGCAGAGGTGCATTCCCAACAGGTAGAGCCACCAGGGCAGATTTACACAGTGAGGACGAAGCTAATTGCCTTTCACAGAGCCTTTAGCAGCACCCACCCCGATTTCAGCTTCTGCACTATCACGTATTAGCCTTCAGAACGTGTGACAGCATGATAAGCAAAAGATCTCAATTTTGTTTTATTTTGTAATTACCTTTGTGTTAGTGAAATTGATCATCTTTCATGTGTTTATTGGCCATTTATGTTTCTTCTTTTAATGGCCCTTTTATAGGCTTTGACTATTTTCTTTTTTGTCTTTTTTTTCTTTGTTCTGTGGAAGCTCTTTAAATATTCTGATGATTAATTCTTTTTGTATGGATCTTCAGCCATTAATCCCTTCCAGTCTGTGTTCCTTGCCTCTTGACTTGCTTGTTGTGATTTTTAATGAATTTGTAGCATCTCAGTTGAATTTCCGAATGGGACACACACACACACACACACACACACATTCACACTGCCATAGGTGTAAAACCTTAATGGGCGTGAATGGCCAATCTGGGCCAGAAGTAGATGTGCAAGGCCCCATTGCAGCCTCTGGGCTCGTTGAGTCCTTTCCAGGCACTCAAGGCTGCCAGTGAGAATGGAGAAAATATTAATAAAAGTCTAGGTTTGTTTGTTTACCATTTTACCAAGGTTCACTATCAGGCTTATAGATCTTTCTGAAATGAGCCATGGAACTTGATTTTTCTGTTTTCTGGAATATGTCAAAGAGGTCAAGGCAGCAGAAGATATCCTAGGTCTTATGATCCACTAGATGGCAGTTTACAGACTCATGAGCAATAGTGTGTGGTGACTGCTTTAGGCCATGGTATGTATAGGTGGAGCTAACTGATGTGAGAGCTGCAGCTGAGGAGAGGGGAGGAAGGGAGAGAAAAGGAGGTGGGGGTGTCTCTGGTGGGGAGGGCCTCAGAGGGGACCCTGAGCCTCTGGGGACATCATTAGACCCCCGGGATAGTCCAGACCTTGAGACAAGCATGAGCTTGAGAACATGCCAGAAAAGTCTTTATTCTCCAATTTCACTTAGGGTTAGATTTAGCTAGAAATTTATCTTGGGAAAGAAAATACTGCCCACTAAATGTATGCTAATTTTACTGCTGACTTTAATGCTACTCTGGGGTGTCTCCTTCTATCTTACAAATAACTTTCCAAGTTCCTTTTTTGTGCCCTCAGACTTAACCTGTAGTAATCATCACTTGTTAACTGCAGTGGACAGAACAAAACCTGAAGTATAATTTATTTTAAGACTATAATCACTTATTGATTACTATTTTTCTCAATGAGATAGAGTCAGTGTATAAACTTTTATTTAAGAAAGTCCAGGATGGTTTTTATGCTCTGTATTTAGTTCAAATTCATTTGAATCTTCCTTATAAAACTAGCATTTCGGGCATTGTGTTGCAGATAATCATTATTTTTAAAAAGGATTCATCATGCTGCTTATGTGAAAAATTCACAGTAGGCAGACAATATTTAATAAGTAAATCAATAATGTTCATTTCAGGGAAAAATTAGGTATAGAATATAGCTGAAGAAGATAATAAAACGAGATCAAATACTAAATCTCAGGACTGATGAACCATTAGGGATAATGCAATTCACTGCAGTGCCGGGCTGCAATGTTATTAGGGAGCTTACATCATAAAATGCTGTGTAAATGCAAATTCAACCTAATTTGTCATATGATTAAAACACAAGGAGAAAGAAGTCCCGCTGTAATCGAATGTAACATTTCCCACTTTGTGAAGCAACACTGAGGAGGCAGCTTCCTCAGCTTGGAAAAGATTTATACCACCCATGAGTTCCCCTAAATATTTATGACAAAATATAATTAAAAATCTTAAAACTGGGAGGAACCCTCAGTGTCTTTTAGTCCCACCTCCTTCTCACCTCCTGCCAAGGCCCCACCTAGAACGTTGCTGATGAAAGAGCTTCCTTCTTAAACACAGAGCCTGATCTGTTGTTTCAAAGCTGGTGTTAAAATGCTTTGTACTTTATGGGTCTGAACTTAATTATCTGTAGCTTCCACTTATTAATCTTAGTGCAGGTTAAGTATCCCTTCTTCAAAATGCTTGGCACCAGAAGGGTTTTGGATTTTAGATTTTCTTTTAATTTTTGAATATTTGCATATACATAATAAGATATCTTGGGGATGGGACCCAAGTCTAAACACAAAATTTATTTATTTATGTTTTACACACATAGTCTGAAGATAATTTCACACAATATTTTTCATGATTTTGTGCATGAAACAGTCTGTGCACATTGAACTATCAGAAAGCAAAAGTGTCACTGTCTCAGCCACCCACATGGACAATCTGTGGGTGTTTGCGGTGACCACCATTCCTGACTGAAATTACCTGATCCCAATGAGCAGTCATTTTCTTCCACGTGTTCACATGCAAGTACTTAGCAGTAAAAAAATGACATCCCGTTAATCCAATGAAGACCTAACGTGTTCAGGGTACCTAGTGGCACAGCAGCAGCACCAGAACACCTGTGGCAGCTGTGAAATGTCAACAGGACTCCAGACTCCAGCCACAACGCTGTGTTTTGGTTAAAAGGTTACCGTACAGCATGTTTTATTTTTGTAGGTTGGAAGAAACATCAGAAGCAGTTGAGGAACCAGGAAGTGGGTCCTCTAGGGAGGAGTAGGCATTCTGCTGGCTTTTTAAAATGTTTCCTCCAGAGCCATCTGCCTCATTAACAGTGGTTTTTGTCTTAGAAGTTTCTCTCTGATTTTATAAACCGACATGATTTCTTGTTCTGTTATGAATGCATCTTGCTTTGGTCCTTCAAGGCCATATATGACAAACTGCATTGAACATCATGCTGAATGGGGAACAGTTGAAAGCCTTTCCTGTAAGAACTGGAACAAGAAAAGGATGCCCACTTTCACCACTCTTGCTCAACATAACCTGGAGTCCTAGCCAGAGAAATCAGGCAAGACAAAGAATTAGAAGGCATCCAAATTAGAAGAGAGGAAGCCAAATTGTCCCATTTTGCAGATGACATGATTTTATATATAGAATAACTTAAAGACTCTATCAAAAAAACTCTTAGAATTGATAAATAAATTTAGTAAAGTTGCAGGATACTAAAGTCAATATATAAAAATCAGCAGCATAGCTGAAAGAAAAATCAAGAAATCTCATTTACAATAGCTACAAAAAAATAACAAAACACCTAGAAATAAGTATAGCCAAGAAAGTAAAAGGCCTCTCCAAGGAAAAGTACAAATACTCACAAAAGAAATTGAAGAGGACACAAACAAGTGGAAAAAGATACCACGCTCATGGATCAAACAAATTCACATTGTTAAAATGACCATACTATCCAAAGCTATAAATTAAAAGCAGTACCTATGAGAATAGCAATGACATTCTTCTCAGAAGTAGAAAAACAATCCTATTATCTTTTATGGAACCACCAAAGACCCAGAATAGCTAAAACAATACTGAGCACAATGAATTAAGCTGGAAGCACCTCACTACCTAACTTCAACATATACTATAAACGTATAGTAACCAAAACAATATGGTACTAACATAAACACAGACACATAGACCAATGGAATTGAATAAAGAATCAAGAAGTATATCCATGCATTTACATCCAACCAATTTTTGACAAGGACATCAAGAACATACATTGGGAAAAAGATACCCTCTTCAATAATAAATGGTGCTGGGAATACTGGATGTCCATATATAGAAAAATAAAACTAGATCACTATCTCTTACCATATACAAAAATTAACTCAAAATGTATTTAAAACTCAAACATAAAAAACAAAACTATAAAACTACCAGAAAACAAGGAAAATAAGAAAACAAGGAAAACATTTCAGGACATTTAGGCAAAGATTTTCTGGTTAAGACTTCAAAAACAAAGGTAATAAAAATAAAAATAGACGAATGGGGCTACATTAAACTAAAAAAGATTCTTCACAGCAAAAGAAACAACCAACAGAATGAAGAAACAGCCTGTAGAATGGGAGAAAATATTTGCAGATTATTTATCTGATAAGGAACTATTACCTAGAATATATAAGGAACTCAACTCAACACCAAAAAAAAAAAATCAAATAATTCCATTTAAAACTGGGCAAAGGATCTGAATTGACATTTCTCAAAAGTAGACATGCAAATGTCCAGCAGGTATATGAAAAAATGCTCAACATCACTAATCCTCAGAGAAATGCAAATCTAAATCACAATGAGATATCACCTCACCCCAGTTAAGATGGCTACTATCAAAAACACAAAAAATAACAAATGCTGGTGAGGACGTAGAGAAAGGGGAACTCTCATACACTGTTGGTGGGAATGTAAATTAATGTAGTCATTATGGAAAATATTATGCATTTTTCTCAAAAAACTAAAAGTTGAACTACTATATGATCCAGCAATCTCACTACTGGGTATTTATCCAAAGGAAAGGAAATCAGTATATCAAAGGGATATCTGCATGCCCATCTTCGTCGCAGCACAACTCACAGTAGCCATGGTATGGAATCAACCTAAGTGTCTATCAGCAGATGAATGAAAAGACAAAGAATGAAAAGATAAAAGATAAAGAAAATATGGTATGTACACACAGTGGAATACTATCCAGCCATAATGAAGAATGGAATCCTGTCATTTGCAGCAACATCGATGCAACTGGAGGTCATTAAGTTAAGTGAAATAAGCCAGCTACCGGAAGACTAGTATCACATGTTTTCACTCATGCATGGGAGCTAAGAAAGCTGATCTCTTGGAGGTATTGAATAGAATGAAGGTGACCAGAGTCTGGCAAGGGCCGTGGGGAAAGGAGATGAATAAAGTTTGGTTATGGGGTACAAACATACAGCTAGAGAGAAGTAAGTTTTAGTGTTCAGTAGCACAGTAGGGTGTCTATAGTTAAAAATAGTTTTTTGTATATTTCAAAATTGCTAGAAGAGAATATTTGGAATGTCCCCAACACAAAGAAATGATAAATATTTGAGGTTATGGTTATCCTAAATACCCTAATTTGATCATCACATATTTTATGCATGCACAAAAATATCACATGTACCCTATAAATAAGCACAATTATTATATATCAATTTAAAAAAGAACAGAAAAAGTAGAAGGTAGGAACTGGAAAGGTGTCCTCCAAAATCTCTTGCAGTGTTGATACTCTTTGGTTAGAGGACTGGCCTGCCTTGGGTAGAGCTCAAGCTATATCAAGTTAAGTTTCATAGTTTTGCACCCAAGTTCCTGTCAAGCCATGGCCCTGAGTTCCTCTGGCCTTGTCTGGTCTTTGGGATAGTTAATTTCATTAATAATTGTGTTTATAAAATTACTGTAACATATTTTTTTAAAATGCTTTTGGTGATCTGACCCCTGTCCTTTTCTCTGTAGGACCAAACCACATTGGGCTTCAGGGTCAGAGCAGTGCAGTCTAGCTAGCTACTCAGAGCAGAGGGTTCTAGACTCAGAACTGCTTTCTCCCAGTAGTGAGCTCCAGGTCGTTCCGAGCAATCTCCCCAATCAGATTTCTCTGCTTCACGTTGCTAACAGCTATCACTGCCACTATAAGTAAGACTGGCTTCATTTAGCACCATTTTTAGCAGATGATGGCTAATCAATCTTATACTTCCTGGATTGTGGGCCAAAAGGAGGAAAGCTCTCATGTTCCTGAGAAAGAGCTTTGATCCATTTCCACTTGCATCCTTCAAAGTTTTCCGCAGTTTCTTGTTTGCTCATTCTTCCTCATAAGGATAGTTAGGTATGGCGATTGTGCTTTCTGAACCAAAAACTAAGATGCTGGTCTGACCAGAATAATATTTTGGTGCTTATTTTGTGCTACAGGCAATAATATGGCAGAGAAAAATTAAGTATATTCAATACAGAATAATTGGTGGCTTCAAGGGATAGCAGAGCATGTTATTTGAAATCAAAGCTGTTCTGGAACATAAGGCATGTTTAGAACATACACTTTATATGAACATAGACCATACACACACATTCCTTCTATGACCATGAACAGGGAACATATGTGCACTGGGCCTCTGGGGTAACCAAGGTTACTGAAGATGCTGTAGTCTACCTGCCCTAGTGGTTTCCAGGGGAATCCGAACCTTGAGACTCACTAAAATGCAAGAATATGATAAACCTGAATCATCCACCTGCTTCATGGCCAGTGCCCAGGTTGCACATGCCATTGGACGTTACCATTTCTTCCAGTTCAAGTCGGTCTTTCTTAACACTCTATGAGAATTAGAATCACCTGGACAGCAAGGGCAACTGGTGGTGCCTGACTGTCAACCGGAGTCTACGGGGTTGGGTCTGGCTGCCTGGCAATTTCAAAAGCTTTCTGGATGATTCTCATAGATTGCTACAGCTCAGAATCACTATTCTGTATAAGATAAACATGCAGTTCTGTCTCTTAAAAATAGCATCATCCTAACAAACATGGCACCATAAATACGTAACCAAAAAATTAAATAAAATATATATAGAGAGAAGATAGTGTTGACTTAACTGAAGTTCCTTATACTCAGAGCAGGGATTCAGTAGGTCCCTTTTTGCCTTTTTGAAGCTGTATCTGCTGTGTTTTATGGATAATTTATCTGCTGTACTGTATACTGTGGAGATGTTTGGTTGCTTCTGGGTAATTTAACTTTCCATAAGAATTTTAATTGGCCAACTTTTTCTCCATCCTGTAGAAGAATTCCCTTTTTAGCCTATTCAAGTGGAAGCAGAAACATGTCAATTAAGAGGTTGGCCTGATTGCAGAGAGTTTTATAGGAAAGAAGCACTTCACGCTGATGAATATTTCAAGGACAGGCACATCTTAACTGAGTCAGAGCTGTGGTTATATGGAAAAGTAAACTAAAATTTACATACGTCTCTCCTTCCAGTACCAAAAAAAATGTTAAGAAATGAGTTATTCATCTTTAAGAATTTTTATCTATCCATTCTGTAGAGCACAAGTATGTAAAGTGTAATAAAATCCCCTAAACCGGAATACTCCAAGTCAGATCCCCTAGGTTATTACAGCATGTGAAATATAGAAATATACATACACATTTATCTACATAATACACATTCAAACTCACTACATAATTAGGGGAAAGGCACAAATGCCTATAAAAACTCTATCTCCCTGGGCATTGGTCTCATTTTTTCTTCAGTGTGTATCACATTTAATATGGTACATGTATTACTTATTTATCTTACTGGTTTTCCACCCCCATATAAGAATGTAAGCTCTCTGAAGGAAGGGGTTTGTCTATCTGCTCATCACTGGATCCCCAAGGCCTAGACCACCTACTGGCATAGAGTGTACCTCTGAATAACAGCTGCCAGTGATCAAATACTAGGGAGTCAGAAAAGCAATTTCTGGAGATTTTGTTGGATGCCACACACATCAGTCAAATCTCACATGCTTTGCTTACAATGTGGTAATACGGTGAGGCTGAATAATCATGATATTCAGAGTCAGCAAACCTGGTTTTAAGTGCTGGTCCTGCCACGTACTGAGTGAATTTGGGTGATCAGTGATCTCATCTAGGAAGTACAGCAAAAAGAGCAATGGTGACACTTTCTTCTATTTCATAGGGCAGTTCTATGGGGCAGAGAAACTAGTTTGCTGACAATTACCTCACAGTTCACCGACGGCAGTCGTTTGCTTACTGCTATTGCTTTGGTAGTACTGTCCCCTGAGAATAACAGTGTACCAGTACGAACAGTAGTCCTCACGGCCAGTAAGAGAAAAAATAACCTAAAAATGTTTAATCTGGTGCCTTCCAGGTCCCGCCCTGTCTCTCACTCAGGCCCCATCCTCCACCTGGCGCAGGTGTGAGTGCGAGCCCAGCCAGCACTGTGTGCAGACACCCAACTGGGCACTTACCGCATTATGTTGACGCGTCTATTACAGTACCTCCCTTTCCACTACACTGCCAGCATTTTGGAGAGTGGGAAAACAGGTTATTTTCTGTCCCCACATCTCATGTGATGCCTGTATGCAAGAATGTGAGAACTCAGTTGCTCAATCCATGTTTGTTGCCTCAAACCAAGCCATTCTCCATTTACCACTTTCATTTCTTAATCTCACCAACAAAGCATTTATTCTGTGTCCAGTTCCCCTTGGACTTCCCAGAAGCACTCATACAGTGAAATAAAATGAAATAAAATATCCAACCTTACAGATATGTGCTCAGGGAGCTTAGGGAGCTCCGAACACAGACTTAATGCAGTGAGCTGTCCTAACTAACCTGATGGAGCCCCAGTTTTCACTTCTGACCTGATTTTCTTCGGTGCCCCGGTGTTGATGACAATCAGAAGAAATGTGGTCAGAGAAGATCTTCCTTTTTCACTCACAAAGGAGCAGCTGAGGAGCAGGAAGAGAGGACGAGGCAGCAGGTGCTTATTGTGCATTAACTGTACAAATCGACTCTTTAGCTTGGAAAAAGATCTTCAAGCATAAAAAAAATTCTTTATAAACCCCAGTTTTAATGAAAGCTATAATTTCTCAATAGTTTTTTAAAGAAATTGGTTGATTCTTTTATTTTAGCCTCAAAATTAAGTGACTCTCAGGAACAAACTATAAGAAGACTTTTTAAAAAAAATTACCCATTTATGTATCCATGCAATAAATTTCAGTGTTATTTTCACAAGGGTATCTTTTTAGGAGTGGATGGCAAAACTGTGTGCTCCAGAATTAGAAAGAGCTGAATCCTTGCTTTATCATTCATTAGCTGCATGACCTTAGCTTAGTTACTTAACTTCTCTGAGCCTCTGTTTTTTATGTTACAAAATAGATAACAGATCTAAAAATAAATGCCTATCTAAAGATTAATATATGGATTAACTTTGCTGAAGTGACAAAACTCCCAGATTTCCATGTCTGACAACAACATTCATTTCTCACATTGCATGAGAAATGCAGGTTCTCTGTGGCTCTGCTTTGGGCTCTGAGTTTTCTGTTTCTTCTCCTTTGGGAGCTCGGGCTGGAAAATGCAGCCCTAATCTAGGACAGGCTCATTCTTTTGATGGAGAAGGAGAGAAAGAGAGTTAGATCTGGCACACACCTCCCTCATATGTCATGCCCTCCCTCATTCCATTGGTGAAAACATGGTCACATGACTAAGACCAAATTCCATGGGGCAGCTAAGTATAGGTAACTGCCTGAGTCACATGGTGACTAAGGTAGATTTTGGTGCATAGCAAACTTAAAAATCATTTATTCAGTCCACTATCATTCAGGTTTCCACTTTGGCTGGGCTCAGCAGGGTGGTTCTTCTTCATGTGTTTGTGTCCAGTTGGTCAGGCCAGGGGGTCTGTGGGCCCCACATGGCCTCATTGCTATGTCTGGTTTTAGGTTGACTGTCAGCTAGGGCAAGGGATTTACTACACCACAGGTCTCTCATCATCGAGCAGGCAAGCCTGGGCATCTTTGATTGAGAACAGAATTTAAACAGCAACAGGAGGCCGGCACCAAGGCTGAAGTCCCTGTTATATCTCTGCTTGGGTAATGCTTGTTATTGTTCCGTTAAACAGAGGACGTGTCACAGTCTAGAGAATGTGTGGGGAATAGCCTAATGAGAGGAGCCGCCAGACCCACTTCAGACAGCTGTGAATAGATAAAAAAGAAATAATTTGTAGCCACTGTTTATAATCTATTGCACATGGTAATGGGTACAAAATGCTCTTACAGAAAGAAGGATCAAATTATTGTGAAATATTTGGTGATCTACCACTGCCTTCTGTCTTGATCACAGATATTCACCTTCTTTCCACTCATAAATTAAACCCACCCCTCCAAGGAAGGAACCCCAACACTCACATTAAATTAAAAGTTAGCATCAGACTCAAAATTCAGATCTCAGGATGATGTCTACCCTGGCTTTGAATGTGGCTCCACTTGATTTGGGGACTGAAGGAACTAAACAGATATGCTATCTGCATACCTGCCTCACCTGTGCACACCACAGTGATGGAACACAGCAGCATAACCACCTCCAAGGCTCCCATTCAGAGAAGGAACCACTGCCATTACTGGTCCATAGAAAGTTGTGAATTCCTGATGGAAAGTCTGGAAGGTTTTGCTACTTGGTGATGGAGACTGCTCCTTGTGGGGTCCAATTGTCATGGTTCTCCTGGGCACATCTGAATATGGTGTTGGGGACTGTGCCTCCTTCGGATGTCAAGAAGCTTTGTTGGCTGCTTCCTTCCCACAGAAAGCTGGGGACCCATGGGTTGCTTTAGGCCTCAGACAGTAGCAGTTTACTTTAATGCTGTTGGCGATACAGCTCCTCCCTCCCTCCCTCTCTTTTTCTCTCTCCCCTTAATTAGAGTTGTCTTAAGTTTCAGGCTTTTATAAGACCATAGCACAATCTATTTTCCTTAAGCTATTTTTTCCCCCAGTGGAAAATATTTTCTGAGGACCATCTTAAACAAAGGTGTTTAAACAAAGTTACAAAAGCCAGACCCTTGAATTGTTCCTTGCTTTAATCTCATGTCTTTATTTGAATCTTAATCAGAATTTTTGGCTCAAAAACTTTCTCACTTTTATTTTATTTTTTTATTAGAGATAACCAATAGTTCTTTTTCTACTCCTGAAATTCCTAGAATTTCTAAACAACCTAATTTCTTTCTCATTTATCTCTTTTTGAAAACAGGCCTATTTTTTTCTGAGCTCATATTTCTTGTAGTACTTTACTAGGGCTAATATCAACCTATGGTGGCAATAACATTGTTTTGCAAACCTCTTCAACCACTTGGGTTCATTATCTGCCTTCCTGGTTATCACACATGACAGCTTTACCAAATGTTTCACTATTGCCTGGTTGCCAGCTTTTCAGGTTCTGTTAATAACAGTAGTTCTTTTGCTATGTTCTGTCTGGCCCTGAAGCCAACCTCAGCATTTTAGCTTCTTTGTTTCGTCAGCATCCCATTCACATTACCATACTTTTATTAGCTTAATCTGCTCTGGTATCAAACCACACCTGAGTCTTAGTGGCGTTCAACAACATGCATTCATATGTCACTCAGTTTACAAGGGAACTGTGGGTTGACTGTGGGTATGTTTCCAGCTGAAGCTCTGCCCAGGCTACATGCTGGGTTGTCTAAACTGTGGCCCTGTCCCCAGCTCTCAAGGCATCTTCTTATTCTGGGGCCCAGGCTGCAGGAGCATCCCTGATCCAGTCTCATGGCAGGGACGTGCAGCAGGAGGGAGGTCGTCATACAGGGTTCTTCTACACTAGAGGGACTTGTATGACACCTGCTCCATGCCCAGTGGCCAAGCCCATCACGTGACCAAGTGCAGTGTCCATGAGGCGAGTGTCCTCCTGTGGATGGCTGGTGGACCAACAGAGTCAAGGATGGGGATGGCTGGCCATATTGCAGGGACTGGCCCTATTGCAGGGAAAGACAATACAAATCCACCATGATCACAGAGAGTAATTGTGAGAATTCCACAGTACAGTTTTTTAGTGTACCACTTAATGAACTTTTGCAAACTGAACGTACCTTTGTGACCAGTCCCCATAGCAAGAAGATCACCATCAGCCTAAAAGCGTTCCTCATGTACCTCCAGGCAGACTCACACCAAGCGAACTCACCGCTTCCTGACGTCTAAGGGGTGAATGCCTCCTGCCCCTCTTCCTCCTGTTCCGACAGAGCCCACCGCGTGCCCTCTGCTGGGCCGGCCTCTCCCCTTCCCCCAGGTGTGTGAGCGCCATCCCCACTGCCGATGCAGTTGCAGACTGTTCGTGCTCATCGCTCCCTAGTGCTCCATCGTGTGCATGCACCACAATTTCTCATTCTATGTCACACTTGAATTTGGGAAATTAAGATTTAGGAGTTGCCTGGTTCTTAAATCATGTGGTGGTTCCATAATACATTTTAGTGCCTTCCTTTCCTCTTCCTCTCATGCACCAGCCTTTGTGCCTGAAATAAACATCCCAGTGCCTTCCATTAACTCCAGGCCCAAGGTCACTGCGTGTGGGAGGTTGAAGAGGAAACATAAGTCTGTATCAGGCTAGAATTTAGGAAGTGTAGTAAAGAATAGTCTCATTTGTCAAGGAGTCCGGATGGTGGTTCCCCTGGGAGCACTCACTGTCGGGTAACCTGGGGCTCATGTGACCAGATTGCTGGTTCTAATCACTGCAGTTAAAATAGTCCTCAGAGTCCCTGATTTCATATTAGAGTTAGAGCAAAGCACATGTTTATGCAAGGAAGATATAAAAAATAAGTTATCTCTTAACTTTCCCCAACTTTATATCTTCTTCCAGATAAATTTGACCTTGGCAGGAGCAACTTTTTCATCTTCATGTTTTTAATTTAAAAAAAAATTTACTGATCTTACACTTCATAATCCAAATAAAAAATTGTTGTCTTCCCTTTCTAAATTTAGTGTAAGTCTGGGATTGTAACTTATTTTATTACACAGTATTCAAAATTAATCTTTAAAGTGAAATCATTCCTATGATTACCATTCACATGGTAATCATCAGTTACCATCTTAGAATCAGTTCAGTAGAATCTGCCTGGACTATTTTGTTTTAGGCAATGAAAATAAAAGTTTTATTTTTCAGTATGTATTTTTCTTTTTCTGTTGTTGCCCTTTTGCTCCCCTGGTGTGTGAAGGCAAGTGCTGTCTGAAAGTATTTTCAGCCCAGCCTGATTTAATGGTGTTCTCAGGGCATAGCTTCCGACTGCACGGTACTTGGGGACGGCCAGGGCAAGCGTGCACCGCACTCTCCAGTCCCATCCTGGGTCTTCCCCTGTAGGTCATTTCAGCGCTAATCAAATTGGACTCGTACCAGCAAGGTCTTTTGTCTGTAGGCGCTTCTTCAGAAAACTTTGGAGCTTCGATATTTTTTGCCTTCCAGGCAAGCACAGAAGCAGCATACCCTTTTTCTTTTGTTTCAAACCAAGCTGAAACATGTGCTTACTTCTAAATGATCCTGTTCCTGACATGCCAAACGTAACGCTGTTCCAAGAACCTGACCTGGATGATGATAGCAGGAATTATGCTTTGGTGGAACAACAGCAATGGGACAAGCAATAACAATTTCCACAATAGCAATGAACAGTTATCGAGTGGCTGCAATACTATGTGCACCACATTGATAGAATGCTGTGAGGCGGGGGCTGTTCCTTCAAGAATCTCGCCGATCGTATGAAAACAAGTGCAGACCAGCAAGGTCCATGAGATGGTAAAGATGTTCTTCCCGTGTTAGGAAAGTACAGAGGTGGAGGTCCCAAGCCCAGTCTACTTTAACTTCAAAGAGAAAAATGTTTCTATAATAGTCAAAATCACGAGAAAAACACCACACATATATGAAAGAGATTGCGTATGTTATGAAACAATGTTATGGTCCTTTTGGTTCTGAGACAACGTGAAATGGCAGAACTCCTTGCAAGATAGGACACAGAAACAAAGATCTTTGAGTTTTAAGGAAAAACCAAGGTTGAGTTTTCTCTGTGCTAACAGACTTTACCCTCCAAGTCTTTGCCTACACAGCCCAGTCTCCGCAAATCCATGCTCACTGTGTTTATCACAAGCTAGCTTCATATTGTTACTATTAATATATTTTTATCAATAATTGACGTTTTTGTGTATGGTATGGTCCTTTGCATTTCTCGTGCATTAGGTAAGACTCAATTGTCTGTTTTGTAAGAGATTTCTATGGGCACATTAGGAACCATCCGCCCTACACACTGGACATTTAAAACCATTTACATATAGAGTTTGACTTCATGTTTGTCAAACTTTTGTTCTGCCTAAGAACAAAATTCTTTGTTCTTAAGCAGAGAAGTCAACAATGTTCAGTCAAAAGCTGGATAGTAAATATTTTAGGCCTTGAGTCCCAAGGGGCAAAGCCTAAAGTACTGTGTAGGAATATATAGAACCATTTAAAATTGTAAAAACCATTTTTGCCTCTATGTTTTACAAAAGCAGGTGGCAGGCTGGATTGGGCCATAGGTCCAAACCCAAATGTTACCTCTACAGACTATAATCAAATATATCATACATATTATATTGATATAGTGTTCTTATATGTATCCACTTTCAACATCAACAATAATATTTAATAGTGATAGTTTTGGGAGCTACTTGTTTTCCCCCCTTGGTGGAAAATAAGTTTTTAATGTCTTCCCCTAACATTTGATTCATCCAAAGTGTTTATAAGAAAGGGACACCTCTGGGCAGTGTGTGTCTGTAACATTATTATTATAGGCTTTAGGATTGCTTACAGCATTGCCTTGGTATTATGCACAGAGAGTATTTGGAATTGGGAAACTGTGAAGTGGGTGGGTTTGCTGTATTCAACAAAAGGGCAAAATCAATTTGCAACCTGTCCCCTGCTGAGCCTCCCTGTGACACCTCAGCAGTGGAGCTAGTGGCTGCCCAGCTGAGTCAGCTCGGAGGTTAAAATCTGCATCTGCAGATGCCAGCATCTTTTACAACAGCTAACCTTGTACATGCTAGACATATGTGTCTCCTCTGCTTTAGAGGGAGAAGGCTGTAAGAACTGCATTTTCCTTTATCCTCATACGTGTGTGTGAAATCAATCATTCAAGTGCAGCAGGACCAAGTGCCCAAATTAAAGAAGAAGGAAGGTCAGAGGATGCAAATGGTGTGAGGCTCTGCCATTGTCTCTGCTCAAATTCTTTGCTTTTCCTTTATGCAAATGATTGCCATTCTCTCAGCTATTTGTCAGCACAGGAGGTTGTCATTGTTATGGAGATGATCCCTACCTGTCTTTCCATCAGTGTAGCTGAAGCTAATTCAGTGCATTGATGTAAGATTATTATCGGGTTGAGCACTTATCTGACAAAATTTATGGTGATGAGTCTGGTACACATTGGATGTGCCAGTGCTCCCCTGATCATGAGCTTTTATGGCATTCCCATTAGCTGGTGACAGCTGTCAAAAATGCAGTTGT
This sequence comes from Microcebus murinus, assembly GCF_040939455.1. NCBI lineage: Eukaryota > Metazoa > Chordata > Mammalia > Primates > Cheirogaleidae > Microcebus > Microcebus murinus. The sequence continues at coordinate 24,656,485 of NC_134128.1, forward strand.
TATCGTTTTATTTACTTCTGACATTTGAAGGTCACTTATAGTTTTAATTAAATTTTTCCTTTGTCAACTCAGAAATACCACTCAATTGAGCTCTCTATTGGTCTTGAAGCTGAAATGGCATTCCAGGATCCGGTGATTTCAAGATTGCATCGCTAAACTACTTATTGCAATGATAATGCTTACTAAATGCCACAAATATATTGGTGACTACCTACAATACAGAAATAGGTTAAAGGTCCACCAGGGGTATCTAGCCTCTATGTGGGAGACACCCCTCCTTATTCCCTGCTCCTCCAACCCAGCAGTCGATGGACTTGCGGGGGGTCTCCTTCCAGGTGGCCAAGCATGCCGCATCCCCTCGCAAGCATCTCCAGCTTAAGCGATGCTCTCTGTGCTGGGAGGACATGGCTTCTTCCCCACTCCTGATACTGTTTTCCTTATACGTCGGCTGGGAATGTTAAGAAGCACTGAGAATTACAAGTTTCAGAAACAAATTAAAACCAGGAGATTAAAGCTTTATTGGGGTCAGGGTACTTTGACCTTGTGATTCACAGCGACTGGCATGTCCAAGCAGCTGACCTGCAGTGGCAGTGTTGGGGTGTGGGGGGTGGCTAAGAAGAACTCAGACCTTAGACAATATTGCAGTTGTGGCAACTTTGACCAGGTGTGAGTGATCCCTAGTAGCCTTCTGCCAAAGTGGGGGTGGGGCTGGTGAGAGTGTGATGTTGGATCACACAGGCTCACCTTTTCCCCAGCAGGGTAACTAAGGCAGGGATCTGACTGTAGGAAAATAAAGTCTTTCCAATCATAGGGCTTTTAGATTTCAGGGGTGAAACAATAGTTGCTAGTTTTAAGCTGTGAGACAGTCGCAATGTTCCCTATATTAGTGAATGTTGCCTTTAATGGTTAAAGCCAGGTCTAGCTGGTCAGGGATAGATGTGCTACCCCAAATCCCATCCCACACTTGGAACCAGGGAAGAAAGTGTGGAGGTTTCAGTGTCAGATTCGTGTTCAAGTGTCGGTCTCTGCACTGTGACCCCCTGTTGACTCTGGACTAGTTGGTTACTGATGAAGGACAGCCCCGCCCTGGGAAGCAGCTCTCCTCGTCCTGAGCAATTCCACTTGGGAGGTGGTGGAAACCACAGCAGCACAAAACCACAGGTGCCACCTACTAGGGGGAGGGCCTAGTCACTCCCCCAGGACAGTCCCACCCTGGGAAGCACCTCTCCTCGTCCTGAGCAATTCCACTTGGGAGGTGGTGGAAACCGCAGCAGCACAAAACCATAGGTGCCACCTACTAGGGGGAGGACCCTTGTCACTCAGCAGTGCCCACTATCAACCACATGTGCCCTCCCAGACATGATGCCATAGCGCCCAGCCAACCTCGTGGAAGGACATTCCCACTTTATGAGAACTTTATGGGAGGACTGCTACTTTATGGTCACAGTCTAGAGACTTCAGACAACTGTGTTCCAGGAGATAAAACCAGAATGATTTGCTGTATGTAGATTCTTTCATGGATCCACTTAATGGCTAAGAGAAAAGAATTAAGTGAACCCAGAGGAACGTTTGGGAGCTGTTCTCCCTACTCCTGAGAGTCCCGCAAAACCTTGAGGCTAACGTTCTGGGCTTTTCTCCACTCTTTTCCTCACTTCCTTCCGGGCGAGGAGTATCTACTTGGTGAGTGTGGAAGGAATGTGCAGGTGGATGCGGCCCTTTCCTCTCTTCCAAGGAAGGAGCAGCTGGTGGGAGGACTATTTTACACCAAACACGTTCAAGCAACTCTTCCTTATGCCACATATGACATTGATTTTCTGAATGAGAACACAAGATTTAAAAAAATTTATCTGTCTTCAAGTTTTCACATTCTTATTTTTAGTTGAAAAGTTTCAAAATAAGATTCTTATTTATTAACTCTCTATCTCATCTTTGCATCATTGAGTCTGAAGATAAATGAGATTGGAGTTATTAATGTGAAAACAGTATAGTCCATCAGCATTTACTTTAAATGGAAAATCAGCCCATATTACCAAGAAAATAGATGGAAGGAAGGTGCTCGCAGGAGAGCCAGTTGGATGGCCCATGAACTGGGGAAACGCTTGACTTTGAGCGTCAGCTGCTGAGCGCTGGTGTGCATTGGCTAAGAAGTCGCCTTCCCTCAATTATTTTCCAAGTGAACTCTGCAAGTAAGTGAGCCGCAGTCTGTGGAAGCCTCAGGGATGTGGTGCCTCCACCCCCACGAGCCTCCTGCCCCAGTCATCTGTAGTCAGTTCCATTGACTCTGGCCCGACTGTTCTGCCGCCTAAATGCTATGCTATGCTTCAGTGCTTAAAGCAATCTTTCCAATATTGCTTACATTTAAATATTTGTTTATCTGACAGAGATTCAAACAGATGCAATCTTTTCTCTGAATATGCAAGACCCTTAGGAGCTCAGATTTGAAAGAAAGCAACCCAAATCTGCTTCTTTAATATGGGGCACAGGTATGTGTGTTACATACCACATATGTGTGGACACACACACACCTGTGCATGCACATGCACACGCACACACACATACACATATAAAACTAAATGTACAGCAAGACAGTACCTTCTCTTTTTGTAATGCACTATAGGTCTGTTCTGGTAATTTTCCTAACTGTTCATTATCATAATAGTTACTCACCTATGGAAGTTGGGAGGTGTTGGACAACCCATAGTTATACTGTACTGTGTAGATGGGGAAAGTGTGAAGGGATTAATTACACCATGTTCGGTAGGCAGTGACGTCTTTGTCTGGTTGAAACTGTGAGTATTTGGAGTTGGAGCTTTGCATTTGACTTGTAATGTTAAGGCTTTCTAAAAGTGGGTTATGAAGAGCAGAGATTTCCCCCCAAATTGTATCAGAGATAGACAATACTGTAATGGATCCCAAACTATTAATTTAATAGCTAAAATGCAAAATTTTGAGTGTGTTCATGCCCCACGTTCATTTTTAGGAACATTCAAGTACAGTTTTTATGGTGGATGGCCCTTTTTTGTTCTGAGTTATCCCTTGTCCTAACCTCTTTGCACTTCCAAATTACATTCTTTGGTAGACAGGAAAGCACTGTCTCATTGAGGAGGCCACTAAACACTGAGGACCTTCTCACCACTCTGTACACATGCTAATACTTCTTTAAGGTAGCTGTGTTTTAAGCAAATACTAACATCATCATGTGTGCCTTGTGAGTGGTCTGAAAGCATTCGGAGCAGCTCATGCAGGATAACGTGAGTTGGGGGAGAATAGCCACAGGTTTGCTTCCTACAAGGCAAGGAGGAGAGATGACCACATGGGAGAAAGGAGATATGTGAGAAAATGTGATGCTATTGGCTACTCTGTTTAAAGACAAAATGTGAATTAACCAACATGATGAAAATTACAGTTTTGAGTGTTCTGTCAAGCAAACCCTTTCCTCCATTATCCAAGCAAACCCTTTCCTCCATTACTACCAGAAATGGAGAGTTTTCTCTATAATGCTTTTTTGACTCTTCTCATTCAAAAATACATTTGCATATTGCTTAACTTGAGGGGTACATCCTGAGGGTGAGTCATCAGATGATTTTGTCACCATTGGACATCATAGAGTGTACTTATACAAATCTAGATGGTGCATATATATATATTTTCTCATATGGAAAATGAAATGTCCCAACACTATTACTGAATATCCATCATTTTCCCTACCTGATCTGCAATGCCAGTATCAGTATCCCTACATCAGGATTCTACATACGCTCCGTTATCTTCTTAAGTGATAATTGTCCTGCATACGAGCATCATCAACAGAAATGCCACTGTGTGGCACAGGACTGCAGTCTAGCCAAACCAGTGCCAAACTCCCCAACAGGCCCAGTTCTCTGAGTAACTATGAAGTGCACAGAATACCCTTAATCTCCACTCCCCATATCCTTTTTTCCGAGTTGAATGTTGTTAGGGGCCCCGTTGGTTCACTTACAATCTCCTTTTCCTTCCACCCTTCTGACCTGCTGTCTGAGAATAATTTGATAAATTCATTTAAAGCAAGATTAAGTAACTAATCAGTCTTAGATTCTTACTCCTATTAGCAGGGCGTGAACAAGGTCTCAAGGTGGAATCTCCTATATGGGCAAACCGGAAGGGGACCAAAGGGCGTCCCTGAAGTCAGACAGACATAGATGGAGCAGCTCATCTGTCAGTTCTGAGATTTTTCTTCCTGTTCCTCCTCATCTCCTGGAGGAATCAAAGCGTTTCCCACTATTAGTCTTTAGAATGAGCTTGTTCCAAATCAGACACTATAATTTCCATTTTAAGGGAAACATTCAGTGGAAACATTGAGGTCTCAGGGAGTTGGGCGAGCCTGAGAGCTGGCTCTTGATGCCCGTTGGCCCCCAGCGGCCTCCGAGGTTTAGTCACCAGACTTCATGCAGTGGAAGGTGAGCAGGGACTTGCACAGGACGTTGGGAAAGACTGGGCCTGGGTCAGACCAAACAGCTGCTTCTTCTCCAGAAACGTGCCAAGCAGCCCTTCTCTCTGCAACACGTGCTAGTATTGTGGGCAGGGCTGCAGTCCTGCCCCCAGGCAAGTCCCTTCAAACTCCCTCAGAGCCCTCCTCATGGCACAGAGGGACAGTTTTGGGTGTGGAGCAGTGCTGGACGGGGAAGTGCTGCCCTTTGGCTGCAGCACAGGATGGGGCCCTTCCGTGAGGCTGTCTCTGCTTTGCTGGCTCTTGACACAGAGCGTAACCGAGCAAGTAAACCATCTGTACTTCTCTGTGGATAGTCACTGTACCTTTTACATGCCCATGGAAGTTGCTGGAAAAAACCTGGAAAGATGTATGCTCGCCTTGGCTAGAGTTCACAGAAATTCTGTCTCCGATTCTCCTTTTGACAATGTGGAGATAATTTTTTTTCAACTCATGCTGATGCAAAGAGAATTTGAGAATCTCTCTCTTTTGCCCTCAGTTTAATTTGTCATCGTCTCTCTCCACCCTAAAGGATGACTAGAAATTGGTGCTCGGAACAGTGATGTTTGCTGACATTTTAAAAAGAATACCTGTCAAAACAGCCAGGATTTTTTTTTTTCATATTTAAAATATTCTCTAGATGATTCTGAACTTGCCTTTCATGATTTTTTTTTTTACCTGCTGTAATATTGGAGGCCAACTGAAGATCATTTTCAAGTGACAGGGTGGTCTCTAAATGAGGAGCTCATCACACGACGTCTCCCCTTGCTCTTGTCACCTTGACAGCAGTTACTGTTGATGAATTTCTCCTACATGAAGATTTTTAGGTAGTTGTGATAATTTTCTTAGCACCTGCTTGGAGGTTTTAGAGATAGATTTGTTTTAAAAATGAGCCAGCTGAGATGGCTTCTGTTTCCCGGGTGCGTCTGTTTCAGGCTCTCATTGTGTACCTGTCACATTCATGATGTCTGGCATTTGAACACTTTTGGGAAATAGGGTAGGTGACAGTCCTCGAACAAAGCCACAAGGAGACATAGACCGGGATGTGCTGAGGTTCCATGTCAGAGGAATAGGAGGCCAAGTACTCCCCAGCTAGGTTCACGGTCATCCCGTTGCTTGCTGTCGGGGATTCCCCGTGAGGCCCCAGGTGTGAGCTGAGGGAGCAGAGTGGCCGGGACAATGCCCTGGAGTTGTCCTGGCAGGTGGTCTGGAGTTTGTACATCCTCGGTGTGCCACTGGCACAGGCCCAGATACACTGTGTCAGTCCAGGAGGGTGATTGCAGGACACGGGCCACCCCAGCTCACAATGAGCAGTGTGGTCATGGCCACCACAGCTTCCATTTCTCCTGCGGCTGGTTGCGTTCCATGCATTCATTTTCAAGAGGTTGTGTTCTCTGATCTCCATGACTCCATGCTCCAGGATGCTAGGAATCTGCATTGTGATCCTGCCGCTGTGTGGTTTCAATTGTGCTCCCAGGTGTGGAGCTTCCCGAGTCCAAAGAGACCTGCCATACTTCCTTCTGGGAAGTGAGGGGTGCATAATGCAACAGTATCCGTTTACTGAGACTGGGCACCCCCATGTTCCCCTGACCACTGGCCCTCCAGGGACCTGGCTGAGGTGACAGTCCCTGGGTCTGTGCAGGGCTGAGTTGCCACCTTCCAAAGCTCATGTGTCCTATCGAGGGCTCTGAGGTATTCGCAGCTTCTTGGGCATCCCGTCTGCCCTGCTTGACATCATCCCTGCTGTGGCTTGACGTGCTGTGCCGAGGGACGTTCAGGTGGCCCAGGTCTCTTTGGGCAATATTATGGAAAGGGGGCAAGGATGTCACCATAACTATGAGATGTATAACGTAACATACATGTTATTCTATGTTCTACTTGACTGTTCCATGTTAATTGTTTCTGACCATCTTAGAGAAATGGAAACCAAGATTGTCACCCAATCTGCGGCTACATGCCAGGTAATAGGAACCATGATCATTAGTTCTATCACAAATGATAGAATCTGGCATGGTGGCAGCAGTCAGGGGACTGACTGCTCGAATGTGCGGCAATCTGCCATCTACCTGCAGGGTCCCTGTGACTTCTGCAGGGTCCCACTCCCCCTCCACCAGGGTTTCCAGGTCTCAGAATTGACTCAAGTCAGGAAACTAGTGGAGGAGTCATGCTATTGGGGCGGCTGCTCTCCGTTTCCTGCTCATCTTGCACTTGGTGTTGTCTGCTGGTGCAGACTCAGAAGTAGCTTGTCAGCCGACCGTCTCTTTTGCCCTGGAAACGCCATGTTCAATTACCCAGTCCCAGAACTCTGCAGATCAGCCCCTTCTGCCCTGCCCTCATGAAGTTATCACACCCACCTGGCGTCTAGCTGCTAAGTGCCACCACCTGGCCATTTCACGCCTCTGTTGGCAGTATTTTTTCCTGTCGATAATAATGCACCGTAGTTTCATTGAAATATAAGGTATGATTCCTGCTTTTTCAGGTTCGTTCAGGAAACAAATTTCAGTTTTGTATCATAGCACCTTGGGATATGTCAGCCCTCCCTGTTATTGCTCAGTATTGCCCTGAAGAAGAGACATTCACTTTGATATATCTGCCTGGAGTTCTCCAAATAATATATTTTGTATAATTATACATTATATATACCTTTTAATAGGAATTATTACTGTATTTTAGGTAACATTGTAATGCATTCATTTCATAGTTTATTTACTGTGTTACATTGCCAACATTTTCCTGATGTCCAATGCAATGACAATATTAATACCATTAGTGATAACAGTAGTGAATATTTACTTGTGCCAGATATTCTTTTAACCACTCGATCCTAATACACAGATACAATTACTCTCGCTTCCCATTTGTAGCATATAGATGGGGCACAGACAGATTTTAAGTTGCCTAAACACTATAGATTACATGTGTGTTTGGAGATATCCTAGCTTGAGGATGGTTGTCCTGCATCCTATATATGCTATATATATTGTAAAGAAACTATGCCAATTTTTTCCTGTTGAAGTTACTGCAAAAGGCAAGATCCAAGCACCAGTCAAATAATTGGCCTTCTATTAAGTAACCTTCACTGTTATTCTTTCCAGACGTATAGTCTTTTTACAGCTCATTATGTCCTGTCTTTTTTCTCCTTTTAAATTAATATCTTTCTGAGCCCAGTGCTGAACTCACTCAAGTCAGAAGTTATGAAAAAGCAGAGTGGGGTTTTCATTAAAAGACTTTTTTCTAGCAAGTCATTTAAATGAAGCAGCTGATCGTCTAAAACATAGGAAAGAATAGATCATTTTGAATAAAAAAGAGTAAGTTGCATTCAAGTGTTTCCCTTGATCTCAATACTCCTTTGAACCTGGGAACGTGGTGGTGGCCTGCCACCAAAACAGAGAGCTGTCGCTTTGCAGGAACACCCCCCCCCCCATGGACTTGTGACGGGAGTGCACCAACCCAGGGTTCCTCTGGAAACTGACGCTTGCTTCACAGTACAAAGTAATGCTTCTTGTTGTCTTCTGATTATTAAAACACCTCCTGTTAATTGAAGAGCACTTGGAAAAACAAAGAAAATTAAAATTGCTCTTAATGCTAATATTCTGAGGTAAACCTTTAAAATAGCTCCTTTCCTGTCTCTCTCAGTGTCTTCACATCAAAGTCACAACTCAAGTCAGCAGCCCTATTGTTGCAAGTAGAAAATGATGCACAGAGCTGCACACCAGAATCTCACACGCACACGCACAGGGCATCCCCCTTCCCCAATCTTCTCCCTCTCCCACGGCTGCTGACACACGCAGGTGCACGCACGCACACACACACACACACACACACAGCCGGCATGTATACACACATTATTAATGTTTTAACTTGCATTTTATAAGTTACTTGTGAATTTCATCCTTTCTTCACTTGGTACATATTTCCCCTTTATCAATTATCTCTTCATGAACCTTGCTGATTCTTTCTGTCATGATGTTATTCTTTTTTTTTATTTGTAAGAACTATCTATGTAGTTATTACTATGTTAATTTTAAGACGTGTTGCAAATAATTCTCCTATTTTATTGTTATTATTCTTTAAATTGGTATTGATAGTAGGTTTAAAGTTTTCTGTCATTTACTAATAATATGATAGCTACTTTCTACAACTATACAGTTTTCTCCTAAAGTATACAAAATGTACTTCGAGGTCATTCAAGTCCTTAATTCTTATAGGTCAAAATCCCTGTGAAAATCTTGTGCGAGCTGTGAACATCTTTCTAGAAAAAGTATGCATACTCGCATAGATACATACGCAAAGTTTTACACAAAATTTTCTGAATCTTTGGACACCAGATTTAGAACCCAAATCTAGTCCATTCTTTTTACTTCATTGTTAAGAAATACTTTAAAATGCAGAGCAATTGACTGATTTTCCCAGCATTCCGTAACAAGTAAATGGGGTTAATCCTAGAACACAGGTTCCCTGAGTTCTAGTTAAGGGTCTTTTCTCTCCACATTGTGCTTCCTAATTATTCGGGCAGTCTAGTGACACAGTGACTAACTGAGAATAGTTTAATAATGATTTAAATATTTGAAACTTCCTTATAACCATCATAGACAACATCCACTGAAGTCTAGCAATAGGAACGTGCAATGTGAAGGGTGAGGACAAAGGTGAATGAAAATTAATACACATGGTTTCATTTCCTGCCAGTAAAATGATACCTTTCATCTCTCCAGCCATCACATTCCTCAGTTAGAGTAGACTTCTCACTGCTTACAGTGGTTTTATTTATTTATTAATACTATTTTTGTTTGCTTTGCTTTTATCAGGGCTAACATTTTAACTTGAAAGGACTAAGTCCTAAGGGTAGGATTACAAAGAACAGTGAGCAGAGAACACGCTTCCCTGTGAACCCAGAGCTTCCCAGGCTGTGTGTGGGATGGCACAGGCAGAGGGGCCCTGGCTCAGGCTCGGCCTCGATTCCTAGTCCCTCGTGGGTCTTTACAAGCCTGGTGAGACTATGCATATGGGAATCAGTAGCCAACTGAATTTCAAAAAACCAATAATGATAATAGAAAGTTTTAAAAAGTTTTTGATCCTACCCAATATTATATAAGTGACAAATATGCAAAATGTACAATAAGTGAGGAAGAAATGAGGATATGGCAAAAAGTAGAGATACATATTTATACACCCTTGGTGTGAAATGCTTGTATGTGTGTTGCATACAAACATATGTACACATACATACATTATCCCTGATGGTGTCATGAGTAACACATCTTGAGAAATGATGTGAAAAGACAGTGCAAAGTGGGAAAGGCTAAAAATTACATATGTTATTATTAATTTTGATTCAAGATACAAAGAATCAAAATACTTTATTAAAATTACTTGGTAACTCTCACGTTCCCATATTTAATAAGGTTTTAGTCCTCTAATAATCTTGTGTTTGTTTTATGGGAGTGAAATTTTTATTATATTCTTGGAACAATGTCTACAAAACTGTTGATTTCCTTTTTTTAAAAAAGGTTAAAACCATTTTCACAATGTTCTATCATAAAAGAATCCACACAATTTTGAATAAATTTATAAATTCATCCTTCAGAAAGGCGAGGAACTTTTTATTGTTGATGTTTAGCATAATTAAATATTCCAAATTGTATTATTCTTATTTATTGTGTCAAATAATTTTGTGAATATTCACAAATAATTTTGTGAATTGTGAATAATTTATTAAGAACCAGACTATAGCTTCTTAAAAGAATGTATTCCCAGAGAATATATGCATTAATGGATAGGAGGAGAAATTGAAGAAATATATATATATATATATATATATATATATATATATATAAATCATTCTATCTAAAAGGTAATGCAGTCCCAGTTAAGTTCTCTTGGAGATCTCGGGTAGATCATGCTCCATTGTGTCAGTGTGGTAGTCAGAACAGACCCGGGCCTGAGGTTGTGAGGAATGGCTTTTGCTTTATTTTCTTCTTTTTAACCTAAATACTATTTCTGAAGTCAAGTATATTTATTTATTAGGATTTATTAAAACACAGTGTTGATGCCACATTTTGAAATGGACACCTGTCAGCAGGTGGTTTCAGGGATCAAGGGTTGAAGGTGAATCTGAAAGTGAGTGTGGGAAGTGAAACCAAACTTTGAGAGTCAGGAGACCTCAGCGTTACCAGCCTCTCCACATAGCCACCATCATCCGACCTTCACAGAAACCTACAGAAAAATAAGTCGATCTGCAGAGATCAAGTGATTCGCCATTTCGCATGCCGAGATAGAGGCAGAGCTAGGACTCATCTCTACAGCGCCTACGTCTGACTCTGCAGTGTTAAAACTTTAACTCATTCAACAAACGTTTGGTTTATTGATCGCCTACCAAGCCGCCCACTGTGCTCCGTGGAGGGGAATGGGGGATTCTGAGGTTGGATGGAGACATGCTTCATCCCTTTGGGTCCGGGTCCCATCCTCCATGCTGTCTCTGGAATTCTTTCACAAGGAGAAAATACTTCTGTCTTTTTAAGATTCCTTGTTTCTTTTATTGACAACCAAATGTAACAGTGATTAGAGGTTTCACCAACACACCAACACATTTAAAACCATGGGGTTGAATGAGATCACCTGCTGAGAGAATGTTTTTGGCAAGTGGGGCCACGATTCACTCATATTCTTGGCCCCCAAAACAGAGCAGCTCCCACCTCCATCATATAGGAGTTGTGAGGCAGGTCCTTAAGGAGACACAGATTGTGCTGGGAGCAGGTGCCTGCCCTTCCCGCCATGTGCTCTGCCTGTCCCCCCAGTGGACACTCAGGGAAAGCCTGCTGCTCTCCTGGCATCAGGTCCTGCACTGTGCTGGGATCCAGAGCCCCACCCTGTCCATCCATCCTGTTACTGACACAGAAATGAGCCAGAGCCTGTGAATCCCACTGCATTCTGTAGATATTAAAGCAAAACAAAACAGAAAAAACAAGCACCACATGTACTCGCCATCAAATTGGTACTAACTGATCAACACTTAGATGCTCACATGGAAGTAATATTTGTCAGATGCCAGGCAGGTGGGAGGGCGGGGAGGGGATAGATAAACTCATAACTAAGGGATGTGAGTGCACCGTATGGGGGATGGACACGCTTGTAGCTCTGGCTTGGGTGATGCCAAGGCAATATAGGTAACCAAAATGTTCATACCCTCATAATATTCTGAAATTTTAAAAAAGAAAAGAAATAAGTAAAATGAAAAAAACACCCGTAACCTCTTTGTACTTGTTTTTTAGTTCAAAATTTGCACTAGGCTGACATAAACTTTTATATTCAGTTATTTGGGGGGAAATAGTAAAATTTTGGAGTCAAAGATTCTTCAAACAAACAAAGTTAAACCATCTGAGTGGAATTTTTCTCTGCTTCTCAGTAATATATTTTCCTATAAACTATACAGAATTTGATTTCAAGAAAACAAATGGTTATATGCAAAGATGAGATCAATACGTTGTTTTTATCCATTTGGAAGATAACTTGATGAATTCCAATGGTCACACTTTTAAGACATTGGAAGAAAAGCCTTAGCTATGTGTCTTGTACAGAGTAAAATCATTTATGCATTAGTTTGCGTGTAGGGGTGGCAGGTGCGATGCTGGAGACCTGCTGGGCTTCACAGGGCATGCGCACTTTGGCAAATACCCCTGGATAAAACCTGGGAAAGGAGCTGCATTCTGATTTTTTTTTTTTCAAAACTGACTCACGTTAACACAAGATCAGAAATTCCTACCATGAAGATAAATATCACAGACATTCAAAGAAGAAAGACAAAAAGAGAGACGGTAAGGTAATTTTCTAAAGCAGGTATTCTGAAATGCAGGTCTTAAACAGGAGTACATTGTAAGGCTAGTGGCGGGCCCCCTCCCTTCCCTAGATAAAAAAAGAGAAAAGGCTCACCAGACATGCCAAGGACAAAACTGCTAGTCCCCCCACCCCTCGCTTAGAGGAACCACCCTCAGATTTGCACCCTGAAAAGAAGTTTCTGCTCCTGAATTCCACAAATACCTCCAACTTCTCCTATTTCTCAATGACCACCCAAGGTCACAATGGAAATCCCAGCTCTTCCTGCCAAAAGTCCCTAGCCAGGCCCAAAGGGTATAAGCCAGTCCCTAGGCAGCCCCTTCAAATGGAGGCGACTTCTGGGGCCTCCCTCTCTTGGGGCCCCAGAACCTTATCCAAGAGTGTATAATAAAGCCACGTGGTTTGGCCCCCACTCTTTCTCTCTGTCTTTTCTTTTCACCACCGCCAAAAAGCCTTACATACATATTTTACTGAAGACGACATATTGATTTTATACTGGTGTTGCCTAAGACAAGCCCCAGGTGTTTTCACTAATTCCAAACCACAAGACCTTGGTGATCATCAGACGCATGTCAGTTCAGACTGTAACTGCGTATGGTTCTCGACATAAAATGTATTTTCCCCACTTACCTCATCTACAGTGTTAAGTTCTCCAGAGTAGAGAACATACATCTCCCATCACACCTACTTGTATGTAGTTTAGTTTAGTTTTTGCAAAAAATGTGCAGTGGAATAAACTATAAGCTTGATTAAATTCTTCAGTGTGTCTACAGGACTAGACTTACATGTAAATATTAAGTGACTAATTGAATAATCAAAATTAATCAAACTTTTCTAACTTAAATGTCAGCTGACTTTATATACACAAAAGTCAAGCATCAGAGTAGTGAGAAAGATGCTAAAGAGAAACCAGTTGATAATATGTTGTCTACAGATAATTCTGGGCCATTCTAGTAAAATACAACAGTATTTGCATATTGTATGGAGAAATGCCTTACTTTACTGTCTGTTAACAAGCAGTATGTTGAGTTCTTCAATAAGGTATGTTACTAAACAGTCTTAATTAAGATAAAATAAAATGATCTTTATTTTTGTTGAAAAAAATAAATCACCTCTAAGTTCATGTAATTTATTTTTGCTTTAGAAAAAGACATTTAAAACATTTTCAAGGACACTGTGTCTTCAGGCTTTAAAATATCAAGTAATTATTAAATCAATGATCATTTTGGGGGAAGTAATGAAGTATGGAAAATAACCACTTCAAATTATATAAATCATTAAAACTGATGCCACTGGGAAAGCACTTTAAAAGTGAGGATATTAAATGTCTTGAAGTTTGATGAAAATTGAACTTGTATTCTAAGTAATTTTTAAGAAATATCTTTAAGTTTTTATACCTTATTATTGATTTAATTTGATTTTCTCTAGAAAATTCCTTCATTAAATAATCTGTATGAAGTATATATAGATTTCATCTCTATTATTTTTGCTTTGCAAATATATGTTTCAAGTATTATGGGAGAGAAATTCTTTTTGGCATATGATTATGGAAGGAATTTTAAACTAAAATTGTTTCTACTTTTATGTTTTTCATCATTCCTCTTAGAACCAACTGAGGAGGATTGTTGGCATCACTTGATAGAACAAAATTCTCTTGCTCTTTCAGGAAGCTTTTCCTGTTAACTGGGTACAACTTTGCATATTTTTACCTGATATTTGTATGGCACACATACTTTCAGGTTTGATCTAAGAACGTTCTACTCTTCTTCGCGGTTTCTTTTGTGATTTTCTTCAGTAAGTTCCCACCTCATTCACATGTGTGTGTAGGCTGGGACGTCTCTGCTATTTGTGTCTCTGCCCTGTGCTCTGCCCTGGTGGCCACTGGCCCCGTGAGGACTGGGGGGGACGCAGCCCTGCTAGTTCTGGACGGCGGCCACCTGCTCCAAATGTGGGTTCCCACAGCGCTTAAGGAGCACAGGACCAGCCCAGGCTTGTTTGGTGTCTGAATCAAGGGAGAGGCCTGAGTATGGCATAAAGTCCCTAGGGGCTTCTAGATTCATGCCTCATCTCCACTGGAAAAGCCATAAGGGCACAGGCTCTTCAGTGCTTTGTCCTGAAGAAAGCGCAGGGTCAGCCCAGACGAAGCCAAGTGTCCTGTCCGACCCAGACGAGAGCTGCACGGTCCAGGCTTGATTTAGGGTCCCGGGGAGGATGGGTTTCGGAAATATTTTATACATGTCCCACGTAAGGATATACGTGTGTATTCCCCTACTGGTACATACATGTGTGGGATGTGTGCATGTGTGTCTGCGTGCATAACATATTCCTACACTGGGGTGTGGGTGTGTGTGTGTACTCATAGATTCTACTAATGCTGATATTGAACAAATATGTTGATTTAAAGGATGAAACATTCACTACTGGTAGCCAAGCTCAAATTTTAGTGGTTTCATTCCAAGCACACACTGCGTTACTCAAGTATAATCATTTCTACACAAAACACATTTGATAATTACCACTGATTTAAATCAGATGAGCAACATGAATCTCTTATTTTCAGAAATGAAGAAAGCGCCGCCTTGCTGTCCTCTGGCCCCCTGTGAACCGGGAGGCCATCGGGAAGGGCCTGGACGAACCAGCCTCTGTTTCTTTCTAACTGTCCCTTCCCTGGGTGACATTTTGGTCACTCACAAAAGAAAACACGAAGTATACTTAATAGTTGGATTTAATATCATATTGTCAGTCTTCAAACATATTTTAAAAATTCAGGTGAAACTATCTCCTTATAAGCCAGAAGTGAGGGCATCAAAATATCCGTGTACATGAAGTCATGTTTTAGCATCTGGGCCACCGAGAGAACACGGTGCAGTGTCAGCTGTCAGCCTCTAGTGAGTTACTGTGCTTGCTAGGTTGGAGGCGGAATTCACAGAGATTTAGTTTTTCTAAAATTTAATTCTTTAAATAAGTAATATTTGTTACAAAACACGAGATTTCATCTACCACTCCTTCTTAATCTTGAGTGTGATTGTTGCATTGACTGCAGGGTGTTTGCCCAACACAATGGATCCGTATTGACTGAGACATTAATTTATTTGACATGTATTACTCGAACACATGGCCTCTGGATCTGAGTTTTTTCCCATATGGTGATCCTTCTGTTTTCAGCATGAAAATATGAGTCACCGTGACTTTCCTTTTTCTAGATAAAGGTTGTTTTGTACTTTTATTGGAAAGTAGCGTGATCTATTTGCTCTGTTTAAGTATAGCCCATCATCTGTAGACGTGCAACTTCTGTGTCCCCAGTCCCCGCTTGTTGGTTATTTTTATTTGGCAACCAGAAGGATCGGCATCCTAGCTGTTCAGCCTCTGCTGATGCGGGTGTAGACAGGCGTCCCAGGGGACCCAGAGCCTGCCCTGCCCCTGTGAAGAATCCTGCACAAAGTCAGTTTGTAAGCAGCTGCCATAACCTATCCAAGGACCACTTATTGTGTGCTCCAAAGACCAATAGTAAGGAGCCATGGTACCTAACAGAGTTCTATCTGATCGTCTATTAGAAGGAGTGCCAGGACATTTTGGACGTGGAAGAAAAAGGCATTAAGGCCACCTCTGCTGTAGACACAGCAGGTCCTGTTGCTCCTGCTGAGTTTATCAGGTTCCAAGCACACACCCAGAGGGATATGACAAAATCAACCCTAAAGCTCCCCTGCCTGGGATTCTCCAGATTTCCATGCCCATGCTGGCGTGGCTTACACTCTGCACCATGGCCCTTCCCAGATGTCTTTCCCATTCCTCACCTGGTGGCCCTCCCGGGCCCCGGCCCCATCAAGTCACCTGCTGGGGTCTGTGCTGTTTCCAGTAGTTTCCCTCAACACGCTAGCTCTCCTACACCCGGACATGTCTCTCTCCACCCACCCTCCCAAACAAAACACCTATGATCCCACTATGCAGCACCTGCTGGGGTCAGTGGCTGGGCCAGCGTTCACTTGTAAGGAAAGACAAGAAAGTGCCCTTGGGACGCAGGCGGGAAAGGAGGAATGGATGCATGGCAGCCCCGCACCAAGATGCATCACGCACAAGATCTCTGTTGTTCTTTTGCAAATAACAGCCCTGAAACTCTCAGCAGTGATGTGGCCAGCCAGTGGTTGGTGTCAGGAATGGCTTTCTTGGCTTCTGCTTCAGAGCGAGGCAGGGTCTATTAACTTCTTCTCATTGCTGTCAGGGAACGATGGCCCCAACCCTAACCCTAATCCTAACCCTAACCCTAACCCTAACCCTAACCCTAACCCTGACCCTGACCCTGCAGTCTGTCATGGGTCCAGCACTGACTCATGTGACTTCCCCACTCTGCCCAGACCTGATTAGAGTATTACTTATAAAACATAAAAAATTTCAATCCTCCTTTGCCCAAAAGGCTTCACTCTAAACATGTTTCTCTTTCAATAGGAATAAACTCTACTCTCAATGTTCAAAGTAATTTCACCTGGAGGTAGAGAGACATGGTGATGCACACATATTTTGTGTTCAGATGATGCATTTTTCCTGAATTTCTCTAGACCACACATAAGTTTTGCTGTTGTTGTTAAATTCCCTGAATTTGATTGAAATAATAGGAAAATAAAAAAACATACACATTATTATAACTGGATGGAGGGACGGGAGGATAGATAGATGGATGGGTAGACGGGTGGATGGGTGGATAGGTGGGTGGGTGGATAAGTGGATGGATTGGTGGATGAGTGGATGGGTGGATGGGTGAGTGGGTGTATGGGTGAGTGGGTGGATGGGTACATGGGTAGATGGGAGGATGGATGGATGGACGGATGGATGGATGGATGGATGGATGGATGGATGGATGGATGGATGAGTGGATGGGTGGGTGGATGGATAGATGGATAAGTGGATGGGTGGATAAGTGGATGGATGGGTGGATAAGTGGATGAGTGGTTGGGGGGTGGGTGGGTGGATGGATGGATGAGTGGATGGATGGATGGATGGGTGGGTGGGTGGGTGGATGGGTGGATAGGTGGGTGCGTGGATAGATGCATGGGTAGATGGGAGGATGGATGGGTGGATGGGTGGGTGGGTGAATGAGTGGATAGGTGGGTGGGTGGATAGGTGCATGGGTAGATGGATGGGAGGATGGATGAGTGGATGGGTGGATAGGTGGAAGATGGTTGGGCAGGAGAGCTGACTTAAGAGTCTTGCCTTTAGTGGCACTCAAATAGCCATTTGATATTGCTTAGTCATGACTTCATGATCTCCCTCATTCTTAGGAAGGACACTTTATAAAACCTTGAGAAATAAGCAAGTAATGGAAATATGAAAAGCCTTTGAGAACTTAAAAGTGATGTTAAGAAGCAGCCAGATCTTTTATTGGTAAATTCTGGAACTTCAGAACACAAGATGGTGCCACTTCATACTTCCTGTTGTACAAGAGAGTTATTTTCCAGATGGAAAATTCCCAAACTCTGTCTTGCAAACTGTTCTTTCTGCAGTTGTGAGGTTTGGAAGCCTCTTTATCTATTTTCCATACACTCCACTGTGGCGGCAGTTGTTCCACTGGTAATGGAAAGGTACGCAGTTCATTGCGGACGGCAGTTAGTAAGCAGTCAGGTAGCTCGAAGCTTGTCCTCACCAGGGAACATGAGTAGTGACCCTGCGGTTGTCCTGACGGATTTCGGAGGAGCCATTTCAGGGATCAATGGCAGTTCCATTACTGTGTTCATGGTTAATCAATGGAGCACACACTGTGACGCACCACGGTTCGCCGACGCAGGGCTGCGTCCAGCTGCAGAAGGGGTGTGTGCTCGCAGGAAGGTGGGTCTGAAACCAGCAGGAAAGGGAGCAACAGTGCTTAGTAAATTTTCTCCTGCCACAGCAAAGGAAATCTACAGCTCAGCATGTTTTACTCCAGTACCCAGGGAAGATTAAAACAGAATTGATGACACGGTTGGCAACAAATTGTCCCGCTCTGTGGTGTGGCTGAACAATGCACATGTCATATTTAAAAATGAAAAAGCCTTGTCTTAAAGAACAACAACCACAAAAAAAAAAAATCAATGAAATCCAAAACAAGGCACATTTTAAACCTTACTAAAAGTTTTTTTAAAAAATATTCTTTGTCTTTTTATCCTCTTTTATTGTCTTGAAATATAAATCTTCAGTGTATATTAGAACAAGGAAAAAAATGTTACTACTTTAAGGAGTATCAACATGAAATATATTTATATTCCAACTCTTTTCCATTCCAGTTACTGTATCATCTGCTGTGAAGAATAATATCCAATTGTCCATTGGGTAGAGAATGCCAGGTTATCATAAAACAATGAGACTTTCTATAAAATTTGCTACTTTAAATTCTTAACTATGTTTTTAGAATCTAATGTAGAATAATATTAGCCAGTAATATTTTCTCTCTAGTGTTTATGTGCTTTTTCAGTTTATTTTTATTTTTTTAATTTTACTTCTCGATTTCTCTTATACTGAAACTTATCTGACTCATGGGTGATAGTTCAACAACAAAGCCCGGACAGAACCATTCCTGAGACTCTCGCAACTAATGTGTGAATTGGTTGTGCTAATGTCATAATCATATATTAGGAAGATGGTGCCCTTTCTATTTAAATAAATTTGGGTATGTGTTTGTTATAAACCCTGGGGCAGGGCTTTTCTTATGAGCATTTCCTGAAAGTATAGCTACACATTCAAACCTCATCGGATCCTAAAGCAAAACCTTCTTGGTGGCGTTTGGGGCACTTCCCCAGTTGTCCTGAGCATGGCAGGTTCCAGTCACTTTGGACACTGTCCTCCAGCCAACCTTCCCCGACCTTGGAGTCACTTAGCTGGGTCACTGGTTTCCTCAGCTGCCATATTACTCATGTCCACATGATGGAATTGAGATGGTTATTGCTGGAAGAGGGTGTTTTTCTCCCACTTATGGTTTCCACCGGGAAGAATTCCCCTAAACACGTTCCCTAGGGGAAAGGAAGTCCTCTCTGTTTGTACTTGCCCCGCTGGTAAACTTGGAAGGAGTGACTGGTTTGTCTTGTCTCGTGCTGCTTCCTGGTGCAGATCTGCTGTTCTTCCTCTAAGAGCCTGCTCTGCCTGGTCCTGGGAGCCGCCCTCCTTCCTAACTCCCGGCGCCTCCCGGCTGAATGGCCTCATGTTGCCAGCCCTGGTTTTCTGACCCATCTCTACTGTATTTTCTTAAACTTGCCAATGTTTGTAAATATTCACTTTATTGATCATCCTTTGTTTTTCAGCTATAGTGTTTCCTGCCATGACCTTCTCTTCTACTTTCCCTGTGTAAAATCAATTTGTAAACCCAAAGTAGTTTGGGAAGACCAGAAGACAGCGTTAGTGACGCCCTGAAATTAACAGTCACCTGGTAACCATGCGCCTGGTTAAGCTACTTCCAGTAGAAGAAAACATGGCAAATTGGCTTTCTGTCTTTATGTTTCAAAATTACTTCTTGGCTAAATGACGGGTGTTTTTCCTCTCATTGTAGGATGGGGACCATTAAACATATTCCACATAACAAAATCACATTATGTTGCTCAGAGAGAATATGAATATAGCTGTATGTGGGAGTCCTGTTTTTATTAATCTGGTATTTTGTTCTTTCACTGAAAACAAAGTTTCTTGTTCACATAAGCTGTTTAAGATTGATAAAAACTAAAAGCCGTTTATTTGAACTGCCGAATTCTTGGATGTGGACAGGAGTCTCACTGGTCAGCGTTTCTCAATCTGTGTTAATAGGAAAGAAAATCAAATTTATTTTGAGAGCAGTTTAAATATAATGTGCATTGAAATCTTTTACTAGTATTTTTACATATTTAAGTGGTTAAGAAAACTGCATTCAACTTAGAAAATAAAATAGTATTGCTGTAACAAGTCATCTTCTTATCTCTGACACAGGAGTCTCCTGTCTTCTGCCAGCGTCCGAGAAGCTGCAGCCACTGATGTGTTAGCGTCATGTGGGGTCATTCTCAGGCGACTCTCAGTTCCTGTCACACCACAGTTGGAAAACGGAACCGTAAGTTCCACTCATGGTGGGAAAATATGTGAAACATTTTACATATTTATATGTGTGTGGGGGTATATATATTTAAAATTAGTGTATCCAGTTGATGTATTCAGTATCTTGTAATTTTATGATTCCTGCTGATCCTTAATACTAAGCTCCGGCCAAGAGATCAGCGGCTTATCTTTCCTTGGGACTGCGGCTGGGGTCCAGGGTCTTGGTTTCATTTCCAGCCTAGGACATCTATTGATGTTTCTTATGGCAGACAAGCTTGCAACAAGCCAGCCTGCCAGGAACAAGGCGGAAAGGTAGGGCATGCAGACACATCCTGAGACACCTGTCTTCAGGTCTGTGACTCAGCTGGAGCTGCCATTACAAAGTGCCACACGGTGGGGGCTTGAACATCAGAAGTTATTTCTCACAGCTCTGGAGTGTGAGATCAGGTGTCGCATGGCGGGGTCCAGTGTAGGCTCTGCTCCCAGTGTGAAGATTTCTGTCTCTTCTCATAGGCTGTCATCCTGTTGAACTAGGGCCCCAATCCTATAACCCCGTTTAAACTCTATTACCTCTTAAAGACCCTATGTCTAAGTATAGTAATCTTGGAGGTTAGGATTTCAACGTATGAGTTTTTGGGGAACACTCTTTCATGCAAAAAGGCATCAGAAAGCTATTATACTATGGGGATTTGAGGAATAAAGGTCTCAGAAAAAAGGCATATACATGCAGGGCTAGCATGGAGTGCCATATGTTTGCCTTGAAGATTTCCTAATTTTAAAGGGGACGCAGCAGAGAAGCCAATGACAGGAAAGTTGCGATAGGTAGGTACGCAGATGTTCAGGCTGCCTCTGGGGCTGAGAGGGGAAATGGAGTAAGAACCTGTGACAATGCAGGAGGGCAGCACCCAGGACCATAAACAAACTGGCTTTGTGGAGATTTAAGATCACGTTTGGACCAGTCCAAGCTGAGACTTTAGTAAGGTGATCAGTGCTGACCTTAGCTGGTGCCAGGAGCAAACTAAACTCCTATCGGGAGAAAGATAACACAGCCTGTCATGTCAGATCAGCTCTAGACTTTTTGTATAGTGTCTGGGATTTAATTTTAAAAACACTTAACATGCTGGAGCCAAAAGCAAACGTCAGAAAACTAAGAGAAAGCAAACATAATAGGAAAGATATTCAGGAGTTTGAGTCTTTGGACAGGGACTTAAAAAGGAACTCGATGGAGAATTTTAGCATGCAATTATAATATTTAAGAAAGAATTCAATTTCAATAAACACATAGGCTCAGCGACAGCTGGTCAAACAACCGTGTCTTTTCAGAGTTCAACTGGATTGTTAATATAGTCTATATTATTAATATTTCAAGTAATTTCAGTTTAGACTGTGTGGCTAAGTGTCAGATTTAGATAAATTTAAATTCATAAACAATTTAGGATGGGGTAACGCCCCATGGACAGGCCCTTCCACCTAACCTTTCTTTAAATTAGACTCAATTCATGAGATTTTAAGAAATATCACCCAAACCCAATTTCAAATCAGTTTAAAGCTTCTTACCTTTCTTCTGGAAACTTCCTTTCTAGACTCCTGAGTGAGGGAAACAGAGAAAAGGTCCCAGGGTTCTCTTGTTCCCACAGTTCAAAAAAAAAAAAAAAATTGGATCTTGATGTGATCTGAGTGGTAACTGCTCCAGGTGGGCAGAAAAAAATATAAGCAGACAGTGATTTAGAGGTTCTCCACACCCCACCCCTTGTGTGCGAGCCAGGGAAGGGATGGCAGCAAATTCACATTAGGGGATTCCATGGGGTTTTCCTCACCTTCCTTGAATTTACATTTCCTCAGTTCTCATCCATGTTCTCATCCATAAAATAAGGGTTCTGTCTTGGATGTTTTTGTAAAAGTCTTAAGAAGAGAGAGGAGAGAGTAAGGACATCCAGAGCTATTTGGTTACAGAAACAAACAAACAAAAGCCTTTAATTTCTTTGTGTGTATCTTACTCAAGTTGGAAGATGAAGGTAAAAGGCATTGTTAGCTCTTGGTGGGGGAACCGAGGCCTGGTCCACGCCCAGGACTCTGATTTCTTCGGGACGCAGGACCAGGTGGTTAAAGAAGGAAGGGGTGCAGGTGCTGCCGCCCATCCCGTACCTGTGGGATGCAGACGTGTGGGCGGCGGGGACCTCGGCTCCCACGTTGGTTGGGAAAGACTCAGGTCAGGACACAGAAATGACAAGTGCAGTCTTGATCCGCTCATCTTACACTTGAAAGGATCTTCCGCACACTTTTGAGATGAAACTGTGTCACGTGAGGGTTTCGTGCAAAGCATCTCATGCAGGTTTGTCATTCACATTCTCTCTATAACATTTGTGTTCCAGAGGGATAGTTGCCTCTTTTTGAAAACAGTACTAAATAAAACCAAAATTCTCAGATCACACACACTGGAATTTAATGTAATTAGCATTTTGGGTAGGGGAGTTAGTACTACACCTGAATCTAAGTAAAATTTTATTGTCCTGGGTTACCATGCTTCTGTGATCATTTTCATATTAGATTTTTTTTTAATTATGTGCTTAGTGGGGAAAGTATAAAGAAAAACTTGTAACACAAGGGCTTGACTTCATTACAGTTGCTTTCAGCTTAAATGCATTTACCTGTAAAGCAGGCCCGTGTTACTGGGAAACTTAACTACATCACTCATAGTATAGTTAAATATTTTAGAATGGGTGCAAATGTTATTTCCAATATTTTTTTTGCCGAAAATATGAACAAAAGAAAATAAAGTAATATGTTTGCCCTAATGATTTGAATACAAGTTATTGAAACAGAAAATTCATTTTAAGAAAAAATAAGAATCATTTTCCCTTTTCTGCTAGATGCTACATGTTTCGCTGGAGGCGATGTTGTGTGGTTCCACACACTTGCTGAAATCAGCAAGATAAAAAATTCTAATAATTTTACATGCATGATTAAGGAAATTGAGTTCTACAAACCTATAGATTCTAAAAATTAATGAACTGCAGTAAAAGTATGCTTTGCAAGAATGAATAATTTAAAGTAGAGAGGGAGTAAAACAGAAATAGGCTTTTTCTAATAAGGCTATTTTCTGGGAATTCCTAGATGATTTTAAGATGCTATTCAGTAATGCCATAGAAAAATAAGTGATACCTTTTAATCAAGATTTTCAATTATGGTCTCACATGTTAGTAGAAAATGTCTTATAACTGATTTTTATTCTTACAAGTATTATTGTAAATTAAGTGAATGTCTTATTTTCAAAATATTTATCTAATTTAAGTAGAATCAAATATAAACATGTAAATGTTAACAATATATTCTCATAGAAAATATCATTTTTCTCTTTTGATCAGTTTTAACAAAGCCAGGTTTATTTACATATTTTCTTCCATTATTTTCTCTTCATATATCTCTAGAGCAATAAAGGCAAATAAATCATAAGTTGCTGTCAGGATCTGGCTACTTAAACAAAAACCTCTGAGCCCTACTGCTGATTTTGAAACCAAGTAACCAGCGTTAAAATAAGTAATTTATGCTGATTATGTGCGTTAGCAAGTTGCTTAGTTCCTAACTTGTTACGTGGACCCTTTCCTGGGACCTGTCCCATCTATGACACCCAGGTAGACTCAATTGCTACGTCTCTCTGCCTTGTGTTCTATTATAAAAGACCAAAACCAACTCTGAATACTTTCAGCAGAAAACATATTTATTGGCAAGGCCAGCTGTGGTCCCGTTGTCACTCACTCCCCTGCAGTTCTCTAGTTCACTCTGGACCCCACCGCCATAGGTCTCAGCCCCATGGGGAGCATCACAAGTTATCTTTCAATGTCCCTATGTCTTTAGAATCCTTCAAATGCAAATTCCCAGAAGGAAAGATCTGGTTGGCTTACTTAGCTGTGAGTACTTGCTGTGACTGCCAAGGTATAGGGAACAGGAAGGTCCCTCCAGGTTGTGGGTCCTGGCTCCTCACCTGCCCTAAGGGGTCTCTCCAACAGGCAGGTGCCTGCATCTCCTGTGCCCCACGGCCAACGTGATACAGATTCAGCTGCTGCCCAGCACCCCACAACCCCTTTCCAAACTTGAGGTTCACAAGAGTTGCTGACACCTAGACTATTGCTGTTCTCTCTTACCCACTCCTTTTGCCCCCCACAAGGAGAGACAACTAATATTTTACAAGTTGACACCTGCAGTAGTACCAAGTCTCCAGTGGATAGCTATTCTTCCTTGAGTTCTCTCAGAATCCTTTTTGATATAACTAAATCATAAACTAAATTTTAAACTTAATTATCACTAACATTCCCTATATAAAATAGTAGCAAAGTGACAAATAAGTATAGCAAATCAGTTTAAAATATATGTATTCACACACACACACACACACACACACACACACCCACTACGATGCTTGAAAGCAATGAGTAAATGTTAAAATCACAATTTTTATAACTCATGGTCAGGTCATGGCAAATCTTCATAATATTCCTTTTCTGATTAGAGCCCGCATTCTCTGCTTTCCACTATCCGTTTAGATTGTCAGGTTTCCTGATCCATCAAGGTACACAAATCTGTATGTCTAAGGGCTCTGGGCTTTAGGTGTTCTTGCCAGTCCAAAGCCGCCGTGGTGTTCTATTAACTGTTGAGACACTGAGTATGGTCATATAAGAAACCTTCCAGGATATTTCTTTGGCTCCAACATCCTTCTTCTGTCTTTCTCGTGTGGCTCACTCACCGCGAGCGGGTGGAAAACGCTCTGTGCCAGAGGGCAGCCTGGGGATGCTCATCTCAGCTCTGCTCTTGTTCCTACTGGGAACAATCTGCCTGCAGAGAAGGAAGGTTTGTCCAGCTGCCCACGTGGCCAGTTTCACGTGGCCAGAGTCCTCTAGGGCCTGCTGTGGCTGTCTGCAGAATCTGAATCTGGGGCTCAGCTGGGTCCTCAGGCTGTCACACCCAGGTGCTGACTCAGGCCGCCTATGTCATTGTGAATGGGACATGTCAGTCTCCTTTTACACTTGTTTTCCAAATTCTTCAGAACCCATGGGAAGGCAGGTTTAACATATTGTCCCCACCCCAAACTGGATGTTTCATGACAGTGGCGAGGGGTGGTGCCAGCTCAGCTGTTGTGGGGATTTTGGATGAAGTGGGGCATCCTGCAGAGACTCTGCTTGCATAGGGTCGGGGCCGTGGCCCATTGCTCCATGGTCACTGCTGCAGCTCTGAGTACAGACGGGTGAGCAAACGTCTGCAGGTCATCCCCTAACCAAGGAGAGAAGATCCTGATGTCCTTATTATGAATCACGCCATGGCAGGGAAAGTGGCGAGGAGGAGCTTCCTCGGGACTTGGAAATAAGACGGGCAGGTTGGGCGCTAAGAGACTTGCCGGGTTATTGTGAGTAACTGTCCAGGGTCCTGAACACAGCCAGACGGACAGGGAGGAGCATCGCTGAGTCTCCAGTCAGTCCACGCCCCTCCTCGGTAGTGCCCTCAGCGACAGTGTCCCAGAGCACATGTCCCCAGTGCCCCCACGGGGACAGCACAGGGACAGGGATGACCCCACTCCCAGCCCTGGGAGAGGATTCATTCCAGCTGCAGCAAGCGAGGGGGAGGCATGGAGTAGGGGTGGGGAAGGCGTGCTGTGCTGCATGTGCACTTGCGTGTGAACATACATGTAGGTTAAAAACCCATGCCTTGGGAGCCGGGTCTACAGCCCATGGGGTGAAGGAAGGTGGTTTCCTGCTCTCCCCTCTGTGCTACCCACGGCAGAGAAGTGCGTGCGTAACCGCAGTATGACAGAAACCGGGACGGCCAGATGTCGGGGCACGTGTGGGGGAAAGAGCGGCCTTTCTCCAGGATGCACGAGCACTTGCACATTAACCATTCTCAGGTGACAAAGTTTGACTTTCTTGCAGTAGTCCAATGAGTACTAGAAGTTCTTTAATTTAATCTCAAATTTTATTTGACCTTATTTTAAACGTTTCAAATTGGTAGGCTAGGAAAATGTCAAGTATTCTCTACATCCTGCAAAGACTGATAGTAGTGATAGTTCAAGTCTGGGAACGTCAGAACAGGTGCGGGAAAGGCTGTAATTATGATGCCTAATTGTCAAGGAAAACGAACTTACCCTAAGTCTGAAGAGGGCGAAGGAAGATTCTTCACAGCTTCTCCTTCTCGTGTGTGAAAAATTGAAAAGACAAAGTTAATAACAGGCTCCCTCTCAACCCACCATGCAATCTTTGCTCTGGATACTAAAATTAAAATTTCACCAATTCCCCTTAGGTCTGTTTGAGAATTACCTCAATTGCATTCATATGCATTTTCTACTATGCAATGCTAATGCATTTATTTCCTTATTTGTTTTTAAACTGTGAAGAATGCATAATTCGAGCCTGGCAAAGTGCTTAGCATGCATATGTATTTTGTTGAGACCTTTCTCCTATTTGTGACTGTGATTATATGGCTATCAAAAGTAAAAGGATCAGGCAATGAAAATATAATTGAAGGTCTTAGAACACCTCTATCAGCAAGTCAACGAGCAGTCCTGAGCAAGCGCAGTTATTCTGAATGCATTAAAGTATCAGTGCATCAAAGCTCGGAAACACTTTTTTTTTTTTTTTTTTTTGCTCATCTGAAGATCTGAGATGTTTTTCCCAAAAAAACATTGTGTCCTCACCCTGGATATCACCTCATTTGCACTCCCTGCAACTCAGAGGATGGTTCAGGTTTTGCTGCTGATAGAGCTTTGCTTTCATTCTCGGGTCCTGGGCCAGTGACTGCGGGTGCTTTCACAGCAGCACTGTTTGGCCCTGCAAGACAAATAGCTAATTGTGTCGGGGAGACAGTTTCATCAATTGCAGCCTACGCCGTTTTTACTGGGGAGAAAACTGATGAGCTGAAGATGGAAATTTTGAGACTTAGGCAACCACATGTTAAGTTTCTTGCTTTTGTTTTTCTTTCCTTTTATTTTTTTTTTGTTGGAAGTGAAAATCTCCCTTTTATGGTCTAACTCAGCCATTATTTTCTTTCTTCTTCGTTGAAGAAAGAAAACATTTCTGGGGTCAGTGGCAGTGCAGCAACAGAAGGAAGGATTGGGGTGAAAACCCGCAAGGAGGACTCTGCTCTTCTCAGTCTCCTCCTCAGATGTGTCCTCCCTCTGGGCAGACCACAGCACGACTGAAAGACATGAGCACAGATGCAAGGGGCATCAGCTCTCTATGGAAGAAGCCCAATTCTCAGTTATTTTCCTTTAATACATAGGAAAGCAGATTCCTCAAGTAGAAATAAAATTTTGCTTCATTTTCTCTCTATAAAGCAGAGAGAAATGCTGTACCTTTCACTGTAGAAGTGACTCATTCTCCACCCCCTTTTAGCATCTTCGCACATCCTCAGAGTGAACATAGAGACAGAGACGTGAGCAGTGCGTCCTCGCCAGGCAGGGCGCTGCACACGCTCTGAGGCCAAAGATGGGATTTCTTGGGCCCTGTCTGTCCCCATGAGATGGCAGG
Source organism: Microcebus murinus (assembly GCF_040939455.1). Taxonomy (NCBI): domain Eukaryota; kingdom Metazoa; phylum Chordata; class Mammalia; order Primates; family Cheirogaleidae; genus Microcebus; species Microcebus murinus. Next base: position 24,684,313 of record NC_134128.1, read on the forward strand.
CTGTGGCCAGGAACAATAGCTCTCCTTGCCTACCCTTTGCTAATCTAAGCTCATTCTTGGAGTGTGCTCCACCCAGGTCGAGAGGCAGTGGTGGCTTGTGGAAGGGGGCAGAGCCCAGCATGCAGGTCTGTGGCAGTGTGCAGGGGGCAATGAGGTGGCGGCCAGGTGGCACACAGCATGGGTGGGGTCATCGAGGTGCACGGCACACAGTGTGGACAGGGCTGCTGAGGTGCATGGTACGCAGCGCTGCCAAGGCAAGGCACACAGCCTGGGCCCATGGGGCACACAGTGTACCTGGCTGTGGAAGCTGTTGCAGTGCTCTGCAGGTGGCAGTGGCAGGCTATGGAGATGGTGGCAGTGGATGCTGGGTCTTGAGCACCTGCTCTGCTCAATCCCTCATTGGCACAGGAAGTGCACAGGACCCAGTCACCATGTCCGTGAGAGTTCCTGCTCTCCCTGCTCCCATCCCCAGCCTGGCAGGAGCAATGAGTAGGCAGCTGCAGGGAGTGACTCCTGTGTAGACCTGCACTCTGGAGCTGAGAGCTCTGAATGGCATCTGTTGCAGCAACCTGGGATCTGAGGTCAGCGCCCTGCTGTGCCTGCTGTCCCATGCAAAGCTGCTGTGCAGTCTCCAGGCAGCTCCCTGGTCAGTGCAGAGGCCTGCCATGGTGGGGGCCCTCTCGCAGCTCAGGCTGCAGTGTCTGCAGGGACAGTGTGGAGCCGTGGGGTTCTCTCCCCTGACCTTCCCACCTTGCCCAGCGGGTCACCCCACCTCCCTCTCATTCACTGGGTGTCTCCAGTCGCTTCTCTGATGACTGAATGCTCCCTCCAAGATGGCCATCCACAGGTGAACTTGCACCTGCAACTTCCTCTCCTCTCCTGGGGAGCCACAAATTCGGGCTTCTAAAACCTATTTTCTATTTTTATGTGTCATATATTTAACATTTGCCAATGTCTTTGTTCTGTTTTTTGTGCAAAAGTTTCCAGGTATTTATTTATTACACCATGAAAATAGAGGACTAGTATCTATTGATGTGTTCACCAAGCCTGTGATTATCATTTTATGATATTCTGCAGAACTTACTTTGCTATGTTACATAATTGCTCTGCTTTGATGAAATGTAACAGACCTAAGTAAAAATGATACGAATCAGATGAAATGAACACCTGCTAGAGGCCACATAGTAATATAATATTCAAGGTGACCCAGTGCAATTACTCTGCCCACATGAAGATTTTTATTAGCTCCCATGTTATTAGCAAAGGTATAAATAATTATATGGTAAATATTGGCTCATCAGGGATGACAATAGACTAATAAAGCACTTTCATGATTCATATGTCTTTTCAAAGTGCCCATATTATAGGAACAACTTCAGAAATTCTGAAATACAGTCTCAAACATGCCATTTAACAAGTAAGTAAGTTTAGGGTAATTTTATATAATTTTCCAAAAGACCCTGGCTGTGTTCTTTTTTTGTTAATTTTGCATGAGTTGTATTTCTCACTGGAGAGCTTGTTTCATGTAAAGTAAAGGAAACAGAAGCTAGGGGTTTATGTATATATAATACTTAGTGAAGAGGGATTTAAAAATGTGAAGACCTGAAAAGAAAGATAAACATTACCAGAAATATATGAAAGGGATTTGCTCACTCATTTCTTCTCGCGTGAGGTGGTCCTTTTGTTCTAACACGAGAGGCAGTTCTTTTATAATAAAACATATCTACAGCTGGAATTAAATTTGAAAAGGGTATTTTGAATACATCCCTAACGCATGTGGTGACTGTTTCAGGGGCTCCGACAAATAGCATCTCCTTCCAGTCCTTGAAACCACCTGCTAGAGACTAAGAAGAGGCCGGTGGAGAAGGAGCCCGCTGCTCCCCTCACAGGTGCTGCAGGGACAGAGCAGGCGATGGCGGCCTGTTGGCTCAGTGGTTTGCTCCTGCGCGGGATGGTGAGGACAAGGTGTCCCACCAGTCACAGGGAGAACTAGACACTGCAGTACTCCCTGGCAGGCTGTGCTTCTCACTGTAATAAAAGTGGACCAGGACGATATTCCTAGGTTTGGCAAAGAAATCACGCCATCGAGTTGGTCAATGTCATTTCGACAGTAGTGATAACTCACATTTCTCGGAAGCTTATCGTGTGTCAGGCACTAGTTTAGCAGCATGTGTGCTTTAAGCCATTTAACCCTCACCACAGTCCTAGTTACTATTACTATCCCTGTTTTGCAGATCAGGAAACTGAGGTACAGAGAGATTAGGGAATTTGGCCAAAGAGATGTAGCCTGCACTTGAGCCCAAGGGATCCAGCTTTGAGTCTGCGTTCTTAATCTCTACAACACACTACCTCTCTGAACAATAGTGACATGATACACTAAACGACTGAGGTGAATTTCCTGGTTGTTGTTTATGAGTTGATTCATAAACTGGGACAGGAAGACAGTATCCAAAGAGAATATTTATAGGAATCCACAGCCCAACTGTATGCTTGTAATTTCTGTAAAATGTATGCTTTTTGTAGAACACATACAAATAGTAAGATTATCTCTAATAGAAAATCTGAAAGCGTATAAATGATGGAAAAAATTTAAATGTCAAAAATTACTTCTATAACTGGTTCTGCACTTGAACTCTTTTTTATGTTGCTACAATAGGTTTATTTTTTCAATCTTTCTAATATTGTAATTTTCATATGATACAAACTGCAACAGATCATTGGAAAAATGAGGAGGAAGATTTCCAATTTATTTTGTGCAATTAGTTGAATCCTGATATCAGAATCTCTCAAAATAGTAAACAGAAAAGTACAGCACAATTTAATTACATAGATGGATGAGAAATCACTAAAGAAAATAACAACCAACCAGTCCTGCAGCATGTTCAAGATGGTGTTTACAAGCATGCTCTGCAAAGTGTTATTTAGCAAATAAAAATGTATAATTAGGGAAAAAATTCACAGAACTTTGGAAAAAGAGTGAATTTATCAAATTATCACATTCAATAGATTATCATTTCATCTATTAAAATACTGCTGAAAAATAGCTCTAAAATTCAGCAGCAAAACTTTTTTCTCCAAAGTTATTGTAAGAAACAATCTAACATGGAAAGTAGACAGTTAGGTAAGTTTTTCTCCTGCCTCACCTTAGGAGCCTGAGGGCACCAGAGAAACAGAATTAAAAGCAAATAAGTCCTTAGCAACATGAAAAGACATTATGTAATATTGCTAAGTGAATAAAGAAGGCTCCACAAAAGCTAGCACATTAGGGTCCCATTCGTGAAGCAGAATATATATTTAATCTCACAAACACTGAGTTTTGATTATGCGGCAGGAAATACAATTTGTGCTGACAATTTTTGTTTACTTTACCTTAACTGTTTATCAGTATAGACACTTTTTCAGGGTAAATGTGCTTTTAAAGAAACATTTCAAGGAGTCAAATGTCCCAATTTTATTTACCCTCCTTTCCCTGTGTTGGCTCCTGCTGAGCCTCCCACCCCCTAACCCTCACCCCGTGTTTCATGTTTTTATTTTCAGGGTCACAAGTAGCCTCGGGTTGCTAGGTCTCACACATGCTTTCCTGTACTCATTTGTATTGACCCGTCTGCGGCATTTGCTGAATCTTCTGTCTCTTCCTGGTCTTTAATCGTCCTGCCTGGATGTTTGCTCTTGTTCTTCTCTGACCCTTCCTCCCAGGAAGCCTTTCCATGCAGACTTTAGTTGCTGTTATGTGAGCGTTGTTTCTGAATCAGTGTCTTCAGCCCAAAGCTCTCTGTAGAGCTGATAAACTTGACTTGGTGTCTTCTCTTGAAGGTCCCACAAGTCCTTTATAGCAAGCAGCTTCTGCAATGAGCACATCTTCCCCATAAAATGTCTCTGTGCTTGTCTTTTCCATGCTTTATAAAGGAACCTTTTAACACCCATTTTCTAAGCCAGGATGTACTCAAAACCACTGATTCTCTACTTTGTATCCTTTCTAACTATGTATCTTTTGAATTCTCCTCCTGTTACAAATTAGTGAATAAAGGAGAAATGAGTATAGCTACAAAGAAAAGAATGAAAAAGAGAAGTGCATTTGCTCAAAAAGTAAAAATATAAAATGTTTGGTTACTATAATTTCCAAAACTTATTTTGCGCTTTGAACTCAATGCCTTTGTTGTGTTGATTTGAGCTCACACCCTGTCAGATTGCTCTAAAATGAATGTGTTAGCCTTCTTCACCCTTCCTATGGAGAGTACATCAATTACAGTGAGAACTTAACAGACGTTAACAGGCACTTGGGAGAGAGAGAGAGAGAGAGAGAGAGAGAGAGAGAGAGAGACTGGCTTGCAGAGAGTGATGATGCAATAAGATTAAGATAAAGGGCATAATCAAACCAAGAAATAAAATCATAAAAATAAATGAATGACAATGATTTTTTATTGAAATCAAATATCAAGTTTATAAAGAGACAGTCAGTATTCTGTTCTGACTACTACCAAATATTTGTTCACCCTAACTTTTTGATGCAAGTTAATGAAGTAAAGAAAAAAAAGTATACTCCCCCAGGATTATTTGTTATATAAAGGTTAAGAAGGAATGATTTGTTTCTTCTAAAGTATAGCACTTGTGCTGAATGAATCTGGGCAACTAAGCTTCAGTTCTGAGATGGTTTAATCATATTCCTGTAATTAGTTTTATGGGGCACGTCTAAAAGGTAAACTATTTGACCTGTGCTTTTGGGACGTGTGACTTAACTGATCAAGCATTTGTGCTGAGCTAGTCTACCTACTAGGAGACAGCATTCAGGACCTCCAGAAAAGGCCACATAACTTTGAAACATTCCCAACAGTAGCACAACGGCAGCAAAGTTTCCCAGCGTTCCAGATTGGCTTGACATTCTTCACGCTTCAAATACAAAAACAGACTCTCCCACCTGGACCTTCTGATCTTAGCAATTATTTCCTTATAAATGGAACATTGACTTAGGAAATGTGTTTTTATCCCTTTTAGTTTGTTGAAATTTCATTTAAGCATTTTCCAACCAATCAGTTCTAAAACACATGAGCATAATCGTGTTTGGGGATTACTAGAAGGAATGAGACATGACGTACCACCATCACTCCAGCCGAGGTCTCCGGCTGGCTGCTGTAATTTCTCTACATGGTGTGCATATTTTAGAAACTGCCGCCACCGTTCACCAAGTTAAGCATTCTATCATCATTCTCTGTTCTTATTATTTATAATAGTAATTTACATAAACACAACTTCTCTTCACTATGGTGGCCTCAAACAGCCTCCATGGCATGGCCGTGGCATAGTGGCACAGGCCTCCATGGCTTTGATAACCTAAAGTGATGAGGTCAACCTGAAATCTCTATTATAAACGGGGAAGGGGAGATGTGACGGCTTATTTGAAATATGATGTCTTACAAATTAGTTTTCTTTCTTACTTTCTTTTTTTTTTTTTTATTATATCATAGCTGACCTGGAAGAACCTCACATACAGTGAATAAAACTACGTGTTATGGTTGAAAGTGTCGTTTTCCCCTATATTTTATGTGCCAATTATTCCTTTTTCTCATCATGTGATACAAGATGTTCAAGTATTTATATGGTTCACATTCTTTAGAAAAGTGGAACTCAGGCAAGTTTCAGATCTAGACTTGCTGTGAAACGCCATGGAAAGGTAAACCTTATTTTCGCCTGGCCCTGCCATGAATATTCAGTGGCATGCTGGGTAGTTTGTGCTGGATGTTTGCATGTTATACATTGGCAAGTCTGCAGCCAAAGTCACGTGGACAGTGAGAGGACAGGGTGGCCAGCAGTATGTGAAAAACCCAGACACTGGCAAAAGGATGCCATGGGAGACCTGGGCAGGTAAACCTCCACCTGAGAGTGTGGCAGGTGTCTACCACTATGTGTGGCCTTCTTCCTGAGGTCCTATAGTCTTTGACATTAAAGAAACTTCAAAATCTTTTCAAGGTGGTTCTTTGTACCTTTCTTTCACTCATGTTGCTCTAAGATCCATGATTCAAAGCTAGGCCTTAAGGGACAGGTGATGGTTTATCAAGATTTATTTGAAAGTAGCATCTGCTGTTGTTAAAACAGAGCTGCGTTTGGAAGCAAATTATTGCATCAAGAAGTGAATGGCTTAAATAAATGTTTTTATTGCAGTGACATTCGACTGAGAATGGTGTCATTTATAGAACATAGCTTTACAATTTGCTGCTTCATGGAAGAATGTCACTGTCTGGGAAAAAAATTGAGGTGGCAGGAAAGGGAAGCAAACGTATTTATGGAGAACAAAGGAGATGGCAGGTTTTCTGGGGTTTTCTAAGGACGGGTAAATGTTGCTGATTAACTGCAAATTTGATCATTGGGGGTTAACTTGGTTGCCTTCCTGTCGATTTTCCAAACTGTCGTCTTCCATATTTTTCCTCTTCAAATACCTTGTCAGTTATTGCCCAGCAACTGCGCTCGTTTCAGAGCCGACTGCAGGTAATGAGATGCTGATTGGGATTCTAGAATTCACTTGCCGATGATTATGTGTTATTTTAACAGGAGAATGACAATAATTTCCTGTAATGCCACTTGTTAAGGTAATTATGCTATAATTGCCTTATCAAGGTGTCATGGAGGAGAGGGGAGAGACTCCAGGATTGTGCAGCTGCTGTCGTGCTCCTTGAAGTGTTGTCTTGAGGCTGCATTGTCAGCCGTTGGGATAAATCCCTGGTAATTGTTTTAAGCCTGAGCATTGTTGTCTTGAGTAGGTTACGTGACCTTAAAATGAGATTTTTCAAGAGTCGATTTTTTTTTAAATCTTAATCTTACAGCTATGCGGTGAATTAAATGTATTTAGACGTGTTTCAATGGCAATAGAATCTGAGGAGTTAGTTTGTAGAAAACGTGGATTTAAAACTAAGTTAAATATTAGTAGATGCAATAACATGTAATAGAGGGCACGTGTATTTAAAATAAGCGTCAAAAATATGTTTTCCAGTAAAAGTCTCATTGAAGATAATGTCCATCATAGAGGAGACAAATTAGCACTATCTCTGTTTGACTTTATAGTGCTGTACTGAAGGTTAATTATTTGTTCATCTAAATAAGACTTTATATCTTTATTAAAAAGATCAATGACACAAGCATACTCGGTGAATATGGGACCTTGTTCTAAAGTATTAAGCAAAGCACTTCTAAGTTTGGGAGATTCAAGTATGCTTTCTCTGTGCACGCAAAGCCTGCATTCTGTTTGGAGGGTGGGGACGATAGGAAAGGCAAACGAGTGAGACAGCAGCACGTGGCAGAGCGGGCACTCTGGAGGTCGGGGTGCGGGAAGGCTGGCATTCTGCAGGGGGGCAGGTGAGGGAGGCAGCTTTTGAAGGAGTCAGCTATGGTGGGACCCAGAGGAGAGCTGTCACACAGAGCACCACCGCACACGGGGCATAGCGGAGGGTCACAGCAGGGAAACTGCGGGAAAGAGGGGAGGACAGGGTGAGAGTGGCTGCCCTTTAGGTCAGAGAGAAGGTGGAGCCCAGGTGCCGGCTGTAGAGATCTGGCTTTTACTTTGACTAGGACGGGAGGCCCCTGGGGGCTTTGGGCAGATGCCACAGGGCCTGCAGTTTTATAGGATGTTTCTGACTGCTGTGCTGAGACCAGGCCACATCCAGGGAACACAGGCAGAGGGACACGCCGGCCAGGGAGGGACTGGTACGGGGCATTAATGGAGTAGTGACCTGTAGGCCTGGAGCAAGGAAGTGGTGCTGGACAGACATGACCCCAGGCGCTGTCCTGACAGACCAGACACAGGGTGGGCTGGGGTCGAGGACCATGTGAGTGAGGGCTGTTGGCCTGTTTGCCCAGAAAAATAGAACTGCCAGCATCTGAGTGGAGGAGACTGAAGGGGCACTTGGTTTGGGTGGAAGATATCAGAAGCCGAGGTTTTGACATGTCTAAGTTTGAGAGGTCATTAAGAAAAAAACTAAATGAAAATATCAAAGAGGCAGATTCGATGAGTCTGATTTTTCAGGGGAGATGCAGCAGGAATTGTGTAGTTTCATGCTTTAGAAAGAGCTGTTTTCAAGCCTGTGTATGCACTGAGACTGATCCAGTAGTCAGAGGGGTAGAGTAGGAAAGATGGAATCACCCAAAACAAAGCAGTGAAGGGTGGAGGAAGGGCTGGGATCAAAGACACGCTCCTGTGATTTCACAGGAGGAAGATGCCTCTTCCTCTCCTCAGATGCAGGGAAAAGAAGGTCCACAAGCAGATGGGAGAACGCAGGGCTTGTTCCGCCTGACACGTTTGTGTGGGGCAGTGTTTTGAGAAAATGTTCACCATATGTTCACTCCTCTCTATATTTTAAATCCTACGTCCTCCCCTCGTTTCTTCTACATGATAAAGCTAAGCTCTATCGCCTTAGGTAAAAGAGAACACAGAGGAACCTAAAAAATGTTAACCTCTTGATTTTTGAGCTCCTAATTAGACATTTTAAAAAACCAAAGCTGAACAATCATGTGCAAGTCAAAGCACTTTCGATTTCTAAGGGCCAGACTTTGTTGAGATGGAATTTTTATGTCTTCAAATTAAAAACAGCTTAGCTAAAAATGCCAGCAGTAAACACAGGGGATTCAGAGCACGGGCTGTGACCACACTGCATCGAGTGCAGGATATTCTGAGCGGAAGGGAGGGTTGTTCCCCTCCCAGAGCCTGAAGCATCCCACGTCAGGCAGCCGGGGATGCTGGGGTGTCCCGTGAACTCAGGGGCTGCCTGGGTGTCTGCGGAGGGCTCCAGTGTCACAGCACCTTGGGGGGAGGCCAGGTGGGAGAGGTGCTGATAGAATCCTGGCTGTGTCAGGGTCAGCAAACCAGGGAGCCACTTGCCTCATTTTCCCGCTATAGCCCAGGGGAAAGCAGGTCTTGTTCCTGGCTCCTGGGCAGTAGGAGACGGATGTCCGGAATGCTCGGCAGAGGGGACTGGGGTCTTTTCACTCCAGTGTACTCTGGGGAGATAGGACAACTGTGGCTTGAAGGACGAGAATGCCAGTGAGGAGGCCCTGGATCCCTGGCAGAGACCCAGTGGCCATACCAGGAAGGTTGGAGTTCGTGAACCAAGTGCAAAGAGGGAGGGAGGCTGAGGAGGAGAGAAGGGAACATGGGCCACACAGAGTCTTCCCTCATCAAGTGTGACTTTCACAAAGCTAAACTCATTGCTCCCATGCAGATGAAAAGTGAACACATTTCAGCAGTTTTATTCAAGTTGCTAATTAATGGGATCAGTAAGGCTAACACTGGTTTAAAGAAGAATAAACCTGGGAGGGCAGGGGCAGAGCTGTTAAAAAGTCCTACCTGGGAGTGGTGGTGTGTACCTGTAGCCCCTGAGACTTGGGGGGCTGAGGCAAGAGGATCCCTTGAGGCCAGGAGTTTGACACCAGCCTGGGCAACATAGCAAGACCCCTACACCCTCAAAGAAGAAAAACTTTATCTCAAAAAAAAAAAAAAAAGGCTAGAGGTCAGAACCATCATCTGGTTTTAAGTTCCCCTCTGCCACCAGAGAGCCCTAGGACCTGTTGCAGGTGGTGTAATAACTCTCTGCTCAGTGTGCTCAACTGTAAAAGTGGTAAAAATAGAATTTCCTTCACAGGTTTATGAAAATGGAAATTTGTGAGCATCATCTGTGAAATACACAAAATAAAGCAGAAGCAGAAATAAAGTCTGAAAGAATCTCGATGCTACCTGTGGTTCATTGAAACTGCAGGGGGGAGGAGGAGCAGGAGGAGGAAGAGGAGAAAATATACCTCCTCTTCGGCAGTCATGGGCTTATTTCCTCCTGGCCAATACGGGAAAAGATTCTAGAGCTTTGAGAGGGACATTTTTGCTGTTAATAACTTTTATCCCCTTCCTATTTTTGTTTCAAGTTATATAAAAAACGAATTAGAATGAAACTGTTAGTGAATTTTTCCTTATTCTTGAAACAAAATCAATTGGTTGTTTCACTTTTGCTTGACTATTTGTTTATAAACTGGTACCACCAGGCTTTATAGGATGGAAAATTATGGAGGGAAATCTTTTATCTTGAAAATTAATATTCTAATGCTATCTTTTCTCTTTTATTTGTGCATGTATATGTTAGAAAAAAAAAACAGAGAACAGTCTGTTTAGCATTAAAACATTGTGACTTAAAACACAGCCAGGAGCAGAACTTGTGCTGGAAACTGCAGTCCTGCAAATCAGAGCAAGGACGCCCTCATGGGAGGGTCTCGTTAAAAGATGCTGCACGTCAGATTAGCCCTTTGTCCTTTCCTTTTCCAATTCCTCAGCTAAATAGACACTTTCTCCTACTTGCATGATACATGCCTTGCTTCTCAAATTTTCTTTACAAATAGGGAGGGTTCAAACATTTGGGATCCTGTGGGCCTTATAAAAGCAAATAGTAGGAGTTAAAATACAGATAAAACTAAAATCAAGCAGAGTCGCTGCCAATAAGTGTAAAAGCAAACATAACAGCTGCCCCTTGAGCCGACCCAAACACAAGACATTGTGATGAAATACCAGTTGGATATAAAACTCTTTGGTGGCAGTTGTAAAAAGTTAGACTTTTGCCATAGAATAAAAAACTGCCAGAGCATTTTCTTGTCATTGCACTGGCTTTGGCTAGTAATTTTGTATTTTAGAAAAGAGCAGTTTTCTGTCTAGATATGAAATTTATATTTAGCTATAAAGAATGAGTTCAGGAATAACACAAATCAGAAGGTGTAATTATGTCTGTCTTTTTCCTGGTTAATCTTGCTTTAAATTATCCACCATACCTCTCTTATTGCTCAGCTTTCTGTAGTTGGAAATTAATGCTTCACCTTTATTCACCAAATGAGTAAAGCAGGATTAATATGTTTTTAAAGTAAAAACACTCTGTCTAGATCATTCTATTTTGACATGGTATGATTTTAAATAACCTAAACAGAGAGAAGAGAAACAGGATAATAAAAAGTTGTTTTATAATTTATTTGGATACTTTTCAGTGGTTCCATACACAATTAGAGGTCGCTGATGCAATGCTCTTAAGAAACAAAAGTGCCTGATTATTGCATAATTTCCCAGTGAATGAGGGAAAATTAATTTATCAGCATTACATTTAGTAATAAATATTTCATGGAATATTTCTTTCAAACACATTTAATTCACATAATTTTAAAGGTATTTTTGCCATTTACATAGCATTAACAACATTGTATTCATCATCTAGGGCAGGAGGTCATTTTTCCTTGCTAAGATCTGACTAAATAAAGATTTTTTAAAATGCTAATACCTATGTTTTAGGTTTGGTGAATTTGAATTCTGCATCATTTTACTTTCCTTTTCTTTTAAAAATTATTAGATGCAATACATTTGAAATAATAGGGGAGGAATTATATAATATCTGTTTCAAAACCCAGTATCTTCTAACGTTATCTTGACAAATATTTTAAAGTATATTTTATCTTCTAAAATATTGTATGAATATATGGTATTTTATAGCTATCTCTTAGAGAAAGTTTGTCTTTTTTCATTTGATATGAAACTATTACATGAATAGGTTGAGCCATTTTTCCCAATGCAAATAATATTTTAGAAATAATAATTTATGATAGTATTCTAATTTTTGTTCTCTGAATTTATGCTGTAGCACTGATTCAGGCGGGCTCTTTATATACTGCATAATAATGTTCCTAGAATCAAATATCCATATTTCATTGAATCTAAGATGCCACTGATTGAAAGTCATCCCATCATTTTATGTCACATTCAGAAAGACAAAATATTGCTAATTAAATTGTCACCTAGAATTTCTAATTTAACTTACCAGAAAAAAATTTTTAGGTATCTATTTAGACAAATACTTTTATCATACATCTCCCCTTTGCATACATAAAACACAGTATAAATGAAATCAAATTGCTGTCTTAAATCTTTTCTCATACCTTGATTTTTCTGAACGCATTTTTCATTGCGTTCTGTGTCCACATGTTTCCCAGTGGCATTGGCATCCTCAGCGCCATCATCATTGTTGATGATGCAGGATTTTCTGTGTGCTCTGCTGGTGTCCAGAATTTTCTCCCACCCCCCTGACACCCGGACGGTGTGACCCACGTGCACAGGTAATGACGAATACATTCACAGCAACTGTGAGGCGCAGCCCTTTTCAGATGTGAAAATATGCAAAAGAAAGGCTGGGGATGTGGATGGAGAGCTTAGAATCAGCGAAATGCGATCATTGTGATGCTGACATTCTCATTGCTTGTTTGAAATGAAGAGAGGAGCATGTGCAAAGTCCCCATGGAAGGGGTGGTGGAGGAATTGTGAGTCCAGGGAAGGCTGGTGAGAGGTGGAGTTAGGAGGTGGACAGGGAGCAAATCGGTGAGGCTTTCTGAGTCACGGGAGCGGGTTTGGATTTCATGTTAAGTGTGATGAAAAGATGCACATTGGTTTTCAGTTATGGTCAGCCTACCCTTTAATTCTTCTTCCTGTGATCCAAAGTAGAAAAATGAATCACTGGTTAAGGCAGACTTGGGGCCAAAGATGAGATTTTAAGATGAGAGATGTTAGAACACACTTGTGTTGTTCTTTCTTGAAATGATCCAAGAAAAAAGGGGAAACTGAGGCTAGAGAGAGAGAAATGAATCTCTTGATAAATTCATAATGCATGGACTCTGGAGAACAAACCTAAACACACAGACATCTTGGTAAGACTTAAAAAAAAGTATCATCCCTGATATTGAACTACTCTTATTGCTGTTGTTATGTTTGCATCTTATGCTTTATTTCAATTGCTTACAATTTTGACATCTTTTCTGAGTTTTAATTTTTAATTGATTTTAATTTATGTAATTTTTCATATTTATTGAATTTAAACTTTTAAATATTTAATTTAATTATATATAATTTTAATTTTACCTAGAAATGATGATCTGTGAGTGAGCTATTTAGTTTCCAAGGATGCTGGATATTTGAGAAACACAGCTTTGAAATACACTTCTGACATTTCCGTGAAATATGATTCTTTCTTTCCATATCCAGGTTAGATCTCACTTTTTCTTTCCCTTCTACTTTTAATGCAGTAGCCATCCAACTACTCTCTTTCTTTTGGTACCTGTTCCTTCAATCCAATATACGCACTGACTAAGTATATATTTAATCTGTAAGAATAAACTTTTTAATCCCTCCTTAAAAATCTGCAACAGCTATTCCTAATTTGCAGTTAGTGAAAATGGAGCCCAAGGACTACCTTCGTAGGGTTCTTTGGTAAATTTGGGGGATTGGCTTTATAGAAATGCCTGTTTATGCATGTTTTTACTTAGATGAAAATCTAAAGAGGCAATTTATTAGTTGTAAAGGCAAGTACTTCTCTGCAAGAAGTACTTCAAGGGCTTAGACACTATCAGTAGATCTAACAGATTTATAACTATCATTACAGAGTAAAAGGAGAGAGAAAATAGATAAAATGTTTTTTTTAAAGCTGAAAATTCTCAAATTCAATGAAAGATAATAATTTACAGATTCAATAATCTCAGTAAAATCTAGAGGATAAATGTGAAAAAAATAACCCTGTAGCCATATCATAGTAGACTACTATAAACCAAAAATAATCTTAGAAGAAGCAAGAGAAAACAGACATACTGCATACAGGTGAACCATGATCTAAAATCTACTGACTTTTCATCAGAAATAATGCAGGCCACAAAACAATGGAACCACATCTTAAAAATGCTGAAATAAGCTCAGCAAAAGTTAACTCAGAGCCTATAGTCAGCAAAAATATTCTCTAATAACTAATACCAATAAAGCCATTATTCTGATAAAAGAAAAAGTGGAGAATTCCTCACCAGCATATCTGCACTACCATTAGTATTAGAGGATGTTATTTAGGCCAATGAAAAACGATGCTAAATTCAAACTTGGATCTTCAGGAAAGACTAAAGACCAGTATCAACTATGGCCTCAACACATTCCAAATCTTGATCGCACCAGCATTTTTGTAGAAATTTACAATCTGATTCTATAGTGTATGTAGAGTTTCAAAAACCTAGAATTTCCAAAACCATTTTGAAAAGGAAGACGGAAATAGTAATCAAGATAGTGTGGTCTTGGCACAAGGATATTCAGATTGATTGCTGTAACAAAACTAGAGAGCCTACAAACATGCCCATTCTTATATAATCATTTGATTTTCCACAGCTTCTCCAAAGCACTCTAGTAGGAAAACAAACAAAAAACTTTTTAAAGAAATGGTGGTAGAATTGGCTATTTGCATGGAAATAAAAACTCAGATCCTTACCTCCCACAATACCCAAAAGTCATTAAAGATAGCATATATCTAAACCTGAAGATTTCATCTGTAAATCTTATAGAAGAAAGTATAGGAGAGTACCTTTGTCATTTAGTGGCAGACAAGGTCATTTTAGACAAAATTCAGAAAGAACAAGCATAAGAAAAAAATTAGCCTTGATAAACATTAAAAACCTCTGCTCATTAGAATTTACAGTTACAAAATACAATAGGTAGGCTACACAGCAGGAGGAGCTATTTGTATTGTGAATGCGTGGCAGCAATGAGGAAGAGGATGTCTAGGCAAGTGGTGAGTCTAGGACAACGAAATCAGTACAGAACATGCTGGGGACATTTGTGCTTAGAAAACTTGTAATCAGGAGCCTGAAAGCTAATAATTAAAAAAAAAAAAAAACACCACTTGCAATATCATGTAACATATCTATTTCATCTTGCTATTCAAGTGAACATGATTTTAAAATAATACTTTGAGGTAGTAATTTCTCTTTCAGGGTAAGCAATTATAAGGCTTAATGAAGTAACAGCAGCAAGAGAATTTTCTGAGTGTGGAAAACAGACCAGATATTCAAGTTTTCTCCCACCATATTTTATGTAAATGTGTTTCTTAATACTACATTTTTAGATGAATAATTTATCCTTTATGCTCAGTAAGTCAGAAAACTTGACCAAATTATTCTTAGAGACAGCTTATTTCAGATGTCTTCTAATGAATGCCATGGCGCTAGGATATAATAATGGTATTATAATTTATAGTTTGAATATGTTCAACTTCTGCATGGATCCTGCAGTTTGAGGATCTAGCACAGGCTCTGTTCATCAAAGCAGCCACTGGAGCTGGATGCTTAACAGTTGGGGACTCTAGTCAGCCTGCCCTAATTTTTGTTTTTCAACCAAATTAGTATAATGTTGCACAGAAAGGTGTTTTCTACTGTCTCAGACCATCTTTGCTACCATACCAAATTATCTACCAGAGTCTGGGTGGCTTGGACAACAACTGTTTATTTCTCACAGTTGTGGAGGCTGGAAGTCCAAGATCAAGGTGTGGGCAGACCTGGCATCTGGGAGATCTACTTCAATTGCAGAATAGGCACCTTCTCCTGTGTCCCCACATAGTGGAGAGAGGACGTGAGTTTTCTTTCTGGTGTCTCTTCTTAGAAGGCACTAATCCCATCCTGGGGGCTGTACCCTCATGACTTAATTTCCTCCCCAAAACCCACCTTCTAATACCATCCTATTGGGGGTTAAGTTTCAGTATAAAAATTGGGGGTGAGGGGAACACTCACCTCTGTACTCCTATGTAACATCTCTGCCCACTCACCTCTGTGCTCTTGGGTGACATCTCCACGCACTCACCTCTGTGCTCTTGGGTGACACCTCCACATACTCACCACTGTGCTCTTGGGTGACACCTCCACACACTCACCTCTGTGCTCTTGGGACATCTCCACACACTCACCTCTGTGCTCTTGGGACATCTCCACACACTTACCTCTGTGCTCTTGAGACATCTTCACACACTCACCTCTGTGCTCTTGGGTGACACCTCCACATACTCACCTCTGTGCTCTTGGGACATCTCCACACACTCACCTCTGTGCTCTTGGGTGACACCTCCACACACTCACCTCTGTGCTCTTGGGTGACACCTCCACACAGTCATCTCTGTACTCCCAGGTGACATCTCTGCACACTCAGTGATTTTGAACAATTTTGATCTGATCCAAGTAACAATTTTACTAAGCCTGGAGAATGTCTACCCACACAACCTCTTAGAAAATAGCTTTGATTTAAACAGGCAATGACTGGAACTGTCCAACATGAAACATTGTTCTCTTGAATGACTTTCTAAGTATATTCTTTTGCTGTGTTTGAAATTTCAGCCAAATGCTATCAAATGCATAAAACTTCATGAACGGTTTTTTATGTCATTATTTGTTGGATTGAATTTTGACTGCTAGAGATATACTATTCTGTGAAACAGCAGAGGGTTTTAATATCTTGTATTTTACTGTTTTTTAAGCACATGCTAGCACTTATGTTCAAAGATTTCCATCAAGTAAATACATGTAAAAGATTTTGCTGGGTGTGTAGTAATATTTACCCACCAATCTGAAACTCCTTGAAAACTATGTGGTGTATGGAGTGTAAAAAGTTGAACTGCACTCCAGCCATTTGGTCCTTCAAGTTTACTGCAGTGAGGGATACCTTTTTATGGTCATCATTCCATCTTCAACTATTTTATCATTTAATTACTATCCAAATAACTCAAGGAGCACAGGCAGGGAGTAGCCTATATATAAAGGGAAATGGATGTAATCTCACTCTCCTATTCTGATTTTAGCACTACTTGCATTTTACTCTAAAAACCATAAATAGCTTTATTTCCTGTTAATGGAGTAATTTATATAGTACCTAGTATCTTCATTGACAGCGCTTTTTATCCGGTAGCAAATGTGCAGCATTTACCAAATCAATTACTTGAGTTATGAAGAGGACCACAGAGCGTCACCTTGCTCCATTCTTCTCCCTAACAAAGGAGAAAACACATTAAAATCTAGCATTGATGGGCTGTTGTGAGATTCGGTCAATGCGCTCTCCCAGAGTTGAAATTAAAAGGCAGTTAGGAGAAAATTGTTTTCTCTGGTCATCAGTCACAATGTGAAAGGCCTTTTTCACAATGATTAATTAAAAGCCAAAAAGAGAGAGCGGGAGGAGTGAACTTTAATAAAGTATCTTGCTGGTTCCCGGGACCATCTTGAGTTAATAGACAGTGCTTTGCCTTGACTAAGTGTTGCTGCTCCAGTCCATAATTTCATCTTGAAAATGGGCAAGGGAGTGAATCTTCCTCTTCGTAATTGAGTATTGATTTGAAAATAAATGGCAGTGAAACTCCCACTGAACTGTCAGGATATATTCTGGATGGCACTGACAATAAATGATTTCTGGTTCTTGTGAAAGTTATGGATCAGCCTGGTACTTAAACACACAGAGGACCAGGGCAATCTGTCTTCCGCTTCATCACGTTTCTGAGGGCAACGGACGACACGACGCGGGATGCGGCGTTCATGTCCCTGGGGCACAGCTCAGACTCCATTATGAACCTCTTTTGTAAAATGTTTCCTTGAATTTGGAAAGCAATTTTAAAACAGCAGGTTCAGACATTTGCCTCCTCTCCCAAATAATAGCTTCCTTCTAAATACCGCACTTACAGAATACTTTTCAATGCATTTTCAATGGAAGGGAGTTAAAATGTCATTATAAATGTTTCAATGGGTTTGATAGATTTCCTTTACAAGTGGTAAGTAGCAAAAATTGGGTGTGATCTAAGCAAGGCACAAAAACCACAAAGGACACTTTTCAACCTGCAGTTTAGTCTCATTCAAAGTGTTTATGGATTGCCCAACTTTGTCAACCAGAGACTGTAGTCAGTAGTAAAAGGTGATTTCTTGGGGGGAAAGTACCGAAGGAGATTTAGAAGGGTGCAATGTGAGTTTAAAACAAGAGATATGTTTCTTTTACAGAATACTGTTTGGTAAATCCCTGGGATAATAGATCAGTGTTCACAATATATTTAAAAAGTTATTACCTTTATTTGTTTTGTGATAGTTAAGGCTTTTAAAACTAAAACCTCACATGTTTTATTCATTTATACAATATTCCCAAATTGATGTTTACCATTTTGCATTAGCAATTTTATATTATACTAAAATAAGTACAAAATGCTCTCATGGGAAAAATGTCTGTCCATCTCCTTTCTGACTGATGACCAAGCTGTGCGTGGCCATAGCTGAGCGTGTTTTGTTAATGACACAAGAAGGCCATCTAATGTATTTTCTGATTGTTTAAAAAAAGAAAAAGAAAATGCATTCCTAGGTTATTTTCCTTATTGAAATGGAAGAGTTCTTACATTTATTTGACTTGTGAAAAAAATTTCAGGGGGAGTAATAGTTCTGTGGATGTCCTAGGAAACATTGCTTGAGACGAATAGAAACATGGTGCTCTGAGGCTCTTTGTGTAAATTCTGTGGTCCTCATCCTCCCTTTCCCCATTGATATATAGAATGTATTGACCAGGAATAATTTCTAGT
This sequence comes from Microcebus murinus, assembly GCF_040939455.1. Classification (NCBI taxonomy): domain Eukaryota; kingdom Metazoa; phylum Chordata; class Mammalia; order Primates; family Cheirogaleidae; genus Microcebus; species Microcebus murinus. Next base: position 24,702,702 of record NC_134128.1, read on the forward strand.
TGATGCCAATACAAACAATTGAACGGAATTTTATAAATGGCATTGAACTAACGTGGGCAAGTTGTGCATGGCTAGAGAAGAGTCTCAGTGTTGCCTCCCAACGCTATATTCCCACGGGAATCACCCAGCCCACGTGGGGACAGAGCAGCGGCTCCATGCTGCCTTGTTATGCACCTACTGTGTAGAACGTTCCTTGAGAAAGTAGTCAAAGTCGCTAATGATTTTGAAAAACTTCTACTGCAGTATGAAATGTAGACTCTTAATGAAGCATTATATCACCAGGTTACAAGCAATTTTACATGCCAGGTACATATCTGCAAAGGCATATTTAATCCATGAGTGGAAAATCATATTTTTTCTAATAAAAACGTTAACAGAAGTATTGTGAAGAATATGCACAACCAAAAAAATTATCCTATAGTTTTACTGATTGCAGTTTTGAATTGTCATGTGTACACTTCTAAAATATTTCTGAAAATTGCATACATATACAAGACGCCCAGATGTTTGTGAGAGCCAGTGCTCAAAAATAGCTCTTTAAGGAAGAATAACTGGGAACTGTTTTTTGTGTGTTCAGTTACAACAGTGGTTAATGTCAAACAGATGCAACTACAACTGGAAAATGAACACTGCTGAACAGTGATGGTTTGTGTGGAAACACTCTAAGCTCTTGACTCTCCTTTCATCTTGGCAAAACACTGTGAGGTGCATATTATCATCATCTCCTTTATGCTGAGAATAAAACCCATGCACAGTCATCCAGATGGTGTATAGTAGATGAGAGTCAAACCCAGACCTGAGGTCACGGTTCAGCTCTGAGCAGACTTTCATGCTGCAAATGGAAATCATGCATTCCTAACTCCTGAATAGGACACCACCGTGATTCTGTCTGGTATTTTTTGTTATTTCCACCTGAAATCCAGCCCGACTGAGAACAGCAGTGGCTGCATTCAAATGACACCTGCATTTGCTGTCACTCCGCCATGCCGGGTCAGTGTCTCTCTGGCTGTAATTCGGGGGTGCTGTGATTCCATGAGTCTCAGATGCTCTTTTGTAGGAGGTAGGCTTCTCCACCTCGCCTGTTGAGCCAATAATTCACTTGCTGTATGCAGAGACTCACATCGGTGGGAAATTCACATGTAAATGGTAAAATATCTGTTATTCTCATAGTTAGGAACTTGTTTACACCTATAATACTTCAAAACACAAGATATCACATAAACTAAATACTGTAGAAAATGTAGTTTTGTGTTAAAATAGCTTATTATTGCTGGATTAGAAAAAATGTTTTTTTGAGTGAGGTCTTCATTTTTTGAAAAATAGCATGAAGTCTACAGAACACCGGTCAACTCGATCAGCTGTTGGCTCTGCTTTCTGAGTAGCCCAGCGGAAATTCTATGTCCGTGGCAGAGCCTGCTTTGTGGCCCACGGCTCCGATGGTGGGGCCGGCTGCCATTGTGGGTAGAGAGGGTGCTGAAGTCAGTTTCTTTGCTCAGGAGGAAACTGTATCACGTGAGATTAATGATGTCTGCATGAGGCTTCGGAGGGAATAGAGGAGGGCGCCCTCATCTTGTCCGCTGCGTGGGAACCTGGCTTGGAAGGAGCACTCCTGAGCCGTGGCTGGACTGCACCAGCTGGCGCTGTGCTTTCCTGCTTTCCTGCTGCCCCAGCTCGAGGTCCACTGAATGAACCAGGCCGCTTTTCAGTTAGAATCTGAGCCTCAGTTGAGGTCTGCAAGCTCCTTGCTCTTTGCTGCATGCCGCTCAGATGTATTGTTAACAGAGAGGAACCCCGAACCCAGCTAATGCTTAGCACATTTTTAATATTTGAGTTTGAGGTCTCAGATATTCAGGTCTTCCAAGTCAGGGCCTTGGTTTTAACTCGTAATTCTTCTCCTGTTTCCTGCTTCCCTCATAGTGTTAGTTTTTAAAAGTCAAGAGCAGACAGAAAAAAAAATCTCTTGTTACCTATTTGAGTTTGGCAAAAGAATGTGTTTACCAGGAAAATAGATGTGCCAGTGAACAGACCACATGCTTCTCCCCTTTCTAGCTGATGGACAGCTAGTTATTAATAGCTGCAAGTGGACAGGTACACAGCTAGTTAGCTGTAAGTGGACAGGTATAAGCTAGTTAGCTGTAAGTGGACTGGTATAAGCTAGTTAGCTGCAAGTGGACAGGTATACAGCTAGTTAGATGTAAGTGGACAGTTACATAGCCAGTTATCTGCCAGTGGACAGATACACAGCTAGTTATTAATAGCTGTAAGTGGACAGGTACACAGCTAGTTAGCTGTAAGTGGACAGGTATAAGCTAGTTAGCTGTAAGTGGACAGGTATACAGCTAGTTAGATGTAAGTGGACAGTTACATAGCCAGTTAGCTGCCAGTGGACAGGTACACAGCTAGTTAGCTGCTAGTGGACAGGTACATAGCCAGTTAGCTACAAGTAGACAGGTACTCAGCCAGTTAGCTGCTAGTGGACAGGTACACAGCTAGTTAGCCGTAAGTGGATAGGTATACAGCCAGGTAGCTGCTAGTGGACAGGTGCACGTATAACAGTCAAAGAAGTCATTCCAGATGGCAGGCAAAGTAGCATAGTATCTATTGGTTTTCATAAAACTCCAAATAGTAAATGATTTCTAATATATAGTTACCTTTACTAATTGTTAGTATTTTTTTCACAAATGCATTTATTATATAATTTTTTTGACTATATATTTGAAAAAGGGTTCATTTTCTTAAGGATAATCAGTAATTGTTTGAATATTTTACTAATAATGTTAGAGCAGGAGACTAGGAGACAGAGCTGAGACTGGATGCAGGGGCATGCAGATGGGGTGCAGGTGTTGAAGTGAATAGCCTTCAGGCAGAAGCTAACTAGAGGGGCTGATTCCCGTAGGCAAGAACCTGCTTCTGCCAGCTGAGTCAGCTGTCTCTGCCACCTTGCGTGAATTTTGGCTAATTACAATATCAGGTACATAGTGGTTTTAAAGTTTCTCCATCCTTGAAATCACCATGACAGTTCCAAAACAGCCATATAAAGTATGAAAAATGGGAGAGAACACAATTCTAGGAACTATTACCCAAATTCCTAGTAAAAGCCAACCCCTTAGACTTGAATATTCTTTCCCCCAATTAGTGAGCCTTCAAAAGACCAGGCCCACTTCCTCCCAGGGCAGCTGCTCTCTGTGCAGCCTGGTGCTCTCTTCACTGGGAAGGTAAACATGAAATAAAATACAAGGTTTCACTTGCTTCACTTACATAGCACCTCCTGAAATTCTTTTCCTGCCAAGAAATTGGAAAAGCCTCCATTCAGAGGCCAGTAACAATCAATATCCCCTAAATTCCTAACCTCAGAAAATACTTCTTTAGAGCTAATTTAATCCAACCCTGTCAAATTCAACACTTATTGTTTAATATTCACCAAATAAAAGCATATCTTCATAAAAACCTTTATAGGTTTTTAAATCATTTAACATTTTTTTTCTCATTATCAGTATAAAATGATCCATTAAAAAACCCCTCTGGTTAGTCCTCCTTTTAAACTTAAGAACATTTGAGGAAAAAATGTTCTCCTATTTAGACGAGAGAGAGAGAGAGAGAGAGAGAGAGAGAGAGAGAGAATGTGGACATGGCCACAATGTGCAGTTGAGATTTAATAACAAAATTCTAAAGATCCCAGAGTCCACTTTCATTTCTTTTTTCTAATAGGTGTTCCATCCATAAGCTTGTATTTTAATGTAAGTTTTCCAAGGAAAAAAACTCGTGGAGTGTTGATGTTGAAAGAGGCTTGGAAGCCAAAGGGAGCCATGTTTTCATTTCCAACTGGCCACAGATCCTGATGTTAAACGTGCATTCATTGAAAACACTCATTTGAAAATCCCCTGGTTCCAGACACTGGGACATCCTCGCGTGGCCATGGCGACTGCTGGCCCTTTCAGCATGTGTGCTGCTTCAGTGTGGGGCTGACTCGAATGCCAGGCAAATATCTTTGACCGGAAGAATAAAATTTGAAATGTCCAATGCTGCTTTGCTCATGGGAGGAAACTGAGGCCTCAACTCACATATTCCAAGGAGGTTTCCCTCCTCACTGGCCACACAGTAGAAGTCCTGGTTTTGACTTTGCTTCTCCGCAGGCTCTGAGACAAGGCAAGAGGACGAGGGACTCAAAGGCAGGGGTCTTGGATCCGGAGCTCCGGGCTGTGGTGGGTGGGAAAGGGGATGGTTAACACCCAGAAAACGGTTCCCAAGGAAAGCATTCTGCAGTCGCCGCGAGCACGGATGACCACGAAGGCGTCTGGAGCTCATTACTGGGCACTCACATCTGCATGGCCTACAAGTCACTTGGGAAGAATTTCTAAATGCCAGTTCCTGGGGTTTGGGCTTTGCCAACAGGGCATGAAGTCAGGACTCTTCCCTTCAAACATCAGGTCAGGTGACTCTGAGGCCGGCGGCTGGAGGACATAGCATTGTAGGAAAACCCCCATGGCAACAGGGAGGTGGTGTCCGCTACCCAGGACACGAAACAGGGTGGCAGAGACTTCCCCGACGACCCACATCTAGGAGGGTCTACAGCACTTCTGCAAACTTTCTTATTGTTTCATCTTCCAAACTGATTTTGTGGTTTATATTAGTGAACTTTCCACTGATAAAAATGTTAGGTAGCAGGGGCACTGAGGAACTTACTCTCCTGACACCAGCCCTTCCAGCAGGGTGGCCCCAAGGCTGTCATGGAGGAACCTGCTTAGGGAGCAGGGCAGTGTGGCAGGAGGCTGGGAAATGGTCTCCGGCGTTTTCTGGGAGCACTTGCGTTATGGCCGTTATCATCTTGGTTGCAATTTGGATTGCAGTTTTTCCCTGCTCTGCCATTCCTGTGCTCATCATTGAGAGAAATTATTAGACTGTTTAAAAGGGGATTCAACCCCAGCGTTACCCATTTGTCCTCCTTGGCCATTTCATGAATGAACAGAAGGGTAAGTAGGAACTTTATGCCTTTTTGTGGTCTGGGGAGCTTTCCTAGATTTCAAAAGTGCATTTAAAACAAGTATTGACGATTATTCGGTTAACATATGCTGTTAATCTCCTGTTTTTACCAGGAATATACTAAATTCCACTGGTACCTCGGTGACTTAACTATGGTTCCACTTTTTAAAATCGCACTCTAACTAGTGAGTTAAACAAACATGCAATTTTAATACAAGGTGATGAGTGTGCTAATAGGACTTGGAGCCCGGCCATGAGAATAATGATGCACATCTTTCTCCATTCATAGCTTGATTTGCTTCCCACAAAAACCGCATGTTAGGGAGAGTCAGTGCTTTAGTCCTATTCTAACTAAGAAAGGACTAAAATTCAGAGTCTCAATTACCCACCTTGGGTCACGCGCGATTATGTGATGCGTCTGGGATTATCTCTGGCCTTTTGCCTCCAAACATAATGTCTATCCCACTGGTGTTTAAGGAATCCGAAGGTGTGGGTGAGCTTCGTGGCAATTTCGGGTCTGCCCTTCTCTCCGCAGGGGCGGAGGTTCTGCTTGGCAGGCCCTGCTGAGGCCGGCTCTCTGCGCGCTGGCAGGCCTATTTAGGGCGTTAGTATTTATGCAAAGATAAAGCAGAGCTGCAATTACCTGTTCGTCTGTTCCCCAGTCTGATTGTCAATCACCGCGATGTGGTGATTTAGAAGCCTTGTCAATCAGAGAGTTCATCCCGCTCCCAGCTCTGCCTCACCAGGCTTGGGGCTCCACCCGTGTCTCTTAAACAAATTGCCTACTTCTGAGTATCTACTGCTCGTCTTGACCTGCACGCCTAAATTAGCTTTATTCCCTGTTTTAAAAGGTGGAAACTGTGTGATTTATCCATTTGCCAGGCATCTGGTGGTAATAGCTAGACACGGAAAAGTGTTCCTGAGACGGGGGCAGCGTCTCTGGTAATGTGCCTGTCCGGCATGTCTATTAGGATGAGAACAAGCACATTTTATTCCTCACCTGGTTTCTCAGAGAAGCAAAATTCGCCTCCACCTCCATGCATATCTACATTCTATTCCTGTGCAATTGGTCTCAGCTTTGTCATTGGCCAAAAAAAAAAAAAATGCTTTGCCCCTCACGCCACCTGCTCCTTAAGAAAACGAAACTTGTGCATCGCAGTTGGGGCTTCAGGTCAACGGTTAAATTGTTCTTGCTTCAGAAGACGGGTTTTCATGTGCTGAATCCCATCCGTGAGATTAGCACCATTTGTACCTGTAATAAGGGTACAGGTGGGACAGGGAAGGAAGCCAGGAAAATATGCTCAAATTCTCCGTTTTCTGCCTAGCATTCACTGCTGTAAATTATCTAATTCTCATTTATTTGGAGACGTGTATTAGCCAAAGTGATTTAACATTTCTGATTCCTCCTTCTTGGAGGACATAGAAGGAGGCCTGGGTCCTGGCTGGTGCGGCAGCCACAGCATCAGCCACGAGTTCAGAGGGTCTCCGGAAGTCAGAGCCTGTGTCTTTCCCATCTAAAGCTCTGGGGTCTCGGGCACCCCAATTGTACAAAGAGCATACACAGGTTGCTTCCGCAGTGCCCCACATGCCTCTTGCATGTTAGTCTTTTCTTGACATCTGTTTCTTTGACCTGAGCTAGCCCAGGTGGTGTTGGGGTGCTGTGGGAAAACACGAGCTGAGAGGGGCTTTGGGGCTCACCCCATCCACCTGCTGTCAAGCAGGCCCCTGGGGCCGCCTGGCTCACCTTGTATGCTCACACCTACAGCACGGCCCAGGACACAGTGGGCTCTCAGCACGTGGTTGCGAAGAGATGGATGAAGGAATTAATCAACCCAAGTGAACTAAGCCAAACAAAATCAGCCCACACTAGTTTCAAAGCCGCCATTCAAAGCCCAGGGAGTAGGATAGGACTTCCATGTTGACTCTCCTTGTGCCATCCCCGTCCTCAGTGCCGATGTTTGGGATCCAGAGACAGAACAATTGTGTGGTGCATGTGGTTTTAAGCCTTTGACCCCTTTCGTCTAGAGGTGTTATGTTTGCACATTAAATACTAAACCTTTTGGTGTCCATGCAACATATACTGAACATTCCGCACAGGATCGTGGAGGGAAAAAGAGAAGCAGGTTGTGCGATTCCTACGGTGTTCACGCTGCAGGGTAAGGGCCACGCAGTCCCAAACAACTGCCAATGGAGGACAGCCTATTATCAAATGATCATTGAGAAATATAGTTATTAACTGCCTTATAAAAGGAAATAATCAACTCACACAGGGAAGGCATCATAGAGGGGTGACCTCAAACTGGGGGTGTGAAGTGCGAGAGTACCTTTTTCTCTGCATGTAAACATACATCGTGCATATATTTGTTTTACAGTAGTCTATGCAAAAAGTAAAAAAAAAATGCAGTCACACAAAAAGATTTGCACTGAAAAGAAACGTTTCTTTTGCCATTCATCCCTCCCTGCAGCCACTCTTCCCAAAGGTAGCAACTGAGATGATTCTTAAATGTTTCTTCTGAAAGATTTTCTTGTATATAATAAATCAGCAAGATGTCTTTCTTTCTAACACAGATAGGATCAAGCTGCATATGTGGTTCTGTATATGTTCCAACAATACGTCAGAACCTTTCTTATCAGTACAAATATAACTATCTCATTCTGTTTGAAGGGTAATTGTATTTCATTGTATTGACATGTGCAACTTCATGATTTAGGAAATAAATATTTAACCGGTTTTAATCAAAATTTATTTTAATGATTTTCCGCTAATTGTGTATTTATTTACACATTTTGGAAGGTTTTTATTACTAACAATGTGGGATTCTCTCTCTGTCTCTCTCTCTTGTGTAAATATGTGTGAATATGTGTGCATGTGTGAGTGTGTGTGTATGAATATGTATTTGTATTTGTGTATGAATATATATTTGTGTGTATATGTGTGTGGGTTTATATATGGGTTATGGGCATGGGCATGTGTGTGTGTGTGCGCGTGCGTGAGTGCACAAGTGTATAATTATATTATCTATATGTTTGTGAATGTGTGTTTGTATGGGCATAATGTAACTTTAATTTTGAAAGATATTGGCAAATTAACCTTCAAATGTTGGCATGTGTTCATGCTCTGTAGGTATATTAAACTTTTGGAAAGAAGTGGGAACTTTTGCTGAAAACAGCTCTCATGGGTAATTGTCCAGTCACTGCTATGGCTGTGGCCACCCTGTTGTTGACATTCAATGCTGGGCTGAGAGTGGACCTCAGGCTAGAGGGGTCCCCTTTATCCATTTTGCTTTCCATGGTTTCAATTACCCACTATCAACCATAGTCTGAAAACATAAATTGAAACATTTCAGAAATAAGCAGTTCATAGGTTTTAAATTGAGCACCGTTCTATGTAGCATGATAAAATGTCTCACCATCCTGCTCCGTCCCACCAGGGACATGAGTTTCCCTTTGTGCTGCGTCTCCACGCTGCCCACGCCACCAGCCCGATAGGCCTTTCAGTGCCTGTCTCAGCATTCAGAAGGACTGCCGTGGTGTTGCAGTGCTTGTATTCAAGTGACCCTTACTTTACTCAATAATGGCCCCCAAGCACTAAAGCAGTGATGATGGCAATTTGGATATGCCAAAGAGAAGCCAGTAAGTGCTTCCTTTAAGTGAAAAGGTGAAAGTTCTCAACTTTCTTTCAAGGAAAGAAAAAAAAAATTGTATGCTGAGATTGCTAAGATCTACAGTAAGAACAAATCTTCTACCCACAAAATTGTGAAAAAGGGAAAATGAAGTCCATGCTAGTTTTGTTGTCAAACTACAAAAGTTATGCCCAGTGTGTGGTAAGTGCTTAGATAAGATGGAAAGGCATTAAATTTGTGGGTGGAAGACATGAACAGAAACGTGTTCCAGTTGGTGGCAGTCTGGGGTTTCCGACATCCACTGGGGTTCTTGACACATGTCCCCCGCAGATAAGGGTGGACTGCTGTGGTTACCAGCCCAGAACTTTAATTTATAATTGATTAACTGAAGAGCTCTTCCCCACATTCCTACAAAGAGGAGTTGCTCAGTGGTGCTTTTGCTGACTGTGATTCTGCGGTTCCAGTAATGATTCCAAACTTCCATTTTCTGCCTGTTGAGATCAAAATTCCAATTAAAAATGAAATAACCAGAAATTATTCTTCAGCATATATACCCCAAGAGGATGGGTAACAAAGAGTTAAACCAAATGTCTGTTTCAAGTTTTATTACAAAGTATTGTATTGGGACACCTTGATTAAATATCATTCTGGACTATAATCTCTGCTTATTTTATAAGGTATACATGAAAATTGAAGAGGAAAATTGTAACTATAAGATGCTACTTTGTTGCATTACTTAACAAGACACAATTTTTTCAAACTGAAAACAATTTCAAACGGAAATGTTGTCAATGTCTTTTCTGACACACAACAATACATTGTTACGAAACATGAGAGTCCTAGAGCCTCTGCCAAATGCTAGCACCTGAATTGATACACTATTTTTGACAAATGCTTTGCTAATTACTTCTGGCACGACTCCGCTCTTAGAATGAATAGCTTTGTACACAGTATTACTCTGAAACAGAGTGACACCAAACAGTTATTGTGAGAAAGGAACAAACAGGTGGAACACCCAGCCGTTTCCTTCATTAGTTAGGACAATGCTATGTGATCGTGGCTCCTGGTCCCAGAGCTCCAGCCCCAGTGTGGTTCGATAGTTCAACTCCTGCACTCTGCAATTGCACCTCCTGTGTGCGTGTGCACACACATGCATACACACCCATGGCAAATTAGCACCAACTGGATGGAATAGAGCAACGGAAATTTATTCTCTCACAGTTCTGGGGACCCAAAGTCCAAAATCAAGACCCCAGCATAGCTGAGCTGATTCCATCTGGGGCTCAGAGGGACAGCCTGCCCCTGGCCTCTGTCGCAGCCATTGATGGCTCCTGGAGCTCCGTGGCTCTCCTCCGGGCATTGGTCCAGTCTCTGGTTCCATCTCCACATCACCCTCACCCTCGTGTCTGTCTGTGTCTCCTTCTGTGTCTCCACAAAGAGTCTTTTCCCAGTATGGCCACATTCTGAGGCTTGGTGTGGGCATGTTTTTATTTTGTTCACCCTATGAACATTGGGAAACAATTAGAACATTGACGTGTTAGACCTATCACTCTGACTAAACTTTGGTGAAGGTGTAACAGATACTTGTTGTTGCTGTTGTTGAAGGAACAAAAACATAAACAAGTGAATACAATATATCCCAGCCAAAGCGAGATTCAGCTTTCACTTAGTCCCTCTCCACCTGCTTTGCAAAATAATCCCAACTCTCCCCAGTTTCTGGCATTAAATTGTCTTCCCATCTTAGCCTTTCATGTTGCAAAAGCAATTTATGTTTTCTTTTTTCACATACACTTTGTGAGCTATTTGAAGAGCCTACATTCCAGGGCTGTTAGTAATATTCTAATATTTTTTCCAGAAAATTTTAGATATATATTACATTCAGTTCACTGTTCAATGAAACCAAAGTGTGAGTTTTAAAAAAATACTTCCCACATGACATGCTTTACTAGATCTTCCACCACCCACAGTGCTCTACAGTGTGCACATTTTTATTCAAGGTATAATTTCCAGCACCCAGGTACACTCTGAGAATTGAGAATATTGTTAGTACAGTAACTCCATTAATATTTTGGACACTCCGTATAATGCAACGTGATTGCATAAGTGACTTGATCAAGATGATCCCACTGGTGACCCATTCGGTTGTGGTTACCTTGTACAGTTGGGTTTTATAAAATTGTCTCATAATCTGTTGAATGTAATTGATGATTTAAAAAAAAACATAGTGGTAGACTTTCAATTTTTCTCTGCAAAATGTCTATGAAGATATTTTATAATTATGATTCTAGGCCTATTGAAATCACTCAGCAGGCAGTAACTGAGCAAAGAGCCCAGCGCTGACCTGACTGCGGCTTCCTTCCTTCCACGTTGCCATATGCCGTGGTCCCAGTGGTGGTGTCCCCTCATTCACATGTTGGAATCCTGACCCCAAGAGGATAGTGTTAGGAGGTGGCACCTTTAAGAGGTGATTAGGTCATGAATGGGATTTGTGCCCTAACAAAAGGGGTCCCAGGAAGCTGCTTCACCTGTGAGAAGGAAATGAGAAGTTTCCATCTATGAACCAGGAATTGGGCCACTCACCAGACCCAAACCCTCTGGCATCCTGATCTTGGTCTTTCAGCCTCCAGAACTGTGAGCAATAAGTGTCTGTTGTTTAAGCCACTCAATCAGTTGTATTTTGTGATAGAAGCACAAATGGACTGAAACCATCATACATTTGTTAGCCAGCACAAGCACCCCTGGGATACAGTTGTTGATATATATATATATATATTCCCACCCCTATTATAGTTCTATAAATTATAAATTATGTTCTAGAAACTTCTCAGATGCTTTAAGCCATTTTGGTTTATTTTGTAGTGTGAGGTAGGCTTCCAGCCTCATTTTTCATATGTGGATATCCAGTTGTCCCAGAACCATTTGTTAAAGACTCTTCTCATTTAATAGTGTTGGTGCCTTTGTCAAAAATCAATTAACTGTAAATGTGAAGATTTGTTTCTGGATTCTCCATTATCTTCTGTTACTCTATATGCTTATCTTTGTGTCAGTACCCTTTGGTTACTGTAGCATTTTAGTAAATTTCCATATTGGGAAATGTGTATCCTTCTTTTAAAAAGTTATTTTGACTACGCTGTGTTCTTTGATTTTCCATATTGATTTAGAAGCAATTTGCCAATTTGTTCAAAGAAGCCAGGTAGGGTTTTTCTAGAGATTGCACTGAATCTATAGATCAATTTGGAGATTACCACTCTCTTAACAATTTTAAGTCTTCTGATCCACCGACATGGAATGTCTCTCGGTTTATTTAGTGTTTTTTTTAAGTCAACAATGTTTTTTAGCAAGTAAGAGTAAGCATTACATTGAATTTCATTTTTTTACATTTATTCATAAATATTTTTGGCTTTTTAACACTATTATCAATGAAATTGTATTCTTAATTTTATTTTCCAATTGTTTTTAGTGTGTAGAAATAAAATTGATATTTGTACATTTAGCTTACATTTTACAACTTCGGTGAAATTCTTTTTGTTCTAATAATTTTTAGTAGATTACTTGATTATTTTCTGATGTAGAAAATTATGTTATTGGCAAAGAGAGATAATTCTACTTATTCCTATCTAACCTGGATCACTTATTTTATTTTGTGATCTAATTGCCCTGGTTAGAACATCCAACACAGTGTTGAATGATGACAGCAGACAAAGTTTTTTTTTTTGTTTGTTTCTTATTTATGTGGAAAGCCTTCAAGCTCTCAATCACTTATGAAGTTAGTTTTGTTGAGGTGTTTTGTTTTGTTTATTGATGCCCTTACCAAGTTGAAGAAATTCCTTTCTATTCTTAGTTTGTTGAGTTTTTAATCATGAAAGATTGTTGAATTTTGTCAGATGCTTTTTCTTGCATCTTATTGAGATGATCATATGACTTTTGCCCGTTACTCTATGTCCACGGAGTATTATATTCATTGATTTTCTGTTGTTATGCCACACTGGCATTCTTGGGATAAATTCCATTTGGTCACAGTGTTGCTGTATTCTGTTTCTAGCATGTTGGTTTTTGTTGAGGGTTTTTGCATCTATATTTAAGAGAGATGTTGATTTATAGTTTTGGGAGGGCGTTATTTTTATTTTTTTCCTTTTTTTTTTTTTTTGAAACAGGGTCTTGCTCTATTGCCTGGGCTAGAGTGCAGTTGCCTCATCATAACCTCAGACTCCTGGGCTTGAACAACCCTCCTGCCTCAGTCTCCTGGGCAGCTGGGATGACAGGCACATGCCACCATGCCCAGATAATTTTTATTGTTATTATTTTTGTAGAGATGAGGCCAGGTTATATTGCTGAAGCTGGTCTCAAACTCCTGGCCTCAAGCAATCCTCCTGCCTCAGCCTCCCAAAGTGCTGGGATCACAGGTGTTAGCCACCACCCCTGGCCTGTTTTCTTTTCTTGTGATGTCTTTGTTAGGTTTGGTTTTAGTGTAATGCTAGCCTTATAGGATGATTTGAAGAGTGTTCACTACTTGTTCTTATGGGTAGTTCATTGTTTACTTGTTTATTGTGTTTACTAGGCTATTGTGAATAATAATGTTATGAATAATTGTGTACACGTTTTGTGTAGGCATACGTTTTCTGTTGTAGGTCTGTTCAGATTTTCTACTTTTCTTTGAGTCAATTTTGGTAATTTGTGGTTTTCCAATAATTTATCCATTCCATCTAAGTTATTTTTTTCTGGCATACAGTTACTATGGTAATCCCTTCTAATACTTTTTATTTCTCTAATTTTGGTGGTGATGCCCCCTCTTTGATTCCTGATTTTAGTAATTTGAATCTTCTCTTTTATTTTACTTGGTCATTCTAGCTATTAATTTGTCAATTTTGTTGATCTTTTCTTAGGACAAACTTTTGGTTTTATTTATTTATTATTGTTTTTCCATTTTCTGCTTCATCAATTTTTTCTCTAATCTTCAGTATTTCCTTCCTTCGGCTTGCTTTGAAATTAGTTTGTTCCACTTTATCCAGTGACAGAGATGGCAGGTTAGGTTATTGAATTGTGATCTTTCCTCTTTTTTAAGGTAGACACAGCTGTAGATTCCCATCCAAGCTTTTTTTTTTTTTTTTTTTTTTTTTGCTGCATAAAATAAGTTTTGGTATGTTACGTCCTCATTTTTATTAATCTCAATGTATTTTCTAAGATTGCTTGTGACTTTTTTCCTTAACCTTTTTGTTATTTAAGAATGCATTGTTTAATTTCCAGATTGTGTGCATTCCCAAATGTCTTTGTTATTAATTTCTAATTTCATTCGATTGTGGTTGAAGACATACTTTGTATGATTTTAATTCTTTTGAGAATATTAAGACTTGTCTTTATGTCCCAGTGTATTTTCTATCCTGGTGAATGTTCCCTGAAGAGTGTGAATTCTGCTGTCTGATGACATGTTCAGTAGATGTCCATTGCACTTAGGTGGCTTTCAGTTTTGTTCAAGTTTTCTGTTTCCTTGGTTTCCTTCTGTTTCCTGGTCTTCTGCTTGGTTGTCCTATTCACTATTGGAAGGAGGGTATTGAAGTCTCCCATTTTTATTCCTGAAATATCTGTCTCTCCCCACAGTTCTGTCAATCTTTGCTTCATGTATTTCGGGCTCTGTTGTTACATGCATATATGTTCATAAAGGTTACATTTTTCTGATGGATTGAGTTTTGTCACTATAAAATGTCTGCCTATGTATCTAGTAATATTTTATTTTTTTGTTTTAAAATCTTTTTATATGATATTAGTATAACCACTTCAGATTTCTTGTAGTCACTATTTTGCATTATGTATCTTTGTCTAGGCTTTTGCTTTCAAAGTATTTGTGTTGTTAATCTGCTGTAGCTTTTTAATCTTGTTTTACAACACATGCATTTTGAATGGATTGTTTAATCCATTTACCTTTAATATGATATAATCTATTTAGATCTGCCCTTTTACTTGTTGCCTATATTGTGCATGCCTTCGTCTTCCTCTATCACTCCCTTACTTCTTTCTTTCACATTTAGTGAATGTTTTCTAGTGTAAAATACAGTAAGTGAATGTTTTCTGGTGTAAAATATTGTTCCTTTGTTTTTCATTACTTCACTAGAAACAGATCCACAGGGTGCCTCTTGCCACTCTTCCATAAGTGGAACTTCCTGTTATTCTTTTAACACAAATAAATACTACTTGGTCTTCAGTGAAATAGGGTGGAAGCTCTGATATGAGCAAGTTTTTCCTGCAGGCGGAAGGATGTTCACGAGAGGAGAGTCCTCAGAGCTATCTCAAGCTCAGGGAACTGAGCCAAACTTATTTTTGTAGTTGGTAAGAATAAAAATGCATCAGTGTTTTGTAGTTGGCAACCATCATAAAGTGCCTATCTTCATATATCAGTGTTAATGATGACATAATGCACCCCGGGGAAGTATAGCAGCAAAGAAACAATTAACTTAACATTTAGTGCCTTCATTTTGCCTGCAGTGAAAGACTAATGAAATAAGAAGTAGCAGCCTTTTGTATGCCTTTTTCTGCATCTGTGACTGGTTATCAACTCACAATGGCTGAGAATAATGGCAGAGTAGATTACTTCTGTAAAACAGGTATCAGAACAGCTCCAAGTACTCAGGAGCTATCTGCTAGCATTAAAATCTTTTCATTCATTTGTATCAGATTTTTTCTAGCCCATAAAGTAGCTAGACTAGAGAGAGATCAGGTAGGCTACAGCAAAACTTCATTGGTGAGGAGCCAGGGTCAGCGTGCAGGATGCAATCGCAGGAGTCTCTGGTAGTGGGCTCTGGAGTCAGGTCAGAGCTTCTCTCAGGATCACCCCATTTTAGAAACAAGGTGGCCAGAACAAAAAGGAACTGACATAAGTGTTTTGTTGTTTTAATTGTCATTTTCTTTGGTTAATTTCCTGTTGACTGGGCTATTCTAACAGCCAGGTTATTTTTCCTTTTTGGTTTAATGAGAATTTATTTTAGTAAACAGTTCACAGATCCTTTAATGACAGGTGAATTCATTTTGTGTTGGGTACATTCTGATAACTAATATTCAAAACTTATTTTTTTACTTTGATATTCTATTATTGTTTTTTGCTTATGATGCTTGTTTGTTCCTTGCTGAAAGATCTATTTTCTTTTTAAATCCAGGAATACTATTTTTTTCTGAGTTTTGTTTTCCTGTAAATTGCTCCTATATTATATTGTAATATTTTGTGTCTCTTGTACCCAAGGTATCAGCACAGGAAAATTCATGCCTGTCATATGTCAATTTGTGGATTATATACTCCATAATAAAATATGACTCTCTTCTTTCTGCTTATTTTATTTTCAATTATATTTTGTTCATTATTAAGTGTCAAAACATTTTCTGTTCTGTTCCATCTTTTTTTTACTTCATTCACATAATAGAGTTTGTGACCATCACATTACTCTAACTTTTCCACTTTGCTTTTGATGTGTTATATTTAGAAAGCATGTGGTTTGGTTTTATTTGTTGGATTAATCTAATTTTTTATTTTTTTGCTTTCTTGCTGTTTTGCATTGCAACTTTTTTGCTAGTGGAATAGGTTGTATTTGCTTTTCTTTCCTTTAGGGAATTTAATACATCCAGGTAATATTCCTCTACCATTTATTGATGTTTTAAATTATATAGCATATATTCAGCTTTCAAGCACTATGGCTCCATGAAATTGGATCACAGAATCCCTCCTCCTTCTCTTCATCCCAGCCAATCACCAAGGGAATACACATGAAATGAATTTTAAGACCCATATAATAGGAGAATGGGGTCAATCCCCCAGTAGGACAATTAGTTATCTAATACCATACATTTCCAAAGGACAGAAGACAAAGAAAAAAATCAAATAAGATTCTGGAGCTGTGTGGGACACAGTTCTGAACTTGCTATGAGCTAACAAAGCTGAGGTCCTCACTCCAACAAGTACTGAAAATTCTTGTGGGTATCCTCATCTTGCACCTACTTGAGGGAAAGCAGGTGAAATGGATTAAAAATGCAGTTTGAGGCTGAAGGACATACCCTTGAGTAGGTGGCATGCACCCTGGTTTTAGACATTTAACAGAATCTCAGAAGTCAGAAATATGACATTATTTTTAGGTCGTCAAGTTTTGGAACATGCCTTTCTTTCTCTATGGCTTTCTTGTCTTAGACCTGGATTTAAATGGATTGCATTCCCACCATAGGGGGATGTCCTCTTTGTTCACCATGACATTGTCTCCTCTCCTGACTCTCAACTTTTATTCTGTGTTTTGTTTGTCAGTCTGTGTTAAGTTTTTGCATGCAAAGGAATATTTGTTTACTGACTCAATACTAAAAAATGTGGAGGTTAGCTGCTCTTTTCTTTAAGAATTTGTAACTGTTGATGCCTGGCCTTTCAGCAAAGCCCCTGCTGTGGAGAACCGGGCATCCACCCATGTGTCTCAGAAATGGGCTGTTGATAGGTGAATGGGCAGCAGAATTGTATCCCATGCATGTGATTCCTTTTTTTTCACTTCCAGGAATTCTAAGAAAGCCCCTCTTTATTCATAAATGCAGATCATTCTATCCTTCCCAGCTGAAGATTGGGAACTGGGCTGTGTGGTCCTCATACCACTGGGGTTTGGGGATCTGCCACAGCTATGCAGTGTTGCCACTTTCCTGCTTGAAGTTTATTTACAGATATCTGGATATTGGTTGGCTTTTGATCTGAAAGTACAAGAAACTCTTCAACCTCTGCACTTTGTTTTCCTGCAATTTCCGTCTCATTGTGAAAAACTAAAATAATGTTATGGTATGATGTAGTCCAAGGAAGATAAGAATTTCTAAGTTTGCCAGGCCCTACAGAACTGGCTAATCCTCATCTACTCTCTCATCTAATAATTTTCTGAGCTTCTCTATTTTTTCCTACATTGTAAACTCATGAAGAGCAACACATGCTCCTTTGTTTTCATTCAATGCCTAGCACCTGTTGGGGACTCAGAAAATATTTGTTTCTAAAATGAGAGGCCAGCCCTCATTTTATAATCTCTGAAAGTTCAAGTGACACATTTATTGCACTATGTGTTATGCATAGTCATTATCGATCACTTAGCACTCAGAACAGCTTGTCAATTAAGGTCAATAGATGACCTTAATGTTAACAATAGCAGTAAAAAGCATGTCCACATTTTCAGAGATGAATCATTAGATTAAATCTGCCTCTAAGCAGACTTTCACCTTTGTGATGTTCCCACTAATAGGATCAGAAGTACACAATTCAGAAATAAGCTCACTGCCCATTTAATTTACTGCCCGAAGCAAACAGCTAATGAGTACCCTCTGTGGTGTTGGTTAGGATCTGGATTTTTGCAAATGCATGTTTTTGTCAGGCAGGAAGAGTAATTCTGTTCACTCATCACAAGTAGAGGCTCTCCAAAGGCGGGAGTCGAGCATTGCCCTGTGGCTTGCGCTCACGGTGCCTGCGGGAAACATGGACCTAAAAGTTTATAGCGAGCCAAGTATCCCTAGGTGAGGTATTTTGACACTTGTGGAATAAGACACTTCCTTTCATGCACCACTTTGCAGACCATTATCTAGTATTCACTCAGCAAAACAACAGGATGAAAAAAATAGTAGAAACTACTGAGAGACCAGTAAAAGGAAGCCCCTGATTGCTGGCTGTGCACCTGCCAGGTAATGGGCTGGAAGAGTTAGTCCGCCACCTGAGAAGGACATCTCCAAGCAGCCAAATGGAATTGAGTCGATGAAACAAAGCTCAGGACGGTGACATCTGGAATTAAAACTAAACACGATTCCTCTTCCAAGGTCAACAAACGCAATCCAAATGTTACAAGTACAATGTTGTGGAGAAAGAAAGCCGTAGGAGAAACTCAGTCCATATGAGAGCAACTATGTGGGCGTGGTTCCGAGCAAACAGTGGATTTGCAGATGCTGGGTGTGTTCACCTGGGGTTCGCAAGGTTCTTGACAGAGGAACCGTGAAGAAAGAAATGATGGTCATAGCCCCGAATTCAGCCCTGTGCTGAATGATATTTACGTAATTACCATGGTCTATGCATTTGGAAAGTTTGTATCTTTGAGAATCACATGATGTATAAATACAGATCATGTAAAATCAAATATGGAAATGAATATACTTGATGACATAAAGACAAAATTCTAAGTGGCAGAGAATAGGAGGTAATCAGGGAAAAACTAAATTAATAACCACCTCAAATTGAAAGGAAAGTGTTAAGGGGATGGTACAGCTGAGTCTAATCCTTGCATTTCATAGCAGGAAACTATAAGTATTCTCATAATTGACATATATTTGTGTAAAATCACGGTATATAGTCATCGTTTGCTATTATAAGAAAATTCTGGAAGCGCTATGTCAGGGGGTGAGGGGCTGAGGCAGGGGTCTGTTGTCTGCCCACTGTTTCTCCTGTGTTGTTCTATATTTGTAGCACAATAACAAAAATAAGGAAAAAAATGAAAACACCTGTCAGTACAATATGCTCCTGACCCTTTCAACTGTCCAGAAACAGCAATGAGAAACAGTTATCTTTAGCCTCTGCTCTCTGGGCGATGCAGTGTGAGATGTGGAGGTAGGAAGAGAAGTATCTTCCTACCTGGGCGATGCAGTGTGAGATGTGGAGGTAGGAAGAGAAGCTCCAGAGAGCTGCCCCCCCTGCACGGAGACGGGCCCAATACCCTGTCTGACTCTGACCTGGGGCACATCCCTGCACTTGCCTCAGCCTGATTTATTCTTATTATAAATTAAGTTCATAAAAAGTTTAATGAGATTTGTGGTTTCCAAAATATTTTTACCTTTTTTCAAAAGGAATCATTAAGCCTGAAGGCTGTCTGTTGCTATTTCTACCACCTACCAAGGTGATCGGCACAACCTTGCAATCAAAAGTAATTGTTAAATTTAATTTACATGTGGCTTATTTGTTAAACAAATATTACATCTATTTTATGTAGAAGTCATTTTCCTTTTGGAAATAATAAATAGTAAAGAAAAGATTTTACATAAATTGCCATTTTACCAAAGAAACTCCTTCTATAAGTGGTACAACTGCTGGAAAAACTAGCTCCAAATGTATGCAAAACATATTTTAAATAGGATCGCAAAAAAGCCATATTGGATATCAGACTTGGTAATGGTCATTTAAAATTGTTCCTTGTACATTTATTTTTTTAAATAATTATATTTTTTATTGAAATTTAGATTATTAACTTCATCTGTATTCATTTGACTTATTCAGCTATGCATAGTTTAATTTAGCTCTGTGAAGTTATACTGGTCTCACTTAGTAATAGCAGGTTAATGAGAAAGTGTGAAAATTCTGTTACAAACAGGTTAATGAGAAAGTGTGAAAATTCAATTATAAAGCTAGCTCTGAATGTTTGGAAGGGCTGAATACTAATAAAGCATTGTCTTTATTTTATTGTTAAATTGTAGAAAATGATCTCTTATGTAGTCATTCTTTTCACTTTAACCAAAAATAAAATGAATTACTTTTGATACTGTGAATCATACACAAAGAACTGCTTTGGGTCATTTTCTTGGTTACTATGACTGTATGTTTTAAACTCAAGCTACACATAATTAATAGTAAATTACATGCATACAGTAGGCATGTCTTCTCACATGATGCACAGTTTATTTGAAGCTATTTTAAAATTACTGTGTAATATAAATAATATTAATTTTATAACTCAAATTGGTAATATTTAATTTAATATTTATTACTCCTTGATTTCTGCTATATAATCCTTTTTCTTAGCCTAGCAGTGTCTCCAGGGGTCCCCTCTGTCCTTTGTCCTGGTTTGTCCCAACTTCTTCCCCTGTGGTCTGTCTAATCTGTCCCCGGAGGGCCTGTCTAAAGACAATTACATTCCTTAAATAGCCAGATGAATTTCCTCACTCTACAATGTTTATCTTCCAAATAATCAGCAGTAATCAACCATAGGAAGCAAGTAGCTTTACCAAAGCCTGTTTGCATTTATGGAAGAGCAACCTTGGGAAGTTGGGGGCGGAGAGACGTGAATCTATGTTCTCTCCAGTCTTGGGAACATGAGTGGGAGGCTCGGAGCCCCTGGTGTAGTGGATGACAGCATCTTGATCCCAGTTTTTGAAGAGCTGATGCTGTTTATAATTTCCCACCTCCCAGTACACATGCCATGTGAAACCTTTCTGCTCAAATCCAAATACGGATTACTTTTTTCCAATGAGTAGGAATATTTAAGCAAGAGTATGATACTCTGCCAAATTTAATCCTATTTTACTCAACTAAAACCCACTCCCACATTAAAAAATTAAAAAGAGAGAAGAAGAAGCCAGGTGCGGTGGCTCACACCTGTAATCCCAGCACTTTGGGAGGACAAGGCAGAAGAAAAGCTTGAGGCCAGGGTTTAAGACCAGCCTGGGCAACAAACAGAAAGACCCTGTCTCCAAAAACAATTTTTTTTAATTAGCCAGGTGTAGTGGTGCCCACCATAGTCCCAGCTACTCAGGAGGCTGAGGCAGGAGGATCACTTGAGCCCAGGAGTTGGAGGCTGCAGTGAGCTAGGGTTGCACCACTGCACTCTAGCCTGGGTGACTGACCAAGACCCTGTCTCAAGAAGAAGAAGAAAATTCTTCTGCTTGGCTAGGGATGGTCCATACTCAAGCTGTCAGGATGTAATTTAGACAGTCACTTAGAGTTCTGACACAGGGATAGCAAACCAACAATGTTGGAGAGGCTGTGGGCTGATTCTGAGAAATGGTGTAGGTTTCTTCCTATACTATCTTGGTGGAAGTGATGACATCAACTGAATTATAAAAATTCATTATGGCATTTATTGGCTTTTACTTTTTAATTTGATAGAAATGTTATTCTTTGTATTTTTGCAGAAACATCAGAACTGTGACCCATGTTTCAATGGTTTTACAGCTGAACACACACATTTATAATTTTTATCACTTTCAGATAGTTGTTATTTTTTCCCACTTGCGTACACTTAAAAAGCATATGTTATTCTGTCTTCTCCTGACCTAATATTAAACTTAGGATCTCAGCACCATGTATAAATCATCTGACAATGTTCCTACTTGAGCCTATCGGTTGAGAGAAATTGAGTAAGAAATTGAGGCAAGAATTAGCCTGTCTGGTTAAAATCTAAAATATTGGGATACATAGTAGTTAGATTAATACCACTAACAACAATGTCACTGTATGGTTTTTTTTTTTCTTATTTTCCCCAAGTCAGTAGATATGACATTTGGACTCCCCTGAAAGCAAAGTCATTGAAATAAGGACTTTGGTTCAGGTAGAGTAATTTGGGCAGTGGCTTATCCCATGAGCAAGAGTGAGTGAGTGAGATTGAGAAGCCCAGCAAAAAATCCAATTTAAGAGTGCATTTAAACATATCTGATCTTGAGAAAAGTGAGCCCGTTCCACATGAACTCTGAGAAGCACAGAGAACACTCTTTCAGAATAGTCTGCATGTGATGAGAGCGTCAGTCCTTATACACCAGCCACCACTGTCCATCAGTCCAGGGCAGTGCCCCAAACATGCAGCCTCCTGGGCTGGCAGGCAGAGCCTCCACGAGGGTTGAGCAGGACCCTTGTCTCCAAAGAAGGCTACGGCAAAAAGTGGACAACATGAAGTAGGGTTTTGTCACTGAGTCTGAGTTTGGACAGAACTGTCCACTCCAAAACTGGCACCAGGACTCACCTCTGCCCATCACATCACACATGGAGTCTGTCCTCTCACGATGTCTTCCGTGTGGCCTCTGGCCTCAATGTCTATAAAAAAGACTTCATGCAGGAAAATAATCTCTATCTATTAATATTACAGATACTCTTCAATGGTGACATTAATCTTTATAGGTTTGAAGACTCTTTCAAAGTGATTCCAGAGCTTTTCTTTACTAAAGTAAAATAATCTCTTGGTCCGGCGTGGTGGCTCATGCCTGTAATCCTAGCACTCTGGGAGGCTGAGGTGTGCGGATCACTCAAGGTCAGGAGTTCAAAACCAGCCTGAGCAAGAGTGAGATCCCCATCTCTACAAAAAATAAAACCAAATTAATTGGCCAACTAAAAATATATAGAAAAAATTAGCCGGATATGGTGGCACATGCCTGTAGTCCCAGCTACTCGGAGGCTGAGGCAGAAGGATCACTGAGCCCAGGAGTTTGAGGTTGCTGTGAGCTAGGCTGATGCCATGGCACTCTAGCCTGGGCAAGAGAGTGAGACTCTGTCTCAAAAAAAAAAAATAAAATAAAAGTAAAATAATCTCAATTTTCCCTCACTTTTATAATTCTATTTTAAAACATTTACCCACTCTTTATTGCTTTGTTATCCTTTCACTGGCTTTTGGATCAACCAACATTAATCTGTGGTGAAGGTAAGGCTTTACCATGTTATAAATTTATTCAATAATGATTTATCAAGTATCTGCTGGATGCACCACACTTAATGCGGCTGGCAAAAGAGTCAAATATATATTCTGAAATATGATTTTCACTCATCGGGTACTGCCTAAAGTTTTATTGTTTTATTTTTCTTAAGTTGATTATTGTAACATTTAAGGATTGTCCGTGGTAGTTTACACACGTTATCAATCTTTAACATAATCTAGTAACTATAAGTTGCGCCTCATAAAAGTAACAATAAAAAGACTAAGTGAATTTTATTGTAGAAGACAATGTCATCTTTATGCACGACGATCAAGTCTGAAAAGCAAAGACAAATGCAAAGGACACCCAGAAATGGTCTTCAAATTTAGGATCATGCTTTGCAGACTCTAAAGAGATGATTGGAAAATTAGTAAAATGGAACTCACTTCGAATTGAACATAGGCTTCTCCAAGGAGTAAGGTACAGAGGACACGCTGATCCACTGTGACAGAGAACCACTGGTCAGTCCCCGAGACAGCCAGCCAGACCCCGTGCACACTCCTCCCCCACCTCACTGCTGTATGTTTACTTTGGGAGACAGGGTCTTTCTGTTTTCATCAAAAACACTTCACACATGATTCTATTTTATATGCTGATTTTTATCAGTCTGACTGTCCCCAACATGTCACCCTCTTTCCTGTCTGTTTATTTTATTGGAGATAAGAAACCCATTTGCAACCACGTTTGTGTTCCTCCCAAACAGAATGCTGTACTTCTGTGGCTGCTTTTAATGTTTCTCTTGCTTTCCTTCAGTTTTCAGAAGTTTAGTTAAGATGTGCTCAGCATAGGTTTGGGGGTGTTTATCCTATTTGGGGTTTACTCAGCCTCTCAAAATGTAGCCTGATGTGTTTTGGCAAATTTGAAATGTCTTCAGGCATTATTTTTCCTAATACTTTTCATTCTCTTTTCCTTTTCCTGCAGAAACTCCTGTTATATCAATGTTAGCTTTTTTGTTAATTGTTCTTTGTTTCAAATTGGTCCACAGGTCCCTGGGACTGTTCTTTCTTTCTTTTTTTTTCATAGTCTATTTTCTCTCTGTTACCCACATTGTTGGGTAAATTATCTCAGTCTGTTTTCAAATTAACTGATTCTACATTTTGCCATATCTGCTCTACTCTCAAGACCATCTATTGAGGTGATTTTGTTGTTGTTTTTTGTGTTTACAATTTGGCAAAATCTTTCCGTTCTGTAGGATTTCTTGTTTTGTTTTGTTTTGTTTTAACTTCTACGTCTTTGCTGAGATTTTCTGCTGTAATTTCAAGTAAACTTATAATGTCTTGCAGATAATTTTAACATCTGGTCCATCTTGCTATTATTTGCTGATTGTCTTTTGTTATTCAAGTTGTGATGTTCCAGGTTCTTGCTATAGTAAGTCACTTTCAGATATTCAATTATGAGATCTTGAATGTCATTTAATCTTCTATGGCAGGTGGTCTCCTGCCAGGGTGCAGCTGACAGGCCAGTTGGGTGGTGCATCTCACTCTCTGTGGGGCCCCCACATACCATGTTTCCAGGCTGAGGGTTGGGGATGTCCCAGGGAGATGAGCAGTACTTGCTACCGAGTATGGGAGGCTCAGTTCTCACTGTGCCCCACTATGGTAGGGCTGGGACAGAAGGTGTTGACAGCCCTGTGCTGCCCCTAGCAGAACCTGCTAATATCCCTGCTGAGGAATCTGGGCACCCTGCCTCTATCAGCTGGGAGGAAGATGGGCCATTCCCTGCTTTTCCAAACAGGTTGTGGGGGAGGATCTGCTCCTCACTTGGCACCCTCAAACTGCCAATGGGTAGGTTCTTCTGATGATGTTTGCTGAAGCAGGCCAGGCATTGCCCAAACGCTTTCTGTTGTGAGATTGTCCTTTTCCCTACCCTTTGCTGGAGGACCAGGCTCTTCCTGGAGCTACTTTGGTCCACACCTGCTGATGGTCTTGTGTTGGAGGCTTCTGAAGCACCTTGTCTGGGTACATGAGAAGGAACACAGCAACCTCACCAACACAGTCCTGAGGTCCAGGGTGTCCACTGCTGTTCTCCATCAATATCCTGTGTGTTTGTTGTATTGTGCTGTCTTGTTTTGCTTGGTCTCTTTATAAGGAGGGTGCCTGACAGGAGAGGGGCTGCTGAACCTTGGCTGGAAACCAAAGTCAGATTATTTAATCAACAACCACACTTTATGATTTATATGATGAGGTAGTAGTCAAAGGAAGTATTTTCTCTCCAGGATTCCTATCAATAAAATTAAAATGAAAGTAAGCAAATGGCCCATTAGAGAAGATATACTACTTTTTGTTGTTTAGTTGCTTTTGGAAAGCGCTGAAAGAAAATTCAAATGAGACCCTACATGCAACTGTGTTCCCTTTGAAATGCCATCTTGGTGCTTGCATTATAGTTACCATGTCATGATTTTAAATTCTAATATCTTACTCTGTGAAAATCATATCCCCTTATGTTTTCGGCATGTATTAGAATGAGGCAGAAATCACAGCTTAAAAGACAGTTACAGAGCATGAAGTCATCCTAAATAGCTGCACACGTGAACCCTCTGAGATTCTGTGCGGGAGGAGCCTTGATGTAAATGCCAAGGTATCAGTTGCGTCTGCGGCTGGGAGAGCCCTTGTCCCCATGACAACGGCAGTGCTCCAGGAAGGTCCAGATCTCACTGCACGAAGTAGGTCTCCATGGAGATGCATCACTGTGGGCTGTGGTGTCATCTTTCACCTGAAGTCTTGGAAATAGATCAACATGCACTTAAAAATATAGTTATTATCTACCCCTGTAATCTGAGCTGTGTATCCCCGACTCAGATTTGGGAAGAACAGCCCCCTTGTGAGTATTCCAAATCCCTTTTAAATTGCTGTTCTTGAAAAATGAGTGATATGTAAGAAGAACTTTAAACTTTAAAACACACATGGAAGCTAAATTACACAAACAACTTGTATTTGAAAATTGAAGACATTTTAGATAAATTATCTAAAATTCCAGCTTCAAACATAGATAATACAGAAATAGCTTTTGGTTATTATTTTTCATTAAATTATAACAATTCTCTCCTACTTTGGGATGGGAAAACCAGATTTATACTGAAAATCTTAAAAAAAGACAAGATGTTTTTAAACTAATGCAATAAAAAGAATATTTTTCATTGAAATATTTCCTCTATTACGTAATCTTGCCCAATATTATATGCCACTGGCAACTATTTTTTTTAGATGAACAGATTTCTCCAATTCAGAATTGAAACTCACTGATAAAATTTTTTTTAATCAACTTGAAAAAAAAGCTTTTAGAATAAAAAGTAACTTTGGCATATTCTCTCATGTAAGTCAATGAAAGGAAACTTTTCTTCCTTTCCCTGTCATTAGAATTTGGAGAATACATCCTGAATTAAAGAATTCTAGTTAATAGGAAGGTGAATAATCCTTGCTTCACTTGTCTCCTTTGTCTCTTTTTATTTGTCTGGAATCCAGCTTCACATTTAGGAAACCTTATTGCAGTTCTGCTGTTAGCTGTTCCTCATAAGCTCTTCAATCTCTTCCTGATCAGGGTTATCTCAGGATATGGTGCAATTTGCTCAGCAAATAGTGAACAAGGATACCTTATTGTGAATGGTGCAGAACTGTGGATTTGCTGTTGGGAATGCAATGGGAATATTAGGGGCACGTTCACTAATTCCGACTTTTTTATGGAGCTCTTTGCGAGACTTTAAAATTGAGTTGGGCTTAGAAGGATGGGTGGAACTGGGATAAATGGGAGTGCTGATTAATGTATTCAGAAGAAAAGGAAATGCATGAGAAAGCCCCAAAGCATGTTAAAGCCTGGACTGAGACCCCTGTCACTGGGGTGGAGATGGGCAGACCCCAGTCACAAACACAAGGCCTGCACAGCTTGAGACCCACCCACACACAACTTCAAATAAAGAATAACGACTTTGTAATTGATTCAGTGGGCACAGAGGAATCACAGAGTGTTAGCGAAAGGTAGAAACATCATCAGCTATATATTTTAAATAAAAAAACCACAGTAACTATTTGGCACAGACTTGGCTGTCTTCCAGATCAGCAATGGAAAACCAGAAATGCTAATCAGATTTAAGATTATGTCTTTCAACCTGTAAGTAGATAATTAGAAAATCAGTAAAATGGAAATCAATGGGAAGTGGCTATTTTAAGTATTTTACTTTTATGAATGTAGTATTTCAGGAACAATTTGTTAATTTTTGCCAAAATAACCCTTCCAGGATTTTTATTGGGATTTCCTTAAGTGTACAGACTAATTTGGGGAGAATTGAATTTTTTTTTTGAAACATTGTCTCACTCTGTTGCCCCAGCTAGAGTGCCATGGCATCAGCCTAGCTCATAGCAACCTCAAACTCCTGGGCTCAAGCAATCCTCCTGCCTCAGCCTCCCCAGTAGCTGGGACTACAGGCATGCGCCACCATGCCTGGCTAATTTTTTCTGTATATTTTTAGTTGGTCAATTAATTTCTTTCTATTTTTAGTAGAGACGAGGTCTCGCTCTTGCTCAGGCTGGTCTCGCACCCCTTGGCCTCCCAGAGTGCTAGGATCCCAGTGTGAGCCACCGCGCCCAGCCTGAATTCTTAACAATGTGAATTATTTCAATCAATGAGCATAGTTTCTCTATTAATTTAGGTCTTTTAAAAATTTCTTTCATAAATACTTTGTAATGTTTGGTATATACCCATAAATATTTCCTTATATTTATTACTAAATATTTCATGTTTTAAAGGTATTATAAGGTAATTTTTCAAATTTTAATTTCCTGTTATTCTTTGCTAATATATAGAAAAACATTATTTTTTACATTAATCTTGTATTTGGTTATCTTATATCCATTTATATGGTTATTTGGAAGATCATGTTGTCTGCAAATAAAAAAAGTTTATTATTTTAAATCTATATTACTATTGTTCATTTTTCTTGCCTTATTACATTGACTAAAACCTCAGTATAATGTTGAATAGGAGTGAGGAGAGCAGGACTCTTTGTCCTTTTCTCATTCTTTCAGGGAAAGGCCCTCACTCTCTCACTGCTGGGTATGATGGCAACTATTGGTTTTTCATAGATGCAAAGCAAGGGTCAAAGGTTACCTTTTTGCATATGAATGTTCATTTTTTCCAGCAATATTTGAAAAGTTTATTCCCTGTCTGCAGAGTTGCCTTGGCATTAACACTATTGTCGAAAATCAATTAACCTTGTATGTGCAACTTTTAAATGAGTATTGATTTGAGCTTGTCAAGGAAATTTACCATTTCTGCAATAGTATCTTTTTAATTCCAGTAATTAATTTTTTTTCTCTTTTTTATAATTTTCATCTCTATGTCGACAATCTCCACCTGCTTGCACATCCTCCCTTTCCACTGAATCTACTAACATATTAGCCACAGTTATCGTATTAATAGTTCTTTGCTGAATAATGATAACATCTGGGCCATTTCTGTAGATGGGTCTACTGATTGATTTTTCTCTTTAAAACTGATTTTATTCCCTTGGTCTGTTTGTGCGAGGATCTGTTAAGATTTAATTAAGTTCTGGACATCACATATAGAAGAACAGTAAGAGCTGCAGAAAATAGTGTTCGTGCCTAGGAAAGAGCAAGCCTCTCTTCCCGCCGGGGGGGCGGTAGGGCTGCACCACTCTGATCAGCATTGCGCTGGGTGGGTTTTGCTATTGCTGCCATCGCCAACTTTGCGGGGCAGTGCCGGTCGGTGTTCCTCTGCGTGGGCCGCTCTTATCTTGTGCTTGTTGTTGAGCCTGGGGTGCTGGAGGGGTCTTCTTGGAGTTCCCTGCACCGCCTGGCACAGGTGTCTGTCTCCACCCCCCAGCGACTGGCCCAGTTGGCCTCTCCCACTCCCCTGATACAGCCCCAGCAAGGGGCCAGCCCCAGGCTCCTGGGCCTCTGTCACCTGCACGAGTCCCAGCCCACAGGTCTCCCCAGTGACCTCACCACCCATCACCCCCTGCAGGTCACATCCACCACCCGCCACTGCCCGGCTTTCTGACTCTGCTTCATGGCTTCTCTTACAGTTTATAAATTCTATCAAGGTACTTAATTTACTACCATTATCTAGAATGTGCTGTATTCTATCTCTAGAACAGGAATCAGCAAACCTCCATAAAGACCAGACAGTAAATATTTTAGGCTTTTTGAGCCACACAATGTTTTGTTGGACATTTATCATGCCTTCCTCCCTTACTTCTCTCCTTCCCTCCCTCTCTCCTTCCTTCTTTCTTCCCTTCCTCCCTTTCTGCCTTTGTGTTACAACTTTTTAAATAGGTAAAAACAATGCGTAGCTCTCAGGCCACACAAAGCACGCGGCTGCCAGGACTTGGCTGGCTGTCCCTGCTCTATAGCGTCTGAGCCACAAAGGCCGCACATTTGTATGTGTTGCTCCAGAGCCCGAAATGGCACCTGGCACTTGAGAGGCAAAAATAGTTATTGGGTGAGCAGGTGAATTACAGCACAGTGAAATTATAGCACAGCGAACACCAAGGAGAACTGATACATAAACATTACCTCGATTCTGGGATTTTTAAAAACTATTTCAGTTTTCCCTAAAACCACTTCTCTGTGCTGCAGCGAGATTGCTTCTGCCAAATGACAAAGGCAGCTGGATAGTTTGAAAAGTCTGATCTTTTTATTACTGAGCTATTGGTTTCTTTTACAGGAGCTATAGCTGTATTGGTGTTGTGTGAGATATATAATTCAAGCATTTCCACTTGTGTCATTCCTGTTGCCAAAAAGAGCCTGAAGTTGAAGACCAAGTACTTTATAGGTGTTTCCATTTTCCCAAATACACTGCTTTCACCTCCACCAGCTACTGCCACAGCCCAGGGAGAGTAAACTACTCCAGGCAGTGAGCAAAAGAAAATTCAGGGATGTACAAAGTTGAGAGAGAAACACTGGAATTGGGGGAGAGAAGATGACAGAGAGAGCAGGAGAGGGACAGAGAGAGAGGGAGAGAGAGAGAGAGAGAGAGAGAGAGAGAGAGAGAGAGAGAGAGAGAGATTGATTCCCCATGGTTCATAGTAGTCTTGGACTTGGAGTGCACATGCAAAAACATGCACAGCTATCCATTTTTCCAGGGTGGGGTAACAATTTCAGTCAGTTCAGAGTCTTCTCACAAACATCCCAAACATAGGCTGTCCATATACTCCAAATGGTCAGAGTTAGGAACTATCAAGAAGGGATGGAAGTTGGGGGCAAGTTCCACTCTTTCCAATATCTATGCAAAAGTCTCCTGTGTGGTCCTTCTTTTCACACAAAGTCAGCCTCCCAGCTTCTGGTACACATCTCTCTGGTTCACAGAAAGTTTTCTACCTTATGGGCTATTGCACTATTTTGTTTTAATGTGTTTTTATTATAGAGGGAATCAGGGAAAGAAGACATTAAAGATGAGATTCAAGTTATCCCTGAGAAGAATCAGTATCCCCAAAGATATTTATTCTGGAAAGAAGACAGATACATAGATGATGGATGGATGAATGGATAGATTTGTGGATGGATGGATGGATAGGTAGATTAATGGATAGATGGGTGGATGGATGGATGGATGGATAGATGGATGGATCAATGGGTAGATGAATGGATGGATGGATGGATGGATGGATGGATGGATGGATGGATGGATAGATGAATGGATCAGTGGGTAGATGGATGGATGGATAGATGGGTGGATGGATGGATGGATGGATGGATGGATGGATGGATAGATAGATAGATAGATGGAAGGATGGATAGGTAGGTGAATGGATGGATGGATGGATGGATGGATGGATGGATGGATGGGTAGATGGGTGGATGGATGGATGGATGGATGGATGGATGGATGGATGGATGGATAGATAGATAGATGGATGAATAGGTGGATGGATAGATGGATGAGTAGATAGGTGGATGAATGGATAGTTCAATCATTCTTGGAATGGGAGAGTGCAACATGTAGCTGGAGCCTCTGGGTAGTGAAGGGTGAAATTCTTGTCCTCTTGTCCTGTGCCTCATTCCTTCAGCTGGGCTCAGAGTATTTTATTCTTGCCCAGTGGTTCTCTGGAAGTGAGGCAAAGATGGCCTGTGCCGTGGCAGGGGTGCATTGTTGGGCATGCAAGGAGGGTTTCTAGGGCCCCTCAAGAGTCGAGAGCAAGGCCGGGCTCGGTGGCTCATGCCTGTAATCCTAGCATTCTGGGAGGCCAAGGCGGGCGGATTGCTCGAGGTTGGGAGTTCGAAACCATCCTGAGCGAGACCCCGTCTCTACTAAAAATAGAAAGAAATTAATTGACCAACTAAAAATATATATACAAAAAATTAGCCAGGCATGGTGGTGCATGCCTGTAGTCCCAGCTACTCGGGAGGCTGAGGCAGGAGGATTGCTTGAGCCCAGGAGTTTGAGGTTGCTGTGAGCTAGGCTGGCGCCACGGCACTCACTCTAGCCAGGGCAACAAAAGTGAGACTCTGTCTCAAAATAAATAAATAAATAAAAAAGAGTCGAGAACAGACCTGACTGCTGGACAGGCCTGGGGCTCTGACTTCAGGTCTCCTTCATGAACCCCCAGATACTCAGTGAAATTGCTCCATGGAGAGCCAGGAGGAAGCCCAGGACCAGAGCAGGTGTGGCTGGAGGTCCAGTCTCCCCTCGCCTTGAGGAGATCCCTCCTCCACTGCTGACCCCGCTGTAGGAAGCTTTTCTATTAGAGGAGCCAGAGTTTCCTTCAACATGATGATGGAGCATTTTGGATAAACATGGGTGTCGCTGGAAAGTCAGAGCACACAGGGGCCCTGGTTGTTGCTGCAAAGAGGTGCTGCAGCAGAGAAATTGGCCTGTCAACAAATGAGTGTGTGATTAAAACTGAAAACACAACATGCAGCACTGGGCTTATCTCTTGGCCAATTGTGTTTTCTTTGTCAGCCACACACCTGTGCTGAGACATAAGAACCTGGGGTTGCAGAGGAAAAGGAATTTGTTTTACGAGTGGGTACAGTTCAGCAGTTGAGTCTCTATAACAGAAGTCATGACTAAATCATAAAATATTTATCAGAAAAAAAAAAAAAAGAGGCCAAAACATGTCCTAGCGTAGCAAGGGTAGTGCTTCTGGGATTTTCCAGACTTCTCTTGCTGCACCGTGCTCATCTATGCAGGAAGATGAAACACTATCCCGAGTTTCTGTTGTGTTGAGACATCAGCCATGACCTGGGAAAATGCTCGACATTAGTGTAGGTAATGAGACATAAATCCAAACTGGAGATGGAGCCGGAATGCAATTTTCTTAAAAAACACATGGACACATGTACATAGCAAAAAAGCACTGGCAAGAAGCTAAAAAATAGTATTTTTTTGTGCTTTCTATACTTTACACACTTCCTACAGTGTCTATGAATTATGCTTATAAAGCAGAGAAAAAGTAGTTTAAAAAGCAAGTTTATTTGTGATCTTTGTGTCTTTAAAATGAGCTAATCTCATTTAAGTCCTCATTATTTATCAATCATGAGAAAACATTTGTCTGATGTCTTCCCTCACAAAAAAATATTGCTTTTTGAAAAAGAATTTCATTGTCTCTCTTCCAAACCCAACGTACTGGTTGAAGTTTCAATGTAAAAAGTGTTTGGATCAATCTTCACATTTTGTTTTTTGCAAATCTTCTTTAAAGGACGGTGGTTATTATCCTCTCTATTTGGTGGTTATAGATTGGAAAGTATGAGCAGCAGAAGCATAACTGAAAATGAGATTTAGATTTTCTAACTTTCAGCTTCATCCTCCCAACTCTTAGGAGGTTCACCCCTCATCAATTTTGTTATGATGTAGGAATCTCAGAACAATCTGCTTGTCCCTTCCCACCAACATAATCCCCAAATGCCTGCTGTCTTTCTTTATCATTAGTTTTCCCCATTAAAGATGTAGATGCCGTAATTGTTTTCCACTTACCACAGTCATCAACCGTGCAGAGTGCTGGGCGCGGGCGCTTTTATAAATATGCCTGTCTGGATGTGGGCATGGCTGTCATCACTCTTCCTCAACCGTGAGCTGTGCAGATCTGCTGCACAGTACACAGATGAAGGATTTGGGGGAAAGTGAGAACATGCATATTAATAGCTCCTTCCCTGTCTCCTGTACCAATGTCTTAGAGAAAATCCAAGCCTGAACTTTAGCTCATTCTTAGGGCAGAATTCCCAGAATTACAAAAGCAATGTTGAGAGGTAATTGAATATACTTAGACATAGGTCTTAATTACCTTTTTTGATTGGAGGTTTATCTTTAGCATGGTATTTTGATAATGTAGCAGGACCAATTATTTTGTGTGATCTCCCACTGTGTTAAGGAAATGCAGACTGTAATTTTGAGATAAGTAAGTTCCGTGGGAATAACGTTCTAAAAGTGTATCAATTATGGCAGGGTTTCAGTTATATTTTTGCCACTATGCAAGCATCCCCAGATGATCGGATGAGAACAATATCTTGCTCATCCTTTAGTTCTGTATTCTTCAGTAGTAGTAAGAGCCAGTCACGTGGTTTGGGGTTACAGGGAAGGCTGTAGTGCTTAAAATTATGGAAAAAGTGCTTGGAAACTTTTTTTTTAAAGTTAAGAGAGTTGAAGTAATAAGAAAGCCCTTTTCAGTTAGACACACAGAGCACTAAGGTGGACAGAGAATGGATACAGAGGGCAGTCATAAATAGTACTAAGTTTCAAACACGAAGGCCTCTGTTCCCTCCTTGCAGAGATCAGCCTCGCCCTTGCAGCTATCAGATGCCCCAGACACCTGCCAGTCCTCGAGTGGCTGAGAAAACAGCACGGGGGCAGTGCCCAGGCCTCAGAGAGCTTGGGATTGGGTCTAGGACACCAGTTCCCAGACAAAAAGTCTGCAGGAGAACTGTCGTATTTCGGATGGAATTAGGGGAAAAAAATTTTTTTAGCCTGCTGATACTTTTAAACACATCCTTGCTCCATTGGTCTGGTGATTCCAGGCCACATTCTTCCTTTCTTTGTCCCTCCCAGAGCACCTTCCTTCCAGACTCAGTGCTCCTCGAAGATTGGGGTTCTGTTTCCACAGTGTGGGGTGCACTTGGTCAGGTCAGAATCAGGGGACACGTGGCAGGAAGGCAGCTCGTGACTCAGAGAGTGGCTCAATCCCGACTGAGGCCACGCTCCACTCCACCACCCGGTGGTGATGTCACTCCCTCAACTGAGCTAACTATTGAACAGAATGACTCTGTTCACAAAATGGAAAGTATCTCGAGATTATTTTTATCAAAGAATTTAGAATCCCCAGAATCCTCATTGGAGGGACCCCTTGAGATTATGTGTCAATTCTCCCAGTTAACTGGGGAATTTCTGTAACAGCCCTAACAGAACCAGCCACCTCTCGACTATGGCTTTGTAAGATACTGTATTTTATCTGTCAGCTGTCCGGCTATGGGACGGTCACATGGCCTCGGCAACCATCAAACACAATGTCATCATGACTCACACAGACTTGGTTTCTCCCTGAAAATTCACCAAAAGCAACAGGGACGATGCTTCTCAACAGAACATAAATGTAGGAACTTAGTCCTTGGAATTAATGTCTTGCAAGGTTATGCAAATTGCTTCCCAAAATGAAGGGATTGCCCATGGGAAAAAAGATGTATTAACAGAAATTACTTGAAGGAAAAATGACTTATAAGAGCAAATATTCCTCATCTTGTTCCTCCCTGCCCCATCCCCTCAAATACATACATGCTGTGTACACTGGGACCCAAAGTTATTGAAACTATTTTATTTTCTCTTCTCTTTTTGTATATTAAAATATTTCATACTGTTCACACAAGCAGTATGTAAAGAAATAAATGGTGCTTGCAGCTTATTAAACGTCTCTGCGTTTCTTCAGTATTTAGTCAAGTGAGAAAGCTATTCATTGCTTCACAGACCTCAAGTCATGAACATTATCCTCTTAATTCTATGCAGAATATGAACACCTCAAGATGAGAAGTTTTAATATGAATTTTATATCCAAGAAAGCAGAAAATATAAAGTATTAAATGCAAGGGAGGGAGATAAAAATAATGATATTCCAAATATACTTTGTGAATCTAACACCAAGGTCTTAAGTCAAAATCTTTCAAGAAAATATATCTTTTAAGACATTTTATTTCAAATTAAGTTTCAAAACACAAAGAGGCAGGAAGATATGCATTTAATTTTTCCATTCGGGGAAAAATAAGATTGTTTGTGTGAGCAAAAAACCTATGAAATAATCAAGCATCACTTCAACATGACAAGGAGTCACTCAGCAGAGAGATTACTGGGTTCTAGATACAACGGTATGAGATGGAAATTTTGTGCTATAAAGGAATGAAGCTCTATACTCTAAATTATATAATCTTTTATTTACAGAGTCATTTTCCTCAGCTCTCTAAAATGTAGTTTCATTCAGCAAAGTGAATAGCAAAGGTCTATTCTTGTGTTTTCAATGGTGAAGTAAATAATATACGACTAGAGTCCAGATATTTAAACCCTGATGAATCTAAGAGAATTAAATTACACTCACAGATTACAGCCCAGAAAAATAATTCGAGGGGAAAATACAAAAAAAAAAAAGACAACATAAACACTAGACTACACATAGACATGATGGTAAGATATGACCAAAGATAGGGCCGCTTTTCAGGAAAATGTTTAATATACACAGCAATCTTTTGTGTATTTTGGATATCTGTTATTTTCATTCAACAAAAGCTTATGATTTTAAATTAACAAAATTTGGCTTTTAAGGAGAAATAACTGCTAATGTAGAAAACATGTTCAGTAGGAGGGCTCCTCCCTGAGATCCCTGTTCATTTCTGTAGAACATCATTTGATTTAAATAGGTGACTTTTTTTAATGCCGTATAAGAAACTTTTTACTTTCTTTTGAACTTGCAATGCGAGTTTTCACTTAAAATCATATCATACATGCTATTGTGTGATTCAAAAAGTCATTTTGTTCTGGTCAATTTTAATGGAATTTTTTGTTAAAAATGTAGCTCAGTTAAGGTGGAGTTGTTTAAGGAGAAAATTGCTGTGTTTTTTAGTCTATCATTGGCTTTATTCTAGTCCTTCACAAGGGCCTGTGTAGAATAAAAATGTAATTTTCCTACTCCAGTCAACTCTGTATATCATGTGTATTTCATAGCGTGATAGACATAACTTGACGAATAACTTCAGAAATATATAATGAAGTAATTCTCTTCACTGCTGAAATTGTGTCACTTGTGAAATGTCTAAGTCATATTCTAGCTTGCTTAATGACTGGAATATCATCAAAGGTGAGAGCATATACAACTCAATGCAATCATAGATGTTTTTTGATAGATTCTAAAGACTTTAAAGAATCTGTCATTTTAAGTCTTGCATAGGTATGCTTATATATACACACAAATATGTAAGTATATACATAATACATGTAAAATAAATTTTAGATAATTAGGATCACTCAGGTTTAGGACTTGAGCATCATTGATAAACTTTTATGAAATAGAATCATAAGGCAAATTCACATCAACATGAGTGATGACAAGATAATTAGAATAAAGGGAGAATTCCAGGTTGTAACTTATTAAAGGGTTTTACTAAGCATCTCTACGCTGGTAGAAAAACCCATATATAGATAAATATCAATAACACTGATTTTAACTTGTAAGAGCTGATATTTATAGAGCACATATGATAAGCTAAGCATTCCAAACAATCACCTGGGTCACGTATCATCAAAGCCCTCTGATAAATTAGTGTCCTGGGACCAAGAGAGGGTGAGTGAGTTGCTCTATGGCGGAGCTACTAAGTGTGAACCTGCGGTTCCAACTGTGGCATGTCTAACTAGAAAGCCCATATTTCTTTCTTGCTGATGAAAATAAGAAACCTCCTAGATGAACTATGGGCAGAGGAAAGGCATTGAGATAGTAAAAATCTATTCCACGAGGAGGAGAGAAGGCAGAGCATACCTTGGCTCAATCCTCACTCATGCGCAGGGAAGCTATGACTTCTACCCCCAAACGTGCATCATGGTCATCTCTTCTGCTAATTTTCACTTCCCTGTCAACACTAATGAATTCATTTACAATAGTTTTTGCAATTTGTCAGTAATTTACTTGTCAGAATGTGTCTTTTTTAAAACCACAATAGTGGCAATAATAACGAATATTGTTAGAAACCAGGCATTGGCCATCCGACTGGGAGACAGATGGTAGCAGCTGCTTCTCTGACTCTGTTCTACTTATTATTTGACAATGAATAAATTTCCATCAGCATTTCACCACAAGGAAGTGTGTCACATGTTTTAAGAAGATGCATGTGAAAGACTTAGCACTGTGCTTGGCGTGGAGGAAGCATTCAATAAAGGTTAGCTGAGTATAAACATTTCCAAATTATGGTTATAGAATAACTATGAAGCAAACAACCATATATATAGTTGTCATGTTATATATATATATATATATATATATACACACACATATATATATATATACACACACACGGTAGAGAAGTTAACCAAATTGATGTAGGTAATATGTTAATATAAAGATTAGAACAGCACAGCAAGGACTCAAATCCAGGTAATGTCACACTTACAATGTTTTTTGGGTAATTCAATAATTATTGGCTGTAGGAAAGGATAAATAAACTTTGTATGTTACTAAGCAATTTCTTTTGCTTTCATTTACATTATATATGCCTCAAGAAATCAAATCACTTTTTGCCTTTTTTCTACTATTGCTTTAAAGTTTTAGTTCTTTTCTCCTTAAAAAATTACATTTTTGTCATTTTCAATGCTTTTTGCAAACATCAGCTCTTTCTAGGCTTTAATTTGATATAATTCATTAGTCTTCCTGACACATCTCATAGGTTTGCACCACTCTTGATTGATTAACCTGTAGTTCACTTTTTGTATATATTCTTCCTAAATCTGAGCTCTTTGGTAATTCAGAGCATTCAGTCCCATTGGTCACTTGAGGTTTCCTTTTATTATCTTTATTGTTAGGATAATTTCTTATTATAAAATCAGAACTCACCATGAATCTTCTCATATTCCTGAATCATATTGCCTTTTTTGTATTTTAAGAGTAGAGTTGAACTGAAGAATAAAACCATGTATTTTTCATAGAAAATTTTCTCTTGATCCCTTTATTGCATTTGAAAAAGGAGATAAAAGGATGAGAAAGAAAAAAATTAATAACAAAGCCAAGAAAAAACTCATTTAATAGTCCTAAACATAATTAACAATTATGGATATATTATTAATATTAACTCCTTGTTAAGTTCTATTTATGCTATATTGTATATACTTGCTTACATTTTGGTTCTTTTGTTTGATTCAATAGACCATGATATAAAATGGGTAATTTTCTCCAAAGTGGTGGAAAGCTAAGTGCAGTGTTACTGGCATGGTTTCCTAATCAGATTTCCAGATTTGAGTTGTAGCAATGTGAAAATGTGAAACTGTGATGTGTGATTTAGCAAGTGGAAATGAAGTGTGAGCCACCTACTGCCTCTTTGACTGGAAAGGAAGTTTGGAGGCCCACATATTATTGTTTTTTGGTCTGGATAAAATCCCCATATCTAGTTACCAGCTTTGCAGAGTTCAGAGGTCGTTGGGGCTGTGGCAGCAGCGTAATCTACCAAGGACTATGGCAAAGCAAACTTGACATCATATTCTATCCCTGAATCTCAGCGATGTGTAGTGAATTTGGAATCGATGACTTGGTGATTGGTGGCCTTAACTTTTCATCCTCAAGTTGCTCTGCCAGTTTGTCAGCATTCAATTCCCTGTATTCAATCCCTTTCTGTTCAAAGTCTTAGTCTCTATGTCCTGCTCTGAATACTGACCTTCAATAATGGGGTTTTTTTTTGTTGTTGTTGTTTTTTAAAATTTATTTTAATTTCATTTTTTTACTTGTCAAATAAACATTGTGCATATTGATGGGATACATAGTGGTTTTTTACCACATATAACATGTAGTGATTAGAGCAGAGTGATTATTAATAGCATATCCACCCTCTCAAATACTTAGCAGTTCTTTGTGTTGGGAACAGTCAGTGTCTTCCTTCTAGCTATTTGACACTATATATTATTGTTAACCGTAGTCATCCTCAATGAGTTTTTGAGCTCAGCAATTTTTATTTTTTATGCTTAGAATCTATTTTGTTCTTTTCAAATTCACCCTTTTTCCAAATGTGTTATTCCTTTTTTGGCGGGATGGGGGGGATTCTTTTTATGCTAGCATATATAATCATTAAAACAACTTATTTTTATCAGATTATCATCAAAAATAGTTTGGTTTATCTTACAGGTATATGCTCTATTCATTCCTACTGTCTTCTTTTTCTGGTTCACCTTCTCTGGTGTGTTGAGATGAGAGGAGAGGATGGAGATGACAGGTGACTGTAACTTACCTAGAACTGCTCCACTGATGGTGTGCCCTTGGGGCAGGTGTCCAAAGTTTGGCCCCTTTATGCTGCCATGGCTGAGTTCTGCAGGAGCCCTTAGGAGCCTTCTCACCACCACAATTTCCTGACAGGTGGGGACTCCAGTACAGTGTCCCCAGACCCCCCTCAGCTGCAGGCCCTGCTTTGTTGTTGGAGCCCCCCCAACCCCCAAAGCGTTTTCATAGGCTGGTTCTGCCAACATGGCTTATGTCTCTGAATTCATGGAGAACATGGGCATCTCTGCTTGGTCACCTGGAGCAGTCCAGATCCCTCCATGGCGGCCCTATTTTCATCTTGCAACCTTGTTCCAAGTCTCTTGCCCATCTGCCCACAGGGCACATGGTGTGAATCAGCAAAACCACCAGGAAAGTAGAGGCTAACAGTGAGATGCTGGGCTCCCCATTTTGCAGGTGGTGATTTTCCTAGAATTCCACTCAAGTGCCTTTGAGATGAGGGTCAGAGGAAAGCACCTGTTCACTCCCTCTGAAGAGGAGGTGAAAGTGAAGACTCAGCCCTCTGCACCTGGCCACGTATAGCAGCTGAGGAAGTTCTTCCCCCTCTCTGCCCTGCTTGCACAGCTTGTCATGGTTTTAGGGGGTGTACCTGTGGGGAGTGCTCAGCCTATTCTTTAGAATTTTTGTGGCGGGGTGACATTTTATCCTCTGCTTTGCATCCTGGTCTGTGATCCTGGAGATACAGGAGACTTCCTGTTGACACTCAAACTCCTATTTCTGAGTATTGTTCCGAGGTCTGAAATGTGGAGTCCAACTTGAAAGTCAGCTCTGAGCACTGACTCTTGTTTAGGGAGGGTGGTTGGGACTTTGTCGTTGTTTTCATAGGGTTCATTTTTATAGGATTTGAGTACTTTTTCCATGTAAATTCCATGAGAATGATCGCCAGGAAGGTTTTGCATTTGCTTTAGCAGTTACACCACTCCTGCTAATTTTCATATTATTTCTCAACTTGGACTCCTACCTCACACTGATATAAATTTATATTTCCCACTCGAGTGAGGGCCATGATGATGATTTCCTCAAGAGCAGTATCTTATTTTTCTACTTGTTTTCCCTTGGAGCCCAGGTAGTCAGACAGTTTCCCTATTTAACCCCTGTATCGCTCCAGGGAGTTTTGTTTCTCTCACCATCTTGCTGGATGTGTGGCCTGCGAACTCCCTAACATTTCTGTAGCACCGGATTCCTGTGAGATCTTTGGCTTTATCAGGGTGTCAGTCTGCCCTCAGTTCTTCGTGTGCTCTTGGCCAAAGAACGACCAGACATGCCAAAGTGTCAAGTCCACACTATTATGCTGGTCCTCTGACTCCTTGCTTGGAAAATTCACCAGCAGAGCCAATGCAATGAATGAGGTAACCTGAAGGAAGGCTCACTATGCACTTCTCGGATTATTTCCTTTTATTGGCCCAGTCTGGGGGAGGGATCTCCAGAGGTGTGGTCGTAGGTGTCCTCAAAATCCATTTGCATACATGAGCTCCCTCTAAAAAAGCCCACCTGGATGGATGAACTACAATGCAGGTTCAAGCTAATGGCATAATAATTACCCTTAGGTTACTCTGAGTCAATTTCCAAATCCCATCATACCTGAGCTAGGGAATTCCCAGATTGATAAAGTGTGCCCTCCTTCCCCAGGTGTAGCAGTTGCTGGGATAGGATTAAGGGAGGGGCAGCACCACAATGGAGCGACCACCCTTGTCTTCTTCCCAGGTGGGGCAACTGCTCAAGACAGCACCAGAGCAGGGAAGCCTTGTCCTGAGAAGAGCCCAGATCCTAACTATCTACCTAGCAGCTTCAGTTCCCATTTCTGCCTCAAATATTCAGAAATGTTTATTGAGTGGTTATTCTGTACCAGCCACAGCTCTTCCTGGGGTTCCAGGGTCCTGTCCATTCAAGTACCATTTACCTTCTCAGAACATCTTCAGCATTTACCTTTATTTCTGAAATGTTATGGGTTTCTTTTCCTGTCTTTTGAGCTCATCTGTACATTAAAAAAAAAAGAGTTTTATTTTGGGGTATTTAAAACCTACAGGAAGATTTTGGGTTAATGTAGCATGCCATTTTTGAGATGCCAAAAGCATTATTTCTTTGCACTCACCTTCCCACAAGCACATTATAAATGAAAGATGGGTGGCCATGGTATAATTAGCATATTCTTATTAATTTAGATCTTATAATTCAGATATGGGATTAATTTCAAAATTCAGACATACATGATGTTGCTGTTCTTCTCTATGTGAATCAAGGCTTTCCTCTGGGAATTAATAATCTAAACAAGAATATAAGAATAAATTAAACAAATGAAGAAAACAACTGTTTTTAGAAGTATTTGGAAGGATCCATTCACATAAAAATACTGGTATGCCATTTAGTAATCATTCTTATCTCTTTATTAAAGCCTGTCTAAAGGAATTAGGAATTTGGAAAATGGTTTATTTTATCCTAAGTCCTGATTTTTTTTATACAATAATATTATATATTATTGAGAAATTATCTAATCAAACTTTTCAATGATTCTCTGTATTTTCTTCTTCAATTAGTCTGAATTCATAGGTGATTACTGTGAGATAATTAAAATCCAGAATTTGATAATGTATTTTTTTTAAATATAGGGAAGATTTTTTTCCCTCTATGCTGCAGCATGTTATAAAAGGAGTATGTTGGGTCCCACACCACATTCTCCTTGAGGCACCCTTCCTTCTCCTATCTCTCTATACTTCCCACCCTTTGTCCCCCCTTATCTCCCTGAATTCAGTTGGGAACATTTCAGAAAGTCATTAACTAACTTTTTAAACATTGATATTACATAATATTGATTGAGTTAAATGAGACTTATGCAGA
This sequence comes from Microcebus murinus, assembly GCF_040939455.1. NCBI lineage: Eukaryota > Metazoa > Chordata > Mammalia > Primates > Cheirogaleidae > Microcebus > Microcebus murinus. The sequence continues at coordinate 24,745,014 of NC_134128.1, forward strand.
CATTTCTATAGTATTCAGGATCCCTGACCCCAGCATTAATTTGAAGTTCCTTATCATTGAAAGAGCCTGAGTATTGATATGGAAATAGGAATGCCAAGTGTGATGTCTTCTGCTTCCTGCCTTCATTCTTTTAAAAGACTGACCTTGGCCACTGCAGTTCTGCTTTGTAAGCAAAGATAAAGTTTGTCCAAGGTCGCACTTCAGCACGTGGCCTGGTTTGCACCTTAGCAGTGGCAGCTTACTGACTCATTGATAAAGTGAAACGGATTGTCTGTAAACTAAAAGCCATGATTACCTACCTCTGCCCACGCCCACAACAAAAATATACGATTAGTATAATATTATTTATTGGTTGCAAAAGATAGTTTCAATTTTAACAGTATCAGTTAATATTTTAATACCTCCATCTTGAGGATGAAAAATAACTTTTGTGAAGTTAAGTACTGTCATCAATTTATAGTGATAGAATTCATGGAACTGAGGTCACTAGACTGTTGGACTAATGTTCAATCCCATGACGCTGGCTCAATGAGTATGTTCAGACACTCACTGCAGTCAAGATATGAAAACATATACACACAGAGGCAGCTCTCTCTTAAAATATTTAAATTCTAGCTTACAATACATTCACATAAAATAATATTATACATCTGTATTTGTTAGAATCTTTGGGACTAAAGATGATTATTGAAGATTTCAACAAAAAAAGGAGAAGCTTTGATATACTTATATTGACATAGGATGAGAGAGGACAAATGGGGCAGGAGTTGGAAAACTGAAAGATTGAACAATGTATCAGCCCCTGCAGCAGTGAAGAGTCAGACAGTAACATTGTTACAGGAGCAGAGTGAACAGTCAGACATTAACACTGTTACAGGAGCAGAGTGAACAGTCAGATTTTAACATTGTTACAGGAGCAGAGTGAAGAGTCAGACATTAACACTGTTACAGGAGCAGAGTGAACAGTCAGACATTAACACTGTTACAGGAGCAGAGTGAACAGTCAGATTTTAACATTGTTACAGGAGCAGAGTGAACAGTCAGACATTAACACTGTTACAGGAGCAGAGTGAACAGTCAGACATTAACACTGTTACAAGAGCAGAGTGAACAGTCAGATTTTAACATTGTTACAGGAGCAGAGTGAAGAGTCAGACATTAACACTGTTACAGGAGCAGAGTGAACAGTCAGATTTTAACATTGTTACAGGAGCAGAGTGAACAGTCAGACATTAACATTGTTACAGGAGCAGAGTGAACAGTCAGACATTAACACTGTTACAGGAGCAGAGTGAACAGTCAGATTTTAACATTGTTACAGGAGCAGAGTGAAGAGTCAGACATTAACACTGTTACAGGAGCAGAGTGAACAGTCAGACATTAACACTGTTACAGGAGCAGAGTGAACAGTCAGATTTTAACATTGTTACAGGAGCAGAGTGAACAGTCAGACATTAACACTGTTACAGGAGCAGAGTGAACAGTCAGACATTAACACTGTTACAAGAGCAGAGTGAACAGTCAGATTTTAACATTGTTACAGGAGCAGAGTGAAGAGTCAGACATTAACACTGTTACAGGAGCAGAGTGAACAGTCAGATTTTAACATTGTTACAGGAGCAGAGTGAAGAGTCAGACATTAACACTGTTACAGGAGCAGAGTGAAGAGTCAGACATTAACACTGTTACAGGAGCAGAGTGAACAGTCAGATTTTAACATTGTTACAGGAGCAGAGTGAACAGTCAGACATTAACACTGTTACAGGAGCAGAGTGAACAGTCAGACATTAACACTGTTACAAGAGCAGAGTGAACAGTCAGATTTTAACATTGTTACAGGAGCAGAGTGAACAGTCAGACATTAACACTGTTACAGGAGCAGAGTGAACAGTCAGATTTTAACATTGTTACAGGAGCAGAGTGAAGAGTCAGACATTAACACTGTTACAGGAGCAGAGTGAACAGTCAGACATTAACACTGTTACAGGAGCAGAGTGAACAGTCAGATTTTAACATTGTTACAGGAGCAGAGTGAACAGTCAGACATTAACACTGTTACAGGAGCAGAGTGAACAGTCAGACATTAACACTGTTACAGGAGCAGAGTGAACAGTCAGACATTAACACTGTTACAGGAGCAGAGTGAACAGTCAGACATTAACACTGTTACAAGAGCAGAGTGAACAGTCAGATTTTAACATTGTTACAGGAGCAGAGTGAACAGTCAGACATTAACACTGTTACAGGAGCAGAGTGAACAGTCAGATTTTAACATTGTTACAGGAGCAGAGTGAAGAGTCAGACATTAACACTGTTACAGGAGCAGAGTGAACAGTCAGACATTAACACTGTTACAGGAGCAGAGTGAACAGTCAGATTTTAACATTGTTACAGGAGCAGAGTGAACAGTCAGACATTAACACTGTTACAGGAGCAGAGTGAACAGTCAGACATTAACACTGTTACAGGAGCAGAGTGAACAGTCAGATTTTAACATTGTTACAGGAGCAGAGTGAACAGTCAGACATTAACACTGTTACAGGAGCAGAGTGAACAGTCAGACATTAACACTGTTACAAGAGCAGAGTGAACAGTCAGATTTTAACATTGTTACAGGAGCAGAGTGAAGAGTCAGACATTAACACTGTTACAGGAGCAGAGTGAACAGTCAGATTTTAACATTGTTACAGGAGCAGAGTGAAGAGTCAGACATTAACACTGTTACAGGAGCAGAGTGAAGAGTCAGACATTAACACTGTTACAGGAGCAGAGTGAACAGTCAGATTTTAACATTGTTACAGGAGCAGAGTGAACAGTCAGACATTAACACTGTTACAGGAGCAGAGTGAACAGTCAGACATTAACACTGTTACAAGAGCAGAGTGAACAGTCAGATTTTAACATTGTTACAGGAGCAGAGTGAACAGTCAGACATTAACACTGTTACAGGAGCAGAGTGAACAGTCAGACATTAACACTGTTACAGGAGCAGAGTGAACAGTCAGATTTTAACATTGTTACAGGAGCAGAGTGAACAGTCAGACATTAACACTGTTACAGGAGCAGAGTGAACAGTCAGACATTAACACTGTTACAGGAGCAGAGTGAACAGTCAGATTTTAACATTGTTACAGGAGCAGAGTGAAGAGTCAGACATTAACACTGTTACAGGAGCAGAGTGAAGAGTCAGACATTAACACTGTTACAGGAGCAGAGTGAACAGTCAGATTTTAACATTGTTACAGGAGCAGAGTGAACAGTCAGACATTAACACTGTTACAGGAGCAGAGTGAAGAGTCAGACATTAACACTGTTACAGGAGCAGAGTGAAGAGTCAGATTTTAACATTGTTACAGGAGCAGAGTGAACAGTCAGACATTAACACTGTTACAGGAGCAGAGTGAACAGTCAGACATTAACACTGTTACAGGAGCAGAGTGAACAGTCAGATTTTAACATTGTTACAGGAGCAGAGTGAACAGTCAGACATTAACACTGTTACAGGAGCAGAGTGAACAGTCAGATTTTAACATTGTTACAGGAGCAGAGTGAACAGTCAGACATTAACACTGTTACAGGAGCAGAGTGAAGAGTCAGACATTAACACTGTTACAGGAGCAGAGTGAAGAGTCAGATTTTAACATTGTTACAGGAGCAGAGTGAACAGTCAGACATTAACACTGTTACAGGAGCAGAGTGAAGAGTCAGACATTAACACTGTTACAGGAGCAGAGTGAACAGTCAGATTTTAACATTGTTACAGGAGCAGAGTGAACAGTCAGACATTAACACTGTTACAGGAGCAGAGTGAACAGTCAGACATTAACACTGTTACAGGAGCAGAGTGAACAGTCAGACATTAACACTGTTACAGGAGCAGAGTGAACAGTCAGACATTAACACTGTTACAGGAGCAGAGTGAACAGTCAGACATTAACACTGTTACAGGAGCAGAGTGAAGAGTCAGACATTAACACTGTTACAGGAGCAGAGTGAAGAGTCAGATTTTAACATTGTTACAGGAGCAGAGTGAACAGTCAGACATTAACACTGTTACAGGAGCAGAGTGAACAGTCAGACATTAACACTGTTACAGGAGCAGAGTGAACAGTCAGATTTTAACATTGTTACAGGAGCAGAGTGAACAGTCAGACATTAACACTGTTACAGGAGCAGAGTGAACAGTCAGATTTTAACATTGTTACAGGAGCAGAGTGAACAGTCAGACATTAACACTGTTACAGGAGCAGAGTGAAGAGTCAGACATTAACACTGTTACAGGAGCAGAGTGAAGAGTCAGATTTTAACATTGTTACAGGAGCAGAGTGAACAGTCAGACATTAACACTGTTACAGGAGCAGAGTGAAGAGTCAGACATTAACACTGTTACAGGAGCAGAGTGAAGAGTCAGATTTTAACATTGTTACAGGAGCAGAGTGAACAGTCAGACATTAACACTGTTACAGGAGCAGAGTGAACAGTCAGACATTAACACTGTTACAGGAGCAGAGTGAACAGTCAGACATTAACACTGTTACAGGAGCAGAGTGAACAGTCAGACATTAACACTGTTACAGGAGCAGAGTGAACAGTCAGACATTAACACTGTTACAGGAGCAGAGTGAACAGTCAGATTTTAACATTGTTACAGGAGCAGAGTGAACAGTCAGACATTAACACTGTTACAGGAGCAGAGTAAACAGCCAAACATTAACATTGTTACAGATTTCAGGTAACTGTTACAGAGGCTAGGTATTCAGACTTGTGGTGTCTGAGATGGCACAAGATTTTCAGTTCATCACTTCAACCCTGTTTACTCTTATTTTATACCTAATGCTTTATCACCATTTTCTGGAATCCAGGACTTTTCTAACTACAATTTAATACAAATGTAACTGTTGTCAGACGAACTGGGAACAAGAAGAAATGTTTCTAACATTCTGACCACTCACACACACTCACAAATATACACAAATACACAGACAAGATGAAAGAGTGGTTCGAGATGGAAGGGTGAATAATATATTTAAATATAGAATAACCACAAGAAAAAGAAAGGAAGTATCAAACATATGTAGTATATAAGCCAATTTCTGATCATGGAAAAGCTGGTGAAAGATTCAGGACTGCAGTCATGCCTTTCAACGTATTCATAGAAAAGGATCAGGGCAAGCTTTTGCTTTCATTGATTTTCAATATTATACTTTTTCCCCAATTTTACTCATCTGCTCTAAGTTTTATTATCTCTTCTTCTTAATTCAGGATTGAATTTTTCTCCTTTCTCTAGTTTCATAAAGTGGACACTTAGTTTCCTAATTTTAGACCTCACTTCTTTTCAAATATATTTAATTCCCTATAAGCAGTGTTTTAGCTGTATTCCACTGTTTGACATGTTGCATTTTTATTTTCAATTAGAATATTTTTAAAATTTCTTTTGAAACTTTTGACTCAGTGTTATTTAGTAATGTGTTGTTTAATTTCCTAATATTTAAGGATTTCACAGCTATATTTCTGTTATTGATCTCTAGGTTAATTTTGTTGTGATCTGAGAATACACTTTGTCAGATTCATACTCTCATAAATTTGTTTAGGTGAATTTTATGACTCATAATGTCATCCATCTATCTCAATCCATGGGAAGGGTACATATTCTGCTGTTGTTGGATGAAATACTATATAAATATCAATTAGATAAAGTTACTTAAAATAGTGCTATTGGTGATGAATTCCTTCAGTTTTGCTTTTCTGAGGAAAATAATTATTCTTTACTTTATAAGGATAATTTCACTGGGTATAAAATTCTAGCTTGATGAAGTTTTTTTCTCCCAATACTTCAACTATTAGACATTTTACTTCACCGTCCTTTTGTTTCCATGGGATCTGATGAAAACCCCACTGTCATTCTCGTCTTTGTTCTTCTCTGTATGTGTAACACTTGCCAATTAAGGAATGTACTTTGTATGTGGATGTTCTCTAGAAAAACTGTATTATCATTACTCATTTAATTATATGCAAATTTTATTTTAAAACTATTCTGAGATTCCAAGAAAACTGGTAAAATTTGTAAGGATATGCCCCAAAATATAGACATAAGTAGAGACCCAACTGAGTCAAGAGTATGTCTGCCACATCAAGAGTGTTTAAATCCACATTGCAAGCCTAGCTGAGCTGACAAGATCGTTTTGGCTTTGTCAGGGGCTGAGTGGAGAACCCCTTTGAGCCCGATGACCTCTGCAGGCTAACAAACTGGTGCTGTTTTAAGGGATGTGTTTGAAGTCATTTGTTTTGCAGCAATGGGAAACTAGCAGAGTTTGTTTAAACCAGCAGAGTTTGTTTTCCTTTTACTGTTTCCCATTGTATCATGGCTAGCTACATCTCGGATGATAATGTTAACTTACCAATTTTGAATAATTGACCATCTTATGTATAAGTATTAGAAAATTTTAACATATTAATGGTAACTAAATTTTATCCAAAATATGAATAATGGAGAAATACCTGTTTTCTCTAAATTTATGTGTTTGAATTAATCTAAACAATTAATTCATATTTTGTAAATTTTGTGTTTATAAATCAGACAGAGGAGGGGCAGAACCTTTCCTACTTACTATCTGTCCAGCTTAGTATTTGACAGTAAAACTCTAATATTTAAAAATTAAGTGAAATGCGATTAAAAGAATAAAGACTTTAATAGAAAACAAATCTTTCCAGATAGCCTAAAGAAAATGCTTCCATCTATGCTATACTTTAAATCTAGTTTTCTTTTCTGTTTACTATATAGTCATGTAAATCAAATAAATTAAGTCATACACATCAATAAAATATTATTTTCAACTTTTTTATTACTTTATATGATTTTTATTATTTTATAAGATTCAATTATAAAATATTAAATTATTTATTTATATAATGTGGAGCCATTTTATACTCACTAGTGTTTTGGAATTCCTTATCAAGTCATTTTAAGTTGTGTTGGGAATGATGTAGGTAAAGGCAAAATTTTACATAAACATCTATAAAACACTCCATACTTCTATAACACACACATACAGACACAGAATAATAAGTTTGAAAATTCCTTCTGTAATATATTGGTGGTGAGCCCAGGATCTTTTATGCACAGTGACATTGGAAGACCTATAATAGCTATTGAATAAAATACAGAGCTGGTTATTTGGTGTTAATAGCATTCTACTTTTTTGAAACATGCTGTGAGATTTAGAATAGGCTACAAAGAAAGACAGATTGACACAAATTGGATTTAGCTACCAGTTACATATGAATTTATGGGAACAATAAAACAGGTTAAGTTATTTTTGACAGGTTTAGAGGATTGAAACAGGGAAATCCAAGGCAAAAGCTATATAAAACCCAAACTTTAGAAGCACAAAAATCACAAACAACAACAGAAAAATGGGAACTTACTAAAGGAAATTGCAGTCATTGGGGTATATTGCATTTTTTCTAAAAGACATATGAATATGGAATTTTGCAAACTTGTATTCCAGGAAAATTAATGTTTTAGATAACAGAATGTTGACATGCATTTTTATATAAGAGAAATTTTATCTTTTCACTGTCATTTTTATTCTTGCTTAATTAACTGACCATGTTATTATATTTGACAATGACTTTTAAAAACATACACACATGATTTTGCTATCATCTTAGCAAAACTAAATCCTTCAAATTTAAATCCTTTTGGAAATTGAGGAGTTAAGAAGTATTAATAGGGAAAGGCATTAATTGTGGAAATACAGTGCTCTTGTCAGTTTGCATAGCTTATCTTACTCAAAGTGCAAAACTCACCTCTCTTTTTAGGGATGTGGAAACTCAAGATCAAAGAGGATTCATAACTCACATAACTACTCATTTTCAGAAATAGAATCAAAATCCCGTTAGATATGCTCAGGAATCTCGTGGGTTTCCCTCTAGACTGTTTGCCCTCATCCCGTTTTTGTGACTTAATTCTCTAAGTTGTTTACACAAAAATAAAATTTTACACAAAAATTAAAATTTACACAAAAATAGACATTCACTGTTAAGAGAGGCAATCACTTTTACTTATCACAGGCAAAGCCTTGCACAGAGTTCCAGCATTGGTAGTGAGGCTGGCCAATCTCGCCAACTCAGTGTGGGAGCTTACGCTGCAAGGATGGGCATCCCTGGGATGACCTTGATGCTTTATCCCTTTGTTCTCATTTCTGTTTTTTTCTAGATTTCCAGCAGAGGCCCAATAGCCTGGCCTCATAGCTGGCAATTTATGAAGGATGCCAAGTCAAATATATGCTCTGGAATCAAAACCAGAAAACACATAATGCCAAACATACAGAATGAACTAGAGTCATTGCCCAGGCTACATTTTATTCCAGAAAATGCATCTAACATTTTCTACCCATTAAGTTTCTTTTCTATAGTATGCAATTTGCATAAATGATCAACCAATCCTCTAAGTCCCTATCATCATGCTTTATAGATTAGGAATCAGTAACTCAAGATTTAAGTAAATTTCCCAAAGTTCAAACTGTTACTATAATGTTTTTGGGAATTATAAACAAATATCCCATTTTCAAACTGATTTTCCAGTGTGCCAGGCTGTCTCCCAAAGATTGCTCTAAATATAAAAGCGATTGTTTTGTTTTGGAACTCTTCAGGTAAGTATTGAGAGCCCCCTTCAATTCAGATCCACTTCCTGGCATTTCCACAGTTGTTAGGATGCTCTTTAGGCTGCAGGAGAAGATTAATCAATTCTCATCTTCAACAGTTCCAACACAGCCTGGTGATCTCACATATAAGATACAGACTTCTGATGGCAAAATTCATGCTCTATTATTCAATAACTGACAGCCACATCCACAGCTCAGCTTCATTTTTTAAAGAAAAGTACATGAAAGTATATTGTTTGAATTCATAGAGCACCAAACTCTTTTATGTTTTTCTCCACTTTTTTACTTAGCATGCCTAAAAATCAATCTCATCATATAAAAACTGCAAATAATAGAAATAGCCCATAATATGAAAAGTCTATAAACATAAGGCCACACCCTTTACATTTTAGGTAACAGAAATATTTCTGAAAAAGATATTTGAATAAAACTTTGCCCCAGCAATCACCATTTGTTAATGATTGGTAAAATTGGTAAAAAAAAAAAAGAAATAAGAAAAAAGAAAAGAAAAGATACTGGTTAAAAAAGAAAAGTTTTCTCTCAGTTAGCATCAGAAAAATTCTGACTTGGTCAGTGCTGCTTAGGCCTGTTTGTGACTATATTTCTTTTGACAACATACACTAGAGAAATAGATACTTGCAATTGGTACTGGTTGCTAAGGAAGAAAAGTATCTTTTAGCTCAATGATGTGAAATTGGATTCTTCACTGCTTTTGCTATGCTGGGATATTTGTGTTTTTTGGAAGTGTCTTCACCTATCAAATGTGTAAATTAAAATAATTTCATTCTTTTGAGACCACCTCAATGTTAATGTACATGGTATTTTCTCTAATACTTAAAGCACTTAGAATCTCCTTGTCAGACTCCTCCTTGGCTTCTCCATGACCTCAAGCACACACCCAGGTGCTCCTCTTACAGAACACAGTCGGGGGAAGTGCGCTCATGTCCCTACCAGTATGGCTGAGGCCCAAACACGAGCAGCAGAACCACCCACTGGGCCCCAGAGGTGCAGGCAAACCCAGCCAGACCAGCCCAGCGAGGACTGAGCAGTGGAAACCCACAGGCCCGTGAGCTGAGGTCAGGGCTCACTTCCCTCTGCCCTTGGTGTCTTGGCGTGATTGGCATGCAGAATTATTGTGTGTAGAAGTGACACTCAGGAAGTGCTGTGGTTTTTATTACCACACACAAGACCAGCACTTTCTTTCTAACTGTGAAGTCAATTTAATGCATATAAACATTTTCTGCAAAAGTTAAAAAAAAAAAAAGAAAAAGAATTCGGATGAAAATAGAATAGAGAATAGCATAGTTAATAAAAGAAAATACTGTTGTTTTTTTTTAATTGTGCATGTGTGTGCACATATTACTTGTGTTGCTAGTTACAACGTGCTTACTACTGTGGTCATGGTCCAAACCTGTAAACAACAAAACTAGCTTGACTCTGCGATGACTGTCTCTACCTGGGGTGTGTGAGGAATGCACCTTGCTAGGCGACCAGACACCCCGCTGGGCTGGACGTGGGACAAATGAACTGATGGCTGCCTGGACCTGGAGCACATGCTCCACCGTCCCTGGGTCAGCAGTATCACCTCTGAGCGCGAAGGACAGCAAAACCTTCAGGAATAATGATTCTATAAATTTAAAGCCACGTAGTTTATAGGTTTTTCTAATCAGAAAAGACACCTAGGAAATTGGAATGAAAGTGCTCATAAAGTGACCTTACTTTTTTGGATGAGTAAATCTAAGGTCAGTCTATTGACACAAAATAATTAAAAGGCCAATGACACAGGGGCGTGAAATCTGAATAATGTGTCTCATGATCTTGGGACACTCATTTAGAGTTGTTTTGATTCTAGCACACAGAACACGTGCCCAGGTGCCTGAGGAGGGGCGACTGTCAATGAATAATTGGCCTAAGATACTTTATAGACTTTGTTTAAGGCAGATACAGAATCGTCAGCTTTTGGCTTAAAAGTATATCAAAAATCAGCACGTAAGAACTACCTGGCAGTTCTCCAAACCGCTATCGGGAGCCAGACTGCGCCTGGCCCACACTGATCCCAGGGCTCACGCTCAGGCCTGGTGCCCTGCCCACCCCCAGAGCGCATCTTCAGTGGTTACTTTGCCCCCGGCCACAGTCTTGGGATCTGAGCAAATGAAAAGGAGCTATTAATATCTGTCCTGTAATCAAATACATTAAGCCAAATAAATAGAGCTCAAGAGATAATGAACAGAAGTTGATGGGAGAGGCAGAGGCAAAGGATGTTTGGAGAGTTTGACGATGAGCCGCGTTAACGTGGCGCCTGAACACTTACAAACACACAGTCGCACATGCAGTAGGATGCGTGGTGCTCCTCCTCTATGTAATGCTGTTACTCTCATTGTACACAGGAAGCAAATAAAACTGAGATTATTTTATTGACCCAAGTGCAGATTAACTAAAAATCTGGGAATCCACATAGGTTCTCTGCACTCTCCAGGCCAGCTGTCTCCACCTCCCCACTGCCGCTCATGTCTCTGGACGCCTTGTGTATATACACGATTTTCATTTTCAAGGGGATCGGGAACTGCTTGATAAACTCTCAGAATTCTAGGCATTTTTTTCCTAAAAGGTTACAATAAAAGAATGCAGAATATGGCTGTTTGTGTATTGACGCTTTTCCATAAATGGTCTTATTGAAAAGGATAAATAGATATGAGAAAATTCATTCTTGATGAATGGAAAATGTTAGGTACAGATACATTTAAAACACGCACATCATTTCTAATAATATAAAATTATTAACACAATGAGTTCGCGTTAGGCTCTAAACTTTGAGACTTGTCTTCTGAAGGATATACAGAGATTTTGTTCAAGCAAAGACTTGTTTACTCTGCATACCAAAGTCCAGACTCACAAACAGTAACCCGCTGTGTCAGTCATCTCTTCCTTCCTAAGGCCGTATAACAAATAGCCATGAACCTTCGCTAGTAAGGGGCAATAAACAAGAATTGTGCTTATGTCTTGGACCCGCAGCTAGACGCGCCCTGCCCAGGATCATCACCAGCTTGGGATCAGCTGGCTATTGGCCAATTTCGGGTACCGTATCTGAGACACTTGTTGGGGTGCTCACGCCTCTCACCCTCCCAGGGCTAAGTGTGTGTACATAGTGGTGGCAGGTGTACAGCAGAGCAAGAAAGACATGCAAGGCCTTGGGCCAAGTCTTGGAACCACTCCCTGTATTTGCACCACATTCTATTTATCCAAAGAAAGACCTAGGGATCTAGATTCAAAGAACGAGGAAATAGAAGGCACATGTCCATGGGAAACGCACAGTCACTTGGCACTGTGCCTACAGGTACGGGTGAAGAATTAGGCCTCAGTGCAGCAAATGCACGACCTTTGATCTCTAAATTGAAAAAATATTCTTCCTGCACTCTGGTACATACCAGCCTGAACACTGGTCATTACGTTTTCCTTTGGGTATAAGATGAAAATGTAAATGAACATAAATGTATGAAAGTTGAACACTACTCACTTCTCACATTTCATAGTTCAAGTGGGTATACGTAATCTATTTTTTCTGGTTATTAAAACTATGCCCCTTCACTATAGAACATTTGGAATTTTTTTTTACAGTTTCCAGATATCTTAAGTGTTATGGTTATGAGTATAAACAAAGGATATTCTAAAAATGTTCTGCACCTGATTAAAAAAATAATCTAAGAGCTTTAACTTACATTGCACATTAAAGTTAACATTTAAAAAATGGAGAGAAAATGTTTGTTTAAATTCTGCCAAAAACGTCTTAAAATATATGAGCACATAATCCAGTGACTCATTTACCATAAAAAGCCTGAATGTATGTATATACCACAGTTAAAAATTCTCTTGAGAAATCAAATCATAGAATTACGTGGGAAGCTGAAACTGTGTCCTACAGTCAACCAAGCTGCTACATGTGCAGCGGGTTCTTTGCTGGAGACCAGAATCATATAATTTAGTGATGCAGTTTGTAGTGCTGAATTTTATAATTTACTTATGGAAATGAATCGCATCTTCTATATGGAACCAGGAAGAGCATCTGATACTATCCTTGGCATGCCATTTTAAGTAGGTAGAAACATTTCTAGAAAAGTAGCACAAAAGACGAATACATTTGTAACGTAGAGTAAGCAACAGAATCGCATACGTATTTTTGGCTTAGCTGCTGGCATTATTATTTTCCAATTTTGGTAAGTCTACATTTAATGCCATAGGTGTGATAACTACATACTGCTTCTGAGAATGGTTCCAAAGCTTTTTTTTTTTTTACCCATTTTGATGCTTTCCTATTTATTGTTACTTCAAAGATGCTAAGCATAATATGTACATTTGCAAATGGTATGCTGAACAATAAAATGCTATTGCGTTTCCTGAAGCCCATTCTACAATTTAATATTCATAATTTAAAAATAATGTCTTTTTATTTTCTATTTATCTAGTTATATCCTAATTAGAGGAAAAATGTGATTATTAACTAAGGTTATAAAAATAGTAAGTGAACTGATTTCTTTGGACAGAAAAAACAGTCAGTGAACAAGCTTTAGGTGAATGGATGTTAGTCCCAAAATATTTTGGTATTACTCTTCATTTTCTATTTAAAACACAGTTTGCTTTCCTAGGCAGAAAGGTGGCTGGGGAAGCCACCTGTGGATGACACAGAGGAGCTCCAATAGTAATGGGTGCACTATGAGGATTGAATGAGTTAACATGTGTAAACCTCTGGGTACAGAATTGGCAAATAGTTTATGTGGTGCAAACATAAACTGTGTCTATCCATTAAGATGCAAATATATACTGCAGATGGTTTTTAATGCATATATTGAGACCCTAGTTTTCAACTTAATATTTTGTCAATTCTGCTTTTTATTGTGGGATTTCATTACTACAAAATGATATATTGTCCTTTTTATATTAATAATTTTGGGGCCATTTGGTTGAATTGAAATCCTTCAATGCTGACTGGTCACTGCAGTGGTGCCCTTCTTCAAGTTCCCCCAGCCATACCATTCACCATGTGACTTTGTGGTCTCTCGAATTAAACAATCAGAGGCTCTCCCTTGTCCTTGATTCCAGCCCTGTGGAAGGGCTTACTGTGGCCAGCACTGCCCCTTGGGGCCTCCAGGTCCAGGCCTTGTGTGTCTGCCTTAGGATCTCACACCTCTGCCCTGCCCCAAGAACTTGCGCTGGCCCTCTGGAGCAGAAGAGGGGAGAAAGACGAATAGAGGAGAACCTGGTTGCCCATTGTGGGCTAAAACTCAGCTATCCCACCCTGTCCATGCGAGTGAGCCTGGCTCGGATTGGAATGATCACCCAACCTTGCCAAGGCTGAATTACTGGTCCTTCAACTCATGCACCAAGTAAATGCTTATTGTTTAAGGTCCCTGAATCTTGGGATGGTTTGCAACAGCAGTCTCATTGAAGAAAATGGACAAGTAAAACTAGTAGCACAATAAAGAGCAAATATATTTTTATCAACCAATAATGCTCATATAATAATTTTATTAACAGTGTTTAGGTAGAGAACAGAGGGATGAGAACATACAAATATATCAGAAGCACGTGTAATGTTTTATGCAGATAAAATTAAAAGCAGACAAGTCTAGACAGGTTTTAAAAGCATTCACACAGTCAAACCTGACTTCATGTGTGTGATTAGCTAAGCAGATTTAACACGTGATTAGGCAGAAAGATGTGCATGGATAGGAACCTATGAAGCACATTAAATTGCTTTATTCTCTTCTGATATTTGAGAGCATCATATTCTCAGAAGAAATGCTACAAGCTTCCTTGTTGGAAGATGTATTAGGTCTGCTTTGGCAAGGCTTAAGAATGAAAAAAGAAGAAAAAGTATCAAGTATCATGCTCAATTTTTCTAAATTGGTTCAGAGTTATTTTATTCATTCCAAGAAGAAGAGAAAAGAAAAAGATAAAGAAATATAACAGTCTAAGGCCCACATCTTCCACTTGATTGATAAACTAAATTTCCTATCTGAGTTACCCTGCAAAATGTTAACTAAATAACACTGCCGCCTGATTAGCTACGACTAATCGTTCAACGGAAGTCAGGCCTACTGACCATTTTTTCAGGTGAATCTTCCATGAATTGGATTACGATCTCTTAGAAAACCTCATTTTGAAACAGAATTTCTGCTTCTTGATGAACTGGCCAGTCAGTGAGATTGGAAATTTTTTTTCTAAGCTAGGAAAGAATTTCTTGCCGACAAGTGCCACTTGCTGACAGGTAACATTCATTAAGATAAGCATGAATTAAAGGCAACTAAAAATTGTTTGACCAGCTCTGTTACAGAAAAAAACCAGTGAAATATTTTATTTCTTGAATAGAAATTCAGAGTCCATATCATGTCTTTTTGTTCATGTAAGAGTAACCTTAGAGAAAAGTGTAAAATGGTTTTCTTATCATGACACTCTCTGCAGATGAGCTGCAGGCACTTGGTATCACAAAGCAAGCCTTCCGCACTGATGAAAATGTGGAGAACCTGGCATCTGCCCTTCTGTAAGTTCTCAGTACCACTTGGTGGCCAACATACTTCTTTCAATTATAAATTAAATAATTATTTCTTAACTAAAGTTTCACACCTATGTTAAGGCAGTTTCCGTATTTTATTTATGATTGTAGAACTACAGCCATAGTTTCTTAAGAAACTCAGGTGAGGCTACATCAAATAAGTCCAATCTCAGATGTGGACGTAAAAAAGGGAAACACTCTCCAGGCCATACAAGAACCAGGAAAATTGCTTCTTAAAATGGAATAATTACAGGATCTTTATATTAATAATTGATATATTAATATGAAATGATCTACTAATCTGCTCTTTATGGTTTTTGTATTGAAATGCGTGGTACAAGCAGGGAAGTCCAAACCCCCCAAATCTCTGAGGATTAGCTGATCTCTTGGTGCCTAATTTTCTTCTCTCCTAGGCAGTCCCCAAATCCCCAGAAGCTTCCTTTATGAATTTGCCCCCAAATAGTCTGGATTCTTGAGGACCAAATTCTTCATCTTCACGATGAGCTTGTCAGAGTCTCCTGGGCCTTAAAGTAGACAAATGCATAGTCCTAGAACGAATTTCATAGTAGAGCCTCTTCCAGAACAAGGTGTTCCCCAGAGTAGAAAATGTGTCACAAACTAACTGATGTCAATGCATTTTGTGCAGTTGACGGACTAAGATATATCTAATTCCAACACTCTGCCCAGAAGGAGTCCCACTGTTACATGATTTGTATTGACATTCATTTTGCAAGAAATATTTAATTGCAATATAACAAAAAAGTCTTATTATCTCCTTGCTTGTTAAAATAATCAATTATAAATCTGTATCAAAGAAGAGATGAATTTCTAATAAAAGCAAAGTCTAGAAACAAATGTCTTATTTCTACACTAACAATCATATCATTTAGTTCAATCCAGAAAAAAGTGAAGTTTTCTTTTTTTCCCTTTTTTCGACTTGGACAAACTATTCCTTAAGCTAAAATGAAAAAAAAATTATATAGAATTAGCTGGAAAATTTTTCTGGAAAATAAAATTAATGAAAGCTGATCTGTAGCCTCAACACAATCCAACCGAAATCCCAGCAAGTTATTTTGTGTATATCAACAAATGAATTCTAAAGTTTATAGGGAAAGGGAGAAGACCCAGAATAGCAATACAGTGTTTACAGAGGGAAACAAAATCAGAGGCCTGGTGCTATCTGTCTTCAAGACCTGCTATAAAGCTGCAGTAATCAAGACAGTGAGGTCCCGGAACGTTGGATACTAACGAAGTTGTAGTGATTATACTATGGTACTTTGTGACTTTATAAGGCCGCAATAATCGAAACATTGTGGTATCATCATCTCCAGATAGAAAGTGAAATTGTACAGCCTCTTTGGAAAACACTTTGGAGGCTCTTAAACAGCTAAAGACACACCCACTATATGCCCTGGGGATTCTACTCCTGTGCCCTTACCTAACAGCAGCAATTGTCTTCCACAGCACAGAATCAAGAGAGATCCGTCCCCCCATGTTTGCTGGGCTCCCGGTTGTGCTGGAATCTGGGGGCATGGGTGTTACCACTTGGTTGTCAAGTCTGCTGGGATACCACTTCTGAAACGCAGAGCTGTGGAAGATCTGGGGATGCACTTTTTGGTAGCGGTCCTGCCCAGATCCACCCGGCAGAGTGAGAGCTGGGGTGGGAGAACAGACACTATGGTCACCTGCTGGTCACCTGATGCCTGGTGTGGATTCCCCCTTGTCAGAGCTGGGGGAGATGAAATCTGTCAATGTCCACTGGCTGCCAGACATGTCAGAAGCCCTCTTCGGCTACTTGGCTTGCAAACTTGCTGTAATAACTTCCATAGCACAGGAAAATGGGGCAATCCCCAGGTAAATGCCATGACATCCCATCTTCTTAAGAATTCTTGTAGATGTTTTTGGATGAACGATTCTCAATTTGTCGTAAGACCCCCCCCCCCAGTCAATCTCCAGAGACTTTAAATGATTGTCATTGTCAAGTTTGTTTTGACCAGGTTAATAGACGCCTCCGTTGGGAACAGATGTCACTGAGCTCATCCCAGGCCATTCTGGAAGTCCCCCAACCCCTTCCTTCAGTGTGTACATCATAAATACCTCATCCATCACCATTTTACACATCTTTGTTCTATATTTTTATTTGACTTTTCTCTCTTTTCTCTGTATTGTTCTTACTGGTAATCTAGCCTGCTAATTTTTTGAAGAACCAACTTTCAGTTTGGTTCATTTTTCTCTATGTCCTTTTTGTTTTTCTTTCATTTATTTCTGTCATTATCTTTATTATAATCTTTCTTCTCATTTTATGGAGTTTGCTCTTTTTCCAAAATACTGATTTCAAAAGTAGTTTTTTTTCCCCCTTTTTCATTATCATTCAGGCTAAGTATCTACTGGTTTTTTTAATGGGCCCCTTTGAACCCATACTTTCTTTGTAATAATACTTCACATAAATAATATAATGTTTTTCAATAAAATATCTATTAAAGATAATTAAAAAAATACAAATAAAAAATACTTCCTTTTGTACTTTGCATTCACAATTGCTAATCTCCCAGGTACTATACCTCTGTCTGACACCTGGGTAATTCTGCTTTGAAATGTTTAATAAATCTTTGGTGTCTCACAAAAGCTAAACGTATGGGCATTTCATAGAAGTTTACCTAGTGTGTCTCCAAAACGGTGAAGGCTTCATGAGCCAATAGGATAGATACACAATGCTGTGCTACTACACTTAACCCAAATGTTCTGCATGATTTATTACTCCACTTAACTTTCCACTGTTAGTTGATTTTCTTAAGTGATAAAATAAATGTAGTTCATAGATTTTGATTTTAGGTGGATTTCTATCAATTCTTTCTTTCTTTTATATAGATTTGATTTTGATCAATATAAGTGAGATTGAACATTAGACTTATGTTGATATGAACAGGGAGTAAATGATCTCTTCCATTTATTTGAATGGGCCAGATTTCTGTGGTTTCTAACAGAGTGATGTCTATTTTAGGGAGTATCACAAGTTAGTCTAATTTTGTCGACTCAACATTTGATTTGAAGTAGAGGCATTTTATGCTATTGAATTTAGTTCACCCAGCCTTAATATTTCTGCTTAGATAAATAATGCTATATGGCAGCAAATTTGTAAATTTGCAATACGGTAATTATGACCCCTCTCTAGGTGTGGTGCCAAGTGGCTGGTTATTTAGGTAAAATGCTATAGTGTTGGATGTAGTCCTGGAAGCTTCACTGTGCTGAGACAGTCACTAAGGACAGCATTTGACTTCCAAGGTTTCTTTCTGGGGGACAAACACCATCTGCACAGCACCAACCAGTCATTGTCCTAGGACTCAATCAGCAGAGAGAGGGAGAAGCGGTCTCAAAATGAAGGGGTATCATGTGTCGTACACACTGGGGCTATTGTAAGTCAACATGTGTGACAAGAATGTTCATTATGCAGTGGTTTTAATGTTGTCATTGATTTAACGGTGCAAGAGGAAGAAATATATACACACGCCCATATATGTGTATATATATATATATATAATTTTGAGACTAAGACAAACTTGTTCAACCTAAACAATATCTTTTTCCTCTTAAAACCTAGTTTTCTCAAAAGTGTTTACTGAAATCACAGGTGAGAAATGATGCCTAACTCATTTAGCCGGTATTTTAAAAATGAATTAATGATTGCTCGTCAACGTTGCTCTTTGAGATCATTCTGTTGATACGTGACATTGATCAGCTCTGATTTGTTGGCTTAATTTAGAGCAAAAATTAGCCTTTTTTGCAACACGTTACTGACAAATAAATAAAAAAATAACACGATAGTCACCAAACGCACTTGTATCTCAGTGAATGAACAAACCGACATAATTTCTTTCTTTGAGGATAATAATTGACACAGTGTTGCTGGCACTTAGGAAAAGTATCAAATGCTTCTCCAAATTCGCCATTTCATTTAAATTGTCTTGTCTATTTAAATTTGTGGGGGAAGGAAACCAAAATCTTCCACAGAATATCATTTCCTCAGCCTTTTTACCCAAGTTCCCTATAAAAAGGAACAGGGAAATCATACACCCAACACCACATCAGTGTGTCTAGGAGGTAGACCTGGCAGCACACACTGGCTGGCTAAATAAACACACTACACAGCCACATTCCTGTCTTTACAAAGACATATTGAACAGCGTCGCCCTTTAGAGTTTGTAGAGAATAGAACCCAGCTACTAAAAATGGAAATTTATTCCTCAACATATTGCTGCTTAAATGGGGAATATTCTGGTGTCTCTAAGGGTTTCCTGTATAATTTTGTCAGTTTATGACCCTAATACTTCAAGGCCACGAAACAGTTTTCCCTTTTTTCCTTCTTTCGAGTAAGTTAGGATATGTCAACTTTTCTCTGACTGCCACGTCTCTGTGTCATACAAATTCTTGTCCCTTGATCTAACAAAAATAGTGTCACATTATTTAGCAGTGCTTGCTATTATTTAGCCGGTGTCTGCTAACTAACACATAATAAAGACATATGGAAATAAAGTTCAATAGCAAAGTTGTCATAAATGGTTGTGAAATTTACTGACTTTTAAAAACGTAAACATATTTTATCGCATTTCTTTTGGTAATTCTCTGCTCTCTTGTGTATGAAATGGCTAGCACAGTATTGATGAAATGTGCCCAGGGCTACAAAAGCAAAATTACTGTAGGAGCAACATATTCATGATAATATGAAAAGAACGCAGTGTCTGCACCGGAGGTAGTAATACTAAGCCCTGTTAACTCTCTTTATCCTTGGGCTGAGACATTTATTTAGGTCAAGAGCATATGATTTCATGTATGTCATTTAATAATTTTTAAAAGTGATCATAACTCTTAAATTTCTTTTACTCTCGGGTTTTTATTCAACGGGCTTTTGCCCCTGGAGCCTTTTTGTTGTGTCACAAAGGTTCTGGAGTGCAGATAATTTTGCTGAGCACGCATGTCTAAATAGTCTTTTCCTCTACCAACCATAATGAAAGTACACTATGTCTAATTTGATCTTCCTATTATTAACTTACAAATAATGTTATCTGTAGCATTAATTAACATGCCCTTAATGAACGCATTACTAATTATACCTAATAAGTTTTAGGTTCTGTAGCAACATGGATTTTAAATTCTATGGGCAAATTCTAGGAAAAAGTGATTTTAAAAGTGGAGAAATACTAGTCTCCACTTACCCAGGCATAACTTTTAAAAAACTTGAAATGCATGTCATGCTTTTAGCTGATCTCTGACTATGACAGTGAACTCTCTTTGATAGACATAAAGTTTAAGAATTCTTGGTTTGCAGGAAGATATAGCAAATTATTACCAAGCAGGGACAAGACGATGTCAGTAGCTTTGCAAGGCATAGGCCTCCCACTTGGAGCAAACAGAGCAGGCCCTCATTCACCGGCTGCTGTCACAGAGACACGCAGAACAGCATGTGCAAGTGGCTGTATCTCTGTCCGACTTCGCCCTCCTCACCGCTGTCTCAGCCCCAGACCACCATAGCATTCAAAACGAGCACATCGTGTCCCTGCATGGTTCCCTGCCAGCTATTCCTTGTACCAAGGTCGTCTGCCAAAAATCCTTCACAATCGAAAGGCACAGTGGAGACATGAGGTTGAGCGCCTGGTTTGTCAAAAAGCTGAGATAGTAAATAGTTTACTGTAGATTTTATCAGCTTCTCATATATCTTCATTCATCAACGAATTATAGGAAAAAAAAAACTAGTGCTTGTTGCATAAATGCAAAAGAAGCCAACGAAGGCCACATAAATTCAGAGAGTCAGTGACTAATCAGAGCAGAAAAATACTGTTTTGCCTTCCCCTGTGTGGCCATTTTCATCAATCAAGGTTTCTTGAGCACTCAGTTTGGTACTTCTAAAAAAGACTTTTCCTTTTAATAAATGTATCTGTGCTCAAAACCAGCCACCTGGCAAACTTATCCCCTTGCTCTCATCCATGGCTGGCTCCCATTTCCTTGCGTCTGGGCTGGAGAAAGGGAGGAGGTGTCTCACACTTGACAAGACCGACTCCATTTAATTTATTAGTAGGATAAATGGTTTGACACATGAGAAAAGGCTAGACTGCAGTGTGAGGGAGTGCAGTTTATGAGAAGCCTCTTCCTCTTGTATTCTAACAGCGGGAAAAATATTTTAGCTAATAACCTCATTTTGGGGCATCTGGAAGAGACCCTATTTGCACTTAGGAGGCTCGATGCTACCTTAAATGTGCGTCATCTCCGCTAGTTCTGGCAGTTCCCTGGGTCAGCTCTGGAGCTCACAGCATCTCCAGCTGTGGGAACTCAGCAGGGCCGACCCTGTGTTCTGGCCCTGGCTGAGCCTGGACCTTCTCTCTGTGGCCCTGTCGACTCTGGCTCTGTCCATCCCCTACTTTCTGCATTTGAGTGTTTGTAGCAAGGGTCCTCAAACTTTTTAAACAGGAGGCCAGTTCACTGTCCCTCAGACCGTTGAAGGGCCATTGGAGAGCGCGGCGCACATTCCACACATGCGCACTGTGGGCCCGGAACAAATCAGCTGCTAAGCAGGACAGGCAGTGGTGGCAAAAACACCTGGCGGGCCAGATAAATGTCCTTGGTGGCGGCATGTGGCCCGTGGGCCATGGTTTGAGGACCCCTGGTTGTAGCATAGACTTACCACTCTGAGTTTTTCCCATCCCCACTTTTTCTTCATCTGACCCAGTGATGGTGTGAACTATCTGAGGCTGATCCCACAACCCTTCCAGAGAAGGCCGTCCTCCATGCAAACTCGGCTCTGATTTTGGAGAACTTGGCTCCAGAGCACAAGAATCCCAAGTGCTGACGTCAAGTGCTCATGTCAGTTTAGGAGGAAAATCAACAACGGTAGCAGGATTCCAGATTTTCCTCCCTTCGAAATTCATGTTCCTTCCTTTCTGCTGCCTTTGGTGGAAGAAAAATAGGAAGATTCAGGCCTATTGGTGAGTCAGGTTGTGTCTTAGATACAATAGTTTAGCCGAGGCAGAATGATTCCAGCATCTGTGCCCGCTGCCACCCCTCTGGCCTGCCTGTCTTGGCCACGCGGGGCAATGGCAAAATGAGGGAACGCGCCGAGCTGCATTGAGTTATGTGCAGCTACAGAGGAGGCTGCGGGCGGAAATGCAGTGGAAACATGGGCAGAGTTCCACCACTAGGGTCGGCATTGTCCACGCAGCATGTTCGCAATTTACTCCATGGAAAGGAAACTTTGCAATGATTTTTGAAAAGCAATGCCATTGAGTTTGAATGTTTTGAGCAGAGCTCATGGAAGCTTGTTGGAAACATACAAAATGGAGTGAAGAGAAAGTTAGAGTCTGTTTCAACCCATAGGGGCTCGGTCCCAGCAAACTGTAGGAAATGGATAGGAGAGGAACTAAGGCAGAGAGACATGTGGTGAATGACTGGAGGTCCTAAGGCAAGAGGCAGGGGGATTCAACCCCAGATTTCTTCCTAAAATTTTCGTTGTGTAGCGTTTGATATCTACCAAGTAACACATCCATTGTAAATGTGCGTTATAGCACATGATAAGAAAATGAGTAGCTCTGAATTTAGCACACAATTAGTTGGAACCCCACACATTCTTGCATCTATCTATGATGGCTCAATCCCATCACAGCTCTTCTCCCCCAAATTCTGATCTGAATTTTGTGTTGGTCACTTGTTTCTTTGATCATTTTATTACATGTGTGTACCTCACTAATATACTGTCAGATTACATTTTTATCTTGAGGTGTATAAAACCATTTTTCTGTCTTCTGAATTTGTACTTTCTGCTGAATATTTTCTTTGAAGATCCATCTATATTGTTTGTGGTTTTCATTTTCTTTGTTGTATAAAACTGACTAGCAGAACACATATTACAACTTACTTATGTATTCTTTATTTATGAGCATCTACTTTGTGTAGTTTTTTTTTTTTTTTTCCCTTATAAGCAGTAAGGCTAGGGCCATCCTCATAAATATTTCCAGGTGCACGTGTGCACACATTTTCCTGAGATGCACGCCCAGCAGTGTAATTGCTAATTTGCAGGCTATACAATTGTTTAACATTGCCAGATAAACATCAAATATTTTCTAAAGTTGTTTTACCAATTTTTATTCTGAAGAACAGTGCACAAGAGCTCCATTTCATCCTTTTTTTCACTAGTATTTTATATTATCATAATTCTTAAATATTGCCAACCCAGGGAGTGTGAAATGGAATTTCTTTTGAATCTCAATTTGCATATACCCCATTGTTACCCACTTTGTGCCTCTTTCATATGTTAATAGATTGTTGAGCTTCTTCTTTTCCTATGAAAAATTATTCATCCTCTTGCTCCATTTGTCAGTGAAATCTTTTACATGTTATCTTTCCCGGTCTGTTGTCTGTCTTTTCATTTTCCTTGTGGTACTTATTTATTAATAAGCAGTAGTTCATTCGCTCATTTATTCTTTTCATTAACAAATGTTTGTTGACTGCTTGCTGGGTTCTGGTTACTGTGCTAGGTGGCAGAGAAGAAGCTGCACAAAACAGCAGGAGCGGGGTATTTGGTGCACATTGCGCCCTTCCCTTATCTCCTACCTGGGAGATCAGGGCTGTAACCTCAAGGCACCTGCTCCAGGTGGCATGACTGAGCCCTGGGACCCTGCACCCAGGGTTCCTTTGACACTAATGTCTGGCACACATCCAAGCCTGACTCGGAAGGACATTAGATTCAACATCCCACGGGGAACCTGGATTCAGTGGATAAACTCTTATCTCTTTAGTCCCTCGGGCAGAAAGTTCTGGTTCACAGTTTATTGGCACCGCAGTGGGTCCCAGATGATCGGAGCTCCATTCCCACTGGGGGTGGCCATCTCAATAGCACAATTGACATGGCTGTCCCTGTTCTCTGGAATTCTCTGGAACTTCCCCTTAAGTTGCATTATGTGGATGCAAACCTTTGGTGCAGGTTGCGTGTTCTGGAAGGTACCTCTACTAAATCAGTCTGTTTCCAGTCCCCTAGATGCAATGCAGCAGTGTCAGACCCAGCTGTTCACCTGCGCTTAGAGATCTGGTCTATTGATCACATTGACTGATTGATTGTATTGGTGTTTGTTTTCAGCACGGCTCTCCCTGCTGGGTTTGGTTGCTCTTTTCTGCCCTCCGCTCTTGTTTCTGTCTTTAGCTTCTTTATACATTTCTGTAAGTGGAAATCTGGGGGGTAGGGGGGTTAGATTTCCTGTGAGTGTAACAATGTATTTATAGAACATGTTTTAGTGAGAATGGATTGCTGTTACTGTAGGAGTGTCTTCTAAATAATCTAGTCTACCACACTACTTGTGTGTTTTTGGCAAGTGATTAAATCTTTGTTTCTTTAATTGTAAAATAAAGAAAATAATTATATACACACCCCAGAATGCACTATTTTGAGAATTAATTGTGTTTGTATACATAAATCCCTTAAAACAGTGCTTGACATATAGTAAGAGCTAAGTAAGTACCAGCTATCCTTATTGTCATTCTTCTTATTAAACACCCATGGAATGAGTGATGGCTAAGTAGGGATCATATTTGCAATGATAACGTATTTTCAATGAGGAGTTGTTAAAAAGTTTTATAATGGCAAGAAGAATAAGTAATGTTAAAATAAATGTGCTAGAGGGTGTAAGTAACGTCATATGAAAGACTGCTCCTCTAAGTGTACATAAAAATTCTTACAGGAACTGAACTGAATTTAAATAAGACAGCCCAAAATTTTTTTTAAAAAATTAGAAGGAGCATTTGAAAGCTAAGCTGTATTATTTAAATACTCTTGACAGTTTTCTCTTAAACATTAGATCCGGCATATGCCAGGCCATCAAATAATCTCTCAAACGAGTAAAGAAGCTGTACTCAATATTGTTTATGAAAATTCCCAGGAGGAATTTCCCTGGGGAGGATCTGTGAGCTTCCCTTTGCGGGGGATGGCAGCAAAGTCGAAGGAGGCAGGGAGCCTTTTCTGTCCACCGTGAACTCTGACTCTAGACGAATGCCTGGCCAAAGCAGGCGTCCACAGAACGCGTCGAATTAGTGAGCAAACAAACGGGAGAGTCCCGTGGAGTTGTGAATTCCTGAAATTCATCTGTTGCTTCATATGAACAAATAAATATTGTGATAATCCACCAGCCTTTGATATTCCACCTCCTAAAGATACCCCCCAATACGCCCCCTCTGTCTGTTTGTGTCTGTCTCTCTGTCTCGTTCACTGTCTCTGTCTCTGTGTCTCTTTTTGTTTCTCTCTCTCTCTCCATCTCTATTTCTCCATCTCTCTCTCTCCTTCTCCATCCGGGATTTGTGAGTCGTCCATTAACAAGCAGTAGCATCCTTCCCTCTGACATTTCATCTGGTAACTACAGAAAGCTTAGACAAAGTTCTGAGCTGTCTAATACAAGCCTAGGAGACCAGTCAATCAAAGTATGTCTAATTTGGCTCAGTCTTACTTTCCATGGACTAAGGAACATTTCACAATCTGAGTTATCATTGGCTATTTGATTTCTTCCTACCCACTGCTTGTGAATCATGTTTGGTTTCCTTCAAATCAAACCGGAAACGTCATTCCACTGATTGCATCTCAGATTTTCAGATTCCAATTTAAAATAAAACTCTGAATCAAATATTAGGTGAGTGACAATACATATCAGGAGGTTTGTTTTTTTTAAAATTGTGGAGTCAAAATAATTGTCCTGATTATTGCAATTTTCGACAATTTCCATTTTTGACAACTTGTTTGCTATTGTGCAGACTCTGCCTGTGTTTAGGCGTGACAGGAATAGACACAGCCACAAATTATAGAAGTGCCAGAAAAACCGTTATCAGCTCTGGCGTTTTGCCACATGGAGGGCAAGTCCACAGTCAAAATCCTCTGCAGGGCTAATGGATTCGCTCTTATCAAATGTGTAGATAAACTTTATGACCACAACTTTCTGCTTATCGCATCCATTGTAATTCTTTGTACTGCATTTATGAGTGACATTTGAATAGCTAAGGGTTTTCTTTGAAATTATTTTTCCATTAAGATCGGCAATCATTTGCAAACTGAATTCATTAAAACTTATTTTGAAAGAGAGTGGCTATATTAATGCAGAAATACCGACAAGAGCA
Source organism: Microcebus murinus (assembly GCF_040939455.1). Classification (NCBI taxonomy): domain Eukaryota; kingdom Metazoa; phylum Chordata; class Mammalia; order Primates; family Cheirogaleidae; genus Microcebus; species Microcebus murinus. Next base: position 24,771,363 of record NC_134128.1, read on the forward strand.
GAATGTGATTGAACCGGAGTCCTTCTAAATTTCTTTTGAGGATTTTCAATAAAATTTATTTCAACTAGTTTCCGGTTAAAATTCAATCCTGCATTAAAATGCTAATCACTAATTTTACTTCTTCAGGGGTTAAGGTAATTACATAAAAAATATAGACAATCAGTAAGAAAGATCATTTATCCCTTTGAGACACGGCATGAAAGTATATGCAGTTTCGTATAACATATACCTGAATTGCATAGATTTTACCTTTTAGGTGAATAATAAAGTAACGTAGGTATTTTATTAAAATATATCAATGCACTTTTTATTTATTTTACCTTCTTTTTATTTCTGCTTACCAAAGAAATACAAGCTTGTAGCTAGAAATAAAGAAGACCATGTTTTATTAAAATGCTCATCTATTTTGCTATTTACTTTTTAAAACATGCACATTGATTTCCTACTATTAATAATAAAATGTTAACTATTTTATTAGTATATTCACTTTTATATTTACATAATTTGGTATAATTTTAATTCATTGCTTTAAATAAGATTAACACTTTGTATTGTTAAAGCACATTCTTAGAGTAAATGAACATATTATGGTAGCTTCTAAATTTATCTCAATTGGAACAATTCATGTTCTAAAATTTAAAACTTAATTATACATTTGTAAATAGCCATTTATCAGAGATAGCCACGTTTTCTAAACTATCCCCAGGTGTCCAGACCATAGACTTGAATTCTATTATACAACCTATAGGGAGATGTCTTGTTTTTGCAATGGGTTTCTCAATTTTAAGAAACCCCAAATCTCTGCTCAATAGATGCAATTTATTAAATGTCATGGACAGGGTCGTATGACCAGTAGCGTAAGCAAAGAATTCCTTGCACACGGTCAGGAAGGCTGAGAGGTTAATGCGTGACAGATGCTGCACTGAAGGAAGCTATTATGAGGAGTGCTTTTCAATCAATGGGATGTTATTATGAGCAAGAGATCCAATTTCTTTTAATCAATGGACTTTTTTATTACATTTACTAAAAGATATTCTATGGAATTCATATAGGATATTCTTCCCCAGGCTAACGGTCAAGTTTTCTTTTCCATTCATAATGTTTGGTGATGGCTAGTTTTATCCTTATTAAAATATACTTTTTGCTTTTTCACAATTTTTGTGTCTAAAGACCTAGAACACTGTGGTTTAAGAAATTCACTGAATATCGACTGTGTGGCAGGAAATGAACTAAGACTGGATGTTAAAATATGGTCAGACAATTCCAGACTCTCATAGACACCACGGGCGACGGGGACCACAAACACTCTCATCCAATGGTGATAAAATGTGGGTCATTTTATGCCACAAGTTGATGTTTTTCTGTGGAAGTTAGGCATTTGTTCTCCTGGGAAAGGGGGAGGTGGGTGCAATCTGTGGCACATAGGAGACGTGGGGGTCCACAAAGACTTCCAGGGAAGGCAGCATTTGCCAGATTTTGCCAGGTGCAAAAAGTGACAAAAACATCCCAAGCAGAGCCCCCAGGAATAATGCAAAGGCTTAAGGTTTATTTATCTTGGTTTTCCATGTCTGCAAGATTGATTCCCTGTATGGTCTTCTGACAGTGCTATGATTTTTCTCTGCCTTCTCAAGATGCATAAACGAATCTTAAAGTTATTCATTGATTCTTCAAACTGTTATTAAGCTATTATTTTGGGTGTGGTGTTACCATGGTGTTGAGGATACATTAGTCATTACACAGTAGTCATTATCAGGAAGACATTTAAGATCCTTGGGGCAAACACACAACTACAATGTCAGATATATACAAAGTGATAAGTTGAATATTCACTCACCTCTTATTAAAAGACATAAAATATATGTGAGTATACACTTCTGTAATTCAATGAAGATATTTACATATAATAATAAAACAAAGCATATATTTATAGGTAAACTATAAAGATTATATCTCGGTGTTTAAGGACATAAACTCCTAAAGAGACTGGTTGGGTTTTGTACCATAGCTTTAAAACTTACTCTCTATTTGACCTTGGGCATGTTACCTGGTATTTTCTTGTTCTGACATATGAGGGTACAAATAGTACACACTCCTACACACACATACAGAGCCATGAAGGCCATTAGTATAAATACATGGATAATTTTGCCACCAAAAACTCCTTGCCATTCTTTTTAATGTAATGTGTAATTATTATCAACTCCATTTATACTCTTTAACTTCCTGATGTACATCAATGTCCTTGCAGAAAGCAAACAGAGATTCCCTGCTGTTGCTTTACAGGTAGACTATGAGACATGTGTGTCAACGCAAACGAAAGGAAAGAAAAGAAAAACAAATGGAGATATTTGGTTATACCATCTGATCATGTAATGTGTTAGTTATTGAACAAAATCAGCAGTAAACAGAGAAACACTGTTGCACTGCCTACAGCATTGAAGGACCATGCAAATGATTGTATCATGAATTTATGAAAAATGATTAAACATTGCCCCTCAGCAGCATGCAGACATAGACTAATTGTCCAATCATCCTACGGCATTTTAAAGAAATTCTGTGAAGATTTAACTCACTAAAAACCCTATTGATATTCATGTGTATATTGTCTTGAGATTTTCTCCACCTGTTTTGGAGATTCCTTTGGAAGTAGTGGCCATTCCAGATGCCCAAAAGAATGTTATTGCGAAAATTGTCTTTTGTAAAACATTTGAACAGTGCGAATGTAAAGGATAATAGAGCTCATAGTTCCAATTTAAAATATGAAGGCACAGAAAAAAAATAAGGAGTGGGGTTTTGATTTATTCTCTTGAAGAGTTATCAAAAAGGCCTTATAAACATTTCCCCAGATTATCCATTCATAAAGCAAAGCAAAGGCAACATATCCGCATAAGCTGGTTCTGACATTAGAATAATAATAATAAAATAGAGTTTAAAGCAGGAGTCACACCATTCTAGCAAAAATACATTTGAATAGGTTTTATTGTGTGGGCAGTGGAAGGCCAAGGAAAGGTTTAAAATAGAAGATGCCTCTCTCTCTCTCTCTGTCTCTCTTGCTCTCCCTCCCATGCTGTATCTATGTCCTCCCTTCCCTCCCCTCTCTGGCAAGTGGCTCTTAAGACAATCTAGGAATTGGTAATTAGGGGCTGCAATAAGGGGGTGGTCATACACATTAGTTTTTATCCAAAAGGAATATGTATAAAATGTAAGTAGAATTATTTTTCCTCTGTTGAATAAATGAGTCTTGATGTGGTTGGGAGAGTTTAGAGAAGTCAACAAAATCATATACACTAAAGTCTGTCAAGTGATAAAATGCCGCAGTGGAATAAGTGCATTTTTAAATCAGAAAGACATTTCGTCACCAGAACTGGGACTTGTGTTCCCTGTTTAAGTAGCCATGACCTTTTGGGTTCCTGGGATAATTTAAAGGAACCCAAAGATAGTGGCCCCCCCCCAAATTTTAAACTTCCATTGTGCCATGAGAAAAATAGATGAAAAATTCTTTAAAATATTATTACCAAATTTAAACATCAGTATATAAAAAGGATAATACATCATAATCAAATATGGTTTACCATGGAACACAAGCCTATTTAAGTGCTTGAAAAACCAATGAATTAAATGCACTATGTCAATAGAGTAAAGAAAAGACATATACTCATCTCAATTGATGTCAAAAAAAGCATTTGATGAAATTCAACATCCATTTATGACAAAAATTTTCAGAAAACTAGAAACATCCTTATCATGAGAAGGGACATCGGACATTGACAGGTAACCTGATTTAACATCATACCCAGTGAATGACTTCATTCTTGAAGGTTTACTTTCTAAGATTCAAAAAAGTCAAGAATGTGCTTTTTCACCATTCCTATTCAACACTGTATTGGAGGTTCTTGCTAATTAAATAAGGCAAGAAAAATGAATAAAAGCATAAAAGGCACAAGAATTATAAAGGGGGAATTAAAAGTTGTTTATCTTTGTAGACAACATAGTTTTGTATGATCTCAAAGAATCTACATAAATGCCTCCAGAAATAATGATCTGATTTTGCATAGTTGCATAATACAAAGTCAACTGAAACTAAAATGTGTATTTCTATATATTATTAATAATTTGGAAGCAAAATACTATATACCATAACATCATTAAAAGAAAACCAAATACTTTGAGATAAATCTCATAAAATACCATGAAGGCTGAGTTATAGAGGAGAACTGTCTATAAACATTCACCAGATGAGTGACTTTTCTTTATCGCTGCACCTTATGGTTTGGATCCACCAACAAGCATGTGTTGACTTAATCCCCAACACAACAGTGTCAGGAGGTGATTCGGCCGGTCTCTGTCTCTGTGTCTCACTCTATCTTTCTTGCCCTCTCACCTTCCACCATGCGGTGACGCAGTACAAAAGCCATTGAACTTGGTGGCATCTTGGTCACAGACTTCCCAGCTTCCAGAACGGTGAGAAATGAATGTATTTGTAAGGTGTCCAGTCGCTGGCATTCTTTTACAATAGCACAAGCAGAAAGAGACACTGCAGGTTTTCAAACGGATGTCAGATGGTCAACATTAGATCAGAAAGTGGTGTATTTGGTGAGAGTTCAGAGTGGGTCTTAAATTTCTTAAAACTCTGTGACCATTTTCTTTCTTCTCTAATCCTCTTTTGTTAAAATAAAAAGCAGTTTCTTGAAACTCTCCAATAGGAATGTTTTTCCGTACCGTGAAATATAGTAAAATGTGCTATACAGTACATTTTTGTGATAGATGATTAACTCATTTCAATTGTCCTTCCATGTAATGGATACAGACTCTGAAGGTTAATAAATATTAGATTTGGAATTATTTTAATGAACTAAGTTATTATTCATATGATGATATCTATTAAGGTAGAGCTTAGCATTTGGCAATCTCAACTGTCCACACTGCTGAGAGTTGCTTAACCTGTGCAGTGTTGTGGTTACTACTGTGGGGTTACTTAGCTCACCTTGCAACAACCTCCTGACGGTATGTGACGTGGTCCTCTCCAATGGGGAGGTGAGGAAACTTGGACTATTGCGTGCTTATTAGCAATCACGAAAGGTAAGAGATCACTGCTATTTGACGTCTGTAAAGAGTGGGTTCCACTCCCTCGTGTGCCTAGTGTCCAAGGACGGAGACTGCTGGAAAAGGCTGATCATTTCAGAGCGCTGTCGGGAAGGGCGCCCACTCCTCCTTCCCGGTGCGCAAACGCTGGTGCTGTTTCTGCCAAGTGTCCCAAAGGCTCCCCCAGGGCACCAGCTGTGGTGAGCACCGTCCGTGTCAGGGCGTACCCAGCGTGTGCCACCTGCCATCTCTCTTGGTTCCCCCTCATCTTCCGACTTTCCCAAGCCTCTACAAGAACTGATGTACAAAGTCCATCCTGACTTTTATATTTGCTCAACGAACAGTTGAAACGCAGCTGAAGTGTTTGACCTTGGAAAACTCTGAGAGCGCAAAAACGAATGCAATTTGGAGCAGGGGATTATGACGGCAGCCGCAACGCGGAGGCTGAGGTTATTGCAAATTGTGGCTTGGTGCATATGGTAGCTCCTCTGTCATTTCAGCTTTAGAGGTTCTGTGAGTCAATCCACAGCTGGCTGCAGAGAGAAGGACTCCTGTCGGTGCTCCACACTGAGACTCTTGTCCTGCTGGGGGTCTCTGGAATTGCCAAGTGTGCTTTACCTCGTGGGGGTCCCGATGGCTCTCCCCACAGCCCAGACTCCCTGAATAATTCATGGTGGGTAATGCACCTGTAAAATGCTCACAGTGTTTGGAAATGCATTTCTACTTTTAGCTACGATGCTTTCTTTCTCAGCTTCTCTGCCTCTCTCCTCCTCTGCCCCCTTCATCCTTTTCTGAGAGTTTCCCGTAACTTGGTAACTCTGAGATGAGAGACACCTATATTTTCCTCTCCTTTTTTCTTTATGATGGTGCAGATTTATTACTCTATTATCCTTTGACTTCAGTCTGTCTTGGCAATACTCTTCGCCTCTCCTTATGTGGCAGCCCTTCTTGTCATTTTGATTATTTCAATTATTTCTCTCTTGAGCCGTCTCATATTTTTCATGAATTGGCATCATCAAATAGCCCTGGGAGGCTTGACCCTTAGGACACCCTCAGCCATTTATTCAACTTAAAATATGTATCGGGGATCCATGTCAGGTGTCGGAGATGCAGTGAGGAGAGGAAGACAAAGAGAGGCTCCTTCCTTGGCGCAGCGCGCGCTGGGCAGAGAGGGTCCGATGACCTGCAGGCAGGGAATGCATCAGGGACACCCGCTATTGTGGAATGTGGGGTGCAGTAGGATTCAGGGGACCTCGGAGAGGGATGTGAGCCTCTGCAAAAACGACCACGGGGCCGGATAGAAAAGGAAGAAGAGACAGCTGCTCAATGTTTCCATTCTTTCACGAACAAGAGTGATCAATTAGACATAAGTGAAAGCAATACAAATAAGTGAGAACAGCTTGCCGTGAGGGTGTTAACCTGCCCTGGCACCCCGGGGGCTCCCAGGTGCTCCCAGGCTGCGATTCTCTCTTTGACTGGATAAGAAGTCACATGTGTCTAGACACGGTGTCTCCCCAGCCACTCTTTGGTGTCGCTACCTGGAAGATCCAGAGATGGGGACCCCTGGCATCTGGGGGTGAAAATCAGAGGAACAGCAGCAGCCTGCTGCTTCCCGGAGCTGCGCAAGCTCTGACATCACCAGGAGAGTGTTCGGGTCAGAGTGAGGCGCAGGCGTGAGTCAGTGCTCTGTGCCCTCACGGGGTCGAGGGCTGGTGCAGAAGCCTGAAGCAGAGAATTAGCAGAGCTAACTCTAACAAAGCACCCTCCGCTCAAGCTGGATTCCAAGGCCCACCTCCTCCAGGAAGCCTGCTCCCAGGAAGCCTGCTCCGGTTTCTCTAATTATTCGATGCCCCCTCTGAACCTCCAGTTCTTGTTTATACCACTTTCACATAATTTACCATATTGCCTATATTCTAATGTTTTCTATTAGTCTGGAAACTCATCGAATATAGGAATCTTTATTACTTATTTTTCCATTTATTGCAGCATCTCCTTAATGTACTTGTATAGTAAGAAACCTACTTAGCTATATCATCTATGTATGCATGCATCTAAAGAAGATATTTCTTTCTGTATTTTTATTGCAACTTTCCTAATGACATCCATATGATCTGAATTTTTAAGGCAAAGCTACACATGAGACTAATACCTGCAGAGAATTCTCTAGTTAATTAGTAATTAACTTTTGCTTTTTTCCAAATGCCAACAAGTCGCCATTTTTGACCAGTGTTGCTGCAGACTCTGACCTTCCACAGTCTCACCTCATACTTCAGCAGCCCATTTGGGGACAGCACCCGAGTGTGCTCTCCCTCCAATCCTGGGGGCCCCGGCTTTACATTCACTAAATACTTATTTTTATTTATGTGGGTTTGGCACTTCTCATGGCTTTTAAAAAAATTCTTTCTTTACGCCTTTTGGATTCATTAAGTAATTTTCTCCTCATCATTTCTCCTGTGCCAATTTTGAAGGTAGCTACTTTATATCAGTTTTTATTTTATTCACATTCATGCACATATTTATGTTTGAAATTTGATACGAGGAAATAAAGAGCACCTCTATGCTATCACATCTTCCCAAGTTGTATGAATTGGGCATATTTTTTAATCCTAAAGGGCCTCACTAACTTTGAAATATACTTAAGCAATATTTGTTTTAATTTCCCCAAATATTATTAATACCACCTTGTTTGCTCTTCAGTGCTTCTCATACCTTGCACTTAGGCTCTAAGATTTTCTTTTTCCCACTTCCAGAAATGTGTGTTTAGAATTTCCTTTATTTAGGACTCACTGATGGCGACATCAGTTTTTGGTTGGTTGGTTGGTTGGTTGGTTTGATTAACTGATGTGCTGAGAAGCTTTCACTTTTCCTCTCACTCTTGAAACACGTTTTCTCCAGGCAGGTAGTTCTAAGGTGACATTTATTTTTCTCTGAATATATTGAAGGCACTCATTGGTTTTGGCTTCCATCGTTGTTAGAAAGTCAACATCAGCACAAATCTATTTTATCTGTATTTCATCCGTCCACCTAGGTGCATTTACAGTATTTTGTTTTGCTTTGGTTTTGTTGTTCTTTAGTTTCTCTGTGATGCTGTGGACTGTTTTTTCTTCTTCTTCTTCTTTTTCACAGCCTTTGTGGGGGTTCTTTGTGATTTCTGCATTTGAAGAGCAATTTTTTTAATCAGTTTATACACCCATATCTCTCCCCCCACACACACAGATGTTAATATTTTATATTTTGTTTCTTCTATTTTGTCTCTCTTTTCATTTTAGGATTCCAACTCCATACGTGGTAATTCCTTTCAGACTAGAATTCTTGTCCTTTAGCTTCTGCTTAATATTTTCCAAATTTTATCTCTATGTGTTACATTTTGGCTAATGTCTCTATAATTTTCTTCCAGTTTGCATATTCTCTCTTCAAATATGTCTAATCTATGGTTAAACTTATGCACTGAGTTTTTAATTTTAATTATTACACTTTCAATTTATATATGTTCCATTTCAAACCTTAATTTATTTAATATGCCTGCTGGTTTTTAAAATGGACTTTTGGCCTTTACTTATATTTAAACTCTTCTTCTTATCAAACATTTTTCACACAGTATTTTATATCCTGTCCTGATTATCATAATATTTGAAAGTTTTTCAGTTTTGATACTTTTTTATTGTTTCTTTTGGCTTTTGTTTGTAGTGTACTGTTTTCATTTCATTATTGTGATTATTAACTGTGAGCTTACATGGTACGGAAGTTTTCCTGCCCAAAGTTGTTGAGGTTAAAAGTGGGATCTTATAGGAATTTCTCAATCGATTCTGCAAGTTCTCTGTGTATCTTGTCAGTTGGGATTTCTTAGTTAAATGCATAGGTGAGGTTTCATTTGAATCACTCAAACACTAAGAAGGTAGGTTTCGTGCTCGCGGGCAGAGCCACCTGTGTCTGTGAGTTCTCAGGGTGAGAGAGCTGCCTCTCGGCCCAATGGTAAAACTTGATTTTCACAATTTTCTTTCCTGTTTTATCAGAGAGCAGTGACTTTTGTTTCACCAGGACACTTGGATGTGTCCACTGGAGTCCTGGCGTGTCATAAGGAGTCCTACCTGACTTCTCACTGGATGGACGTCAGCCTTTATCTCCTGTCTCTAGCTCCCCTCAAAGCTCTGACAAACAGCAGTTAAATTTAGATGGGTTGAAAAATGCTTCAGGATAAAAGAGAACCTCCTAGCTCTGCTGGTCTCTTTCCTTCCTGTTTTTACTCAGTGTTGACCTCTGCAGAATCCTCTGGGTATTGACATATAATCGGTGCAACAAAAATCATTTCAATGTATATTTATCCCTCACATTCAGTTTCCATTTGAAAAGTCCCTTTCCACGTCTAGTTGGCCACATAGCTGGACAGAGAATTCTAGATGCATGGCTAGGGGCAGCTAGTGGCCAGGGACACTGGTCTCTGTCAGGCTGGGGACTTCCACCCCAGCTGCTGCGCCTGCAGCCAGAGGACAGGCCTGGCTCCAGCCTCCTTTGGGGATTTGCCCTGCTGAGAGTGTCAGCTCTCTCCCAAACAGTTCACATCGGGGCTTGTCCATGCAGGGAAAACCAGGACCCCTGGTCTGCACCTGGGGGCTCTGCTATGAGGGCATCAGAGGCCGGCTCTCCTCTTCCAGAGTGGGGACACCGAGCGCACACCCAGGGAGCACACGGCAGGCCAGTCCCCACCTCGCAGGAGCCAACCCCAACCAGACTGGCCGGGATGACTTTGTGAGGCCCCCACTGAGTTGGGAAGACTCCGTGGTGTCTGCTAACACCTCCCTTCCTAGCTAAGCAATAAGGAAGAAGAAGACTGCATTCTCTTCTCCTGTTTATAGCTAGAGAATCCTTTCTTTATCCTCACCCTTGGTTTGATTTATACCAACAATTGCTAATTTATGAGAAAACAGCTGTCTGTATTCCAATCCCCTATTGCATCAGGTAGATTTTAAAATCTCTCTCTCTCTCTCTTTCTCTCCGCTCTGTCTCTCTCTTTTGTTATGAACTGGGTGGACGGCTTTAAGGACACAGCTTCTAAGATGTGGTGTCACTTTGGAGTCAGGGTGGAAAACCGTTTCATCTCAAACCAGCTTCCCTGATAAAAGCTCATTGTCTGCGCCACCGTGCAAGTCTGCACGAGAACGCAGCAGGAGCAATTCTGTTGTTTGTATTCCAACGCCGTGCCCCCTCCCTGCCCCCTGGAGCTGGTCAGCACCCACCAAGGGAGCAGCTGGGCTGCAATCGCAAAGACACCAACACACCCGCTAATGCTTCTGCACAATCGGCAGCAGCTTTGCAAATAATCACGTACCTTTTATTAATCCGGCACGTGCACCATGCTGCTCTCGAGGCACCTTTGTAGCATCATCGCTAATTAGGATAATCAAATTTCTCCTTTATCTCCATTCTGTGGTTACCAAGCCATTTTGTCAGGCATACATTACTCATTCATTATTATGAAAAAATTTATTTCTTACAAACTTCAAACAACATCTTCCTTATCTTCAATAGCACATAGTCTATTAGGAAACAGATAGCATTTTCCACACTGAATAAGCCTAATTCAGAAGGACGTTTCCAAATAATACCTCATCCGGCTCCGCGTTCAGTCTACCCATTTCAATGCTCCATTTGACTGGCATCTACAAAGTGGTATAATTCATCTTTAAAGTTAGAATAATTTTCCTCTTCTCCTTTGGAAAGGTCTTTTGATGGATATATCTCTGTCTGAAAGTCACTTAGCACTTTTAAAATACTCAGTGCTAGTTAAGTGTTAACATTATTATGTATTTTTTTTTCTCATTGTGGCATCAGCGATAATGAACCTCAGTGATGAGAGAGACTCCTTCCACCTTGTTTTAATTTTAATTATGAGATTTTACTATTTTAATATGAGCCACCTTGTGTTTTTGTTGTTTGCTATTGTGCAATATGGCGCAAGGCCTTGAATAGGTGACACTTGCCTCAGCTTCCCCGGGGAGGGTTCTCTTTCTCACTGGCCACTCCTGCTCTCAGTCCCAACTGGCTGAGGAGTTTGTTGGATGTTTTTCAAGTCTGTGTTCAACGTGCTCCTCATGTGATGTTCTGCACATGGGGGTTTTGGAAGTGACCAGCTTGGTGGTTCCAAGTTGTATAGCTCTAAAGCTCATCTCCTTGCCACCTCCATGAATAAGGAAATTATATCTTCAGTGAGTTCTCAGTCCTGCCGTCCACCCATGGGGACACAGCTGGCACCCACCTCTCTCAGTCTATGTTCTGCCCTGGTGGTTTTGAGACCGAGACGTCAAATGCCTTTTATTCTGAACTTCTGCGGGTTTCTCCCGCAATTGGGTTCCCTCCAGAATTAGGGTACTTTGGACCCATTTGCTTTCAGTCAGTCCCTTGTGCCAGGATGTGTTCTGTGTTCTTTTTATAATGTGATTCTAGGGCAAGGCACAGTTGTTCTCACCTGTAATCTTAGCACTCTGAGAGGCCGAGGCGGGACGATGGATTGAGACCAGGAATTTGAGACTAGCCTGAGCAAGAGCGAGACCCTGTCTCTACTAAAAAAAAAAAAAAAAAAAAAAAAATTATCTGGGCATGGTGGTGCACACCTCCAGTCCCAGCTACTTGGGAGGCTGAGGCAGGAGGATCACTTGAGCTCAGAAGTTTGAGGTTGCAGTAAGCTATGATGATGCTACACTGTAATCCCAAAATCTGACTCTCCCTGATTCCATTCAAGTCTCAGCTCTGCTTCTCCCTGGTTGCATAACTGCAAAAAAAGCTTTCTAAATATCTCATTTCTTATTTGCAAATTGGAATTAATAACTGTATCACCTTCACACCACGGTTGGGAGAACTGAATGGATCAATACGTGTTAAGTCCTCAAATCAGGGGCCAGTATATAGTACGTGCTCAATAAATGTTAGCTATTATGGCCATCAAAATGTAAACATGTCAATGCTGCAGGTGCTTGTGGTATGGTGAGGAAGAAATTAAAGACAGGAGGCTACTGCCCCAGAGAGAACAGAACAGAAAGGACAGATGCAGAAGAGATATTAAAGTGGTCTGCAATTTTGTAGACGTCCTTAGTTGAAATACATTTGCAGCATTATGAAGTTAGTCTTTTTATAGCATCCGTTTTCTGGCAATTTGCATAACATTAACTATAATTATCACTGCGATTACTATTACAATGGCTATTATTGTTTGGCACTTTTCTAAGCTAATGAGTATCTGTCAGAGGAGGAGGCTGACAGTTCCTATTACTGCATTAACAGCTGGACCACAGTTTGAAATTCCAGCATTTATGAAAAGGGTCTTTAAGGTGTTATTTTAACTTCTGTTGCCTGGAGCCAATCATTGGATTCTGCATTGAGTCCAATTTTCTCTGCTATGTCAAAAGACCTACATCATGCACCATGTAATGAGACCCTGTCCAAAAGGACTTTTATAACACAAATGCTGACATCTGTCCATCAGGTAACACGTGGGGACCGAACCCTCAAAGTGTGGCTAATGGCTAACAACCTGGATTTTTAATTGTATTTAATTTTAATTATTTCCGTTAAAATTGCCACATGTAGCTTATGGATGGTAGGATTTGACAGCTCAGCTATGTTGCAAGAAATCTGCTGTAGGAACTAGATGGTCGGGCAGTTTCCATGGATGAGAGTGAACATGAGTCAGCAGCAGAGGAGGGGAGTCATGGGTTACTGTTCGCCGAGGAAGCTCACTCTGGGCGTGGCCAGGTGGGCAACCCGTGGTCTTCATAAACCCAGGGGTACTTCCTCTTGTGGACACTCTCTGACATCAGCGTTTCCCTGTCACATTTACACACTGAAGAATTTGGCTTATTATTTACTGTGATGGAACAGATTAAAAATGCCAGTTACTAAAAATGAGACACTGTTTATAGACAACTTGGTTGGACTCAATTATACATTGTTTTAAAGGCCTGAAGATGTAATTGAAGCTTGCAGAATTTGAAACACCTGAGAAATCCAACTAAGTACCTAGTTCGCTCTCTTCATAACAATGTTGTTCTCCAAGTATTCAGACAAGTTATATTACATTACGGTGTGGCTTCCCTGCCTGTCTTTAGCATACCCTCACATATCTGAGGAGGCTTCTGTCCTAAACTAAAATCACTTCATTTCCTAACTTTCTGACTCTGGAAAAACACAAGTCTGCAGTTTCTTAACCAGAACACATTTGTTTGGAATTTTAGATAGCTGTGTTGGCTTTGGTACTTTTTTTTTTTTTATCATTTTAAAATCTTATGAAATTTCCCACAATGCCAGGAGGAAGAAAAAGGTTAAAGTGTGTTGAGTAAATCACAAAGGCGTCTGATTCCAGCGGGGATGTGTCCACAGGTGAATTTGGGCAGAGAGGGGTGTAGAGAGAGGACAAGTATGACGGGGGGGGGGGGGCGGAGGGGGGGCAGTGCAGGGGAGGAGAGATGTGCACAACCTGGAGGTCTGTTTGGGATTTTGACGCATATTCTAGAGCAATGGGAAGCCTGTGGCCTCTGTCCAGCTTGGATGAAAGGGCATCACAAGGTTTTCCTCTGAGGCTGTTGAGCTTGAATTCGGAGCTGAGCATACCCACCCTGCACGTGACTCCTCCCCCAGAGCAAAGCTGCTCGGTGGGGACAGGAGGAAGACATTGGTTCACGCAGGCCACTTGTCATCCGTGAGGGACAAGCTAGGGAGTGAGGACCTGGGGAGGGTGTGGTGGACGGAGGGCCACACTCTCAGCTGTGGCTAAAGGAAATGAAGACAGAAACCCTGGAGCTTGTGCACTGCAATCCTTAAAACCACTAATAAGGTTTTCAGGTTTTTGAAGACATTTGCATACGACGTACTAACTAACTGCCCCTCCTGCGGCTGTGCCTCGTGTGGCATTATTTTGAGAGTCATGACCTCGTGAGAAGGGAGTAGAAACCTTTTTTTTTTTTTTTTTTTTTTTTTTTTTTGCCTGATAGCACCATCTCATCGAAACCTGGAAGTTCACCCTGAGTGTTAGTGCCAGGCAAGCAGGAGTCCTTCTCTCCAGTGGAAAAATCCAAACTGCTGCTCCGTGTGCCTCTTGCTCAAACTTTTGCAGCCTCCTCTGCCTTTCCCATGCCCTTGAGGTAATCCGCAGTGGCATGCAGCGCTCCTGATTCCTTCAGGAAATTGATTATTCTTTGATTTCACACTCTCTTGGCTTCCTCTCTAGTTAGTGTGGTATTGGTTGAATTTTCCTGCCTTCCTGGCATTTTGTTTCATAATTCCCATTCGCACAGATTTATAATGCTGAGAAAGCCTCGGTGATATCTGGGAGTCTTTTGCAACAGCTCCCTTTGACAATATTAATGCAATGAAAATGGAAACGCAAATGTCCTCATTTTGAGTGGGTATTTATACTTTTGTTCTTTGGTACAAGGAGTTGATGCCAGGATGTGAACAATAAAATTACATGGAAATTGTTATTATGAATCATTGAATATTTAATGAGTTATAGAAATGAAACTGTCAAACACTAGCACTGGGATGAAAAGCTGTGAAGGGAAATTGATAAAACTGGAAACCTGAGACTGCAATTCTGCTGAGCCTGACAGAAGCCCCCTTAGCACCGAGAGTTTGAGAGTTCTCACCCCCAGAGGGAAGGCTGCAGCCCGCCGCACTGAAAACGGCAATAGGAAGTTCCCTCTTAGGGTTTTTGTTGGCCCTTCTTGCGGATTTGGGTTTGGGCTGCAAGCATAACATCAGAGGATTAATTTTTCCAACCATTTTCATTGAATCCTGTGCACGTGGTCAAAGTTAGGTGATGGGGCGTAGCCATTGACACCACCTCAAAGTGCTTTCTCTTCCTTCAGAATCAAATATTTCTGCATATTGCAGAAAGAATATCTTAAATTCTTTGTTTCTGAAAATCCCATGTTCTTTCCTACATTTGACTATGTACCTGGTGTTGAGTGACTTCTAGCCATCTCAGAATTGTAGCCCAGGTTGCCAAAGTTGGAGACCACGTGCAGTGTCACTCTCACAGCTGGAGAGTCAGACATTCCTGGCCACGAATGACCTTATGGCCCCAGCCCCGCACCCAACCTGTGTACAGAGAGGCAGCGGAGGCTTGCGGAGCAGGATGGTCATCTTTGCCCATTCAGGCTGCTATAACCACAGACTAGGGTGGCGGGGAGGTGGGGGGCTTAAACAACAGAAATGTATTTCTTATCGTTCTGGAGGCTGGAGATCCAGGATCAAGGTGCCTGCAGGTTTTGCACCTGCTCGGAGCAGCCTCCTGGTTTGCTTGCATGCTCCTGAGCAGGTGGGCAGAGAGGGAGGAAGTGGTGTTCTCCCTGGAGTCTCTTCTTAGAAAGACACGGATTCCAACCGGGGGGCTGCACCTGGTGACCTAATCTCCTATCAAAGGCCCCACCTTCTAATCCCATCCCACTGGGGTTAAGGTTTCTGTGTCTGAACTGGGGGAAACACAGACACGTAACTCATAGTATTGGTCATCAAGTATTGAGTTGTCACCGAAGGCAGAGAGGGATTTTTTCCTTCCTCCTAAAATCCCAGGCAAGTGAGCAACGTTGTAAACAGACCATTTGCTGACCGCTCAACTGATTTGATACACTGTTCATACTGTTTTAGCTTCATAAGCAACTGTTCATACTGTTTCATAACACTGTTCATACTGTTTTAGCTTCATGTAGCAACTGATTTGATACACTGTTTATACACTGAGTTTTGTAAGGTATAGATTTTAACAGTTAGGTTAGCCTAGGTTTTGCTGCATAAACACACCAACCCCCAAATCTTAACGGTTTAAAGAACCAGCTTTTCATCCTTAGTGCAAATCCATGATGGGTCAGCTGGGGTCTTTGTTTACTGCAGTGTCTCAAGAATCCAAGCTGGCCGAGCAGCTACCACCTTAGACACTGAAGGTCACTTTGCCAGAAGGAAAGAGGGCTCTGAAGGACTTCAAGCCAGCAACTAAATGCTTCATATTCAAAATGACATGCAATTATTTCTGCTCACAATTCGTTAGCGAAGATTAATCACATGCACCTCCCAATCACAAGGGGTCAGAAATTGTAGCTGTGGCACAGCTCAGGAAGGCTGAAATCTATAAATACAGCATTGGTAGCCATAAGCTACTTTATGTTGAAGAGTTTCAATAAAAATAAGAAAGTATTGTTTTGGGTCACTCTGGGCAAAGTGACCAGAGTATAAATGGGGGGAAAAATCACAACTTTTTAAAATACTAAAAATAAGGAAGTTGAAACGTGGAACAATACCCAGGTAGTCAAAAAGATTCAGGAAAACGAAGGACAGATGAAGGAATAAGTAAGTGTTGACATTTGTCCTGGGAACACAGTGGCGGGGAGGGTAGAGAGAGAGGGGAAGGAAGCTGGGGAGACTTCAAATATGTTCTCGGTGCAAAGTTGTCTGTTATTGTTGACATTTGGTTAGCAGCAGATAGCTCACTGTCAGGGTCATTAGTTTTATTTTTTAAACGTAGCTCAGCACATTGTAATCACAGCGGAAGACTCCTTTTGTCCCCTTTCTCCTGATGGTGAAAAGGGGATGACTTTATATGGCAGAAGGTCAGATTTAGGGTGATATCTTTTGATTCAGAGCACAGTTTTCTTTTCTTTATGAAAATGGGGCTTGGTCTATGTCCTGTTACGTAGGAGGAGTCATCAAGTTCATTATTTTCAAATATGCTTTTGTCAGGGAAACCACTTCTCTAAGGCAGTCTAACCCAGAGAGAAGCTGAACTCTTGATGGCGGGGTGTCTGTAGGGTGGGGGTGTTCCATGTCCTCCCCCAAGGCCCTCCTCCCGCCAGTGTCTTCAGGGCCTCTGGTGTGCTTTACATGTCCCCAGAGCTCAGTGGGAAAATCGCTGGAAACCTTCTCTACGGGAGAAAGCTGACGCCAAGAAATATTAAGTATTTTGCTCAAGGCCAGATGGATAATTAGTGGCTGATCTTGGACTATTGATTTCCAGCCCAGGGACTTTTCCCTGATCAAATATTAATAACAAATAGAGAATTGCTCTTCACTTTTCTATTATTATTGTACTTAAGCAAAGATTTTTCCCTCTGCCCCTTAGACATAGTTAAATAACTAATGATTTACTACTTCCAGACATCGAATCTCAGGGAAAATTCTCAGTTTCTTTAGCTGCACCTTGATACCCACCCACAATTCTTTCAAGCAGACACTGACGTTTTTCCAGCTTCCTCAGCTCTGTGCCACCTGCTGCTTTGACAGAATGGCCCTGGGGAGGGAGTGATTTGCACATTTCCTGGCAGAGTCCAAGGTTTCTTCTCTATTACCTTTCCAGTACATTCTGCCACTTCAATTATGCCAGCTCTTCGGTGGATACACCCCTCCTTGTCACACCTCATCAAGGGTGCCTTAGCCGCAGTCCTTGTGCTCGTATAGCACCGTGCCAGTGGGTGGTATTTTGCTGATTTTGATTCTCGTCCTCCCTGCACAGTGCCTGACGCTTCACGCAGCACACACAGCTCTTTCGCTGGGCACAGTCACGTGGCCCATCGTGTTCTGCAGGTCACCGCTGTTTAACCTTCTCAGGGCCGAATTTGCAGTTTCCGTCCTCCACTGAGATGAATGCTGCTTTTTTTTTTTATAACTTTGAAATGTTTGCAATGAGCAGTCATCACTGATCTTCCTCAGAATAAATTCTCTACGTAGATTTTTGACCCCGCACCACGTGGATATAATTATTCTACTGATCGTCCACGAGTGGGCTTTACCAGTGGCGCTAAAGGGGTTCCGAGGTGCACCTTTTGAGCTTTCAGGAGATACGATTTATGGACTGGAGACAATCACATTTTCACTCGCCTTAGTCTTTCAGTTCTCAGACATTGGCAGCATCGAACTCCTTAATGTAAGAATTCCCACAGCCTATTCAAGTGGGTTAGTGGAGGTGACCTTAGGACCAAGGACGTGGTACTGTCGTCTACTGACAACAAGCGTCGTCCCCTAGGAGACCTGAAGTGTTCAGCTTTGCTGACCTGCCAGAAGCCACTTCTAAGTCAAGGGACACCATCAGGGTGGGGGTGAGGACGGTTTTAACAGGAAGTGATATCCAAAGTTGGGAGCATTTTTAAACTCCCTCGACAGCTTTAAGGTGGTTTCCATTCTCTTCTCCAGTGGAACTATCGGATCATCCCCACGTGACAGATATGCAGACAAAACACTTCTGCCAACAAGGGACAAAATCCACCAGGGCGTGTGGATGGGAGACATCCTGCCAGGTCCCGCTGTCAGGAAAGTACCGCAATGCGTGCACCTGCTAGGGAGAGAGAGAGAGAGAGAGAGGGAGAGAGAGAGAGAGAGAGGCCAACCTGCGCTTAATCCCAGAGTGGGATCTGGGATGGACTATAGTGAAACTAGTGAAGTTTAAATGAACTGTTAAGCCCTGCTGTTGGAGCAGGTGACTAGGAGGCTGGGCTGAGACAGGATGCAGGAGTTTGCAGATGGGGTGCAGGTTTTAAAGTAAACACCCCTCGGGCAGAAGCTAACTAGAGGGGCTCATAACCACAGGCAAGAACTGGCTTCAACCGGCTCATCAGCTGTGTCTGCCACCTTGCATGAACTTTGGCTAATTACAATATCACTTACATTGTGGTTTTAAAATTTCTCTACGCTTGAAATCACCATGACAGTTCAGAAACAACCATGTAGAGTATGAAAATGGGAGGGAACCCAACTCTAGGAATTATTACCCAAATTATTATTTTTAGTAAAATCCAAGCCCTTATCCTTGAATATTCCTCCCCCCAGTTAGTGAGACTTCAAAAGACCAGACCCACTTCCTCCTAGGGCAGCTGCTCTCTGTGCAGCCTGCTGCTTGCGCGCTCTCTCTCTCTCTGGACGGTACTTCCTCTTTCGATGAAAAGAAAAAAGAAAAGCTGTCGATGGCTTAGCTTACATGGTGCACTCTGGAATTCTTTACTCCAATGATCACCAAGAACTTGGAAACACCTCCTCTCAGAGGCCGCCCGCACTACCACACTTAGTATGTGCCTGCCCATGCGGGGTGAGCTGAAAAGCAGACTCATACCCAAATCCTAATTATTAATATGTTCAATATTCTAGTCACAGCCCAATCATCCAGAGAGGTGTCTCAATTCATCAACACACATGCAAAGATGAAAGCTTCTTTAATAATCCACTTCCATTTGTCAAGATTTGAGTTTTTAAGGATTTTTTTGAGTTAACTAAAAATAATATTAGTAATAACTCAACTGGGATTAATTTTATAACATTTATATTTTCAACATTTTTAAATTAAAAAAATCTGAAAATAATGAAAGAAATCACTGTTGTATTTTATGTTGTAAGACCCTCCTCATACACCAAATTAGATATGAGCCTATCTCTTCGTTTTAGCAATTAGGAAAAAAAAATAGCTTGAAGCTCAACTTAAATAGTCATGAAAACTTTAAGGTCTGTCTCTCTTTTTGAAACTGGAGTATGATTTTTCTTCTTTAAGTGGTTGTTGATATAATTTTCAAATTTTGAACCAGCCTATGTGTCTTATAAAATCCTATTTTGGTGAGATGTCTATTTTTTATACATTG
This sequence comes from Microcebus murinus, assembly GCF_040939455.1. Classification (NCBI taxonomy): domain Eukaryota; kingdom Metazoa; phylum Chordata; class Mammalia; order Primates; family Cheirogaleidae; genus Microcebus; species Microcebus murinus. The sequence continues at coordinate 24,791,048 of NC_134128.1, forward strand.
TTTGATTCATTTTGTTAATATATTTTTGATGATTTTGCATCTATATTCATGAGTGATACTGGTACATATTTTTTTTTCTCATGATGCCTAACTGGTTTCCGTATCACGCAATGCTTGCCTCAAAGAATGAGTTAGAATGTGTTCCCTCTATTTTAATTCTCTGGGAGGAGTTGTGGCACACTGACATTATTTCTATCTTAAATGTTTGATAGAATTAACACATGAAACCATCTGGACGTGGCTTTTTACTTTTGTGGAAGGTTATTAATCACTGATTGAATTTGTTAATAGATAGATGCCTATTCAGATCTCCTACTTCCCCTTGGGTGAGTTTTGGTAGTTTGTCATCTAAGGAATTGTGCCATTTTACGTGTTATCAAAATCACGGGCATAGAGTTGTTTGTAGGCTACCTTTATTATCCTTTTAACGACCATCAGATCATTAGTAATTGCCCCACTTTCACTTTTAATATTAGTAATCTGTGTCTTTTTTCTTGGTGGGCCTAGCGAGAAGTTTATCAATTTTATTGATCTTTTCAAACAACCGGCTTTCCTTTCCATTGATGCTTTTTATTGTTTTTCTATTTTCCAGTTTATCAGTTTATTGACTTCTGTTCCAATTTATATTACTTTTTCTTCCAATTGCTTTAGGTTTAAATTGTTCTTTCCCCCCTAGTTTCCATTATTTCACCATCTTTAAAGGACTTCAGACATTTTACCAGCATTTTTAACGGAGTGGTTTCATGAGCTCACAGCCTAAGATGATTCTGGCAGAGATTCCTATGTTGATGCTGAGATAAGGGGATATTTGGAAGAAGTCACTCCTAGAGCCTTTAACCATTCTTTAAAGAATTATCTCACCATCCATCACCATTACTTCAAGAACAGTAGCCCTTTCCTCCATCCTTTCTAGAGTCCTTCTTCGGAGCTGGCCTTTGTGAGAGGTGGAAAGTGCGTGTCCCGTGTCAGTCCTTCCTTAGTTTCCTAAGGTGGGAGCTTAGATTATTGATTTTAGATCTTTATTATTTTCTAATACATGCATCGAATGCTACAAATTTCCCTCTAATCTCTGCTTTCACAATATTCCACACATTTATATGCTGTTTTTCTTTTGTAATTTAGATCAAATATATTTTAATTTCTCTTGAGACTTCTGCTTTGGCCCATGAGAGACCTTTTGTTTAATTCCCAAATATCCAGGAGTTTTCAAGCTATCTCTCTGTTGTTGATTTCTACTTTAATTTCTTTGTGGTCAGGAAATACCTTTTATGATTTCTGAGTTTTGGGTTTTTTTTTTTTTTTTTCCGATATGTTTGTTTTGTGTCCCAGAATGTGGTTTACCTTGGAGAATGTTCCACATGATCTTGAGAAGAAGGTGTGTTGTGCTACTGTTGGGTGAAGTGTGCTGCAACTGCCCAACAGCTCCAGGTGGTGGACGGTGCTATTCCAGTCAACTGTCGTTGCTGATTCTTTTTGCTCCTAAATCTGTCCGTTTCCAGTTGAGGAGCCCTGCTGTCTGACCTGAAGGGCACGGGGGTCACTGGAGGATGTGTGGGCCTTGCTCCCCAAGTTCCTTCCTTTACTGATCTTGAGCATTTTCAAGGATACATATTTGATTCCTTTTTCTTAATGCATTGATCTGGTATTGAGAGTGATGTTTACATAACAGAGAACTCGATCTTCACTTATTTTATAATTTTATCCTCTGCTAACTAAGTTTCTCTGATGTAATTGTTACAATATCTAAAATTGGGAGAAAAGACAGAATCTCTAACTTAGAAAGTTTTTTGCTTGTGTGTATGTGAGAGGGAGAGAGAGCACATTTATTTGTGTATTTTATTTTCCTTACACAGCAGGTGCAAACACAGGAAATGTTACACAGATCTAACAAACCCAGTGTTCCTCTTTTCTTAGCGAGAAGGATAATTTTCCTGTTGTGTTCCAGAAGGGAGACCCCCTACTTTACCATGGTACTGCTAGACACAATGTGCTGAAGTTCCTACATATTTGAAAGGCATGTACATTAAACCATTCTCTGATATTTCCTTTCCATAAAATCAGTTAACAAACTATCATTAGAAAGAGCTCGTAATAGAAAAATAAATACATTACTTTCATTGGAGCAGGTTAACCTGTATTCAAAATGATAAATCCAATATTTAGTATGTGCCTTTAGCCAAGTTACTTAATTATCTGAGCCTTAATGTTTTCAAATATGTAAAATAGAAAAAATAATTCTCATCTTAAAAATTTTTATGTGGATTATTTGTAATAAATATAAAAGATTTTAGTGCTTATCCTAGCAAATGGTATGTACCTAATCAATGATAGTTGTTACTAGTGATGCTAATAGCATTGATAAAATGTTTCTAATCAATAGACTTAAAAGGCTATGGAATGGGGATTTTGGAAGGGGTCATCGTATTTGATTGTTGTTATAGACTGCCTGAGGGACCTCAATTTCATTATTGTCATTGTTTTAATAGCACCTCCAAACTGGTCTCACAATATTGACCATGGTATTAAAATAATTTGCTTTTCATATAAAATTGTTGTCCACTTTACATAATACATGACCAGAAACTCATTCATGACTAAGAATACTCTTGCTGGTTTTCTTGTTTATTTTTGGTTTTTGCCTTTTTTTCCCTTCATAAATCTTCCTCTGCCTGAATTTTCTTCTTTCTTTCTTTCTTTCTTTCTTTCTTTCTTTCTTTCTTCCTTTCTTCCTTTCTTCCTTTCTTCCTTTCTTCCTTTCTTCCTTTCTTCCTTTCTTCCTTTCTTCCTTTCTTCCTTTCTTCCTTTCTTCCTTTCTTCCTTTCTTCCTTTCTTCCTTTCTTCCTTTCTTCCTTTCTTCCTTTCTTCCTTTCTTCCTTTCTTCCTTCCTTCCTTCCTTCCTTCCTTCCTTCCTTCCTTCCTTCCTTCCTTCCTTTCTTTCTTTCTTTCTTTCTTTCTTTCTTTCTTTCTTTCTTTCTTTCTTATCTTATCATCTCTCCCTACTGGTGATGTTACCTTCTCTATAAGGTGACACCCACCTCAGCCTGAATTTTCTTCTCTGACTTTTTCTTTTCTCTTTTATAATGGTATGGGCTTCCATTGTATAAAATTTGAAAACTAATTTAAAATAAAAAACCATATTTCTGGAATATAACTCCTTGTAATACTTTAGTGTTCTCAGAAATGTGTATGTTGAGTTTCTCTAAGATTCACCTAAACCTCTTCTTGTTTTCCCCGACACAGTGTCTCTGGGCAGTGTGATCATTCGTGAGAGCTGCATGCAGCAAGTGTCTTAGCTTGATTCAGAGTTTCTCTCTCCAAGCCAGATGTTTTTAATGATAGAGAATGCGTGTGTGTATCACCCCCCCCCCACACACACACACACAGTTCTCCTCTGGATATTCCATAGGCATCTCAAAATTAAGTTGGCATCTCTACCAGTGTGATTTTTCATGAATTTCCTCAGGGATTAACTCACTCACTTCATTGAATATTACAAGTTGGCATCTCCTCCTTTTTAGCACTTCCTGAATAATAGGAAATATTCATTCTACTGACAAAGTAATAAAGTATTGTATCATTTAAAAGTTTAATTCTGTAATATTTGATTAGAACATTGGGTGTGCAGATATAAACAAGCTTGTTTTAGAAGCCTACCCACCTTACCCCTGACCATTTATACTATCACTCCCCTTAGACCCACTGGAGAAAAATGTACTTTTTGTGCTGATCTGTTTTTGCAAGTCTGTTTTTCCCTGTCTCCTTGGCATAGCAGTGGGTGTACTATGCTTTTGCTATCTCCAAAACTGCAAGCAAACACATTTTATTGTAATATACAGCTCATTTCTTGTACAGAGATGGCTTTGCAGGAAGAACTCCCAGCACCAGGTCTGGGGGTTTGCAGGACACCCTCCAGGTCGCCCCCAGGACCTCTCTGGGGAGCCGCACCAGAAGGTTTCTAAAGGACGTACCTCCATCTTGGTTTTGGACTCAAACATTTTCAGAACTACAGCACACTCTTTCCTGTCCCCTTCAGCTAGCTCCTTGTCCTACCATCATCATCAGAGTGACCCGTGCTGGGTACACGGAGGACCTCAAGTAGGAGCTGGAGGTCAGCTCAGGTGCCTCTGCTTTCCTGAGCCTTTTCACAAAATCACTCACTAATTCAAGTGAAGTCTCTCATCATAGTCTTCTTAGGTAACTTCAACCCAAGTTCCAGTTGTGGCTCTCATACATCCTATGCAGAATCTTTGCATAGCCCCTTACTGACTTCCCGGTCTGCCAGATCCTTTCCCACTTATTTCTTCTCCTTCCAGAAAAATCTTTCTCATATTCAAATGTGATATATCCCTTCCACTATGGATCTACTTGTGTCCCCCCAAATTCCTGTCCAAGCCCTTGTTAGGTCTGACTTATCCTTTAGAAAGTGTCCATGTATCCATCACCTAACAGTTTTAGCAACTCTGGATGATTGCAAATTATATACATATATGTATCTGTTAGTTTATAATGAATTTTCAAATTGTATATACTTGGTTTATTCTTTTACTTCTTGAGGTAGACCTACTCTGGGATCTCAAGTTGAGTCCTTGATAGTCTCACTTCAAAAAAAAAAAAATAAAGTTCTTTGTGGGTGGGACTTTCCTTACCACCCTGGAACTGTCAGTTTGGTTTCAAAAGTAAGGACAACACACACGAAATTCTAAAGACAGCCACAAAAACCGGACGCCAGAGATAACCTCAGTTATGAAGAGTTGGAAGAACCGGACACACCACAGTCGATTCATCTCCTTTAGCAAATGCAGAATCAACCCGTAGAGCAGGAAACCATGGCGGAGAAGGAGGAGAGGGGGAGCCAAGCGGTCACTGTGGGTTTGGGGTGTAAGAGTGGGAGCGTTTCCTTCTCTCCAGAGGGAGGAGAGAGCAGAGGGTCCTGTCCTGTCTCCAGGACACTGGGCCCCGCTCCTGCGGCCTGCCTACCCCACCCAGGCCCGAGGCAGTGCAAGACCTGCAGCCCCTGCTCCCTGCTGCACGGCTGGGTGGGCGCCGGTGGGCAAACGCAGGGCCATGTTTAGCAATCAAATTTCATAGAAAGTGCTGCACCTGTTTAAGGTGTTGTTATTATGGGATGTTCTACCAGGCAGGAAAGGGAGATTTGCTTAACACTTTGGGAAGAGTGATTAGAGAAAAAAATTAGAGCTGTCCTGTGTACAAGGTACCCAGTCGAGACAATTCAGCAAACTTCTTGCTGAGTTTAGCCACTTCCACACACGCCCAAGGGGGAGTGGAATAACGTGGCTCAGACCAGCTCCTTGAGAGTTCAGCTGGTATAAGTATTACCTGTGCACTTGTCATATACATCACCTATCTTCAAATTAATATGAAGGCATTACAGGTTTATTTTTTTTTTTTGATCGAGCACAGCGTAGAACAGAAGATCTCTCCTAATCCTCCAAAAATTAAGAAAGCAAAAAAGAAGAATTAAGTTTAGAAGAAATAAATGTTTATAGCTTTGAAAAAAATGTAAAACATACCCTAGGAAAATTTCAAATTTTCTGTATTTTTAAGTCTGTACTGCAGATCAGCGTATGTAGGATGATGAACACTTATTACCCAAATGGTGAAGGAGCTATATACAACAGCTTCAGGTATTCTTGTTGAACAAGGAGGACTTCTTCCTGAGAACCATCCTCTTCTGTGAGCCCGAGCGGTGAGAAATCACTCTAAAAGGGTCAAGTTACATTTCCATCCCCAGTACGTACAGACTAATGACCACACTGAGTCTTTGCGGCGACGGCAGTTCCTGAGGTTGGCCAAAGTGACTGTGAAGAAGCTCCATGTCCTGGTATAGAGAATGCATAAGTGTTTGGGTTGATTTCCAAGTGAAGGACATAGGTAATTTTTGCCTAAATTTCTGATCAGGGTTCCTCTCTTACAATTTTGTGATTTACTTGTAACTCCAGATGGAAATCTGATTGATTAAGTGGTTTCTGGTTAATTGGGCTTTCACCGTATGGCAGCCTGCGTCTGCGGCAGGGCGTGTGCCGCCCCAGGTTCATGCCTCGCGGGAAGGACAGTCCTTGCTTGATGGCTTGGGAGGAGCCACGGTGACAAAGAGCCAGCAATAGAGAGTGTCTACAGATAGAAAAATTACTTCTCTTCCCTCCTACCAGTCAATTTTTTGGTTCTTTGTTCAGCATAAAATGAAAGGCCCACTGGCCGGGTGGCATGGTCCATTCAGAATATTCTTCAATACACGAAAGGGAAAATGTAGGGGCTTCGGTGGTGAGTTATTTGTGCTCCCTTCTCCTTAGTTCCCCTCCAGATATGAAATAAAATTAGAGTAATGGACATAATTAACTCCGAGTCTCATCTCAGAAGGATAATTTATTACCAGGTTAAAACCCCTTGAACCAGAACTCTAAGTGATTTGTAGTGATTATTATACAACACTTGCACAATTTTGCTGACCTAGTTTTCTTTTTGAAAAAGCAGGGAAGAAACTAAATTATGGAATAAAAATGAGCCTTCCCTACTTCCCTGATGGAACTGGCTTTGTCAGGCTGTTTGTTAAAACCACCTTAAAATTATTGCGTCCTTAACTCTTCGACTGTGTCCAGGTGACTAAGGTTTTAGCACCTTTGGCCTTTCCCATGGTGTTAAGAACGCCTCTGAAGAAATGGGTTAACCAGATGTATTATCTGCTTGACCAAGTTAAGCCGAGTAACCTGTAATCTTTGTCCTCAAGAGGACTGTGCTCAGGCGGACAGGTGAGAGGCCAGAAAACAAATTTAGAAATGATATGACATTCAGAATATTACATGTATACCTGATCACATCTATACAGGAATAAAACTAAATACAAATTCTGCTGGGTCCATTTCTTTCAAGTGCAGAGCTAAATTGCCAAGCGAGGCTAAGGTAAGAACATTGAATAATAGCACAATGACAAGTTGGGGAGACCAGATCGAATTCTGAGAAACTGAGTAACAGCATATATTTAAACAGCAATGTGAAACAAATAACAAGGTCAAGCAAATCCACATACTGGGAGACGATGACGACAGGCAGCCAGTGCAGGGAGTGGGTTCTATGCAGAGAGAGTTCAAAGACAATGCAAAATGAGGATCTTACGGGAAGGCGTTATGAGGGTGGCCTTGGCCTTGGGCTGGAATGTGTTCCCCCAAAGGGCATGCTTGGTGCTGGATTTGGGTTGTACATGGGACTCAATGGCTTTATAATCGAGCATGTTCTTTTACTATATTGGGTGTGCTGCTCCTGCCAACTTCCGTTCTCATCAGGGGCAGGTGAGGGTACTCATGCCAATCCCTGTGATTGGAGCTGTTTGTATTCCATGTCAATGATTATTTGGAGAACTCTAGAATTAAAAGCTGCAAATTGAAGTCCCTCTTCCCCCTTTAACATAATTAACTCTAATTATATAACTAATTTGAATTTTATTGCAAAACTTTTCAGTGCAACTATTCAGAAGGGAATGATTATCAGCTAAGACAGAAAAGGGTAATAATAACAATAATAAAAATTCATCAGGGAATCTTTAAGCATATTTTTTCAAGCTTTTCTCTGTAAGAAAAGAGAGAATAATTCCACTAATAGAGCCTCTATGGTTTGCTCTTCACAGAATGTAAATGTCCTGATAGTAGTTGGAAGGAAGATGAAAGAACTAGATTTGCTGTGTTTCCAAATGTGCTCATATTTCTATTTCTTGTCAGGTTTGTCCTATTTCAGAGGTGAAGACAATTCTTTGCTTAACTCCCTTTCTGTTCAGATCAATAGCAAACTGGTAACAGACGTCTACGAGGCACTGAATGTCGGAGCGACTGCTGACAAATCAACATCTCCAGCTTAATGACCTGCCAGATTAAACACTGCTAAGAATCTGATGTTTTCTGGCATATTGGATCTTGAAAACCAAAGCGAAAGATTTTCTTTGAACCCCGCAGAGAGCACACAGCCGATGGAATATACCAATAAACCATTTGCATAAATATTTTGTTCAAACCTGTGCAGACAGACAGTGTCATCCTTTTCCTAGGGATGTGAGAGTGATGCATTAGTGGGGTAGATGGTGTTTGAGGACAGGGCCCTGATGTCCCAAGTGCACCCCGTGTATGGTTTGGGGTCTGTCGACCGGTCTCTAGGGAGTTGTGTCTGGTGTTTTGTAATCTTCATGCTGAGAATGATTAAGGAGCCTTTTCTGTCTGCAGTGAAGTTACATATGATTTCCTACATTCCTTAGCAGCGAATGCCTGAACCACTTTCCTCTAAGAAATTTGTTTAATGCACACAACAAAAATGTATTTCCTCATCCCTTGTGTAATTAGTATTATGTTATTTCAAGTGAAATACGTATCTTGCCAAAAATGAAGTATTGCTTTATTCTTATCTTATAAGCTTTGACATTTTCAGTGGAAAGAGACAATTTTTTCCCATTTAGTAACCAAATTTTTTCTTACCCTCTGACAAATTCATGGAAAAATCAAAATGTATGCATTTCTTATATTATCCTTATATATATATATGTATATATATATTGCATAAATGAATATTATTTGACATAAATCTAAAGCCATTTTCTCAGGCATATTTGTTTTTTCTTTATTTGTCCCACTATATGAAAAAATATTTTGGTGGAGTGATCCTAATCACTTTCACATAACCTCTGAGTTAGAGACCTTCAGATGGCATTTACCTATTGTTCATTCACTTATTATCTAATGATCTTTACAAACATCCATGTGTCTTGCTCATAAATGAGAAGTAAAGCAAACCAGAACTGTAAGTAGTATGTGAGGACTGAGATCTTTTGACGTTGGAAAAACAAAAGAAAAAAACAAAAAACTCCCAAATAACAAAAACTAAAAAAACCCATATATTTTTATGTAGTCATTAAATTTTGAAACCCATCATTCTGCCCCCACCTCTAATGGTGTGGTTTGTAGTTAGGCAGGTTGTATATGCACGGTTTTACACACACACACACACACACACACACATACGCGCGCACACCCCCCCCCCCCAGAGAAAAGCATTGGCCCAACATGACTCTTAAGCTTTTCTTTCTTTTTTTCCTTCTGCCATTCAAAACCCAAGTCACTCTAAAGTTATTAAAGCAGAGTCTCCAGGTGAGGATGTTCTCTGGAATTTATACACATTTTTAATTTAATTCTTTTTTACATTAATGAAAAGCAGAAGCTTCAATTAATAAAAGTATTTCAAAATTACCATTGTGAGACAACATCATTGCTTTCCCTTCAACACATATGATGCGGTTCAACATAAAGACCGCACAAAAGCATTCAGACCTCACTAAAACCCTTTCTGCACAACTTGGCCAGTGTACGACCAGGGCAAGTTGTTTCTGACTTCCAATTCTTAGATTCTTTACTTGTAAAATGCAGATATAACACTATATTCTATTTATCAGGAGAATTGACCAACTCAAGGTAATGAAATAACATGTTCTACCACATGGAAGGTATTGAATAATGGGTACTTCTTTAACGTTATTGTTTTATCATTTAGTCATGATGACTCACATGTAAATCTCTCTTGGGAAGTAACACAGGTAACATGAACAAAACGCACCTGGAGAGCTCATTGTTTAACAGAAGACACAACCATCCAAGTAACTAATGTATTGTGAGATGTGAACTGGGCTTTGGTGAAATAATCTCATTATGTATGAGGTGATATAATCTGAAAATATGTCATATGAAAAATTTAAAAAGATAGTGTTGGACAAAATAACATTGAAACTGTTTTTAGAAATTGATTTAAACCTTAATGATGCTTTTGGCTATTCGGGCTCTTTTCTGGTTCCACATGAAGTGTAGAATTATTTTTTATAGATCTGTGAAATATGCCCTCGATATTTTGATGGGGATGTACATCACTTCGGATAACATGGCAAGGTTGACTGTACCAACCCATGAGCATGATATGCTTTTCCATTTGCTTGTGTCATCTGCGATTTTTTTCCTCAGTGTTTCATAACTCTCTTTGTAGACATCTTTCACCTCCTTGATTAAGTATACTCCTAGATATTTTATTTTCTTTGTAGCTATCACGAAAGGTATTGAATGAGTCTTTGATTTGACTCAGTTTGACTGTTATTTGTGTATAGGAATACTACTGATTGATTAGGTTACATTGATTTTGTAACCTGAGGCTTTGCTGAATTTGTTTATCAATTCCAGGAGTGTTTGGGGTTTTCTAGATATAAGATCATATCACCAGGAAAAAGTTTTATCTCCTCTTTCCCAATTTTAATACTGTTTATTTCTTTCTCTTGCCTGATTGCTCTGGCTAGGACTTCCAGCACTATATTGAATATAAGTGGTGACAGTAAGCACCCTTGTCTTGTTCCCATTTTTAATGGGAGGGCTTTCAACTTTTCCACATTCAGTATGATGTTGGCTGTGGGTTTTTCATATATGGCTTTTATAATCTTGAGATATGTTCCTTTTTTGCCTAACTTTTTGAAGGCTTTTATTATGAAAGGGTCCTGAATTTTGCCAAATGCTTTTCTGCATCTATTGAGATGATCATATGGTTTTTGTTTTTGCCTCTGTTTATGTAATGAATCACATTTATTGATTTATGTATGTTGAACCATCCTTGCATCCCTGGGATGGAACCCATTTGGTCATGATGGATTATTTTTTCATATGCTACTGAATTCGGTATGTTAGTATTTTATTGAAGATTTTTACATCTATATTCATAAGGAATATTGGTCTGTAGTTTTGTTGTTATTGTTGCTGTTGATGTGTACTTTTCTGGTTTTGGTATCAAGGTGATACTGGCTTTGTAGAAAGAGTTGGTGAGGATTACCTCCTTTTCAATGTTATGGGATAATTTCTGCAGTATTGGTACCAGCTCTTCTTTGTAGGTTTGGTAAAATTTGGCTGTGAATCCATCTGGTCCAGGGCTTTATTTTGTTGCAAGATTTTTTTTATTACTGCTTCAATCCTCTTGCTTGTTATCGGTCTGTTCTGGAGTTCTATTTCTTCCTAACTGAGTCTTGAGAGGTTGTGCATTTCCAGTAATTTGTCCATTTCCTCTACAGTTTCTAGGTTATGTGCATAGAGAATTTCATAATACTCATAGATGATATTTTTATATCTGTGGTATCAGTTGTATTATTTCCTTTTTCATTTCTGATTGAGCTTATTTTGGTCCTTCATTTTCTATTCCTGGTTAATTTAGCAAGAGGTCTATCAGTTTTGTTTCTATTTTCAAAGAACCTACTTTCTGTTTTATTGATCCTTTGTATTTTTTGTGTGTGTTCCATTTCATTTAGTTCTGCTCTGACCCTAGTTATTTCTTTTCTTCTGCTGGCTTTGGGTTTGTTCTTCTTTTTCTAGTTCCTTGAGATATGATATTAGATTGTTAATTTGTGATCTTTCTGTCTTTTTGATGAAGGCATTTAAAGCTATGAATTCCACCCACTGTCCTCTCCCGGTGCTACCACAGCACTTGTTAAATAACAGAGCTTTGAATGCATGTTAAGTTCATTTGCTTTTCCATTGTATCATCTTCCAATAAAACAAGTACAATGTTGCCATTGCTACACATCCTCGAACCTTACACAATCTGCCTATATACCTGCAAAGTGGATTTCAACATCAACGAAAGTGAAGTTTCTCAAGTTGTTTATTTTTCCTGTACTTCTTGATTGTTACACTAAAATAGTTACAAATTGGTAGGTGAAATGAATGGTCATATACATAGTCTCACAGGCTTGGGTTAAAAAAACAAAACAAACCATCAATAAAAGAAAAAAATACTTTGATTTCATCTAGTCCAAGCTGTTTTATTTAGGTGGGAGTATATTGATTCCATCATTAATTAAAAGGTATTGAATCAAATTGAATTAAAACCTTCTAAAATTCTTTAGGAATCCATTGCATTCCTGTGTCCCTGTTTTCAATATTTTCTGACTCAGCAGAAACACAACTGAGTGATCACAGACCCTGGACACTTAAGTACTTCAACAGAAATTGTTACAAAAAGCACCAGGATACAATGAAATCAATGTTTCATGTACTGCTTAATTGTAACATCTAAATGAGCATTTAGTGTGCTGTGTTCTCCTACTTTTGAATCAAATCAGTACAGATTAGATTATTTGTATTCTTTTCAGTTAATGGAAATGTCAAAGGAACCTCCAAATGTAAATGAAAATTCTCCCACTCCCTGTGCTGTGCTGTAGGATTTTCACTCAGTGCTGAAACCAGTGATTCTTGGAAGACCCTCCTTTTTATTCTTTTGACCTTTCAGATAGCCTACCACTGCCCTTTTAATTTATATTTCTGCAAGCTACTGTTATTATTCCTATTACATTTTTTCTTACCAACCTCCATCATGTCTATTCTGCAAAGTGCACTTGTGAAAGATTTAGCGTCCAGTGGTGGCCCGTGGAAACATTTTGAATCAAAGTACCATCATTTCTTCTTTGGCAATCTCCCATTCTTCAGGTTTAAGAAATGGTGAGTTTTCCCATCTTCAGCACCTTATAGAGTTAACACCGGATTTAAAAAGTCCTGATGTTAATTTTGCTTTTGTTGTCATGCATCTGTGGTTAATGATAATAATTAATCTTTGTATTGCAGTAATCTTTTTAAGGAGGTTAGGAAAATGGTGTGTGCAGCAAACAAGTGTAAAACAATGAAGCACAAAGGGCTCTCTCGCATGTCAAACTGTGTGAAGATATTGAGGGATGTCAGAAGCGAATTAGCCCGTGAGCTGTGTCTCCGCCACCAGTGCCCCCTCACGGGGTGTAGGGAAAGGACACACTTCCAGGACAAAAATACTTCCGCTGAGAACTGTCTGAATACAAAAACTCGCCCACTTACATGTGGTATCTTGCCTTATCGCGTCTGAACAGACCTTGGAGTTTGAAAGGGTTTAGAAATTTGCTTAACTTGCCATTTCCTGACATAATGAGGAAATCAATGCGTCTTGCCTTTCCAAGTGCTTGTGAGTCCAGAATAATTCAGCAAGAGTGCGCCAGGATAAGCAGAAATAAAAACTGCAAGCACTTGCTCATCAGCTGAGCATCAGTGATAATTTACAGATAAAACAATGCTAATTTACCGAAGGGGACACTTGCGACTGAGAACGATATCCTAGGAAACACAGTTCTGCCCCAGTTCAGCTAAGACTTTGAGACTGAGCAGAGAGCCCAGTTCGTTTCAGGTACACATTGGGTCAACATCCCTTTTCAAATCTTCTTTTACTTACTCAAATACTTTAAGGAGACAAGCTATCTGCCGATGGGAGATGAAAGAACAAGCCTCTGTGACCTTCCGGGAACCTTGAATCATGCCTCTGCTGCGGGAAAACAAATGGGGCTGTGAGTGGAATTAATGCCGCATGTGCGCTAGTAAGGTCCCTGCCTCGGTGGGGCAAGTGTGTCCCCAACATTGCAGGGAGCCCCTGCACCGTGGCTGTGGGATGGGTGGGAATCCACTGTGTATTTCCTAATCCTCGAGAGCTTGTTTCAGTGCACATATCTGAGGCAGATGAACACAGTGGGAGAAATCCAGCCCCTTCCTTGCTTGTGAACGTCATTAATGTGTCCCCCTGCCTCGCCCCACACCATTCTCTCATCAGCTTCGAGCCTTTCTCCGTGGCACTCACATCTGTCGCCCCTGAGCCCCTGACTCAGACACTGCCTTTGTAAGTGCACATTCTAATTCAGAAACGCTTGGACTTTACCCAAAATCTGAAAGTACAGAGGGTTTCTAGGAACCCTACGTTCAGTTTCCCCTGTTATAAGCACTCCTGTGTCTTATAGCACATTTCTTGATTCCCGAACATTACATACGACCTACAAGGAACAATACATCGTTATTGCTTTACTCTTAACTGCGGTCTTTGTTAAGATTCCCTCAGTTTTCGCCTAATGCTCTCTCTCTCTCTCTCTCTCTGGGTCACATTATGTTTAGCTGTCATGTCTCCTTGGCTTGCTCTTGGCTGTGACAGGAGTTTTTACTTTCCTTGTCTTCGGCGACTTGGATAGGCTTGAGGGGTGCCATCCAAGTGTTTTGTGGAACGTCTCTCAGTTGGGATTTGTCTGATGCTTTCCTGGTGATTAGACTAAAGTTAGGTGTTTTGGGGAGGAATATCACAGAGATAAAGTGTCACTTTCATCACATCATGTCGAGGGTGCATGCCGTCAGCACGTGCCATCATGTCGATGTTAGTCTTGATAACCTGGATGAGGGCCAGTGTGTCGGGTTTCTCCACTCTGAAGTTATAGTGATTTTTCCTCCTTTGCACACTGGAGTCTGTGGAAGGCAGTCACTGTGCACGGCCTTGACCTGCGCAGTGAGGAGTGACGCTCTAGCTCATTAACCACAATTACAGGATCACACAAAGCAGCTTTACCACCCTAAGAAATACCCTGTGATTCATCCATCTTCTCTCTACCCCTGAACCCCTGGAAATAAGTGATACTGTCTTCACAGTTTTGTCTTTTCCTGACTGTCACAAAGTTAGAACCATACAGTATACAACCTTTTCATATTTCATTTTGCATTGATAGCATGATCTGTGATCCATACGCTTCTTTTCCTGATGAGACAGCCCATTTGTTTTTGTTTCTGAGTAATATTCCATTGTGTGGATGTGCCACAGTTTGTCTATTCACTTCTTGATGAATACCTTGTCTACTCCCACTCTTCGGAAATTTTGTGTGAAGCTGTTATAAACAATAGTGTGCAGGCTTCTTGTGAATACAGGTTTTCAAATCATTTGGAAAAATACTTGGAACCATGATTGCTATCTAGTAAGGTAAGAGTATATTTAGTTCTATAATAAAATGCCAAATTGTCTTCTGAATTGATTGTAACATTTTACATCCCACTAGCAATGAGTGAGACTTCCTATTGCTCCCCATCATCACCAGCTGCTATTACACGTTTTATGGAATTTGGCATTTCTAACAGGTGCATATTGGTGTCTCACTGTTGTAAGACATACCCTTTAAAATCAGTGGCCCCTTCATAGATGTCAGGATTCAAATATGATTAAACCACACGATCCCTGCCCTGAAGGAACTTCAAGTCTAATTGTGTGACAAACATACTAACTAATTAGTAAAATACAACAATGCAGCACTTATGTCAGAAGTATAGATGTTGTTTCAGAAGACAGACCTAAAAGATGTCTCTTTCTACTTTCTCTCACCCTTAACCCTAACTCCCCCTCCCCACCATTATTTATAACAGTAAACAGAAAAGATGTATAGTTCAGCAGATGGATGATTTTAGCTGATAGAAATGTGATGATACATGAAACAGAACAGAGATGGCAGCACCTTTGTTATGCAAGGATTCATCCTGGAGGTTGGGAGCCTGGAGGTTTGGCGGTTTGACATCCCTCTTGTCAAAGCATGGAAGTGGCCTTGGCCTCAGAGTCAGTAGGTGTGGAGAGAGGTGGGAGAGAGATGCCAAAAGATGGGGTTTTGTAAAAATATCCTTGCAGAACAACTGAGCTACATGGACAGCTTTCATTACATCGAGTCCAACATATATCAACAAGCAAAACAAAAAAATTTAAAAAAGCAAAACAAAAAGCAATACTTTTTGAAATTTCTTAGTCTGCCTTGATGTTGCATTCCAGATCTTGAATGCTTGAATGCTTCAAAGAATAACCCTCCAGTTCTGGCATCTGGGAGGACAAAAGCTAATAGATGATACCATGATTACGCCATAAAAAGCAAACCCCCCTCTCAGCAAATCCCATGATGACATTGTTTCAGGCAAACATTTAAGATGCCCCCAATATCTCTACTCTTGAGCATATTTTGTGCAGGCCAAGCCCACAGATATGCTGCAGAGTCACTCTTATGATTGGGCTACTAATCAGTTAATCACAAGGAAGATCATCTTGGCTGCACCAACCTACTCAGCTGAGTTGTTAGATGGGCTGGGCCTTTCCTGGAGGAGGAATTAGGAACAGGAAAGGACACTGTGTTGTGTGTGTGGGGGGGTCCAGGTGTCATTGTCATGGAACTGGGGTGTCCTCCAGGAGCCGAGACTGGGCTCTGGCTGAAGTCCAGGTTGAAGGCAGTGGCCTCAGTCCTACCCCTGCCAGGGGAAGATTCTGCTACCAACCAGGTGAGTGTGAACACAAGGCCCCAGCCCCAGAACAAACACAGCCCAGTGGACACCTGGATTGTGGCCAGATGAGAAATGAGCCCAGCTCATGCACACCCAGACTTCAGACCTAAGAACTGTGAAGAAATAGAAGTTTGCCTGTTGCAAACTTAGGAGCTTAAGCTCCTAAGATTTGGGCCATTTGTTACACAGCAATAGAAAGCTAACTAACACTCAACGTACAGAGGCATCTCAGTCAGACTTTCTGTTTAAGGAAAAACTCTAACAGGAAAACAGAAGCAGGGAATTGGATACCTACTGTCACTTGTCACACGGTGAGGCATTAACAAGCTAGATCTGAATCCAAGAAAGTAATAAGAAAAAGTGTTGGTTCAGGTTTAGTCCAGAGAAATGCCTATCATCTTTGCTTTGTCTCTAGGTATTCAGAAATTACATAGGTTTTTGCCTCTCTTGCATTGCTTTCTTTCAGGGGAGACAATTATTGTCTTTGGTTTAATGTAACAAAATAAAAGTAAAGCTTTCATTTATATTTCAGTTTAGAGTTCAAGTCAACTCTGAATTTTGGGTCAAAGTTTCTGTTTGACTCAATGTCCTTGGGTATGTCCAATTCATCAGTCATAAAAAATCAGTTGTCTTTTGTGTATCTGCTAAGTATAAAGGGGGGGAGTTGATTTTAAAGTTAGGGACATCTGAGGAAACCAGATATCCTTCTTCTAAGACACTTGGTAGAGTGTTCCTTGCAAATCTGTGGGTGCAGAGTGGAAACTGCCCTCCTCAGCGACCGACCTTCCAGCCACTGTCCTAGAGTTCTTCTCCTCAGGGTGCCTCTGTTTTGATCAATCGAACCAATTAAGTCTCTCAAAGAAGCCCGAGGTTTTAGGGACAGGAGCACAATTGTGTTCCACACTTTAGCATTGTCAGCGTTTTTATGTCCCGGGAGAAGGACGTGGCTTATCAGCTGAGAGTAAATTATTCTAGTTTCTTTTTTATCTTATGAAATTGAGATATTAAGCATTTTTGTAAGGAATGAGGGCATCAGCGAAGGCAGCCACGAGGAGGTGTGGGGAAGAGGAAAATGAAAGCCTGATTAGGGGCCCTGGAGGGCAGGCCCTCAGCCAGGTCCCAAAGAAGTGAGAACTCTACTGAGTGATCTGCCAGAAGATCGATGACTTACTTAATGCGGTCACATGCTTGCCAGAGACTCAGAAAATTAAAGTTACTCATCCAGCACTTTGCTGAGAAAGTAGTAATTGTACAATTTTAATTCACTTGGTAAGTTTTTGACCCAATGTTATTTCAGAAGGGTCATTTACATAACACCAAAGAAAGTGTATTTTGCAAAAGCCCTCTCAAAATAGCAGCATCTTCCCTGGGAATGTCAGGGGCCATTTTCAAACATGCTCAGTAAACACTCGAGCATTTTGACAAAGAAAACACCTTTGCGGTTTTCTTATACAGCTGTAACCTGTGTGGGCAGTTCCAAGCTTGTAATTAGAAAGATTTGTCACAACCTAAATTGTAGGATCTTACTCTTGGTTACTGCCATAGCTAATTGTGACCTTATAAATGTACTGCTAGTTATTCCAGGAAGTAAAAATAGAACATATTTTCCAAAAATAACAAATAGCAGGCATAAATACAGGTATACTTTTGAAATCAAGAAAATGTGAAAATGGTTCATTAAGCCAGTGAGTATAGTGTAGAGACCTAAGAAAACCGTTATAATAACTTTTGGTAGCGTTTTGAACTTTTTAGTATTTGTGGGCAATGCAACATATACCAATCAGAAAGTTAAGTGTTTCTGCTTGAATATTTTAATTGTTTGTATTTATTACATCAGAAATGGGAGCCAGAAATGATCATTTCTGGTTTCCATGACATTTTAAATTTACACTGTTATGACAATGATTTCATGTGGAAAGAGAAAAGTAACATATAAGAACATTTTTACTTTTCCTAAAGGTATTACCAATACAAGTAGGTAGAGTTCTGACTGGTCTTTTGCTCTGATCTTAACCTAAAGAACATTGGCAGAACAGTACTGGTTCTACCCTTTGGCTGGGTCACACAAGAAGGCTTCCTTAAGGCACATCATGACATTTGATATGTTTTTGATAAATTAGGTAATGGAGGGAACACCTTTGATGGAAAATGAATAAGTGTCAGCTAATGATAAATTTCTCTTGAGGCTCACACATACACAAATATGGAAAATGATTGCACCATGGTATGTTTGCGGCTCTAAGGTTACATTCATTTTCTTCTATATAGTATCATGTAAGAATAATTAATAGCCATAGTTAACACTGGCCAGGTACAAAATCCATGCCGGGCAAGGTGTATCGATGGGCTGCCTTCTGTTGCCTCTAAATCTCACCGATCCTGCCCCGAAACGTGCTCCTGGCATGTGGGCCAGGCAGGATGCCCTGGAGCTGCCCCCACCAGAAACCGTAGGAGGGAACCCAGGAAGGACCTTGCCGTAAGCACAAGCAGAGTGATCCGGGTGCCCACACCCAACCTCGGAGCCAGGCGTGACCACCACAGGGGCATTTCAACACGTTTAGAACATGGTATAACATTCAGGCCACTTCTTCACTTATTGTACCAGTATTTACAGGGTAACTAGTGCATTCCCCACACTGTACAAGACACCACGGTTAGCAATTTGAGCAAGAGAAAGTTCCTGCTTCACCGAATCCACAGATCTCAGAGAAAACCTGAACTTGATTACAAAATGGGGTCTTTTAAAAAGATTTTAGTCCATTTTATAAAGCCCTCTGCCCAGAAAAGTCTACTTTGTGTTCATTGAAACTTGAATATCTATAGGATTCCCCCATTACCTGTCAAATCTGTCTGGGGTTTTCCCACTTCCCCTCTTGGTACTACGAGTATAGGAATCCTAAGTGTTCTAAATGCAGAGACGATAAGGCTTAAAGAAGAGTATATTTATCATGGATTTATTTTTATAGGCTCTTCTGATGATCAAACTTCAAGACAGATAGCTTCCTATACATAAAAACATGAAATTAGGTCTCGCTGCATGTTATGAAAAAATTAATTCCGGGTAGGTTAAAGAACTAAACCTCAATGGCAAACCTTTCACTTTTCAAAAAATAATATAGGACATTTTTAATCTAGGGAAGGGTATGCTATTTCTTGAACAAGATACAGGACTCTTTCTTCATGTCTTTTGGTAAACGACACATTCTAATTTGAATGCCATCGATCGTTATCAATCTTTTCCTTTACGGTTTGTGCTTCGTTTGCAGTCTGCATTTGGTAATTCCCACATCGTTTTTCGTACCTGAGTTTTCCAGTGGCTGCTTCTCTTCGTTCTTGCTCATACCGCCGTGCCTTCCTGAGCATGTCTGCATGTATGTGATTCCTGAGTTTATATTCAATTGCATTTCATCTGCAGGGATGCTTGGGGGGTTGGTTGAAAGCACATGTCTCCAAAGTACTTGCCTCTTCTTCTGTCAAATGAAAACTCAGAATTATTTAAAAGGAAGTTCATAATCTGATGCTTTTTATAACATACAGGCTGTGTATTTGCAGGTCTCAAGTTGGCATGAGGCTGGCCACATTAAGCCTTTAGTAGGGCGCAGCTCTTTGGGTTCCAGGTTTTGTGCTTCTGTCTGCTGCAGACCCTGCAACCTCTGAGACCCTCAGATCATCTTCTGCCCGGCTCCCTGCAGTGGTGTCCAGTGGAAGTTCACCCCACCTAGGACCTTCTAGGGGAGCCTCAGTCCTACTAATTCCTTATCTTTCCAGTTTTCTACCTTTTCCCCTTAACCTTCTTCTTATGCACATCTTGGTTACACATTTAAAATGTATCTTTTAAAATATATATCCTATGCATAATTATAGTTGCTTTTCTGTATTATGGTCATGTAAGATATTTCTTCCATTATACTGTCAGAAAGGCTTCAGTCATTAGTTTTCTTGTTTTTCTTTTGCAATTATATTTTCCTTTTCTTTGATTTTAAATTGCTATTTATTGTCTGAGTTCTTTGAAAATTCTATTATCTGCTTTCTTCATCCCTGGTGAATACAACTCAGAGTTTTAAAAATGCTATTCAATCAGTATTCCAAGGAGTGTGAGAGTTGGTACATGTATAAGTGAGAGTTTATCTACTATTAATAAAAAAGCACTGCCATGCTTAGCTGTGTAAAAGAATAACTAACATACAGGAGAAAACATTTGTTTACAGTATCAAATTGCCAACTCATAAATGATAAAACTGGAATACATTTTATCACCATGATCCTGGAATATATCCATATTGTTTAATAATCAACAAATGCATAATTTTTGCAGTGTGAATGTAGCTATTATCTTTAAGACTTTGGGGTTTATATGCTTGATGTAATGTCATGTTGTTTGGCAATTATATTTTTTAAATGGCAGTTGTTAGCTGGTTATGGTGTGAATGATTGGACAGGAAGACCTACTCTAGTGTTTATGGCATGGGAGCTCAAACAGTTTGGGATCAAACTGTGGTGGCCAGTGGAGTGTGGTGGCTATGAATGCCACGTCAAATGGGATGGATGCTGTCTTGCAAATCAGAGAGCACCGAAGAAAATGTGGTACAAATCTTATCTCCAAATTAGATTCAAAGAGCCTGCTGCTCACCGTACACTTTTATAGGCAACACACTCTTCTCTGCAATGTAGTTCGAGACCATCTTTCTTAGGAGCTACCTTGGGGCAAAATTGGAAATTCAGTTATTGAGCAACATCTTGCACAAGTTTGGAGAAACAGCATTTCTGGGGAAAGGATAGCATTCTTCTCACCCTTCAGTTAAACTTAAATGAGTTTACCTAGAACTCTACTATTTGTGTCAGACATCTGTCCAGACAGAGAGAGAGAGAGACAAAGATCATGTATTGATGCAAAACAGGAAGATTTGAAAGGTGGTGTCCTGGTAGTGAAACGTTTACGTTTCTTTTCTCTAGGACTTTGTAGTTGTTTACATAGTGATGAAATTATAAGGAAGACTGAAGGAATAACCACCACACTCTTAGGACTCAAAGAGAAACCATGAAATTACTTACTTTGGTTTGGGCCTCTGACTTCCTAACTCTGATATTCTAACCCTCTCACCATGTACAGAGCATATGTATTTTTAAATTGACAATTATCATTTTAATCTCCATTAGGGGTTTAAAACCTTTACTTGCATTGAATCAGTGTGACTTTAAGCAAAAGTCCATTATTAAATCTTTTATTAGGCTTTTCATTATGCATGCTTGTAAAGATCTTAATAGAGATGTTAAGTAATGAAATTTTGCAAGTTCCTAAAATCTTCATAAATCTCCATAAATTGACTCCTTATGAGAAACCTGCTTTCATTGTGTCTGATTTTTATTCATATGCAACCAAAATGTTAATATACTTTAATTAGAGCTAATATGATTTATCTCTTCACTCATTATATAAGTTAATTTTCTTCTAAAGAAGTCCTGTTTTCAAATTCTCTCCAGCAGTGTAGAATTAAAGTAATTATAGTTTGGCTCAGGAAATTAGGTATGAGGTTCATGAATGCTAAAATAAATTGGAGTTTTCACAGGGTAGATTAGGCCATATGCTATACGGAAGGAAAAAGGAGAGAGGAGATGATTTCTGTCACTATTTCCTGCTGGCAACATGGCCTCTGGAGAAATGGAAGGTGGATAGGAAGCAGTTCTGGCATTGTAAAACCTGCAGCACATAGAATGATCCTGGGTTTTATGGCCTCCAATTGATCAAATCGGTTCAGAAGGTACACGTGCAGACTCTAGCATGGATCTAGCACTCAACCACAAACTGCTCTTTAACATTTGTTTTTGTGAAGCTTTTGGCTTCATTTGAGTAATGAGCTATAAGAATCTTCTAAAATTGCCCAGAAACATTTTTATGATTTTATGTCTGTTGTTGCAGGCATAGAATTTATGATTTTTTTCTAAATGTTCTAGGCTGTCACTCTTTACCCTCCTTCAAATTCTACCATTACAACATCACAAACCTTCCCCTCCTGGTTTCTTTTTCTGCCATCATAAAAATCAAAATTAAATTTGCAACTATATTATTGTGTGCCTCTTTCTCACACACACAAGATATCCCTAATAAGATCTTATAGGTACAAAAATTCATACATAAATAGTGCATTTATTTGATTCTAAACTAGGGATTGGGGTATTTATTTTCATTGAACCATACCTTAATAGAACTATCCCTTGTGAATTAAAAGTGTTTCTGGATAATATTTCTATTCTGGGAACAAAAAGATTCCAGGAAGACAGAAAAGGCTTATATAAAATATTAACTGGTAACTAGAACATAAAAATAAAAACCTGGGAAATATACAGCAAAATTAATTTCTGCTATACTTCTAATATTATAGTATCATAGGGATGGCTATTCCTACTTTTTCATTCCTTCATATAAATTTCTTAATTCCTGCATATAAAAGATGATTTAAGATGACTTAATTATTTGTTATGCTTCCTACATCAATCGTAGCCCCTCATACCTTCCTGATGTGTTGTTATCAGGGAGGAAATTGTGCGGCAAGGGCCTCCCCTTATCTTTTCCATTTACCATTTAATTGTCTCTCGTGATGGGAATTAAGCCCCTGGAGTCGTGGGGTGTCGGTGTCTGTGAGCGAGCGTGTGTGCAGGCTTCCTTCGGTTGAAAGACGGATGCTTCTCATCCGTTATGAATACTTCAGTGATTGATGATAAACTAGGTGTTTCATATCATGCCATTTATCATGTAGATTTCCTTATTAATATTTCTTCATCTACAAGTTCATGGATGAGAAATCCTGCCTAGTGTTAATCATACCCCATTATAGAATAAGTTATTAAGTGTCTCTGGAATGTAGCATGTGGAGTATATTCAGGAACCTATCATTTATTTTCATCTCTAAAATTTCAACATGTTTGCTCTATGTTTTTTTAGAATATCCGTACCAAGAATGTAATATGACATTGTGCCTAAGATCATGGACTCCAGAGTCTGTCTTGTTTTGCATTTTGGTTAACTACTTCCTGGCTTTGTAGCCCATAGTAGGTTACATAGAAATGGCGTTTTCCATCTACCAAGTGCATATACTAATACCTGTGTCGAAGTTTGTTCTCAGCATCACACACAAAGTGCCTAGTGTACTGCCTGGTACTTGGCAGGTTCTCAGGACGGTAAGCTGTAGTCTCAGGCACTCCTTTATGAACAGTTTAGACACAGCACAACACGGTGGTTGAGCTGTGAGTTTTTCCCAGTGAGAAGATCTGAGTTCAAGTCCAGTTCCTGCCTAATGCTGTCTATGTCAGCACTTACAGTAGCTCTGTCTCACAGAAATATGGTGCAAACCACAAAGGTGTGCCACAGACTTAACTTCAGGTTTTCTAAATTAACTTAACTTAACTTCAGGTTTTCTAAATTCAGGTTAGCTAAATTAACAGAGTAAAGAGAAATGGGTAAAATAAATTTTAATCATTTTTTTTAAAAAAGTTAACATGATACATACAAAATATCATATTAAAGACAAGGATATTGCCGATGTGTATTGAATTATACAAACTTCCTATTTTGGCAGCTTGCTGTTAGACGACACAGACCTTTAGAGTGAAGGAGTAAGGCTCTTGAACAAGCACACCAGTGTTGGGGCTCTATTCCCTCAGAGTAAACCAAGGCGTGGAGATTAAGTGACATGCTCGGCTCAGAGATTCCGGAAGTCTAAGGTGTGGGCGGGTGACTTAACAGGCACAACAGTATGACGTGTAAGACCAGGGCTTACTTGACAGTTTTCTCGCACTTGCTCCCAGCCTGTCCCCTGGAGATGTGGCCCCTTCCCGAGGCCTCTGGAAATCTGCATGCACGATGGTGTCTGGTGGGGCTGAAGACTGGGAAGCCACCCTGGAGTTAGAGATCTTCACGTTAATTCCTCTCTCACACCCCATAAATCTTTCAGTGGCCATTGACCCATTTGTGTTTTTTCATTTCTTATATCTTTTCCCCAATGAGTTACATAGTAGCTCAGGAACACAATTAGCTGTCTTAGTATCCCGTACCTGCTGTGGCAAATTAGCACAAACTAGGTGATTTAAAATAACAAAAATTTGTTTTGTCACATTCTGGAGGCCAGAAATCCAAAATCGAGGTGTCTCTGGGCAAGGCTCCCTTTGGAGGCTCTGAGAAGGAGCCCGGCGTGCTTTGGTTCACGTTACACGTGAACTGGTCGTGAAGGCCACCGTCATTAGATTAAGGCCCACCTTAAGGTGGTGTGAATATCTCTTAACTTAATTACTCTTAAAAGACTCTATTTCCAAATAAGGTCACATTTACAAATTCTACTTGGATATTTGGACACTATTTAACCCAGTATGGTTAAAAAATCATTCTCGTTGTAATATATGTTTATTTTCAACTTTTCACTCTAAATATTAGGATATTTGAATCTCTCTGAGCTACTCACATATGAGTTCAATTTATACAAATTTTAGTGTGTATATTATTCATTTCTGGCAATCTCATATTCACGTTTTTTGCTGCCTACTGAGTGTGCACTATAGTGTTTAATAGCATTTTAAATGTCTTTATTCTTCTCCAAGCTAACACATCAAAAATGAGATTTTCCTTTTAGGCTTGTCAGTTAATGTCTTCTCTTTTTCCATAGTTTATTTATAGTTACCAGCTAATGTAAGAAATAGGTTCAGTATTTTAGAATGACACATGAAAACAGCTTATGAAATAAGATATAAACCATGGAAGCATAATGTGCCATTTCTCTATGGCTCCTCCAATAAACCGAATCAGACAGCAATCTGCTGAGAGATACAACTCACAGTCAAGAAATAAAAAAAATTTAAAGGAGCTAAGTTCCAAAAGAAAGAATGTGCTGGAATAGAGGGCCTACTCTCAGACTGAACTGGGGAAAGAATATAAGAAACCGATCCAGTGATCAGTTTGACAATGAGTGGAGTGGACAAGGGTGGGATTTGAGAGGATCTATTCCTACCAATTAATACTTCAACAGATTGGAAAGGATTTCAGATGCTACGTTAACCATTTTTAGTAAAGGGCGTTTAAAGTAGACATTTTGCCACAATGAGAGAGAAAAAATTGAGTGTAGTCTATGGAGAGTGATTCAGCACCATCTGAAAATATCACAAAATATCCACACTTGTTTTTGGAGGTCCAGGTGGAGACGTGGACAGAGCGGTTGTGTTCGCCAATGTCCCTTTGCCTCTCCGCGAG
Organism: Microcebus murinus; assembly: GCF_040939455.1. Lineage (NCBI taxonomy): Eukaryota > Metazoa > Chordata > Mammalia > Primates > Cheirogaleidae > Microcebus > Microcebus murinus. The sequence continues at coordinate 24,816,434 of NC_134128.1, forward strand.
GGAAGCTCGTCAACCGAGACACAGGGATAATTAGGAATCTGTAGAAAGGGTCACAAAACAAAAGATCTTAGGCCGAGGGAATGACACTATGGAAGAACTGTTTTATGCTATAAAGCAAATTATTAAATTTTGTCATCAATTCATCCATTTATTTGAAATTACATATTGATGTATTATTATAGACCTGGCACTGTTCTAGGCAGAAGGGACCCAGAGATCAGGAAAAATATAATCCTTAAGCCTCCAACTTCCCGACATTGTCTGACCTGCAGAGATTTATTCGGACTGTTTGATGTCCTACCTGCTGCGTGGGGGTGAGAGGGACAGCCCTGAGGGTGTGCGCTTTCCCACTAAGTGAATAGAAGCTCCTTCCCCCGACTCTGGCCCTGTTCCCACCATTCCATGGGACAGTGGCCCTTGTAACAGCCGGAATAAGCAGCATGGGCATCTCTCCTCAGCAGACCGGAGTGCAGCCCCGTATGGGATGGGCCCCATATGGGAAGAGTCAGACCACAGTGTCACGGTCCTGGCTGCCCGGGTGCTAAGAATGTGATCCTCCGTGTGACTTGGGGGACGACTAAGGTCTGTGATGGAGCCCTGGCAGGAGGCACCTTGTGCACTTGGGTGTCCCCGTCACAGTCCTTCAGTCGGACAGTGCTCCTTGGGTCTCACCTTCACCCACTGTCCATTCCGCAGTTTAACTTCGTGCACGCGACACTGTTCGTTTCCTTCTGTGTTCTCTCCACACCAGCGGCTCAGGGACAGAAGCCACGTGACACCAAGAGTGGCTGCTTGGCAGTAAGTGATGACTTACGATCACGGCAAACACACGTGTGCCGTGTGAGGTGCTGGGAAGATCCTAGCCGTGTCGTGAAGGACGACCCGGTGCTGGAAACAGTGCTCTCAAAGCAGGAAGCGTGTGCTCAGACTCAGGCCCCGGGACACGGAGCCCAAAGGCAGCCACCTGCCAGCCTCCTGGACGCGCTGCTGTTGTTTCCCTTTTCCCCATCGGGGAGGACACGCTCGCACATGCTGGAGCCCCCCCCCCCCCCGGAGCGGCTCTTCTGCCCGTCTCCCTGCGGCCACCTGGGTCCTGCGGGGAGGGCACGCCATCTGGAGAGAGGCAGACATCGGGTAATGAGTCTGAGCCAGCCAAGTATTCCCAGGTAACATTCAGGCGGAGCCTGCTGCGATGCAGGTTTCCGACATCTCGAGTCTGAATAGCCCAGGGGCCTTCTCTCCCCTTCCCCTGTCTCTGCCTCCCGCCCAGGCAGGCAGGCCCTGGAATGAACCTCGTGGTCTGCCACGAGCCTCCGGCACACCACGGCCATTTCAACACCCACAGAGAGACGTCTCCAAAGACCTTGCCGGGTTCACGTTCCATGATTCTTCACTCCTCCCACCACACACCTCCTGAGAGTACCGTCAGCGTGTTTTAAAACTCATCTTTGCCACGCCGTTCTCTTTCAACTTTGGAAAGAATGACAACAATGGTCAGGTTATTGCTAAACAAGATACATTGTTAAAAATTATGATTTTCTCTTAAAACATTTTTTAACAGCACCTTAACTGATAAGACAGAGTGGAAGGAAGGAAGAAAGGAGAGGTTGCCAAGGAAACAGCAGGTTTCTAAATGAGCGTCGCGATGAACAGGCAGGTAAAATGCATGAAAGCTGACTTTGTAATTAGTTCTGTCACCATCTGGAGACCGAGTGTACTAGGTGCTGCAGAAAGCTCCAGGACCCGGGCCCAGGGGAAATAGCGAGTGAGATCAGATGTAATCTGTTCCTCTCGGCCAAACACTGCAGTTTCCAACTGTGGCTGTAAAGTATGTATTTCACATGTGTGAGTGTCACTTCTCCTCTCGTGTTCTAACTTCCCACGGGTGAGCAAGATGCAGTGACATACGGACCACAGTCCCAAGGGCGCTCATGGTGTCTTCTGCCTGCAGGCCTGGAGCGGGGAAACTCCACAGCAGGGTGCACTGCACGTCGGAGCTTTCTCCAATTCCTTGCCTTTTTAAGTCCCCAAAGCCTCGGTTTCTTTGTCTGAAGACAGAACTATTAAAAACTACCAAGAAGATGTATTTTCAGATACTAAATGGGAAGCGGGGCACACCTGAGAACTGCCCAGCCGACTTCCTGACATAGAATAAGTGTTTTGCTTCCTTATTCTTTTTGTTTCTTTCATGTTAAAAATAGCAAAGCAACAGCTGGTTCTAGTCTACTGGACAGTTTGCCGTACTTTACAAGGTGATCTCCTGGGTGAATAGATGCAGTACAGACCCAGGACTGTCCTGAGCTGGTTATGATCTGACTTTAAGAAGACGCATCATTTCACAGGTGTGGACATGCATGCTGAATGAGGCCTGGCATGCAAACTTTTTCAGCATTGTCCAGCTCCCAGATTTATTTTTTTTCTAAAGAGGAAGGAGAGGGCACTTTGTTTTCTCGGTTAAACAGACAGGAATGCGAGCACGGATGCTCATCACGAGTTTCTAAATCTGTCCCCAGGCCCATTGGAACAATAGGACAAAACTAGTTTCAGAGTTGCCCGTGACCATCTGAGCTGGCAGGAGGCAGAGAAACATAACGGTGCAGGACAGCAATCAGCTGCCTTCCCCGCAGTGGGGACAGAATCGGAGAGAGCCAGTCGCTGATCAGGGTGCAAGTCCGCAGAGACTTGAAGGCAGCGTTCCTCACGGAATGGAATGTTTTAATCCCCAAATTTTACGATGGGATCTGGAAGGAGCTCATTCAGCTTTAGAAGAGACGCCACCCAGGTGTGTCTGCCCTCAGAAGCCACTCTATTGTGAATGACACCTAATTTTTCCAGAGCGCATCAATTGTCCTGATTCTGCACTATTGGAGTGTGGTTATAAATGTGTTTAAGAAAATCTTATGGCCAGGTCCACCTGGGCATGACAGGCAAACTGTTGCGAGGAGTGATTTGGGGATTCCCTAGTTACAAAACCATCTCTCACTCCCTGCTTTCAGAGATCTCGTTGCCATCAATTCTCTGGATTTCCACTGGGATCTCCGCTCCTCAATGGCGGGGGGCTTTTCTGCCCGGGCTGATCAACGGACTGATCAACGGACTGATCAACGGACAGCACATCCCACGCACCAGGGAGGAGGGGGCTCTGTGCTACGTACGCGGCGCCCACTTACTATGTGGTGAACACGGTGTTTTCTGTTTTCTGGGAGCTCTTAGTTCAGACACAGAGCTGCCTCTTAAGGGGATCATTTTATCAGACATCATAGCTTATAACACTGCAGTATCCCAGGACTGAAGGAAACGTGGCGAGAGAGAGACAATGGCTGCAAGGGGACTGGTGGCTATGTTTGGTCCTGAGAAAGATAAACAGAGAAATATGGAAAAACAAATTTGCTTATCTTATCACATGATGTAGAGCTTGATCTGACCTTAATAATCAGTCTGGCTCATTTCAAGGGCCATCTTGAAATATTTCCGTCCACCACACAAACCTGCTTCCCAGAGTTGTTTATTTCACTTACAAATAGCGTACAACATTCCCGCATCACCTTAAACTTAGAGCGTCACTTTCTAAATATGATCGAGAGAATGTAGGCTGGCCATTGGTCACTTTAGCCAGACTGGAAGCCTCTCTATTCTGAAAACAATTATCTGAGCAAGTTTTTCAAGTGATTATGACAATTCATCCAGCTGCTTCTTCAGAGTCTCTGTGGCCATTACCTCTCTAGATGCTTTGTTACTTACTACATTACGTGGGATTTATTTTCCGCTCAACTCCTAGAGAGAAATGTCTCTTCAAAAAACAGATTTAGTACCATCTCCCTGTCACCATATAGGATGCATAGGATGCACTTATTTGCTCTAAGAAAAGCAGAAAAAGATCATGGACAAACCTCACTCCTGCTGTATGGACTGAAGGCTGCAATATTCAACCTGCTGTATGGACTGAAGGCTGGGACACTCAACCAGCAGTGTCATGGACAATGGGAATGGGGGTGGAGGCTCTGAAGCCAGGAGTGGATGTCTCAGGGCAGGTCACATCCAGGGAGGCTGAGGCTGAGGACAGACTGGCACTGTGTGGGGAGCAGAGGAAGTGGTTTGCGCTGCAGCAAGAGCACCCCTGTTTCCCCGGCCCTGCGAGGGGAACCGGCGCCATAGCATCTTAGAGCACCAGGCACCATGCGTGTGAGACGAGATGATGCTGACCTTAGAATCCAAGTGTGGAAAGCAGTCAACACAAAAACAGTCACCTAACAAATGGATGCTGTTAGTATTATTATTATCTCTGTATACAGACAGCTTTATGTAAAATATATAAACAGTTGTCCAAATTGGTAAACAGGTTGCATACATATGGCAATTAAGACTGCATCTACAGATGTGCAGGTACAGTGTTGTGCAAATTATCACAATACTACGATTTCAGAAATTATTCAAATTGGTATCCAAGTAAAGCAATTAGTGAAAAAATGCCCATGCAGAATTTAAATATCTCAGAACAAAATTTAAAATGCCTTCATTAAAAGTTCACACATTTAAAATAGTTTTGTTCATTTTATTTTTATATGTCAAAATATGTTTTTATTTCCAAAATAGCAGCTTTTGCAAATAGTTTCATACAGAAACAAGGTTTGCTCAATACTACCAATAAAATCAGTATAGCACAGTAGCTGTTCGGTTTTAGATACAAAGAATAAATAACCTAAACATTTAAGACTGGGTGGCTATAGATTGGTGGCAAGGAGTCATCAGCCTGGATTTGGGCGATTCTGCTGTGTGTGAGTCAAGCCAGAGACTTAGTTGTGTTCCACAATTCATGCTCACTTCATTGCCTCAGTTTCTTCAACAGTAAAATGGGGAAAAATAACATTATGTCTGAACACGTTATATGAAAGTAAGTTTGGCAAAATAGTTATAGATGTGGACATCTATCTAACTTTCTACCTACCTATACAGCTCAATCTATACATCTCTCTCTCTATAACTATCTCGCCCTGTATTCACTGCCTGGAACATATATATGAACATATATATTCCACAATGCATGCCAGCCCTTAATACAAGCATCTTTCTAAAGATTTTCCTGAATCATGATTTTATTTGAACATGATCCTACCTGTATGTAATGATTTTCTTTTAGTCCAATTCTCATGCATAAGAACATTTCATTCTGAGTCTCTCATATGTGACTTCTACAGATATAAAGTGATAGTATTTGGGGAAAGAGAAGGTTAGAAACTATTTACATTTCTTTCTGCCCATTCAGGGCATCTTAAGCAGCTCAAATGATATCAAACTCCATTTCAGTCTCGTCTATGCCTGTGTGTAACGGAGGCCTGGCCTTACCTGTTCTGTTCACTTCAACCAGTGTCATAATTGATAGTGATCTCGAGAGTTTAATTGAGTCTAATCAATTGCTAAGAGAATGTGTGTCTCCAGCTCTCGGCCCGGCGGGAGGTACCTGCTGGAGGTAGGAAGTGGCAGGTTGGAATTAATGCCGCAGAACAGAGACAATTCCACTCGCTCCAGCAGGGCGAAGACAATAAACACAGACCCTCACAAGACAAAAACAAATTTAAAAAAAATAAAAACACTAACTCCGTTCTCACACCTACTTGCCTTTATAGAAAATAAAATCTCAGCAGGAGGGGAAAAAAGGAAATGCAAACAAGTTATCGGGAGGGGGAAGGCAACTTCGCTGTGCGAAACGCACCGGTATACCAGGTTAATCAAGTGTGAGTGATGCTCATTACAAAACGGGACCTTAGGGGTTAAAGTCAGAACCAAAACAAAAGTAAACAACCAACAAGGTATCTTCTGCCTTTTATTATTATTTCTCGAGCACAGGCCAGAACTCCCGGGGCCGCGAGGGAGCTAGGAGTGGAGGGTCGTGTTGCGTGTGCTTCTCTCCACGTGTGAAATGTCCTCTGACAGGGCCTGCTCTGGGAGCCACCTTGACTCTTGCAGTCAGTAGTGCATTGCTTAGACTGGTTTTCCGGAACACAGGGCTGAGGCAATGGCTCAGGGCAGGTAACACGTAGGAGAATGAGATCCAGGGGGCAGGGTAGTAGCCAGGGAGAGACGTAGGTGAGGAGGAGGAGGAGAAGGATGAGGAGGAGGAAGAGTAGGAAGAAAAGGAGGAGGCAGAGGGGGCTGGCACAGGGTCACAGGGTGCTCACTTCCCAGGTGACGATAGCCTAGTTGTGCACTAGTCCATAGGCCGCCTGGCGCGTGCCTCAGGCTGGCACATCCCAGGGAAAGAGTGAGCTACTTACTCAACACCCTCATCCCCCCTGGTCAAAGGGCTGCCCCTTGGCTGAGCCACAGCTTCAGGTGTGAGTGTGAAATGCTCGGCACAGGTGAATGAACCACACCACGAAGCCAAGGCAGAAGCCACTGAGTGGGGCCCGGGGCCTCAGGAGACAGGCTGTGGGTCATCTATGTGTGAACCCATCGAAGGGTTGCTGCTGCTGCAGCAGTGGCAGGAAAAAAGGTGAGATCAACGGATTCCAGAAAGCCATGAGCGCTACCCGCTATAGTACGTTACTTGGTTATCATCAGATAAATGTATACAATTCATAAACGTTGGGAGTGCTGGCAATGACTAATGCACTTGCGAACCCCTCCCTGACCATGATGTAATAAGCACTCGTGTGCAGGTGTTTGTGTAGGCATACTTTTCAAATCACTCGGATAAACCCCAGGAACATGATGGGTGTTCATGCCTTTTTTCTAACTTGAAGGTGGGGAGGCAGGCATGATGATGAAGTATTACAGGCTCTACCTCCATGAGGCTTGACTTGAACTTGAAGAAATATTCCTCCCTTGCTATGTGAAAAGGATTGTTTTCGAGGCTCACGGGGAAAGTGCCGTCCAAGATGTCGGCTGGGAATTAAATGTGGCGTGTTTAGAAGACGGCAGCTTTGATGGAGGCTGAGTTTACCTGTTTCTGCAGAAGTAATGTGCACAACTGACTTATGCGATGAGGGCTGGTACGCAGCTTTGGCAGGATTTAAGAGGCACCACGAGTAAAAATTTTCCTGTAGTACAATGAGTCATTCAAAGAGAAATAGAGAGATGGAAAATTAATGAGAGCAATTTTAGAATAAGGGCATTCATTATAGCACCATGTGTATGCCTTGAATTAGAATGGGGACAACAGGAGAACAAAGGGAACTGAAGGGCATTCTTCTGCTTTTAGCTGTTCCCGAGCTCCCACCTCCAGATATCGCGAGCCACAGCAGCCTTTCAGTGATGCCACCTGAGTCATTTAAAATGCAGTCTTAGAAAGTGAGATGATGAAGTTGTTCGGCTAGTCTGCCATTAGTAAACCTCACAGTCATTTCATTGTTACGGCTACAATAGCCTGTGAAATATGGAAAATCAAAGTCACTCACCATCATTTAAAGAATAAAAGGTTTTCCTCCATTTAATAATTTACTGATAACATAAATTTTGAGACTATAGTCATGAAGGAATCACATAAATGATGATAACATTAAAAAGACAACAAGATATGCTTTGAAGTACACAGAATGTTTTTGAGAAATGGAAAATCAGTGAGACTGAGTCCAAAAATAGCTATGGGAGACAGTTGCAGCATTTTAACATCCACATCCATGATCTTGCATAATATATCCCCTCGTGCCATCGGTTCTGCTGGAACCAGGAAAAGCCAGTATATCTTAATCAATCTGGTGACACTTACATTCTTAAGAACAGAGTTTGTGCTACAACTTGAGGACTGTACTGTTTGTCCTCTGATCAGGTTTGTCCTAGACTATCAGATAAGTAATATTAAACTAGAGAAGTAAAAACTAAATTTACAAGTTTCAATTTCTGAAATGATTATTACAGTTATGTAAATAATCTTTAAAACATTATTATTCTGAAACTATTAGATTTATAAACTCTAATCTTATGTCTGTATCTATCTTGGTTTGAAGCTTTATCAAAAATGTAAAAAGTAGTTATTTTTCCTTGCATGAGCAAGTGAGACTTTAATAAGAAACAAGTGTTGTTTAGCGGTAGATTCCATACAAAAAAGTTTTCAATATTTATTTTCCTCTATCAATCAGTATTTTCAAATTTATGAGCCAGAGATTATTTATAATCAATTTATTTGCAATTTAAGTCAAAGTTATATAAATTAGTAAATTTGTTACACACGATAAATATCTAGAACAATGCATAGTTCAATAAAATAGAAATATTTCCCGTGAATTAAAATAAAATAATAAATAGAAGGTTTGATTTTATATGTACATAAAAATAGTAGCTTAAATAATGAATAATATGTGATCAATTTTAATTTCCATTTTAATTGGGTAAGATTCCAAATCTTACCCATCTTTGTTTTTGGAAGTCAGCAGACATTCTTGAATCAATTACAAGCTTGTGCTCTTTTTTAAATAAATTAATTATCTCCCATTATATGCAACAAGGGTGAGAAAAACTGAAACATACGAGAACATAGAGTTCATAAAACCACAGCAAGCAGAGAGCAACAAAAATTATGATAATGCGATTCAGTCTCATAATACATAAGAGCTGTAATAAAAGACGTCTGCCATTTATTTCATTTTTGCTTCATTTCACATCCATAATTAACCATGCTTTACATCTGTTAGTACTTTTGGCTATTTTATCTGGCTTAGAGCTAAGTTCAATGAATAAAAATACCCTCACCCAGAGTATCATCAACACAATAGCAATCTGCTTACAGTATCATAGCTCCCTAACTCAGTGAGTTTAGTCCGGGCAAATGAGAGTCTGGGTGGGACTTGAAAAGCAATTGCTAGAGAACTCTGTGAGCACAGGGAATGGTGAAAATCTGTGACGTGAACGGTTGTGTGTGTGCACGTGTGTGTGTACGTGTGTGTGTGTGTGTGCGCTCGGGAGTGACCCAGGAAAGGAGAAGGCTGCAGTCACTCACCTCGGGCTCAACTCGAGGCCCTGCCCAGGAAGAAAGTGGACACGAAGTCTGGTTTCTCATCTCTGTGACCTGTGGAGGCACAGCTGGCCACACAGACTCTCTGGGCCAGGAACAGAAGACAAATAAGGGAGGCATTTAAGAAAATCTCTGATCAATCACTGGAGGACACTGAATTATATGAACCCAGGCTGGCCTCCAGAGGGACAGACTGAAAAATAAAAATAACAACATAAGAAAAAAAAAAAACTAGCTGGAAACAGTAACAATATACTGTTGGTTACACAGAAGCCACAGAATTAATCCAGAAAAGTCAGTAAATGAAAAAGCATCAAGGAGAAAACAAAGCCAAAAACCAAACAGAATACCTGGCATTGAAAACAAACCTTGGGGAGGGGTATAGAACAAAAGTAGTCTTTAGCGGGAAGAAAATAACAGTGATTATAGTAATCTAAGTAGGTTAAAAAAAAAATGGAAAATACAAAAGAGAAACTCAACAAAGCCAAAAGATATTTTTCAAGGATTTAAAAGAAAAAAAGACAAACTTTAGTTAGACTGACAAGATAAAAAAAGACTTGCATCTCATGATCAAGAATGAAAGAGGGGGCACCACTACAGACCTTACAGAAATTTTAAAAAAATCAAGATTATAATTATAAATTATAAACAGCTCCCCATCAACAAATTAGGCAACTAGGATGAGAAGGACAAATTCCTAGAAAGACACAAACTGCTTAAACTGGCTCAAGAAGAAATAGAAAATCTAAATAAATCCTAACAAGTGAAAAGACTGAATTAGGAATGGTGGAAAAAATTCTAGTTACGAATGGCTTCAGTTGTGAATCCTGATAAACATTCAAATCCAGTGGGATTACTGTCTGCCCAGCAAACCATTAGAATGAGAAATAAAGATAGGTGGATAAATAACCATGTGAAATAAATTTTGGAATTAAAGTCTCTTTTAGGACTTTGGCTTCAGGCCAATGAATGCCTTACTTCTAATGCCTGATGCTCCCAAACAAAATTATAGATCTTATTTTAGATTATAGGGAAAGAATTACACATGAGTTCTGAATTACAGATACCTTGTCATCAAGAATATATATACAAAACACTCGAGGCACAGAGTGGTCAACAAATAGTAGTAATTTTAGATAGCCACTAAGTGGGCAGGACTCTAACTGACCCATAAGGGAAGATTAGAGCCCACTATGAAGCATTATACAGGGAAGCCACTGCTAGATAGAAGGTAATCAGCTTTTTGGTTGCCTTTTAACAATATTTTTTGTGCTTATCCAACCGTTTGCTGTTTTCCTCTCTAGAAACATGGCAGTGTTTGTGTGTGACTGTGCACCTGTGTTCACCATCACGTGTGCGTGTGCATGACAGCTGGGATCGTTTTCATGGAAACTGATTCTGAAAGAAATGTGAAAAGAGAAGAGACAGTTTCTTGGCTTGTTGCAGACTGGTGGTGAAATTTAAAAGAATCCCTGAAAAGGAGAAAGAAAGCTGGGGCCATGGATGTGCTCTTACCTGAGAAAGCATATTTCATTTATCCTAGTCCACAAGTGTGGTTCAACTGTATGAAGAACTTGACACCTGACACAAACGTTCAGTTACTTTGGACACTAACAACTAAAAAAAAAAAAAAAAAAAAAAAAAAAAAAAAAAAAAGCCCAAATTGGCACCAATCAGAAACCACAATATATCTGCGACACCTGCTCCCAAGGTCGAAAACTCTGAGCTTCACGTAGTTTCTCCTGAGATGTGGTCACAGAGCTGCTCCTTTTGGATCAAGCTACAATCAATGGAGCATGTGATTTACAATATTTTCCCCAAAAGGAATCAAGATATATTTTGCAGAAATGTTACGCATCAGCTTGTGCACAAAAGGGGAAACTGGGTGCATCACACATGAATGTCAGATTTCTTCATCTTCTTCCTCCCTTCTATGTTGCTGTCTAGCTGCTCTATCTACGTGTCATGGCTTGCGGAGAAGGACACTGTAGTCTCTTTCCTGTGGGACACCTGGCGGTGTTGCCTGGGACTACACAACAATTTCACCCCCATTTCCTAGGATGCGGTGGAGGGGAGGGAGTTGGTGGTTTGGGGTCTTCCAGGTAGCGCCTCTTTGTTGCCCGCCTGCTTCTGGGGTTCAAGTCTCACTCCAAGAACTGTACAGTTATGTCTTTTGCTAAATTGAGGGCTTTCCTCATCACTATTTTTTAAAGTATTACACAAAATGTCACTTGCTATCTCCTCTCCTGAGATTCTGGTGATAGGAAAGTCAATTATTTTGTTATTTTCCCACAGGTCCCAAAGACTGTTCTTTTTTTTATTTTTTTAAGTCTATTTTCTCTTTTGCTCAGAGCAGGCAGATTCTATTGCGCTTCCCTCAATGTGTTGGCCCCATCCCCCGCTCCCCACTTCACTATTAATCCCACCCATCAAGGTCTCGATTCCATTTACTGAACTGTTCCATGGCATGATTCCCATTTGGTCCTTTTTTATAACTTATTTGCTAAGATTTCCTGTTTTCACTTGTTTCATGAAAGCTCATAATTGCCTATGCAAGCATTTCTATGACAGCTGCTTTGGAATCCCCCTGCAAGACAATTCCAGCATCGGATTCATGTGTCGATGGTGTTTGCTGATTGCATTTTCTCATTCAAGGTGTAGTTTTTCTGGCTCTCAGTATAAAAGGGGATTTTGAATTTTAACTTGGGCACTTTGGATGTTATGAAACCCTATTTAATCTCCTCCTAAGCAGGACGTGCCTGCTGAGCATGGCAGGTGGGAGCACGGGTGCTGCCTTTTCTCTGCCCTGCCCTGGTCCCAGACAGAAGGGGAGCTCTGGCTCTGGTGTCCTATTGCAGGATGGAGTTGAGTTCCCGTCCTCCCGTTGACCCCCCAACACCTTCTGGAGGAAAGGAGGGTAATGACAGGCACTGTCTGTTTACCTCTGGGGGTAATGTAAGCTCAGATCCCCTTGGGGCCTCATCACCAGGGAGGGAGGAAACCAAGGGGGCACGTTACTTTGCTGCTGCTAAGCAGGGGCAGAGCTCAGCTCCCGGCGGGACCTGGGGAGACCAGTGTCGGGGGCCATGAGACAGGTGCAGGGGGCGGTGAATGAGACAGGTGCAGGGGCTCCATCTCTCCCCGCCTTGCTCTGCCCCATCCATGCTGGGTGGGTGGGGGGGGGGATCAGCTTCCAGCCCTATGCAGCAGGAGAGCTGGGCAATGAGTGTCCCACTGGGAGGGAGAAGGAAGGTCAGACCTTCAGACCCACCCACACACCTCAGCGGGGGCAGAAAACTGTTGCCTGCCCAGAGTGGGGGCGGGTCAGCCCTTGGAATTTACGACTCGGTCTTTCTGTTGGGCTGTGGCTGGACCGGCTCAGGTGTTTCCAATTAGGTTTTCTGGTGCCAGCCCACCCTCTCCCCATCTCCTGCTAGAGGTACTGTGCTGTGGGTGGTTTGGGCTGGAGGTGTCTGCAGCTGCCCGTCTGTGAAAAGTAGGAGGCATGAAGGAAGCTGGACAGCTCAGGGGGACCCACCTGAGGTCTGGGGAAGCCCCCTTCCTCCTCCCTCCTCTCCTGTGTGCAGGTGTGAGCGCCACGGAGGGTCCGCTCCGGGTCCCTGAGACTGTGGACATGTTCTATAGCAACCTGACGAATTTGGATGTTGAGGTTTGCTTTTCTCCCCACAATATGAGTGATTCAAGTGATTTTTTTTTTTTGAACCACGTAAGTGTAGAGCGTCCATTTCAGCCCTTAACATCTGGGAGAATGGAAATTGCTGCATTCATTTCAGAATTTAATTTCTTCTCCGTTTAACATGGTTGGCACCACTTCCCTCAACTCTGACACTAGGCTGTCCTGTGGAAATCCGCTGACCTCTCACCCGACAGTGATCCAGTTCTCATAAATTCACTTTTGAAGCTGGCTTTCTGGAAGGTATCGTTCCTCTAATGGAGAGGGGTCTGCACTGGACGCACCGCGAGGGCACAGCACCCACCGGGGCCGTGGACAAAGCTGGCCCATGCTCCCTAGCACTGCTGCTTCCCCCGCTGTGGCTGCCTAGCTTCCTCCTGTGCGTTTCCCCCCCCACCGAATATGCAAAGAAAATAGGCCTTACACGGAGTCTGTGGTGCGGGCGTGGCCACGGCTTCCAGCTGACTGCAGCAGCTGTTTGATTTAGAGTCACACCTGGCCGGCCCTTTACTCTCGAAGAAACTAATTTTATTCTCCACGCCCACATGTTCTTTTGTTTTTGTGTTGAAGGAATTTTTGACGTTGTGGGTAAGTTTTAACACGGCACCAAGAGCTTTCACACTCCCTTGATTCTAACCCGCAACACTTGGATTGCCAGCGTTTTACCAGATTTGCTCTATACCGCGCCACTCTCTCCATCTCTGTCTACACGCACACGCGCCGTTCCAACACTCTCTCACTGAGTCACCTGTGGGCAAGCCGCAGAGATGAGGGTGCACGTCTACTGTAACATAGATGCATTTTCTTTAACAGTCCCCACAGTGAGCCGTGTAAAATTCCGGTTTGTACTTCATAAGTAAGCAAGGAAACCCTCCTACGTTGCCGCCATACACACCTCCAAATTAGGAAATCCACAGCGATGCTTCACACCAATTCACACGTTGCACTCTCGTGTCACCGGTGGCCCCAACAAGGCTGCTTTTTGTTCCGTTTCACCCCTACCCCTGGCAAAGGATCCAGCTTCAATCACGGCTGTGCTAGTTTTCATTTCCTTCTGTCTGGGTGAGTTCCCTGCCCTTCTCCCTTCTACTGACCTGCATGCAGTTGCGGGAAGTAGGGCTTTCGCTCCCCGGGGCGGCTGCACCAGGGCCCCTCTGGTGGTTCCTCCCATCCCCTCAGGACCACAGCTCCAGGGACAAGGCAGCGCCCTTCGCGCACCAGCCGAGGAGGCCGCTGTCACCTCCTCCACCGCAGGGGCGTGAGCCGTCACCACTGCCCTGCCTAGTTTCTCAGCCACAGCGTCACACGTTTCACTTTGAAATTAATATGTTTCCTCTGAGGAGCCCGAGATTATGCCAACGTCGTGTTTCTCTAGAAACTTCCCCCAGTGTCCTGAGAGCCCACTGATGTCTCTGGCTGGTCTGGGCATCACTGTGCTGGTTGCCGGGGCGATTTCCGATTATCGCCATCTCCTCGGTATGTTAGCCAGCATTGCACCGCAAGGACAGGCTTTCCCTTCTCATCTGTTCGCTCCTGCTTTTCTTTCATCTGTGTCTGTTCACTTATTTGGGTATTTCTGTTCCACTGGATGGAATGTAACACGTTATTATCATTATTTTCATGTTTAAATTGCCCCAAATTTGACCAGAGCAAGCCTGTTCGAGTTAGTTCTTGTGTCCTTTTGACCCGCTCTCACAATTCCTCGAGCGTTTTGTAATGTCTGGTATGAGATATTCTAAGTCTATCCTGTAGTTTTCCCTAACTCGGCCCTGGAATCTGTCTTTTATCCCAGGGGCTGATTCCTTTCTTTAGGAAGATGGTTATAAGAAACCAGTGTCTAGACACCAGGTGTGTTCACTGTCTGTCAGGTAGAGCTAGAAGGCGTGTGTGTGCACACGCATATCCATACACCAATACGTCCACACTTGTCTTTTGTCTCTGTGCAATAGAATTTACACTGAGACAGTAGGAATGTATTCTCTCAAGTTCTGGAGACCAACAGTCCAAAATCAAGGTCTTGGCTCCTAGAGCCTGAGAGGTAGACCCTCCCTCTTAGATTCTGATGGTGGCCGGCAGTCTTTGGTGTTCCTTAGCTTGAAGCTGCGTCACCCCAGTCTCTGCCCATCGCTACAGTTGCTCTTTTCTCCCTGTCTGTGTCCACGTCCCACTCGTACCTTTCCTCCAGACACCAGTCTTGACATATCTTTTTTTTGCGGGGAGGGGGCGCTGTTCAACCCACCACACCCTGGCTGTGAGATAACTGGACAATCACCACTGGTCCAGTTTGAGCTGCATGCCTCTTTTAATATGAGGCTTACAGAGCACTGAGTTATTTAAGGCCTTTTATCCCACAGTTACTTCAAATCAGTGCTTGTTTCTCAAAGGACAAATAAAATGATGACAGGAAAACAAGTGTGTCTCAAGGATCTTCCTCTGTTTTCCTGCCTGAGCCCAAGGCTTCTAAGCTCAACATGCACCTCTGGCAGCTTGACCTCTGTCTCCCCGGGGCCTTGTCTTTCCAGAGATGCTCAGCGTCCCTGTCATAGTGGTCCTCACTTGGATATGGAGGCCAGATCTTTTCGAATCTGGGGCTTTGGTTTTCCCTGTTTGTCTACCCTACTCAAATCACTGGCTACTTGGAAGACAATGATGCACAAAAATAGTAAGCAACTGTCAAAGTAATTTTAGAATAAGTTACTTACAAAGCGATCCTGTCTAAAACGTTTTCCTTCTTACTCAGCTTCGATGACCAAAGCTCATCAGGATGTGGGAGGAGGCTGCTATGTCAGACGTGCTGCCTCCCAGGTTTCACTGTGGGTTTTCAGAGCGGCCTGGATGCGGCTGTAACCGGCTGCGACATGTGGATGATGGGATGAACCCGCACAGAGGCAGGGCAGTAGAGAAACCTGGCACCTGTTTCCTAAAACAATAAAAACATACCTTGCAATGGGGGAATAATCTCAGTTTAACAATGTGGCTGTAGAGATGAATTCTAGCTACGTCATGTGATGGCCAGCAACCCCAGGACCGTGGCCGTCCCCTGCGGCTCTGTCTGCCGCATCGCGGTGTGATGAGGCCAGTCTTCTCCGGTGATGCTGTCCACCCTCACTCCCTCCTTGACGGAGAAAGAGGTCAAAGCCCCAGGGAGAGGCTCTTAGTTTAATTTATTGCCCTTGGCCGAGTTAAGGGCAGAGTTGAATTACATGCTGGTGTAGGGAGGTGGGTATTAAAGGTGAGTGGATGACTCATTTGTCAAGAATCAACGAGTGACTTTCTAAATCAATAGCAGTGAGCAGGTTGCCAGTGTGCCTGCAAGAAACCCCATGGGTAGAGGATGGGAATGCATGACGCTGGGTGATAGGAACATGGGTGTCACAGAAAGGCACACAGAGCTGAAAGCGGGGAATGGCTATGTCCAAATATGCCCCGATTCCTCAAGTCTAAAATCATAATAACACAGTTGTGGATATTTAGAGGATATATAGTTGACTGAACAACCAGAAAAAAAATATGATTTTTAGGGGGGTAAGGCAACCTAATTCTGCCATCATATTCTATGATTGTCCTTTTCTCTACTAAATAGAACCAGATATATACTACAAAGAGAGACCTATTTTTTTAAAATTATTTTTATCCTTTGAGGTAATGATTTATTTTTTTTAAAGGTGAAACTTAATAGAGATTAATTTGAATTGCTATGTTTAATTAATTTCAAAACCTAATCTGTATAAGAAGATAATTATTTTTGACGTGATAAGAATTTATAAGAAAAATACCAGGAAGTATGTCATTAAACACAATCTAACATGAGCCTCCAAAAAAGTGACAGATAAAAAAGAGTTTGTCTCTGTGATTGCCACAGTGCGTGTGCTGCGCCCAGATCACAGTCACTGGACATGGCGCTGTTGGGGCCACATGGAGACTTCTGTTGTAATGGGGCCACCTTGGTGTGAGACAAGCACTTACAGATGGATGCTGGGATGGGCAAAGGCTGCAGACCACAGCGGTCAGAGTTGGGGACGGAGTCCCATGTGGGGAAATTGGAGAAGCCTAGGGTATTTGATCTGCAGGTCCACACAGCAGAGGACGAGGTTAATGCTGGAATCCTGATGGCATTCACTGGCTGGTGTTATGCATATGGGAGAACAAAGGACAAAACAAGGATCACCAGGAAGAAATGGAGATTCAAGCTCCATAAAAGAAAGAATTAGCAGTGAAAGTCACATAACAATGGAGAGTCTCCTTTCCACTATGGCAGAGTCTGGCAGAGGGTGCTGTCCAGCTCATTTCTATGCCGGGGACCCAGGTACGCTGAGCGGCCTCTGAGGTTTCCACTAATTCTATGATTCTAAGAAAAAGCTCTCCCAGAAATGTGATCACGACTGTGCTCTGTGCTGTTCTTCCGAAGACAAAGCAAAGAAGCTCTCATTTTGGAAATATTCATAAGCTCTGCATAAGTCAAGAGTTGTCCTCACAATTTGCAAAAATGCCTGTCTCGACATACAGATGTTTGAAGTCAGGAAACTTTGGAGGATGTCGGCACATAAATGGGAACTTTGTGGTCTCCCATAGAGCTGCCAGTGGTGCGTGCCTGAAAACCGTCGTTTGCTGAGCAGACCACATGGGGACCTGCAAATCTGTCAGATGGGAAGGCGAAGTGCTTGGAGCTCCACTTTCTCATTCGTGACAACAGCAGATGACTTGGCTCTCAGTGCTGTGCTATGAATACACTCCCCAACCAAGTGCAGTAGTCACTGATGTGAGTCCTACCCCAGGGAAAACATCTAAGTGTTGTTTATTTCTGTCAACAGGAAAATGACATTTGTTGCAAAACAACTAAAATTGTTTCTTAAAGCCTTCAAGTGCTGTTCACTTCTAATATTCAGCAGAAACTTGAATAACTTACATTTATTAGTCTATAAACAAAGTGTGGTAGGGAAAACACATGATTTGGACTTGGACAGTTCTGCAGCTGCTCTGCCCCGGGTGAACTGAACTGTATGTGTCTGTTTCCTTATCAGTAAAACGGGAGCAACCCCGACTTGCAGGTGCACTGCGGACATTAAATTGTACAGTGTAGGTGAAATAAGCATCAGATAAAGGGTCTCACTTATTAATATTTCCTTCTCCAATGCCTTTTCATCACAGTTTTCTCTAACACATGACAGTTCTGAATTCCTGTTAGATTAATAAATAAGACTTTCCAAAGGTGAGCTGGAAATGGCGGGGAATGCAACGGGCTGAGTGATGTTTCCTAGTAATTCTCAGAACAGTCAACCGCGTTTAGGTCCATCATCAACTAAGAGCCCCGAGAGCCTTGTGTCCACGACTTCAACGCGGGGTGTCGGCTCATGCTGAAAACACATATTGTGTTTTATGCCTTCCTGCAGGGAAGTAGATCAAAGTAAGGTTTAAGAGCCATTGTCTTGGGTTCTAGATGAGATTTGTTCCCCAGACTGAAGAGGTCTGAACAAATCGTGAAGTATTTTATTCTTCTTATTTCCAGGCCCATAAGGAAGATTTGTGTGTCAGGCTAACACACAGGCACACAGAAACACAAACACACGCACACACATAAGGAGTCTCTTGAAGCTAAATATACTGTTTTGGTTCCTGGGGCTCCTATTTCATGAATCTTCATGCTAATAATATATAATCAAATCCCTGGGAAGGTTTAACAGCAGAGGAAGTATAAACAGAGATTTTACTTACCTCTAATTTGATTCCTGGTTAGCCAGCAGTCCTTTAGAGCCGATGGTTATTATCCATGTGTATTTCCATTTAAAACGTGCCAGCTGGGCCCCGCTCTCATCTGAGAATCGTAACAGCTGTCCCAGAGGAAAATAAAAGCATGTCACTTTAAATTTTATAGCAGGGCCAAAGAAATGTCAGATTCCTGCCTCAGCTGCACAGCGACACACATTATATTTGACCTGAACACATCCCATCAATTCATGTTCATGAGAAAATTACTCCTTGGATTTACTTGATTCCTGTTCTTTATCCAATTTCTTACATAAAAAAGCAATTTGATCTCCTCTTCAATAGCCACTATATAAATATCACATGCAACACCAGCATGCTAATGTCGTGGAAGTTTGATGATAGTTTTTGAAATGCTGGACAGAGTGCTCCTCTCTCACTTCCGATGCTACACAAAATTTGCAATCTAATCAATGTTAATTAGTCGTGCTGGTTCTCTTCAAAAATGCATTACGCTTCTCTTTTGATAAATTTTAAATTAGATGAAATAAGTCTTTTTTTTTTCCTTTTATGAATTTTTTCAGACCTAAGTACACAACTGCTACATGAATGTTTTGAATGTTTCTTTCTGTAACACTGACTTTCCGAGCATATGAAATATATTCTTTGAGTTACAGGCTTCCAAATTCCTAACTGGTCACATTCTGATGGGTTGTTTTTTTGTTTTCTAATTTTGGCTTGATTTTTATGTACTGCCTCTGTAAGATGAAGTTTTGTGCCATAGACTCCAAAACAGGGAACAGGGGAATGCATTTATCTGGGTTCTCGTGTGGCATGTACTTGGATATAAATATATACTTTTAATGGCAATTTCTGTCATGTATATATGAGCATGCATCCTAGTCCTGTTGTTGTAAGGTAGTCTTCTATTAGGAATGAACAAAACAAATACTTAAAAATGACAAGAGGAGCACAAATGAGAAAGTAACTATGCCAGCAGCTTAGTAAAAGTCACAGATAGGAGGAAACGTTTGGGCTTGGTCTAGGAGGATGGGTATTATTTGATGTCTGCAGCAATGGCAGTGTAATCACGGGAAAGGAGCACATCTGAAGAGAGGACTGACGTGAGCACAGAACTGCAGGTTTGTCTAGAAATCCACAGGAATCAGCATTGGATAGAGGAGGTTGGAACATGCCGCCCACCGGATCCCCTTTCATTACATAATGGCCTTCTGTGTGTCGTTTTGCCGTTGTTGTCTTTAAGTCTGTTTTATCTGATATGAGCATTGCTACTCCTGCTCGTTTTTGATGCCCACTTGTTTGGAAGCTGCTATCAGAAATACTGTGGAGTGGAATCCGGTCAGAAGTGTTTGGCCATGACGAGCCAAGAACTCTAGTCCATGCCTCGCTGATGGCACTGGCCACCACCAGCACTCGCTGGCCACCACCAGCACTCGCTGGCAATCAAACCTTCACTTAGATCCTGCCCGGGGGCCTAATTTTCCTCCCATTCCAGCCACATCTCAAATACAGAAAAGCATATGTCAATTTCCACAGGGTTTACTGCAGCAGTTGTTTGTCGTGACTTCTACGAGGCCAGGTGCTGCCTTTTCATCTGTGTTCCCAGGAATCTTTCACATGACGAGCACCAAAGCTCGTGTGTGTTGAATGACTACATTAGCCAAACAAATGACAGTAAATGACGAATCAGGGGAACTGGAAAGGTGAGGTCAGATTTAGGTCTCGAAGCGTCATCGTTACGATGCTCATTCCATGGCATCATGGCATTATGATTTCCACTCTTGGGTGCATTTTCCAACAAACTTCAGGGTAGAACTTGAGCTGCATCCCCCATCACCACTCTAACATTTCACATCTGTGTCTTGGCTGAGCCATGACAAATTCTCCAGTCTTCAAGGAGTCCTTATTTCAATGCTGCCAATCAAATCACTCCTTTCCTTCCCCCGGGCGTGCTTTCTGCCCTCAATCCCGGGTGCAGAGTGGTTTACGGCTCACACCCCCACAGAGTTGCGCCCCCTGGCAAGCTGTCCCGTCGAGGCTAGCTGGGCAGGACAGCCAGGCTCTCAGCTGGGTGCTGTAGGACCCAAGGGGACTAGCATTTGACACAGCTTCTGGGATGAATAATGCAGGGACACAGATTTCCAAATCTCCTCGTCTACATGGTGCACCACGTCCCAGCACAGAGCAAGAGAATGGACATCACTGATCACGGTCTGTTTAAAATTATGAGATGGATCAAGAAAGAAAATTTGAATATTCCAGAGGTCCACAGAACTGATGTCCCTCAAACTGCCTGAGAATTTCAGGCAGTATCAGAGGAGAGAAAAGCGAAGTACAAGTCAGGGGTGCGATTACTACAAAGTAGGGGTAATTTAGCGGAATGAGCAGCCCAGTGGTTCAGGGGAGGTCGCAGGTGGATGTCTCATCTAAACAGCAAACCACAGCTGGAGAATCTGAAGAGTTGGAAATGGTAGGGCTGAAATTGTTATGCTTGACAAGTGGTGTTTTGGTTTGTTTTGTTTTACTGCTTTTAGCTATTCTTGTGAATTTCTAATAGTAGCTTCCCTTCCCTTCTTCACCAGGAAGCCGTCTTCTTGCTGTAGTTTCGTCCCAAGGCAGAATTAACTCTGTTGGGGGAAAAAATATGCAAGGGCAGCTTCATGGTTCTGGGACCTATGACCAGACCCTGATTCACATCACATTAACAACTTATTCATTGTTCATAAAATATGCTCACAGAAACTGTCACATTTAATTGATGCAGCACCGCGATGTGGATACCACACATCATGTTTCCAAATACGGTGACTTGAGCTTGAGGTGTTGCAGTGGCAGCCACATGGTCACAGAATTAAGGAGCAAGGTGATCCTGGACCCCTGATTCATAGTCACAGTACTCTTTTGTTTCCTGATACTACATGGTGTGATAAATATGAAATAAAATATCTTTGCATTTGTCCGTGTGAAGTTGCAAATTACCCCTAACACACATATTTACTGGGATATGACAGTCTGGATATGATGGCTGTAAGTTGACCCTCCTCTATCCAATAAGCACATAAAATTCTCCCCCTTTGTTCACTTTGAACACAACTCATTTTTATTAACCTCATTGATACTGTTATAATTTTTGCTCCTTTTGGGTGGCAGTTTATGCCAAAGTCAGTTTTTACTTACATAACAGTGACAATTTGGGGCTACCTCTAGGATATAATCCACGATACTTCTGTTTTTGCACAGATGACTGTGTATTTCAATGGCAACACAATATAAGGGTCTGGGGCACAGCTTGTAAGCACACATGCACACACATGCACACACACGCGTGCGCACACACACATGCACACACACAAATCATGTTCAGAGTCTTTCTGGGTTTAGAAAAAATAAAATGATGGAGAACTGACTTTCTATTTCAGAATGCTTTTATAAAATAGTCACCTTCAGAGCCGTGCAATGCTCTTACCTCCTGATGTGCTGTGTTTATTGCAGGGTGGTGTAGAGACCCTGTGCTAATTATTTAATGCAAGTATAAGCCCCTTTTGTTTACTGGTGGCATATGCTCCACGGTTGGCCTGTGTGTCACACGCTTAGGTGCCACTCCCTAAAACCGAAGCTTCAAGGAACAAAAAGGGGCATGAATTTATCCCTAATGATAAAAAGTTCAACTCTTTCAAGAAAGGCATTCTAAGAGCTGAATCAAATATTTGATTTTTTCACTAAAGTACAAAATGAAAACCGTTTTTAACAAAGGCTGTAGTTAGAGCCACCTGAACAAGGACTTTAGGAGGACTTTCTATTATTGTCCAAAGTCCAATTTGAAATCATTTAACTTGTCACCTTAGGTGCTTCATCTATTGATTGGGCATCAATATTTAATCCTCTATTTCTGAAGAAATTGCAACATCATATACCATCTTCAGTACTTCTTAAAAAAACCAACTTCTAGTGTCTATACTTAGAATATAACTTTTAAGATTTTGCTCTTTTAGAGAAAGCACTTTCTGCTAAGATATGTTTTCTGTCGAGTGGCATTTTGGAACTACATATTGGTTTAACTTCTCTTTGGATTCTTATTTTAACCTCTGTGCTCATAAAAGATCAAAATGCTATTAATGTTGCCCTTCTCAAACATTACAACCAATCTGCCCCTTTGTGTTTTAGCATGGCTCCCTGTGAGCTTGGGCATCTGATGTTGTCTCGGATGTCCAGTCAGATGGGTAGTAAGTTGTCACATCTTATTGATATCAAGGTATATACATACCTGTCTGTGTGAAAGACAACCTTTCATATTTATTTGCAATGATTGGCTTAGAGTGAGCCACGTTCTTATTTTTCTTAGCGTTCATTTGGGGCTCCATGGTATATGCAAAAAAAGAAAATGTATAGAAATGAGTTTACACAGAAACCAAACCACCAGGTATCCTTTACCATTTAGGTAAAATGTGATTTTGAAAGATTTTACATGTACAAAGTATCATCAATTCTCTTGTGTGAAGCCATATATATATATATGTTCATAGAAATAATATTCAAAGGATATCCAATAATATATCCACAATGCCTATTGTTTGTGTTAGGCATATAGATAAATTTAATTTTCTTCATTTTTAAAATTTTCTTTATAATCACAAAATGTGCAAAATTCTTGGCCCCTACTACATTTAAATGTGTTTCCATATGTTCCTAAATTTGCTTTCAGTCATCTCCATCTGGGCTGCAATTGCACCCAGAAGGACAAAGTGTCACTACCTTGCCTCTCCCTGGAACATCAACTCACATATGTAGGTGTGGGGTGAACACGTGTGGTGTGTGTGTCCACTTGCATGCTTGTGAAGCAAAAGCATCGCGTGGATGACTGACATAAAACAAGAGGTTTAAAGCGAAACCACGCTTGCATCTACTGCTTCTCTTTGTGCTCTGTCTGGTCTTCCCATCCATAGGGCGGCCTTAAGGAGGCACTTGCAGTGAGACGCTGCCTTGATCTCTACCCACAGAGCACGTGAGAATAACTCCTAGGTAACAGCAAACCTATTTCCATTAATGACCGTGTTAGAGTGATACACTTGCGTAGATGTGCCCCGATAAAGGATTTCAGAACATCTGGAAATGTCAGGTAGAACCAGGGAAACCCTTGCTTCTGGACAGCAAGTCTGAATTCCAGGAGAAAGTGTGTCCAGCCTGCTCACTAAGCACCGTGGCTGGACCTGACCTCAAATGCACTACAGGAGAGTCGTCCCCTTCTCTGTTTTTAGAAGTCTGGAGCAGTGTTCCTGGATTGGCACGGCTGCCCTTCCCCCTTCCTGAATTAAGCAGTAGGGCAGAATGAATAGGGACTTCTTCCTTTATAATGGAAGCAAAAATCCACTAGTATTTCTTAAGAACCTGTTGTGCTCTGCAGCCCTTGATTTAATGTTCTACGTGTAGATGGTTCTTGAGCCTCTGAGATTGGTTTGCACGTCCTGAAATGTGCAGTATTCTCAGCCGTTACATACGAGTTCACTGGTACTCCATCTCTCTAGACTGCGATAAAGCTCTTACTTTACTTTTACTCAGAAACTGGGAGCTGGAAAATTGGCCCTCATTTTTTCTCTTTTTATGCATCCTCGCCCTTTTATAGGAATCATTTTGGGGTTCTCCCAATCTGGTCTTGAGTTTGACACTTAACTCATTTTGGCAAATGGAATGTAGCAACCTGATGCAAACCGAAGCTTAAAAGGCACTTGTGTGAGTAGGTGCGCCCATGCTGGCCCTGCCCTCTCACTGCCAGAGAAGGACCTGCCAAGACCAGCTCAAAGGTCCCAGGAAAAGGGTGAGAGAAGGGAGTAGGATAGAGTTGCCGACGACGTCAATCTGATGAACCCACCGTGTGTTCAGCTGTCAGCTTCCAGACACGAGAGTGAGCTTCCTGAAGACCAGAAGTACCACCCACCAACCACAGCCTGCATCTCCAGCCTGCGCACTTCTGACCTGAATAAAAGCTTGTTATCTCATGTGTCGGAAGCCTGTGGCTGTTCCACGCACAGCACTACTGTAACAATGATGATAATATGTGATATGGCAATAGTGCTATCACACCAAAGTGCCACTTGAACAGAAACCTGACATCTTGGCATTTACTTTGGGACATAGTGGCAATTGGAAATTACTGGTGATGAAAAAAACTAAGAGAATATTGGAAAATGGTAAGGAAAATGTTATAGAGAGCTTATAAAATGGCATCCTTAAATAGTTGAGAAGACATGGTACCTTATAAAAAAAAAATGAAATGTACCTAATGGGCTTTTGGATTGGTATGGGGGCATTGTGAACAGACAAACGATATTCTCCTGTCTCTTATTGCTACATTTGAGAAGATACATCAGGAGAGACATTTAATCAATAATAAGCTGGCCAATTTTGAGGCATAATCCAAAGAAACAACTACACGGAGTCTAAAAATCCTAGAATTTGGGGGCTATTGGAAAATAAGCCTGATTCTTCTCTTCCTCCTCTCCAGCAAAGAAAAACATTTCAAGTTAAAACATAGCCTCGGGGTAAAAATAAAATCAATGATTTCTCTTGTTAAGTGATCTGAAGGAACCAAGCTGGTGCCTGGTAGACCGTCCTAGCAAAAGGAGGAAAAAGGGCTGTAGCAATGGGACTGTGTTGTTTCATAGCAGCCTGGTGCACTCACGGTAGCTCTGATTAGGTCTAGGAAGGGGGGCTCTGAAACACACACACACACACACACACACACACACACCGATAAGGCTTTTGGTACATGAAAAACCTCGAATCTGAAACAGAAAAAGCCTTCATGGATGTTTAGTTGTTGTTATTTTTCACTTTATTTTTATTTTTTATTTTTTTTTACTTTTCAAAGTGATTGTTCTGGCAAAAACTAACAAACAATAAATTAAAACTATTAAAAAATAGAAAGGTTTCTGGACCCGAATCTTGCTATGACTGAGAGCTGTACACAGAAGGCGTGCTTTTCAGTGTCATTAGAGAAGAACTGGAGGCCACCTCCGAGGGCAGGGGTGAGCCCCATCTCCAGGTGAAGGAAGACTTTCCACACTTGCTCCTCAGATTTCAGAATCGCTACGGACCAGTGACGGCTACGTGTGTTCGGTTTTTCTTTCCAAATGTAAATGTCAACTGTGGCTAAAACGGATCTCTGTCGCCACTGTATGCTTGGTGTTTCAGAGGCAAATTCCTTGTCTTTTGACCTCACAGTTGTTTGGATGGAGAGAAAGGAAACATGGATCTAAAATAAGCCACAGGATCTCAGACACCAAACTTAATATGTGCAGAGATTTGGGTAGATCCTAGGGATGGGTCTAAGAATTTTTTCTCCCCAGTGGGAGGGAAGCGAGTACTTGTGGGCAGAAAACTGACTACAGTAGATTGAAACAACTGGCCCTTCCCCAGAGCCCCTGCTCTTTGCAGGGAACATCTCGGGGACTTTCCTCCTTGGTCTGGCCTCGGTGTCAGTGCTGGCTTTGGCCAAGCAAGCGTGATGCAAGACGATGCTGGAAAAGTATCTGTGCAATTGGGTTTGCTCTCACTCTTGGCAAGATTCATCATTATGGGAAAGACATACCCAAGCTATCCCTTTCCTCCTAGCAGGGGGATTAAAGGTCACGTGTAGGCCGGGCGAGGTGGCTCACGCCTGTAATCCTAGCACTCTGGGTGGTGAGGCCAGAGGATCACTTGGGTTCAGGAGTTTGAGACCAACTGAACAAGAGTGGAGACCCTGCTCTACTGATAATAGAAAAATTAGCTGGGTGTGGTGGTGCACACTTGTAGTCCCAGCTACTTGGGTGGCTATGGCAGGAGGATTGCTTGATCCCAGGAGTTTGAGATTGTGAGCTATGATGACACCACTGCACTCTAGCCCAGGCAACAGAGAGAGACTCTGTCTCAGGGAAAGAAAAAAAAAAAAAAAGATCATGTGTGGCAGAGACAACCATCAGAAATTTGACCTACAACAGCCTAGACCATAAGAACTGGTACACATAGGTGTTAAGCACTGAAGTCTAATGAATGACTGATGCACATTCAAACATTCCTTTAAAAAGTAGCATGCCAGAGTTGGCTTCAATGGACTCTAGTCTTTAAGAAACATAACCCTATTCAGCTCTAAGAAACAACAGTGATATAGCACATCTTATATTTTCCTGGTTAGAGCTGGAACCCATACTACTAAGTGAAGTATCCCAAGAATGGAAAAACAAGCACCACATATATTCACCAGCAAACTGGTATTAACTGAGCAGCACCTAAGTGGACACATAGGTACTGCAGTAATAGGGTATTGGGCAGGTGGGAGGTGGGAGGGGGGCGGGTATATACATATATAATGAGTGAGATGTGCACCATCTGGGGGATGGTCATGCTGGAATCTCAGACATGTGGGGGGGAGGTGGGTAAAGGGTATTTATTGAAACCTTAAAATCTGTACCCCTATAATATGCCGAAATAAAAAAAAAACAGAAAGAAACATAACCCTAAGAATCATGCTGTAAGTCTAGACATGAATGTTTGGCTTGTCTGTCTATGTATTGGGGTGGGAGTGAGGTTTCAGTATCAAATGCATTCTAAGGCAATTTAAATCATTTTCTCCAGGTTACTACTAATTTGGAGAGAGGAAAATTCTGGGACTACTTTCTAAGGAGATCCTGAGCTAACACATTGTGATTTAATGACGTGGCACATCTCTGTGACCCTGCGCCTAGCCATTGATTGGAAATGTCACCCAAACAGATTGTGTATGTGTGGGAAAAGAGGGGCTGGTGTCAGATTTGCTGGTATATACTTTGTGAAAACCAATTTACTTCAGGAATAAACAGGGTATCATTTAATTTAAGTGGAACAGCAAACGCAGTCTAGCAATTTTTCTGACTACGGCTTCCATCTTCTAAAATCTAAAAATAAGAATTACATTTTCATCAGTAAAAGCCATGAGAAGAGAGGAAGCTGGAATTTTCAATTTGTATGCACACTAAGTAGTCACTTCATCCTAAAGCTATAATTGAAATTCTTTTATATGGTAAATTCAGAATAATTACTGAGCTAGAATATAGTAAATACAGCAGCCAAGGAAGTTCTATGAAAACAAAAACTTAATTTTCAGTTTTTATCACATAGTTAATATTTGGCCTTTTATGAATAAGACTTTAAATGTCTCCAGTGAGTGGCAGAAACTGTGTTCCAGCTGCAGTTATTTTTTCTTCACCAGTAGGACATAGTTGCTCTTTCAAAGTAGGAAATGTACCAAGAGCATATTTGGCTTAATACGTGATTATTTCTCTCCTGATAACAAAGACTGAATAATTTTAGAGGAAGAAGTTTCATTTCTGGCGACTTATCAGAGTTTTCCCTCTGGAGCAGCCTTACATTTTTATTTTCTTATTTTGTCACATCTAACTGAATTCTTTAAAATGGCTTTATCGAAAGGTCAGCTACCTTTGCTATCCAATTTAATTTTATCTACAAAACTTTGTGACTTTGGATTTGGATTAGTGATGGGTAAAGATAAGTGTAATGTCACAGGCATTTGCACCTTGGCCGCCAGAAATGCGCTTGCTAACCAGCGGGGATTTGCAGCGCTGGCTGGAGACCTGGTAATCAGGGGAAATGCATGCCCTCTGACAGTTAACCTCCAAACTGAACTGCTAATGGATCAGCACAGAAAAAAAATGTGAAGCCACTTAAAAACTGTGAGTAGGCTCCTACACCAGCCAGACGTGTCCGTGTGCTGATTAAGGGAAGGACATGAGGAAAGAGGCACAGAAGCAAATATTTCCGGAGACATCAAGAGAAAGGACCCTTGGAAAGTGGATTTTTAATGTGCTAATTGTGTTCACAGTCAAATCTTTACAGTGGAGTAGATGTTCAAGCGACTTAGCTTTGGTGCCATTAGGTAATAAAATGTTGCCCACTAATCCCTTTTGTTCTCATTTCATGCTCAACAAACAACATTCGGTTTTCATTTGGCTTTGCACGTGGGGCTTCCGGTAGGAAGAGAAGGTTGGTCTTTGCTGCACAAGCCTGTCTGTCTATGGGAAAACGTTATTTTTCCTTCCATGTTGATACTGGCCTTTTGTTTTACATTGTCAGTTTTGTGAATGCATCTTCTGAATTAAATCTCCCAAGTGTGCTGGTAAAATCAAGTTATTTGTTCTGTTGTATTTCTGCCTGCAAGACCACATTTCAGGAGCTCTTAGGAAATCTCCAACAGCTGCAGAGGAGAGAGGACGCTTCCTGTCCTCTTCCAGCCCCTGGAGTCTCCATCGATCCCTGGCCTGTGGGTGCACATGCCGATCTCAGCCTCCGAGGCTACATTTCCTCCTCTTTTGTGCATCCATGCCCTTTCCCCTTACGGTTTTTGTAATGAAACGTGTCACTGGATTGATTTAGATCCCACCTGGGTAATCCAGGATGATCTCATCTTAAGACCTCTAACATCTGCAAAGACCTTTATTTCATAAAATGTCACATTCACAGGGTGTGGACAGGTCCTTTGAAGAACCACCAGCCAACACATGACACTAATTTTACTAGCCATCTTTTACCATTGTGAATTAATGTATTCATTACTATTTCTGGTACAGAAACTTCCAAATCCTCCCACAGCAGATAATGCTCCCTCAGTCGGCTCTACATGCTTGATTTAGAATCATTCCCAGGACAGCTCCAAGGTTTTGCTCCATCCAAAAGCCTCTCAGGGAAGCAGGTGGAGGTAGGGTAGGTTCAGGTTAAGTCTTCCCTGATCTTTCATCAGGGGACTCACTGTCTGTTATTGGAGGAACATTTTTATTTGGAATGTAATGGGAAAATCATTAAGGC
The DNA here is from genome assembly GCF_040939455.1 of Microcebus murinus. Classification (NCBI taxonomy): domain Eukaryota; kingdom Metazoa; phylum Chordata; class Mammalia; order Primates; family Cheirogaleidae; genus Microcebus; species Microcebus murinus. The sequence continues at coordinate 24,845,632 of NC_134128.1, forward strand.
TTATGATATTGCTCATTATACAAATCAATAATAAGCACTGCATTATCATCAATCCTACATTGAAGGTGTCATCAATGTGTCTTTTATGATGAAATTAGAAAATATATTCCATGGAACAAGTGTTTCTACATAAATCTTTTATACTGAAAGGCAATGTTAGGTTAACAAAAATATTGAACTTTTATTCCTTGCCTTATTGGAATGTCAATTACCTTGGAACTTAAAGCGGTTATTTGGAAAGGACAGGGTTGAATAATACGTGTCAGGAGATAACAAAGATCTTTCCCCCCAAAGTTATTTTGAACCACTGAGCAGAACATCTGGTCAATGGCCATTTCCAAAGACAAACTGAACTCGTATCTTGGATCAATATGTTGATGAGGTTGGGACTGTCATCGGTAGTTCTGATCAGAATTGCACAAATACAGGTTTAAATTTCTCTGTGAAGAAACCAAGTAAGAGAAGATGACGGGGCAGGATTTAGTTTTTGCAGCCTCACATCTGACGCGTCACAGTTGTGCAGACAGGAAGAGTTTTAAAATGCAACAAGGACCATGAGTTGTTTCCCTGCCTTAAAACGGAGGCTTAGAGACATGCCAGGCGTGGTGGCTCACGCCTGTAATCCTAGCACTTTGGGAGGCCAAGGCGGGCGGATTGCTCAAGGTCAGGAGTTCAAAACCAGCCTGAGCGAGACCCCGTCTCTACCAAAAATAGAAAGAAATTAATTGACCAACTAAAAATATACATACAAAAAATTAGCCGGGCATGGTGGCGCATGCCTGTAGTCCCAGCTACTCAGGAGGCTGAGGCAGTAGGATCGCTGAGCCCCAGAGATTGAGGTTGCTGTGAGCCAGGCTGACGCCATGGCACTCACTCTAGCCTGGGCAACAAAGTGAGACTCTGTCTCCAAAAAAAAAAAAAAAAAAAAAAAAGAGACAGAACCTCAGGTCATCGGGCCTCCCTGGGACTGAAACCAGGACTGTACAAATACAGGATGTCTTGAGTGCTGTGAAGATGCACCTCGCTTCTCAATTCTAAATGCCTGCATCATGAGTGCGTTAGCAGATTCAGTAACACTTTATGTTCAAGTTCTTCTGTCAGCTCACAGGCATCGACACATTTACACTAAAGAATATTTCAAAAGTCATAAACTTCTTTCAGGGAAAAAGAAAAATATACGAATTGCCAACAGCGACTTTGGTGAGGAAAAATGCATTTGGAAAAGCTGATAACTAGACTGTCCATGTGCGCCCAGAGGCATTCGTGAAGATGTGGAGATTAGTTTGTAGGACACACTCAGCAGAGACCATTAGCTAATTTTGCTTTCTACAATAATGAAATTCAAAATAAATTCAAAAACTGTGAATAAACATAGCCTGTACCGTGGCATAACGTTTGTATTTGTTTGTAATTATCATAACCTGAGTGTGTACACATTTGGCCACATTGTTACCTCCAGGTTTCTACAGTGGAGTGTGACTGAGCAAGGCAAGTGGCTGGTTTGCAAGGAACTACGAGAATAATAAATGCTCGTGCAAACCTGGGAAGGGTTTAAGTAAAGATTCTACGACCCTTATAAAGGTGCACAGTAGGCAGCTGTCAGTTCTCACCATAGCTGACGTAGAAACGGTGCTTAATGGAATGTTCACTTACTGAGGATTTCTGAATTAAAAATATTTTAAAAAATCATAAAACCATCATATTTTCTTTGGTGTCTACTGTTTTTCTTTTGGTGTGGTTCATCCATTTCTCAGTTTTTCGATTTATTTTTGAGCACTTGTTCACTTGAGCAATAGGAAATATTCAACAAAGGAATGAAAAACATTTATTTTGGGAGATGTCTACTTCTTATATGTTAAAGAAAAGATATAAAATTTATTCCTAGGAAACCAGGGGTCAATCAACTAGGTAGTATTTTTAATTAGTTACATAAAATCAGGAATAGCAGGAAATGTAGTTATCATTTGTGGCATTTTTTCTTATCCTTTTCTTTGCTATTAAGAAAGGGGACTATATTGGTTATAACATTTCCATGTATAATTAATTTGTGTGAATTAAGTGCACTTTTTTCTTTATCACTCAGCATAATAGCCTCAAATAGGTTTTCTATGCTTTCATTTCTTTCTTCTTCTCCCTCAGGGATACCTGTAATTCGAATGTTAGTTCATTTCACATAGTTCCATGTCTCTCTCTAGGTGATTGCTTGGACTTTTTTACGAGGTCTGTTGGGAAAGTATCCAGCCAGTGTTAATATAACAAGAAGAGGTTGTGCAACATCGATATAACCTGGCAGCCAAGGAGAGTGGACTGGGGTGTGCACTGTGAACGATGATGACATCACTGTACTAGTTAGTGGGATGCTAGATGCCACTAAGTGAGCACATGTACTGTGTGGCCATCGTGTTCAAATGACTGAACTACCAGAGCAACGGATATGCATCAGATTTTGTGTTAAACTTGAACATTCCTCTGTGGAAACTATTCTGATGATTTAGGAGGCTTTCAGGGATGATGCAATGAGTGCAGTGCAAATAAAAATGTGGCACAAACGCTTCAAAGACGGTCAAGAATCTGTTGAAAGTGACCCACATTCTGGAAGGCCTGCAACAAACAGAGCACCTGAGAATGTTGGACATGTACGGGTTAGGCTAAGAGATGCTGGGAAAACCATGTGAGGTCCCAAGGTGCTTACTTTAAGGGGGACTGAGGCATCATTGTCCTATGTATGATGTTTCTTGTATCTTATGTCATCCTCTATAAATGTCTATTTTTCCTATTACCTGGCTGGAGGGGAACCCCGCATGGTGCATCCAAGCTCGGGGGTCACACACATTCTCCCCACAGTTCTGTGGTTGTCAAGGTGCTTGGGCTCATGGAGACGGAAAAGCTCACAGGTGTTTTGGTAGCCCACCGACCACCGACAGAGTGTGGGAGGGAGAAAGGGACCACCAACCCCCTCATTGGTCTCTGAGACTCCCTGGGTTTGATTCCCCACTTACATCTTTTTTTCCTATTTCAACATTTTTAATCATATCTAATTGAAGTTTCTTGAATGCAGCCTTACTTGATTACAGCTAGATTAATTCATCCTTCCAACATGAAAAGCTTCCCAACCCCTCCACTAGTTGAATAAACGTATATTAGTTAGGTTAGACTTTGGTCATCAGACAGATTAATCATTAAATAAATATAATAATATCATTGAGATAAGTTTCTTTAATCATCATACCACAAAACGGAAAACATAAATGCATTCTACATCTTTCAGAATAATTCAATTTCTTATTTTGTTATGTCCTGGTTTTCACACATGAACTACTTTTCTCTTTATATTTAAAATAAATCTCAATCTGACAAAATTCTATAAGTTCTTATGTCCCTAGAAATTTATGTTATTAAATAGAGAATTATGCCGATTCAATTTCCCTGACTTTATGGTTCCTGGGTCCTTTTTCTCGCATCATGGGGTAAAAATATTTTGCCTGCCATCATGAAGATTGCAGATTTTAAATTGCGGCGCAAAGCAGATAACAGACACCATTTACTTTGGAATTCTGTAATGCGAATTAAAAATGAGATTCTGAGGTCAATAGTTCTTATATGGCCTCCTTTCATAGAGACTTTAATTTGTTAGAAAGATAATTATTTGACCTAAATATTTTAAAACAATTTCAAAATGTTCAACAGTTAAATTTAAGCTCATTTCATCTTTGTGGCTGACTAAGAGTTAGATTTAAAGAAGAGGAAACTGAGAAGGAAGATAAATCATTTGCAAACAGTCTTCCATACTGCAAGTTTACCTATGGGGGGGGGGGGGATGAAAAGTCTGTTGGTTTGCTGCACATACCTTTGCAAACACAGAAAAATTAACACACACAGGCATTTTTCTAACTTCCCAAGGAATATCGTCGTGTGTGCTTTGAAAAACAATAGCATAGAGTGGAGTATGATTCCTTGATGTTCTTCTTTGGGCAGGGGGGACTGACACTTATAAAACCATTGGTTTCCATAAACACTGTCCTTCTGTTTTGCACATTAGGCTGCTACTGTGTCACATACAGCTCTCTGTGAGCTTGTCTTATGTGCCTGCCACTACCACAACTCAGGCATCCCTTGCCATGGCCTCGCTCGTTGCAGCTGAACGGAGCACATGTGCATGGGTGTGAGAGGAGCTGAGCTTTCTGGCTGGACCTGCAGGGACGTTGGGAGGCCCTTCAGATTTGGAAGCAGAAGAGAAGGAAGGAAGGAAAGAAGGAAGGAAGGAAGGAAGGAAGGAAGGAAGGAAGGAAGGAAGGAAGGAAGGAAGGAAGGAAGGAAGGAAGGAAAAGGAAGGAAGGAGGGAGGGAGGGAGGGAGGGAAGGAAGGAAGAGAAGGCTTCAGAGAGGGGGTAGCAGTTGCAGAGACTAGTAGAAAGAGGGAGAGAGTGTTAAGCGACGTGCCTAGGGAGTGGAAGAGATGAGGCTGTAGGACCCCCTTGGACAACAACCTGCTCTTTAATTTATGGTGAATCATAAGTCCTGTGCAAGAGCGTATGAGCAGGATAGGAGTGTAATCAAAGTCTTACATGTATAAATAGGAACAGGTTTGGCAAAGGGCAGGAAGGAGGTGAGGGACCCAGGAAGGCCAGGGAGCAGGTGCCAGGGAGAGTACCACTCCCCACACCTTGGGGTCCCACCTTCCCTGTTATAGAACCTCACATGCTTAGAATTCCAGGCTGCAATTGTGGAAACAAAATTATCAGATGAGACATTCCTTTGGTGAAGGTTGGCACCACTAGGCACATCCTGTTAAACAAACAGCAGTAACAAACCATGGGTTTCTTTGGGAGAAGATGAGCAACACTTCAAGCTATTATTTTATTTTTTAGGATTTCCGTGCATTTTAAACACTGGCAATTGCTCTGTAATTTTCACAGCAGGGATTCCTAAATGTTTGCTTTTAAAGTTGTATGTTACATATTATGACAATGCCTCGGGTTTCGTTCTGAAGCACAAAGTAACATAAATGTTCAGGTTTTTAAGCACGTAAGATGTGCTGATTACGTATTTTACTGCTGCTGTAGTCTAAGTCCATCCTACCCACGACAACTAAAATGTGAAATACGCCTCAGAGGCAGGATAACTCACTAATAATGTCTGCCCGTGATCAGAGTCTGACAGTAAACTTAAATTAGATTTCCTATAAAATATCTGCATCTTAAATCCAAGAAAGATCCAATTGAGTTACCCCCTTCTGTATTAGAATGAAATTCAGTTTGATTTAGCTTAATTAAATTATTCACAGGCAATTGTATAAAGATTTAAGTACTTCAACTCTCCCTCTCTCTTCATGGTTACACCTAAAACAGCAAAAGCAACAGGCACAAAACAGCAAAAAAAAACTTCCAAAGCAATGAAAGAAAATGCTACAGTACTGCAACACGAAAGGATGAGAAGGTATTGGGGAAAGTCTGAACTTCGAGTTTCTGCAGAAGGCTGATCTAACCTGGCTATGTGGGCAGCTCTCTGTCCCAGCCAAGGTCACACAAACATATTTTTAAAACAGGGGATCAATTCAGAATCTCCAGCAAACATCTATTGGTGACTAGACTAGGTGATCATAGCAAAATTTCTGAACTGGAGAATCAACTTTTCTGTTCTGTTCTTAGCTGGCAACTGGATTTCTCCAAATCACTGGGTTATCCTTACTAAACTCAATATGTTTTCAGCATATAGCATTAAATATAGATCAAAAGTCTATTATCTTAGGAGCTGGGTAGCCTGGGCCTAACTTCAGCTGTTAGCACTGTATGACCTCAGGAGATAAAGTAAAACCCTTAAAATAATTTTAACATGCTAACGTAGGTATAATATCTACTTTTAGTGATACATGTATATATAAAATATATGCTTTTTATCTGCTGTGACAATCCTTTCCTTTCAGTTGGTGTATTTATGCCATGCACATTTAAAGTGATTATTGATATTTGTGGAACAATTTCCACCGTGCAAATATTTTATATTTGGTGCACTTTTTTTTCTCTTTTCTACCTACCTACATCTGAAAACATGATCTGGTTTTCACTAAACATTTAATATAATTCTATTTCATAGCATCTCTTAGCATGTAAATATATTTATTTATTTATTTTTATTTAAATTTTTATTTTAGTATTTCCCTAGAGATTAAAATGTTTGGTCTTAACTGATCAAAGTGCTCCTTCATATAACTGTATCATTTCAAGTGCAGGGCCAGTATCTTTATTGTTCATTCTGCCTCCCGATCTCATTCCTTTGTCCCTGTGCGGCAATCATCCAACGCATCTGTGCAGCTGCTTGTGTCAGTGAGTTCTGGCTGCGGCACCACCTGCCAACACCCCATCTTGGGCATTGGGATTTCGACATATGGATTTGGGGGTCACAAACATTCAGTCCATAACACTGCTTTAAACATCTGTCTTTGGATCACTCAGACTAAGAAAAATAAAAAGACTACATGTTACGTCCGTGGATTACTTTGTAACGCTGTTCCAGGTTTCCGGCCTAAACCAGATTCCCTCTGCCTGGAAAAAATTATCTTAATGTTCCTTGCAGGGCAAACACACTGACAATGGATTCGGTCATGTTCTATTTGTCGGGGAAAGCCTGCAGTTCTCCTTCACTTTCGGAGGATAGTTTCACTGAATATATATATATATATATATATCATGGAATTTTCCGTCGGTCCTTTTTCAGTTTTATCTTTCAAAGTGTTCAATAGTTCCCTTTTCTCTCTTCCTGCGTGCGTGGATTCTACCAAGTCCACTGCGATTCTTCCCACTGCTTCTCTGCAGCTAAGGTTTGTTTTGTCCCATTCTGGTTTCCTTCAAGATTTTCTGTTCACGTTGGTTTTCTGCAGTTTGAATATGACACGGTGAAGGTTGGTGTTTTGGTGACTTAATTACCTGGCGTAACACCCAGGCATGGAGATGAATGTTGTGTGGGAGAAGTTGATACACACAGACTCCTAGAAACAGGAGGGGCCACTCTGTGGTCGCTCAGGTGGCAGAGGGGGCTGGGAACGTGGCAAATTTCTCTCGATGAGTCCTTACGTCACTACACCCCTCTCTAAACTTCTGTGCCCTCATGGCACTCCAAATAATATCTGACAGTCAACAAAATATTCTGCAAATTTGTGTGTTTTAACCTTGTCAACTGGAGTGGCATTTTGCACAGGGCTTTGTTTCCAAAATCACCATATGTGTTTAATATGACTAAGTTGTTTCCAATAAGATATAATACAAAGCATAATCGTGCTTCAATAAAAAATTCTTAGCAACATAATTAACACTTGTGGAGCCTTACTCTGTGCCAGGCGCTGGGCTAGTGTCTTGAGATGCAGTGTCATCGTGGTCCCCATTTCAGTGTTAAGAGGGAGTCTCGGAGGTTATGGGACCATGTGGTGCGGTGACACTGACAGGGGTCCCACTCTGCAGACAACACGCTCAACCACAGGCCTTGGACGCCGGCCCCCAGGTGGTGCGTCCTGGGGGCGATGAGAACTCTTTCTTTAGTGGCCCTGTGGAGAGATCAGTGACCAGGTCACCACCTGTGACGTTTGTCCCAAATATAGTTTAGGATTTTTATCCTAGACTGCCTGGCAAGAGCCCTGTCATTTTCTTGTTTATAAATAGCTTGAGAGTTGCACGTTTGTCATGATGCAAGCTAAACCTCTTTCATCTTGCATCAAAAGATGCCCATTACTGAGTGTAATAAATACATCAGCCCAGGGCTCTGGGAGCCCCCGGAACAGCAGGTGCTACAAATAGCACTTCCCTACTGGGGCCGTGGTGATGTGCTCGGGTGTGATTTGAAAAATAATGTTTTGTTAAACAAGCAAAAAAAAAAAAAAAAAAAACAAACAAAAAACAAACCAGGTCAGTTGCTTTTAAAAAATATCTTAATGAAATATATAATTATATAAACCCACGTAATATACACACAGAGTTTAAAGAATGGTAATAGAGAAATATACATGTTTACTATCCAGCTTCAGAATCTACGTTTTTCTTTCTAAGTGTTTCTTAAGAACAAACAGAAAAGCAAACAGACAAAAAAAGAGTCAAACTCTTCTTTAGCCCTCACCCTCAACAGCTGGATCTTCCAACCGAACAAATTAATAGCTCTTCACGAGGCCACACTCAGACACAGTTGGCACTCGCCCAAAACCACCCGAAACGGAAGAGTGGAATTAGAATTAAGTCGACTCTCCATTTTCAGGGAAAAGTAGGAAATTCTGAAAGAACGAGTTCCTTCAGGGGAGTGCAGTGATTCTTTTCATAAGAGGAAGCAATAATGTATTTTGCTTTCCGAGGAGTCAAACACAATCTGTGTACTAAATGATTTCGTGGAGTTGGAGAGCAAGGTGAGTGCAGGTACAGCTCTCTGCAGAGGAAGCTAGACAGTTTGCTCAGCACATATTGTATGTGGCCTCCCAAGTGAATTGCAAAGGAATTCTGTATACATTATTATATATATTCAATATTATATAGATGTTTAACTTATCATCAGGGGCTGGCCCTCAGCTTGAGAAAAACTGAAACCTTCTTCTAAACACATCAAGAGTTATTTCATTTTTTCAGTGAGGGACTCACATCACACGACCTCATAAGAATGAGGCATAGGCCCAGCATGCCCAGTTATTACCTGATAATGTTCAATGTGACTGTACAGACACGAATGCTCATGGTACCATTTTCGTCATTTTGTAATAGTTTCCTATAATTGCCTATATAAAAACCAGTTAAAACCCAGAGAAAAATTAGGTTTTGAAGAAAAACATCATTCTCACAGGCACCGAAACTTTCACATCACGCTATTGAGGCCACTGTCTCAAAGTATGTCAATGTACACTGGAGGTGCTATCGTAACAGCAAAAACATTCTCTCTAGGAAAATGCAATCAGAACTTGGAGAATTTAATGTGTTGTGTTTTCCCAACCAATCTAATTCAGAGCAGGAATAAGCATTGCTGTCGGGGCCAGAATATTCACGACAAACCGTCTCTGGCTGAGGACAGTCCAGCTTTGAATTGCTCCACTTCACGATGGTGCTGAAGCAACACACATTCAGGAGAAACCGTACGTCGAGCACTCATACAACTGTTCCGTTTTTCACTTTTAGTAGAATATGCAATACATGGCATGAGAAATTTAAAACTTTATTATACAATAGACTTTGTCTTAGATGATTTTGCCCAACAGTAGCCTAATGCAAGTGTTCCAAGCACGTTTAAGGCAGGCTGGGCTAATGCTTGATAGGCTCGGTCTGTTAAGTGTTTTCGGCTGACGATGGGTTTACCGGGACAAACCCCATCGTAGGTCCAGGGGCATCTGCCTTCCAAACACTCCTCATTTCGTTGCCACAAATGGTCGTTGGCACCATCCACTTACACAGCTATCAGACTGGTGTGACGCATCTGCAGTGTGCTCCGGTGCCCGTGACGCACGATGACATGCACACACATCCCCACCCTGCGGTGTTCGTTTTGGGCTAAACACGAACCACCGGAGAGGCTGCAGTAAGTGCTGGCAGAAGAAGGGACACAGAACTGGAGCTGGGCGCCCGGAATTCAGACTGGGCTCTGTTGCAGACTGAGGGGGCTATGCTCCGGTGGGTCGGCTCATCCCTCCCAAGTCCGTCTCCTCCCGAGTCAAGGTGACAGAGGTGCGCTTGGTGGCCCGGAGTCTGTTCCCGCCCAGCCCCGCTGCTCCCTTTCTGCCTCTAGGTCTTGCTGATCGTGCCGCTCCTGCTTGCTCTGCCAGCCCCTGGACAGGCCTCAGCAAACCTCCATCCTCATGTGCGCTACACATTAAGGGGAACTTCCCCATTATTTATTTGTTTTCCAGGTAGTTAAAAAAATCAGAAGTCAAGATTCATCAAAGGTGCATCTGGTGCCAGGGTGTGGCCTGGGCATGTTCACCTGTGTCAGGTCACCTGTTTTTCTCAGTGACGCTGGAGTGAAGTCGCTGGTCTGTGAGGAATGGGGAGCACTTGCTCTCATCGCTTCTGTTCTCTCCATTTTGACTAGTTCTCAAGAATTTGGGGCCTGCCTCACCCGACACTTGTAAGCCATGAAATGCTGTCTCCACGGGCTCAGGAGAGCAGGCCACAGAGCTCCGCTTGCAGGGCTGTCACTGTCCATCGGGGCATCCGAGAAGGTTGCTCTCCTGCTGCTGTCAGTGCCTGGCACCCTCCCCTCTGCCCTTCCCTCAGTTTCTCGTTATTCAAGCCCAGGCCACAAATATCAAATGACCAATTCTAGACAACTAAGGAATTCTACCTACCACCGGTACGAACATTCCCTCTACCAAATTATAAACAGTGAAGCACCTTTATATACAAAATCTATTTGCAAACAAACCTATTTTCCAATATCAGTTATATTTTGATAGATATTAGACACTTGATAACCTCCAGAGATAATTCCTAGATACACCCTGTCCCATTAGCTCTATACTATAAATTTATGCTACACCGTCATTTATTATTGAATCCTTTTGCACATTTAGTAGAAACTTTTAGATCATTTAACATCTTTAAACATCATCTAACATCATTTAACATATGGTGTATGGGAAACTGTAAGATCCTTGAAGAAGGCAATATTTCATCCTATCTTTATATGGTGCATAATATAATGCCCTATTTCATAAAAATTTATAGTTTACTTAATAAAAAGATGCTCATTGTTCATATTCAAACTCAGATTCAAATGCCAGCCACCGTGGATATTATAACTTCTCTCCCATAGTTTGAGGTGACAGGTCTGAAAATGTCCCCCAATCCACCTACAAGTGAAAGACAAAAACTGAAGTGACCTAAATCACAAAGCAAAGTGGGCCTGGGGTATATAAGAAAAATTGCTATAAACATTCCAAATAAATTTTCCGATTCCCAATGTAAACAATTGCTGGTTAAAGGTGGTGGAGGTGTCAGGAAATGTGCACCATTCGTAACGTAGGTGGAGATTCTGAGGAAGAACACCTGTCTCCTTTTATACCGGCCTTCAAATCAGTACATCTAGAACATAATTTAGAGACAAAGTTAGAAAACAGGTGATACATTTTCCATCTTTTAGTTTGTATTTAAAAATAAAGTATTTAAGAATTGAACTAAAATATAAACAGACAATACTGTGGCATTATGGCTGATGAGTATTTAAGACACAACCTCTGGGCTGGTGTATTTTAATTCTCTAGAACCTCTCTGTCTGCCTTTCTTTCTTGTTCCTCTCCTCTGGTGATATTTTCGTACATACTGTACACGAGGCATTGTGACAGGTGAACAGGGACAAGCAGGACAGAGAAAGGTGATGTACTCTAGTGTGTGATGAAGCCCTCTTTTTCAAAGAAACTAATTTCAATTAATCAAGAGCCTATTTCTTCCTTTCTCCCTTTTATCTTGTTTTAGCCCTTCCTTTCATCCTTTGGCTCCATCACTGAACTCATCTTTTGTCACTCTTCTCCCACCAAACCCTAATCTAGACGTAGAGCAACGAAAAAGCGCTTTGCTTCCTTCCAAGGAAGTATGTCTCGCTGCCCCCGGGAAGATCAAAGGAAGAGGAGGAGCCCCGGTGCCCTTGGACGTGAGGTTGCCGGGGTCCCTCTGCGCCGGCTGACTGAGGGAGGCGGCTCTGCCGCGCCCACGTGTTGCCTGACATTTCACCACCAGCAGGCAAACATTTTTCTTTCCGCTGGTGTTTGTTTAGTGAGCAATGGACTCGGTGGTGTGTGATTTACATACGTCTCGCTCTCTTCCTGGCGGCTCAGGCTAAGTTATTACCCAGGCATTCCAATTCAGACACAGGAAAGGGGACAGGTGACAAACCCCAGCGCTGTACCGCCACCAACAAAGCCCTATTCGTCATTCGCAGTGTCGAGCAGGGTTCACGCTCCTAATGAGAACACGGGCTGCTCCGTCAGCCGAAATGGCTTTAGGCTTTTTGGTATTTCCAATTTTATTTTAAGAAAATGCAGTTCTCTCTCTTTTTTTTTTTTATTATTATTTAGAGACTGATGTGGGCAGGAATATTTAGAGATGACTGCTTAAAAATCAATGCACTGCTGCATCTGTGACTTCACGTAGAGTGGTCACGCCTGGACGTTGTGCCGGGCAGTCTGCGTCTCCTCCTCTTCCCAGTGCTTGGCGATGGCTCCCTCCACTCCGGGGTGTCCCCGTTTGTGAACCGAGTGTCATTGTCACCCTGACTCTGAAGGCGAGAAGAGAGAAGCCTCTGGAGACCCCACGTCTTCTAACCCACTGCTGCAGAGAGGAGCCCAGAGGCTAAACAGATCTTTACAGCCCGAACCAAATGCAGCTCCAACAATTAGGGTTAGGGCCGTGATTCTTGGAGCTTGCATCACGCTAACGGTTGTGTGTGGATTTCCGAGGGGAGTTTGTTCAAGAAAGGCTTTCCTTTAAGGTAATTTCCCATTTTCCCAAAGAAACATACTGTAGAGAATGTTGCCAGGCAAAATTATAGTTTTCCTGCACTGAGTTAAGACTCTGTGGCCATATAATTCTCCCCATTAACTGCAAACGCTCAAGAAAAGGAGAGCCCCGTAGCTGATAATATTAACCGGCAATGCCTTGCAGGGCTCCGAGTGGTTCTTCACCACGGAGGTGACACAGACCTTCAGGACCACAGGTCTGGGCCCTCCTGGTCCTGCCTGGATTGGGCTGTTGTAGTTTTCCTTTGACCTTAACCGCCAGAGACTCACGACGCCACCCACCCGCCCCCAGCTGTGAGCACGCCATGCCTTTCCTCGCGTCAGACCTTGGGAGACATGGAGTGAGTTAGTGACTGAAGATGTTCCACAGCCCAAGAGGAGGAAAGAAGAGGAGGGAAGCCAATGGCCAGAGCCGGAGGCAGAGAAAGGAAGCTTGTGTGCCCGTCTCATTTTTAAAAGAATATTTAACATTATGACATTTATTAAGAACACCTGCTCCAGTCTTTTTTAAAATAATATGGACTGATTTGAGGGCAGTATTAGGGGTATTCACGAGCCTCAAAAAGTGAACATTAAAATAAAGAGCAAAATGTAGCCAACTTGTACGTAGCAATTGGTAGACCCTATGGGACGGCACCAAATGAAGAAGAGAAATGGCAGTTTTCTGTATGATTTCTCGTGGGAGTAAGGGGGTAGTCTGTGCCCTTCATCATTGCACACAAGCTTACTGGCAGCCTACCCTGAGCTGTGTTCTGTTGTAAAGACGTGTGACACTCATCGGCGGGGTTGGACTAGACAGAAATGACCAGAGAAAGAATGGGCTGTGGGTCGGGAGGCACAAGGAATCGGTGGAGAGAAATTTTTATATCTTGTTCCTTTTTCTCAATAACCAGTAAGTCTTCATCCATTGCATTTCCCAGGGTTTAAAAAAAAGAAAAGAAAAGAAAAGAAAAGAAAAAGAGGAAAGGAAGTAGGAGGAGAGCATATGTTTCAAAAAAATAAGAAACAGAGGGAGAGGAAGACCTGGTCTACTAGAATGGATCATCCTGGGGCAGGGGGAGCGTGGGCAGGAGGAGCGTGGGCAGGGGGAGCGTGGGCAGGGGGAGTATGGGGAGCCGGAGGGGACGCCCCCGCGCTGACCTTCCTCCGCATGAGGTCGCAGTTTCACTCCAAGCTGTGGTCTCCATCTGGCAGCAGGGAGTTTAATTCAGACGGCAATTAATAGAAAAATCTGTGCGCACAACTGTCTCAGGCCTCGTGAACAGCCATGGGGAGGCCATGGAACTTGGCCGAGTACACAGCCGGGCCCGAGCAAGGTCCGTTTACAGCAAAGTCAGCAAACCCAGGCCTCTTCTCTTAGCATGGAAGGCTGCGCGTGCACTAGCGTGTTGTCCATGTCACGGAGTTGAACTCAACCCCTGCGGAGTACAGGTGGTGGATGGCACACTGGGGCCTGGTGTTTGGGACGGGAGGGAGGTGGCCCTGGATGAAGTCCTGTGCACAATCAGCCAGCGCCCTCGGCACCCTGATGCAGTTAGAACAAATCGACCAGCAAGCAAAGAAAATGAGATGCCAGAGTTGCTGGAATTGTGAGGAATCCAGGACCTTGCTTAGTTTTTTTGTTTTTTTGTTTTTTTTTTTTCTGTTTAACAAAATGCATTTCTATAATATTTGAGTAGAATCCAGGGGAATTCAGATAACAACTATTACAGCGGAGAGGTAATATATCTAATTTTCCATAAAGATGGACTAGAACTACATAATTTCCACTGGCTTTAAGTAATTTAGATATGAGTCGAATTTCATTTTATCTCATAAATTGATGCATTTTTCATCTTTCGAGGATATAAATATCTGCATTCAGAAAAAAAAGCGAAACAATACAAATACACCACAGGCCTTTATTTAATTTATAGGAATGAATCCAAATGTCAAAAAAATAAGTCATTTCTGGAGTTATTGAGGAAAGTTAAGTGGAAAAAAATTCCAGAACAGCCTTTTAGGTATTTACAGAAGAAAAAGATACTGGCATTTAAAAATCATACTCTATAAAAATGCTGATTTTGTTCCAAAATCATTTTCTGTACTTACCTACTCAGTCTGCTCTTGCTGGGCCAGAAATTGCACAGGGAGCTTACGATGAACTGTGAAAATGAATTTGAGGATTTTTAAGGTAACAAGTCGGTCACGAAAGCAATTTTTATTTAAAAAGAAAAAGAAAGAAGTGCCTGCATTGACACTTTATTCTGCAAAATTACCACATAAAATGAGTATAATTATTGTACACATGTGTCAAGGAAGACATAGCTAACTTAAATTTTGGGGGCTTCTCAAATAATGCTAAGATCAGTGTTTAACTTACATATACTTGATATATTTAGTGTAACTAGTGTTTATTTTATGCTGAACAATCTATCTCTCTTTTCATTCAACATGTAAAACTATTAAATGCATCAAATGCTGCACTAATGTTCTTCAAAGGAACATTAGCTTCCTGACCTTTAATTTAGGAACAATTTAAGAGAACTGTCCTGGTATAGTCTCATATGCATGATAAAAACAGGCAAAAAAGTTGTAATAGTGTATTAATTATTAGAATGTACATTTTAATCATCCTCAAGAGATGATTAGAATCTATGAGAAAGAAATTAGATACATAATTTATTTATGTACTGTTTATAATATTTCATATGTAATATGAATATATAATCATATATAAAAGTTAATTTGAAATGGAAATTTAGAGCTTCCATAAAATTATTGTTTTAATAAAATAATAAATGTTGATCCAGCAATCCCATTACTGGGCATCAAACCAAAAGAACAAAAGTCACTCTATGAAAAAGACACCTGCACTCGAATGTTTATAGCAGCACAATTCACAATTGCAAAGATGTGGAAACAACCGAAGTGCCCATCAATATGTGAGTGGATTAATAAAATGTGGTATATGTATACCATGGAGTACTATTCAGCTGTAAGAAACAATGGTGATAGAGCTCCTCTTGTATTTTCCTGGCTAGAGCTGGAACCCATTCTATTAGGTGAAGTGTCCCAAGAAAGGAAAATGAAGCACCACATGTACTCACCAGCAAATTGGTATTGACTGATCAACACCTAAGTGGACATATATGAATAACATTTATCAGGTGTCGGGCAGGTGGGGGGAGGGGATGGGCATATACATACATAACGAATGCAGTGTGCACCAACTGGGGGATGGACACGCTTGAAGCTCTGACTCAAGGGGGGAGAGGGGACAAAGGCAATATATGCAACCTTAACATTTGTACCCCCATAATATGCTGGAAAAAATAAAATTTAAACAAAGGAAAAGAAAAAGTATCCTGAAAAAGTAAAAAGAAAGTAATTAATTAATATAAAATCAATAAAATAAAAATAATTAATTGTCATTAACTGAGGCCACAGCACAATGCTGGGGCGAGCAGACTCAGGGCTATCAGGTGAATCTGGGAAGTGCGGCCGCTGGTGCATTCCTCAACAGAGACCACAGTCCGGAATACAATAGGAGCTCGGAAAGTAGTTGGTGGATAAATTTTAAAAATAGGTAACTTAAAATTAATTATTTGCCAGTTTAGATTTTTTTTCTACTTTTAACAATAATTTTAGCCTCAAACTTTTAATCCTAAGGAAGAATTTGCTTCCTATGAATGTTCCCAACTTTTAAATAAGGCTTAGTCTTACCGTCCTAACATGGGCTTCCGTTGTTTCCAGAAACACATCTTGCTTCTCAGCTCTGCTGGTACATTGGTTTAACAGTGAGGGGTCTGGTCATATTGATGTTGGTTTTAACTAAGAATAAATGGAACATAATTTTGAACCTCCTGAAATCCCCATCCAAAATTTAAATTACTGTTTTTAACTGAAATCTTCTCAAGGTAAATAATTTAATCAAATAAAATGAAATCTATACCCCTAAAACAGTTAGCCCATAAGTTAAATTTCTGTTAAAATATTAATTGCTGTACAAAAACAAAATGGCTAAAAGAATGTGAAGAATTACACATTATTCATAATAATGGTTAAGGCAGGTGCTGTTTAAATGAAAGATGATCGATCATGCCATTAAGAAATAATGCCAAGTTACTTGCAGAAGCATTATCTAGGATTTTGGTTGTCGGGTCTAAGACTCCAATACTTATTCCAGAGTTTGTTCATTACTATCTTTACATTATTTGCGGATAGTCTGCTATTAGTACAAGCTGATGTCGAACCTGATGAACTGCGGCAGTTACTCTGAACAATGTTGGAATGATCATAATTATATTCTCTCAGTAAGAGTAATCAGGAGGATACGTTCAGACCATTCTAGGTGATGCAAACTTAAAATTAATTCAGAAAATTGTCATTTGAAGATTTCTGAAGAAATTTCTCATTTCATCCGAGTGTATGATTTTGAGAATTCTAATCATCTCTAATTACTCTTTTTATTTTATCCTTCACAATTGTCATGAATTGCTACCATGAATAGGAGGAGCGCCGATGAATATTTATCAAGTTTCTATTTATTCTAAATAACGTAGTTTTAAGATCCCTATCAAATTTCCCGTCTTCCACCCACCCTCTGGCTCTCTATTGGAGAAATCTCAGCATGATTGCCTAAATTTTAGTTCACCGAGAAGGCTACATTTGCTAATGGTAGCATTAAAATACGTGCTGATTGGAATGACTCCCTACCTTGATCTATGGCCCAGGATTTTGTGTTTTACAAGAACAGCAAGAAAGGTGATCCACGGTCCATATTTAACAGTCTCATTTGGTTCACATCCAACTGACCCTGTTCTGCACTACAGCTGGTACGACTACATCCCGGCTACTGGTCATACGGCACTTGGGTTGGTACTGCCATCCTACCCTGTCCGTTTCACCATCAGAGAGACCCGTGGCTGGGCTTTGGGGAGCAAGTGGGCATTTGAGGGTCATCTGTCCCCATTCTCTGTTTTTTTATCAGCTCATAATTTATGTAGATAGAAATTTCTACATTTTAAGGTCACAATCTAGCATTGTTTTTCCTCTATATTGGGCTCATCTATTTCTATAATTTTTATTCTTTGAAGTGTTAAACACATCACTAGATTTAAAATGCCATCTGCACCGGTATGGAAAATAAAGACCGGTGTCTAATCGAAGGTAGAACAGGTGAGGTTTGGCCTTGTCGTCACGCTTGCCTTGCTCGGCGTCTGTCAGCAGGAGCAAGGCCGCTGCCTCCAGCGTGTGGTGTGGCCTCGATCAGCTCATCTTTGCACCCTGGCACTCATGGTCCTCGTCTTCAAAGAACAGTGGAGGACTGGTTCTGCAAGATCCTCATCAATTCTAATGCTCCTTGATCATGAGTGCGGAGGTCTAACATTGCTACTTAACAAGAAAGATGTATGGATTAGAATAAATAATGAATGTAAAAATTCCTGGAAACAATAAAAATGTTAATATAAAACAAAAAAAATGGCAATTTCCTTAAATTAAGAATGATCTGCAATTAAATTTTCTTTTTTGAGAAAGATTTCATTTTGCACACACGTCATCTCTGAAGAGTTAATTTCATCCCATGGGTGATTTTTTTTTATAAAATTAGTATAGATTATTGAAGCACATTTCTTTATTTCATTATAACTAATGGATCTTTATTTTTTAATTTGCAAGTACCCAAGAGTTTCAGATAAAAAATACTGAGGCCAAACATAGAAATGATTTGCTATCACCAAAAGCATAAAGTTTTGTTAAGTACAAATGTTCTTTGACTTACTATGGGATTATGTACTGAAATACTAAGTTTATGCTTAGGTATTTTATTCTATTTGTGGCTATTATAATTGGGATTATTTTCTTGTTTTTTTTTTTTTTTTTTTCCAAATGGTTTACTGTTGGTACATAGAAATGCATCTGATGTTTGTATATTGATTTTGTATCCTGCAACTGTACTGAATTTGCTTATCAGTTCTTACAGATTTTTTTGTAGAGTCTTTAGGGTTCTCTAGATATAAGATCATATCATCTGCATACAAGGAAAATTTGACTTCTTCCTTGTCAATTTAGATGCCTTTTATTTCTTTCTCTTGTCTGATTGCTGTAGCTAGAACTTCCAGTACCATGTTGAACACACAGTGGTGAAAGTGGGAATTCTTGGCTTCTTCCAGATCTTAGAGGAAAGGCTTTCTGTTTTTCCCCATTCAGGATGATACTAGCTATGGGACTGTCAAATGTGGATTTTATCCTATTGAGGTAAGTTCCTTCTATACTTAGTTTTTTAAAGAGGTTTTATCAAGAAGGGATGTTGAATTTTATCAAATGCTTTTTCAGCATCAATTGAAATGATCTCTTTTTTTTGCCCTTTGTTTTGTTGACATAATGCTTCCCATTGATTGATTTGCAAATGTTGAACTAGCCTTCGCTCCTGGGTTGAATCTCACTGGATCATGATGAATAATCTTTTGAATGTGTTGTTGAATTCAGTTTGCTAGTATTTTGTTGAGGAGTTTTACCTCTATGTTCGTCAGAAATTTACTGGCCTATAGTTTTCTCTTTTTGTTGTGTCTTTGTCTAGTTTTGGAATCAGGGTGATACAGGCATCTCAGGATGAGTTTGGGAGTATTCTCTCCTCCTAGATTTTTTTTTTTTTTTGGAATAATTTAAGTAGGATTGGTATTAGTTCTTCTTTAAATGCATGGTAGAATTTAGCAGCGAAGCCATTAGGTCCTGGACTTTTCTCTTATGGGAGACTTTTTATTACTGCTTCTATCTTGTTGCTTGTTATTAATTTATTCAGGTTTTAGATTTCTTCCTGGTTCAGTCTTGGCCAGGAAGATTGTATGTGTCTAGGAATTTATCCATGTCCTCTAGGTTTTCCACCTTACTGGTCTCTTATGGTCTCTGGATTTCCACAGTGTCTGTTGTCATGTCTCCTTTTTTCATCAGTCACTCGTTCCTACCACGTTCCATGCTTGGCTGTCTGTGAGACTTTCCTACATCCTAACTAGGGCTTTTCCACACGGAGAGCTTTTCTTTCTACAGCTGAGATGTCCGGGATGCTTTGTCTGCTGACCTCTGTAGAGTGCTGACCTTCCACACCCGATGCGGACCAGGTTCACCTGTGAATGACATTTAGCCTTTTGGGATTCCTATCACATCATTCTCCCCACTTCATCCCTCCTCATTGAAGCACGTAAAGCACTTCCTGGTTGTATCTGTTCTTGATGTCCTAACCCCCAGCTGTGCCGGGAGAGGGGCAGCCCATACATAGGGCCCCTGTGTCAACTGGGGTCCCCTGAGGCCAGCGGTTGGTGCAGGCAGGAAGTGAGCTCTGCCATTTCTCAGGTGACCAGGTCAACTCTCTGCTCATGACAGGTTCCAGGATCCCCCTAAGGTGGCAGAAAATCAAAAGGAGCCAGGTGATAGGCATAGAATGAAGTTTCCTAGAAACCAGAGGGAACTATGTTAGTTCATGCTATGAAGTAGAGGACATCCAGTCTTACTTAAAGGAAGAGAGAAGAAAATATAAAAGTTATCACCATATATATATTATATATGGAGAAATCAGTACTAAAAAACACTCCGATCAAATGTGTTTATAGCTTTAGCTGCATGTCAGAGCATACTCTCCTTTTGAGGTCCCAACTCCACCAACCCCGCCCCCACCATCTCTGAAATGGCAAATCAAGTATTTTGATGATGAACTTTCCAGTTTATTTCATTTTCATATCGTTGAAAAACACATCTATAAAATGGAACTTTGTTATGGTACCCAGAGATAATGTTAAATAATAATAAAGTCAAATAGGGCATATTCCCAATTCAATATTATTCTAGTTATAGTGATTTATGGAAGTCGTTATTTTGAGCCAAACTGCTTGCTAAGTGGTGCATTTTTATTTCTAAATGGACTGGCTCACATCTATATGTCTAGCTTGCTTCATGGCCCTGTCGCTGCTGCTGTGTCAGGGTTTCTGTGTAAAACAGTTGTCTAATTAAAATGTGATTTCAAAACCTATTTGTTATTACTTCTATTATCTCCTTGTAGGGCTCTGGAATAACATGTTTACGTCTTCCGCAAACTCATCTAATTTAATATTTGCCTAGTAACCCAAAAGTCCTCGTTTAGCAAGAGCCACCCTTGGAATGCAGAATATTTTTCCCCCCACAAGGCCAGCTACATTTTCACTGAATGTCACTTCGATATTCTGCACTGACTGGGTACATGAGTCCTTCCAATGGTGAAGCTGAAACTGCTCAATGCAAGTGGTTATTAATTTGTTCTCAGTACAAAGGATGCAATTATTCTTCTAAAAATAAAGCTCTTGGAGTTGGGAGAAATGCAGCGAATGGAACAAGTCTTCATAATTTAATATTCTTCATTTCGATTTTTGGAGCAGATTTACCGGCATTTAGGGGCCAGAGCTGAAATTATTAGCCAGCGTGACCAGGTGATGCAAAGGGCTGCAATGACTTTGACAGACGTTGTGAAATGGAGCCCAGCAATTGCCGTGTTTTCACAGCCCCTGTCCTTCCCATCTCGGGAACTCAGAGCCACCTGCACTGCCGAGTCCAGCTGGCGAGACCCTGCCCTGGTTGGTGAGCAGGAGACCCTGGGATTCCGCATCCCAGCAAGGTCCAGGGGAGGCTGAGGCCGCCATCCTGAGTCCCACACCTGGAATAGCAAGGATGCAAAAGTATGGCCAGGTTTCTATGTACAGATACAAAGATAAGATTAATATTAGATACACTGGATTTTCTTCATTGGGGGAAGGAAACATTTATCGATGCCAAAACCTTGTTGATTGTAATTTAGGAAAATATAACCAATGTATATCACGCCCTCCTCTCTCTCTCTCTCTCTCTCTCTGCACATAAGTGATAACTAACTTTATGCAAAATAGTTCAGGTTCCAGAATCATCTTTAATACATAAATGATGAGGTTGCTCCAAACGCATTATGAGTAGATGTGGGAGATAAATGCACTAATATAAAATCTGCTTTTGAATAGAGATAAAGATACTTTCACAAGTCCTCCCTGTTTTCCTCTTCTCACCGAGACAATCTAAGATGTCAGAAGTTGCCAGATTTCCTATCCAGCATTTTGAGGAGGAATACCTCTATAAATGGTTAAATCTGCTGCCTTGGGAAGGAAGTCAACAACTGCAGTGTAAAACATCTTCAGGAAAAATGCTGGATGAGGAATTACCAATTAACCCACAATCTGCAATTATGGAACACTACTTACTCCTTGTAATTACAAGCTTGGCTTAAGAGTCCAGCATTACACAGCAGTGAAATCCCCTAATTAGCTGGGATTAAAAGAGCAGAAAGAAAATTAAAATGTACAAGGACAGACAGAAAAAGATGAACTCTACTTAGAAGAGTTTTAAAGTGGTTGACTTTAGGTCATGAATATCTTTTACAAATTTTAAGGTGGTTTGCTCACTTCCACCACACATAGTCCTACAGTACACTAGTAAGAAATCACTATACCAGCTTCTTCTGGTGTGACGTGATATCGGGATATAGCCAAGGAATAAAGCCATCCTCAAAGCCACGCTACTGACATGTATGAGCACCTGCAGGTTTTATAGAGAATGTGCAAATTTGATGCAAAAAGTTTATTTATACCATATTGTTTCATACTTTTATATAATTTCAGGTGTATAATGTTTTGGGACTCAGAAGTGCCTGAACTTCAGAGATTTTTGTGTTAATGATACATTATCTAATGCAATTACAGCTGAACTTAAACAGTTTCCAGATAGTGAGCAGATAAACGTGTCACCTCATGAGATATTACAATTCATGAACATGAGCTGCTATTTGAGAGCCATCACTGTTATCAGTGAAGACGTTGGTAGGTAACACCGTTGATATTGTAACACCTAAATACAGATATTTCTATCTATTGTAGCTCCCATATTGTTGCCATTCCCCAACTGATTTCACACAAGAATTCAGAATGTGGATGTTTGCTAAAAGTGAGGGCTGGCTCATTTCTCGGTAGGCTCATATTCGGAGGCATTTTTTGCTAAAGGAGCAAGGAGTGTGTCAGAGAGCGACACAGCTGCTGCAGGGGCAGGGGCTGGGCAGGGAGCAGAGCCCCAGGCCTGGACAGTAGGAGCCAAGACCCCTAGTTCTACCTGGGTCCCGAGCTCAGCCCCAGCCATTGCAGGGCCACAGTAAAACGGGGCCCTGGACTTGGACACATGTTGCCATCGAGGCCAGCAGCAGGCGGGGTAGAGTGGAGTTACCACAAGAGCACAGAACTTCCAGGAACTGCTAACAGACATGCTGAACACAAGATGAACTCTTAGAACTATATGGCTGGAGAATACAGCCATTAAATCAACATTAGCGTCAGTGAGACTCAATCTCACCTACATGCAGTGAGCCCTGGGGCATTTTGCTCACAGAGTTTATATGGAGGTTTTATGGCCCAGATGCATTTTTTAGGAGTCTGACCTTCCATGGGGAAAAAAATGCGTCTATACTTTAAGTGTATTCGAGATGAAAGTGGATAATTTCTATAAGCACAAAACTCAAAAGTGATGTGAGATCAAATGCTTCTCAAATTGCATTATTGTTATATGGTTGTCAAATAGAAATTCCTCTCTCTAGTTTTCAATTGTAATGCATATTTAAAAATCTCTTTATTTACTGTGTATGTAAATAGTCATGTTCACTAGAAACAATTTGAAAAATACAAAAAATGCATATATATATATATATATATAATTTTCCATGTTATACATCCTTTGACAGAAGTCCCCTTCTGCCACATGAGGCCACCTCCTTGGGGTCTGGGCATTGGCTGCACCTGGGACAGCCCTTCCTTCTCCTCCTGGGTCCAACCTCTTCTGTTTTCTGTCTCTGATTGTTTGAAATCCTAAGTGCCATTTGCACAATTTGATTGTTTTCCAGCTCCTTCCAATAGTGTTTCTCTCTCTCTCTCTCTCTCTTTTTTTTTTCCTCAGAGCTTGTAATTGTTATTTGTGGCAGTCTCACGAAGACACTTTTTTATTATAAAAGGAAAAATACTGCAGTGTCTTTGGGGATTGGTAATTATCACAGTAAACTGTCATTTCAGTGGACTCTAAGTACTCTTCCTTCTCCTTTGTTTCTCTTTACTTTGAAGCAGGGTCATGATTTGCTTCATCTTAGCAGACGCAGAGCCATGTATTCTCGGGGCTAAAAACATTACAATGACATTTTTTTTTTTTTACAAAATTGAGCAAGAGAAAAAGAATGAAAGTGTTCTCTGGCAGCTGGAAACACACACAGAGATCAGGCCTCATCATATCCTCCCTGGGTTTAAATATTCCAACAGTAGGAAGACAGGAAAAGAGGGAAGAAAGAAGGAAAGGAGGGAGAGAGGAAGGAAAACTGGAGCTGAGCATGAGGTGCAATCTATCGCGCACGCCTGGGAGGTGTTCCTAGGTGTTGTCCCTGGATGATACATACCTGAGTGCACTGTCCTCTTCCTACTACTTCTGTGTGTGTTTGAAGTAACAAAGAGTTAAAAATGAAACAATCGATAGCACAAAATAAGATCTCGAAGGGCTTGCTTTCCAGAATCATTCCCTGCTGTCTCCTGGCTGCGCCCTGCTCTTTGCTTGGTGAGGACAGCCCGGCGAGACCGCAGAGCAGGTGCGGCCGACCGCACCAGCGTCCCCCTGGCCGTGCGCGCCCACACGCCGCCACAGTTAGGGAGGGTTCACGTCAGCGACGGGGCTAATTGCGGCTTACAGAGGGTAACGGGAAGTGAGAAGTCAATCTGAGGACATGCAAAGGCTGACCTCAGCCACTGTAGCTTCTGTCCCTAATTAAGCACTCCCTGCGAAGGGGGAAGGTGGGCTAAGTGGGGGTCTCTGTGGGCAGAGCAACACCTGTGCAGAGAGCTGGACACCTGCAGGGAGAGGGGAGGGGGAGAGCGTTGTGGACGGGGCGTGAGTCGCCTTTCCTTTTTTTCCAAACGGCGGAAAACCGTTTTCCAAGCCTGCCAGCGTCCACTCTCACGCTCACGCCCTCCCTGTGCTGAGAGAGATGGCTCCAAACATCGGTTGAGTTTAATGAAAACGGCTGAACTCTGTTCCCCCGAGGTGAGCGCATCCACTGCAAACGAGGTGCAGGAGGGTCTGGGGTCCACATGTGCAGACTGGGATTCAGAACCGCAAGAACTCACGGGCTTAAATAATGCGAAGCAGAGCAACGGGAACTAAATTAAGGACTTCTGACTTTTCCTGCTCTGCCTTGAGTGACTTACTCTTTACTTACAACGGGGACATGGCTTAGTTGGCAGGCATGACACATTTATATCGCTGTCGTTACTGTAAAAGCTCCATTCATTAATAACCACAGACTCAGTACGAACAACAACAAAAAAAGTGTATTTCCAGATTAAAGAGTTCACTGTGAGCCCGAAAAGAAAAAATTTAGCCAACCTCAGAGGACATGATAAGAAATAATTAACTGTCAGTGGATACAGGTTCTCTTACTTTCTCTCCCTTTTCCTCTCTTTTGCTCCTCTCCAAATCCAGGTGCAGGAAGTGTGGCAATTAATATTAACCTGGGTTTGATTATCTGGCTCTTCAGCTCCTCATTGGATTAGGTTGATTTGGTAATTTGATTGCTATGCAGATGTGAGCGGTGCTGATTACATTAAAATACCTGGAGGAAATGGAGAAACACCACCAGACACATGCAAGGAGGTGCTTGGTTCCCTGTGGCTTAGCGCAGCCTCCGGGGGAGAAAACGGGGTGGTGGGAGCAGGAGGGCCCTTCACAGTTCTCCAGCATTTCCCCCCCCCCGTCAGGACAAGGCGCCATCACTTTCCACCAAGGTTGTGGGATTTTCACGTAGATTTAACTCTTCTAAGAGGGGCCATGGTCTCACTAAAAAAATAGCTCATAGCCGTCTTCCTGGATACAATCATGGGTTCATTGGCTGCTGGGGAGGGGGTGTACTAGGGAGGAGGCAGCAATGCGGGTCCCCAGTCACCACGGTGTGACCACGGGGAGCCCAGGCGCCAGCAGGACTGACCACGCAGACTCGGAAGGGCTGGCGGCAGCAAGGCCCCGGCAACTCGGAGCAGTGAGTTGAGCCCCTCAGACAGAAACCAGGGCTCAATTCGGACTGCGCCTGCAGGATGGGACGGCACTCACTGCCCGTGATGCTGGATCAGAACCTCAGAATCCGTACGTGAGATCTGGCTATAGGTGGAACACTTTAGACCAGTTCTAGCAGCAGGGAACTGCACGATCCTCCGGAGAAATGCCTTTCACGTTGGGGAAATAAATGATGGAGAAAAACATTGGCACATTGTTTCTGAAACACTTAGGATTAATATGGGTGACCAGATAAAATATAGGAAGCCCAGTTACTCCTAAATTAGAATTTCAAATAAACAATGGATTTGTGTGTGTATGTGTGTGTGTGTGTGTGTGTGTGTTCGCACGCATGTTTGTGCGTGTAGGCGCAGTCCACAGCTACTCTCTGTTTTTACTTGCTAAGCTGACAGTCTTGGGTGAGCATCACTTACAGTTTCGAACACTGATTGCTGGGAAGTCCATGGGGGAAAGTGGAATAATTTCCTGAGAATACCCACATGTCCCAGTGCTACGTGGATGCCGTCCTGACCACGGACAATCCCAACACAGGGGAAGTTTTCCCTGTCACCATCCTCCACTTTCTCTCCTGGTTCTGAACACGCCGTTCCCAGGAGCCTGCCTGCAGAGGACATGCCAACGCTCGCTTTGACATCCACTCCATCTCGTGCCCCGCACCCAGACCTCTTTATTCGTGCTGCTTACAAAGCGTTTAGTGGATGTGGGGGAGTGCTGAAGCCACTGGCGCTTAAATTTGAGGGTAGCCAGCCAGTGTCTCTCACTTACTGAGATTTACTTTGGAAACACTCGGATGTATTTCACAGCCGTAGCTGTAGGTGTTTCTCAAAGAAAAAAAAAAAAAAAAAAAAAAAAACAATAGCTTTTTTTTTTTAATTGACAAATAATTTGTGTACATATTCATGAGTACACAGTGATGGTTTGATACAGGTAATTCATAGTGATCAGATCGGGATAATTGGCATTTACGGTACTTACAACAATTAAGATCAGACAAAGCCCCGTGGGCAGCTCTGCACAGTAAGAGAACAATGACTAGACGCTCGTGTATTAAATGCAGGGAACGTAGTACGTACCCAGTGTATGTAAAGCTTCTGTGCACAAAAATGACAGTTTCCAGTCTGTTCTGAAATGAAATACCGTAACGCGCCACGGGCATCACTTTTCCTTGAATAATCGGCACATCGCTCTCCCCGAGGTTATGGACGACAGCATCTCCTTTCTGAAACATGACAGGCAATTAGCTGCTATCTGGCATCTAAACGTCAACTCACTCCCTAGAGTTTTCTAGATTAATTCTTCCATTTAGCCTATCAGCAAATTGATAAAGATTTTTTTTTCCTCTTTTGTAACAGGCTTTATTAATAGGTTGACTTTGTTTCCCACCGAGTATGCATTTGCCAAGGCTTTGGGCACCTATTTTGCCCGTGCTGCCCACAGCCGTAGCCACTGGCCACGTGTGACCAATGAGTTCCACTTAGGTGAACCGAGATGCACATAAGTGTAAACACGCACCGGAGTTTAAATATTTATAATGAAAAGAAAAACTGCTTAAAATAGTTTGCATGGACTACAAGTTGAAATAATCATATTTTTTAAATAGCAGGTTAAATAAAATGTATCATTAAAATTTCACTGGTTTCTACTTTTTAATGTGGCTGATGGAAAATTTTAAGTCTATAAATGCAGTTCACATATTTTTATTGGGTAGTGCAGCATTAGACAATCGGTTTCACAGAGGTAGGAACTGAGTTGCTTCTTATATAGTTTGTGTTGTTAGACACAGTTCTTTAAACAGTAAATCACTTTCTCTGTCTCTGCTTCCCTACTTTGCATTTATTATGAAGAACACTGAAATCACGCTTCCGTTTTTACCAATTGCAATGCAGCTTCTCAAAAAAATTCAAATTCATATTCACATTGGTTTTACAATATACAACCATCAGTTGTATCCACCAAACGGATCTTTATACTGCACCAAGCATTGCCAGGCTTGGCAATGAAAGGCTCTATTTAGCTTTATTCTTTTTCTTTTATTTTAAATTTATTTATTTTTTATAAGGACACACTGTAATTGTGCATGTCAAACAGTTTGATGTTTTGATGCATATCTATTTTGTATGATAATCCAATCAGGGTGGTTAGTGTACCCTTCACCTCACATACGTGTCATTTCTTTGAGGTGAGAATGTCCAAAAGCCTCTCTTCCAGCTATTTTGTGATGTGCAGCATTTTGCTGTTACCTGTAGTCACCCCACTGTGTGCCAGAACACCAGAACTTCCTTCCGGTTCCTTCTTTTCATAAGTCAGTACCTCCCTCCAGTTAGAATGTGTATTGTTAAATGACAAAAGGAAGCAGGTGCTGGTAGGAGTGTGGAGAGGAGAGGACGCTTATGCACTGCAGGTAGGATCATACATGAGGATAGCCACCGCAGAAAACAGGAGGGAGGTTCCTGAAGAGGATAAAAATGGAACCGACTGTAAGGATACAGCAGACCCACTCCTGGGTATGTATCCAAAGTAAATGAAGCCAGGATGTCAAAGAGAAGTCTGCACCCCCTGCTCATAGTAGCACTATCCACAGAAGCCGAGATACAGAGTCATCCCAAGTGTCCATCAACAGGCAAATGATAAACAAAATGTGGTGCATGTATTTGCAATGGCGTAGTGTTTGGCCATAAAAAAGAATGAAACCCTGTCACTTGAGAAGCTGTTTCTTTGGGTTCTGTGCGGCTGCTCTGTGTTGATTGTCTACCACTTCTCCAGTGCTTCTCAGTCCTGTGTGGGGATTCACCATCACCGCTGCCCTGGGATGACTTGTCACCCGTAGGCTGATCCGCTTTAAAATTTATATACATACAGTGTAACCACATAACCACATACAATAAATACTGTATAGCTACATATACAAAATGTAAAAATGTTTCTATATAATTTACACTAACTCTTATACATATGTAATCTTCTATAATGTATACCTCGTATATTTCATATTTATATGGGAGTGGGTATAAATTACATAAAAGCCAGTCTCTTTTTAAGGGTTGCTTTGAGGAGTGAGTGTAAGCACAGAGGCGACATTCAGCCTGGAGAAAGATCTCAGGTGAAGAGATGCAGACACCATCAGTTGGAGTCTGGCTAGAGTCCTGTGGAGTGAGGATGAATCCTGAAATATATGGGCAGGGAACCAACCCTGGTTTAACAGGGCTTACAAACGGGAGAGCTGGTTTTGTGGTTACAAAGTTACCAGCCTGTTATTGCGGTTACAAAGTTACCAGTCTGTCATTGTGGTTACAAAGTTACCAGTCTGTTATTGTGGTTACAATGTTGCCAGTCGGTTACAAGCCTGTTAGTCAGCAGCTGTTTGGCTGATGCAGGCTGGGCTCAGCTGAAAGTCACAGCCTGCAAGTCCACTGCCTTGGCCCCAGCTGTGGTTCTGTTCCCAGTCACTGCTTTTATTTGTTGAGGGTGTTTCCAAGCTGATGTGGTTGTGGTTAGGAAATGTTCTTATAGCAGATCACCAAGCAGCAAGAGCCAAAGCGCGCCAGTGCATTTAAAGAGTCTACTCAGGTGCGTCCTCTGACATAATATCCAAACTCCACATCAACGACCGGAGAAAACACACTTCAGCGGCAGTGAGAATGATGCCGCACAGCGCGCAGCATTTCACAAGTTTTACACACATCCTAAAATTTTCTTTATTTTTAGTATCACTACCATTGTTATAATACTTGGAATAGGCTACATTATAAGTAATGACCCCCAAAGCTCAATGGCTTAGAACACTATGCTCATGTATCCCTCACACTAACATTCTACTATACTTACTTGAATCCATGCATTGATCATATTTGCAAATAGATTTTTTTTTTACTGTGACACCACTAGATTGCATTGAACATTATCCTTGAGCTTAAGAAATATAAACAAATAATCTATCAGTTTGTGGACTTTAATTTCCAGGGGAAACAGACAACATTGCTTGAACAAATCTCCTACCAAGTACATTTCTATAAGCTGGGTTTATTTAAGGGAACAATTTGTGAACAAACTAAATGGGCCCTGGGGCAAGACGCAAGAGGCAGAAGACAGAAAAGGCCATATCTGCCACCGAGAACTTTGTCAGGTGTGAAAATGTAGGATAGGAGAAGGGAGGGGAGGCTGGGATTGCCCAGCAGAAGCAGATTGGACTCTCTGCCCAAGACTGGAGTTGAGGTTGAGATGTGTGAGCCCCACACATGGAGAAGGTTCAACAGGACTTAGTTTATAAACAGGTATGTCAGTGTTACCCTCAAAAGCTATAAATTAAATTAAGCCCAATTTTTGAAAGTGAGAAGAAAGTTCATAGTCTAACCAAATATTATAGAAAATATATTTAAGAAAATTAAATGCTACTTTGAGATAAAAATCTACCAGCAAATAGAGTACAGAAAGAAAAGTGCTTTACTGTCAGAGAGCATGTAAAATGTATAGCACCTCTAACACTGAGCAATGGAAAGCTGAGATAAATCCCTTTAAGATTAACAACAAGACCAAGATGACTACAACCGCCAACCCAAAAAGCCATGATGCCAAAGCCCTGGCCTGTGCAACGAGGAAAACAAAAGGCATGAAATGAACATAGACTATGAAGGATTCAAGGAAACCATCATCATTCCTAGATATTTTTGGAGAAAATTTTGGTTTATTTTAGGAGAAAAACTGAATGCTATTTGAGTTAAGAGAGTAGAATTAAGAGGCAGATTTAGCAATGATGCTGAATACAATTTGAATAAGAAAAATAATCTTATTTTACAAGTGCCAGAAAGAAACAATTAAAAGACAATTTTTATAAAAGAAAATTTTTGAAACTGCCATTTACAATGGTGTATTAATCTAATGAGACATGTGCAAGAACCCCTCACAGAAACTGCTTAATGTATTAAAGCAAATTAAGACATATCTTAAATAAAAATGGCTAATGTTTCGTGCACATGTTTTGAAGACAGTATGTTGGAAGACAGCAAGTCTCACAAATGTATGCATAAATTTAATAAAATCCAAGACAGTTGTTTTGTTTTGTTTGAGTGTGGAAATCCATGAGCTTACTTTATGTACTCACGGAAATGAAAGTGATCAATAATATCAAAGAAAATTTTTAGAAAAATAGGGCAAGAGAGCTTAAACTACCAGGCATCAAGACATTTTAAGGCCACATCAATTAAGACAGTGTGATTGCCTAAAGATAGCCCCCTAAACCAATGAAATGGAATATGCATTACCAAAAATAACTAACTAGATAGCTAGAAAGAAATAAAACACTACCATTTGATTTAACACAAAGTCAGACTCAACAGAATGGTGAAAAGAGGCCCTTTCCACTATATGGTGCTTTATCAATTAGAAAAAAAAAAGAAGAGAAAGGAAAAGGAAGAATATTAGTTACCACTTTATGACATGCTCTCAACCTGATTCCAAATGGATTGTTGCCAAAGACGTGAAAGGTAAACATTCAACTCTCTGTGAAAGGCCAGCGAATGCCACGCGAGTCCTCAGCTCTGTCTGTGCAGAGCCAGCCGGGCACAGAAGACCTTCATGAGTGGGCGTGGCTGGGTTTGGCCATAATAAGGGAGAATATATTCATGACTTGGTTGCAAAGAAAGATTTACTGAATTCAATACAAAAACATTCACTTTAAGAGGAAAGATGAAAAGTATCGGTTACATGTAAATTAAGAACCTTGAAGCCATTTGCAGAGAGAAAGAGGAAAACAGCGAGTCTTTGGCTGGGAGGAGGCACGGGAACTCCAGCGCCCCATGCCTGGGAACACACACGCAAGTCACTTTGAAACAGTTTAGCATCTTCTACAGAAGAGGCAGGTGCTCTCTTGCCAGCTCTGTGTAAATCGTGGCGGACATTTATACGTTTACCTGTGCTCAAGAGAGTTTGTAGCAACACGACCCTTCCCGGCAACAACACGAAGCCCCTCTCACTCCTCCCCTCATGGTGGATGTGCACATTGGGACGCATGTAAAAATGGACTAGTACACAGAAATAAAACAAATGGAAAAAACACACACTGGTGTACGAACATGGAGGAAATATGAATATACTTGGTGCTGAGTAAAAGAGCTAAGAAACAAAACATACACATAGTATAATTTTAAAATCAGGCAAAATTAACCTCTAGCTAAACTTGTGAATCATTGGGGCAATGACGGGCAGGGGCATTGGGGGCGTCTGATGTGCTGTTTATTGCCCCGCACGGGGTTTCCCCTGTGTAATAATTCAGTTTATGTCTTTATCTGTGAACTTTTCTGTATTTACGCCAAATGCCATGCAATATTTTTTGTCTTTAAGAGAAATGGATGCATATCGTTTTCAAAATGTTCCTCAGGGTTAAAATATTCAGCCCTTTTAGCTCCAAGGCTAGATATTCTGGTGTCTAAGTCAAGTTCGAATCCGGTTTCCGCCACGCACTGTGAGACCTTAGGTGAGACAATTAACATCTTTGAGCTCCAGTTTCCTCAGCTGTAAGATGAAAAGGATAACGTCCCCTGTCATGTTTTTTCTTGGGAAGAAGAGCATGGGATAGCAGAGTGTATGGAATTCACTGGAAGCCAGCAGGAAGCTGCGCTTAGGGGGTTTCACTCTCGTCAGATCTCGGTCTCGGACGTACTTGAGTGTGATCAACTCTCCTGACCTTTTCGTCACAGTAACTGTATCCAGCCAGCAGTCATTATGTAAATGTGGCAATTATTGACACTTTGAAAGTGAAAATTAATGAATGCCAGCCTGCTATTTCGTTATTTGCACTCATATCAAAGTTAATTTAAATGTAGATGTATATTTTAATCTTCCCTTTTTGGTTTATAAATTCCCTAACCTATAAATAAGGGTCAAATAGGAGGAGCTAATTTTCTTCCTTTTTTGCTGTCTTGCGTGAGAGTGGCAGAGGAGCGTTTCGGCAAGCACACAGAGGGTGCTCGACAGGGGCGGAGAGCGTATCCCAACCTCCGTGGCCATCCGGTGTCTGGCGGGTGGACGCCCCTCCCCGGAGAGCAGCCCTCGTGCTCGGGACCCTGCAGACTTTTGCCCGGCTCGCTCTGGCCCTGTTAGAGGACTCCAGCCAAACACTCTTCCTCTCTTGCTGAGATACATTAAGTTTCACCCAACATGGGGAGGAGCACTCCCCTCTTCCTCCCCACTAGTGAAAATACAAGGAAGGAACAGCCGTGCCAGTGAACTAGCCGTATTGGTAGTGAAGTTAAAAAGATGATGGAGCAGTTAAGCAACGCACTTGGGCGTGGACCCCGGCGCTGGTGTACTGGGGTGTGCCCGCAGACCAGGCAACCTGGTTTGGGTCGAGTGCCCTCTGCCTGCTGCTAAGCAGGATGCTGCCAGCCCATGACAGAAACAAACAAAACAGGCGAATATCAACACAGCAATAGAAAGGGAAACTTGGGCGTCCTGACAGAAGAGGGGGTGGCAGGGCTGGTATGAAGAATGAGGTGTGTCTACAAGACTGACTCGACTCCGGAGACCTCGACCCCGTCTTGGGTCGGGGACAAGGTCACTGAGCTTGCAGAGCAGGGATGAAAGGATGAGGAAAATGAAAAGCGAATTTAGTCTGCTTTACCATTCACCTAGGATCAGCCCTGGCTCTATGCCTAAGGCTTTTGGGGAAGACATGAAGCATTAAAATTACTAATTATAAGCACACTTTAAACCATTCCATAAGGCCTTCACGATTACACAAATGCAGACAAACTTTCTAATTGCCGCTGTGGGATCCCGTGGTGTCTGGTATTGTATCAAACCACGGTGCTAGCATTTTAGTTACTTATGCAAAAATCACATCTGCAATTGATAGAAATATTTATCAGTGTGTTCACTAAAATGAAAACGCACTGAAGCGAGTAATAACATTTAAAACAAATAGGAAAGCCCAAATGAAAATGAAGCATTTGAATAATTACACAGTGTGTAGCCCAGAATAAATGATATCAAAATCCACTTTTGTTTCAAATCAATAATACCGAAATATGACAGAATCTTGATGACACTGTATAACAAAAATTTAAACCATAAAAATATACTTGTAAAACATTTCCAGACAATGGGATATTTCCAATTCTCCTTCCGTACAAAAAACAATTGGCTCCTGGAAATGATTCGTTTATTTTTTTTTTTCTCTTTTCTTTCTTTGGGAGTTTATCATCGCATACAAACCATGCCTTCTGCATTAAGATTCTAGCTTTTCACGTTTGCTTTTAAAGATGGTAGAAAATTATTACAGGTTCACATTATTTCTGGCAGTTTGTTAAAAGATGTTTTCTGGGTATGGTGGAGTCGCGTGCATGGGCAGACAGACGTTCTGTGAACTCGCTAGTTCCGCTGTGTTTAGGATGCCCACAACCCCAGGCGGGTCCTCGCCTTGGCTGTGCCTTCCGAAGCACCTTCAGCAACTTCAGGCTTGTGATTTCTTGCGGTTTGATTATCCCTTACTCCTTTCATTAAGTCATCAGTGAATTTATCTTCACTTGTCCAAGAAATCACAGGCAGCTTCCTGTTTTGTGTCAGCCACCGCGTTAAAACAGTGAGACAGAAAGGGCAAGGTTCCATCTTTCTCATCTGGGGGGGCAAAGGAGCTTTTCGGTTTGCCTGGATATTTGAGGTGATTGGATATCAAGTTTTGGGTACTCATTTTTATCCTCAAAGAGAGTTTTCTGATTTTCATAACTTTATGAAAAATCCTGCATCATTCTGGCACAGACAGTAGTTGAACAAGGATCTGAATGTCAGCGTTAGGGTCTGGGAGGGCCAACTGGGCAAGGCGGGATCAGGTTCCAAGGCTAGACCTGCAGGGCGGTGACAGGCCATCCCGGAGCGCCCCTTGGGAGCAGACACACCATTCTGATGACCCATCTTCTTCACATGGCGTCTTCCTCTGTCTCCGTCTCTGTGTCCACATTTCCTCTGGTAAGGAGGTCGTTCATGCTGGCTTAAGGCCATGTCATGATCTCATCGTAACTTCACTGTCTCCGCAAAGCCCCTGTCTCCAAATGAGGTCACATTCTGAAGTCCTGGGGGGTAGGACTCCAACAGATCTTTTCTGAGGGACACAATTGAACCCATGACAGTAGCTCTTTTAGCTCAAGCCCCTAGAAATCTTGAGTTCAGTATATAATTTCAAGTGGTCTTAATTGCAGCGAAGGGGAACTGTGGCTCTGTTAGTTACCATGTAGCAAACATCGTGGGCTTTGAACCACACACACAAACACATGCACACGCACACACACACACACACACTCACAAGTTGAGTAAACACAAAGTCTTGGAGGCGCTCCCATGTAATTTAGCTTTCT
The DNA here is from genome assembly GCF_040939455.1 of Microcebus murinus. Lineage (NCBI taxonomy): Eukaryota > Metazoa > Chordata > Mammalia > Primates > Cheirogaleidae > Microcebus > Microcebus murinus. The sequence continues at coordinate 24,880,566 of NC_134128.1, forward strand.
GTTCTCAGCTCGCTGGCCAGGCCTCCCTCTGTGGCTCTGCCCCTCCCTCCCAAGGCTGCTGCCACCTGGGGGGGCTGAGAGCCTACAACGCCCCAGCACACGGAACTCAGCCCTCCACACGCTCTCTTCCCCCAGGGCCGAGGAGAAGCCACAGGGACAGGGCTTTATGTCTGAGCAAGAAGTAACTATAGTATTTTGAAACAAAAAAAAAAAAAAAAAGAAAGAAAGAAAGAAAGAAGTAACTAGTCTAGAAAAGGGTGAAAGGACTGAGATTCCAAGGCTAGGAATGATCTCCGTTGGAAGGGGGGCGGCATGCGTTCTGGGGGTGCACTGCAAGTGGTTTTTCTCTGAGGCCCAAAGATTTAGTGACCAGGATCTTGCGGGACCCGGCACCATTGTAGCTGGATTGCAGCTGCACCCTGAAGCCCTGACCCCTGGTCTCAGACGGTGCCATGTGTAGCTACGGTAAAATACTGTCACCTGCACGGGCCCTGATCCGACCTGACTGGGGCCCTCACAGGAAGAGGAGACGAGGACACAGCCGCACACAAGGACAACCACAGGAGGACACGGGGAGAAGACGTATCAACACGCTAAGGGGAGAGGCCTCAAGAGGAACCCGCCCTGCCGACACCTCGATCTCAGACAGCCAAATGTGTTTGAATTGCATTTTGTTTAACTCAGTGTTTAAAAGTCTCTCTGAGCCTCAGTTTCCCCAGCCGTGAAATGAAGCTCGTGGCCTGTGCTTCTCAGCCTGGGCTCTGTGCACAACACAGGCACCAAGAGCCATATCAGGGGCACTTCACAGCCCTGGAAATGCATGTTACATCATGTGCTACCACGCAGCATCTTCAGGGGTAGGCAGAGTTCAAAATGCTTTAACCTGAAAAGTAAACCCTGACCATATAATAGAGAAAGATGCAAAGTTAACCTCTGTACTTCTGGAAGTAGAACATGAAACCCTTTAGTAGCTATGAAGCTCTACAAAAAAAAAAAAAAAAAAATGAATAAAACATTTGCCCATGGAAGTCTCTTCTAGACACTAGGAATAAAAAGATAAATAAGGCTGGATGCAGCGGCTCACATCTGTAATCCTGGCACCCTGGGAGGCCAAGGCGGGAGGATGGCTTGAACCCAGGAGTTTAGGTTGCAGTGAGCTGTGATGCTATGAGGAATCCACTGCACTCTTGCCTGGGCAACAGAGTAAGACTCTGTCTTGAAAACTATATATATATATGCATAGATACATACATATATATTTATATGGATCTGTCAGTCAAGTGGTGGATATGGACAGCTAAGAAAAAAATTAATATCACTGTACTTTAATATGCATCAGGAAGACACAGCACTAGTTCTGAGGGAATATACTAAAATGTACTTATCCCCACTTAGGGACTTAAAGGCTTTCTGGAAGAGGCAACACCGGAGATGGAGCTGGAGGAATTTACTAACAACTAAGGGAAGAAGAGTAAGGCCGCTGTAACAGAGAAAGGAGTTCCCACGAATAAAGACAAGGTGCTGTTCAGAAAGCAAAAAGACCAAGCCTGGGTGTGCACAGAAAGAAGGAGATCCGTGACGACGCTGGAGTGACGTGAGTGGGGGCACAGACAGAGGGGGTGACGGAGGCGGTGGCTGGGGACGGGTCTGCAGGGCCTCTGTGCTGTATTAACTGTATTGGCTTTTGTTTCTATAAGAGGTGGACAGGTTGCTGGAAACAAAATTAAAATTTAGTTTAGAACATTTTAAGACACCCGAGGCCATGCTGTCTCAGAGGAAGGGGGTAAGGGGACAAACTCGGGAACGACAAGGCTGGAAAACTGGGACGTCGTCGGAGGGATCTGATGAAACTCAGGAATATGACAGACGAGATTGTTGTCTGCCGAGATGTGGGGGTGGGTGAGAGGAGGGCTTTAGACTTGGGTAACCGAGCGCGCTTGATAAAACAGGAGCTCCAGAGAAGGAGGAGGATAGGAGCAGTTTTCTCAGAGAGGTTTGGGTGTGAAGAACTCGTGGGACAACCAAGTGGCTCTTCCCTGGAGGCTGCTGGGACCCCTGTCGGTCTACGTCTGCGTTACGTTGGCTGCAGCTCCTGGGAGCCTTTTGCTATCCTAGGAGGCCGGGCGTCACCCAAAGAGCAGACCCTTTCCACTGGGAAGCTCCCGGGCGGGTGCTGAGATAGCGAGGCGGACCGTTCCCAGACTTCCATGTTCTGGTCTGTAATTTGCAATCTCATCTGTATTAATGATGACTTATCTGCAATCACAAAGTCCACATATTTTTAAAAACCAAAACTTTTCATTTTCCATACGTTGGAGACCAAGCGTTTCCAGGGACCAAACATAACCCGAACCGACACGAGGCTATTGATAGTCTCTAAAAGAAAATCTTAGTATGAACGTTTTTCACTGCCAGCATCCTGTGTGTTTGATTGTGGGGTTGATGCTACTCTTTGCTGGGGGTGTTGTCTTACATATGGTCTGTGCGTATTACTGTCTTTCTAAAATTCCCACAGTTCTGAATACCAAAACTTATGGGGACTTTTAGATAATGGTTTGTGAAACTTCAAAACTTTCTTGTATTACACTTCTTGAGACAACATATGTTAGCAGAGAAGACACTGGTGAAAGGTTAAAGCCATTCTGCCCTGGTGAATTGTGAGGAGGATTTTGGGTCTGTCTCCACCTGTCTGTCTTAAGATGTCATCCACCACTAAAGCCCCACAATTTTGTGAAAATAAGCTATTTCTCACTGCAAGTAAATGCTACCTATAGATAATAGGATAAAGAATGAAATAATGTGATGCTTGGGTGTCCATTAAATGTCATCATCTCCAAGAGAATTTAAGGAAATCAATCACTCTTACGCTTTGTCCAAAAAGGCTGTTCAATAATTTAAATAATTTTTGTGAATCTGGGGACAGAAGAATGGAAACTCACTAGAAGAATTATCAATCAATGGAAATTTGTCCCTACTCTTACCTGTGACATGAAAAAAATATCATGCTATGATAAGAGGGCTATTATCATTCATTTTATTCATCATAGTTCTAGGGGTTTATCTAATTAAGTTAATGTGAAAAATAAACAAAATAAATAAAGATTGGAAAGGAAGATATAATTTTATTGACAATATAGTAAACCCCTAAGATTTTATAGATACATTACCAGAATTAATTAGATTTTAGGATCATGCTTTTATAGATCAATATTCTGAATCAACAGCATTTCTATGTAATGTCAGAGAACAAAAATTAAAATACTTTAAAATTTGCCACTTACAAAAGCAACAAAAATATAAAGAAACTTAAAAATATGCACAACATATTTATAGATAAGTATATTCACCTTTATTAAAAGTTGTTACAAATACTCATTGGAGAAGTAGGTCATTGTGAATGGATACAAAGACTCAAAAATGAATTTATGTTAAGTGATACTGAAATTGATCTATAGATACAATATAACTCCAAACAATGATCAAACCTATCTCAGAAACATTGTTACCCTGGCACACAAAGGGTTATTGCCTCTGAGAAGCAGCTACTTCTCCACCCATCCCTTCTCCTATATAAACAATGACAGAGGGTAACTTACCAGGTTATGGTGAACATTATGGGGAGAATTAAGTGACCTAAAAAATGTTAGATGCTCAGTAGATATCATCTCCCTAATTCCTCCTATTGTTAACCTAGAAATAATCATGTTTTTGTTTTATATAAAACACAATGAGACATCATAAAAATTCATGTGGGGTTTTTTTTGTTTGTTTTGAAAGAATACTAATGCATGCCAAAAAGCAACAATTATTAAGGAAGTTAGAGATATATGTGTGTATTATATATATTAACAAACCATGTTCCAGCAATTGTTCTCAAGTATTGGCATCAGAAAAAAGATATATTTTTTAAAGAAAGGTAGCAATTTTAAGAGAAAATATTATTTAATCTTAGTGTCTATTGTCAAATCATAAGGCATTGGTAAACTCCAAAGCAATTCTAATTAAACATTTTGAAAGATGTCTTTATGTATAAAAAAAAAATCAGTGAGATATAATAACTACATTGAAAGCTTGAATTTCAAATAATATATTTAGAATTTTGAAAATACAGATTAGTAATAACAAAATACTCATGTAAAACATGTGAAATTTTAAAAATTTAAAATTATTACATTCAGCAATGATTTAAAGAAAGTGGTTTGTATTTATATACCCTCAATATTGATTATTTTCTTAGTAGTTTAGGATGAACACTGATATGACACTTTTGCCTTAGAGAATAGAAATATCTCAGTTTTAAAGTTATGTGCCCTACTAATGGGCCTCATGTTCTTAGCCAGGACAGCAAGGTCCCTGAGATGGCCAGGCTGTGGGCACCCAGTAATGAAAAACTAAGATAAGTGCCCAAGTATTTGTTTAGTTTAGTCAGTGTCGAAGGTTATGTAATTCTACAAATGCCTCCTACACAGCAAATATGAAGGGAAGAGAGTGGAAAAAAAGTGATAATTACCTGAATATGCAGTTCATAAAAAGGATATTAAAACGGCCTATAAATATATAATAGAGTGCTCAATTTCATCAATCTTTGGGGCAATGAAAATTATAAACCTAAGATACCACTGCATATGCACTGGAAAAGCTCTGGTGCAAAGTCAGGAGAGACAGAGAATTAGCAAGGATATGGAACAAACAGGGCCCTCTGGGTTGCTGAGGGAAGAGTAATTTTGAGCAAGCAGTTTGGAAGTGTGTCTGGCAGTGTCTAATAAAGCTTAACTTACGTACTCGCTAACCCAGCCAAGCCAGTCCTAGACAATCACCCAAGGAAACGTGTACGTATGTTTACCAAAGAGGTGTCAGAACGTCCATGGCATCACCATATGAAATAGCTCCAGAATGGAAACTGCCTAAATGTCCAACTGACCTTTTGTAGTTATGGAAAAAGGAATTAAATGTAACATGCTTATTTTTGTTAGCACATTTATCTTCATTTCTAGGAAGTCCGTCTTAGAAGTTATTACGTGGATTGGTGGTGGTATCACACTTTATTGCAAAATCACATGCTAACAAAAAACCTCATTTTGCAGTTCAATGCATGTTTTTCTGGAACAGGTAGTTTTGAAGATGTCAAGTCATTGCTCACTGCGTTTTGAAAAATTTAATCTTAGTTCATTTCCTCCTGTGCATGCGGACGGTAACTGAGAGAGGAAGAGCCTTCTAAACTCCCGTGTTCCATCCAGTACGGAGGCCTCGGTTCCCCCAGTATGCTTGTTCTTCCTGCAGATTCTAGAAATGGTCCACCCAGTACATTTTCTGCCTTTATCCGAGGTCGGTCCGCACAGCGTTTCCTGGCTGTCTGTGCACGTCTGTTGATCCTTTGGTCAACTTGGTGGGTTAATGCTGTGTGTCAATAGCTATCATTGCCACCGTCATCACCACCATTACTCAGAGACATTTCGACCGCTTCACACATTCCTCCTTGGCATGGCAGGGTCGTGTGTCCAAAGTCAAGTCTGAACCGTGGGGGCCAGGCACCGCCGTGGTGGCTAATCACACCTTCCATCCTCAGTAATGCGTTGTGAAGGGCATTTCCTCCATGCGCCCCCTTCGAGGCCTCAGAACATGATTGCGAATGACACCTGTGACGTCCGGCAGCGCGTCCCCCTCCGCAGAGGACACGGGGAGGTGGGAGCTGGAGGCGGATGGCAGCGCCCGTCACTTAATGAGATGTTTATTAAGAAGCCAGGACTGATTATAAGCTGCAAATTAGCCATAATGCAAGTAATCAGCCGAGGTGTCACACTGGTGGGGGAGATGATAAACAGCCGGGTGCCCGTCCCCGCGCTCCTCAGAGAGTCCCTTCAGTTCCTTGCGGAGGGAGGTTTTCTGGGATCCCGGGATGTGGGTGGAGGGAGAAAGTGTCCCTTCAACGCAGATGTCATAGGTGCCTTAACTGCGCCTTTGGGGCTTCGCCCCCGCTTTACCTGAGTTCAATAGCTAAGAGTTACAAAGTGTCTGTGGACCCTGGGACTTCAAGATGTGTCCGTAAAATGCAAAGAAATCGTATTCTGGGAAGAGAATCCAATAATATAAACATGTCCAAATATTCCCCATGACTACATCAACATATCAGCCCAGAAATCACTGATTGCACTCGTCATGCATTTCTAGACTGTGTGTGGGGCCCCAGATAAGAATACAAAAGGAAGAGATCTACAAAATGGGTGGATAAAATTCTTATTTTGGCATAAAAGGATCTGAGACTCGTATCAAGACATCCTACAATGATGGAAGGTGTCACTACCAAGCTTTCCCGTTTCATAAAAACTCAATCAGTACCTTCGAAGCATGGATATGTTATTCGCCTGGGCTCTGAGACACCGTGCCCAAACGGTTTCCGGCTGGGAACGGCGTGCTGTCTGCACCAGGTAAGTTTCCAATTTGTTAGCGTCGTGAAGTTATTCGAGATAAATATTTTATCCGTTTCATCCCACAACTGTAAGCACAGAGCCAGGGACAGAAGTAAATAATAAATATATTGACATTTACTATCTGGGCATAATATTATGGATATGAAGAAAAATGCTTTAGTAATCACCTTACCCAGCTTTAGCCAAACAAAGTATGTGGAAAGTTTTTCTGGAAAGAGATTTATTCAGGTTGAACGCTTCTCAACCATTCCAACCTAGAGGATATCAAATAAATATTAATATACTGGAGGAAGGAAAAGGAAAAAAATAAATAAACACATGAGTTAGGTGGACCATTTTATCTTTCTTATAAGATATTGCCAGAATCCAGGTGGTTGCCACAATATAAATATCTTGAACCTCTTTGATGTATTCAGTTTTTGCACATTTTATAAGGTTCTTTATCACATATTGTGTAATCTCAAAAAAAAAATTGTAAGAGATTCTTTTTGAATTAACTATGTTCTCAATCATTGGTGTTTTCTTCTTGGGTCCTCCTAAGCAAAATATTCCTCTTGTATGTTTTTGAACTTTACATAAATGAAATCAAAGAGTATCACACTTTCGTATTTGGTTTCTTTTCTGGAACATTATATTTTTAAAATGTATCCTTGCAGTTGCAAGTAGCTTCAGTTTGTTCATTTCCATCGTAATTTTGTAATTCACTGTATAAACATACCAAAGTGTTCAACCGACCGTAGGTGGACATTTGCATGATTTCTAATTTTGGGTTGCTACAAATAATTCTGCTATACCCGTGCCTGAATGTGTCATTTGGTACTCATAAGCACAATTAGAGTTTCATGTAGAAAGGCAGTGGAATTGATGGTTTGTAAGCTACACTTATCTTTTCATTTAGCAGAGAATGACAACAGCTCTTCAATGTACTAACATCAGTTTATACTCATGACTGCAGAGGACGACTGTTCCCTCTGCCCCATGTCCTCACCGTAACTCGTGAGCTGCACAAATATTGTTTATTCTTCTAAAGAGAAGAAAGAGAAGACACACCCTGTTCTTCAGTTCTCCCAACTTAAACTCACTGGTTCCATCCAATGCATGACCCTATCTGGAAGCCACTGGCAAGGTGCCCTGGGACCAGTATTTTGCTCTTGTCATCAAGGAAAACAGGAAAATAATATGATAGAAAACAGGTATGTGGCAAGACAGCAATCAGCATCTTGTTGGTCATGCATGTTATAAAATTTTGTCTCCCGTTCTTTGGCTTGTCTTTTTATGCACAAAACATTTTAATTTTAATATAGTCATAATTGATTATTTTTTTATGGTTAGGGCTTTTTGTGATCTGTTTTAAATACTTATTCAACACTGAGGTGATGAAGATGTTCTCTTTTATCATCTTTGAAAACTATAATAATTTATCTTTCATGTTTATATTTGCATTTTACATCTAATTTTTTTTACTGATGATATATGGAGTTGCAAGATACAAGGCTAATATTCAAAAGTCAAACACTGTCTTATATTCCAGCAAAGAACCTATAGAATTTGAATTTGAAAATGCAACATAATTTACATTATCACCAAGAAACAAACAAAAACCCATAACTTTGGATTTTGACTGGGTTTGCATTGAATGTACAGATCAAGTCGGGAAGAACAAACTTCTTGACAATATTGAGTGTTCCTCTCCACGAACACAGAATATCTCCTCATTTATTGTTTTTTCTTTGATTTCTTTCATTAAAGTTTCATAGTTTTTCTCAAAAATATGCATAGGATTCAAATCTTATATCTTTTATAAAATTACCTCAAAATGTATAACTTAAAAGAATTAACAAGAAAAAATAAAACAATCCCATCAAGAAATGGGCAATGGAAATGAACAGAAACTTCTCCAAAGAAGACAGAATAATGGCCTGAAAACATATTAAAAAAAAAAATTCTCAACATCTCTAATCATCAGAGAAATGCAAATCAAAGCCACAATGAGATACCACCTAACCCCAGTGAGAATGGCCTGTATCAAGAAATCCCAAAACAACAAATGCTGGCGAGGATGCGGAGAGACAGGCACACTCCTACACTGCTGGTGGGACTGCAAATTAGTGCAACCTTTGTGGAAAAGAATTTGGAGATACCTCAAACAGCTAGAAATAGAAATACTACTCGACCCAGCAATAGCATTGTTGGGCATCTACCCAAAAGAGCAGAAGACATTCTATCATAAAGACATCTGCACCCGAATGTTTATGACAGCACAATTCGCTATTGCACGGTCATGGAAACAACCCAAGCGCCCATCAATTCATGAGTGGATAATTAAAATGCGGTATATGCTCACAATGGAATATTACTCAATTCTAAGAAACAACAGTGAGCTGGCACTGTTTATGCTATCCTGGATTAAGCTTAAGCCCGTAATACAAAGCGAGACGACACAAGATATGGAAAATGGGCTCCACATCTACTCGCCATCAAATTGGTACTGACTGATTAAAACTATGGTGCTCAAATGGTGGCAATGCTCACCAGAGATTCGGGGTGGGGGAGACCAACATCTTAGGGAAGTGGTGAGCCTTGTGGGGGGGGGAGGAAGGGCATACCTCTAACCCTTCTTAGGGAGAGGCAAAGATATACAATGTAACCAAAATGTCAAAAAAAATACTTTTATCAGGTGGTGGGCAGGCAGGAGAGGGGGAGGAGGGGAAGGGTGTGTACTTACATAATGGGTGCGATGTGCACCATCTGAGGATTGGACACACGTGGGCACGTGGGAGGGAGGAGAGGCAGGGGCGATATATGTAACCCTAACAATATTTGTACCCCCACAACATGATGAAATAAAAGGAAAAAAAAAAGAAAAAAAAGAGCATGATTCATGCACGAAAAAACTGATCAGTACGTTGGACTTTGCTAAAAATTGAATTTTTGCTCTGCAAAAGACTTTCTTTAGAGAGTCAACAATAAGCCATGTACTAGGAGAAAATGCTTAGAAAATACATACTCGGTAAAGGGCTGGTATCCAAATTATACAAAGAATTATTAAAACCAACAATAGAAAAGCAACCTAATTTTAAAGTGAGCAAAATATTTGAACAGATTTTTAAGCAAAGAATCTATACAAGTGAAAAATGAGAATATGAAAAGGTGCTCAATGTCATACATTATTAGGGAATTAGAAGTGGAAACAATGAGATACCAGTGCATGCCTGTCAGAATTGTGAAAAGCCAAAGAGAAACACTAATACCACCAAGTGTTTGTGAAGATACGGGCAACAGGAACTCTCACTCATTGCTGGTGGAAAGACAAATGGTACAGGCACTGTGGAACATCTTTTGCCAGTTTTTTTTTTTTTTTAATAAAACTAAACATACTCTCATGTATAATACAGCAACTATGCTTCTTATTTCTCTAAAAGAGTTAAAAACTTATGTTCATAAAAAACCTCCAATGAATGCTTATAGCAGCCTAATTCATAATCACCTAAACTTGAAAGCAAGAACGATTATAAATGAACGGATAAACAATTGGCAATGCATCCAAACAACAGGATATTATTTACTGCTAAAAAGATATCAGTGATCAAACTATGAAAACACATGGAGGAAGCTCAAGAGCATTAGGTCAAATGAAAGAATCCAGTCTGAAGAGGCTACCCTACCGTGCGATGACAATTACATGGCATTCTGGGGAAAATGTCAGGGCTATGGAGACAGCAAAAGATCGGTGGTTGCCAGTGGTTGGGGCAGGGAGGGATGGACAGGACACAGGGATCTTTAAGGCAGTGGAAATGCCCTAGTGTGATGCTGTAATGATGGACACGTGTCACGGATTTTTAATAATAATGCATCAATACTGGTTCATCGATTCAAACAATGCACCTCCCTAATGCAAGACGTTGACGACAGGAGGCCAGCATGAGCTCTCTGTACTTGCCGTTCGCTCTTCTGTAAAACGAAAACTGCTCTAAAAAGCTAAGTCTATTACTTTTTTTAAGATGCAGCCTTCATATTTCCATCCTCAATAATACCAGTGATTATGTTGACAGTAGGAACGGACACAGATTAAAGGATGGAAATAGCAATAGGAAAGTGAGACGTAAGCTTAACCGAAGTAACCAGATAAGTGCTGCTGTCTAGAGACCAAATATAGGAGAACACGAAGCCCCGTGTTTACCCGTAAACGTTCCACGTACAGAACACGTTTCTTTTCTTGAAGAAATAGATGATATTCTGCAGAATGACCAGAAGCTATAGCACGGCAATAATTCTGTGAGTTGGGACAAAGCGCGTTTGAATCGACACCAGCCCGTGGTTCGCAGTGATGGCAGCCTGCACAGGAGGGAAGGATGCCCGCTGACTCCTACGGTCTCATCCCACAATGCCACGTTCTCTACCGCTTTGCCGTGACCCATGTAAAACAGCCGCCTTCCACCACCAAAAATAAAATAACAAATGGCACCTTATTCAGTGAACTTAGAAGGTGCTAAAGAGTTAATAAGCAAATTAATTTATCATTTTTAACCAGGGAAGTAATTAAACTCCAGATGAAATCTGACTCATAATTGAAATGAGTAATGAGCTAGCAGGATGTGCGGAAAAAAATAAATTCAGTCATTAAGAGAGGAAGTTCCGACCGACAAGGAGGACTAATGTCAAGTATTAGCCACCCACATCCTGCTCCGAGGAGAGGAAAAGCTTAGATGAAGCTCAGATTCTATTTGGTGTGAGCAAGGCCACTTCCTGGGCAGGAGTGGACTCTGGGTGCCAGCCACACGTGGCCCTTGGTGACAGTGGGATGTTCTCATCGCCACTTAGCACAGTGCTACAAGAGTTCAAGTGGTTGCTGTGCCACAAATCCGTGGTTAAGTGTGTGGCTTGACTTACCTGGGAGGACTGACCTGAACTTGCCAATGTTTCCCTCTGATTTACTGAGAATGACCTCACACATGGTCAGTGTCATGGTCAATTCAAAGTGAAATCTGCAGTTGCCGGAATGTTGACCTGACTTCAAATATCCAGGATGAAAATGTGTCCCCTGGAAGTCCCCGCCGTGTTTCATCACGTCCACTAAGCAGGGCGACAAGTCCCATGTATGTGCACAGCTCTGCAGCTCTACGGAACTATAGTACGGAAAAACAGACGTAATTGGAGCAAACTAAAAGACAAAGTTAAATAAAGGACCGAAATGGCGAGTAGATACGACGTGACACCCCAGGCCAGAGCGCAAGTGCGGTCCAGAAAGCCTGTTTGCAGTGAGCTTCCTGAACAAGCTACAGTGAGGGACGTTTATCTTCACAGGGGCAGGTGCGCAGAGGCGGGAGGAAAGCCAGGCACCGCAGCGCACGCGGGTGAGACTGACCTAGCGGTTTGCAGGCGGGGGCAGCGCTGACCAGGAAGGGGAGATGTGGAGATGTCACACGGGGTCGGTCCTCCCTTGAGCTGGCGGAAACAGTAATCCCACTTTTAATCCATTGCTACTTTGTTGCACGTCTTTTGCTAATTCTAGCAAGAACATAATTTGTCTGTCTTAATTAAATGATTTCTGATTGTATTGTGATCTGTGACCAAATTAGGGATGAATAAATGTCTGGTCACTTACCCCACTTACCCGGATGATCAGAGATATATACTTTCCGTCACAGAGTCTCTGCTCATCTGGAACAAGCCGTTGGCATCAGGGGCCAGCCGCGTGAGTTGGTCCCCGCAGCGGGGCCTTCGGGATTCCGCAAAGGGACAGGAGCTCCCGATGGTGTGATAATGTCGGCCTACCGACACCAGCTCCTCTTTGCTGAGTCTTTCCCGCTGAACTCGGCTATACTTTGAAAAATCATTCAATTATTCATTTAAGTTTAATTTTATTTGCCATCTATTACCTTGTGTTTTTGTTAAACATGCAGATTTTAAATGAACTTTTTTTGTTTCAGAATTACATTAGATTTATAGAAAAATCATAGCGATAGAACACAAATGAGCCCACGCCCATTCTCCCCTGCGATTAGCATCTCACGTTACTATGAGGTATTTGTCGCAACTGATAAGACAAGACTGGGCACTGTTGTTAACCAAAGTCCGCATTTATTTCGGTTCTCTTAGTGTTTAAATTATGCCCTGTTTCTGCTGATCCCAGGCCCCATTCCAGAACGACACACCCCGTTTACAATTACTTGCTCTTCCCCTGGAGCTTTGAGTGTCTGTGACCTGACAATTTCCAGGAGGACAGCAAGGCATTGCGCAGAATGTACCTCAAGCGGGGTTAGGCTCAGATATTCCTGTGACTAGACTGGGCTTTCGCGTTTTGGGGCGTAGGACAACAGAGGTGAGCACTTTTCTCACCTTGAACGAATGCTCGTCCACCTGAGCCCTCACTGCTGGTGTCGCCCTCCGTCACACGGCTGAGGGGGTGTTGGTCTGGTTTCTTCATTGCAAAGTTACTGTTTTCCCCCTTTTTAATGTAAGTTCTGGCAGGAAAGCAGCGTGCTGCACCCACTGTGCTGGGGGGTGAGCTGGTCTCACTCCTCCAAGTCTCCAGCAGCAGCACTTACCCTTCTGCGTGTGAGGTTCGCCTGCCCGTTCCCGCTTACCTATTCAACTACTTATTTATGTCAGTATGAGCCCACGCGCATTGATTTCATATTTTCTGATGCGCTCCAAGCCTACTCCATTTACTGCGGGGTTCAAATTATGGCAACTTCGGCCTCTGAGAGCATTTTCAGTTGGCCTCTGTGGCCTTTGGCCCATCATGGTTGTTACAGACTGAAAGTTTTGTCCCCTCCAAAATTCATAGGTTGAAACCCTCATGCTCAAAGTGGTGACAGCAGGAGGTGGGAGCTCGGGGTGGGGGTGGGGTGATTAGGTCAGGAGGTGGAGCCTTGTGAACGGGATTTCGCCCTTACGAAAGAGGCGGGGAGAGCTCACACCTTTTCAGCCTCGTGAGGATGCAAGGAGGACAGGACATCCCACCACTCGGAAGAGGACCCTCCCCAGAGCCCACCCTGCGGCACCAATCCAGCCTCCTGGGCCGCGAGGAGGAGCAAACTGCTGCTGCTTATGTGTCACTCGGTCAGTGGTGCTCATGGCAGCCGGAACTGGGGCAGTCACTGTTTCTTTGGCTGGGTCTGGTTTGGTTGTTCACTTTCTTACTTTCTGGCACTACAAGGTATCCCAGGCTCTTCTTTTACATTAAATATTATTATTCACTCTGGCGCATCATTCGTTCGTCTTTCCTCAGCTCCCACGGAGCGTCCTTCCGCGTGGTGCGGGCTCCCCCAACATCACACGGCACTTAGCGAGCGGAACGCGGAGCTGACTGCGCGTCCGTTCACCTTGCAAGCCCCGCGCATTCCCAGAGTGGCCACTACCCCTGGGGCGGGCTTGTGTCCTGCCCCTGCAATACCACCACATGCTTGTCATAGCTGGCATTCCTTCCTGGAGTCTCCCACCCTCCTAAAAGATTTTTTTTTTAAGTTTGCACATATTAAGATCCACACTGTGTGTTGGGAAGTTCTGTGGGTGCTGATGGCTGCCTAGAGACATGCACCTGTGATTACAGCGTCGTGCAGAATGCTTCCCTGCCCCCAAACCCCCTGTGCACCCTTTACCTCCTTGCCCTCGCCCCACCCAGTGGCTGACAATCTTGGTACACTTTACCATGTCTGTATTGTTGCCTGTTTCATACATTATATTATCGTCTGCGCCGCACTCAGCGTGGCCTTTCCACACAGGCTTCTTTCACTGAGAACTATGCATTTGAGATTATCCTTCTCTTCCCAGGGCAAGAGAGTTCATTTATTAATGAGTATTATTCCCACGTATGGATATACCACAACTTGTGCATGCATTCACCTATTTAAGGACATGTGTGTTTCCCCAGTTTCTAGTATTTGTGAATAAAGTGCTTATAAACATACAGCAGTACCTTCTTGTGCAAATGCATGTTTGCAAATCTATTGTGTAAACACCCGTGAGTGCAATTGCTGATGGGTGTGTTGAGACTATGCTTAGATTTGTAAGGGAAAGAGAAGAAAAGGAAGTATGGAAACAAGAAGGGAGGCAGGAAAGAAGGAAGGAGGGAGGAAGGGAAGGAAGGAAGGATGGAAGGAAGGAAGGAAGGAAGGAAGGAAGGAAGGAAGGAAGGAAGGAAGGAAGGAAGGAAGGAAGAGAAGGGAGGGTAGGAGGGAAGGAGGGAGGGAGGGAGGGAAGGAAGGCAACACATACAGAAATGTCTTAGCTTTAACATAAATGGCAGTCCTATGCTCTTTTGTCTTTATCAAATTTACAAAAAGAAAAATTAAATAAAACAAACATGACCAAGAAATTAAGTGAATTACAAAATAATAATCTCCAAGATCCCCATCCCTCACTTGGTGGTGTCTGGCTAGCCCTTGCTGAAAAGGACCATAACAGAGGGATTGGGTAAATAAGGCATGCAATTCAGGAGTGCCTGGTGTATGGTGATCCCTCAGTTTGTGATTATGGTAACTCGAACTTCATTACTACTGTTAATGAATAAATAAATGGGGATTCGTAATTCCTTATTAATTGCTTTCAGGCACAATATTTTAAAATCTATTTTACTGTGAAGTTGTATGTGTCTACTCCTTCGTGCATTGAGAAAGACACAGCATCGCTTTTGTCAAAACGTGTGACCTCAGACTAATCATGAAGATGCCTCAAACAAAAGCAAATTGAAGGGTTTTCTTCCAAGTGACTTCCAAGGGTTTTCTTCCAAGCCTGTTCTCTTGCGAAATGCCACACTGGTGGAGGGAGGGAGACGGTGGGGCTGTGCCGGGTTGGCAGACACCAAAGCCTGCCCAGGAGCTAAACGTGACCTTGCTCCAGGCCTGGCTGTTGACTTGTTCCTTTAATTTTCTGTCAAGAACATCACTGGAGTGATTGGCAAAATATAATTAAGGTCTGTAAATTAGGTAATAGCATTACATTCATGGTAATTTCCTGATTCAGCCCATTGTACTGTGGTAATATCCTTGTTCTTAGGAAATAGTATTTAGTGTTATAAAATATCAGTATTTAGGGGGAAAAGGCATGAGTCTGCACTATAGATTCAAATGACTCACAAAAAATAAGAATATGAATATATAGTAACAGAAATGATAAAGCCGATGTAGGAAGGGTTGATAAAAATATTGACAGCTCAGGGGTCTCAGTTAAGGAACTTGGGAGTTCTCTGTACTGTTCTTGCAACTTTCTGTGAGTCCCACATGATTTGTAAACAGATAATAATACCAAGGATGCCACAGCACTAATGTGTTCTCAAATTGAGAAGTAAGTGAGCTAGAAACTCTTTACACATGGCTTGAAACCACCAGGACCTATAATTCCTCATGCCCTGTAACAGTCTTTCCCTTTTGATAAGAATACCGTTCACCTGTGAGTTTTTGAACATTTAATCTGTAAAATAAAAGAACATTTTCTATAATTCAATTTTTTATAAAACACATCTCCCCAAATTTTCTACTAAATATGTTTATGCTCATGGTTCTTTATTTACAAAAAGTCAGAAATTTCATTCTGGTTGATAAACTATATTAAAACAGGCTATGTTTGGTAGAAGCCCATCACTGTGGCCATACAGGATGGCACCCTTCCATTTCCTGTTGGGATCTCTTTTTTGCTTGGCAAAGCCCCTAGGCACGGGTGTGCAGGCCCCAGTTCCTTGTTCGCCTTCTGATAATGTCTTTGCTTTCTGGGCCAAGACCCTCCCGGTTCCATATTGTGTGGATTGTAGCATGTTTTTTCCCCTGGAGTGACTTTGGCTGGGAAGGCAAAAGCACTTAATTAGGCGAGTATTTCTAAATAATTGTATGAACACAAAAGGGAAAACTTACTAGTTCTCTGGGCAAGTGCAACATTTTAAGAAATAGATTTTTTTTTCCCTTGGATTCGATGACCTAAAATGTTTGTTTTAGGAAGATGGGTTTGAGCTTTGTAAGAGCAGAGCCAACTGCCTGCAGTAATTCGAGCCAAAAATTCATGGTTTGCTGACTGTCTAAATTACCTGGCTCCCTTCACGCCTGGTCTCAGCTACTGTACACACTGGAAGGAGACAGGCTTTAGAAAGGCAATATGGGTATTACGTTAATTTCAAACAATCTGAAAACGCAACAGTAACGGCTTTGGATATCAGAGAAATCCGCTAGATAATATCAATATGTTGGCAAACCATAGCTTTTCTGTGCTAGGATGAAACTTTAAATGCATAAATTACAGCCTGCTTGAAATGTCCTTTATTTAAAGGATTTGCATCATACCATGAATAAGTAAAACTGATACTCACCAACAGACATTGTACTTTATAACATTTGCTTACAGTTACTATTTGGAAAGAGTCAACTGTATTTTCAATGTGGCCATCAAGTACTCTCCATGACAAATACATATTTAGTTTTTGATGCAAGTTATTGAGAGGATGACAATAAAAATCTAGCTTGCAAGCAAATCTAGGAAATAAATTTATTATAGGAAGTAAGGAATTTGGAAGATGACTGTTTGAACCCTGGCATTACCAGCTACCAGTTGGTAAGATGCCTTACCTTTGGTAAATTACTTTATCTAACTTCCACCTTTCACATATATTGAATGAAAATTTTGTAAACAGACACACAAAAACACAGACATAAAAAAAGTAAAGATGAAAACACTTTGTAAACTGGAAATAGTAACCAAATGTCAATCACTGTTACCCAGACAGGCAAGTACAGATCCCTGAACTTCCTGCTGTGTTATGCTTTTCTGAGAAACACAAATGGTATTTTTAAAATCGGGTTTTCCGGCGTAGCAGAATCAAGAAGAAAGAGACGGTTTGATTTTTATCCCCCTGTTGGGCTGCAGGGATTCTTGGTGGGTGCAACACTACAAGGCTTGCATTGCCTCCGTTGTAGCCGCCCCACTGGTTAAACTCACAGCAGCACTAATTAGCTAGAAAAAGCGTTGGTGGCCAATCCAGAAATTCTGTCTCCAAAACTTGGAGTTTTCAAATTCACTGTCATGCTTTGGGGACAATTCATCTGTGTAGGCTGACAGGAGTTTGGGAGAAGCTTCCAGTAAATTAATATCACAAGTCTGTTCAGAGAAAAACCTCATGGCTACAGAGAGTATCTGAAAACAAAACAAACAAAAACAAAGTGCTTTTTTTCCTTGGCTGTAGAGGATCAGCTATTCTTATCAGCCGTTCTCAACTCCTGAACGGCATTAAACGGATTTCATAAAAATGCTTTATATAAATAATTCTTTAAGAGCAACTCGGTATCTACAAAGTCACTTCTGTTTATAGAAGCTTATTTTTTCCCTTTCTGGATTTTAAATATATTTCACGACTGCCTGAGTAAAAGGTTACTGGAACAGATAAAGATGAAGTGAAAGAAAAGGAAAAGCCTTGATCTTGGTGATGTGAAGAGCCTGTCCTATTTCACGGGGACAACCGTCGCAATGCAGGTGACAGTGGCTGTGACCTAGGAGTGGGGGCCAGTGCAGGAAGATTTTTCAAATTTTCAAACAAAATGAAAACACAAAATTTTAATCGAATTACTAGTGCTGCTTACATACTAGAAACTAATTTTAAAACCTGCTTGTAAATAGTAACAACATTTAAAACCAAAAATTTCAACACAGGTAGTATTGCCAATAGCTATATAAAAATATAAAATTCCTAGTCATCAGTGTGAAAAAATATAATGAAGACTGTACATTGATAACCATGAAACTTCCATAAACAATCCTTAAACCTAAATATGAGGCGCTGTATACTACATTTACGAATATGAAATCTTAATGTTTTAAAAGTTGTCGTTTTTCCCAAATCAGCATGTAGACTTAACAAGGATAATCCTGATCCAGTTAAATCCAGTTTGTGTGCATGTGTGTCTTCCCAGCCTTCAGAACTGCGGGAAGTAAATTTCTGTAGTTTGCAAGTTCACCCATCTGAAGTGTTTTGTTCTAGCAGCACAAACATGCTAAGGCAACGATACACATGGCCACCAGGCATGTGAAAAAAGTTCAGCATCACTAATCATCTGGAAAATGCAAATTAAAACCATGGTGAGACATCACCTCACACCCATCAAGGATGGCTGTTATCAAAATACATAAATAAAAGCACAAGAGATAACAAGTCCTGGTAAGGACGTGGAGAGAAGGGAACATTTGTACGCTATTTTGAGGAACGTAAATGAGTAGAGCCATTATGGGAAACACTGTGGAGGTTCCAAAACAAATTAAAAATAGAACTGCCATGGCGACCTAGCAATCCCACTACTGGGTGCAAATCCGGAGTAAATGAAATCAGTAGGTTAAGGAAATATCTGAACCCTGATGTTCTTTGTAGCATTATTTTACAACAACCGAGATATGGAATTAACCTGTGTCCATGAACAGATGAGTGAATAAAGAAAATGCAGTATATAGAGAAGAATGGCATTCAGCCTTAGCAAAGAAGAGATTGCTGTCATTTGCGGCAGTGTAGATCAAACTGGAGGACATCGTGCTAAGTAAAATAAGCCAGACGTAGAAAGACAAACAGTGCATATTTTCACTTACATGGAATTTAAAACAGTTGAACTCACAGAAGCAGAGAGTGAGATATTGGCTAATGGTTACCGTGGCCTTCATCCTTCCGTGGATAAAACCATCTGCCTTCTCCCTTGGATAAAGTTGCCTTCTCCCTTGGATAAAGTTGCCATCTGATGTGTCTTGAGCTAATTCTGAGTTTCTGTGTCTATGTATAGGGAACTATGCAGATTGCTGGGGACCTATTATATCAACATTTTCCACCAGACATTAATACGGCACTGTTGCAATGGCATGGGAGGAAAAGACAGAAAAGGGGCCCATAACACAGGGAGAAGCCCGAGCTAGGAACCCTTCTGCCACCTGCTGACCGCCCGGCAGGGTGGGGAGAGGCTGCAGTCAGCAGGGACGGGCAGAAGCCGAGGAAGCCTTGGGGCCGTCACACAGGGGCTGCCACATCCCCTGAGAACTGTCAGTAGTGACCCCGAGGTGCCCCCAGCTCTGCTGACTTAGCTTCTGCGGAAATACAAATACCCAAACCTCACCTCCAGTCCCTGGATACTCCCCCGGCCTGACCCAACTCTCGAAAACTCACAGGAAAATCGACTGTGAATGTTCTAACTAACTCCCAATCTAGAAAATAAAAATTCAGAGGAATATTTCAAATTTCTAGAAAAATATGGGTGTGCATAACTTTGCCTCATATTATTCATTTTCAATGTCACGAAACATACATTCTTCAATATGTAGACTAATAACCTTAAAATAGAATATTAGAATAATTTATTATATTTTTATTCTGTTACTTAAGGAAACTATTTTTAACTGACGAGTCTGTTTCCCATGGTTATACTGCCAGTACAGTGTAAGTAGCGTAAACAGCAGTCAATGCACAGGTGTGTGATTTGGAGGACCCTACGTCTCCACAGGAAGAGCTGGGAGCCATAGAGAATTATTCCCACGTCCTGAAACCTCATCCTGAAACCTCACGTCCTGAAACCTCATCCAGGTTCTCCCCACGTTTGCCCAGCTGGACTTCAAAAGCGCTATGGACCAGCGACTCCTAATGTCCACTGTCGCCGCCCTTTGCCTGCCCCCCGTTCTATGTTGGGCAGGATGGAGAAATGGCGAGTTCTTCCAGTCTCACACGTCCACAGCTGGGAGGAATTGTGCCGGGAGATTTGCTCGGCAGAACTGCACCCGGGAGCCCCACCTGCGCCAGCTCTGGACCTCAGTGACGCGACGTCGGATTCTGAGTGGTCTGAGGTGATGGAGCCCCTGAAGACCTGGGACGAGGGCGCACATTCTGCACGAGGCAGGGACGTGACACGTCCTGCATGTGGCGGGGATGTGGCCTAGATGGACTTTCAGGTGGGGCCCACGGTGCCCTGTCACTCAGTGCTCACATCCTGCCCTTCGAGCCCGGGGCAACCGGTGACTGACTTTTAACCAGCGGGTCGCAGCACACATGACGGGTGTCCCTTCCGTGGTGACGGTATTTTGTGCAAGCCTCGTTCTTGCTAGTTGACTCACCCTAGAGTCTTGCTGTCCTTTCTGACTTTGGAGAAGCAAGTAGCGATGCATCTCATAATCCTAGGAGCTGGATTCTGCTGAAACTCTAAACTGAGTGAGCTTGGAGGGGGAACCTTCCCTGGCTGAGAACCCCATCTTCTGATACCCGGATGGCAGCCTTGCGAAGACCCGGCTTAGCTCCGTCGGGACTCCTGACCAGAGAAACGGGGGAGTAATAAATACGTGTTGTTCTAAGCAACCGCGTCTGGGGTCGTCTGTTACATGGCGCAGAGCACTAACACCATACCCGCAGTGTCACCGCGGTGACTGATGCTGTCCATCTTTCCTCGCTGGGCCCTGGTGGACGCACGTTGCCCGAGGCTGGCCACAGTAAAGAGACGCTGCCGTTTGGTTTCTAATAAGTTTCTTACGTTCCCTGAGAGGAGTAAAGCGTTGTTCTGATTAATTTCCGGCTCTGAGCTTGGGCTTTACATAAAGGATCTCTAGGAAGTCATTGAAACAATCAGCTCATGCAAAATGGTGGCACGGCCACATTAGATTAGCAGTTCATCTCCTCCAAGGACGCTATCAGGGAAAACAGCTGTAAACATGGCATGAATTCGATTCCAGCTAAGCACAGCAATCGCACTCGGCCTATTGATCTTGTCCCTAATAAATTAGTGGGTGAATGCCTGGCTGGGCAGGACGAAGGCAGCTGGAAATGCCTTACCTGCAAACACTCTGGAATGATCCGCTTCTCCACCCTCATTTTGCAGGACAGAGCTTAGGCAGTAATTCCCAGCTACCCCGGCCTCAGTGTTGACAGAAAGCAGTGCTTGCACCCCAATTAATGCATGGTTCATAGGGCCCCGTGGAGTTTGCACACTGACCGAAGCACACACAGATTAAGACAGAGCTGAGACGGGAGGAAGGAATACGTGAGCAACACTTCTGGGAAACCCATGTGAGCTCACGCTTGCTGATGCATTTTCAGGTAAGGATCAGACTCTTATCTTTTTTTTTTTTTTTAAGTACGTGTTGCTGGTTTGCTTATTATAAAATCTGGTAAACCATCATCAGTAAAAGAATCTGATGAGTAAAAAAAAAATACCTTTATGTATATGGTAGATTCTCCTTAGAAAATGGGCAAACGGCGCTGTAATAAAAGAACAATATATAAAGTTGGATGTACAACGGTACTTACTTTCTAAATGCGGCCTTCAGCAATTTATTGACTACTGAAAAAAACATATGACAGCGTGAGGCCAGCAAGCAGCAGATAATAGACTATCTTGAAAGAGGATCCTTTATTCTGCACACAGCGGTAGGTGATAAATGGCTCTAATGCCAGTGGTTACTATTTTCCTCTCTCCTTCCCGGCAGCGTATCGCAGATCAGAGACTAATAGCCCCCCAGGAGAGGGTTCTCGACACGGCCCCTCCATCTGGGAGAGCCGCGGTTATCAAACATCTGTCTGTAACTCGCAATGGGGACAGGCTGATAGCTTGTCATTTGTCTACCAAAAACACTTGGTATGTTCAGCTATAAAACAGGAGAAAGTAACATAATGTAATTTATTTGTGTAAATGGAAGAGGTTTTACGATCCAAGAGCCAGAGTTTAGCTAGAGGCCTTCACAGTTTAACTATTTCTCTTAATACATACCCCAAACAATAACGTCTGTCATAAAAATTCCCCACGGTGAAGGGTAAACTTATTTCTAAACTACCTACTAGCAAGCCTTATTTCAATCTTGTGCTTTAGGAAGAAAAGAAGCAAAAAAGGAAAGAAAAATAGAAAGCAAACGGGAAAGCACCATCAATTTCACAGCGACATTGAGTCTCGTGACATTTCCGAGGTCTCGTGGCATTCGGTGTACGTGTCAGCATTTCATGCAAGCAGGGCTTAATGTCAGGGTTTGAGACAGTTGCCTGAAACTTTTAATCCGTCTGCACAGGCCGGCCTGACCGCAAATGGGCCCACCTCTCACATAGCTGAAGGTAGGGTCTCTGCTCAAAGCCATCGCCTTGGCGGTGCAGGTACTAAGTGGCCCCTTGTTAAGGGAATATACAACCGTAGTTACAACTTCCTTGTATTTCTTCAGTTGTCTTCAGGAGGAGAGCTCCTGCCTCTTCACAAACTCAACAGTAGAATGGAGGAATAATTCCATGAGAAGCATCCCGAGAGCTGTTAAAAGAATAGCTGCAGAAGCATTTCGAGAAAGGGATTTGAGAGCCGTAATGAAGATAGGGAGCAGTGGAGGGCTCTCGAATCATCTAATAAATGGGAGAGATTAAGGGAAGCTGGAGCCCCGGGAGGTTGGTGGAGGGCATGAGACGGCTCCTGGGTGGCCGCCCCCTTGCCTGCGGCAGACGCTGGAAATGCCACTCATAGTCCTGTCTGGGAAGGACGGGCCTTTCAGCACCCTGGCCACCGGCAGTGATGCAGAGGACAGCCAGCAGCTGCCTGGCCCCTGGACAGCCCTCCAGGCGAGGGCTCTGTGCTCCCAGGGCCACGTCCCCTCCCGAGTGGCTGACAGGGAGGGCCCCAGGCTGGACTGGATGGGCCGTGCCATTCCTGGGGTCCCTCCGTGCTGCCCGAGGGGCTCACCTCGGGTTTGGCGTCCTCAAGATCTGCACTGAAATTGTCCCCTCTGACCTTCCATAGCCCGTTCAGGCACCACCTCTCCCAGGAAGCCTTTTGAAGCCCCAGCTTGACGAGGAGCCTCCCCGTCTGTCTCCACGGCACATCCTTCCTCGAGCTGTCACGGCCAAGGGTGTGTCCCAGGACTGCCGGCGCTCGGGCCGTGCGCGCAGCTCCTCAACAGGCTCCTATCGGGGCAGATTTTGCAGCTCTCCTTTCTTTAGGCGTTCAAAACAGTGCCTGGTACAGAGTGCAAATATGTTAATAAATACAATTTATCTTTGCTTAAAAAAATGAGTAAACGACCTATATTCAAAGAGTGACACAAAGTTTCAGCAGAGCTTCCCTCCGTGTGCTGCAGGTCTGGAAATTGTCCTCGAGTTTAACGTTCTCCATGCTCACCTTTGCTTGCACGGGAGATGCGCCCAGGCCAATAAATCGCTCACGTCTTTTATAAACAGACCGTCCTTCTGCCTCGATCAATCTTCTGTTGCCTTCAGGGTGTTACCAGCACTTATGGAGGACTAACACTCTGATACCAAGTTATCCTGACTCCTCTCTGCCCAGGCAAGGGATGTCCAACCCAGATCCTGACAGACAGCCAAGTGTACTTTTGTGTCTAATGAAATAGCTTTTTTTCCCCCTAGTCTAGAAAAAAAACTAAAGAGAGTTAATTCTAAGAGTTACCTTTTTAGTGCCTTTGAAAACAGTCTCATTTCTAGCTTTTTGGACAAGGATTTAGTTTAGATCCAGATTAAAATTTAGCATACAAGAGGACTTATGATCAAAGAATAATAAAATCAGGTGATATGGTAAAGTCCAACCCCTTACCCTTCTTCAAAAAGCTGTTCGAAGAGGATGCCAGTTCCGAGGAAAGGATGTTCTTTCTGACAGCGACTGTCACACAAGTCCTGATTTGGAAACTGAGAATTGCTATTATTTTCCATCATTCTCCCAGTTGTCATTGTTTGGGTGCATTCTTTGTAAGCTCAATAGATGGGCTATTTATGGAGGGTTGCATTCCAGTGATATCCCTCTACTTAATTACAAAGGGCTTTGCAAGTGGGTATTCTCTGGGATTATCGCCCCTAGAATTATGTGCATTTGGTTTTAAATAGTCTTCAAAGACTTCAAGCTACTGGTTTTTGTTAGTGGATTTGAAGACCCATATTAAGAAGTCTGATTGTGATGCTGTTTAATAATAATAAAAAAAAACACACCTGTGAGAACAGAAAGAGTTCTATGAAAAAAACAATATGATAAGGAAATATAAATTCTAGTCTCAGCTTTTTCACAATAATGATATTTGGATTCTGTCTTTTCCCCCCCAGGATTTCAGTTTACTTTGTATAAAATAAATCTATACAATGGCAACAAAATAAAATTTATAAAAGAAACTCTCCAATAAGAAAATAAAGAGCTCTGGGAAAATCAAATATAACAACTTTTAATATAACTCTTATATAATGAAAAATATAAGGAATTTTTTTCACAAAGTGTTACAAATCATCAAAACAAGGTCTGAGAGAGAAGAAAATGTAAGAAATTTATAGATCAATCCAAGAGGTTCTATATCCAATTAATAGGAGTTTCATAAAAAGAGATCGGAGAAATAACAAGTAGAGTATTTCAGTTCATATCAAAATCAGAGAACATTTCATGGAATTAAAATGCTTAATTTTCCAAATGGAAGCTGCCCACCAAAGCATGAAAGGCACATGGGGAAGAAATGGGGGGGAAAAAGTTTTATTAACTCCTGAAAACACAAAGGGTCTCCAGGTGCTGCCGGGTGAACATGGGGAATCCTGCCTGAGGCCCAAGTGTTCCACACTGTGTTAGAACGATGCGTGGTGTGAGGTGGTGTAAGGCAGACCTTCCTTTCCATAGTATTGATAAAAGTAACAATAGAGAATATTTATCAGTGACTAATGGATAGATGAAATAGTATAAGATTCCAGCAAAAAATGCTGAAAGAGAGGTGTCATTGCCCGGGGGGAGATGGAGGTGGGTTGGGTACCGCTGCTTTGCATTATAAACCTGGTGACTCTATTTACCTTTTTACTCTATGTTGCATCCATTTGCTAAGGCTGCTATAGCGAAAGCACCATAGAGCAGGCAGTTTCCACAACAGAAGTTTGTGCTCTCACGATTTTGGAGGCTGGAAGTCTGAGATGGAGGTGTCAACAGGGCTGGCTCCTCTTCAGGCCTCTGGCCTTGGCGTGTAGACACCGTCTCCTCCCTGCGTCCTCACAGGGCCGTCCCTGTATGAGTGTGTCCTCACCTTCTTGTAAGGACCCTGGTCCTATTGGCTCATGGCCCACCCCAAATCACACCTCAGTAAAACTGACTTTAACATTTTTATTTTATATTTTATCTTATTTTTTGAGACAGGGTCTCTCTCTGTCACGTGGACTAGAGTGCAGGGGTGTCATCATAGCTCATTGCAGCCCCCAACTCCTGGACTCCAGCGACCCTCCTGCCTCAGCCTCCCAAGTAGCTGGGACTACAGGAGAGCACCATCATGTTTGTTAACTTTTCTATTTTTAGTGGAGACGGGGTCTCACTCTTGCTCAGGCTGGTCTTGAGCTCCTGGCCGCAAGCAGTCCTCCTACCTCAGCCTTCCAGAGTGCTGGGGTTACAGACATGCGCCACCTCACCCAACGTAAAACGGATTTTAAATATATGTGCACTGGGAGGATTTGGAGTAAGTTTAATTTGAACAAAATACGATTTAAGTAAATTAATTTGAACAAAATACGATTTTGGAGACACTTGTTTTCTGGACTGTCATCCCTTAAATTACTTGGAGTAAGGACAGGCAGATCATGTTTTCCTGGGTAATAGCTGAAGTTCTACAGACCCTGCTTACCCACTTTTATTCAGTTTTATTCGCCACACACAGGCATGTTCTGGGCAGGAAGTGGGGCGAGAATGATGTGGGATTTGTGATTGACAAGTGCAGCCCCGGGGACAGGAGGTGGGTGTGCAGCGTTACTGCTGGGAGAAGCAGGGGCTCCTGGCTGGTGTGGCCTCTGCCCCAGCCCCCCCGTCACGCCCCCATCCCTGTGGCTGCCCCCTGTCTGCTCTCCCACCGTGACTGCCCTGCTCCCTGATGTCGAGCACCAGAGGCAGGGTCGCAGCAGGGCTGACCCTCTGGAGCGCCCTTTTCCTGCGTCCTGTTTTCTGACATCCCTCTTGCAGGAATAACCTAAAGCACAAACTCCGCAGCGCCGGCAGGTCGCCACCTGCACACCCCAGTATTGCCAAGTGACATTTGGAACACGACAGGTCTCACCTCCAGAAACGCGTCTGAGCGATGTTGACAGCCCGAAGCCGGAGCCGGCCCGTGCAGGCGCGAGTTCAGCCCGGGAGGCGCGAGCCTCACGGCAGCCAAACCAGCCTCTTCTCCCAGCTAGAAAGTCACTAAGGAAAGAGTCCGGGGCTGCGTGATCTCACTGTCAAGGGCAGGACGAAGGTCGAAGCTTTCCCTTTTTCCTGGCTTGGTCACATTGAGTGAACTTGGTCCGGCCTGCCAACATCGTTTTGTGTGTTGTTCTTAGTCTGACTAGGGGAAAAAAGCATATATGTTTTAGTTATCCGTGCAAATCACAATGTAGGTTCACATGGTTGCCACTTTAGGAGGCCGTTTGTGATGAATTTACTTCTCTCTCTTATTCCTTCAATGACTTGGGTAAAGTCGTTACAGTTTTGAGTTCCATTAATCTCTGGAAAGTTAAAGAACCACGACATGCCTCTACTTGGTTACAGTCATTTGACTCAATTCATAAGTAAGAATATTCATTTGCGATTCGCTGTTTGTGAAGAACTGTGCTAGTCATCGGAGACATAAAGAAAACATCCAGTACCTTTAATTGAATTTATGTCCTAATTTAGAAAGTCCTTATGGTACAAATAACACTGATGCAAGGGAAAACAAAAACAAAACTAGCAAGTACCAGGATATCAATATAGATAAAAATGCCAGGAAAAAAAGAGTCACAGAGTCGGCATGACTCTCTGTTTACATGGTTGAGAAAAATGAAATAATTCACAGTTCCATGATTAGGTCCTCATGTTCCATGGACTTGAACTTCAACCAAAGTGCCTTGAGCCGCGCTCTGTGACTGCACTGACTGCATGTCCACACTGCCTTCCCCAGGAACAGGGCACTGGGGTCTCTCTTAGCTCCCCCTGGAGCTGCTGTTCCCTTTGGACACATTAGATCAAATCTGCTGGAGGAGAAATGAAATGTGCTTTCTTTCTTTTCCTAGTCAGGAAAACGGCCACCAAAAGCCACACTTTGACTGCAAGCAAAACAGTCAGGCCACGTGCTTTCCGATGCGGTTAAATGAGGCCGGCAAATGGGTCGGCGCCACTTTGCCGTGGCCTCGGTGTGTGCTGAGCCGGCGGTGGCCGAGCTCCCTGAGGGGCCTCCCTTGCACCGTGGCCGGGCTGTGCATAAATAACGAGCAGGTGCATCGTGGGGGAATGTCTCTTCCCAAGAACTGCAGGTGGCTCAGAACCAGGGTGCCCGTCTGGCAGACCCATTGTCCCTTGCACGCATGCACTAACATGAAACGAGGTGAGCAATACATGCTCCTCGCCTGCGCGCTCTCGTGTGCTGGGCCGTGACTGGCAGGTGGCCACGTGATTGTGGCTCGTGGCTCTACCACGCAGGCCGACGCCCTGGAAACCGGGAGGGGAATCCTCGGTGTGGACGGGCTCTGCACAGCAGTCCGCTCAGCCTTCTGCGGGAGACGCCGCACGGCAGCCGACTTGCATCTCAGATTTATTTACTTTCTTTGCTAGCTAAAATTTTAAGCCAAAATTATGCCAAATTCTGAGTGTTTTTTGTTTTTTTATGAGTGCCTCTAATCCCTTGTTTCACAACATTAACAAGGTCAGCAATAAAGGCGCTTGTTAGAGGAAGAACCTTTCATTTGCGAGACACCCAGTGACGTACTGGCAGGGCCCCGGGGCATGTTCTCTCCTGTCCTCTTAGTGGGTGGCAGGTGCTCTCACCTTCCTCCTCCTCCCTCGCTCTGGAGTCCCCGCCGCCCCGTGCTCACAGATGTCCTCCTCCTTCCTGACACAGTGCTTTTCCCCAGCTGGGAGTCCCTCTTCCGGGAAAGATGGTTGACCCACCATTCTGATTTCCCCAGTTCTTCACTTTAACTATCATGACCAATATCAAAGAAGCTCCAGGGTTGAGTATGCAGAGATAGAAGAGGATTTTTCCCAAATTTAATTGTAAAACTTAACATTGAAATACACAATTATGTCTCACCTCGAATAGATGTCCAATCTGTGTAGATTACTACTATTCACCATTTACAGAAGAAACTAAAATATAAATATTTTAAGGCATCTATCCAAGAATAACATAACTGTAAACACCAGACCCAGGATATAAACTCAGAGCTCCCAACTCCCTGAGTATGGCATCCTGGCAACCCACATACAGAATTTGCTCGGATAGATTTATTATATGTCACATGTAAAATAAACATAAAGTGCCAAAATAAATGCTAATCAGCCAATTACGGAGGAAGTTATTCACGGAGGTGTCGTATTTCCAAACTTTGGGACAATTACAATGCTTAGAAATAGTAATATTTAGCTTGCCTTCATAAATAACCATGTTTGGAACATAGCAGATGGTGCAAATTATTTTATAAAATAAAAGAATTATTTTACAATGGAATTAAAACATGATATGTGTATTTTGATACTCTTGGTTATTGGGAAGGAAATCTAATAATTTTGAACCTTTGTTTTGTTCTCTAGTTTTTTATCAGAAAATATTTTTAAATAAACATTTTGAATTAAGAAAGTTTTGAATTTGCAGGAAAAAATTCAAAGACAGTACAGAGAGTTCCCACATATCACATACTCATAATATTCCTCTATTAAGGCAATTGTACGTTAATGTGGTCCATTTGTTACAATGATGGGATATATATAATGTATATAATAGGTATAATAAAGCTCATCCTTTATTCAAATTTCTTTAGTTTTTATGCAATGTCCTTTTCCTTTTCCGAGATCCCGCCCAAGACCCCATATCACATTTAATCGTCGTGTTTCCTTAGGCTCCTCTTTGCTGTGAGACTTTCTCAGACTTCCTTTATTTTTGATGACCTTGATGGTTTTGAGGAGAACCGGTCAGGTGTTTTGCAAAACATGTCCCAGCTGGGATTTATCTGATGTTTGTCTCATGATGAGACTGGGGTTAGGAGCGCCCGGGAGCAAGATCGCGGGAGTGAAATGCCCTTCTCATCAAACCGCATCGCCCGTACGTGTTGTCAACACGACTCGTCACGGTGGGTGTCAGGCTCCCACACCTGGCTGAGATGGTGCTTGTCAGGTTTCTCCTAAGCGAAGTGACTCTCTTTCCCACTTCCACGCTGGATTCTGGAGGGAAAGCTCTGTGCTCAGCCCCTGCTCTATGCTGAGTCGCGATTGATGTTCTTGAGAGCAGAGTGTCTATACAAATTATTTGAAATCATCTGCATAGAATAAGTGTGGGGATTTTAAAATCCCCATATATAGGTATATAATCATTTATTTTTATCAATAGGGAGTCATGGATATTTATTATATGCTATGGATTATAATCCAACGACATCGATTTTCTTGCTTCAATTGTTCCACCTTCGGCCACAACACAACTCTCTTGATTGGCTCTGATGCCTGTTCAACACATGTTGTGATTGTGAGGGTTTGTCGTGTTTTTTTTCTTTTTCTGTTGCTGCTGTGGCTGTGGCTCTTCCCTGTTGTGTGGCTCCACAAGCTTCATGATGTTGCAGAATCAGGCATTTCTCCACCAAGCCTCTCACAGGGGAGCAGTAGTAGAAACCAAGATTGGGGTGCCAGGAGGGCTTGCTGCTTTCTGGGTGTTATTGTGTTTTGGGACTTCTCAGCTGACAGAACCAGGAAAGCTTTCTTGTTCTGAAGTTTGCTTTCTCTAAAATTAATAGTGTCTCCAGCTCTTTTTGATTAGTGTTTTTGTTTGTTTGTTTCATATATTTAACCTCTCTGAGACTTTCTATTTTCAGTGGATTTCCTGTAGATAACCTTGAGTTGGGTCTTGTTCCGTTTGTTTACTGTAACAGTCTCTCCTTTGACTGGTGTGTTTCAACCATCACATCCAAGCAGGTAGTTGGTGCAGGTAGATCAGTCTACATTAGTCTGCCTACGAGTAAATCTTCTCTGTTCTATGACCTGGGTCCTTTGCTCCCCCATCCTGGTTTTTTTTGTTTGTTTTTTATTGAGCTTTCATATGATTGAATTTGATCTCCTCTCTTAGCATATCAGTTATATTTCTTTTTAAGTTTTGTGAGTTGCCCCAGATTTTTTTTCAATGTAGATTGTAACTAATTTGTGTCCTTTTTCAAATAACATTGTATCACTTCACACTTAGTGTGGTTACATTGTAGCGGGGCACCCCTGGGCTGAGCCCTGCCTTTGTGACATGCTGTCATTCATTCCACATGTCCTTATGTTATAATAAACCCATACATTATTTTTCTTTTATACCATTTTATGTCAATTATAAATAGAAAATTAAATATTTTATTTTACTTCTACTTATTTTTTTCTTTGATGTATTTTGTTCTTTGGAGATGAGTTTCTGACCTATATCATTTTTCCTTGGCCTGATAAACTGCCTTGAACTTTTCCTTCAGAAAGGGTCTGTTGGTGACATTGAATTCCTTAAATTTGTTTGTCTTGGAAAGTGTGTTTTTCTCCTTCTCTTATATGAGATGATTTTGCTGAATATAGAATTCAAGTTTGATGGATTTTTTTACACACATTTCACTGCACCGTCTTTCTGAGTCCGTAGCTTCTGATGAGAAGGGTGCTGTGCTTATCTCTGTCACAGCTGAGGGGCCACCGTCCCACCCTCCACCCTGACTTCCTCCTAGATTCCATTGCCAACTCTTGTTTCCTGCAGTGTGAGTGTGGTAGCTACGTGTCCTTTTTCTGGGACTTATGCTGTTGCTGGTCTCTGAGCTTCCTGGATCTGTGGTTTAGTTTCTACCATTAATTTTTGAAAGTTTTCTGCCATTAGGACTTCAGATATTTTTTCTGTGTCTTTCTAATATTTCTAATATTAGAAATTCCCCTTTCTAATATTACAATTATGCATATTATGTACATTTTGAATGAAGGCTTAAAAGTTTGTGAAAAGATCCAATAATTAGCTAAAGTAATTTTCATAAAGGGATTTTTTTTAAAGATGATATTCTATTTTTGAATGAATAAACGTAAACTCCAAGGATGTAAATAAAATACTATCATAAGTTTCTTTGGGGTTGATGGAACATGGAATTCATAGTGAGATTTTCCTTACCCATTAGGGTAGGGTTGGCAATTGTGCTGAAAAGCCTCAATTAGGGAGAAATATGATCTGTCTGAAACATAAGAAAAGTTGCACAGAATGTTCCAGGCACCGCGACATGCAATGATCCAGTGAAAGAGGAAAGCGTTAGATAAGAGGGTCTACAAGGTTAGCTGGGAAGAAATGGACATTTTCTTCTATTTGCTCATTTATATTTTTGTTTGTTTGGTTGGTTGGTTGGTTCCTCACTTTATATCATTCTCCGTCTTAAAAATTATTTATTGAGTCCTGTGTGTGAGACACTGTGTTACACACTGGGAAACCAAAGATGAAATAGGACTCAGCCTTGGTTCTGTAAGGTTCCTTCTCCAGTGGGGGTGGGTGGGTGCAAAGACTTTGATGCTATGATGAATGAACATACTAATAGGTGTATAGACAGCACATATGGGAGTGGAGAAGCATCTAATCTGATAGCTCCAAGAACTATGTTCTGCAGTCTGAACGTTTATGTCCCTTGAAATATCCTATATGGAACCCTAATTCCCAAGGTGATGATGTTAGGACGTGGCCTTTGGGAGGAGATAAGGTCATTAGAGCGAATCTCACTAATGGCGTTACTGCCTTTATAGACAAGCCCAAGAGACTTACCGTGTTTCCCCGAAAATAAGACCTACCAATCAAATAAGCCCTAGCAGGATTTCTAAGCATTTGTGCAATAGAAGCCCTACCCTGAAAATAAGACCTAGTGATGGGCATGGCTACACAGTGCATCTGCAAAACCCATGCATTTCGTCACGGAGCAGTAAAGAAGGTGAGCAGCCCTTCTCATCTGCCCCATGAGAGCTCTGTTGCTCGACAGGAGAGATTGGGGCCAACAGTTCTAAAGGAAATAGAGTCGCAAGAAATTCAGGATGCGATTCAGGGTTTGGAGAGTTAGGATGATGTTCCAGAAGAACTCTATTTGAATCTATCTATATTTTAACTCTATTTGAATCAATGTAGATTGTTGTGCTGTACTTAAAAAAAATAACACATCCCCTGAAAATAAGCCCTAGGGTGTCTTCTTGAGGAAAAATCAATATAAGACTCTGTCTTATTTTCGGGGAAACTTGGTGTATCTCCTCCTTGCACCACATGAGGCCACGATGAGAAGACATCTCCTATGAGCCAGAGCTCAGCCCTCACCAGACATGGCATCTGCCAGAGCCTTGATCTTGGACTGCCCAGCCTCCAGAACCGTAATAAATAAACTGCTATTATTATAACCTGCCCAGTTTATGCTATTCTTTTATAGCAGGCCAAATGGACTAAGACACTATGTCTTCAAGTTTCTTAATCATTTTTCCCCATTATGTCTAATCTGTTATAAACATAGCTAGTTTATTTCTCCCTCAGAAACGTCAGTTTTCATCTCTAGAAGTTTGATTTGGGACATTTTATATCTTTCATGTTTCTAGGATCTTTAACTTATAAAAAAACAGTTATAAAACTGTTGTAATGTCCTTACCTACTAATGTCCTTACCTACCAGGGTTATTTCCAGGTTAGTTTTGAGAGATTGGTTGTTCTTTTCAATATGGTTTATATTTTCCTACCTTTTCTATAACCCATGAGACATTTGTATTCCAGAAATTATGCACTTTACCTTGTTCATATTGGATATTTTTATATTCCAAAAAATATTCTAGAGCTTTGTTCTGGGATGCAGCTAAGAAACTTAGAAAAGATTTGCCCCCACCAGGTTTTGCTGTTAAGCTTTGATAGTTAGGACTAGAGCGGTATTTAGTCAAGAGCTAATTTTCCCCACTACTGAGGCAAGACTCCTCTGAGTAAACTCTCTGCAAGTATTAAGCTCAGGCAACTAAAGGGCTCACCTCATTTCTTCCCATCTCTCAGGGACCACTGCCCTTCACTGCTTGATTTCTAATAATTTGAATGTTGTGGCTTCATGCAGTTAGTGTTTTAGTTATTTCAAGCAAAAAGTAAATCTGGTCCCTGTTAACTCATCTTAGCTGAAGAAGACTCATGCTTGTGCATTTCTGAGGGTAGAAAATTTGAAATATAATTCTAACATAAGATCATTATGTTGTCTATGACAAGAGGCAGTAAACATACCTGAGATCAGAAGCACTGTTTCATTTAGAATAATGGTAAAATTTTAGATTCTATTATGACTCAAAGTTTTGAAAAGGTTATTTTTTTTCTATCAGATGCATGATAAAGATTTATCTAGGCATATTTATATTAGAAATAAGTATTATTTATGTTCTTATTGAGTAACTCTTTATAGCCTACACAATGTTAGGCTTATAAAGTACATATATTAGCATTTTTTAATTTAACCCTCATATAACATATGCAAATTGTGTTATTATTCCAAAATAAAGTAGAAGGAAAGGTATAATTTGGGTAAAGAAAATGGCACAATTAAAATGGTTGTGTAGTGAGTAGATAATCTTGGATGTAAACCTATCATACATATCTCTGAATTTACTTTTCTTTTGCTAAAACATTATGTTTTATACATATATTTTTCTTTCACAAATTTATTTTAAAATAAAAATTAGTTTGATTAATAAAAATGTTACCTTTCCCCATGATGTTTTACATTAAACTTAAGATGTGAAGCTTGAGTTATTTTATTTTATTGTATTTCTCAAATAAAAGCATTAACAACCTTATGATATAATTACAGATCATACCTATAAAGCTTCATTGAAGGAACCACAAAGGGAACATTTAAGTTAATAACCCATGGTTAGTATTTGAAAGAGAAACTATTAAGATTCAAGCTCAATGATAAAGCATCCCTGCTTCAGTAAAAGTTCTAAGAGAAAATTATGAGTCCAAACTCCTAAGGAGATTATACTGCTATAGATTGGAACATAAATGCCCAGGAAGACAGATGATGAATACCCTTTAAAGTTCGTGAATCTTTAAATGCAAGCTGGAAAAATAAGCCTGCATTGAATTTTTATGACATTCTGTGCTCACTGGGTATAAGAAAGCACAAAATCGATACATTTTTTACACAGTATCCAGTTATTATTGTAATTTCTAGTTAGAACTTGGTAATTAAATAAAGTGCTTTTTTGTTTCTAAGCCATTTGGAAAAATTGTTTTAAAAACCCTATGCAGATACTGATTTAGACAAATAGTCACCACACACATAATCTTTTATACTACATCATTAGTTTCTCCATTTGCAAAATTAATAGAGACTAAGATGAATACTAATTTAAACATATTTGGTGGAAAACCATTTATCCCTCCATTGAAATATGATTAATAATTATCATACGTAATGTCTAAATACAATCTAATGAGCCTGAAAACACTAAGTTGAATAAACATATTAGCCCTGTGGCATGAGTCAGGTAGGGCTCTTTAGATCCAATCATTTCCCCATAACATATGCAGAAGCAATGGAGTTTCATGCCTGCACTAAGACAAAACACTTTCCTTATTCTATTTCTATTTCTTTAGACAGCAGCCACTGATGCAAGTTCAAAAATTTTGGTTGAACAGTAACTTTTTTATTCCGCGTGGAAATGTGGTAACGGTTTAACGGGAGGGAATCTCATCATGAGGGTTGTTTAGAAAGAAGATAGAAAGTGCAAGTCTTCCAAACCTTGGTCAAGAGTTGTCTGCAGGTAAGTCTCATTCACGATCCTTAAAACAAAAACCATCCTTTTCTTCTTTGAATGATTATGCTTTTTATTAATCCCCCTAAATTTGTAAGTAATTGTATTTGGCATAGAGACACCAGGCTAGCAGGATAATCACTTTTCATTTTCATCTCTCTACATGTACAGGACCAAACCATCTGGAGGAAGAGCTGGAATGAAGCCAGTCGGGTCTGCTGCTACGTTTAATTTAGCCACTTTTTATATGATGTGAATTGCACTTGAATCCCTGATCACTGTCAAATCACTGGCTTGTAGGTCTGCTCTGCAGTGTGTTACGGTTCAAATACTGATGCAAGATGGATGTTCATTTGTGTTTATGACTTAAATTGTTCATATCATTCAATAGAAAAGAATAAATTCAACCAGAATAAATTCAAATGCCAAGCATATTCTATGTTTGCAGTTATATAGAGTTATATATATATATATATATATATATATATATATATATAACACTATATACATAATTTTCTGCCATTGGCCCCTTATAATCTATTGAAGAAGATAGACACACATCCAGTAAACTATAACACCATCAACACAAGATTACTTATATTTTTTTCAGTTTGAAAATTATTTTTAAAATTTATTTATTTATTTTTTTAATTTCAGACTTTCTGTCACAATTATAGTTAATTCTTTCCTCAGTCCTCACTGAGAGTATTGCTATAACTTCCAAGTTCACCTGTTTCCCCCTTTAAATTATCACTGAGGAGTGACCACAAAGCACGAACCCCGAGTTGAATTGATCTGGATGCTAAACCCCCAGTGATGCTCATTGCCCCAGGAAAACCATGTCCCGGCCGTAACCTCCAAACCGCCCGTGGAGTTTTGCACTCCAGCCTCACCCGGCACCCGCCCCGGAGCAGCCTCACACACATGAGTTCTGCCCTGGGAGAAGGAAGTTTGACGACGGTTGTGTGTGGAGGATGCAGTCCCATTTGGAACTGAGCCCCTTTTCCCCGTGGACCAAATCAACACCACGATTTAAAAACCCTTCGATTTTCATGGAAACTGTGTTTCAAATGCTGAAAAGTTCCCCATCTCTCACAGTGCCTGGTTGATGTCCACAACTATAAAAATATGCAGAGATTGGAAATCCCTTGAGTTTTTCCTAGAAAGATCTGTGTTTCGATACTACTAGCACATGTTTTGAAAAATCTGGCTTATTGCAATGTCATAAACGTGAAGTTTCAAGGACTCCAGGAGGGGCAGGAGACTTGACCACCTCCAGCAGAGCGGATCTTTCCTGACGCCCGTCCTGGGACGCAGGTTGCCAAGGGTTACGCGGCTGACGGCCACCAACCCCGGACAGAAGGACAGACAGACTCAAGGAGAGAGGGACTGCAGCAACCACGACTCACCCTGCAGTATTTGCAAAGCTGAGGTCTTTATAAATCCCACTCCATTCAGCTCACGGGAGGGCAGTGATCCATGAGATTGCTATCACCCGTCTCATATTTAAAGAGGTTAATTTATTCACCCAGCATCAGAGGTTTTAAATTCAGGCCTTTTTTGATTCAGCGTCATAAGATTTTTACACCACACCGTTCGGCCATCCGAGTCGCTTTTTCGGGTCCCTGCCTACATATTTCTACCTCGGGTATTCATTATTTATTCCACCCTATTTTATTTTTTTAATTTTTTAATTTGCATTGCTGATTTGGGATTCTCTTGGCATTGGAAAAAATCATATTTTGTTTCTAAAATCTTAAGGCAGATTAGAACGTTGACTATGTGTGAGTGTGGGCTGTGAAAAGAGAACATTAAATAATACACCCCTAAAGTTAGGGACTTTCAACTACTTTGGCACCTGCTGGAGAGAGATTTTTAGGCCCTGGGTCCTTGCTGATGGCCCTGAAACAGTGCCCCGGACAGAGGGGCACGATCTCCCCACCTCCTGCACGCAGTAGGTGCACTGCCAGCAGGCTGAGGGCGTTTGGTGTGCGAAACCCGCTCTGCTCGGTAACCGGGAGTGTCGCCGTTTGGAGTAGAGGGGAATTAAATCAGTAAGGGCTTTGCATGGGAAACAGGCAGCCCCGTCCCTAATTTGAAGGCATGAGGCACTACAGCAGAGGGGAAACATTAAGTATGTCTTTAAAAAGCAGTGGCGGCGTCATCCGAGGGACAGCTGATTCCACGCCGCTCGATGCGGTCAAATCAAAACCTAGGAACACGCTATCAGTCAAACCCTGAACTTGAGGGTCAGCGTGCTAGACGCCTTAGGCTCATCTCTCCTCAAATGCCACGTGGGGGGCATTTATTGAAACCTTAAAATCTGTACCCCCATAATATGCCAAAATAAAAAAAGGAAAAAAAAAAAAAAAGCAAGAGCAATTTAAAAAAAAAAAAAATGCCACGTGGGTGCAGCGGTGCCTCTGCCTCGTTTCCCGGGGCTTTGTTCTGAGAATGAGGACGTTTCTTCCGGATGTTCAGAGAGCACTTTCTCCTGCGGCTGAGCTGTTGCGTCTGACTCGGGCCACGAGGCCGTCCGTCCAGGCTCTGTCCTCTGCTGCACGTGTTGGGCAAGAGGGGGCTTCCTTCTCTGGGCCCCCGGCCAGCTGAGTTTGTGGGTACAGCCCACCCATAAGAAGCGCTGCGTGCGATTGCAAAGATGGGAGAGAATGGAAGCCGGAATGTTACAGAGCTGGGGGAAAAGGACAGGATTCAGCAGACCCGTGACTTGGAGCAGGCTGGGGCCTCCCCAGAGGGTGAGGGTTGCCCCTGTGGCTCTCCTGTGGGTCCCACCACTTCCTGACTCTCTGCGGGTGGTTCGCCCACACGAGGCGGTGCCTTCCTTCCCTTTGTTTTTGTTTTGTTTTGTTTTTGAGACAGAGTCTCACTCTGTTGCCCAGGCTAGAGTGAGTGCCCGTGGCGTCAGCCTAGCTCACAGCAACCTCAAACTCCTGGACTCAAGCGATCCTCCTGCCTCAGCCTCCCTAGTAGCTGGGAGGGACGACAGGTATGCACCACCATGCCTGGCTGATTTTTTTTCTATTTTTAGTTGTTTGGCTGATTTCTTTCTATTTATAGTAGAGACGGGGTCTCGCTCTTGCTCAGGCTGATCTCGAACTCCTGAGCTCAAGTGATCCTCCCGCCTCGGCCTCCCAGAGTGCCAGGATTACAGGCGTGAGCCACCACGCCCAGGCCTTCCTTCCCTTTTAACTCGCCAGGTCTTCTGTCGGTTCGTAGGCCCCGCACGCCCTGCGCTAGAGTCCCTCTTGCCCAAAATACCGACAGAGATTTTTCTCTCCCTGGCACAACTCTGAGTGATAGAATCATTGACCTTGAACTCCTCTGAATACGCTCAAAAGGACCACGTGTTGGTTGTTTCATTTACTTGGTGAAATTCCTTACTTTGAATTAACTCTACGACATTATTACCGCAAAGCTCACATCGCCAGGTTGATGGTCACTAAATGCACAGTGTAAGCAGTGGAGAAAATCAGTTTCAATGCGATTTAGTCTCATAGTAAAGGGAAATAAGAAATGCACGAGCGTGCGTAGGCCCATTGCCAGTCGTCGTTCCGCCCCTTGTCGGTAGGAGGGCTGGGGACGTGATTCTACCCACACAGACCTCACTCAGAAGACCCAACGAGAGAAGAATCTTCCATTCGCGTGGACGGTTTAGCAATCTGACTCCACTGGAGTTCCTTCCGTTTTAAGGCTGTTTCTCTCCACTCTCCTTCTTTATTTTGTTCCAAAAGAATCCGGCATAGGACAGGTTCCCGAGAAGCAGCGTTTGAAATGGAGATTCCCGTGTCAATCCTGCATGGAGGCGAGCTCTCGGGAGAGTCCTGCGGGGCAGTGAGGAGAGCCGGACGGAGCAGGGAAGGAAATGCCCACAGGTGGTGCAGATCCCAGCGCCACCACCACCACCACCACACCTGCGGTGCAGAGCCGCACGGAGTTGCTCTGCTCTGCAGCTGGGGCTCTGCCTCCTTGGCGACGGTCAGTTACGGGCTGTCGGATGCCCCATGCGTAACAATTGTGCCTGACGCCCAGAGCAGGGGGAGCTCCCTGCCTGGGAAAACAGAGCAGCCCTGAGTGATTAGCACCCACAGCCCACAGCAGCCCAGGCCTGGAGTCACGGCCCCGAAAGGGCTCAGGGCAGGGCGCCAACCACACCCACTTGGGGGGCCACCCAATGAATGCTGGTTTTGAAGAGACAGCGCACGTTGATCTGGTCCAAGGTCCACAGGATACGAAAGAGGAACTCACACGTCCTCTCGCCTACTCTTATTGCCCATCCATCCCGTTTAGTTTGGAATCTGTGATGTGTCCACGCCGTTGGTTCTTTCTCCTTCCGTATTTGTTGATGTACGGTACACGCGCACTCGTGCTCTGCTCTCTCCATACCTTCGAGGGTGTGGACGGCGAGAACCCCACGCTCAAGTCCCTGTGCTTCCCTTTTCCCACTCACGGCAGTGTCCGGACTCTGTCTGTGTCGGCACATCTAGATCATCCCCCATCCTCCAGGTGTGTGGAAATCCCTCGTGTGCGGGAAACGCCATTTATCCACACGGTCGTTTCTTACCTGACACCCACTGGAGAGAGGTCACCTAATCCGTGTGGGTCGGACACGACCAGCCTGGACACGCCTGTGCTACGGCCCCTTCAGCAGGGAACGCGGGGCTAGTGGAGCAGACGGTGCGCAGAATAATCTCTCAGCATGCGTGAGGTATGAACACGTCGACCGACTGGATCTGCACTGTGAGTCGGACGCATGCGGTGAGGCGTGCCTGAGACAATCCCCGCCTTGGATCTATTAATTAACGAAACTAACAAAAACACCAAAAAAATGTCACGCAATTCAAAAGTAGCCCAACAGATGGAATGTACAAGAAAGGGATAAAAATAACTGAAAATCACAAAATGTCTCATTGTTCTCTTTATGAATAAAAGCAAGAATTTCTAAGAGTACAGCAGGCTCATTTCATTAAAAAAAAAATGATTCAATTTACGTCAATTGAAGGCAATGGTAGTCTGATTGGCTTACATCCCATTATATTAAACTCAATTTGTATCTATCTCAGACCTCTGATAAATCAGCTCTTAGCAAAAGCCTGCGGGTTAAGGGACATTTTACGATGCACCGTAATAGAACACCTGATCCCGTTGGTTTTCTATCGTGCGGCCATAAACCGGATTCCCATTGACGACTGATACAGCCAAAATATAACAGCATCACTTTGACCCTCGTTCTCCATGGCGAATAAAGCATCTTGACCCCAGAAAGAGACACATATGCTCATCTTGAACTTAGAATCTACCATGTAGAATAGAAACAGCAATAATAATGATAGTACTAATAGTAGAATATGCATGTATTCTCAATTTAGTGCAAAATATACCTTAGCAAAAATTGCTTGAATTAGAAGAGCAAGCCAAAAGGCAGCACTAACTCTTGGGGGTGCCACATCTCAGAAAGAGTTAGGATTGTGGAACTTGATCCTTTCCATCCTCCTTTTTGACCTCGACCACCTCGCAAACCTTCCTACATGCTTGTCTCTTGCCCAAGTAGATTAATGCATTCAGGCTGTAATAGGTCCCCAAAGTGATTTGCATGTATTGATTAGATGTCAGGAGCAAACCGCTGCGGGTTAAATTACCAGAGACACAGCAAATGGAGGAAGCACAATTGTAAGCATTGTTTAAATAAATTACTCGGCGATTCCTCTTGACGTGTGATTATATCCCTCACACCTAACCCCGCCGGCTGCGGACAGAGGGCGGGCGCGGCCGCAGGTGGGAAGGACGGCTGGGGACGGGCCCTCCTTCACCGCGGGACTCGGGCTCCAGATAACGCTTTGTTGTCTTGCTAGAACCACAAAGCAAAGGGTCCTCGTGTGTGTGAGTACAGAACCTTGAATAAAAGGCAGACGGTTGAGAAACAAAACTGAACTGCAATTAGAGGACTTCGCTCTGGGCCATCATCACACCGTTGCCTCAACGTGGAGGAGGATGAAAGAAAACAAAGGAAGGTTCCAGCTCTGGGCTCAGAGGCCCTCAGGTAGAGAAAGTGTCTCAACAAGGCAAGCCAAGAGCCGCTTATAGGAAAGCCCACGAGGGTCCCAACACCCGCCATCCTCATCCCCGTCCAGAGTCCCTCAGAGTGACTCGCACGGGTGCGGTGCTAACATTCAGTTCCTTGTAGGTCAAACATGTCCAGTCGCCGAGGATGTCCTACTGGAAGAATGTTCTGTAGGTAAGGGGGCCGTTTCTCGCCGAAGCTTTTCCGAGGATCAGATAGATCACAGCCCGACATACCGAGACCTGTCATTTTAACATTTTGAGCGGCCACATACAACACAGGAGACCATGCACAGCATCCACGAGGGAGACGGCACAGACACTAACCACCGAGGAACACACAGCGCAGCAGGAAAAGAGTAGCAGGTCTGGGATCACATCCCGTCAATAACACTGGTCCCAGGGGAAGACATAGAAATTCATCCACGGTTCCGAGGAAAGAGGATTCTGTGGCTGGAATTATGTACGAGGGAGTCTACCGAGTTTGGTTCAGGACAAAAAATAAATCCACACCTAGCTGGAGCCTGGGTCGGCCACGGTCCGACGTGCTATAGAGGGAGGAATACAGGTGCATCTGAGCGCTGCCAAGTCAGCAGCGGTGAAGGGTCTGACGTGTTGCCCTGTTTGCAGTCCAGCGTGTTAGCTGACCTCGGTTTCACAAATGGGGCGAGAAGGCCTGGATCAGAGATGAAGGATGTTCTTATACTCATGACACAGCAGGCAGCAGGAGGCTGCTCCAAAAGGGGTCCCCTGGCTCTCCAAGCCCAGCATGAACCTTGAGCAGTGGCCGGGGGTAGTGTATACGTGGTGCGTCTGAGACTCAGCCCAGGGACTCGAGCTTAGGGGAAGCCCTTGTCCTAAAG
This sequence comes from Microcebus murinus, assembly GCF_040939455.1. Classification (NCBI taxonomy): domain Eukaryota; kingdom Metazoa; phylum Chordata; class Mammalia; order Primates; family Cheirogaleidae; genus Microcebus; species Microcebus murinus. The sequence goes on from NC_134128.1 coordinate 24,922,604, forward strand.
GAGCAGCTGCCACACCCGCTCAGGCTTTGCCCCCTGGAAACACATCATCCTTGTCACGGGCAGGAAATGAGTCTGCCCTCTGCCCAGGATCGAGGCATGATCTTGTCCTCCCAGAATATTGCTATTAAATAGAGTCCAAGTGTCCAAGTGGTAGATAGAATGAAAATGGAGGGTTTTTTTGTTTGGTTTTTTTTTTTTTTTTTTTACTTTTTCTTCATTGAGCAAAAACATATTGGGTTCAAGTGAAGAAAGTATATAGACAATGATTTGATTATTCACACAGTAAGACAATAGAGGTAATCACGAATGCCAGGAAAATAATTATTTTTCAAAGAGTTATGGACCAAACAGGGAGCAAAGCTGGAATGTGGCAAGGGTTTGAGCAAGTGAGTTGAGTCGAGAAAGAAGACGTTTGAAACATTTCCGTGGGTGTCTGCGGGCAGATTGTGGTGCTGAAGTCTCTGCAATTACAAACCAATGTTTATATAGTATTAATAATATGAACGCCGCTTGTTGCTTTTCATTTTGAAATTAATCTAAAAAGCAAAACACACAGTAGTTATTGGGTTATAAAAAAATAACACAAATGTAATTAATCCTGAGAAAGTAAAAAAATAAAAAGGCAGATCGTTAAAAGCTAGAAGATGGGAAAAATTGGTGAGATTCTCTTCTTATCAAGTTAGGAATCTAGACATATTTTAAAGTTCATGAAATAAGACATGAGTTTAAGAAGATATCACACATTATGAAGACTCGAAACATGACAAATTTCGTGAGCAAAGGAAAAGAAGGGGGCATGGGAAGGGAGGGGGTGGATACGTTTTATTTTTACCTATCAGAGAAAGAAGTCTCTAGATGAAGTTCAGGAGTTAAAAAAAAAATACCTACGGATGCCTGAGACGGGAAGGCGATCTCCACAGGAAATATGAAGTGAGATAGTTAAATGTCTTTGCCGCTGAGTGGCAACAATGGGTTGGGCGAGGGAGAGGGAAGTGTGGATTTTACTACAAACTCTCTGTATTATTCAACATTTTGATTCTTGTAAAGAAAAGATCTAGAAGGTAGGACGTTTCTGAACACAGGCATGCACCACTCACCGATGGGGGTATTGCGTTCTGAGAAATGCGTCGCTAGGCACTTGTGTCATCGTGTGAGCACCCTAGAGTGAACTTAAGCCTGGATGGTACCAGCCATTTAATTCTTTCCTCGGAGTTTCTGACACTGTGTGAACAACCAACCGCATTCCCTTCCTGCTACTCACCAAGGCTGTAGTGTGGCCACTGCTCCCAGGCTCCAACGCACACAGTAAGTATGTGACTACTGAATACTGCAGGTAACCACATCAAGGTGGTATTTGTGCACCTAAACATAGCTAAACATAAAAAAAGTACGTGGAAAATACAGTATTATCTTATGGAATCACCCTCCTCATGTGGCCTGTCTTTGACTGTAACTTTGTTTTGGCGCACAGGACTCTATTACGTAGCTAATTACGCAGGCAACGGCAAGACGGCCCGACATTTTTGGACGGCCTCAGACCCAAGACAGACGTACTTCATCCTAGCCATTCATGGAACTTGTTGAAAAGATAGATTCTCCCCGCCTCCTCAGGTCCGCTTCCGTACGTAGGTCTGGAGTTCTGTCCGGGAATCTGCATCTTCAAGCGACTTTGGAGTTACTCTACTGCAGGGCTAATTCGGGCAACCGTGCCAAATGTCCCCCACCTGCAGCTCTCACCGGACCGCAACTCCCTAATTTACTAGTCTCTAAGAAAGTAGGCGGCTCACACCGCCTTAAAGATCGCCATGTACCTTAAAATTGTCGGTAGTGATTGCTGCTGTAACTCGGTCTCTCCTATTTTCTGAGGCTGAGGTTGGTTCTCAGGAGAAAACGGCGATGTTTGGTGCTGACATCACTGATTTTTTTCACCCCTGGGAAGTGCGGTTTCCCGCCTTCATCCCGGTGTTTTCTCTAGTTCATATTGCTGGCTATAAATGACATTGGCAGAACCAATCCCACAGATGGGAAGGTAATCGATACTGATAGATGCCAGGTGGACGGACTTTTGTGCGAGCCGCAGACGACCAGATCACTCTCAAGAAGCTTCCGTATCAGACCTCATCTGCCGCACAGACAAATGTTTGTGAACAGACAAATGTTTCCCAGTAGGTCTCGGCCGGGTCATTAACTCACGGCTCTACGCCGTGTGTCCGTGTGTCTGCGTGTGCGCGTCTACTGCGTGTGGGGACAGGCAGCGTCTTTTCCCTCTGCGCCGATTTAATCTTTCTTCCTACTGCTCTGATTCCTTTGTCTTCCCGGTTCCACCTCATGGTTCAAGGAGGTGCGGCCGCCCTGAGTGGTCCTGAGTTCCCACCCCTGGTTCCCTAAGTGAGGGCTATTGAATCTTTTGCCACGGCGGAGCTTTCCGGATAGTTCCCAATTTGTAACTTGATAAATGATGAGTCCTTTTAAGTCTCGTGGCTGAAATCAATAAGTGGCATTTTCATTGCTCAGAGGAAAAGGAAAATAAGGAAGAATTACAAAGAAAGGTGTGAAAAGGGTTAATATCTGCTTGTTTGGGAAAGAGAATGAAAAAGGAGGGTCCCCGCGGGCAGGTACTTCATCTTAGCGTGTATTGAAATGTGAGCCGCAGCCAACGGTCTGGTTAATAACAATCCATGCCACTGTCAATCTTTTCAGCCAATGTCATCAATATTTCACACTGCAAAATAACAACAATTAAGAATCAGGACCAGGGGATGCACTTGGGGCAAAAGTGTTTCTAACATGATAATGAAATCGACAATGTCGAGCCAGAATTTCCAATAAGCATTTGAAGAAAGTTGAGACGGTGATGTTCTTCTGCAAACAGTACAAGTCACGGCTCTTTATTACAAACGAGCACTGTTGCCCTGCACGGATACCATAAAGTAATGTCAGTCTGTGGAATTCAGACAAAAGCAGTTCTGGGAAAAGTAACGACACTGAGGGTAGTTCACAGGATTTACCACGGGCCGGGCGCTGCTTTATATACAAGGTGAATTCAGGATTAAACAATACTCTGAATTGAAAAGATCTTGGCAAATTCCTGCTTGATATATAAGCCAGCTTGCAAGGTACCAAGTTTCCCTGAAAAGTAAGACCTCCCCATAAAATAAGCCCTAGCGGGATCTCTAAGCATGTGCGCAATAGAAGCCCTGCCCCCAAAATAAGACCTAGTGACGGGCGTGGCTGCGCAGCGCGTCTGCACAACCCGTGCGTGTCGTCCTGGAGCGGGAAAGAAGACGAGCAGCCCTTCTCATCTGCCCCATCGTGACAGCTGCTGTCCCAGAGGGGACCGGAAAGGTGCGGGCAGCCCCACCAACAAGGTCGGCTCCCCTGTCAGGTCCTGGCCGTCCTGTGCGTGCTGCAAGCTGAGGCTTTGAGGGGAAAATCACACATCCCCTGAAAATCAGCCCTAGGGTGTCTTCTTGAGGAAAAATAAATACAAGACCCTGTCTTATTTTCAGGGAAACACGGTATATGAAAACAAATTCATTCCACCCCTACCCCAATTCAATTTTGATACATTTTGGGAAATGGGAAATTGTTTTATTTATCATACTTAGTGAAAATGAAGGCAGCAGGTTTAAAATTTTATTTTTTATTACATATATTTGAGTTGGGCTTCTTCATATTTTCATGTTATTCTTAGTTCATATTTTACGTTATCATTTTTCTCTCTCATTGAAGGTCATGGGCAGGGACGGCCAAAAACACACCTGTAGTTGCAATCCAAAGTTGGACCCGTTCACTGACTGAAGCCAGAGAAGAATGTCCCCAGGAGGACCTGAGTAGGAGGGACCCAGTCAGACCTGCCTGTAGGATGACTCGGGGCAGGGACCCAGGGTGGGGCTGGCTCGGGGTGGCCTTGCTCACTGATGAGGCCACGAGAAGACTCCACTAACTCGTCCAGGAGTCAGGAACGGCAGTTCGGGGGTAGACTTTTACTGGTAAGGAACATTGACCACTCATCAAAGAACATACTAATTGTTTTCATAGCTGTGCTTCTATCTTGTCTATATCCTGATAAAATCACCGTTTCCATTAAAAATCAGGAAAAAAAGGAAAATTGCATGTTCTGCCGAGGAAAAGAGGATGGGCATTTTTAGAGATGAGAATAGTTAAATCTTTCAAGCCAATGTGGTTTTGCCGGCGTTCGCTGTGTCTCCTGCTTGGATTTTCTTTTTTGCTCACGTTCACAGTATTTCAGGGTGAGCCACTTGAATCAGGTTACCACAGGGGGAAGAGAGTTCAGCTGCAAACCACCCAAACCGACTCCATTCAATTAAAGTAGAACAAGAGACATCTGAAGAACTTTAAGGAGGTGCCTAACATTGCCTAAGAATGGGGTCACATTTTCCCTTGGTGTTGCCACTCCGCTGGGTGACAATGTGCCTTCTCCTCTTCCTCAAACTTACAACACCTGTTCTTAATGCATCATGTGTGTCTATCACACACACACACACACACACACACAGAAAAGATGAACCGAAATGAAGCGGCTACAGAAGACGCCACCAGAACACTCACCCATGCACCTGTGTACCCGTCCAAAGTGTCCAATGGCCCTTCCCTTTGTTCTCTACCATCGATAGATCCACAGTTTTCAAAACACGGTGCCTGGCCGGCAGCGTCCTCCCTCCACCTGCCCTCCTCCTCCTCCCCAGCTGCCCCATTCCCCCTCCTCTCTGAACTTCGGTGAGCCTGAAACTCAGTCTTCAGTCTTTCCTCACTTACAATCCTGTCCTCAGTGGCCCATCCGGCCCTGCGGTGTCACACATCACCTTAGAATCTCGTGTCTTTAAGGCTCGCCACCTCTGTGATTTCTAGACCGGCGTGTGGTGTCTAAGGGATGCTGCATGACGTACCTGCCCAGGTTAACATGCTCTGCCCTGAACGGCAGGTGTCTCAGCTCATCGGGTAGTAGCTCTCCTATGTCGTCCCTTAGTCACCCTGGCACCGCCTTTCTCTCGTATTGCACACATTCCCCGACCAAAAGCTACCAGGACTACCCCCAGATAACCACGGTATCAGGGATGAGAGGCTCAGAACTTCACAGTTTAACATCCCTGCAATCCGGAGGCCTCATTCTCCACGTGGCAGACCAGGTGGCCGCCGTGACCTCACGGTGCCTGTCTGTCAACAGGTTTGCAAAAGGGAACCTCGGGGCCTTGAGCAGCTACCCTGGGGACTTCAGTGCTCCACTGAGGAGAGACCCTGGATCACTCGTGCATGCAACGTGGCCGGAGACGGCGCTGTGGGAATCTACGGCTATCGGAGACTCGGGGTGTGAAGTGATTGAGGAGAACCGGACTCAACGTGTGAAAGTGACTCTATGCAACAAGAAAGTCGTGGTTTAAATGGCAGCACGTTTTTCTGTCTTAATGGTGCATACTTGGTGGAATCTTACGTTTTGTAAAGTGTCAGCAAAACTCAGGTAGCAATTGCTGCATTAAGAAAAAAATTGCCCAAAATGGGGTGGCTTAGACAATAGCCATTTATTAACTAACGATCCGTGGTGAGGTTGTAATGCTCCCCACATCCCGCTGGGCTGGCTGAGGATGGGCTTGCTCAGGTCTTTGGGGTCTGGGTGCTGGCCTGTGTGGCCTCTCACCCTCCGGAAGGCCGTCCCAAGCTCCCTCACGTGCCTACGTGGGAACGAGACACACCAGGGCGTTTGCATCTGCTGCACTCCTTAGGGAACTCGGCCAACCCGGAAACTGGAGTGAGGAAACAGACCCATGTCTCCATAAAGGAATCTGCCATGTCCATGTTAACGAGCCCTAATGCAGATGGTGGAGGAGAATTGAATACTTTTTTTTTGCCAGCAACGCAGCGCATGTATTATATTTGGAATCTGCCTAATGGGAGGAAAAAATTAAGGATGTAGAATAAGCTAAAGGGATGACTGCGTACCCTTGTCGCAGAAAGTCAGTGCCTAGAAAGATTATTTATTTCATGTTGCAGGATATGCATCTTTGTCTTTGAGCTGCAATGTTCCTGGCTCTGTTATTTATGAATTTATAGAATATACAAGCATATTCCTTTATAGAATAACAAGAGTGTGGTTTAAGCCTGCAGATGAAAAAATATAAATACCTTAAGGAACATTGTTCTCATACTAATTATCCAACAAGAATAGTGCCGAATTTTATGGAGTACTGCAATAAGCTAATGCTCCTCCACAAACCGTGCTCCTCGAATTGGGCTGGGATATGCAACTCTCAAGCGTTTCTGTTGCAGAAATTGCTAGTTGCCACCCAATGTCGAGTTCCCCATTCTGCATTTATAGACCTTTAATTTTAGCTGGTGCAATTTGCTCAGCTGAAATGTGGTGTTTCTCAGCCTCCCTACCGGTAGGTACAGTCATGCAGTTAAAGTTTTGACCAGTGGAATGTGAAAGGTGACGTTTTCTGCTATGCTCAGAGCGACTCAATGAAGTGAGGGGAGCTGGGCACATTCTGCTTTGCCCCCTAATGTCCTGCTGCGTAAAAGCGAACGTAATTTGCTAACGATCTAACAGGCACCTCTGCTCGTGAGGAATGCAGCCGGACACTGAACATAATAAACTCAAGCTCTGGAGGGATTGACAAGACCTCATAGTGACTCCTATTTTTTCATTCGCTAAGACAACAGGCGTTAAGTTTAAGTTTGAAAGTACCTGAACTCTCGCAGAGAAGTGTAACTTGTTGGAAACAAGATAAAGTCTTGAAACACGCACTTTATTTACAACTTGAGTGAAAGATGCCACCTGTTCTTCATCTATAGAAATCTGAAATTAGAAAAAAAAATCTCCCCTATTCTGTGGGTTTTACGGTTAATACTAAAGATAATTTCTATCAGTATAGATACAAACAGTCTCAGTTGAGTCTCACAAACATTATTCTAGGTTTAAATGTGTATCTGCATTAACAGTAAGAAACAACATCCAAAAGTCTAAATCAGTTGTTCATAAAAACACAGGGGCAGAGATGGGTCTCAAACATAGATATTCTGACTGCAAATCAGAGTTCTTTTAATATAAGCATTCCCTTATTAAACAACATACATTTACATCCAAATTCAAAAACAGAGCAGGATTCTAATGCCATCTGACACCGGAATTCCAAACTATGCTAATTTTTATTCGTAATCAAGGTGGTCTGGACCCTGATCAATGTTAAGAAGCACAAACGAAACCTTCAAGTCATTATGAACTCTATGACATTAATAAGAAACGATTATTGCTTCCTCACGGGTGACTATCCTCTATTCTTTCCTGGACAAGCTTGACGGTTGCATGACAATGACATCAGCTGGGCTTTGGAATTTGGTGGTACTGCGGGGAGTGAGTTGAATCCAATTGCCACGCTTGGAACTACTTACCCATCGCCAAGAATGCCTTGACTTATTGGAGCCCACGGGCAAAGCCCACAGCATTCTGCCAGAATGAGATATTTCCACCACACTCGAGCAAGGCTGAGAACTGAATATACTGTATCAGAATTCCTATTTTTCATGATTGAGGTTAAAAAAAAAAAAAAAGCAAAAGACCAAATCAATTTTCTGACCCGGTAAAACGGCTTCACATCGTCTCTGAAATTGAAGACATTATAAATGTAATCTATTTTAAACTTTTTTACACTAGGTATAAAGTAGAAAATACAAGTCTTTCATCGGGTGCTCTTACGAAGGAATCATATTTTCCCGTTATTAGGCAGCAAAATTAGCATATTTAAGAATGGAAACACTAGGTTTAATAAAGTCTGTTAGTGACAAGAATCCACTCTCTTTGAGTCATAAAATCAAATTTGTTTTAATGCTTAACATTTATGATGCACTGATGAAAAAGAATGCTGAATTGCGGTCAGGAAAATAAGTGAAGAATATAGTGTTTTGAATGAATAATGTGATAAGCATTTTGGCAACCATTTGAAGCTGTCTCTTAGCACTTTTATAGAGATACAGGACACAGCCTCAGAAGACTGGGGTTCTGACTTCTGGCTTTGAGCTAATCACACAAACTCTTTTGAAAAAGTGGGTGATAGTCTTATCTGGCATGGTAGATGATATATTTTTTCAGAAATATTGATATTCTTACTTTACTACTAAATTCAGACCCATTACATGGCCTGGAAAATATATAATATATATTGTGCATAATATTATACTGACTCTTTTTGCATAATAAAACAGACACACACACACAAATCCCTTTTAGACGTTAAACTACTGTGGTTTGGGGTTGACTGATTTGCATGACATAGGCTGTGAGTTAGCTTCCCAGGCCTGCAGTGACAAGTGACCACAGACTGGGTGTCTGCAAACAGCAGGCACTTGTGGTCTCACAGCTGTGGAGGCCGGACATCCACCGGGGGTCAGAGGACTCAGAGGGAGACCCAGGTCCACGCGTCTCTCCTCGCTTCTGGCGGCCGATGGAAATCCATGGCGTTCTTTGGTTGGTAGACATGCCACCCCCATCTCCATCTCCTCCTTCACGTGGACTGTCCTTTGTGTGAGTCTCTGTGTCTCGAACCGCCCTGTCTTTTCTCTGGTAAGCACACGAGTCATTGCATTTAGGAGATCTACCTGGGAGAGCCAAGGTGATCTCATCTTGAGATCCCTACTGTGATTGCATTTACAAAGACCCTGTTTCCAAACAAGGTCACCTTCACAAGTACCAGGGTTTAGGATGTGGACGTCCCTTTGGAGGGGCCACCATTCTACCCCCTACCCTGGCTAGTCCTGACTGGTTCAGGCCTAACCCCTGAACGGGCTCAGACGTTTCTCAATCTTTTGCAAGCTTGAGGTCAAAAAAGAGAGTCACATCTATGAGTTGAAAGCCATGAGCAGGATGTTTGCTTGCAGACCTGGGAGAGCAAAGGTGAACTGGGGTGGGCAGGAAGGAACTGCAGTCTCAGCTGCCCGGAGGGTCAGGGTCCCCAGGGGGTCCTGCTGGACAGCTGCCCCCAGGGCCAGGGTGGGGGACCCAGGCTCTCCAGGGAGCTTTGGGAAATTGCAAAACCCCAGAAAAGGACCAAAAAGAACAGTCTCCTCCCACTGCAGGAATGACCTGAGTCTTAACTCGACCTTGCATTATTGGGTTGAGAATTGTGATTCTTTTTATGCCAAGGGCCTTTTTATTCTAAGGAGCATTACAGATGGGTTAAATACATTTGCAAAAAAAAAAAAATGGTATCATCATAATAGCTGAAAGAATCCCCCAAAAAAGAAAACTCTGGCAACTAAGAAGTGATTATAGCAAGATCATGGAATATCAGATTGCAGTAGGCAAAAGTCAATCACAGCTTATGAAAGAAACTACAGCAATCGAGGCAGAATGAAACTGGCTATGGAAGAGACAAGTAGGTCAATGGTACCGAATAGAAAGCCCAGAAATGGACTCCCACAAACACGATCAACTGACCTTTGACCAAGGAGCAAAGCTGGATAGAGGAGAAAAATACTCTTTGCAATAAATGGTGCCGAACAACTGAACATCTGCATAAAAGAGAAAGAAAGAGAGGAAGGAGGGAAGAAGGAAGGAAGGAAGGAAGGAAGGAAGGAAGGAAGGAAGGAAGGAAGGAAGGAAGGAAGGAAGGGAGGGAGGGAGGGAAGGAGGGAGGGAGGGAAGGAGGGAGGGAGGGAAGGAAAGAAGGAAGGAAGGAAGAAAGGAAAGAAGGAAGGAAGGAAGGAAGGAAGGAAGGAAGGAAGGAAGGAAGGAAGGAAGGAAGGAAGGAAGGAAGGAAAATAATCTAGACAAAGACGTTACCTCCTTCACAAATGTTAATTCAAAATGGATCAGAGACCCAAATATAAAATTACAAACTCTAAAACTCCTAGAAGATGCCAGAGGAGAAAAGTCTAGATGACCTTGGGCTCAACGATGGTTCTTTAAATGCAACATCAGAGGCACAAGCCATGAAAGAAATAATTAATGAGCTGGGCTTCATTAAAATCGAATCTGCTCTGTGACAGACGGTATCGGGGGAGGGGAGGAGACGGGATGCACTCCGGGAGGAAGTGCTTGCAGAGGCTTAGCTGGTGGAGAACGGCGTCCAAAGCGCACAAAGAACCCTTAAAACTGGACAACGAAAAAACGAAAGACCCATTTAAGAAATGGGCAAAATATCTGGACAGATGCCTCAGCCGAGAAAGCTGAGCCGGTGGGAAACAGCATGGGGAAAAGCTCCAAGTCACATATGTCCCTTGTGAAGTGCACATTAAACCACAGGGAGACAGCGCCACGCGCCCACTAGAATGGCCACACCCAGAGGCCAACAGCGCCGGGTGGGGACAGGCCGAGGAGCAGCGTGAACTCTCGTCACCGCCACCGGCTTGGAGGACAGCTTGGAGGTTTCTTATAAAACCAAACCCGTTCTTACCACATCTCAGCAATCGCCCGACTTGGCATTAACCCAAACACGTTGAAAACCTGTGCCCGGACAAAACCCCGTACAAGAACTGGTGCAGCGGATTTATTCATTATTACCCAAACTCAGAAACAACCGAGATGCCCTTCAGTAAGTGAATGGATGAACAAACTGTGGTGCATCTGGACCCTGGAATGTTGTTCAGCATTACAAAGAAATGAGGCCAGGCGCGGTGGCTCTTGTCTGTCATCTCAGCACTTCGGGAAGCTGGGGTGGGAGGATCACTTGAGGCCAGGAGTTTGAAACCTGCCTGGGCAACACAGCAGAAACAAAAACCAAAAAACCAAAAAAAAAAAAAAACCACTGTCAGTACCAAATAATACTAATAATAATTAGAAAAGCATAGTGCTGAGTACCTGTGTAGTCCCAGCTACTTGGGAGGCTGAGGCAGGAGGATCGCTTGAGCCCAGGAGTTGGAGGCTGCAGTGAGCTGTGTCCACACTACTGCACTCCAGCCTGGGCAACAGAGTGAGACCCTGTCTCTAGAAGAAAAAAGAAAAAGAAAAAAATAATTGAGCCACCCAGCCATGAAAAGACACGGAGGAAACGTAAATGCATATTATTAAGTGAAAGAAGCCAATCTTCAAGGGCCACCTGCCGTAGGATTCCAAACACAGAACACTCTGGAAAAGGCGACATTGATGGCGACAATAAAAAGGCCGGGGGTCTGGAGGGATGGGGAAGGGGTATGGACAGGCAGACCACAGAGGACTTTCAGGACAGTGTAACTACTTTGCATGGCACTGTGACGGCTAGTACACGTCCTGACACGTTTGTCCACACACACAGAACATGCATCACCAGGAGTGAGCCCTCTTGTCACCCACAACTCTGGGTGATGACGCGTCAACCAACGTCCGTTCATGGGTGACAGCAGATTCCCCCTCCCCTGTGGAGTGGCCCTAGTGGGAGGTCCTGGGCGTGTGGGGGAGGGGTTTCCGTGACTCTCTGTGCACCTTTCACCCCCTCGGTCTTGTTGTGAGCCTAGAACTGCAATAAAAACAAAGTCTATTAAATTTGAAAAAAATAATAAGAATTTAGTACCCATTACTTAAGAATTAATTCTTAATTAATCAATCGATTAGTTAAAGAATTAATTAATTCTTAAGTAATTAATTCTTAATTAATTCTTAAGTATACCCAATTCTTACGAATCTGGTGTTGTTGAGATACTGGCTTTTATCATAGATCCTAGGTTACAAAGGCGAAGAAGCAAAGACCTTGCTTTGTGCAGAGAAGCTAGCTCCCCGGGAAAGAACTCGGGGCGGGCTCCCCCTAAGATTGCATTTTTGTACCTTCCTCTCTCCAATCACACATTCCGCCTCTCCAGATAAATCTCGTTCCATTTTCTTCCGTCTCCGTCAAAGCACTGATCTGGGAGCGGAATGTCATTTTCTCGATTTCGCGATCTGCCTTCTTCTTGGAAAGAAGGGGCCGTGCATATTCCCTCCCATGAGATCGTTCTCCATGCCTGGGAGGGCCACCCTCACACCCAGGGCTCTTGAACCACAAATAAATAATCATCGCAAACAAGTGCCCTGTGGGTAACAGTCCCAGAGCGGACCAAGGACTCGAGGGCTGTGGCTTTCTGCCCAACGCGTGCGTGCCCCAGGCTTTTCAGCTGGGAAGAGCTTGTCAGATTTCCTGACGTTCTCAGCTTCTCAGAGATGCCTCCTTGTTTCCACAGTGGATACGTTGTCATTACCCTTAATTGGTGTTAAGTGTGAGCACCCTGCCAGGGGCTGCCGGTCACCTGCAGATCCCATTTAAGTGTCATTAACAGGACTGTTTACGCTCCCTGGAAAGAATAAGTTAGAAATATTATAGGCGGTGAGCTAAAAGCACTCAGAAAATATTTGCATCGTGCCCAGCGCCAGCCTGCGCGCAAGCTAACAATATATCTTCTCCCCGTAACCGTGAGTGCTGCCCATTTTGTGCCTTACATTGCAATTTTTGTTTAAAAGGCATTATGGCCTGCAATCTCAGTTCATTTGGTGCTAGTCTGGGACGTGGCCATCTTTCACGCCGAAAATTTCAATCTAAGTACTGATCGCCGGGTTAATAGTATAGAAAGTGCACCCCGGGGGGGATATTAAAGAGATGGTTGGATTTTAGGACCTCGTAAAATAGCCCTTTACTCCAAAACAGGAATAGTTTAATCAACAAAATGACTCAGAGCAAACGTGCCCCTTCTCGACGTTTCAGTTTATTCGAGTGACAGCTCCACCAAACTCTCACCGTTTCCGTCGCCCACTTTTCTGAGTCTCAGACGTTCACGTCAAATGTTACATTCAAATGTAACATAGAAATATGTTTCTGTTACTAGGAACATAATTTGATATATCTGGCTCTGCAAATGGGCAAAATAAAATAAACCTAGATATCTTTGCAAAATATTTAGAAAACCCACAGTGGTTTCCCTGGAGTCCACCATGGGGCAGATGACGGCGGAAACTGTCTTGCAATGTTGTCTTGCATGTGCCCCCCCCGCCCCCTCCCCCTGCGTGGGCTGTGGTAGCTCCCGCAATAGGTTTTGTAAGGCAACAAATCTTCCCCAGGAAAGCCTGCGCCCCATTTCTTGTGTGTGGCGTTTCCCCACGTGGCCATGATTCAGTGACTCGGTGGAGCTGGTGCTGACAGCCACCCGGACTCCAGGCCTCCTGCCCGCGCGGTGCGGGCCTTTATGAGGCAGCCCAGGTGGAGCCGTGTCCTCATCCTAGACCTACGGCCTGGGGAAGCAGGTCTCAAAAGACTGAGCCATTCGCTGGAGGCTCCAAGGGAAGAGGGTGATCACCCTGGAGCCGGTGCGGACCTGTCGGTCGGGTTCACCTTTCCACCTGCCCCCGCCCCGTTCCCACCACCCGCTGGGACTCTGCCCCCCCATTGCAGAAGGAGAAACCCCAGCGTGGAGGGAAGCATGATCACCGCTCACACGGGTGTGGCCGGTTGAAGTCGGCGTGCTCTGGCCCCTGACGAGGCTCCCTGACCGACTGCAGAGGAACCAGCCGCCGTCCCCAGGCCGTCCCTGCCTTGTCCCCGCTCAACGCAAAGGCGAGGCGTGGCCCCCGGCCCGTTCCGGCCCCTTCCAGGTGGCGCTGGCGGGAGGCAGTGCACGGGGCACAAGAGAAATAGGCAGGGAGTGCTCTCCCCAACTAGGTCGCTGGTGCGGATGGGCTAATCACGCGCTGGTGATTAGCCAGATATTATTTTTGGCGTCTTCTCAAAATAATTTATTTTTTAATATTTTTTGTCTGCTTAATTTAATGGCAAGTTCTTCAAGCACACACACCACACACAGGCACACGCACACATACAACATACTACACACACCACACAGGCACACACGCATACAACATACTACACACACCACACAGGCACACACATATACAACATACTATGCACACCACACACAGGCACGCATGCATACAACATACTACGCACACCACACACAGGCACACACATACAACATACTACACACACAACACAGGCACACATGCATACAACATACTATGCACACCACACACATGCACACATGCATACAACATACTACACACACACCACACACAGGCACACACACAACATACTACTCACACACCAGACACAGGCACATGCACACATACAACATACTACACACACCACACAGGCACACATGCATACAACATACTACACGTACCACACAGGCACACACATACAACATACTACACACACAACACAGACACACATGCATACAACATACTACACACACCACACACATGCAACATACTACACACAACACAGGCACACATGCATACAACATACTACACACAGGCACACATGCATACAACATACTACACACACCACACACAGGCACACACACATATAACATATTACACACACACCACACATAGGCACACATGCATACAACATACTACACACACACCACACATAGGCACACACATACAACATATTACACACACCACACACAGGCACATACATACAACATACTATGCACACACCACACACAACATACTACACACAGGCACACACATACAACATATTACGCACACACCACACACAGGCACACGCACGCATACAATATACTACACACACACACCACACACAGAGAGAAACATACATATAACCTTTTTAACCCAATATCCCCCAAATTAGTGATCCATTGCTTCTCTTCCCTTTTCAGTAAAACTCCCCACAAAACTTGGCCGTGCTTGTTGGTCTCAGATTCCTCTTCTCTTGTTCCCTTTCATACCTAGTCCCCTCGGTGCTCCACGCCCTCTGCCCTGACAGGACCTTCCTGGGGAGGGACCGCACCACCCGCTGTGGAAAGCGCCCCGCCAGGCCCCAATCCACGAACGTCATGGGGATCTCACCCCCGGCGTCACTCTTAATGAGTAATAAGAATAACACATAATGAGAGGATAATAAGTGTGGAAATTCTTAATAATCCCATGTTATAGATGAGGCACAGAGAGGTTAAGCGACTCTCCCAAAGTCACACAGCTATTTTTCATTGTAAAGCCAAGCGAACGCAGCCAAGAAGCCCAGCTCCAGACCCAGCAGTTTTAACCGCTGCTGCAGACGGCCGGCCTCATTCTCTGCAGTCCCTGACATGCCCCTCGAAGACGTGCTTTGGGACCGGAAAATAAGTGAGCACCAGGGATTTTCTGAATCACGCTTGAATTAAAATGCAGATAAAAGCAAAACATTCCATGTGAAACTTCCTATGATGTTCTGTCGAAAATCGCTCCTAATAAAGTCAAAATAGAATTGCAGAGACAAAAAAAAAAAAAAAGATAATGTTATGTAACTCAGAGGCTAGCATAACCTCTTTAAATTAAGACTTTGTCAAATGTATTTGAAAAAATTATTCTCCAAAACGCATGAGCTCCCATCAAACCAGGGCATCCATATGGCCCACTAAACGTTACATTTTGCAAAAGAACAATGGCATGGGACATCCCAATATTTTATATTATTCCATTATACATTTCTGTGAGAGACCCATTAAATATTCCAGCTAAGCTGATCTGTGCTGTGAGAACCACTGTTCTGATTTGTTTAGACCTGTTCATAGCAAAATGTTCCCGGTCGTGGAAGTTAAACGCTAAAGGCATGCCGTTTAACATTTCCAAACTATCCCGGAGTATTTCAAATCATGCCAATGTTTTAATGCCAGATATAGGCACTGCACGATCCCGATTATCTGTTTGTGAATTAACTCACAAAAAGAGATCAAATGTAAGGAATTAGCACAAAACTGGTTTAATCCATAACGTGTTAGAGCCAGGACCGTTTTTCTCCCCTGAGGCTGTTTCTCTTCATGTGAGTTTTTCTCAACCCTATTGATCGGCCGAGGAGGCTGACGGGTGATTTAGCAAGCCCCGGGCTCCAGGGCTTCCTCCTTGCCTCTGCGCGGCTGGCCTCACAGGCGATCGCCCCCTTTATTGTGTGGGCAGAGCCTGCCTGGAATATTTCGCGTTCTCACTCATTTGCAGCCAAGAGCACCTCAGGAGGAAACCCTGCTCCCGTAATGATGTATTGGCAGGGTGGCGGGAGCGCGCACATCATTACCAAATTAAATACCCGTCTGCGAGACCCAGGGACAGCGCCGCGCTGCATATTAACGCCAAGACGAGCTTGGGAAGAAAAACCAGCTCCTGTTACACATTGATTAACCATCACCGGACCAGGGATGGGAGAGGTTCTCCGTAGTCCTGCTTGCTTTCTCGTGGTCCTTCTCCCTTCCTCCTCCTCCTCCTCTTTCTCCTCCTCTTCCTCTTCCTCCTCCTCCTTGTCCTCCTCTTCCTCTTCCTCCTCCTCCTTGTCCTCCTCCTTCTCCTCTTCTTCCTCCTCCTCCTCTTTCTCCTCCTCTTCTTCCTCCTTCTCCTCCTCCTCTTTCTCCTCCTCATCCTCTTTCTCCTCCTCCTCCTCCTCTTCCTCCTCCTCTTCCTTTTCCTCCTCCTCCTCTTCCTCCTCATCCTCCTCTTCCTCCTTCTCCTCAACTTCCTCTTCCTCCTCCTCATCTCCTTCTCTCCTCTTCCTCCTCCTCATCCTCTTTCTCTCCTCTTCTTCTTCCTCCTTCTCATCCTCCTCCTCCTCTTCCTCCTCCTCCTCCTCCTCTTCCTCCTCCTCCTCCTCATCCTCCTCTTCCTCTTCCTCCTCTTCCTCCTCCTCTTTCTCCTCCTCCTTCTCCAGTGTCTCCCCTGTAAGAACCTCTAGGGCAGGTGCACCTACACCGGCACACACACACATGAACACACATGCACCGTCTATAGAAAGGCCTGCGCTGGCATTTCAACTCTGCGGTTGGGCTCACGAATCACTCTTTGCTACTACTGTTCCTCCATCTGGCCCCGTCCTGTCCTGACTGTGTGTTGCATTTCGGTGGTGGCATCACCCTTGAGAGCCAGCCTCTGAGCTAGCTGCCCTAGAGTCTGCCGTAGAAATTACAGCAGTACCAGAAGGAGTGTGTGTGCGTGGCATGTTGGCGTGGGCTAGCATTTCACTACGGTTATGCTTTATAACTCCGCTGATTGCATGTTATATTCCAGCCATATCGTCTGTCGTCGAGATCAAAATAGCAATATCGACTCTTAAACCCACATATGATTCGCAGTGTCCATAGAAGTGACTCCATAATTCAGGCACACACAGTCTGCAAACACCTGGGACAGTTCCCCAGCGCGGGGTTCCGGCATCTTTCCCGTGTAGCGTATCCACAGCCTGGAGCATCACCTGGACGCCTCCTTCTGGGCAGCCGTGCTGAGTGAAAGTGACGCCACGCCAGTGCCTCGGGGATTCCATTCTCAGATCCCACGTGTCCTGGAGGCACAGGGCCTCAGGGCTGGACGGCCTCGCCCCCAACTCCCCGGGACGCTGGAGTTAAGCGGAGGGAGGAGGAAACGCGGTAGCTTGGGGAGAGAGAAGGAAGAAAGACCCGACTCCCACTCGAGGAGACTGTAATGAACGCATGACTCGGTGGGAAAAGTGGAGACAGGTTTGCTCTCTCGGGACTCTGCCACCCACGTGTAGGGGCGGGCAAGACCTTCTGGCACTGGGTTGCACCTCCGGGCCTCCTTGAATGGTGTGGCCACAAAGCCTGGGGGTTATATTAACAACTCAAGTTGCACAGTCCTGTACAGTCCAATCTTCACCGCATCACGGCGGTCGTGGCACGTCTAAAACACGCCGAGGGGGCAAGGCTGAGACCCGAGCATGCCTCCCTTTCCAAATGCCGACACCGCAAAGCAGGCGGAAAACAGCACTGTGGCACACGCAGCAACAACTATGCAGCGCCCAGAAATCCCACTTTCTGAGCCGGATCCTAAGGAGCATGCAAAGTCACTTCAAGAATAAACCAAACTCAATTAATTGACTATAATCTGTTTAAGAGGATTAGCATAGCAAAAGAAGGAAAGTGTCAATAAGAATTAACAGGAGGAAGCTGTGCTCATTCAAACCGTGCGGGTTCCAGGTGACAAAGAAGCCACGGGTTTGTGTGGTCCACATATGACCAGAATGTAGGTGGATCTACAGGCCTGACTCCTCAAGCCATGAACACTTCAAACCAAGTAATTATCTCCCTTTGCACGGATGTCAGGCTGAAGAAGAAATCATCCAATAATTTGACTTTGTATGAAGCTTTTCTCCAGGGAGCTGGTGTGCCCAGAACCCCCTGCCCATAAGACAATTCCGTTTCCCGTTGCAAATGAACAGGGGCACGTGCGGCTTTGTAACCGGGTCTCTGATTACGTCCACGGGTTGGCGTCATGATCTCCAAGGTGGGCATCGGAGCCCCGGCCTCGGCCCCTCCTCGGGGCTGGACCTGCCTTTGGCACGAGAGCGGAGACTGGGAGAGAGACTGTTGCCTTCCGGGCAGCCTGGCAGGGAAGGCAGAGATGTTCCCATACTTCGCTCCAAAAGCAGGTGGAGGAGGTTCTGAAAGGCACCGCTGAAGAGAGCTGGCGGAAGGCGGTGGAGACAGACGCTCAGAGCTACTGCCAAAGAGGAGGAGACCTCGGTGTAGCCCTGCGCTCCGTTCCCAAGACAGCAAAAGCTCGGGACGGCTGGGCTTGTACCTGGCGTGCGGCGTGGGGGACGGCGTCACCGGGCAGAGACTGCCGCTTCAGGCAGCCTGGGGGTGAGCGCCTGGGTCAGAGGTCAGAGGTGGGCGGAGGGGTTTCTCGGGGTGCTGACTCCGCAAGATTCTTGCTGAAACTGGGCCGGGCTGTCGGAGGAGGACGGGGCCCTGGAGGAGGAGGAGTCTCCGTCCGTCCATGCAGGTTGGAGGTTCTCCTAGCCCTGACTGCCGAGTCTTGTAACACCTGGGCTGCTTCCCCATTTCACACCATCCTCCCATTTCTTTTTTTTTTTTTTTTTTTTCTGATTTAGATGATATTTTAATGAGATTTTAGAGTTGAAAATTGAGCCAGTTAATACTTTTGTGGTTGTTGGTATGGAATGAATGTATTTTTTTTTTATTTATTTATTTTTATTTATTTTGGCATATTATGGGGGTACAGATTTTAAGGTTTCAATAAATGCCCATTTCCCCCCCTCCTCCCAAAAGTCTGAGTCTCCATCATGACCATCCCCCAGATGGTGCACATCTCACTCATTATGTATGTATATACCCGCCCCCCTCCTCCCTCCCACCTGCCCAATACCCTATTACTGTAGCACCTATGTGTCCACTTAGGTGCTACTCAGTTAATACCAGTTTGCTGGAGAATATATCTGGTGCTTGTTTTTCCATTCTTGGGATACTTCACTTAGTAGTATGGGTTCCAGCTCTAACCAGGAAAATATAAGGTGTGCTATATCACCGTTGTTTCTTAGAGCTGAATTGTACTCCATGGTGTACATATACCACATTTTATTAATCCATTCTTGGATGGATGGGCACTTGGGCTGTTTCCACAGCCTTGCAATTATGAATTGTGCTGCTATAAACATTCGAGTGCAGGTGTCTTTTTTGTAGAGTGTCACTGGATCATTTGGGTAGATGCCCAGCAATGGGATTGCTGGATCAAATGGTAGATTCACTTGTATCGCTTTAAGGTATCTCCATATTGCTTTCCACAGAGGTTGAACTAGTTTGCAGTCCCACCAGCAGTGTAGGAGTGCTCCTCTCTCTCCACATCCACGCCAGCATTTGTTATCTGGAGACTTTTTGATAAAGGCCATTCTCACTGGAGTTAAGTGATATCTCATTGCAGTTTTGATTTGCATTTCCCTGATGATTAGGGATGGTGAGCATTTTTTCATATGTTTGTTGGCCATTCTTCTGTCTTCTTTAGAAAAGTTTCTGTTCATGTCCTTTGCCCACTTTTTAATAGGGTTATTTGATTTTTTCTTGCTGATTTTCGTGAGTTCTAAGTATATTCTAGTTATCAGTCCTTTATCGGATACATAGGATGCAAAAATTTTCTCCCATTCTGTAGGTTGTCTGTTTACTTTCATGACTGTTTCTTTGGCTGTGCAGAAGCTTTGTAGTTTCATCATGTCCCATCCATTTCTTAATTATTATTTCACTCCAGCCCTCGTGGGTTGATAGAATTGACTCAGCCGCTCCCCACCCCAAAAGGTGAAGAACATTAGACCCGGTGCAGTTTTACGGCTTGAATAAATAAATATCAGGCCCCATTCGTATTGCCGTGTTCTGTTTTTTGTTATGTTTTGTTTTCCTCCAGGAAAGTTTCTGCCGAGGGGTTCCTGCGTCAAGCGCACGGGCATCTATGGGTTCCCGCGTATCATCAGACAAACCTTTATAAGAGGACGGCACCAGCACAGAATGCAATTAGCACTTTATGAGTAATTCGGCATCTTCCTAACCTTGCCGTCCTTGTGTTATAATTCAAAATACTGCTTGAGCAAGCACAGACGTCTGCCACAGGCTTGCCTCATCTGCATTTCTGTAATTGCTGTGGTCGATTCAGTTTTCCATTTCATCTTGTGTGAATTTTACACGGCCCTTTAAAATAGTCCAGTTATGTATCGTATGAGCTTCCAGAGCACCTGGTTATAAACACACGGCCTGAGGCACAGATGTGGTGGTTGTCGCAAAGTGCACAGCACACGGGAATGGCAGGACGGCTCGGGGCATTTCCAGACACGCTCACCATCACACCGCCGCAAATCCAGGTATTTTGAGGGGCTGTAGGCAAATATCTCACATAATAACCTAAGATTCTTTCTAGACTATTTTGCAAAAATGATCCTAATTAGTTTCTCGGTCAAGGTAGACCAAGAAAAACGACCAAACATTATAATGAATTAAAAAACAATATCAATGACAATGCACAAACTTTTTACTAATGTGTCATTATTAAGTTAATTTATTAAGGTTATCGAGCATGGAATGTCTGATTTCCTTGAGTACTAAATCTCACATTTCACTTTGATACTTTTTATTTATTTATTTTTATTATATATTTGTGAAGGTACATCCTCAATTTTTTTCAAACACATGGTTAGGCTTGTGATTATCTTTCACAAAAAAAAAAAAACAAACATTTTTTTTTTAGCGATTTTTGTGAAACTGTGGATAAGTCAGAAATCTGTGTTATTTTTGAATGTGCGTTCGGTCATGGAACCCATACAGAGCAGATAGCTCAAAACATCAACGAAGTGTTTGGGACGGATGTGACTGATGAACGCACAGTGTGTCTGTCGATGGTTTGAGAAGTTCCGTTCTGGTGATTTTAATCTTGAAAATGGGCCACGTGGGCGACCTGAGACCAAGGCAGATAATGAAGAACAGGAAGCTGTAGCGGAAGCGAATCCGTCTCAACCCATGTGTGAATTAGCAGCAAGGTTTGATGTTTTTATTCCAACAATATCGGACCATTCGAACTGCGGGCCCGGGATGAGTCAGCTGCTAAGCAGGACCGGCAGTGGCGGCAAAAATGCCTGGAGGGCTGGATGAATGTGCTAGGCGGCCCATATTCGGCCCGTGGGCCGTAGTTTGAGGACGCCTGGTTTAGACCCATGCTTTGATTAATCGTGTTGCTTCTTGTTTGAGCTATAATAAACTACATATTTGATTCAAAATCGGACATTTCCTATTTAATGACCAAATATTTCTTGCATATTATAAATTACCTCTTCTTAACATATGTATCTATTCGTCTGATTCATTTTACCATTACACCTCTGGAAATTAAAAACCTGTCAACACTGCTTCTGTAATTAATATCTGGGGACTTTAGTCACCTTCATTTAGTGTTTCTAGGTCCTACCTCATCAAAAATGGCGAGTAGCTCTGTTTTCTGCAGAGTCAGCAAAATGACCAGAACTTAGAACCGTATACTTTGGGAGATACTATAATATTTTTAGACATTGGAAGGAAAATGCTTCTTTCCATCATTAGAGCTACCTTTATTTTTTTTTATCACTTATGTTTAAGTTATAACCTAACCCATTTATGTGAGTCTACTCTAGAGTCACGGGGGACTTTGAAGAATTGCGTCCCCCATGTGCCGAGTGACATCTGTCAGAGGGTGGCAGCCACCTCCGCCCTCTCCCCTCTGCCCTCTGCCCTCTGCTGTCTCAGATGCCCCCCCCTAAAGACCCCCCACACACATACACTCAGATCGTCTGCCCCACTGATGAGGCATTTCTGTGCAGGACGGTGCAGAGCCCCTCTCAAGTGCAGAGAGATGGCTCAGTCCTCTGCCTCAGTGTCCCCTCACCCCGCTGCAGAGGGAGGCGGAACTGATTGGCACAGGCTGTCTGCGCCCCGTCCGGCACAGGAGCTGATTGCTCCCCACCGCCGCCTCCTCACGGTGATTGCAAAGACGAGACGACCAGTGCATCCCGATTTCTTCCCAGCTGCTGAAATTTAAATCTGACCAGTTTGTGATTATGAAGATAGAACTTTTCTGTTAATTTCAAAAAAAAAGAGAGAGAGAGAGAGAGAGCGGTATCATCAATCCCTCCCACGAGGTGGAGAGCTCTCTGTGACTTCTGGGGGTGATCACAAACACCCGCTGATTGCGGGAGAGCCTGCCATCAGGGCCCTTGCCCCGGCCGCTCCCGCCATGAGCGGCTCTTATCGCTTTTCCACGTTGCAATTTGTCGCCATCCCATCAACGCCCCTGGAGTCTCTGGATTTTCCTGTCTTGGTTGAATTTATTGAGGTTCCTACATAAAGATGAAATCATTTATCTGATGCAAAAAAGAAAGGGTGGTTGGAGCTTAAAAAAATAAATAAAATAAAATAAAGCTGAAATTGTTTAAGGCGTTTCCCAGGGTGTATTCACGTTAGAATCGCTCAGATTTTTGTTCGGTGCTGCCGGACTTCCCACGAGAGACTGCTCCGTTGTTGGCATAGGTTGACATTCAGACCATGGGATAACTGCTCACAGATCGTAAGAAAAATACTTTGAGGTTTTGCACAGTCTGTGATGAGGGGTGATTATGTGATTTTATGTAATGCATTTTAAAGCAGACAAATGTGTTTTGGTGCGTTTATCAAAGAATTGTTTCTTTTATTTTTAATTGGCATGTACTAATTATGTACATTTGTGAGATGCAGAGTGGTATTTTGATACACGTGTGCAATGTGGAAGGATGATGTCAGGGCTTACGCATACCCATCCCTCAAACACTGATTGTTTCTTTGAGTCCTGAACATTCAAATTCCTCTCTTCCAGCTTTTTGGAAATATACAATAAATTATCTTTAACCATATGTGCCCTACAGTTGGCTGACAGATACAAACTTGCAGCTAGGTGGGAGGAAAAAGTTCTAGTGATCTTCAGCCAGACGTTCTTGATAAGAAAGCTCCTCTTGGATTTGTAATCGGGGGCTTGGGGGCAGTATTCAGATAAGAGATTGTGGGCCTCCACCAACTCCATTTACAGTTACTAATACTATCAATTACTGTTAGATTTACCTAAGAGCACAAATGCAGCCACAAATGCAAGCTCAATAATAAAATCATTATGTCAAAGTAGCTGATGGGAAGTACGCAGGGGCCTGTTGCTCCCACGCGCTAGGTGCTTACGTCTATTCAGACTAATACGTGCACACACATGCATCATACATCTTATATGTGCGTGTACATACACATACGTGTGTACGTGTGCCTTCCTCATCCCTCTTGTTTAAAACTGAGTATCTGACAATAACGTTACTGAATCTGGTCGGTATTAAATTCTGCTCAATGAATTACATCATCACGATTATCTTTGAAGCTATTAGATCTCATACAGCAAAACCATTTTTGCAGTTAAGTTC
Organism: Microcebus murinus; assembly: GCF_040939455.1. Classification (NCBI taxonomy): domain Eukaryota; kingdom Metazoa; phylum Chordata; class Mammalia; order Primates; family Cheirogaleidae; genus Microcebus; species Microcebus murinus. The sequence goes on from NC_134128.1 coordinate 24,946,297, forward strand.
CTTTTATGAAAGCAACCCCCCCCAAAAAAAAAACGTTTTAAAACAGTTTCTCAGTGTGTTACTGGGAAACAACATTGGTTTAACCGCATCTAAGGAAATCGTCCTCTAAAGAAAGAGTCTTCCATAGCGTGGGGAAGAGGAGGGCCAGGTCTCGACCCCGGCGGCCTCTTTAAACGCTTGCTGTGACTGACTTCACTTTCGACGGTTACACTGTCAGTGCCAAGGCAGGTGTTCTGGGTTTGTTTGCTTTGGGCTGTGCTCCGAGCCTCACGATTTGCTGTATAAACACAGCCGCGGTCCATGTTCCCGTGTTTTTGCGACACTCGAAGAGTTGAAAGGAGGCAGGAGCCGAGCTGATCTCGTGTAAACATCATTAAGCACGTGCAGATTCTCTTTTCCAATGAAATGGCGTTGCCGAGTCACCCTCGTGCTGCGCTTTCACTTAAAAAGCAATATTTCCCTAAATCTGTTTAATCTCCGATGAATCACGAGAAGAGACTTACGGACTTAGAGTTCAATCCACTCACACGCATTGCCCACAAGACACCTGGTTCACATGGCCTTAGTGAAGGCATCTATCTCACAGGTTGTAAATTCATTTGGAAGTTCTTAAAACTAAAAAAAAAAAAAAAATCCATGATCTTTTTGCTCTCTTACTTTTTCCATATTTTGTTCCTTTGCTCCACATACAAATAAATAACTGGCTGCTTTTCCCTGGAACAGAGTGAGGCTGGGTATTTTCTCCAGAGCGCGACTGTTCTTTTCGTTTCTATAGTGATGCTGTCAGTAACGTGGTAAAATGAAGGGAAAAAACATAGAATGAGAAAGAGACAAAGGCAGGGAGGGAGGGAAGGAAGGAAGAGGGAAGAGAGGGAGGGAGGGAAGAAAGGAAGAGGGGAGAGAGGGAGGGAGGGAGGGAAGGAAGGAAGAAGAGGGGAGAGAGGGAGGGAGGGAAGGAAGGAAGAAGGGAGAGAGGGAGGGAGGGAAGGAAGGAAGAAGGGAGAGAGGGAGGGAGGGAAGGAAGGAAGAAGGGAGAGAGGGAGGGTGGGAAGGAAGGAAGAAGGGAGAGAGGGAGGGAGGGAAGGAAGGAAGAAGGGAGAGAGGGAGGGAGGGAAGGAAGGAAGAAAGGAGAGAGGGAGGGAGTGAAGGAAGGAAGAGGGAAGAGAGGGAGGGAGGGAAGGAAGGAAGAAAGGAGAGAGGGAGGGAGGGAAGGAAGGAAGAAGGGAGAGAGGGAGGGAGGGATGGAAGGAAGAAGGGAGAGAGGGAGGGAGGGAAGGAAGGAAGAAGGGAGAGGGAGGGAGGGAAGGAAGGAAGAAGGGAGAGAGGGAGGGTGGGAAGGAAGGAAGAGGGGAGAGAGGGAGGGAGGGAAGGAAGGAAGAAGGGAGAGAGGGAGGGAGGGAAGGAAGGAAGAAGGGAGAGAGGGAGGGAGGGAAGGAAAGAAGAAGGGAGAGAGGGAGGGAGGGAAGGAAGGAAGAGGGGAGAGAGGGAGGGAGGGAGGGAAGGAAGGAAGAGGGGAGAGAGGGAGGGAGGGAAGGAAGGAAGAGGGGAGAGAGGGAGGGAGGGAGGGAGGGAGGGAAGGAAGGAAGAAGGGAGAGAGGGAGGGAGGGAGGGAGGGAAGGAAGAGGGGAGAGAGGGAGGGAGGGAAGGAAGGAAGAAGGGAGAGAGGGAGGGAGGGAAGGAAGGAAGAAGAAGAGGGAAGGAGGAGGGGAAAGAACAGACAAACCTCCCACCTGGCCCAAGCCAACATGGATCTGAGATTTGGGCCATGACAGGAGTTCCCAGAGAGCTGGGAAGTAAGTGGGTGTATAATGTGGACTTCCGCCGACAAAATTTGAATAACAAAATTATCTCAGAGCAAAATCATTCTTTAAAGGAACCAAACGAGATGCACAATTAGAGACGGGAAAAAACCTGCAAAGGCAAAGAGAGAAAGTCGAGTTAAAAGAAAACCATTTTTAATGGCTTGTGTGGATTTTTAAAACTCTGTGAAGTTATTTTTAAAAAAACAGCATAAACACACACACTTTGAAAGTCAGATAGCTGAGTGCCCTCAGGAATCGAGCACATGCGTGAGAATCGCTAAAGTAAGGAATACTGAAAATCAAAAGCAAATTACGTTACCTTTAGAATAAACACATCCTAAGCTGATTGTGCCAGAGCCTGTGAATCCAGGGCGTCTACCTGGTCTTGTGTGTGGGTGCGGTCCGTTACTGAGAGCATTTTAAGATTTACAGAATAGCTTTTCAGTCAGGTAACTTAATAACTCTCTTCTCGGTATGTGTTTGTTAAATAATGGACGTAAGTCCCGGGTTACACGTCACAAGGTTCATCCGTGTTCCTGCAAACGACAGGATGTCGATGTCTTTACGGCTGAAGAGTATCCCATTGTGTATACAGTCGGCGCTCTTCATGTTTGGAGAATCCATATCTGTATTCAACCAACCATAGACCAAAACTATTTAAGGGGGAACAAAAAAAGGATGGTCATGTCTGTACCGCACATGTGCAAACTGTTTCTGTGCCATTGTTCCCTAAACGATACAGTTTCACGACGACTCACACAGCAGTTACATTGTATTTGGTATTATAATCTGGAAATGATTTAAGGTACACAAGACAATTTGCAGTGGTTCTATGCGAATACTACACTTCCTATGAGGGACTCGAGCATCCGTGGGTTTTGGTATCTTTGGGGGTCCCCGAAACCAATCCCTTGTGGATACAAAGGAACAACTGTATACACCGCAATTTCTTTATCCATTCGCACCACGTTGGACAGTGCGGGTGATTCCGCATCTCGGCCGCTGTGAATAGGTCTGCAGTAAACATGGGACCCTCTGATACAGTGTCTCTTCCACATGCTCATTTCGTTTCTAGTAGTGGGATTTTTGGATTATATAGTAGTTTTGTTTTTAATTTTCTCAAGAACTCCCATACAAGCTCAGCATAAAATGTAAAAAGAAAACCCCGGAAAAACATTCATGCAGTCTATATATATATATGAGTTAAAATCTATATTTAGCTGTCTCCTAAATCTGTTATTGGATTGGGTGACACTCAATACCCCTTGGTTGTGACTGCCACGTTCAGGTGATGATGGACCACTGTCTTGGCAGTGAGGACTGAACTCCGATCTTTTTCTTTTGCTAAAAACTCCTTCCTAAGGAGGCCAGCTGGGTCAGGCTGACAAACGGTAAATTCCCACTAAGCATTCCCACTAAGCAGGGTGGTTTACTTCTCGACCTGATTCTGGTATGGCATTAACATCACCTAAAAGATAAGAAGCCCCTGTCTTAACTCAAGCATCCTAGCAGATGCCTATCATAAATTTAAAATATCTTAACTCAAGCATCCTAGCAGGTACCTATTATAAATTTAAAACGTCCTCCTGTCTGGACCTCCCAGAGTGCTCACACCCTTATCTTAAAGTAAGCATATCCTTTCTGGTCTTCTAGATAAAGCCTAACTCTCTCAGCCAATTGCCAGCCAAAGAATCTTCAAACCCACCTATAACCTGTAAGCCCCCGCTTGGAGATGTCCCACCTTTTTGGGCCAAACCAATGGGTGTACCTCTCATGTATTGATTTGTGACTTTGCCTGTAACCCCTGTCTCTCTGAAAATGTATAAAACCGAACTGTAACCCAGCCATAGCAAGTCCACTTGCCCAAGGCCTGTTGGCAGTGGCTCCGAGTCATGGTCCTCACATTTGGCTCAGAATAAATCCCTTTAAAATTATTTTGCAGAGGTTTTTTTTTTGTTTTTGTTTTTTTTTTTCCCCGTTGACAGCAACAAGTGTGTGAAGCCAAAGCAAACCCACCGAAATTTACAGTCTTCAAACCATGGAGTAGGCGAGGTTGGGAGGCCTGGTCCTTGGGTAACCACTAATGGGTAATTAGCATGCTTCAGCAGCAGACTTTCCAGTAGAAATAAAACCTTTTTTCTTTCTCTCTTTTTTTTTTTTTTTGCTTTCTGTTTTCTTTGGTCCCAGCTCGACGTAGTTCCCTTCCAAATGCTCCATGCACATTCTTACCGACACTTATAAATTACAGGTGATTGTTTCAGTTCAAAACTAGCTGAAGTTAGATAATAATGTTCACATATTGTGCTGTCCGTGCCGTTGATTCTAGCTTCACGGAGCCGTATTTTCCTTCTGCTACATTTACGGGTATACATTTTGTCAAAAAAAAAAAAAAAATGCTAATTGGAAATGTCGGGGGGGGGGGTTTTCAATCTAATTAGCGTAGTTGCTTGGACAAGAGGATCGGAAGTACTTGTTTTTTAATATAAGTTCGTTTTCATTATTGCCGGGAGGCTGTTGTTGATCACGTTTCCTAGGTTACCGGGAGCCTGGGGCTGTCAGGCCTCTGAGGCTGTCCACATTGGGAGGCAATCTGTGAAAACAAAACCCTGAGACATGTGTCAGGCGCTTGTCAGAGAATTTTTTCTTCTTCTTCTTTTTGGTTTCATTTGCTCAAAAAAAATTTTTTTTTTTAAAACTTGAACTTAAGATTTCCCCCCTCGTTATAAATACAGTCATGCTTGAGTGGATTCCTGTTTGAACTGTGTTTTCTGATGAATCTTAACTTTGACTATCAGGCACACAGAGCTGCCGGCTCCCCGGCCTCCGCGGCTCCCGCGCAGGGTGGGAGACAGAGAGACGGGCGCCGTGCGTTCGGTTCGCTTTGGTGGGCCACGCAGGAAAATCAGGCCGACGGTGTTAAACACAAGGGATGTTTTGAGAACTTCTCTTCAGAGTTGCCCATACAGTAGCAGAAATGCCCTGGGGAATTTTTTTCTGCAAACATGACATGTTTCAATGTTCAAAGCCAGAGCGGCGTTGGCGGGGTGAGGATTTGCTCTGTCCCCGTGGAGGATTCCTGCTCCCTCTCACGTCCTGGGGTGCCCCCACGAGGTGGGGCGTGGCCCTGTCCCTCGGCCAGGCCTGGGTGTGCGGCCCGTTTCCACCGACGGGATCGGGTCATTGTGACATCTGCCGTCCTGTAGCAGCACAGGAGCTCTAAATATATTCGTCAGGTCTGGCTTGAGCTTTCCCCTGTGCCCTTTGCCATCAAAATAGCCTGTTCCAGATACAGGCTGCTGCCCTCGGGGGTGTGGGGGTGTGTGTGGAGGGTGCTCTAGGAAGGAGAATGCCCACAGGGCGGGATGACAACCTTGAGCAGACCTGCGGGACCACCACTGCCGTGCAGCCCACGGGAGACTTCAGAGTGAGTCATTCGTGCTCGTCATCTGTAATAAGCCGAGGGCGTTAGGGGTGGTTTTGACTTTGGCAAAGCTGGCTGCTCCTGCCCAAAGCCTCCAGAGCCCTCCTCCTCTGTGCCATGGTGCTACCTGCAGGAACCAAGCCAGGCGCCACCTGCTCCACAGGGCCTGTGTTCTGACGGCCGCTGTGTGTGGCTCCCACGACCACTCTGGGCTCCAGCCTCCTCCTCCTCCCAGCTCAGCTCCCCGCTGGCCGGCTGGCAGGTGGGTGAAGCTACCAGGGCCTGGGGCGGAGTCTGATTCTCCCCCTGCCTTGAGACCCTCTCGCCACATTTATGTCCACTGGGGACAGGTGGAAAGAGCACAGTGGAGTGTGGACTGTCCACAGAAAAAAGCCAAACTCTGTAAAATAATTCTAAAGAGATTTATTCTGAGCCAAATTTGAGGACCATGACCCGGAGCCAAGTGGACTCGTTGTGGCTGGGTCAGAGTTTGGTTTTTATACATTTCAGAGATAGAGGTCATGGGTAAAGTCATCAATCAATACGTGGGAGGCATACATTGGTTTGGCCCAAAAAGGTGGGACATCTCGAAGTGTGGGGGTGCTTTCAGGTTATAGGCGGATTTAAAAATTCATTGGATTGTAATTGGCTAAACACATGAAGCTTTGTCTAAAGCCTTGGAATGTTTTAATATAACTGTTTGCCAGAGATAAGCCATCATTTGTTGCATAAATTGAGGACCTGCAGGTTCATCTTGCATACCCTCAGGCCTGTTAATGGGTTACAAAGGAAGTCTCCAAGAAGGGAGGGGGGCAAGATGAGGTATGTCTGACCTCCCTCTTCCTGGCAGGCAATTTTGCTTTAGGATATTCCTTTGGCCACAAGGGGGTCCATTCAGTCAGCCAGGGGGGTGGGGGTGAGCATTTTAGTTCACAGGACCAAGGGGGGAGGGGTCATCCAGGGTTTCCGGAAGTGTCTGATAATGAGGATGCCTTGAAATGTCACTAATAGCTAAATAACAGCAAGTACACTGGAAAATGGACAGAAATGACCTCTCTGCCTTGCTGGTGGGGAGGGACACGCAGTCTACCTCCCCCAGAGAGGCTGTGGTGGGGCCTTGGGGACTCACACCCATGGTTCACAGAGAGAGACAAGAGATCAGGTACAGTTTCGGGGTGAGGAGGATGAAAGAGTTTACCTTCCCTGTGAGAGAGAAACCATCGGATAGATGGTTCGTAAATGCAGATGAGAAAATATCGTGAGTTCCACTTCTTGACACCCATGTTACTGAGGTTTAACTCAAATACTTCAATTTCAGAGGCAAAGATTAGAGTTGAAAGGCAACTGGAAGAGTTGTGTTGCCCTATTTTTGGGTGAGTGGAGGAGATCGCGGGAGGCCCCGGCGCTCGGGTTGGTGGGTGGATGGGACGTCCGGCAAAGCCTGGGGCAGCCGCCACTGTGAGGGGCTCTAGGCGTGGCTTTACCTGCAAGGGGACCAACGGCGATCTTCGTCTGGGGGCATTCAAGTCACACAGGGGCTTAACGTTTTGCAATTTGACCACCAACAATTTTTATAAATGCTGCTTCTTTGCAGGAAGTTGGAATAAAGGGGCATTATACAGGATGGGTGTGTTGATCAGGGTGTCCCGACACCTGAAATGTCCGCACTGTTAAGAAAAGGTACTTACAGCACTGAAGCAAACCTTGACTAATCAATATTCACAGGGCCCTTCAAGAGTTTTTGGAGCCTTCTAGAATAAGGGTTGTAAATAAGTAGTGCATCACAAAAGGAGAGATTTGGCAAGAGCCAAAGAAGAAAACGGCTGCTTTTAGGAACCAAGCAGAAAGCCTTACAAGGTGATTTTTTTTGGTGCTAGAAAGAGGGTGTTTTTGTCTGCCCAGAAATCCACACACAAGGCAAATTCCTGCTGAAGGAGGTCTCCCCGGGGACACGGAGCGAAATGCCAGTTTTATATTAAGTGTCGCCACAAGTCACTCGGGGGTTAGGTGGACAATTTTCAGATGTGCTTGAGAGAAAAGATCTTTGATTGAGTGTTGTGTCCTGGTATAGAAATTAGCATCTTATTTCCCTTCTCAAGGAATGAGGTGTTCCTTTAGATAATAATAATTTATAATGTCGTTATAATAATTATAAAGTAATATATAATAACTATAAAATAACTATAACAATTTATAATAATAAAAATAATAATAATTAGAAAAATGCATTGGAAAAAGGAATGGTTTTTCTTCCCTTAAAATAAATACACAACTTTTTCCTGACTTTTTAGAGATAATGCAAACGAATGTGTAAGATAGACTCCCACCAACTCCTGGTTTGCACTAATTATATTTGCATTAAAATGTTGTTGTCTTCAAAAGTAAGGAAAGAAGTCACCCTGGAAAAAAAAAAAAAAGGAAATACACGGTGAGAGGTGCTCTGGGCAGAAATCTTGGCACACCCAAGCATGAGAAAGCAATCTGTCTCCCCCGCTCGCTGCCGAACAGCAGAACGGCCTCTGACAGTGCTAGAAGACCCTTGCCTGAGAACGCCTCCCCACCTTCCTTTTTAAAGAGCGTTTTGGCAGGTTCGAGTTTCCGGCTGAGTGGTTCCGCTACCGAGCTTCCCGCTCCGTATTTGTTATCGAGTTCCTCCGCTGCCTCGCTTGCTCGTCAGAACCGGGATGTTTTATGAGTCTTGTACTTGTCACTTCACGTTTTTAGAAGTTCAGAAATGGGAGCAGGTGAATAAATCTTTTCTAAAAGGAAAGGAATATTAGATATATTTTTTTTTGTCTCGTCTACTGATAAGAGAAACCGCTTCCATGCTTTTTTTTTTTTTTAAAGAGAGAGGTGAAAATCAATTTCTCATGCCATTACCTGAAATGCCATTCAGGGTTTCATGATAACATGGTGTCTAGTAAAATGTAGTGCATATGTAGATAATGGGAGGAAATCTGGGCTTGAGCACTGTCGCCTTTGCATTTCCTTGAAATTCCTGGCGTTGTGCAGAGCACGTAGCCCAAGGCAGACTTCCGTATTTTCGTCTGAGCCTTGTTCAACGCCATTGCCTTTCCTAGCTTCTTGCGTTGCTGAAAAATAAAATGCCTTTCCACCTCCACAGCGTCCATCATCCCATCAAGTGAAACAAATGCCGTGGCCTTTGTAACAACGCGTAACGCACAGACATTTATGGGCCTGGGCCACTTCATGTTTCCTTCGAGGTCTGCCGAGCGCCAGGAATTAGGCGACAACATGTACTTAGCTCACCCTGGCTCCACTGCCACAGAGGAGACAGGCAGGATTTTAGCTTCTCAAAGAGAAGAATGCAAAAAAAACTAGAACAAGAAGGGATATACGACTTAAATTTTATTTAGCAAAAAATGATATTTCAGGGCTTCAAATCTCACAGTTTCATAATTGCATCTATTGTGTGAAGAAGTAATAAGCATTAGAGATTTATTGTGAACTGGAGTGATCAAGACAGAGTGGCACGAGTGAAAGCACAAATAGATTGAGGGGACAGAATAGAATAGAACAGAAATAAACCCACGCAGGTGTAGTTCACTGGGTTTGACCAAGGAGCAAAGGCCGCCCCGTGGGGAGAAAGGAGAGTCCCTTCGACAAATGGTCATGGGAAACCTGACATCCACATGCAAAAAAAAAAAGAATCCAGACGTAGACCTTACATTTGTGGCAAAAATTAACTCAAAACGGATCCTAGACCTAAGGAAAAAGTACAACCTATTCAATCTTTGAGGGTGACCTAGGAGAACATCTAGGTGGGCTTGGACGTCATGACGACTTTTTAGATACGGCACCAACGGCACGATCCACGGACATATCGATTAGCCGGACTTCAAGAGACTGTCTGTGAAAGATGTCCCCGAGACAATAGGCAGAGAAGCCCCAGGCTGGAGACACGCTTGCAAATGGCACATCAGAGGAAGGACCGGTCTCCAAGGTGTACGTGGGGAACTCCTCAAACTCAGCAGTAAGAAAGCAAACTACCTGGCAGAAAGTGGGCCAAAGGCCTGAAAAGCACCTCGCCCCAGGAGAAGATGTACAGGTGGTGAGTGAGCGCATGAAATGACACTCCAGAGGGCGTGCTGTCACTGGTGAGGATGCGGAGCAACAGGAGGTCTCGTCCCTGCTGCTGGGAACCCAAAGTCCTGCAGCCACCGGGGAAGATGGTCTGGCGGTTTCTTACAAAACTAACCCTACTTTTTCCATCCCATCGGGTGATGGCGTTTCTTGGTGTTTACCTGTGTGTTGTAAATTCGCCCACATAGAAACCTGCACATGGAGTTTACAGCGGCCTTATTCGTAACTGCCAAGACGGGGAAGCAGTCAAGATGTTCTCTGGCAGATGAATAGATCAATAAGTGGTGGCACTTTCCGGCAACGACGTGCTACTCAATGCCAAAGAAAGTAATGAGTTATCAAGCCATGGGATGACCTTAAGTGCGTATTGCTAAGTGAAGGAAGCCAGTCTGGAAAGGCTATGTACTGTTTTATTTCACTAAATGGCATTCTGGAAATGACAAGATGACGGAGACAGTAAAACCATCGGGGATTGCAGGGTTGGGGGAGGGAGGGGTGGATGGGTGGAGCATAGCGGGTCTTTAGGGTGGAGAAACCGCGGTGTATAATTCCATCATGGTGGGTCCGTGTCACTACAAGCTTGTCCAAATCTATAGAATATGTAACCCAAGGGTGAACCTTCATACAAACCACAGACTTTCAGTGAAAGTGTGGTGGGAATATTGGTCATGGACTGTAACAAATGTACCACCTGGTAGATGTGTTGATGGATTGTGCCTCGTGTGGGGCAGAGAGACATGAGAACTCTCTGAACCTTTTTCTCGTTTTTGCTATGAATCTGAAATCTGTGCTCTCAAACTTAAAGTATTTTTTTTTTTTTTTGAGACAGAGTCTCACTTTGTTGTCCAGGCTAGAGTGAGTGCCGTGGCGTCAGCCTAGCTCACAGCAACCTCAAACTCTTGGGCTCAAGCAATCCTCCTGCCTCAGCCTCCCGAGTAGCTGGGACTACAGGCATGTGCCACCATGCCCGGCTAATTTTTTACATATCTATATCAGTTGGCCAATTAATTTTCTATTTATAGTAGAGATGGGGTCTTGCTCTTGCTCAGGCTGGTTTTGAACTCCTGACCTCGAGCAATCCACCCGCCTCGGCCTCCCAGAGAGCTAGGATTACAGGTGTGAGCCACCGCGCCCAGCCTCTAAAGTATTTTTTTTAATCATGATAAACACTGAGTTTATTTTTTTCTTGTTTCCTAGCCCTTGGTCTTTGACTGGACATTGTATCTCTAGGCAGCCTGGAGTTTTTCCCAAACATGTGTCAAGAAAACTCCCTGGAGACCATGGTCTCACCTGCCGTGAGGTTGCTGATAGGATCATTCAGATTTTACAACTGCATGGCACATGGCTCATTATGGAACAAAACCTGGAGAAACACCTTGAGCTTCCGGGATGTACCTTAAAAAGTTGTGACTTTCAGGTTCTGAAACACTAGCCAAAGTGCTTCATGCCTCTTCTGGGAAAAATGTGTCAAAAACCCCTTTATTTCCTCAATTTCTCTAAAGTATTTTAACTTGAGGTGAGATACAGACAGATGAACATGTGTGGGTGTAGTTGGTTGGGAGTTGAATTCATAAATCTTATTTCAATAAAATGTAAGTATTATCATCTAGGGGATAATAGTATATGTTGGCATATTACCAATAGCGGGAGGATGTATTTTCCTAACTTCATAACAGTTTCTAGCAGTGACTTTGAGAAGAGAATGGTGGGTACAGACTCCTCACAACTGAGAATAAAAAGAACATTTTATCTGAGAAATTGGGACTATCACAAAAGTCAGAGCGTGTAAACTTATTTGACAAGAATTAAAGCACAGGCATACAGAGACGTTAGGTGATATTAGTATTGACTATTATAATTTTGCATTTAATATATGTTATTTCTTATATGTCGGGTATTTTCCACAATAACTATTTTATATTCAGGGAAAGTAATAATTTTTACATATATATTTCCTTCATATATAAAATGTTATATATAATGTTCTTTATATAGAATTTTTAAATATAAAATGCTCTTTTATCTCAGTAAAATGTGCATGTACACTCATGTTACAAACAACACATAGTTATAAACATGTAGGAACAAGAGCAATTATACTGATAGAAAAACATTCGCATATAAATATAGCAATTCTTGGTGTAAGATGAACATCAAATGTTAGTAGTGGACATCATCTCTATGAATAAAATCTTCCAAAAATGTGCACAATTCCAAGATAACTTAGATTATTTGAATTTAAAAGTTATATTAATAAACTTTCAAGATACTCTTTTATTAGGGATCCTTTCCTATACCTAAGTTTCATTTAGTGTTTGTACTAAGTTTTGTTGCTGGGAATACTTTTTAATGCATTTCTCACATCAAGCTTGTTTTATAATTTTGGGACTCTGGGTATAAAATGGTAAATTGGGATTATAAGCTTAGGTATACTTAATTACATGCCTGCATTTATTATTGGAATCTGACTTCTATATTACTGCGAGCTGAACCTCTATAACTTAGAGATACTTATTGGATATGTCATAATTGGATAAAATCAAAATGACTTTATTTCATCTGCAGTAGTCAGCAAAAAAAAAAAAAAAAGGAGATCTTAGTCTAAACTTATGATTTACAAAAAAAATAGTGGACAAAAAGTTAGAAAGAGCCCAAGGTGGGGAAAACCTGGAAGAGGTATGCTTTGTGGGTGAAGCTTGCAACCCCATACACAGCATGGGCAGTTCTGGAAGGACCTAACAGGAAACCTCATAGAAATCACACTTCACACCCTGACTACCTCATCAATGGAGTTCCGTGAGCTTGAAGCTACTTTGGTTGTGTCAAGCCATTAATTTCTCAACTGAACACTAACATGGTTAATGCACAAACTCGTTAACAGACTGTTTAATGACATGGATTGCTTTACAAATATTTTAAATTACCAAAATGAGTTAAAACACACAGCATCTAGTTAATCCATATGTTGTTTAAAGACACACATGGCCAGACGGTTGCTGAGGTCTGTGTCTAGCCTGGCAGGCAACACAGCTTATTCGTCATTGTTGGGATCGATTGTTGGGATTTTCCTTTTCTTCTTTGCGCTCTTCTCCATTTTCTAAATTGGCATAAATAAAGGCCAGTTTCAGAATAATTTCCACAATCGTAGTTTATAGTCAGTAAAGAAAGCTAAAATAAAGATAAGTGATCTTCCTGGAAAAAAATAAAACCCCATGTATATAATGCTTCTTCCTTTTGTCTTTGGACTGAAATATTGCTGTAACAAAAGGTCAGTGTCTGTCATCAATCACAGAGGGTCCTAAGCGTGCACACGCACCTGTACACAGGTGCACAAAGGCTGTTAGCTGAGACCCCTACACGCAATTCCGATCAAGGCAGTGATTCGACTCTGACCCAGCTCCCTGCGTGTGTCGGAAGTTGTTCAAGATGTGTGAAAAGTGCAGTTTTCAGGGCAGGGAGCTTGGGGCAGAAACCGCATCTGGATGAACACACAACCACTTTCCAACCGAACGCACTCTTCTTTGCCACCAAGCAATTCTTCAGCAGACTTAAAGTCTCCATAGAAGGAAGCGTGAGTTTTGACTAAAGGACGTGGCCATCAGTGTGTGGACGTGTCATCGTTACATTCTCACCAGCGTCTGCGTCAACTCCCAGACACCAGCTCGTGAGCGCTGAGAAGTGAAGAGGGCTGAGAATTGAACGAGGAGCAATAAACTGGTTATTTGGAGGGATTTGAGAAGCGGGGTGTGTGCCTGGCTGGTGGCACTGCCAGGGCTGTGCGGGCAGGCAAGGCTAGAGTCCAGCGGGACCGCAACGGAGTGAGAAAAATCCGCGTTGACCGCAGATCCCAGGTGCAGACGACCGTCTACGCGTCGATCTCTCTGCCATTTAGGGGTAAGTGGCATCGAGTCTACACAGCCTCAGTGTGTCTGAGGCCCCCCCTGGTTACAATAACAGGCACTGCTGCACTTCATTCTGGAGGGCAGTGGCATAACCTGGCCTCAAATGTTCATTTTTTTAAAAAAGAAGAGTAGAAACAGCGGCCTTGGTGTCTCTCTGGCCACAGACGAGGAGCTTCGGGAATTGGGGGGAGGACGCTGCAGGCTCAGCTCCGCGGGGCATGGTTTGCGAGCTGGGCCTGGTGCTCAGGAGGCCTCCGAGGTCTGGGCCGAGTCCCTCTGCCGGGAGCACCAGGACTTCAGTTCCGGAGGCGCCATCCTGCCCCAATGCCACCTTGCAACACGGCCCTCTGCCTTTCCCGGCCGGGGCGGTGCTGAAACGTCGCGATGCTCTCTGCGGCTTGCTCAGGCAAGGCAGACGCACAGGTGCGTCCTCAGCTAAGACGCACAGGTGCGTCTGCAGGAGCCTGCGGGTGGGAAACGGCAGCGGCTGCAGAAACCACCTCCCGGCGCTCGGTCTCGGTGGGGATGAGAGAGCAGGGCAGGGCCAGGGCGGCTAGGCTTGCGGGTGCAGGTGTGGCTGCATGCGCGCCCGGCACACGGTTCCTTAGCTCCGCATTCCCTAGTGCACTCCGCGCAGACATGCACGTTTGCTCGTAGTCTACACGGCCCTGCGCGGACGTTCCCCTCTGTTGGTAAATACACAGTTGTGTATTATCACAACTGTGATAAATACACAGTCCCTTCTCACCGCTCCCCCCGGAGCTGTTGCTTTTATCCAGCTGAGTCAGCGTTGACACTGTCCTTTCAGTGCTTCGGTCCAGACGAGAGTTCTAGCTATTTTCGTTTGCTTCCACGGGCAAACCCCAAACAAACACCAGCACATACAGCGACATCCACTTTGAGAGAGATGGATGGACTCCACTGCTCACACCTGGGGCGGGTCCAAGCCACCGTCGTTCCCACCTGGAATATGGCAAAACCCCTGACTGTGCCACCACCGCCCCAGGTCTACGCTCCGGGCAGCACCTGGTGAGACCGTTACAGGAGGCGCCACCCAGGGTCACACTTCTCCTCCCGACTCCCGGTGGCTTCACAGAATAAAATAAACTTTCTCTATGAGCATCTACGGAGCCCAGATGATGCGGCCACTCTATCTCCTCCACGTGCTCTCTGCCATTCCTCCCTGGCTCATTTGCTCTATCCCAATTCTGGCCTCATCTCCCGGCCTTGATTGATCTGCCTTAGGGGCTCTCGCTTGCTTTTCCTACTGGCTTTAACCCCCATCTCTCAGATGTCCCCAGTCTTTGCTCCCACATTTTTTCAGGGCTGTCCTAATGCCCCACGCAGAAGACCAGGCCCAACATTTAAACGCGGTGACGAAAGCTCCACCCTGCCTTCCCAGGTGGCCGGGACTGCGCTGAATCCCCGGGATAGCCCAGATCACGTCCCTGACATAGTCCCTGTATCCCCACACACCAGCCTGTTTGTCCATCAGTCACCCATCCTTAGCTAAGACACGATTCCTATGAGAGACGACACATTTCCATTCTTTTCTTTTTTTTTAACTACTATATTCTCAGGGCCTAAAACAATGTCTGGAAAACGGTATTAACACTCATTTGTCAAAGAACGATGAAGACATGAATATTATAAGAACTTCCAATGATTTAGACAGGGCAGTGAATTTTTTATAAAGTATTGAATACGTTTAACTGGCCAATAGAATGATAAATGGCCTTCGTGAACGATGATAACAGTTATAAAATTTATAATGAATCTCTCAAATACGCCGAGTCTTCAAGATGTCTAGGCATCATGCCCCTGCCTCTCAGCATCCTTCAGGGACTGGGATATAATAGTTGGCACCGCTGGTCTCCACATGCTTTTGTGATTGCATATATTCTCTCGCCTTTCTACAAGGAATATCAGCGCTCTGTGTGAGGTAATTAAATGGAAGCATGTTCATGCCATAATACAGTGATATTCTGGATGCCATTAAAGAGTGAAGGATAAAACAGCTAACCCACTATCAAAAACATCAGTGAAGGCTCATTTTGTTCGTATGCATCAGAGACAGAAAACCAACAGAAAAGGTTTGGATGTGCCCTTTCCCAATGAGGTTTCAGTGAATGCCACAGGTAACTCGGGCACCCATTCCATCACAGCGACAAATCCCTGGCTTGAAGGGTTTCGGGTACCTGCTTCTCGAGCCTCGTAGCAGCCTGTCTCTGAGAGTCCCAGAGGAACCGAATGAAAGCAGGAACGAGCATGCCTGAAGAAAGGAGGGTTTGGCTTGAGATGCTGTCTCAGCTGGCTCTCGCTGTCATGAGACGGTACCGCAGCCTGGACAGCTTACACCACAGACGCCTACGCTCACAAATCCGAAGGCTGGAAGTTCCGGAACATGGTGCCGGCTGGTTGGGCTTCTGGTGGGGGCTCTCAGCCTTCTCGCTGTGCCTCGGGTGGCCTCTACTTGGGGCCTGGGTGGAGAGAGAGAGAGTGTGTTGACTAGGATACGATACTAAGGAACTCTTGTATAGTCACACTGAGACGATACAATGTAACCACCGAGAAAGACTTTAATACGAAATATCCACAACACAAAGCACACGTAACTATGTGTTACTCTCAGAAATTGCGTAGACTGTGACTTTGTTTCCAGCACGTTAGCAGCAAGAGCAAGAACAAGATCAAGCGTCAGAGGCAGGAAGATGCTGGATAGAACTGAGGGTTCCGAAACTGGGAGCATCCAGGTCTAGAAGCTTCCAGAAAGACGTGGGGGACCCTCAAAACTGCCATCTGCAATTTGGGGACGCTCTGGCCCTACTATTTTGGGGTGGGGTAATTGATCCGCGCACTTCCCGATGACGCCTCAGGAGCCTGCAAAGCAACATTGACTTTAGGAAACAATTCTCCGAGGTGCACTTCTCTGGTTTTCTGCCCATCTGGGGCCCTGGGTCCCAGCTCTGTGGTTGGCGGCATCTGAGATGCTCCTTAACTGGAGACTCGAAGAAAATACTGAGAAGTGCCGAAACGATTGACCCTAAACGTTGGCATAGGATCAGCCTCAGAAGGCGGCCTGGAGGGACAGAGTCCTAGGCCGTGTGGGCTGCTCTGACAACATACGGTAGCCTGACCGGCTCACAGCCCACACATGTCTGTGGCCGCCGCTTGTGGGCTGGAAGTCTAAGGTCAGGGTGGCAGCCAGGCCGGGTTCCAGCGCGGGCTGCCTTCTCCCTGCGTCCTCACGTAGTGCAACGGGTAGGGGGGGTCTCTCTGGGCTCTGCTTCATGAGGACACTAACCCACTCACAGCTCCCTCTCCTAAAGGCCCCACCTACCTTGTAACACCATCTTCTCGTGGGCTAGGAATTTGCCGTATGAACTTCAAGGGGAGCCCGCCTTAGACCACCTGGTGGTCTGGCCCCTGGGTGCAGGTGGGGCCAGAGGCAGAGGTACAACATCCCCTCCGCTCGAGGACCCTACTCATTACTGTGTTCAAACTTTGTTCAAACTTACGCTGTATCCTCCATTTCACTCTGTGCTGGCATTTTCTGTGAAATGCCAGACACTATCCCCCAGGTATCTAGTTAATTAAGTGATGTCAGTGGAAGATAGAAAAATTACTAAGGAAAAAAAAAAGTACCCTGCAAAAAAAAAAAAAAAAATGTCAACAGGTTAACTGTGACTATGTTTGGTGGAAAGGATTTATTTTCTTTCTTAAAAAAAAAAAAAAAAATTCTGAATCGTCCAGATTGTTTTCAGTGAACATGCACATATTTATATAGGAAAAAAAACTTAATTTTTTTTTCTAAACGACAATGAATAATCACGCTCTGTTTTTGGGTGGTGTGTATTGTCATAACTGGATGCAGATTTTTCTTCACTAACCCTCTTTCCTCTGACAGCTGCAGAGATAGGAGGGAGCAGGAATGTTTGTGCACATCTGAAATTACACGTGTAAAATTTATCGTGTGTTCACGCCCATCCACCGTGTTCCCCACCAACGCCCCACATGGACGCCGTGGGAGCAGAGGTGAATAGATTCCCCCCGTCCAGCTTAATACGTTGTCTAGGGTTTGCCTAAATTGTGGCCATCTGTGAACGCGTCTCTTCTCTTCTGACCGATTGTAAGTTCCTAGAAGGCAGAGACTCCGGTTTGGTCTCCCCGGTAGGCGTCCACAGCACACATTTGTTGAATAAATCGTCTCCATAGCCCTCATCTTTTAAAACTCGGATTCAATTTCCAAGAGCCTGGCAGTTTATTTGCATGATGTGCAATTAAGGGTCCACAGAGGTTACTCACTCATGCAGATGGCTTCCTCCATAGCAAAAGGGAACACGCTTTATTCAGGGGCTTCGTAGTCACCCAGCAATGACCTGCAGACAACAAATCCTGTCAGATAATTGGAGCATCTGTTGATTTCCTCGTTGCTGTCTGCTGTCTGTCTTATCTCATTAGAAGCTGAGATATTCTGGTTTACTTGGCATGCAAGTAATTTTCTCATATTTCCTGGGCATTTTGGGTTTTGTGTCCTTGAGGCTTTGGTTCCAATTTAAATCTTTTATTTTGGCAGGTGGCCGTGCTATGTAGGTACGGCACACCTTGAGGACGGTGGCCCAGGTGTCCACGTCCAGACCCTTTGCACTTGACCCGGCCCCCTGCCCCCTGCTCTTGAACGACCCAAAGGCGGGTCTGGCATCTGGGCAGAATTTGGAGCTGCAGGTCAGTTCTGAAACCTGCTGGGTGTGGCTTCTTGTCGGCCCCACACCGGGGCTCTCCAGGGCTAGCTCAGATCTCGCACAACCCCTGGAAACCCCTGGAGAGAGTCCCGCTGTCCAGCTCTGACAGGCTGGCCCGTGCAAGACAGGAACGGGACACCACGCTTATGAGGTCCTCGGGACGGAGGGAGGGTGTGAGTTGTCACACTGCATGGGGCTCTGCCAGAGCAGCGAGTGCCGTCACGGGATTCTGTCCTGCAGGACCACCCCTTCTAGGAGCCTCCAGGGTGGGCTTTTCTTTGGACCATTTTTTTTTTTTTTCATTTCCATTCGTTGATTTCTGGATTAAGGACTTCTCCAGACTGGGCATTTCTGGAAGGGGGGAAAGAAAAGGAACTCACCATTGTATCATTTCTCATATCTCTTTAGACAGCCTGCCGTCCTCTCTCTGTCTTTAACAGCTTTCCGATACTGGTTTTTATACGTTCCCCAAGTTTTTAACTGTAGCCATTTGAATGAAGAGAGAGGAATACACTGACTTCACCTCGGCCAGAACCGGCAGTCAAGTTGCTAAAATGTGGGAATTATTATTATTATTTTTTGCATATGCAAAGACATCTTAAGACAAAAAGGTTACGTGAATCCCAAAAGGAGAGACGGAGATGACGGGTTGTTAATTACATACAATGTTCTAGTTTAAGACCTTTCATTCAGCCTTATGTCTCAGTCTGCTGACAGAAGCAAAGGCACTGGAGAAAGGGGAGGAGTGTTCGAGCCTCATCATCACATCTTGGTGCTGAGGCAACTCGGGGACTAGAAACAGAGAAAACCACCAAGACTTGAGGTTGGGGCAGAAGCTTTGGGCCCCGAAGTTAAATTTCATCCCTGAGGGTAGGTGGGCAGTCTGGTCCAGCTGCAAGACTGGGGGGACGCCTGTGAGTTTGGGGGTGTCACTGTCACTCCTCAGTTCTTCGTACTTTCTGCAAGTGTTTCAGGCGAGTTTGGTGTGTTATAAAGAAAAGATCAGCGATGGTCCCCAAGGAGACCGGTCTCCCAAGCACGTTGGAGGGGAAGGAGGGTGCAGATGCTGATGGGGGAGACACCCCAGGGCGGCTCCACCTGTGTCCGCCCCTCCCTCCACGAGGGGGGCCAGAGACCTCACTTCAAACACCATCCGCATGAGCGCCCCGTCTTTGTAAATAATTAATGCGTAGTTAGTACTAGCCACAGGTCATCCTCCCTGGCTGTTCACCTCTTGCATAACCAAGAGGCTGGGACCTTCCGCTTGTGCAGCGGAACTCGTTCTGACATGTTTATCAGCTCAGGTCTGCAGGGGAGGGATTCCCTCAGGTTTAGTTTGCCTCGGACGTCTTCACCACCATTGTCACCATCATCGTGAGACGCCACCCTGGCGTGTGTAGACGCCACCATCTCTCTGTTAGTTCCTTTAAAAATAACCTCTGGCAATAGCGCTGGATGATTCTAAGGTGTTTTCCCCCTCTATCTTTGTTTTAGGAAGTTGAATCATTGTGTTTCAAGCAGTGGTTCTTAGAATATGTGTCTAGCTTCTTGAATCTAGAAACTCGATTTCTTTTGTCAGGCTTGGGAAATTCTTGGAGTGTCTTTCTTCGAATCTTTGTTCTGTCCTGTTCATTCTCATTCTCTCTCTCTTCCCCCTCCCCCATATCTGTGTTTTTCTGGAAATCATACGTGTATGCTATACTCCTTCACCGCGGGCTACATATATCTTATAGACCTTTGTTCCGTGTGTTTCTGTCCTTTCTTCTGTGATTCCTTCTATACGTTTTGTCTCCATCTATATTCCAGTTCACTGGTCCTCTCTTCTGTTTCTAGTATCTTATCTGAACGTTTCTACCAGATTATTAAATGTAATAACAGTTAATTGCATATCTATAATTTCCTCTGGGTTCTGTCTTATAGACTCTAGTTCTCCATTTTATAGATTCTAGATCTCTGGTGAAATTTCATTTCATTTTATTATTTTTGTTCGAGTAAAATATGCAGATGCGTTTAAAGGTAAAGCGTAGTGAAGTCGGATGATGGAAAAGAGTCATTGCCTTCTCCCCACACCTCACATCCCTCTGCCCACCACTCCCCACATTCATCTTCCTTACCGAGGAGAGAACCTTCACTTCCGGGTTGTTTCCGCTGCTATCTGCCCCCATGTCTCCCTATAACATGCTCATGCTACTTGGCCAAAAGAAAAAAAACAAAATTAGCCAACAGGGAGCTGTGGTTACCAAGGCAGATGTAGTCAACGTGCGTGTGAG
Organism: Microcebus murinus; assembly: GCF_040939455.1. Classification (NCBI taxonomy): domain Eukaryota; kingdom Metazoa; phylum Chordata; class Mammalia; order Primates; family Cheirogaleidae; genus Microcebus; species Microcebus murinus. The sequence continues at coordinate 24,966,538 of NC_134128.1, forward strand.
TTTGTGCACTGTTGTGAAGACACTTTCCCGCTGTAACTTCCTGCGGGAAAGTTTAATTCCTTCCCCGAATCTGAGAGATTAGTGCAAAGAAGCCCAGCGTGACGGCAGCATGAAGCTGTTATGCCAAAACAAAGTTGATCTCAGCACAGTAAACCTTCCTCTGTCCACAGGCCGATCTTTTCAAAGTGGATTCAATCCACAGGGGTGGTGGGTTGTGAAATAACCCTACTAATCTTCCGCCGTCCCTACTGTTTCGATCCCAATAAACTCCCAGCCCCTCGACCTTGACCATGCACACACCCTCTGCGGCCACCCTGTACCCCGAAACCTGAACTATCGGCCAGATTCACTCACTCACACCTCGCGAGCCTCGAGCCTAGGTGACTAACAGTAGGTTGGAATTGCCCATGGCGTAGCCAGAGGCCTCGGGCACTTTGCTGCCCTGTTTTTGTCAGTCCCCAGGCTGGGGCGTGTAATAACCAAGCCGTGGCTTGCTACCGAGAGCTCGGAGAGTGACGCACTGACCAGCAGGCACCCGGCCACCATGCAATGTGCACATGTAGGGGACTGACATATATTTTCCTAGTTTAAGGATTAAAGTTAGTGAGTAATGTACGTGTTCTGTCCAGAGCGTTTGAAAGTAATCTGTTCCGGACAGGCTCCCTGTGATAAACAAAGGTGTTGCCTACAGGCATAAAAAAGGATCTCAAAAAAAAAATAAATAAAAGAAGAATCCTTTATAACGTGATGGGAAGACAGGGAATGAACTAGGACTCTGTGAGGCTTTATGGCCACGTGAATATACAAAAACGGCACCCTCTTTGGGAGAGGTCACTGACGTGACCCACACTTTGGTGGCTGGTCAGTCCCTTTGGCAACTCTCTTGGTGCTGTTCAGTGGGGCCCTGCTCGCGGGCCACGGCAGTGTGGACGGAGGTGGTGTGTGGACAGCGGCTTGGTCTCCACGGCACTTCCCGCAGGGGCCCTGCGTAGGGGCGGAAGGCGGATGTTGGGCGCTTCCCCAGCTAGTAACAAATCGTTATCTCCACGCGCGTGAACTTCCTTCCTCACGCATGAGCTATCGTAACTGCAAGACCACAGAAAAGAAAAAGGGCACAATTCACAATGGCAAGGCTGTGGAAACAACCCAAGTGCCCATCAATTCATGAGTGGATTAATAAAATGTTGTATACGTACACCATGGAGCACTACTCAGCTTTAAGAAACAACGGTGATCTAGCACCTCTTGTATATTCCTGGATACAGCTGGAGCCCATTCTACCAAGTGAAGTATATCGAGAATGGAAAAACAAGCACCACATGCGCTCACCAGCAAACTGGTATTAACGGATCAACACCTAAGTGGACACATAGGAGTAACATTTATCAGGTGTCGGGCGGGTGGGAGGGGGAGGAGGGGATGGGTGTAGACAACCACAACGAGTAAGATGTGCAATGTTTGGGGGATGGACACGCTTGAAGCTCTTACTCGAGGGGTTGGGGGGCATGGGCAATATAAGTAAACTTAACACTTGTACCCCCATAATACGCTAAAATAAAAAAAGAAAGAAAGAAAGAAAAGAAGAAGGAAAGTGGTAGTATCATCAAAACATTTCCTGAAATCCAAATGCTTTTAGTACTTCATGTGAAACAAGAAAGATACAGGATGGAATGTGTCAAAAACCAGACAACTACCACCTGGGTGCGGGGGCCCGTGCGTGCCGTGGTTGAGTGTTTTGCAGCTGGTTTTAGAGCGCTGTCTGCAGGTGCCACGGGCACTGCTGTTAAATCCGTGTTCTCGACCACAATGGTGCATGAGCATCCCTGGGAGGTTTAAGGATGTCGCCAATGCCCAGGATGTCTGAGCCTGGGTTTGTCTGAGCCTGATATTTCTCGAGCAATTAATATGTGGCAGATCAGGAGGGTATTTTGAGTCCTTTAGATTTGGTCTTTGCTCCGGCTCTTAAGATGATAAATATATAACAGCTATATTTATCCCCAAATCCATAGAAGAACCGGTCTTGGCAAAGCCGCCACTTGCATGTGCCGTGGCCCCCTCACTGCACGAACACTGGTGGCTCAGGTTGTTGTCTTCCCCTTGAAATGTCCAATTTCCAAATCCAATAGGTCACTAAATTATATTTACCTTATATCCTCTTATGTCTAATATATCTCATCCTCCACTTTACTACCTCACTCTAAGCCAATATTCGAGTATATAAATTCCCAAATCTGCCTTAAATCACACGTGCACCTTTCTAATGCGCAGAGCAGCCCAGGGATCCTTATTCACAGAGAAAACGGCATCGTGGCAGTCCTCTGCCTAACAGCCTTCAGTAATTTCCTGATGCCCCAGAGGGGAGACCAAAGTCCTCACCGTCACTTGTACCAAAGACGCTGTCCGAATGTCCCTCAGTAGGATGAAGTCTGCCCGTGATGTGCTGACCGCACCCGCCTTACTCCCAATTATCATGCAATTAGTCGCTTTTATGCCTACTATTATAGCCCACTCTCGTCCTTCCCATTAGACTGTAAAGGATTTGATGCCTGAACCAAATCTGACTTTGCTATTCCTGTATTCCTTGCAACCAGCACAGTGCAGAATAGAACTTAATCACTTAATAAATTAATGAGTGAACGTGGGTTAAGTATTGTTAAGCAAAGAGCAGTCCAAGAGGAAGTTCAAAGTTAAAGCACTTTAATTTTTATAATTCTGCCCAATTTATCTGAGTAAATAATTCATTTGATAAAAGTTATTATGAAAATTAGAAGTTAAAAAATAAATTAACTTACAATTACAGATGAAGAAAACAAATGGTAACTTTCTTTTCTTATTTGAATATCAATATTTACATAAGATGAGCAGATAAGCAGAAAAAGTTAATCGGCCCCTGATAATTATACTACAGTGGTTTGGACGGCATCATTAATTCTTGGAAATATTTTTGATGCCTGTTATGTTCAGAAGTATCCTACGGAGTTTGCAAACCTGATTAAACATCCCCACCTGGTACAAATTGAAACTGAAGGATTTTAACAGCCTTACTCAAAGTGACCTACTTGGAATTCAATTCTCAGATATTTTCCTCCTATACTAGGCTCGCTGAAGCAAATGGGTTTGTTCTCCCACAGGATAGAAGGACTTCCTTTTTTGTTACTTCTCAAAACTAAATATTTCTCCAAATCAAAGAGAGTTTATCCATTCTGATGAACGACTGGAAGTGGGTGATAGAAAACTGCTATTTCTCGAGCAATTTAAATGTGGCAGATGAGGAGGGTACTTTTGAGTCCATTAGATTTGGTCTCTGCTCTGGCTCTTAAGATGATAAATATATACAGCTATATTTATCCTAAATGGGGAAGCTGAGGCTCGCAGCTGTGTGTCCTGTCCAGGTGTCCATAGTTAGTATGTGGCAGCAGCTATACCTGAGCCAAGTCCGGGGACCTCAGATCCCACCACCCCCGTAAGGAAATTAGGAAATGCGCTTTGTTTAGCCTCGGCAGAGGCTGATCCCTTAATACCAATTTGCTGGTGAGCACATATGGTGCTTATTTTTCCATTCTTGAGATACTTCCCTTAGTAGTATGGGTTCCAGCTCTATCCAGGAAAATACAAGAGGTGCTCTATCACCGTTGTTTCTTATAGCTGAGTAGTACTCCATGGTGTACATCTATCTATCGGGTGTCAGGCAGGCAGGGAGGGGAGGGGATGGGCATACACACACACAATGAGTGAGATTCGCACCAACTGGGGGATGGACACGCTTGAAGCTCTGACTCCAGGGGGGAAGGGTGGCAAGGGCGATATACGTAACCTTAACATCTGTACCCCCATAATAGGCTGGAAAAATAAATAAATAAATAAAAAGAAAACAATTTCCTTTTTTTTTTTCCCCAGTGCAATGCAGGTAATCTTTCTATTGCTAAGAAATTATGCTTTTAAGGGATAGGGTGGAAATTCACTGGCTCACAACAGACAGGGAGGTCTGTACTCCACCCACCTCGGCCCCTCCCCAGCCCCAGACCCTCCCTACATTTGGGGGGTTATCAGCTCTGCCAGCACCGAGGATGATCCGGCACCGCCCACAGAGAAGCCCCGTGCAGAGATGTTCAGGGCGGGTGCTCTGTCACAGCCGGTTTTGGGCACCGCGGGGCACGCCCTTGATAGTGAACGCCCCGTACAGCCGGCCTTGGAGCTGCAAAGTGGAGGTGTGTGTGCAACACTCGGGCATGCTGAACGGCTCTGTGATCTTTGAGAAGGCGATTTCCAGCATTTGCATTCACCACCCCTCTGAAACACGCGCCAGCAAATGCAACGCGCTTCTGACAAAGGGGAGAACTGACGGGTTTTCCTCCCCTGGTCCTGAGGATCTTTCTTATCAGACGCGGCCGTCTCAGCCCGGTTGCCTGGAGACTCATCTCGCTGAGCGTGATTCTGATTAAAGTGCAATTTAGAGATTTTTTTTTTCTTAAAAAAAAAAAAAAAAGACACAACTGATCTGTCATCTAGAAATATTATCAGCCTTCCCTTACCCTGATTTGTCAAGTGGCAGATTGAGCCTTATTATTTAAAGATCGTTTCTCAATAGGGTAAAATGGGAATGTGATTTCCCATTTTATCAGCCTCCTTTCAACGGATATGTACGAAATTTAGGGAAGCTTCTTCGGGGTAAAATGAGTTCTGCGGATTTGGGGGATCTTAGAGGGTGGGAGACGATGAAGGAAGGTATGAACAAAAGACTCTTTATTTCGCCATTTAGAGATAACCAACCAGAATTGTAAATGGATGGCTATCAAAGCGGTTATAGAAAAAACACAAAATGCCTCGATTTCAATTTTGGAGGACTTTCAAAACACCTAGCTCTGATGCAGGCATTAGCAGATAAGGAAGTCAAAGCCCAGTGTGTCCCAATTCCCAGCAAATTCAGGAAATAAAAATGCATACCTGTAATCCACACATTTACATAATTCCTTTCTATTGGCGATATAATTTGCATATAATAAATGGCATGTCTTTAAGGCGTGCGATTTGGTGAACTGTGACACGCCTCTGCACACATGACACCGTCACCGCAGCCCAGAGAGTGAACACGGAGCGGCACTCGGCGAAAGTCCCCGGTTTCTCTTCGAGGCCCCCGTTGCTCTGATGAGGGCTTACCCCAACCTGGGTAGTTTCCCCAGACATGGAGATCCGCTCAGCACTCTGCTGTGGGTGCCAGGGATGTCCCGCAGGGGGCCAGGGCATCCCTGTGCACCTCTCTCCTTCCGGCCCTCTGCCCTTGGACGTCAGCTGCCTTGGTTTCTCCTCACCTGAGCTTCAGCAGGTCAATGCCAGGAGGCAGCTGCCCTTTGCTGGTTTCCTGCCCTTGCACCTCAGCTGGAAATTCCTCTGAAGCTCGTGGCTAGGGACATCAAAGGGCTCTTCCTTGCCGCCTGTCCCATCAGCCTCACAGGCCTCCATTGCTGAGCTCCAGCGTCCCATAAAACGTGATGTCAGATTCTCTTCTGGTTTTGCACATTCATTTTTTCTTTTTTTCGGGCAAGAGAGCAGCACCAGCCCCTGTGTCTCTGACATGGCTAGAAGTGCACGTCCCCCACAGTTCTTATTTTTTGCTAAAAGGAAACTATCGTACCAAATAGCGTTTGTTGAAGAGCTCTCCACGTTATAATCAGCTAAAGCCACCGTGAGTGCTGCCCCCTGCAAATCACTGCTGTTTTTTATGCTGAATCCTTTTGTTGGTCACTTGGTGTCGAGCGTGGCAAGCCGCAAAGTAGGCCAGTTCTGAGAGAGATGCCCGGACAGGTGCCTGAGTCGGAAGGAGGCCCCGGGAGGAGGAGGGTTGGGGTGGGAGCAAGAGTGGTGGCAGCAAGGACAGAAGCAGGAGAACGGAGGCATGACAACCATTCAGCTTTAGGAAACAATGGTGATGGAGCACCTCTTGTATTTTCCTAGATAGAGCTGGAACCCATTCTACTAAGTGAAGTATCCCAAGAATGGAAAAACAAGCACCACATGTGCCCACCAGCAAATTGATATTAACTGACCAGCACCTAAGTGGACATAAAGGAATAACATTTATCTGTCGGGTGTCGGGCAGGTGGTGGGGGAGGAAGGGATGGGTGTATGCATACATCATGAGTGAGATGTGCACCAAGTGGGGGATGGACACGCTTGAAGCTCTGACTCAAGGGGGGGGGCGAGGGCAACCTACGTACGTAACCTTAACATTTGTACCTCCATAATATGCTGAAAAAAAATAAAAAAACTAAGGTAAGGGGGAGGTATGGAGAGAAAAAGAGACAAAACGGGAATGTCTTCACTGTGATGCTGCAGTAGATACCCCTAACTCAAATTATGAACCATCCAATAATATTGGTCATTTTATATTCCTACCTAGTATTTTAATCGTGTGTGTTACTTTGTGTGTCTCTTAAAAAACAGTGTTGCAGAAAAGTAAATAAAACAAATGAAATTAGTAGGGAATTGGATGGAGTTTAGACTTCCACAATGAAAAACTTTAAAAAAAATAAATAAATAAAGTCTTGGCCAGGCGCGGTGGCTCACGCCTGTAACCCTAGCACTCTGGGAGGCCAAGGCGGGAGGATTGCTCAAGGTCAGGAGTTTGAAACCAATCTGAGCAAGAGAGAGACCCCATCTCTACTAAAAATAGAAATTAATTGGCCAACTAAAAAATACGTAGAAAAAATTAGCCAGGCACAGTGGTGCATGCCTGTAGTCCCGGCTACTCAGGAGGCTGAGGCAGGAGGATCACTTGAGCCCAGGAGTTTGAGGTTGCTGTGAGCTAGGCTGACATCATGGCACTCTAGTCTGGACAAGAGAGTGAGACTCTTGTCAAAAAAATAAAAAAATAAAGTCCTGTCTATGTTGGTAATAGGTTTCTAACACCCCTGTCCAGAAAAGCATCAGGTGTCTTATGTTTCACTGGTTTGAATGTAATTTATATGCTCTGTCCTGCCTCAGGCTAAGTATGAATTCAATCTGCCCCATTCGTAGCCAAGAACCAGCTCACCGAGTCAAATACTTCAGTTTATTTGTAGAACAAGCACAACTGAAAACCTTCTCATGGAGGTTCTAGGTGGATTCAGAACCTAATCAATCACCAAGATCCATGTTTATCGTAATTACTTTTTCAGGATCTCACCTCCTAGGAAAATTCGCCGTGTTACTGTTTGCAGACACGCAAAGCCCCTATGTGAATTATTTATGCTGTAATCCTCAATTAGAGGGGCTTTAACATATTATTCACTTGACCTCAACATCCAATTACTGCACGCTGAAGTATCATTGTTAAAATAATTATAACTTTGAAGCGAGCTGAATTTAAATTAAACAACCATAGACCTGGGGAGCTCTATTTCGTAACAGAGGGTAGGAACGTGAAAACGGTGAAGGCGGTCGGTCCGACAAGGAGATTTAAAGTTCCACTCTTCTCCTGTCCCTCTGGCATATGAATCGAGACAGGATTTCTCGCTATTGAAGAAGTTTCGGGATCAGAATCAAGAGAGATAACTGTCTGTAACTGTGCAAAATTTCTACATCCAGGTCTCTCAGCTCTGATTCTGTAGAAATTCAGTTTTTATTCCAAGAGATGTAGTTCACCATCGAAGTAGTTTATTAAGTAAAGACGTTTTAGATCAAGAAAGCATTGGTTGCTATTTTTTTTTTAATTTGGTGAGAGAGCCCCTAATTTAAGACCTTCAAGGTATTAGGAACACTATGTGGCACTTAGACACCTAAACCACCTGCATGGGGAGGCCAGAACCAGGTGGCCTGCGATGGGACCAGGTGAGCAGATCCCCGCGGAAGGTGGTTCTCCAGGCTTCGCTCTGCCCCAGTGTGTCAGAAATCGTGAACGGGAGGAGTTTGGGTCTAGAGGCAGGAAGTTTTGTTTTGACTTTACTTCTGACTTGCTATTTAATTTTGAGCATCTGAGTTTTACTCATACACAGAGTAAAGGGATCAAAGTTTAATGAGCTGTAAGAATGTTTGCAATTCTTAATTTCCACGCTTACTTTACTGACTCGATACATGAAAAACAAAGTGAGGCGTAGGAGCGTTTGGCTACCGTAGCAGTAGAAGAGCTTGGCAATGGTCTCAAAGGAGACGTCTGGTAGGAATGTCCCACCTAGAAAGCTCCAGTGTCCTGCCCTTGGCCCACTCGGGGTCTCTCGGCCTCCACAACTGCTGACTTTCTGGGCCGGATTGGTCTCTGTCACGGGGACTCTCTAGTGCTCTGTAGAGTGATTAACATCACCCCCAGATGCTGCCCACTAGATGCCAAAAACACTCCCAGGTGTGAAGATCGAAGATGTCATACATACCACCAAATGTCCCCGGGAGGGCAAAATCACTCCCAGATGAGAACCACTGGTCTGTGTGAAATATTGAGTCACCTGCACCCACTTTTAGCTCCAGATAGAAGAGCATGCTCTCTATCATAAAAGAATGGATGGGAGAATTTGCATCATGGAATGATTGCTGGCTTTAAACTAATTTTAGAACCAAAATTCAGGAAAAGTGCACTAGTAATCTCTTTCAGTCATGTTTCTTTGCAGAGTATCTAATCTTTCGCAAAGAAAAAATGTTACATTGAATCATTCGATGTAATGATTAGAAGCTGTTGCGAACAATACCGAATGTCTACATAATAACTTTAAATATAATTTTAAACATTTTATCGGAGAAATGTAGGCACATTAAAAAAATAAGAAAAACTCTTTCTCTGAAGCACCCTCATACCCACTTTGGTGCCCCCAAAGGTAACTATTCAAATAATTTCAAATAATTTAATTTTTCAGATTTTAAATCACCATGTCCCCAGAGAATAGTTTTATGCTGTTTAACATGAGACTTTATAAATAATACTCCTGTGTAGGGCTTGTCTACTTCCCATTTCCCTACTTCATCTCCAAAATATAGATGTTACTTTTTTTAGTATATTCAGCTTTCAATATTAAGAATGTATTTTATTTTTTCTTTCTCTATGTGTAGGTACCGCCTACTGGCTTCTGTTTTATGGAATGATAATATTAATACACTTTTATTACTAGGAGAGCTTATGAAAATTACCCCTAAGTAACATCACAGAGCGTTGCCCAACTTTATATGTACGTAAAAGCCCTATTAGAGAAATTTAAGAGATTAACAGATAGGAAATTAAAAAAAAAAAACAACTTTTAATTGGGGTGAGTTTTCAGATTTTGTTGTATCCGAATCATAAAACAAAAAAATTCTGACTTTTGTTTGAAACTTATTTGCAAAACAATCATAGTTCTAACATCATTATAATGGTGAAACATCTTCAGCTACCACACACTATCAGAACAATAAATGGGATTTAAATTGAGAGCTGTTCCCGGAGACTTCTATTTTCTGTCTCTATTTCCATGTTTCTAAACAGTTCCACTGAACAGTTCTTTGTATATTAAAAAAAAAAAAACTAGACTATCAAAATATAATGCCAATTTAAGGTACAACAATTATTTACATTAGTGTTACTGGGAGGGGGAAAAAAAAACCGATGTGGTAAATTAATCGTTGTGCTGCAAAGTACTCCTTAAAATAGGTTTTCAGTGTGCATGGTAATGAACTATTGCTATCTCTCCTGAACAGACATCTTGAAATAACTATGTCCAAAGTTGTTTAAAACCCGTCCCCGAAAATTTCAGTTTCAGCAATGCAAGGAAGACTGATTCCTCACTTATAACACCAAACAGCACAAACCTGTTTTTTTTTCTTTCCTTTCTTTTTTTTTTTTTCATTCAAAATCCTTCGCTCCACGTGGGAAGCTCCTGAATCCACCGTGACTTTTGCACGCCGGCCTGTGACCTTCCCTCCGATAATCGTAATAATGTTTGGCCGCGAAGGGTCCATCAGCTTTCATAAAAGCCGGCAGCCTTCAGATTCATCTCGTATTATTAATTTTACACGTTAAGAAGACCGGCAGGACGGACGTGAAGGGCTCCCGGGGTGTCATTTGCACCCCCACGCCACCACCCTTCGACATATTTCCCGCGGACAATAAACAAACAAATTTCCAATTTTGGTGAAGCTATAAATTTTCAGGCTTCATAAAAATTAATTTGAATGGATGCGACTGCGGGTTTGGGCTTGTAGAGATTAGGGAGACGCCTGTCGCTGTAATTGCCTGTGTGGCTTCCCTGTCACTCAGCAGCGCTACGGCTGCGCTAACACCTCTCATCAGAATCTAATTCTCAGATCAAATTCCCATCTTCAATATATCCTCTAATAAGGCTTCCACTCTCCATCTTTTAGCCTTAATTATGGCTCCCTGTCTCCCTTGACAACCAAATTAAAAGGTACATGCACCTACTCCATAATGACGGTGATCACTATAATAACGGTTTAAGAAATCACAAGCTCCTCTCTGGCAAATCCAGGCTAACCTTGTCAAGGTTGGATGTCTTCTGATAACTAGATTTTCTATGGATAGCTTCAGCACTGGAAGATAAGGAATACAATTATATAATCTTTTATTGATTTTTTTTTCCATCTCTCTCTCTCTTTTTTCCCCCCACCGCCCCTTTAGTAGTGTGTACAATTACCTGGGCGGTTTTTAGATTGTTTGGAGCTGGAAATGGAAAACTTACGAAGACTCTCCGCAGCAGAATGCTTTGAACTCTTTGTCCAGTGCAGGTCATTTGTGTTCAAAAATGAAGCCACGGCGGTGCGTGCAGTAAGAAGGTGTTTGGTTTTGGCGCTAGGCTGGTCTGCGTGCTGACTTCAGGTGTGGTGTGACTCTGGGGAGGCCACACAGTCTGTGGAGCACGCGGGTCTTTATTTGTGCAGACTAGCAGGCACGCCGTGGCAGCGAGGCCACACGACTTCTGCCTTTGACGTGTTCCTTTCCACCATGGCTATATACTTTTCACTGCGCTGTTTCTGAAATGATTTCGTTTTGAAGAAATGTTAAGTGCAACCTTCATGTCTTCCCTCGTGGACTCTTGTGCATGAACTTCCCATTTGGGTTTGGATTCTCCTCGTAAGCACGGGGATTGACCTCTGGTGTTTAAAACTTGGAACGTCCCTCAGCCACCTGACCTCCTGTCTTCCTGCTGCTCCGTGACACTTCCCAGACCTGTGTATCTTCCGTTTGCTCCCGCATTCGGGGGTGGCAGTCGGTGGTGGTGGTTGTTGTTTGTGGTGGTTAGTGGTAGTTAGTGGTGATGGTTGGTGGTGGTGGTTGATGGTGATGGGTGGTGATGGTGGTTAGTGGTGGGTAGTGGTGATGGTTATTGTTGGTAGTTGATGGTAATGGGTGGTGGTGGTGGTTAGTGGTAGTTAGTGGTGATGGTTGTTGGTGGTGGTTGATGGTGATGGTTGTTGTTGGTTGTTGGTGGTGATGGTTGGTGTTAGTGGTTAGTAGTGATGGTTGGTGGTGGTGGTTGATGGTGATGGGTGGTGGTGGTGGTTAGTGGTAGTTAGTGGTGATGGTTGTTGGTGGTGGTTGGTGGTGATGGTTGGTGGTGTTGGTGGTTAGTGGTAGTTAGTGGTGATGGTTGGTGGTGATGGTTGTTGGTGGTAGTGGTTAGTGGTGGTTAATGGTATTTAGTGGTGATGGTTGGTGTTGGCAGTTAGTGGTGATGGTTGTTGGTGGTAGTTAGTGGTGGTTAGTGGTGATGGTTGTTGGTGGTAGTTAGTGGTGATGGTTGTTGGTGGTAGTGGTGGTTAGTGGTGATGGTTGTTGGTGGTAGTTAGTGGTGGTTAGTGGTGATGGTTGGTGGTGGTAGTTAGTGGTGATGGTTGTTGGTGGTAGTGGTGGTTAGTGGTGATGGTTGTTGGTGGTAGTTAGTGGTGGTTAGTGGTGATGGTTGGTGGTGGTAGTTAGTGGTGGTTAGTGGTGATGGTGGTTGGTGGTGGTAGTTAGTGGTGATGGTTGTTGGTGGTAGTGGTGGTTAGTGGTGATGGTTGTTGGTGGTAGTTAGTGGTGGTTAGTGGTGATGGTTGGTGGTGGTAGTTAGTGGTGGTTAGTGGTGATGGTTGGTGGTGGTAGTTAGTGGTGGTTAGTGGTGATGGTTGATGGTGGTAGTTAGTGGTGGTTAGTGGTGATGGTTGGTGATGGTGATAGTTGATGGTGATGGTTATGGATGGTGATAGCTGTTGCTGGTGGTGGGTGGTGATGCTGGTGGTGGGAGGTGATGCTGGTGGTGGTTATCGGGACGTTTGCTGGGGTGGCTTTGTAGCGAGCCGTATTTGAGGTCTTTTTTCATCACAGCGTAGCCTTGACTGACAGCACACTTGACCTCTTACTACTTTGCTCTGCGGTTTTTATTTCTCTCTCATTTTCTCCTTAATGTTCTCCCCTGCACTTATCCCGCATGTGGACTCTTAGACAGCTTTATGAAAAGGGCATCAGGGCGTCTATAAAACTTGGACCAATGTCGCTGCCATCTCGCACAGCGTGCAGAAGAGTTTCCAGCCGTGGCAAGTGGAGATGTCTAAGAAAATAGGTCTCAAGCATTTTCCAGCTTCTTGCAGGGCTTAAGAAATGGAAGAAGTTCCGATTTCCTCAACGTAACTGCCGTTGGTGTTGGCCCCCAGATGTAAAGTAAGGCAGTTTGTTTATGTAACACTTAGGGAAATGCGTAATATCACATACTCATATGCCTGGGATCGACTGAGTTTTTCACTTTTAGTGCAGATACAGACCATCAGAAAGGCAGTTGTAGGAGAAGCTCCTGGAACTGTGCACAGTATTTCCAGAGTCACTCCGTCAGAGAGCCGACAAACAGGTCAGAATGCTGCAACGGGGGTGCATCTATGTATCCAGGGAAGGTTTACGACGAGTTGAAGGGGATTTGGTCGGGTACTAAGATAAGAAACACAGACCAAACGGCACTGTCAGATATTATTAGGGTGGGTCACAGTAATGATCGTGTGGGCAAAGATCATTTAAATAGTGCACCTGACACAGCAGTCGATTTGGAATAAAAAAAGCCAGCAGTGCGACTGTGGACCGCGGCCCGCAGAAGTCAAGGACGGCGGAAGCAGGTGTCTAAGGCAGTGTTTCTGCAGATAAGAGAGCCCGCGAGAAGGCCAGACGCTAAACCTGGAAGCCTTTAATTACTCAGATACCGGTATCGATTGGGATAACAAGCGTGCAGAAATGAAGGCCAGAGAGCGCCTTGCAAGAGAAGGGCAGGATTGTTTTTTTAAGCAGTTTATTGAACTATCTGCACAGTCTCAGGCGACTCCGGCCGTAATCCTCGGAAGCAGGAGGAGCCTCGGGGAGAGGAAACGCAACGAGACCTTGACTGATGAGTGGCTGCTGGTGCGGAGGGATGATTTATGGTGAGGAAACACAAACAGCAGGCAGGGTCAGGAAAAAAAAATGTCGAAAAAGATTAAAAGTCAAAGGAGCGCTGGCAAGTCGCCGTCGATCGGGAAGCAATGCGGAAGTGAGGGGGCGTTTAAAAACAGCCCGGTCACGGAACAGACGGAGGATGGACGGACGGACGGACACACGCTAAGACACCCGCCGCACTCGGTGTGTGCCGCGGGGCAGGCGCCTTTTCAGACCCTTGCACACACTCGGCCCTTCCGTCTCCCGGCCAGTTCAGAGGGCACGTTCTGAACTTCAGAGATGAGGCTGCTGGCGTACAGGGAGGATGGGATAAGTCACACCGGAGTAGCCAAGACGGGCTAATCGTCAGGGGTGTTGGTCTGCACTTTTCTTTGTTGTTTGTTGTTGTTGTTGTGTCCTTTCCTGGCTTTGGTGTCAAGGTGACACTGGCTTCATAGAGTGCGTTGCCTTGTTTTCCCTCCTCCATATCTCGGACTGAGTTCAATTCTGTAAGTAGGCAGGGAGGCCCCCCCGGGGAATATAGGAGTTCAGCCAACTGGAGCAATGACCCTGTTCTGCAGCCTTTTTTTTTTATTATTATTTTTTTAAATGAAGCCTGTGGCTACCGAGCTGGCTAAAACTGTCCCCCGATGAATTCTGGAGGATTTTGGATGAACTCAAGTGAACTTTCCACATTGCCATGCTAGAGTCTCCACCCAGAGAGGAGCTGTAGCTTCCTTACTGTAACCTGTGTGATTTAACCACACATGGGCAAGGGGGAACCTCCCCCCACACACGAGGTGACATGTCTTTTTCTTTCTTTCTTGTCCCCAAGCCCCCAGGCCACGGTCCCTGGGGAGACCTTGCTTTGGAGAATATTCTCAGAGCTCTCATCACCTGCTGCAAGTTACGAGAAACTCCCACTAACCAAGACATGCGTTCTCCTGGGCGGTCTTTCGTTGCTCTCCACGCAAATTAACGCCAGTCTTTCTGGTAACACTTTCAAAATTGCTAAAAGTCCTGCAATATTTGCAGAACATTACCCGTATCACATTTATATTAGGTGGAAGACACTTTTCTCAACTATTAATAAGGAAAAAAGGAAAATAAACCTCACTAAGCAGTTTAGAAAAGTATGCATGAACTTTCTACTCTCTGTTTAGAAAATGATGTCACGAATGAGGAAGAGATGAAAAAGGATGCAAGGACAAATGCAGGGAAAATGTATCACCGATACATTTCAGACAATCAATACGAATACTGTAACATTTCATAGATTTCATAGTGATGTGTGTTCAGCAGGACTTCATTTCTAATTGTAAATGAATACATTCCTAAATATTTTAGATTCGCAATTTTATTCTTTTTCCTAAAGAACCTCTCCTTTAAGTTATAATTTTCAGTTACCGTAAAAACTGGTTCCACTCTTGAAGAAAATTTGGATGATTTTAAAGCATATGATGTGTAACTATTTGGAAAACATGATATAGAACCAGGGTCAGCAAACTATGGCCTGCAGACCACAGTTGGCCCACTGCCTACATTTGTAAATTAAGTTTTATTGGAACAAAGCCCGGCCCATTCATGATCATATTGTCTGCAGCTGCTGCAATATGGCTGCAAAAGCTAACATAGTTTCTAGTTTGCCCTCTATGGGAAAAATTTCTCATCTCTGATCTAGCATGTGACTGGGTCAATATCCACAGGCAGACTTTGCAAAAGTCTCATCTTGAGTCTCTGCTGTTAACATTCAACGATAACAGTTTATATTAAACAACTGTGACTCGGTACAGTTTAGTCGATATCTAAGGGAAAAAAAGGAAACAGACAAATAGAGAAGTACATCTTTAGGTCAGATAAATTCATTTTCATAGCAAAACAAAATATTGCTATTTTTTTCTCCATATATTAATAATGCATCTTCTTAGATTCTGGCCAACCTTAGCACAGTGAATCTCATGTTTCCTTGTCATCTTAAAATCAGTTCTTGTGATTTCACCAAATAAAGTTAGGGTTTTTTTGCAGATTGAAATTTACTTTCTATTTTTAAAATTAAGCCCATTGAGCGAAGCATGGGTATTTATATAATAAATCTGTTTCCTAGACCTGTCCATCATCCTATATCTCAGGCTTCTATGATATCACGACAAAAACAATATGTATATATACGTTTAAAGACTTAATCTGAGTAATTTAAATATTTCTAACTTTTAACATACCCATCCTAATCCCCCAACGGTGCATGTAGGTAAAATAATTCCGATTGAAAACACGTACTTTAAATGGAGAAAGCGCTTTGCAAACATCCAACACATCTGGCTTAGACTCGGAACTCGGGTGCCGTTGCCCTAAAAGTAATTTTTTTTTAAATTGCCCTTGAAAACAGAGGAAAAGATGCGTTCGCGATGTGTATCCAATCTGTATGTGGCTTAACTTTTTTGTGTGTCAAAATGTTTGCATGAGAAGAGGGTCTTCCCTCTCTCTGCCAAGGCGGCTTTCACACCTGACGGGTACCACGGGGACGCCATCGTCAGGGCTGTGACACGTGGCCCCGTGAAGCCTGGAGCGGCGCCGAGGAGAGGGCAAAACGCGTTTCTGTGCCGCTTTGAGGTTTGGTGACATGAGAGGCAGGCTCTCCCCAGAAGCCGCGGTCCCCGCTGGACTCAGAACAAAGGGCGTCGTTGCTCACAGACAAGCGTCGTCACACCTGCGTCTCCTGCCAGGGCTGCAAGAGAGCCACGGCTTCCCGGGGCCCCGGCCACGACCGTCTCTGCGAGACACGGGTCTTTTTAACGTGGGAGTATCTCTGATACGCTCAGGGAGCTCTCGGAAGGGCGGCAGAGCCTGGAAGGGAAGAGACAGAGTGGTGAGTAGATAGATAGTAAGAGAAGCAAATCCACAGGGCGAGGTCTCTGTTCCCGGCCACAATTCCCACAGTCAAGGAAACGAGTCCGCCACGTCGACCCTGCTCGGCTGCTCGCTTCCCCCACAAACTCACCTCCTTGATTTCGGAATGAGATCAAAAGAAGCCACATTCTGGGACAGTATGGGAACCTGTGACCATCAGTGAACGGGCCTTTTCTCCCCCCCCCCCCCCGGAAATTTAAATTCTCACAATATTTATTGTCATTCTCCGTGAGATCTGACACCAAAAGCACCATCTGGCACGTACGTGAGGATGCAGATGTAATATACGTCACTTGCTCGTCGGTGTAAAAGTGGGCCAGTGTGCACGTAAGATTATCGAGGGTTAGGCTAAGTCTCCAGGGAGGAGGGAGGTGAGAAAGTGTAGAAAATAAGAATCTACTGAGAGACGAGGGTGCCTTGAGATCTCTGAAAAATGTTTATCTTGGGATGATGTTAATGATATTCGATGTGAAAAGTGGATGATCGGGAACAGCCCTCGTGGGACAGAGAGCCATGTCTGTAAAGCGACTTAGGAAGTCTCGTTCCAAATGCCACTGCTGACGGAAAGCACGTCGGCACCCAGCCGGACCATTCTGCCGGAAATATTGCCAGCTCTGGGCAGTCGCGCGAGCAGACGCGGTGCGTGGCTGGGTGTGGAGCCCTGACGTTTGCCCTCCGTCTGCTCCTCCCGTCAGCTCCCGGGCAGGGCTGTTCCCTTCCTCACTCCCATCTTGAAGTCCGTCGACTTTTCTCGACTCTACAAGGGAGACAGCACCTGTTTTGTTTTGTTTTTTAATGTCCATTTCCCCAGGTTAATCACATAAAGCAGCCATCGTCCTGCCGACCCCTTCCTTATTTCTCATGACTGAAATAAAATAAAACAAAAGGAACAATCCATACAAAAATTTTTAAAAGCTAGCCTGTATTTATCCTTTAAACGCACATCAGGTGAGACTAAATGAGAGTACAGCATGTATGAAGTGCACAAATGTGGTGATCACAAGTATGGGGGAAGTTTTAAAAAGTTTGCGTTGGAATGTAAATGGAGTCAGGCTTTTTTTTTTTAATTGATGAATGGCACAAAAATATTTGACAGTGGTAGTATAAATAATGAGAAAACATTGAGACAATATCTTTAGATGTTGTTATGTAGTTATAAAATCAAAGATTTGTAAAGAAATGTATAAGAACCAAACCACCGCATTAATGAAAAGTTTTATTTCTTTTTTCCCCCCAAGTTTGTAGAAGTTATTTTTTTTTTTTAGTTTTTATTGATCCAAAATGCTCTATTTTTCTTATCTCTAAGAGTAGCCTTGGACCCTGAAGCAACTAAAATATCGATCAGCCATTGCCAAAGTTTCAGTGTTTCTAACTTCCTTGCATTTCCACACAAAGCCCTATCACAGCCTGGGATCCAGAGCACATTTATTTGCTTTTGCAAAAAAATAAAATAACAAGGAAAGTTGACCAGAAACAAAATCGGATGCCATTTCTTTCAGTATCTATTAGCTACTGTCAATTAGATTACCCATCATCAGTTCCTAAGTGCTGAATCTGTGTGCATATGAACACACAGATGCTAAAAGAACACATATATGTATATGTCCTCATATAGTATGGATAACACTGAAAATCAGGCTAGCAGCAACAAACGCTAACATCTATTATGTTACATGTCAGGAGCAATTGCAAGCGTTTCTCCTACACTAAACCAGTTTAAAAGTACTTACCAACCAATTTATGAGGTCAGGGCTGTCTTTATTTCAATTTATAAATGAGGAATTAAACGTATAAATTATCTATCAGATAGTGCCTTTTAGAAATGTAATTACCATTTAAATCTTAATCCTTCAGGACACATACAATCTCATGCCAAACTTCACAAAGGGCTACAATCTAAAAATGTATCATTGGGGCAACTATATTAGTACCAACTTGTCCATTTTAGATGGATTATTTCTTGCTCTCTGAGTAGTTCATTCAACATTTATCAAAGTTCCATATTGGTATGAAATGTATTTCCGCAAAAACCTCCAATCGTAACCCCCCAAACACTGCATTCTGCACCCTTCCTTATCTTTGTGGAGAAGGAGGATGAATTTCTCCTCACCCTGATGACTAATCGGTGATTTGGACCGGCAGGGACACCGTGGGTGTGTCTGACACTCTGGGACAAGTGGTGACAAGTGGTGACCACCAGTCAGCGAGTCCCCGTGGGGAGGGGAGAGGGCCTGCCTTCACCTGAGCGTCTTGCAGGTGAATAGGAGACCATCTCATTGAAATACATTTTCCCCCTTTTTCAGGTTGCCTTTGCTCCATTGCGTCCTTCCCAATTCCCAGGAATTAGACAATTACTGTATGTGGCCAGGGTGGGTCCCTGGGGTGCAGAGTGTAAACTAAAATAAAATTTTAAGGCTCACCCCCCACACACACACCAGCTGACTAAATGGACCCCCTGGTGGCCAAAGGAATACCCTAAAACAAAATTGCCTGCCAGGAGGAGGGAGGTCAGACAAGCCTTATCATGCCTCCCTCCCTTCTTGGAGACATCCTTTGTAACCCATTAACAGGCCTAAGGGTGTGTAAGACACACCTGCAGGTCCTCGATTTACACAACAAATCTATGTCCGGTGGCTTATCTCTGATAACAGCTCCTTATGTTGAAACATTCCAATCCTTTAGACAAAGCTTCACGTCTTCAAACAATTACAATCCAAAGAATCTTTAAACCCACCTGTGCCCTGTAAGCCCCCCCACGTTAAAAATGGCCCACCTTTTTGGGTCAAACCATTGTATGCTTCCTACCTATGGATCTGTCACTTTACCTGTAACCCCTGCCTCCCTGAAATGTATAAAACCGAACTGTAACCCAGCCACAGCGAATCCACTAGCTCGAGGCCTCTTTGGCAGTGGCTCTGCGGGTCATGGTCCTCAAATTTGGCTTGGAATAAATCTCTTTAAAACTATTTTATAGAGTTTGGCTTTTTTCCGTTGACAAGAGTCATGCCTGTCCCTGCTCTGTCTGCTTTTAAATGACTCCAGGAGGCAGTTCTTAGAGCATTAAATGTCCCCATGTATTTTTATTGAATTTGCCTTTTTTTTTCTCTCTCATTTTCCATCTTTTCCCCCTACCGCAGTCTAATATGTCTGTGTTCTTCCGACACTTTTCCTGACGAAGTCACTTCTCAAATTTAGAATCAGTTAATTCTGTATTTCAAATAATGAAAAATCTGTAAGAAGTTGTGTGATCTGAAGTTCTTTATTCGGGTTTATGCTCAGATATGAATTGTCTTTAATGGGCAGCTTATTATGTTTATATTCAGTTTAAAACGTGTTTGGCTTCCTTGCTCAGCTGGAAATAGCCTGCGGCTAAAGACAGGATTTTCACTGTGGTACGGATACCGTGTAGACACTCGTCTTATTGACTTTATTAACGTCAGATTATGAGTGGAGCTTCTACTGTCGTGTGACCGGGTGAGAGGACCGCCCCACTTATGCCTCCCAGGTTTATTGCTCAGAGCCGTAGAACAGGAGGTCTCCAAGAGAACCCAGGAGGAACTGGAAGTGAAATGCCCTGTGAGCTATAAAGTATTACTCATAATGAGCATTCAAAATTTTATACGCCATAAATATATATTTTTGAGTAGGAATAAACGTATGAGCCCTGATTGATATGTGAACCGAAATAGTCAAACCTAGATCACTTCACAAAGTGAATCGTGTTTTGTTAAGGGGAGACTTTGAGAAACTATCTTTCTTATTAGTAAACAAAGATGATTGCAATTAACCAACCCAGTCTGGACCAGAAATGTGTGCTCTGAATTCCCCGAGTGAAGGTCATTTTCATTGTCATAACCTTAATTTTTCTACTGGCTGGACTAGTTTTTGTTTTCTTAGCTTTTAGAAAGGTGCCCTTATGCCTTTGTTCTGCCTGGAGCTAGAACGGTTGTTCCTAGCGTCGGCCCGAGACAGAACAGTGGCATCCCCACTGTAACGATGGTGAGACCTTGTCGATATCAGTTGTGCACGTGCCGTGTCTCGGGGATTCTTCCAGGGCGTCTCAGCAGTGAGGAAGGCAAGGCCTGGCCACCTGGCGCACGGGAAGAGCAGTGCAAAATGACCAACGTGTTGGTCCCCGCCTCTGAAAGTCCATCCACAAGACGCCAGCACAGAGTGGCGGGAGTCTTGGTCACTTTGGCAGCAGGAAGAAGGTGCCTGAGAGTGTGATCTATTTTATAAGTTCCATCAGGAGTCATCGTCCCAGCATCAGAAGGAAAACTAACCCGTTCAAAGGTAGTGCCCGCCGCCGCAGGAGCACCTGCCGCGGGCACCTGGGGAGGGGCCGTGCCCAGGTGACAGGTGTGCTCCGGCTCCCAGCACAGCCCTCCTCACTCTCGTGGGGTGCTTTGCCCCTCCAGATGCTACTTTTTCTACAAGTTGTGGGGAATGAGAATCATAATAGCACGTTAACACTTAGTTGCAATTGAGAGAGGAAACTCAGCTCCGTGTTGTGGATACATTGTAGCTGCTGCACGAGAGCCCGGCCGCCCAGCCCGGAGCCCCGCCAGGCTGACGGTGGCGTGTTCTGGGGCCTGCTCTACATGCGTGTGAGTCAGCACGCGCTTGCAACCTGGGTCTGCCCGTGGCCGGTTCCTGAATTTATCAAATGGTGATGGTGATAACGAAACCTACCTCGCAGGGCTGGCGTGAGACCGTAAGTGTTAATGTTTGAGCAGCAGCCCTGCCGAGGTGCCTGGCCTGTGCACCTAAGTGCGTGTGAGATACATTGTTGCCACCGGAAGGAGAGTCTGGAGTCCCTGACCCTCCAGGGCGGCAGCGGAGGAGAGAGACCACAGGAACCCCTATCCTGAGCATAGGTCAGTCAGAGTAGCAACCTTCATATATTTTAAGGAGAGCATTAGAAGACAAGATGACTGCGTACTGAGTCTTAAAAGTTCTTGCCAAACTCTACTACCTAAAGGAAACGATCCCATATTCTCTTCCGAAAGTTTTAATTCAATTTTGTTTTCACGTTGCCTTTAGCCCATCTTCCTTCCTTCCTTCCTTCCTTCCTTCCTTCCTTCCTTCCTTCCTTCCTTCCTTCCTTCCTTCCTTCCTTCCTTCCTTCCTTCCTTCCTTCCTTCCTTCCTTCCTTTCTTCCTTCCTTCCTTGTCTTTGTCCCCTCTCTCCTCTCTGTCCTCCGCTTCTCCCCCACCCTCTGTCTCTGTTTTTGTTTCTTTCCATTTTTCGGTAAGGATGTGCCATGCCAATGTTCCCTTTGTAAACTGTCCATTATTTCTCAGCTTCTCTGTGGTGCCAACCTGGTCACCTGTCAATGTCCATCTACCTGGGATGCGGTCGGTTTGCACTTGGACAACCTGTTTCGTTCATCTGGTCTTGTCTCTCCATGCAGTAGAAAGGCATAATTTACTAACTCCTTTTTTTCTATTTGAGGCTAGTCTGTGGAATTTAAATAATTTTACACATCGAAGTCATATCCAGATCTACTGTTAGTGTCTCGAATCGAGGCTACTAATTTTTTTCTGTCAGTGCCTTTGGGGAATTTTTATCATCTGCCCTTCGGATGGCTTTTGCTTCTGTTTTTGCCTCCTTGTTCTTGCTAGTTTCTTCTGCAAACTTTATTGATAATCAGTCATGCTGGGCGTCATTTTTGTTTGTTTGTTTGTTTCTGGTTTCACATATTATGCCACATGGGTTTAACTATAAAAATAGAAAGATTATTTGGGGATTTTGACAGATGCTATTTATTTAACAAAGGGAAGTTTCCTTCTAGCTCTAGTTTGCTAAATTTTTTTAAAAAAATTAATTTTAATAACTTTTGCAAATATTTTTTTCTTTCATTGTATTAATCTTTTGGTGAACTGTAACACACAGAGAGAGAAGGGCACTCAAAACACAGAATGCAGAGGCCATGGGTGGGAGCCCCAGGGAGATGCTGGTGGAAGCACACAGCATTTCAGTTAGATGAGTGAGTTCAGGAATCCACTGCACGGCGTGGCGCTGTAGTGGATCCCAGCATATCGTACACTTGCAAATGACTGAGGTAGTAGGTTTTAAAGTGTTCTCGACGCACACAAAAAATGATAAATGAGTAAAGTAGTAAATACGTTAAATAGTTGCATTTAGCCATCCTGCAATATGCACATGCATCAAAACATCATTTTGTACAACATAAATATATATGATTTTTATTTGTCAGTTAAAAATAAAAAGAGAGGGAAAACGATTCAGTGCATTATCACAAATAAACACACCACCACACAAGTCAGGAAATCCAAGGTGCTGGTGTCCCCAAGCCCTCAAAGTGTCCGTTCTCAATCACTAACCTTTCCTTTCACACAATTATCTTCTCTTCTGACTTTTATGGAAATCACTGGCTTTCTTCTCCTTATAATATTACCTCCTCACAGGTGTCCCTCAACACCAGAGTTTAATTTTCCCTATTTACTTTTCTTTTATAAAAGTATAATTCTATATGTTCTTTATTTTAGTCTGCTCTATTTTATATTTGTGAGAATCATCTATTTCGTTGCATGAAGGGATATTTCATTCATTACGATTGCAATACTGCACTGAATGAAGGTCCCACAATATATTTATCTGTTACAATTTGATGTAATTTTTCCAGTTTATGGCTTTTATAAACAACATTGCCTTAAGCATTCTTATGCATATGTCTCGGTGCCTATGTGCACATATGTCTATTGGGAAATAGACTTGAAAATAGCATTTCTGAGTCATAGTGAATGAATTTATTCAAGGTTAGTAGATTATGCAAAATTGTTTTCAAAGGTGCCTCTGCATGATCCACAATCCACATTTCTGGATGCGAGCCCATTGCTGGTTACATGTTTTGTACATTTTACCCCCTGTGTATGTGCCTGTTTACTCTATCAGCGATGTCCTTTGATAAGCAAAAGTTCTTAGTCATAACGTTGTTAAATTTATCAATGTTTTCAGTACTACTTAATGTAGTTTCTTAATCAAAAGTTTATAAAAATATTTTAGAATCCAGGTTATTTACTCTCCTATCTTTCTTGTTTGCATCTACAATACTTCTTGCATTTGGTATGATCTGAATTAGAAGGTTATTTTATAAAGAGTTATATGTGTGTATGTATATATATATATATATGTATATGTGTGTGTATCTATACATATTAATATGACTATAAAATCAACCAAGTCCTGTTTATGGAGAAGGTTATATTTTTCCCTTGACTACAGTGTCAATTTTGTTTAAATTCTAGCGTTTCTAGATGTCAGATATGATTCTGGGTCCTCCATTCTATTCCACTGAGTGCTTTGCTGTCATTGAATAAACACCACACTATCCTAATCATCATAACCTTATAAAAACCTCGGTATCCAGTACATCAATTTCTCCCACAATCTGCTCCTTCTTCAGAATTTCTTGGCTATTCTTGAACTTCGTATCTCCATGTAAACTTTAAAATCTCCTTGTCAAGCTGCACAGAGCAATCTGCTGAGATTTTCAATAGAGTTGCAAATAATTTACTTTGGGGTGATGATTAAGATGTTTATAATCCCATTCTTTGGCTCTGAAATGGAGGTCATGCTGGCTTCATATAACTAGATGGGTGGTGTCCTCTTTTTAAAAAAACATCCAGAACAGTTATATAAATTTGGAATTATTTGTTAACTATGCTGAAATATAGCCTCAAAAATTTCTTCACTGGAATGTTTGTATTATAGTTTAAATTACATTATCAATTTTAAGCCTTTCAAATTTTACATTTCTTTTTTTATTGACAGCTTTGCTTAAGTCACATTTTTCTAAGGTTTGTACATTTCATCAAAATTTAAAATAATTAGCATACCTACAATCCAGATATCTCCATGTTTTACTTTTATTCTATCTTACTTTATTTTTGTAGTAAATGTTGAAATAAGGATATCTGAGTCCTCCAATATTATTCTTATTTTTCAAGAATGTTTTTACAATCATGGGTTCCTTGAATTTCCATATGAATTTTAAGATCGTCTTGTTGCTTTGTGCAAAAGAAACTGGGATTTTGACAGGAATTATGTTGAATATATAGATTAATTTGGAGTGTATTGTCATCTCAACAATAAAAGTAGTTCCAGTCCATAGGCACAGAATATATTCCCTTCATTTAGGTCTTTAATTTCTTTCAACGATACTTTGCAGCTTTCAGCCTACGAATCTTTATTTCTTTCGTTAAATTTATTTGTAAATGTTTCACTTTTGATGTTTTATATATGGAGTTGTTTCCTTAAATTTATTTTTGAATTAGCCATTGAAATTGTATAAAAATACAATTGATTTTTATACAGATTTGGATTCTGTAATTTTGCTGAATGCATTTATTAACTTTACAAGTTTTTTGTGGACATATTATTGTGTTTTATAAATTAGATCATGCCATCTGCAAATGGAAATAGATTTACTTCTTTCTTTCCAATCTGAATTCTTTATTTTCTCATTATTGCCTAACTTTCCTTGCTGGAAATCAAGTACAATTTGAATAAATCTGTAAGACAGGATATCCTTGCCTTATTATTAATCTTGGTGGAGAAGCTTAGAGTCTGTCACCAATAAGAGGATATTAGATGTGGGTAATTTGAGGTGTCCTCTATTGAGTTGAGGGAGTTCCTTGCTATTTCAGTTGTTGAGTATTTTCATCATAAATGGGTGTTGGATTTTAGCAAATGCTTTTTTCTGTGTCTGTCAAGATGATCATGTTGTTTGGGGTTTTCATTCTATTGATAAAATGGGTTACTGTAATTGACTCTTTAACATGAAACCAACCTTGCATTTTTTAAGAAAATCCCACTTGATCATTTTCTTAGTCTGCTTTCTGATACCCTAACGAGATACCATAGACTGGGTAATTTCTAAAGAAGAGAGATTTATTTGGTTCATGGCTCTAGAGGCTGGGAAGTCCAACAGCGTGGTGCCTGAACCTGCTCAGCCAACAGGTAAGGGCCTTCTCATGGCATAATTACCTAGCAGAGAGTTGAAAGGCAGAAATAGGCACATGAGACACAGAAAGCAAAAGATGATCACTTTTGTTACAAATCCACTCTCACAATAGCTAACCCACACCCACGGTAAAGACTCTGCCTGCAGGAACCTAACCACCCCTCACAGCCCCACCTCTCAACATTGCCGCACTGGGAATTGTGTTTCCAACACAGAAATTTTTGGGGAACACATTCAAACCATGGCAGCCATGGTTTAGAGCCATTTAAATATGCTGCTGAATTCTATTTACCAGAGTTTTATTGAGATTATTTTTGTCTACCTCCATAAAGCTCTTTTCCCTTAAGTACATTTTTAGTCTTTATTATGCAAGCTGTATATAATATTACATTTTGTATCCATCAATACAGACTTATAATTATTGCTTATCTAGTTGTTTTAATATAAAACAAGAGGAAAATAGTTACTAACCAAAGATATTTTAGTATTGTCTTTCTCATTCAACTCCGCGGTTTCCCTCATCAGTGCTCCTTACTTCTTCACGTAGATTCGAGTCCGTGTCGAGGGTCCTTTTATTTCCAGCTGAAGAACTATCTTCATTATTTCATGCAACTCATACAGTGACTAGATCTTCCAGTTTTGCTTTTGTTGGTTTTTGTCTTGGAATGTGTTATTCTCCTTCGTTTTGGAAGATGGCGGTGCTGCCTATGGAATCCCTGGTTGATGGTCTTTTTCTTTCTGTCCTTTGAATGTGTCACCCGCTGGCTCACTGTGATCTCACTGAGGCCTCCTTGTATGCAATGAGCTACTTGTCCCTTGCTGTTTTCAGTGTTTTTCCCTCTGTGTTTGGTTTTTGACAGGTTTCTTATGATAAGCCTGGGTGTGTATCTCTTTGCAACTCTGCCTCAGCCTTCACGTCACTTCACGTTTGGGCAGAGCCTCTAGGGCCACCAGACGCGAGCACGTATGTCTTTCCTGGTTCTTTCCTGAGCACACGCACACCCCTGGAAACGTGTAGTGGCCCCCATGTGCACATGGTCCTACAGACTCCAGGGAGCACATTGGGGTATCTTAAAGCTCCCTCATTCCCCAGATTTTACTTTTAAGGTTTTTACTTAGCTTGTTTTTATTTCCAGTGTTCTCCCAACTGAGACAGCTGCATTGTTAAAAAAAAAAAAAAACTGCCACTGTTTATTTATTTGTGTTTTTGACAAACACCTTCTGAGAAAAGGCTGCTCACTTTGGGCCATGTCTGAGTCGGCCATAGGAAACCCAAGCCCTACAAATGGGATTTTCTAAGGAACTTCCAGACAGGTCAGACGACGACTGTTCTCTAAGAGTGGAACTTCGAGAGAGGCCCGGCCCCATTCTGGGCCTTGGAGATCAGACTTTGCTGCTGCTGTCCTGGTTTGCAAGGCTGTCCCGAGCTGGAAGAGGGTGGCACAAATATGACAAGTTAAAGTGTTCACAAAGCTCACCGTTCCACTGAGATCAGCTGTGCTCTCCAAGAAATGCTTCCAGATTACTGCAAGTCTTTGCTTATTTTCCAGGATTCTTAAACAGTTCATTTTGACAATTTTTAGACATGTTCTCATTGTTTTTCATGGAAGGGAGGATTTTGGAGTTCCTTACTCCACTTTTCCTGGTGGTCTCTGATCTAACTTTAACTTGAACACCAAGGGCTAAATCTCAAGTATGTGTTTATGTGTGTGTGTGTGTGTGTGTGTTTTACATATTCTGATTTAGTTTTCTTTTTTGGAATTTCCAATTTTCCCTTGAGATCCCCCATTTTACCTTTTATATCACTGAGTATGCGGGATAAATTAGAGCAAACATTGTCCAGTACAAACCAAGACTTATACGCTAAATCTGTAGCGGAAGATCGCACAGCCTAAGTGCCATCTCTGTAAGGTCAAAGGTACAAAACCTCAGCAAGGTAATGTTTATGGAGATTATCCTGTGATAAAGCTTAAGGAATACAAAAGAAAGAAACACAGAATTCAGGCTGGTGCCATCCTTCCCCAGTAAGGTGAGAGAATGGGATTTGGAAGGAGCACAGGGTAGCTTAATTTCATTGTGAGTATTTAATTTCTTAAGTTGTGTGAATGGGTTCAGGAGTATGTATTCTGTCATTTATGCTTCATAACTTGCATACATTGATAGTTTGCATGACCATTCCATACATCATTATGTAGTCTACATTTACAAACTACATCCCGATGTATCAATAGTAAAAATGTAAGTAACGGCACTATTTGTCCTTTACCATCTGCATGTAAAGACTAATGAGAGGGAAGTAAGTTACCCAAAGTAGCATGTTTGAGAGTCTAAATAGAAGATGGAAAGTGATAGCAACGCCCTATTCATTAAAACATAAAGTTCTGATGTATTAGTCTTGATATAAATGATCTGAAAGGTCAAGGTGCTAAGAAGTGCTCTCATTATGGGAAGAAAGTCTTCAAAGAGAGCTAATCAAAGCTTCTCAAAGGATGACAGGGAAGGAAACCTTGACACAAATATGTTTTGACAGTAGTCAAGGGACTC
Source organism: Microcebus murinus (assembly GCF_040939455.1). Taxonomy (NCBI): domain Eukaryota; kingdom Metazoa; phylum Chordata; class Mammalia; order Primates; family Cheirogaleidae; genus Microcebus; species Microcebus murinus. The sequence goes on from NC_134128.1 coordinate 24,994,302, forward strand.
AGATGAAGAGTCTATAATTTAATCAAATAATTCCAAAAAAAGGACCCGCAACCAGAAATAGTTTCACATAAGGAGATACAAAGAAGGCGGGCAATGAAAATCAGGTAGATTAAAACAATAAGCACGTTTCAAGATATCCAAATTTAATCTGGGGCGTGGAAATCGCCTGAAGTTAACGATAAGCTAGGACAACTGCCCACAAGTGCAGGGAATGCTACATGTGCTTGTGTTGAATTTTTAATCTTATAACTTTGTAGCCCACTGTAGAAGCTTAATCCCAGGAAGATGAAACAGGGTGTTATTAGCTCACAGCGATGTGAAGCACGGAACAGAAAGCGCTAACCAATGGACACCGCTAAGACACTCAGTCTTATTTCAAACAAACTACAAATTTCCGAGGGCGTGCTAACGACTATTAGCTACTAAGAAATGGTTATACAACCCTATTTTTGCATATCAAAGTATCTTATAAATATTTTTAGGTAAAATTAGATGCAAAATTAGACATTTTGAGAAACCCGTGCAATAATTAGCATCAGAGTCGAAGGGCTTTAGTGCAGCCTGAGATTTTCCAGTTCCAATAGAAAAATACAATATAAACTTCTCTCTAAATATATTCATACATATATATATATATATTGCTTTTAACTACTCAAACATGCTTCTCTTTTACAGCATTTAGCCTTTAGGGGCTACCATGAACCTTTCAGGGGTTACCATAAAACTTGGGCTTATTTTTCAAATCAACCTCTTGGCAAGAACATTCTGATCTCCATGGAATGTAGAAGAAAACACAAATGCACGCAGATAAATTCTCTCACACATGTTTGTATGCCTACATTTGCATACAATATCCCCGGAAGGATGCGATAATTTAGTATCACCAGTTGTCTCTACGAAGGGAAATTTAAGTGGTGGGAGCAACAGGTGATGAAATAGGTTTATGCTTTCACAATTTCATCTTATTCTTTTTAAATTTTTCACCGTGTGCCTGTTTTATTGATTCTAAATTATTAAAAATAAATTTTCTAAGAACATTAGCGACAAGTGAAAAAACCATTTGAGGCAGCAATTTTACTTCTAGGAATTTGTCTTATATAATTTACACCTATTTCAGGGGTCTACATAGAAAGATTTTCATGTGACAATTGTCACTGCAACATTTTGCTAGGAAAACATTGAAAATGATCCAAATGCTGACAATCAAAAGACTAGTAAAGAAATAGGTAGGTAATAGACAGACAAACAGGCAGACAGACAGATAAAACATTCCGCACCAGGCAGAAGTATGGAACAAGATAGGTACCAGGATAGAACATTTTCCCATGTGCGTTGTTAAATGAATGGAAAGCAAAGTTGAAGAGGTATAATGTGCTATCATTTGTGTAAAGATACAGAAAAAAAATATATGTTTTGCATGTTTTGTCAGATATGCATAAAATAAAATGTGTGTGCAAGAATATGAAATAATGGAAAACATTGATTTTGACTGGAGAGGAGACATTTTGACAGGGGTACGTGAGCCCTTATCAAGATTTTCACAGCATTTATTTTTGAATCTTTTACATTTTGAACATATGATTATATAGCCCACCCCAAAATCGACATTTAATAAGAAGAGATCAAGTAAAATATCGTAGGTGGAAAATAAACAAGAATCAAAATGATGATGAACAGTCTGAGAAAAAACAGGTTATGCACAGAATTTTCCAAGACAGTGTCCAAAGAGAAATTGTTACAGTGTTATTTAAATTGATCTTGGAGGAGGTGTGCTATTCTACAAGAATATAGATGTAAATGCAAGTGAGAAAGTGGTCAAGATTAAAACTTCCAGGAGGAATAAAAAGGTGGAATAAATGCATGGAAACAGAGGACATGGGCCACGTATTCAGTGGATGATGGGGCAGGGACAACAGCTGAGGACTAAATCTGTGAAAAATAATATCTATGATCCAAGTAATATGTTAAGCAGAGTAAGTGCATTTATTTATGATGTGATAGAAGCAATGTCTGCAGGCCCTTCCAGATTGATTTCTAAGACAATCCCTAACCGACTGCAATTTAATGTGTTTATGATCAGTTATTTTGCAAGATGCTGAGCACATGAATAAATAAATAAGAAGTAGCTCCTGCCTTTAAGGAGGGCAATGTAGTAAGAAAGATCTATTTATAGACAAATAATTATAATGCATTTTGAAAATACTGTATTACAGACACACGCACAAAACCAATGGGATCGGTTATTTATACTAAAAATTAAAAAAAAAAAAAACATCTGGATTCCTTTAAAAGGTGCAGAAAAGCATACTTAGAAGCTATGACCAGATAAAATTCTAGAGATGATTTGAGGATGTTTATAACCCATTCCCCTCTATATTGTTACACTGATTTATGCATGCATCATATTTTTTTAAAAAATCCTCAAATTCCAGCATATCAATGTGCAACATCATCACACACGTGCTGAATGAAAGGAAGTAAAACCAATGCTCTTACTTGTCATTGAAAGAGGACAAACAGGAACAAATTCCTTCCAAGGAGTGAGGAACGGGAGCAAATACAGAAAGAGCCTAGCTAGAAAACAGCAGGTGGCGTGAATCTCTGACCACCAACGCCCTGCGGGGGACCCAGACCATTCCAGGGAGGAGGGTGGAGCCCTCACATAGGTTGTGTTATTTTCCCACCTTTCGCTTATTCTACCAGGAAGCCTGTCAGCTCAGAGTTGGCGTCAGTTCAGACAGAGCACGCCTTCCACAAAGCGCACAACAATCCCTCTTATTTGCAGAATAAATATCTGCAAAATAACTTATTACGTAAGATTCTAGAAATCTGTAGTTTTCGAAATGAATTCAGTCTGAGCAAGTGGGAGATCAAGCCATAAAGTTTCACAGGACGTGAGAAAGAAAAGATGATAAGAAAGAAATATTTCTCACAAACGTTACAAGTTTCGTGATGGTTCTGTTGCTTTCTGTTATAATGCACGATACTAATTAAAATCTACAAAGCGTGGGGAAACAAGATTGGACGTGGAACAAAAAAAAATGCAATATGGGATCAGTGGGAAATCTATGTTTTACCCCAGAAAAAGTGTGTGAATGCAAATGATGTTCTTCTTTTGGAATGTACACTTCCCGCTACTAGCAGTTAGTCAATAAGGTGCGTGGGTATTTGTTAAATACTGATCGTGCGTGGAACTGTATGCATCGCCGTCTGAATGGCGCTTGGTCCCGGGGCGGTGGACGCACTCTCATCAGAGATACGCTCATTCTCCTCCTCGCGTCTTCAGCGTGGTACTGAGCACGTGGAAATCTTGTCAGCGTGTGATTTTTCTGCCCTTCCCTGGCAGCTGTCAGATTTGTACTTATGTAGCAGCCAGAGGCACATTATTGTTTCCAAGGAAAGGAAACAGTACGTCTCTCTGACATTGCGAGATCTGACCCACTGCTTTAATTAGCATTTTTACAGAAAGGAATCTGAAATGACAGCCAATCTTCCCCGCTTTTTTTTTTTTTTTTTTACTTCTGCATTCCAGTTTTCAAGCAGCATTTAAAATCAGTCGTGGATCCAGTCAAGATTAGCTCTCAAATAGCATCTTCAATAGTCCTGCGTGACTTTGAAGACATTTGCAAAGGAGAATAGTTCATCTTGATGGATAGTCTTAAATTTCTGCAGATGCAATGTGTGAGTTAAAAGAATCACGCCTTTTTTTTTTCTGTTTTAGTCTTGATGAGATATACCTAGAAACTGTGTGTTCATAATTTGCTGAATTCTACATAGCTCATAAAATGGTCTATCCCTTCAATCCATCGCATAGGAGACAGGTAAGACCAAGACAGTAGAGACACTAACTGCCCACGTCTGCTATTGGGCCGAAGTCCTGGGCCCACAAAATGCAGCCCATCCCTCCTCACCTGACAGAAGAGAGTGTCAGAGACCCTTTGGACTTTGAGAGGGTTGACCTTTGTTTGTCACCCGCCTGCCAATGCCAGAGAGATTTCTCAGGTCCTTGCAGACAGCATGGGGACAGCCAGCCTTTCTTGCCTTCCAGCCGACTGACTGATCGTAAACCAAGGAAAACCAAGGAAAGCAAACCACAGCAGCCCTCATTTTTCAGGAGCTTTTATTTATCTCATTATGGGGTTTATTTATATAATTTCGGTTTGCAGAGAGTTTCTTACAAGCAGGCACGTTCCTTCCTGCCCCCGCTGCAGAGGATGCAGGAACAGACGACAGGGACGGGTAATGGCTCTGGTCTCATCAGGGCATCCACCAGAGTGGGGGCGGGGGGGACAATCACAGAAGTGATTGGCTATACTTCACCCGGCCTCGTGGGGGGGGGGGTCACGCCGGAGACCACGGCGCTCCAGGGTTTGTGCTGTTACCACTCATCTTCCGCTGCGAGCCCATGTGTTAGGTTTTCAACCCTCGGAGGCATTTAGCGTTGCCCTGGGATTCTCGGGCAGCCCGAGTTGCATCTTGGCGTGTAGGTTTCTGCTGCCTTCCACGCCAGGGGGGAAAAAAACCCCAGATACATGGCCCCCACCGTGGCGCTGCGATGTCTTTCTACATCTGAGAATCTGCACACAACGCAGGGAGCGGTTCGCTCTGGGGACTTGCCACTTAATGATCCCAGCGTGTCCAGCAGAGCTCTGATTGCACGACACGGATTAATTCGCCAGACATGCGCCGGCTCCAATTCCTCTATAAAAAGGAGTTCTCTGTCTACAGTGATTGTACTCGGCCCATGTTTCCCAGTGCCCTTTTATTTTAGAATAGTTTTAGATTCGCAGAAAATCTGGAGATACCACGGAGAGTCCCCGTTGCCGTCCGTATATCCAGTCTGTGTCACTGATTATCCATCATCATGGAATGTTTGTCGCCGCTGGCGAACCAACGCTGATATGTTATTCTTTACTGAAGTTCATATTTTATTCGTAGCTCCTCACTCTTTCCCCAGCGTCCTCTTTCTGTTCTGGGATCCCACGGCAGAGACCATGTGTGTTTGGTTGTCATGTCTCCCTCCACCCCCAGACTCTGTTTTTTTTCGGGATCTTGACAGTGGCCAGCGGGGCACGCCAGGTCCTCGGTGGACGGTCACTCAAAGGGAGACTTTTCCTCATGTCTTCATCGTGACGGGGCCGGAGCTGAGGACATCCGGGAGGGCCCACAGAGGTGAAGCACCGTTAGTGACGCTTCACGTCGGGGCCTTCCTGCTGTCGGTGCTGGTCTCGAGCCCCCGCCGGGACAGCGTCTGTCTGGTTTCTCCACTTACGGTTGCTCTTTCTGTTTCTTTTTGTCCTTGTTCATTCCCGAGACTCTTTACAAGAAAGTCAAGATGAGCAGCTCACACTTAACCACTTCAGCTGGGCGCTCACCGGCCGCGACACCTCGCCCACAGCCGGCACTCACGGTCCGCACAGCGGTCTGTGCTGTGCATGGACGACGTGTCCGTTTTGCTCTTGTGTGATGAGGGAAAGCTTGAAAGCCCTGAGAGCTTGCTTCACTTTACGGGCAGCTTTACTTACCATGTAAATCGGAATAGGTAACATAGACATGTATGTTTTCATTACGTTGCTTTTAAATGTTCCCAATTCTATTTTGATAAATGAAAAATTATAAGTCACATCACGGCTGTCGGCTAAAGTCGACGCTCGGCTGTGTGCGTTCATCTGTGGCTGTCGGCTACAGTCGATGCTCGTGCTGAAGTGGTTTAGAGGGTGGAATATCCACAGGGAGCATTTAGAATTCCTCTGCATGGGACACCTGTTTTTCTATAAGTAAATAAAGATCTATAAATAGGTCCTTTCTATTGATCTATAAATGGACGTTTTCTATTTATCCGTATGTTCAATTACTAATTTATATCAGTACAGACTCATGAATACTTATGCTATCCTTTGGATTTTACTCTGATACTACTACTATCTATTTAGCATTTTGTTGCTAAATTTCTTCCAGACTTGACCACTGAGAGCTTTTACAATTAGACTTTGTGCCCCTTTGATACACTCTCATCATTGTTTTGTGTTCTTTTAGAGTTTTTTTAATCTTTTTGGGGGGAGAGCACTCCCTTTCTTTCTGGCACAAGAAGATGCTCCATCGAAGTTCAAACTATTTTTGTCCTCCCTGGTCCTGGATCAGCTATTTCTCTGAGGATCCTCATTTCTTTTCTCAGAAAATGGTATTAGGATTAGTGAGCTGGGCGTGCTCCTTGCTGCTGGGGTCTTCTCAGCCAGCAGGATATATGAGCGTATTCTAATTCATGCATGTGCAGGTGCCTGTAAATATTTCATATGCACCCATTTGTATCCACAGTAAGTAAAAGATGACTTCACACAGCTGCTCCCAGCTCTAGTCCACTGTCCTGTGGGTCACTCAGGTGTCCTGCCTTTGTGTGCCCGCAACCTCCCACTCTGACATCAGAAACTGGCTCCCAGAGTCTTCCCCCCCACTCAATTATTCCTTTTCGGGACACTCGTCCTGTATCTTCATGATAGGTAACTGGCGCCTTACGGGACAGGACAGGGCTGGTGTGCAGTGTCTTCCTCGCTTAACATCCTGAGACCTCATGCGTTTCCAAATCTCTAAAGTCCACACCTTCTCTCCCATCTCGGTGCGGCTGCTCGTAACGTACATTTGTAGAAGATTTTGCCCCTGTCTGCGTTCTACCCTCGGGTCCCCCAACCTCCTGCATGCTTCGAACTTTCGCTCGCTAAGGATTAACCCCGCTTTGCCCTGTGCGTTTGTTTCCCCAGGCTTCTGCAGACCCAGAGTCTGGTACCCACGACGACAGTGACATGCGGCGGCTTGTCGTGTCACAGCCCGCAGTGTAAAACCTCTACCTTTGAAGCCACATTAATCACGGTGGTGAGTTACACGTGCTTGGAGAGGGTCCTTTGACGTGAAGTAAGGAGTATGGGATAATTCTGAGAACCTCTAACTTTCACCGTGATGCACGGAGTTTGATTTGATGAAATGGCTTCATTTTAATCCAATATTCTTCCTAAAGGAAACCAAAAAAAAAAAAAAAAAAAGAAGGGGGTGATGAATCATGGGAATCTACCCAAACACCTGCCAGAGTCAAATGACACTGAGTTGGCCTCGGACACCACCTCCTTGAACATCTGTGGGTGGCTCCTGAGTTCTAAACATAAGGGGGAGGTTCTGCCACTGCAGAGGGGCAGGGAGCTGCGGGTGCCCGGTACCCAGGACGAGGAGACATCTGCATTTGCCTTCTGTCATTCTGGTTTGCTTTCAGTGTACAACTAGAATCAAGGAATCTTGTCTTTGTTTAACATTGCTCAAAAATAAATAAATAAATAACTGACAATGTGTACACATAATCACTGGGATTTCAGAGTCCGTTATAATTTCTGAGCAAAGTTTTCCTTTACGCAAGTAAACAGACCTCTGCCCACGTATGTCACTGGGGCGTTTAAGAGTAAGCTGCGCCACGTGGCGTGGAAGCCGGTGTATGAAGCTGGGCCAACCCGGAGCCCACCGTCGTGGGAGTGCCCGAGGGCAAGGCCTTCTGCGGCTGTGCTGAGGACCGGAGGGTCCCCCAGTGTGTTTCAGTGAAGCCACTGAAGGTGCAAAGGAGAGAGGAAGACGTCAGCTTCTGCGAACATGAGTTAGGAAAGGGTGTGACCTCCAGGTCCCAGGAAGTAGGCAGGTGCAGGTCGCTCACCTCTGGTCAAGAGCCCCACGGAACACGCCCGTCGTTGTCGTGGCCATCCCACTCCCGAAATCTGGTGGATTAATGCATTGCGTGGCAGCAGATCTGGGGAGTGCTGGGTCATCGGGGGTGTGGGTGCCTCGGAGTATCTACAACATCAGCACAGCTTCCTTTTGGGGTCCGGGGCTCTGCCTCACTCCTTATCCAGAAACGCCACTTAGGTTGCTGGACGCCTCTGTACCCAAAAGAGTCAACCTTGCGTTCTCTGTGTCAACGTAGATTTCCTGCAAACCAGATCACTCAGGATTTTCAGTCTGTCGTGCATTAACGGATGAGTTGCCAGAAACATGAGTCCATGTTATTTATCCTAACAGAGACATTTGTTTTGTACCTAGCGGTCACATTTGGTTCTGTTTTTATCAGTAGCTCCTTTTATGTTAATCCAATGTTGTTTCTTTCCCATCATTGGAGTACCTCTTGCATTTTCTTTTTCTGTCTTAACAACACGTCTTTTATAATAGATTCTGGCGACTCGGTTGTCCGAATGACAAGGCTGTGTTCGTTTCTGCTGACTTTTGCCATTTTGTTTGTCTGTGCATTTCCTGGAGTGGGACGTCTAAGTGGGCTGTGATGAACTCCACCCTCCCGGGGAGAATGTGACTTGGCTTCTGTGACAGGCTCCTGGGGTATCGCAGACCCAGATTCGATCGATAAGTCTCAACTGGAGGTTTTCTGAACCAAAAACATCAGTAAGAATTTGAGTCTAAAACCCATGAGACTTTTTCTTTGTTTATACATTGTTGCAAAAAAAAAAAAAAAACACTATTTGTTACATGCAGAACCCAGACATGTTTCTGTTCTGTCTGGTTAAAATAGGTTCCGCCTGCCTTTCTTCCCGGGGTGGTTTTCTTTCGTGACCTCAGCTGTATTTCGAGTCTCACTTTCATCCCCCGCTTAGACAGGCTCGGTGTCTTTTCCCGTGTGCTCTTTCGGGCTATTAAAAGCCAGAACTGAAGTCACCCAGGGCAGCGAGTGCCTCCCGGTAGCTCGCAGCGTCAGGGAAAATCACATTCTGTCTTCGCTCCCTGTTAAATCCTCGCCCCGGAGGGTTTCCCTGTTTATTCTGAGTCCAGTATCGTATCTGATAGACTTTTTAAATATTTCATCTGACATTTCTAGGTGTTTTGCAGTAGAAGCACTTTCGGAGTATTTTCTCTGCTGCACTGTTGTCGGACACTATCGATTTTATTTTCAAACTCACGTCGTGAAGCATTGCCCGGCAGTCCTTTGACGGATGAGAGTGGAGGAAACAGAAAGAAGTTCGGTGGGCAGCTTCAGTTTCAATATTAAGTATTAGTCTCCAACCTAAAACCCTCCAGACCCCGAGTGTCTCTTGTCCCCAGCTCCAAGTCACATTCCCACTGGACAAGTGGGAGCTCAATGCACCCAGCCCCCAAGCACGGACCCGCCGAGCGGGGCCTGGCTCCCCTCCAGGGAGGTCTCAAATTCTGCGGAGTCCAACTTGAGGATGGGTTTTGCGGTCTCCAAGTGTCTCCCCACAAATTATGTGCTGATGTCGGGATCCAAGAAGAGTAAGTTTAGGGTGCAGAAACCTGGCTGACATCTACTTAACCAGGTGCTCAAATTGCATGGGACCAGGGTGGGGGTGCTGGCACCGAGCACCCCCTGGTGTGATGGCTCAGAGGCACCCCCCATGGCAGCGGCTCCTCTGCCAACACGTCTGAGACATGTAAATCCACCCCAGACACACCCACACAGAAGGACGTCGCGTACAGGGACAGATCTGTGCTCTTCACACTAGGCGTGGTCCGGAGAGGGGCGGGGTGGGCAGGAGAGTGCCTCATTGGACGCTGAGCCAGGAACATCTATTCTATGAAGTGTGGTACTAAGACAATGGTGGAATTTGAATAGGAGCCGTGAATTGCACAATAATATTAAGTCAAAGTTAACACATTTAATTTTGACAACGATTTGGGTTATGAAAGATGGTGTCTTTGATTGTATTCATTAGGGCCAAAGAGAAAAAGAATGCCTCCAATGGAATCTCACGTATTAATAGTTCAGACAAAGGGTTGTATATAGACATATGTGTGTACATATGTAATCATGTTTATCAAGCATGTGCATGTGTATCATACATGTATATACGGGATAAATAGAGACAGAGAGAAAGGCACACACACCAGCGGTGGAGTGAAATCAAGTGAGGAAAAATGTAAAATATGGTAGATTTGGAGAACGTCTAGTATAAGGTAAATTTCCAGTATATGCTAACTTTGCATGAATCATTTCATAAAAGAACATCACAAATATTGATGTGCATGTTACCTTCACAGGTAGGGAATAGTGACTCAGAAAAGCGACATGAGTTTTTTCAAAGTCTCTCACGTAGAATATGACAGACGGCTGGAATTCAGACCCGAGTTGACCCACAGCCCCGAAGCCCATACTCTCTATACTGTGCCTCAGTGGCTCTCGTGGATGTCAAAGGATTTTACCCCAGAATGTTTGCAATAGCCCACAAGTTCCAAAGTCGTAGGAATACCAATAACTCAGTACATGATTTCTTTCATAAAAAAGAAGACTATTTACTTCTAATTTTCTTGATACAAAAAGTACGTTTTCCCCTACAATTTTGATTTTAGAAGACTGGTACATGTGAGAGAATAATTTAACAAAAATAACATTAAAAAATTCAAACATACCAATTCTCCATGCAGTACTTTTTAAGATATTAATATCCTCTGAATACTAGAATAATATTGGAAGCAAATACATCACGCTAGAATTTCCTTGAGGCATTGGAAATTGCCCCGTGCAGCAGCCTGTCTCAGAGAACAGCCCCATTTGGGGAGGGGGTACAGCCGGCTGGACACCCAAGGGACCGCACCCAGGGACAGAGACCCTGCTTGGCCGTCCTCCTGGACCTCAAGTTTCTGCAAATACCAGTCTCTGTGCCCCGTCTGAAGCTCTCTGTCTTGCCAAGCTATGACCACCATAATCCCTACAAACCTGGTATTTCCTAGTGCTTCCTAAGCAATTTCATTGTAGCCTTTGGTAAATGCAGCATCTGTTGGCCAAGGAACCGCATTTTAAAAATTCACGTCTGTGAAGAAGCACAACCTTGCTCCTTCAAGGTCACACTGGTAATTTAAGGGGTCTCGTGTCAAAATGAAGACAGGCTCCTGGCGGAGGCACCACTGTGGCTGAAGGTGCCTTGTAATAAATCAAGCTGGCTCTGCCTTCTGGGCCCACTGCGGCCCTGGAGTGACTCCAAAGACATGCTCCCTATACCTCCATTTTTAAGGTGATTCTTGATAAAACAAGGCAACGGCACCGAGACTCCAATCTATTAGATATTTCCCTTTTAACACCTAAATACGTAATTATTGCCCGTCATCATGTTCTCTTGCATGGGCTGGAATAAATACCTAGACACTCAAAATATTCACAAACTCCAAACCGATTATTCCTCCGCCTTTTCCCAAATAATACACAGAAGGCATAAATTTCATTCTGGAACTTTCACTGGGCAGCATCTCCACAGAGCTCGCTAATTTGCACTGGCTTAGAGCACGTTATATTTGTGATCATCGAGGACCTTGCTGCACCGTGTTTCAGTGCTAAGTTGAATTATATATAATAATTTCAAAAACACGTCAAGGGACATGTTCCAAGATGAATTTTTAATCTTGGCTGCATATTAGTCTTAATTTGACTGCAAAGTAGTGAAAAATTCAGATTTTTAAACCTACCAGTAAGCAGTTGGGCTGTGAAATAAAGTTGCATGCTTCAAATGCCTAAAAAGATTGAGGGTTTTTTTTTTTTTTTTTTTTTTTGCTTTTCACCAATTCAGCTGTTACAAACTCTGCTTTTACTATTAACATGTTGTTTGAAAAACCATCCTTTCAGGACAAATTTAGGTTTGTAAATAGAGCCTGGATGGAAGAGTTGTGCTTGCTGGTGGAGCCGCCTTTGGCACCTGCAGCTGGAACAATGCACGAATGGAAACTGCTTAAAACAATAGCCAGGAGCAATTACGTGCCAATAACGGGTTCGGGACGATCACACCTGCTTTCCATCCATCCTTATTAACAAGCCTAATTCGAAGCCACCATTGATAGGAAGCAAACTAACCATTACCAGCTGCTACATACAGATGTCTGTCATAGGGGCGGGAGACCTGGAGTCCCCGTCACCTGCAAATACGTGTGTTGCAAGTTCAGAGCTCGCCTGGATCCACTGCGTGGGAGCCAGAAGAATTTTGTTTTCCACATATGCAGGACTCCACTGTGGGTTTCTGAAGAGAGAGAAGGAAAACTCGTAAAGCAAATTGAACTGGAAAAATAAGGGCTATTCATGTTTTGGAGAACCTTCTGTATTCCTCATCCAGTCTCGAGAGGTAAACAATTTTAGCGTCTCGTCTTGATAAGGGCCAATTTGGTTGGTAAGAACAGTGTTCAGGATGCCCTTGGTCCTCCTGGCCGTGAGCATTGTTGCTCATTATCCAAGGAAACAGCGGCAGGCGGGAGCATCAGTGTTGTGTTTAAAACGCTCACGGAGGCATCTACCGTTGCCATTTCAATATTTTCTCAGCTGAGAACAGCCTTCAAGAAGAGAGAACAAATGGGATGCTGCCACCAAACCGTCCTCCTTGGCAGCCCACAAATTGGGATCCTTGCCGGGGCAAAGCAGGGGTGCTTTCTTTAAAACTAGGTGCTCTGTTCAGGAGACGGTGCGCTAAGTAGCGTCATGGGTTCCGTCATCAAGAGAAACGGTGGACAACAGCCTCGGCCAGGAAGTTGCAGAGCATGGAGCAAGAGTGACTTTACCAATCCCAACCCTTTTTCCATTCTTTATCCACTGGATTCTACAAATTAGAAAAAATTTCAAAGATATTTGTGATATGTTAATGCACTTTTTGTGAGAGAAATGCTTTCACTCATATTCCCGTTCATTTGCAGAAATGAAGGATCAGTGATATTAGAAACCCCACGTGTGCCTGTGTGTGCATATGTGTGTGTTTGCGTGTGTGTGCACGTGTGTGCGTGTGTGCATGTGTGTGTGTGCGTGTGTGTGCACGTGTGTGCGTGTGTGCACGCACCTTTAACCACTTCGGTATGAGCGTCGACTACAGTCTACAGCCACAGATGAACGCGCACGGCGACTTTAGCCGACAGCCGTGATATGACTTTTCTAATTTTTCATTTATCAAGATAAAATTGTGAACAAAATAACGTAATGAAAACACACATGTCTATGTCACCTATTCTGATTTACATGACGAGTAAAGTAAAACAAGCTCTCAGTGCTTTCAAGCTTTCCTCATCGCACCAGAGCAAAAGGGACCCGTCGTCCACGCACAGCACAGCCCGCCGTGCGGACCGTGAGTGCCGGCTGCGGGCGAGGCTTTGCGGCCGGTGAGCGCCGTACCGAAGTGGTTAATTGCATGGCTTTTATTCGGGGTAAAACAAGACACAAAGCATTGTCTCAAAATATCGATTCTAGATGATGGTGACCATGCAAATAATCCACTAAGATTAGTTTCTTTAATACATATTCTACAGGAAAATTTTAAAAAGAAACAGTATTTAGGAAGTTAGAAAAGTGGGAGGAAAGAAAGGTAATTGACCAGAATGTTCATGGGAAAAATCAGTAAGATTTAAAGGTGTAGGGACAAAGAGAAACTGAGAATGTTGCTTTATCTTCCTGGTGGCTTAACACTGAAGGACCACCGCTTCCTGGGAGCTCCCGTCTCCTTCATTTCAGAGCAAACCTCTGCCCCACCACCCGCAGCCGTCCTGGCTCTGCTTGGTTTCCGTCCTCACCCTCCTCGCTGTCTGAAGCCAGATGGCTCTTTGGTTTTCAGCCGGGTGGTGGAGGGACTGTCCCACTGGAAGAAGATAAAACACGAGACCGTCAGAAATGCCTTCTTTCTCCATCACTGCATCCCTCGGGGCTGAGGGACAGCGCCAAGCCGTCCTTCGGGAGAATTAGGGATGAAACGCTGGCACGACCCGGAGAATGCTCCTACCAATTCATGTCCCCACCAGCGAGCGGATGTCACTTTCCAGAGAGAGCACAGAGCCTTTTCTTCCCCCTGCTAAAATACGCCTTTCATTTTTAAACGCTGCAAACCTCCTGCCAAATATTTTTAGTACGTGTCATTGATCAAGGGCTGAACTGGAAATGCGGATTCTCCGGGGTTTCCTGTTGCTTTTAGGAGAAAAGCGACATTTTGGTCATGGCTTTGCAACGTGGGTTTGCATGACTTTAGCGTTTTCAGCTTAAATCTGGACATGCAACCATTGCCATATATGTCACTTCAAAGCTCAAAGTGCACAGAGGATTAGGCCCACAGTCAAATCCATTGTTTTTTTTTTTAAACTAAGAGTAATTGGTAATTACGATACCATAACACATTTTTTATATACATAATGTTTCAGAAAAAAACCCTGAAAATGTCGCTAAATTTTGCTTTAGGTAAAAACTCCATCAGTTCCGTACATTTCATGGTAATAATCTTTGACTTAAACGATCTAAAACTGTTCAAAGTTGGGATCATTAAAGGCATCAAGAACCGATGGTGCAAGTGTCAAGTTGACTTTGGTGTTGTTATGGAATCCATTAAAACTACTCACCTGCTTCTTACTTTTTAATAATAATAAAAATGATAATGATAGCCACAATAAAGGCAGCTGATACAGCATGTGTTAGGGTCTCTTCCAAGCACTACATGTCGTTTTTTTTTTATTTTTTAATAAAAAGTTTATGATGGGCATGTGTATATGTGTTTGTAGTGGTTTGTGACCATCGGCCAACGTCAAACCTGTGATCGTTGATCCCTGCGTTAGGCCTTCATCGTAGAGTATTCTCTAATATTTTACTCCACAACAGATGTGGCATTCATCAATGGTCTTAAAATTTGCTTTCGAAAACTGTATTTGGTAAGATCACTGATTCCCGCCTGAGCAGATACAGAGGGTCTTCCCTGAATAACCCGCACTGTCCCCACACGGTGAGAAATGCCACTCTGTCCCCTGCCGATCTCCACCTGACAGGGTAGGTTGTGTGCCCTTTTCCTCCTCCTGGAATAGGACAGAAAAATAGAAACAAGGATCCATGTGCGGGGAAGAAACAGGCGGAAGACGTGGAGGAGAGGGAGGGCCGGGAAACGGAGAAAGGAGACAGACTCTCGCTCCGTGAGTTTGTTCTCAGCTGGGATGCTTCTAAGGGAAACCGAGCCTCAGACAACCAAGGGCCCCTCGCCCGATTCTAACTGAGACCAGCAATCGGATTAAGACCATTTTTCTTCTCCGGTGGAAGATTAGAGACACGGCACGAGGCTGTGATAGACTGACTCTTAGATCTGTGGTCAGAGCTCCATGTTCTAAGTTTGGCCGCGGGCACCTGCGGGGCTCCAGTGAGAACCTGTTGACGTGCAGAATAAGGAAGTCTCTGTACGTGATTTAGTACTGACGCATTTTTTAACGTTAAAGATAATCAAATATATTGACCTGGTTGCCCTTAAAAAAAAGTACCTGAGGACAAATATAGGTATATATTTTTGGTGAACAGTACTAATGAGTCAAACATTGATTTTAGATTCCGCACAGTGCCTTTATGGAGTGCTAGGTCTAGGCTCCATGTGGGCATAAACTGGTAATTTTAAACAAGATTGAACCAAATTCCACAAAAAAAAAAAAAAATAAGAGAAATCTCCTCGTTGGACTCACTTCCCCGACGCAGATGAGCAGGTAGTTAAAAGCGCCGGGATTTACGAGGGATTAAGCACTAAGTGCTATCATCACTCTGTGATGAACAACAAACGCTGAGCATAGAAAACCTTAATCCAAACTGTGGGTTCAAATTTACATTTAAATACACTCCATAATATAAAATAATCCTATCCTATATCTGAAATATATTACTCCGTCTAAATTATTTATGTTTTGCTCACAAGCAGTCCATATTCATAAATATCATGCCTGGATTGATTTATTTTTGTCTTCCTACACAGTCTGCTCCTCAAGCTCCCAGGCTTTTAATTAATCTGGATTTGGGGTATAAATTTCTCTGTGCCTTGATTAATACCAAACAGGCTTTATTTAATTAAAGAGACAGACTAGTGAAAGACATTTTAATCAAAAATTTCATATGCATACAGCACATCTGCATTTAATACTCGGGAAAAAAAAACCTTTTGATGTATTGTATTTATTTTTTAAATGTTTGACTAAAGCAATAGTCGTGTTTGCTGTGATGCATCAACCTATTGTGATGCGTGTTCCTATTCCATCTTAAAGCCATCACCGACGGGAACATAAAGAATGTGGAAGGGACAAGAGAAGCCCAAACATCATCGATCAGAGCCCCGGCGTGTCTGCAGTGAGCCCATGGCAGCATAGGGACATTCCCTCATGTTCTGCGTCGGCCCTGGTGGCCACATGTAGACCTCTTGAAGGTGTCCACCTGCAAAGACAGTCTGCGAGGAAACGGACCTTAACCCTAAAATCCGAGGCTCGTCGTGTTTTCCGATTTGTGATTGATGCTCTTGGGAAGGGGTGGCATTTTCCCGTCGGTGTCTCACCCGATGACCTTTCCACCAAAAGGTGTCATTTCTGCAGCTGCATCCGAGATTCAACAGCCATCTTGCCCCACACATGGTATTGTCTCCATCACGGACGCCAGGGTCACCCACACGCAGGCTCCGAGGGTGCCAGGTCGGAAAGGTGCGAGGCTCTAGGACGTAAATTTTTATTTGAAATCTCGAGATTCAGAGACACGCCGTGCAGTGCATACCGTAGCAAGGCACTGACACTCGGCTTGGTGCAAGAAGAAGACAGTGGGGTGGTTAGCATGGAGCTCTGTGTCTCGCCGCTGGATATACCGTGTTTCCACGAAGATAAGACGGGGTCTTATATTTATTTTTCCTCAAGAAGACACCCTAGGGCTTGTTTTCAGGGGATGTGTTATTTTTTTTAAGTACGGTACAACCATCCACATTGATTCAAATAGAGTTAAGTCATCTTCTTCTGAAACATCATCATCACTCTCCAAACCCCGAATCCCATCCTGAATTTCTTGCGACTGTATTTCCTTTAGAACCACTGGCCCCAATCTCTCCTGTCAAGCCATAGAGTTCTCACGGGGCAGATGAGAAGGGCTGCTGGTCTTCTTTCCCGCTCCTCGATGACATGCATGGGTTGTGCAGATGCGCTGCGTAGCCACGCCTGTCACTAGGGCTTATTTGGGGGGAAACACGGTACCACATCTCCCAAAGCACATGGCAACTGTTGCACCATCTCTGCTCTTATCACTTCTCTTTTCATTTTCTCTTCACTTTATACTAAGTCACCTTCTGCCAGATTGGGCAGTTTTGTTATAGCTCTCCACTCCTAGCATATAGGTACACGTCACAGGGCGCAATCTAAAACGTGAGTGTGTGCCCCTATGTGTAAAAATGCACATGCACAGATTTATGTATATGTTTCTATTAATCTAACGTTTTTCAAGGATAGTTGGACGAGTAAACATTTGTGCATTTGGAAGATGTTTTCTGAGTGTTTTAATGCCACATGGATTTATTCTACCTGACCTTGGCATGTTACATTTCCTTCTCACAGTCTGTCTGTGATACTCGGGCCAGATCCTGCCGGCTGGGGGTTCAGCGGTGCCCACGCGAACAAACACAAGGCTGAACAGCCCACGGCCAGGCAAGAGGCAGACACAAACGAGCAGCCCTTAGTGCTGAACCCCGGATCAATGTGCTCCCGCCGAGCCTCGGGTAGGGAAGCCAGGTTTTCTCTGTGCAGACGCCGCCAATACACACATAATCCTGAAAGGAGCAGAAAAGAGAGCAAATTGCATGCCAGAGGCAGGAGTTGTGCTGCCCGAGCTCTCCCAGAGGACTCCAGGCTTGCATCGCGCTGCCCAGAGAGGCTTAACTTGCTGTTTCACCTAAAGGATGGAGTCGGCCGTTAGCTCAAGCACCGACCAGGGCTGGAACCGCCTGGAAACTGTGGTCCAAACAGCCCCTGGGCACGGCCAGTCACACGTGGCTTCCTACACGCAGTCCGATCGGGGGCGCACGCCAAAGGGAAGGGCAGCAGGAGTTCACGCCTTCTGCGGAGTTTTATGGAATCTTCACACAGACTCGCGTCCAGCATCCCCGAGGTCTCGGGCGGCTGGGAAGGAGATCTTATTCTCACCACGACAGGGACTCAGCTCCAGCTATCCACGGGCGTGCGGCGTTCAAAATGTCCTCTGCCGTCTTCGTATATCACCCCTAAATAACCTCGACTTTCGCCTTATCTTGTCTGTTTTTCCTTTTCACAAAAACAGTAGGCTTCTTTTGGATGCTCTTTCTTTCCTAATTTTGTTTTAATTTTACTTTTTATTTATTTATGATCGACACATAATAACTGTATATGTGTATAGGGTACGATATAACGTTTCGGTGCGTTTATATACAGCTTTTCTAGCTACTTCGAAATACAAAGTACAATATTGGGGACCATCTCCTCTCTGCTGTGCAGCAGAACACAGAGCCCAAACAGTGAGGCCAGAGAGCCCAGGGCGCTTCAGGGTTTATGCTAACAGTGGGGTATAAACCGGAGCTGACAGCAGACGATAAACACTGCACCGCAATCCAACAGCGAGAGCCCGGCTCACCCTTACCCTGGCCAGGGGTCTGCCGCAGAATGCCAGCCCTCCCGGGAGGTGAGCGGGAATCCCCTTGTCTAGCGGTTCCGACAGTCCAAGACCCGTGAAGTCCCCCTTCCCTGCAAATGGGCACTAGTGAAGACACACTGAACTTGACTGCACCTCCTTGCAAAATCGATGGGTTCACCACCTGCGAGAGGTGGGGGGACATCCTCGAAAGCGGATGGGTATATTCAGCAAGGTATACTTGGACCCATCTAGAGTTCTTACTGCAAATGGATACTGAACTTCAGGATTTATAGCAACTCAGTCGGCTGGAGACTGGAGTTCAGGGAGCCTTGGAGACTCTCCGCTTGTGTGACTAACCATGTTAAAAACTGCGAACCCCCACACCAAAAAATTGCCTCCTCCTCACTTCTGACTCACCTGTGCCTGAGTCTCCCAAACCAAACACATCCCAGTGGAGCAAAAGCAACCCCGGGAGGCAGCCTTGGGGAGTCCGAGGTCCTTCGGAGTAGGGCTGCCCTGTGTCTGCCCATGAGCTGAAGTTCTCACCACCGAACTCGGCTCTGATTGAGATCCGCACTCAGCGGGAGACTGCCTGGCATTCCAGGCATTTATGGTCCTTCATCTGTCTGAGGAAAGTACAATTTTATGGGGTGGTTTCCTTTATTCTAACAAGCTGAAGATTAAAGAGGCTACCCCTCTCCCGACACTTTAGGCACCATGGGTTAAGTGAATTACCCCCCGGGAAGATGCCATTATAAGGTAGGGTTGTGTTTGTAGAGGGAACGTGGTGAGCTTGTCACTTGCAGAATTCATAAAATTACAGTAGGGTGTTCCCGGCATGCATGCCGGGCTGGTTAATGTGCTCTGTGAAAGTGACTGAGTCAACAGTGTTTTTATTTTCCCTTCTCATCTTTATCCAATACTTCTTTCTTCCCCAATTTCCTTTTATATATCACCCTTTTAATAGCCAAGGCTGTCAGAAAAGCATAAAATAAGATTGCACCCACCTGAATAACATTTACATGACATCTCTTTTGCACCTGTGGAATACCCCGGACAATAAAGATATCAGTTCAGGGGGCAGCCACTCTTTCTCCTTCGGGATTTTTTGGCCACCTGCAACAGGTGGTTTGCAGCGTTGACCCTTTAGACAGGCCCCCAGAACTGAGGCGCGGTGTGAGACTGAACCAAGAAAGAAGGCATATGCAGATTTCTGCAGAAATTATGACTCTAGGAAAGATTTTTGAGGAGATGAGGAAGGCTGGCATCTTTCAGAGTGCAAAGTGATTTTGGTTTTTGGTTGTTTTTTTTTTTTCTTTCATTTTTTAACTTCATAGTATATTTATTAGAATAAGAGATTAGGTTTGTTAAACATCTGGATTGAAATGGTTCAAAGGATTGTTCATACAATTTTTAGGCACTATACACTTTGTCTACAATAGCATTGGTACTGGATATGGGGAAAGGTAAATCCCACACATGTTAATGCCTTGATCGATTTTTGGCATTCAAAACACTTTAGAACATTTTAGAAACACTACTCAAAACTTAAAAGAGACACATACCGCTAAACATCCCACAAAGCGTATTTAAAAATAAATATAGAAATATAACCAGAAGTCTACAAATCGTCACAGTAGGCAGACTGCACCTCCCCACCTCAAGGTAATGACAGACTATGGTGGCCTGAGCAAAAGAAGTGGTTTCTTAATGTTAGGAGTGTCATGCAATTCGATGATAGAACCAAGAACCTTGCAGAGTAAGAGGAAGCTCATCAGAGGGGAGCGAGCGGAGGGGAGTCACCAGCAAGGTTGATAATCAAGGCAGCGGGGGAGCGTGAAGGGGCTTCCAGAGACACGGACCCACATGCAGAGACAGCCAGGAGCATTAGGTGTCAGCCCTCGTGGACGTGCATGCTCCATCTAGTGTGGGGCAGTTGCTGACAGAGATCTCGTGACCTTCCCCGCAGAAAATACCAGTGAGAAAAGTGGGACAATGAAGAGAGACACGTGCTGTGACTTAAACCAGGGGCCAAGAGGAGCACACAGAAAGACCCAAGAGGTGTGTGTGCTGGGTGTGCACCTGAGTGCATGCCGAGTGGGCTATTTCTGGTGGGTTTTAGACTTAAAAAAAAAGGAAAGGTAGAACCATCAACATAAAAATCAATCTTTATGGGCGTAGCTATTTGAGAAGAAATGATTTATTCCAGGAAAAAAGACACACAGAATGTTATCTTCGAAAATAAAGAGCTGCAAATGCTTTGAGGTGTTTGGTTTTGGGCTGGTTTTGTTTATCTTAAAACGATCCACTGCAGAAAACATTAATCTATTGACTACGAAAGTAGTTGACGATCATGCTAACAGTTGGACAGCAAAGCATGGTGCTGCCCTGGGTTAGGTGCGTCCCCAGGAACTAAAATAGCTTCCTGAGTAGGAAATTTAGTTCCCACTATGATGGGAAGAGGGTCGGGTTTGTTTTTTTTTTTTTTTTTTATTGCCCAATTTCCAGGAAGGCTGTACACGTTTTGTGGAAACTTCTAAGTGCAAGGTTAAAAACAGAAACACTATAAGGAAAATCCTCAGGGAAAATGATCTGGGTATTAAGTTTAGCAAGACGCCGAAAAGAGAGAAGGAGAGATTCTAAAAACATACGTAGTCTTATCATGACTGTTACCCGTCCACCACAGCAAGGTTTTCAAACTTCATTTTATTACATCCCATAGTATGTCACTCCCTGCAAATGTTCCTCTCTCGGATTGGAACAGAACAACGCTGAGACGCTAATCAGGATGCAGTTTGCTGGCTCACCCAGATGCTTGTCTTCAGATATTGAAGAAACTGAATTTTCCTCTTAAACACTCAGATCCCTTTCCTTCAGTAATGATAAGAAGGAACAACATTAATCACCAGTATTTGCCACTTAATTTTATCTTGTGATCAATCTGGTAAAAGTCAACATTTGTCAGGGGGGGTGTTCACATGCTAATTACGGTAACTTATTACTGTCCCCTAATTAAGTTGTTTGTTTTAAATAAGCTGAGTCTGGTCTCTGGGCTTTTGCTAATAAATCGGCTGCACATTTGAATTATATAAAATGCAACACTCGAAGTTCACACTCTCTTAGTACTGTAAAGTACTGCAATATAGACTCTCTTCTTTCTAAATTATTACAGTTGCAAGAATTAGGTTGTAACATTTGTTTATGTGTTTTATCCTAATAAAAACTTAGATCTCATTAATAACTTAATTTAGTTTTTAGAGACTTGTGTCCAAATGTTATCATAATATTTTTATTGATATCTCATTGTCATTATACTCATTGTCTTGGGTAGAGTAACTGCATAGTCTTTATTTGCTGAATAATAAATTACACTGGTGTTCTAAAATAACAGTATTCTTAGATATCAGTCCTGACAAATCTTTATCAAGGAAACTGGTGTAATTAGGCATTTGGTGCTCAAATAATAGAATCTCCATTACCCACAAGGGTCTGAACTTATTCTAAACTGTGTCCTACACATATGAAAGTTATAGTGTAGATTAAACAAATTCATTTCACATGCAGATAGACACCTACCGTTCTCTTTATAAACACATTAAGTACTCCCTAAATCAATGGAATTAATACCTAATAACTTTATAGTACTATATACATTCTACTTACTTAGGTTTTGTGACTTGGTGAAACTAAAACCTTGAGCCTTAATTTTCCAAGTTGGAAAAAAATCTTAAAAAATTAACAATGTCACCTATCTTATCGTGTCATTTTTAAAAACTAGCCATTATGTGAAGCACCTTGCACAGTGTCTAGCCAGAAAAAAAAACACTAAATAGATGTTGAGTAGTCACTTATACTGTGGTTATCAACTTTGAAATTAATACCACTTTTACTGTTTATTATTATTATTATTTGTGATAAATTCTTTCAAGATCTTTTTACAGCGGCGCCTAAGTTAAGATTTTCGAGACACCAAAAGGTGACAGATGGCTCCCAGTTTCTGCTCAGGGACGCAGAGAGCTGGAAAGAGCACCCCTCCCAGACTCACACTAAGAAAGTGCTGAGTAATAAGTATAAATTGGTGGCTTTTCTTGAACTCGCTCAGACTGGAAAACAACCAATCTGCTTCCAGTCAAGGAAGAGACCGGTGTCCACAGGGAAAAGTGAGACAAGACGGGGGACCCTGGCTCTTCTGGCCACAGGCGGGGAGCAGTCACATGGGGTGGTTGGAAAGCAGGGAGCAGGGGGTGCCCTGGCAGGAGAGGGAGCCCCTCGGTGCTTACATGTGGCACCCATCCTCAGCCGAAACCAGGGAAGCTCGACAAGATCGGAAGAGCACTGAGGATGCTGCTGCTGCTGGAAATTTGGGGAGGGACAGGACTGCCGACAGAGCTACAGCAGGACTGGCCGAGAACAAAGCGAGTGGCAGGAATGAGGTGGAGAGCATCAGGTTTATTTGCGCAGGCGGGCTCAGAGGGCACTCGCCGCCAAACTCTGAGCCCCCAACAAAGAATTGCAGCAGGTTTTTATGCATCTTGTTTAGGGAGAGAGTGGGGCACAGTTACCAAGTGGTTGTCTTCAGCGGGGGCAGTGGCCGTGAGTAACCTTAGTTCATGGTACAGAGTTTATTTCTGTAGAATTTCTTTCTGTTTTAGCTTAACCACAGTCCAAGTTGCTGCAAGCAGTTTGCAGAAACCAGAGCGGCAGCGGTTTTGAGGTTACGGGGGTGGGGGGAATTGCTCACGGGGAGGGCTTTTGTCTAGTGGATTTTTCTATTTCTCGTATCAATGGCTAGAAAGGCAAGGAGCCCCGACAGACACCCTTTCCTGTCTCCACCACGAGAAAAACCTGTCGTCCCCGGGGAGGAAGGTGTGCCCAAACTAAGACGATGTATGACTCCTGGGAATTTGGAAGCCACCAAAGAACAGAAACCAACTTTTTTTTTTAAAGTTTCCTAAATGCGTGTGAGTCTCCGCCGGAAAAACAAGGCAGAGGACTCAGCTATCCGGCTGAGATATCTAAGTGACATTTACCGGAGCGGAAGCAAACTTTCCTCTCCAGAAAGGCAGTCGTGGGCTGCCCGCGTGGCGGCCGCGTCTCCCCTCCCCGGGTGGCCCCGCTATCTTCAACGGCCAAACCGGCGTCCGGAGACGAGCAGCTCAGACAGCTTTTCCGTATCACTCCGTAAGCCCCTTTCTCTCATCCTGAGATAGCAAAGTGAGATGCGGATGGTGAGAGCGATGGGGAGATGAAAGGTGGGGGACGTCGGCCCCACAGGGCTCCGGGAAGGAGAGGAATTATCTGATAGCGCCAGAGAGCCGGGCTCAGCCACGCAGCCCGTGCACGGAGTTGATAACCACGCTGCTCCTCCGGAGAGAAGGGGGGCCGCCCCTTTGAAGTCCCCTCACGGTGGATCTTTCATCTGCGTTTCCACTCGCCTAAACCCGAAATTAAAAAATGGTTTTTAAAATCTCAGAGCTCCTTTTTTCTACAGCAGGCTTTGGGTTTTTTAATCAACCATCTACCTATTTTTGTGTGTGTGTGGCTTATCTATAAATCCTTACTAAGTGTCACCAAGATAAAATGTCCCTCCCTCCGTTCCAGCAAGTAGCTCCCAGGCTTGGCTGACACACCAGACGCGCTCAGGAGTGGCTCCCTAACCCTAACCCTAACCCTAACCTTGACCCTGACCCTGCCCGAGTTTGTCTTTTTCCCCTGCCTATTTCCCTCTACGCAAATCACTTCAATCCCGGTGAGCTCTGAGTGAGAATGCCCGGATGTACTTGCTGTTCCACGTTGGTGTTCTCCTGGACCCAGCATGAGACCCTGCCTCAGAGGACAGCCAGGCCAGACCTCTGCTCTGTGCTGGGGAGGGCTGGGGCTGGCGAAGACAGCATCCCTGGGTGGGAGGAGTAAAACGTCCCTGCTCTGCTCTGGTTCCAAACACGCGCCCGCCTTGGCCCCTGTCCCCCCTCGGTATAATGCAGCCGTGTCCTGGGGCCGAGGGTCTCCAACTGCTCAAGTGCCTGAGAAGCTAGGCCGCGAAGAACTTCTAGAACTTTGCAGCCTCCAAAGAGCACTGTACACCGTTGGCATTTCGTCGTCTCCTGGCCACCATCCGCACACAACTCAACACATTTACCCACAAGGACAGGAGCTGCCAAACGCTACGGGGCCAGCAGTTCGCACGTTCCTCTCTGATAAGAAATGGCTATTTGCTCACCGAACGTCACCTTTGCTAAAAGTCCAATGAGAGAATGATGAGGGCAGATCATAGAGGGTTTGGGGAGATTTTACAAGAAGAAAAAAAAATACAGAATGCACAAAATGTACTCCGCTGAATGCTCAGTGCAGCGGGAACCCCCTCATTCTGGCTCTCGGACATGCGTGTCCCGTAGGAGCGTGGGTGGTGGGAAGGGTGTGTCTTGTCATCTCCATGTGGTTCATCAGAGATGTAGGAAGGTTTAGGGTAGTTCAAGAGGAGCAGATAAAGATTGGCAGGTGGCCTCTGTCTCCCTTCCCCGTGTGTGTGCTTGGGGGTGAGGAAGTGTGTGCGTGGGTTTATAAGCTATTTATTCTCAAACTAGTCTTTTTGTACTTCTTATTTGAATACTTTTTGTTTTTATTTCCTAGGTATAACATACAGTCATAGGGGCTGGGCGTGGTGGCTCACACCAGTAATTCTAGCACTCTGGGAGGCCGAGGCGGGAGGATCATTTGAGCTCAGGAGTTCAAGACCAGCCTGAGTAAGAGCAAGACCTTGTCTCTATTAAAAATAGAAAGAAAGTAGCTGGACAACTAAAATATATAGAAAAAATAGCCAGGCATGGTGGTGCATGCCTGTAGTCCCAGCTACTCGGGAGGCTGAGGCAGGAGGATCGCTTGAGCCCAGGAGTCTGAGGTTGCTGTGAGCTAGGCTGATGCCATGGCACTCTAGCCCAGGGGACAGAGTGAGACTCTGTCTCAAAAATAAGCAAACAAACAAAACACTAACCATATAATCGTGCAGCAAAGAGCACAAATTTTAAGCATGCATCTCAGTGCATTTTTACCAACATACCCATGTCTGTAACCATGAATGACCAAGGCATAAGAAACTTCCAGATCCTCTCAGCCTCCCGGGCCCCCACCCAGCTTACAGGACCCGTCCCACTGGCGACCTCTCAGTGGGGTGGACCCACCTGCTTTGGACTTCGCACACCTGGGATCACACATGTACTGCGTGCGGCTGGCTTCGTTTGCTCAACAATCAATTACTAAAGCATTTTGATACAGGAATTACAAAATCGGGGCTTTTGCACATTGAGGAATGCTCAACTAGGAGTTCCGACTCAGGAGCCAAGTGCTTCATGGATAGAGACCAACGTGCAGGTGCCGGCAATAAAGAAAAACAACCTGCGCTGTCACTAACAATCACACCTCCAGTCCCCCCAGGTCTCCCTCTCAGCCCTGACGCGCAATGCAGACCTTTCTCTGCTAAAGCCTTTAATTTAAACACGGTACACCTCCGAACAAAGCCAGGAATGCAGGATCAATTGACACAACTCAGGTACATGTATTTCATAGTTGTTTCCTTGACTGTTAACAGGAGTGTTAGTTGTTCTTATCCTTAGACACCAGAGAACAGAATTCGTCCAAGGATGACGGTGTTATTGGGGGGAAAGTTGACAATAATATAATAGTTAATTTGACTTCATTTTAACTTTCAGATATATAAACAATCACTGGGAAAAAGTAAGAAAAGAAAATAATCCTACGCTGAATGGCTTTCTGTGTCATGCACACAAGAGCCTAACCGAAATGTGTCAGAGAGCAATTTCTGGGTCAGAATAAATTAGAGTTTGTAATGCATTTGCCTATATTGAGGAAGCATAAGAAAGAAATGAGGTAATTTTGTCAGGGTTTGATGCTCATTGTTCACAGAGACATAATGCGAGTTATGTCTTTAGCCATAAAATAAAATAATGAGGCAATATAATATATTCCAAGCCGCTCTCCCAGATTGTGAGCTCAGTATTCCAGTTGTGTGTATGGTCACTTATTGTGAAATGGTATTTGCAGATAATCAGCTCGATTCTTTGCAGTGTGCTGTGGTTTACTTTCCCCAAATGAAGGGTGAAAAGAAATCTCTCTACACTGCCAGAGTGGGTGTGTCCTATACCAGAATCATCTTCCCAGTGGACACCCCAAAGAGCCTCTGCTGCATGGCCCGGCCAGCCCTGTGGCTTTTGGGACAACAGGTAAAATTCTGTAGCATTTCAATCTGTCACCTCTTCATTAAACTCCAGCCCCTTTTAATTGTTTAATTAAACAATTGGCTTCTGAACTCCAAGACAGAGAACTAGACAGAGCGATCATGCTCACGATAAATATAACAATAATAATTACTAAATATTAATACATTATTTTGTTGTGCCTTTGGAGCACAAGAAATCAGTTAATTTTGGTCAAGAGGAAAAGGGGGGAAAAAAGCTTAGATCTTTCCGTCTATGAGTTTAGCCATTGAAATAACTCAAATGTACCTTTAACCCATACTGACAGCTTCTCTGTGTTGTTTCCACATAAGCAGCTAAAATAACCTGAATTATCTTGTTTCTATTTTTCTTTTAAATTTTCTAAGTGAATCTGATCTTTGTCACAACATATAGTAATTCCCCAAACAAATATGTTTCCACCTTAGTTATGGGTTCCTCTAAAATCATTGAGGTGATACTACCAAGGACCATTGTCCGCGAGCTTCTCTTATTCCAAAGATCTTTCCATGTCATTTGCAATTGTCACACGAGCCCACGTGCCAGGCACCCCGTGGTGTCAGGGGTTACGACAGACTGTCCCTGCCCTGAAGATGCTCACAGTCCAGTGGAGGAGAGAAGTGGTCTTGGTCGGTTTTGACTATTATAACAAACTGTTAATGCCAAGAATCGGGTGACTTAAACAACAAACATTTGTTTTCCACAGTTCTGGAGGCTGGGAAGTCCAAGATCAAGCTTCCTGCAAAGCCAGTGTCGGATAATGTTTCCTTCCAACTTCGTCGGGATCAGTCCTTTTATTGTACAGTGTATGGCAGGTCTTGTGCTCTTTTCTCTTTTTACAAAGCACAGTCCCTAATGCAGTCCCCACCTCAGGACCTAATCATCTCCCAAAGGTGGCAGGCACCTCCTAATACCATTATATTTGGGGTGAGGTTTCAACCTATAAATTTTGGGAAGGCACAAATGTTCCATCCATAGCGGAAGTTCAGGAATAGATGCATTCAACACAACATGACAATTGCTCAAAAAGGTGAGTCCTGCATGCGGAACTGACAAGCACTGAGATCAGTAGTTCCCAACATGTGGTCCCGAATCCATAGCTCCGGAACTTGCTAGAAATGCAAGCACCAGACCTAGTCCCAGACCTACAGCACTGGACATCCTGGGAGTGGCCCCAGCAGCCAGTGTCTAACAAACGCTCCAGGTCAGGGAACCCTGTGAGTCTCAGGGACGCTGATGGTCCAGGATGGAGGTACCTGGGGCAGCTGTCGTCACTAGAGGAACTTAGAGAATCGTGAACTCCCCGTCGGACCGAGGGCAGAACTGTGCTGAGGGTGTTTCAGGCAGAGACGCAGGGGCAGTTACGCATGAGGGAAGCTATTTTGGATTGTGCTTGATATCAGAACACAGTGCAATTTGTAGCAGAAGTCACATGTGTGAGAACGGTGGCCGCACTGCGGTGTGGCCATGCCATGGGTCTCGAAGCTGAGACTGATCTGTTCAACCCAGTTTAGTGGCCACTTGGGTGTTGTCGGAGGTTTGATAGTGTAGCCGTTACCTCACCGCACAGATGGTTTTAATTCCCTCGGTGACAGATTCAGACCATTTGGCAAAAGCAGAAACAACAAGATGCCAGAGACCCTCAAGCATTTCTGGAGATTTCTGTCCTGTGCATTCGACATTTGGGGATAGGAATGAGATAAATATGAGTGATTTGGGCATCTTGAGATTCACACTGGAGAGTTTGAGCATGTTGTAGCACTATGAGAGATGATGGACATTTTATTCATCAAATCATGATTTTTAACATTATTATAAAACCAAAAAAATCTCTGTTTTGTGATCCTGCCCAAATCCACTTTCATGCAATGAAATACTGTATTAATTTTAGCATAATGTCTTTTAATATTGAACTTCTTAGAGATATTTAATCACAAAGATGCCTTTGTTTGGGGAGGATTATAAAAAGGGTCCTGTTATCTGTGTAAATGATGATACTACTTGTTCTCAGTAAAAAAAAAAAAAAAAAAAAAAAAAATCACAAGAGAAAAAATAGATTCTCACAAGAAAAGAGGACAAAATTTTGCAATACTGAGGAGATATAAGAATAAACCTAGTCTTATTAAAAATATATTTTTTGCTTTTCTTCAGGATTTCAGATGATTACTCACTGTTGCATGAAAAGTTGATAAATAAGTATATTTTCATATATTTATATGAAAATATAAATTTAATATATAAAATAATATATATTTAACAGATGCAGAGTATTTTCATATAGTCTTGTATTAATCTATAATAGAAAACATAAGAATATTATCCTGAGAATCAGCAGTAAGAATTAGTCGTCATGAAGTGATAACCAAGGGCATTAATTTTCAAGAACATTTCTACGGCATACTGTGGACATTTATATTTTGATGCATAAAATAACACATGGAGTTTTATCAGTGCAAATGCAAGGAAAAAGAAAACCTGTCATCGAAAGTGAGTGCTAACAACTGAGGTGTCATGAAGGAGCCATTCTTGGTGGGAATTGTATATTTGCAGATTCAGACACACAGTTTTGTGCATCTCCTGAAAAAGAAGCAAACACTCCTCTGCCTAACAAATAATGTAATTTTCCAAAGAAGGGGAAATAACTATTCTAAACATTTCAATCGGCCATAAAATCGCTCAAATCTTTAAATAACAACTTTAATTCGATGATTGGAAATGGTTGAAGATCTTAAGTCGGTTGCGGTTTCAAGAACATCACAACATAAATGCACCGAAGTTTAGAACAGCACGGTGCCCTGACGAATTTATTCACTCTTCATGCCACAGCGAGAAATCGCCAGATGCCGTGGTGGAGAAGCCTTGGGTAAGGTCAGCTGTTGGCTGGCTGTTGGTGTGGATAGAGCTTCAGCACAGAGCTCCCGAACGAGGGTGCGTTTCCATAATCTTATATTCTAGAACATCATCATAAAAGTGTGCGCACGCACACACACACACATAATATAGATTGAGCAGAACATTGAAAAGAAATATGATAAAACGATCGCATTATAGCTTTTCAGTTAATTAAATATAAAGATGAATGTCGGAGAACATGGATTTTTCTTATCACATTGAAACCAGCCTCCAGGTTCTTTAATTTCAGACATCGGGAAATGCAAAATTCTCTGTGATGAACAGTATTTTTAGTGACATAATAAAAACGCTGGGCAATCGCATACTGTTTTTACACCACGGGCTTGGCAGACACAGCCTAACGCCACGCCGCCGAGCTGGCCGCGCTTTCCGCTTCATTTTGGAAATACTCCTTTATAAATATCAAAGAGAATTATAATTTTTGGAATATATGATGATAAAAATGGGTGAACGGAGGGTAAACATAAGTCTTGCTGATAATTTTCTAAGGAAGACCAAATATGCAATTACGCGTCTCTTTATATAAACAGTGGCACGGAGGTTCTCTCCTATTCATTTATTTATATAGGCGCTCAGCAAACCGCAATTGAGTGTCTTCCACAGGATGGAGGTTTTATTAATGTGTAAGGCAGGGCACACCGGCAGCCGAAATGAACAAAGCAAAACAAAACGACAACAGAATCACCTCCAATTCAGGCTTAGGAAAATAAAGGGATGGACCTTCCTTATGTTCGGATGCCCTCCCCCCAAGTTACTAGAGCTCAGTTCGCTGCTGTGCACAGTCATTTGGGGACCCTACCACCCCCGAGGGACTCTACGTTCTGGAAGAAAAGGAACCTTTTCCGGATAAGACAACTCACGCTTCCACCAGGATCTGCCCCTAAGGTACCTCCTGCCCTGGGCCTAGTAACCACAGCTCCGTCAGAGCTGAACACGGCCAGAGGTGCTTTGAACAAGCTCCGATAATGTCATTGCGGCCCAGACCACAGGCACTGGAAGGAGGCCCTGCCCTCTGCCACAGAGAATTACGCCTTGCAGAGGACGGCAGCAGATGGTGAGCTCCTGGGTGTCCGTGTATCAGAGCACCTGACTCTAGGTCTCCAGGGGGTCACTCAGCCGGCGCTGTCCACCACACGGCCAGGTGGACGGATCCATCAGAAAGGACACTAGCACGGCCAGGACCAGGCATCAACAGGGCCAGACTACAGCAGGTGGCTTATATGCATGTCAGCCACACCCAGAGCCCACCACTGTGCCACCTGGCCTCACTCTGCTCACACACGCGGCTGCGCAGAGAACCCAAGACGAAGGTCTGACACAGGAGAAAAAGGCCTGGGCGTGGTTGCCAGACCAGGGACATTGGTGTCTGGTGCGAGCAGAGTGCGGACAGCGGCTGAGCTGTGCCAGGACCCTCAGGCCATGCTGAGGGGCTCAAGGTGAGGAGTCTTTGCACTGGCGGAGTTTTGTGCATCCGGTGGTCGAGGAAAGACAGGGGATACTGGAAAGAATACACACACACACACACACACACACACACACACACACACATGAGCGGTCAGTGTGAATGGACTGAGGGCTGATCAAGACCCTGGAAGAAGCAAGATCAGCGTGCAGGAGGCCAGGAACCCATGCACGCGCTGCCTTCTAAGGTCTCCGGAACCAGCAGTAGCACCACGGACAGCGGTAACAGCACTAGCACCACGGACAGCGGTAACCAGCATTAGCACCACGGACAGCGGGAACCAGCACTAGCACCACAGACAGCGATAACCAGCGCTAGCACCGCGGACAGCATTAACAAGCACTAGCACCATGGACAGCGTCTATTGCAGCATAGACATCAAATCACCAAGGAGACAAACTACTGGATCAGTGGGTGTGAGCCAGCCTCTATCACTGTCACGTGCCTCCACCCCGACGGGACAGGCAGCAGGGACCACTCCTGGTTCACAGTACCAGCTCTTGCTCACTGCAGCGGCCCACCTGCCTCCTCCACCTAATGCCCAATCTTCCACCCACAGAGACCCACACATGGCTCTTCCTGCACAGTCGTCCCCTCCGGGGTGGTTCAGTGCCAAGATAGGTCCCCTTCCCCCAGCGGAGAAGCAGTGAAACGCTTCGGACTGCAACAGGCAGGTGCCCAGAGACGGGTTTGTCCTCTTGCCCGAGGCCTCAGCCTGTGTGCAGAGCCTTTAGAGTGTGGGAAATGCCATGTGGAACCTGGCATTTACCTGGCGTAGGAGGGCCACGCGTCACTGAAAGAGACATGGCAGGAGGTGTGTCACCTTGGACCGTGGGGCCCCTGGGGCACCTCCCTACATGGGGGCCCCGTGTGTCAGCTGTGGTGGCAGCTGGGAGGTCAGTTTAAGGGGACAGGGGCAGGTGCACAAGGATGTCAGGTGCACCCAGAGCAAGGACCCATGGGCGCTACTGCAACCAAAACAAAACATGAACATTATAGACCACAATGGGACAGAGAGGGGGAGAGGGAAGGAGAGACAGACACAAATAAGTGGAGATATGTTCTCTGTTCAGGGACCGGAAGTCAATGTTACTGAGATGTTGATTTCTTGCAACTTGATCTATGCATTTAACACAATTGATCACAATCCCAGCCAGCTACTTGTAGCTATTGACCAGGCGATCGTAAGCCGATGTGGAAAAGACAAGAGACCTGACGTAGCCAACACCGTGAGGAAAAGAGCAAAGCTGAAGGACGCACACCATCCGGTTCGAGACTCACTGCTAAAGCTAAAATAGACTGAAGCTAAAATAGACTGAAGCTAAAATAATCAAGCTATTGTTTCTCCGTTGAGCTGCCATGAACTCCTTTGCCAAAGATCAATTGACCTGTTTGTATGGCTCTATCTCCCTGCTCTCTGTTCTGTTCCTTTGATCTATTTGTCTATCCGTTTGCCAATACCACGTTCTCTCGGTTACTGTAGCCTCTTCACAGAACAGCTTCCCTTTCTACTCTTAGAAAGGGCCCTCAGCCCTCAGACACTGAGTGTCACTCACATGGCAACAACTTGTCTTCACAGGTGCAGCTGAGTGAAGGGTCTTGGGAGGGAGGTCATTCCATGCTGCCTGGCGGAGCCCTGCATGTGACAGGAACGTCACTCCATGCTCCCTGGTGGGGCCTGCATGCCATCCCAAATACCCTTACAAGAGGGGGCGGAGGGAGGTCTCACACCCAGAGGAGAAGGGATGTGAGGACAGAGGGGACAGAGATCAGAAGACACTGGCCTTGAAGACCAGAGTGATGTGGCCTTCGCCTGGGAACGCTGGCAGCCTCCTGGAGCAGGGAGAGGCAGAGGTCAGATTCCCCGACGTCCCATAGAGGAAGGACGGCCCCGCTGAAACACTGATCTGCCCCGTTCAGCACCCAGTGAGGCCGGTTGGAGTGGAGTTCGGGACCACCACACACAGGACCCCAGATAAAGGTATTCACCTCTCTGAGTCGTCCGCCCAATCATTTCAGGGCCCAATTATTTCAGGTACCGCTGTTTGTCCTCCTTAGCTTCCAAGGAGAGCAACGTTGCCGTCTGTTTGCAGCAACATTGATGCCATCGGCCAGATGGGTGGGCGGTTGGTGGCTTAAACCCAAAGTCAAGTAATTTTTTTAAATTCTTTTAAAGGTTTTGGCCCATATTTCACTTATTTATTTATTGCCAAAGTATATATTTTTGAAAGCATGTACTGATTTAAGATAATAAGACCTGTCTCTTTGATCTTTAATCCTTGGTTTCTTAAGACTTGGGTTATGTTTTCTTCCTCTTGTAATTGTTTTATTTGGAACCCAAAAGTATGACTGTCACGGGGTTCGCACTAAACAGGTAGTCACTGATTCGCACTGAATGGAACTGGCTTCCGTTCGTGGAAATATCCACGAACATATCATGGAAATGTCACTCCTTTCCTAGGAAAGGCATGATTGGTGGCTGTTAATGACAAGTGCGTCAGTTTGTTATAAGCGTCCCACTTTCTCAGGGAGGGGATCTTTTGCTCCTTTCATTTCATTTTCTGTATTTGGGGAAGAGGAGAATTGAAATTGAAAATCGGCCGGGCGCGGTGGCTCACGCCTGTAATCCTAGCACTCTGGGAGGCCGAGGCGGGCGGATCGCTCAAGGTCAGGAGTTCAAAACCAGCCTGAGCAAGAGCAAGACCCCGTCTCTACTAAAAATAGAAAGATATTAATTTGGCTAAAATATATATATAAATAAACTAAAAATATATATATATATAAAAATTAGGCAGGCATGGTGGTGTATGCCGGTAGTCCCAGCTACTTGGGAGGCTGAGGCAGGAGGATTGCTTGAGCCCAGGAGTTGGAGGTTGCTGTGAGCTAGGCTGACGCCAGGGCACTCTAGCTCGGACAACAGAGTGAGACTCTGTCTCAAAAAAAAAAAAAAGAAAGAAAGAAATTGAAAATCAACTGGATCAGCCACATTTTCTGAAGTTCAGTGAACAGATTTGAACAGAAAGAGGAATCTCAGTTTATCTACTGCCCATGAGGGATGTTATCTTAAACATGACAGATATGTTTTTCCAAACTTTTCATCTCTGAGAGTCGACTGGGTGAGGTTTTCTGTGGCAGGAGGCAGTCGCTGCTCTGGGAAGTGCCTGCTCAGAGGGCTGGGAGGCCACCACTGGGGGCTCTGAGCATCGCTTTGTCTTGGTCATTAAGCGGGAGGGCGGGGCGGTCTCAGTAATTAAAAAGCTCCATCCGCGTGAGTCCGGAGGGCTGCTTCAGCTGCCTGTTGGCCAGGCTGCTCTGGGTGGGAGGGAAGGTTCCAGCTGGGAGAGGTTTTTAAAGTTTAACTTGAAAATACGCTTGGAGCCTCTGATCCCATCGGGTGGCGACTGTCAAAGATGGTCTGCCACCATTAGCTGATCCGGGAATAATTTGTCTGCCCTTCTGACAAAATTAAGTGAGGATCCAGGCTTTCCCGGGCAAGGATTAGCAGGCTGCTGCAGGGGCCGGCCGGGAAAAGAAAATCAGCACCTGCCGGGGAATTGCACTTCTTCTTCCTGTTCTCAAGAAAACACTATCTGTGTGCACTTCTGTCGAAATCAGTGTCTTCTGGTTAATTACAGAAGTGGCATTTCTGCAGCAGGGTGTCCAGGCAGAAGGCTGGGGGGCAGCCTTCACCCCAGAGTTTCTCAAAGAGCAGTAAATGTGAAAGACAGTTTCCTTAACACGCACAAATTCCCCTTTCCTTCTCTGTGCTTTGTTTGCTTAAGTGAAATTATGACACTGGAGGGGAGCCCACAGATCTATTCCTTCCGGAACACTCTGGGTGCCCCGGGAGAAGCGGGTCTGCATTGAATGTAGGGAGGTGAGCCACCGTCTTTTCTCTCAGTCTACGCAGGCACCCACACAGGGCTCCCCTGCTCTTCGCAAACACTTCCGTGCAGAAGGTGAGGCTGTGTAGACGCGTTATTCCACAGAGGAATCAGATAGTTAAGAGATGCAAAGTTAACCGACCTAATTTTAGTGTTCACGTGATTTGTATCAGCATGTGTTTGCTGTGTAACAAACAGACCACAGATGTCAGGGGCCTACAAAAACAAGCATTTGTTTTTCTCAGACCTCTGGGTTGGGCTTGGTTGGGTAAACGGGGTGTATGGGCATGGGCAGCCCAGCTCCACCTGCCCTGTGAGCTGGTCCTAGTATTATGGGCTGGCCTGGGCATATTCTGCCCATGGTCATGGAGAAGAACCCATAGGAACACAGGAGGCTAGGTAGGAGCTGGCATGGTCCCACTTCCTCATTCTCTTGACCAGATCAAGTCACATGGCTGGTGCGGCCACGTGACTTAGAAACGTACTCTACCCCTCAGTGAGAGAAAATGCATGGCCCCATGGGAAAGGGGGGAATAGGGCAAGGGGGGCCCAAGGGCGCCATGTAGCGTGTTGTGTATGTGGCCGCCTCGCTCAGTCGGACGGAGACCTGAAGTGGACACCAAGTCGCGTTCGACTCCTTCAGCACACTCTCAAGGTCACCTTAAAGCAGGGCTGAATCCGTTTCATGACAAAAGGTGCAGGAGATTCACTCCCCGGATTCACCTGTGTGAAGAACGCCGGGGGTGGGCGAGCCGCGCTGTGCGTAACTCACATGGGTGGATGACACGAAGCCCATGGAAAACGCGTGTTTTCGAGATTCTCCTGAACTGAGGTTCACACTCTAGGTCCTTTGCTCTCAGCTCAGGGTCCCCGAAACTGACGGCAGTTCGAGCAGCTGTCAGATCAGACGTGTGCTTGCCTTCATCAGCAGAAGGCAGGACGCTGCCTAATCCGGAGCCGAATCGAGTCATTCAGGCAAGATCAGCTGCTGCACACGGAGGAGCAGTGGGCGTGTTCTATCCTCCCGAGGGGCAGCTCGTGCGGGCGGTTTGGTCTCGTAGTTTCTAGTGCCCTTGGCTTCGCTGCCGTGTCCAATTTTCCATGGACTGAAGAGAAACAGAGACTGGATCTGTGGGGTTTAGAAACCAGCCCCCACTCCCTGCTCCTCGTTCAGCTGAACAAGCTGCTGAACAAGGCTCCACCCTGGGCTCGGGTGTCTGCAGGCTCCCGGCTGCGAACACATAAACAATAGTGCAAAAGTTGGTGCTTCTGCTCATTTGAGGAACACGGGGAACCTTCCGGCTCTTTGGGAAATGGCTTAGGAACGGTAATGGTTGTCATGGTGCGCTCAGATATATCCCAAAATACCCCGCCAGATCTTAGCTGGTCAGAGATTTTCAGGAAACGTGTAACCTTTTCTAAACAGATCAATGGCCTGCCATTTTGATCTTGATCTCTTTGTATCGAGAAATGACATTTGATGATGCTTATCTTTTTTATTCAACATGTAAGAGTTTAGAGGGATCCGATGTTTGTTCTTGTATTAAACTTTTATTTCTTAATCCAAAACTTCCATCAGCTGCCCTTCTTCCTGTTAAAAAAAGGCAATGAGTATAGTATACATAGTGTTGGTAAAAAATGATTGCTTTTATGATGTCTTTAAAGCCTCATAGTTTATAAAATATACTTATTTTTATATTTGAGATAACAGATCACAATCCAAGTTTTCTCCCTTGGATTATCCATTTATAACCTTTAAATGAGTCAAATAACTTTCTATTTTTGCTTCTGTTTGATTGTGTAAAGATGATTTAACATAACTTTATATTCTCTACTTTTGGGGCAAGATCGATGTAGATGTAGAAATTTTATTTAAAAATTGCCTGCTTTTCCTCAAAGTGTGTTATTATTCTGCTTCTCAAGAGCTGTCCTCTTATAGTTTTTCACTTTTTTTCTTCTGCAATGAGCAACATCATCCCATATGTGGCAATGAATAACTAAATAATTGACAAAAGCTTCAAACATACTTCATTAAACATGTATAGCTTCGTCTGCTGAAGTCATTAGCAATCGCTACTCACACACAATAATGTTTTTAAAATAACCTCTTTGATTCCGGCACATTAATCTGGGAGACAGGAGATAGTATCATGCTGAAGTGTGTGCCCTAACCATGCTCTCAAGGCCTCCTTAAATCTCAAACTTTTCCCCTCAAAGGACATTTGCGAAGTTTTGACTTGAGCAGACTCTTGAACAGATTAATTTTGATAGCTCAGAATAACTCAAAATAGGCCAGCAACAACCACGATATAATTACCTCTGTGACGTTTGGCATCTATAAGACACCCTTACGTCTGTACCTCTTGTGTGTTTATGCTTTGTCACAATGCAACTCTCTGGTTTCTTGGATCAAAAAAGAAGAAGAAAAAGAAAGAAAAAAAAAAAAACAAAGTTCCAGCATGTTTGTTCTTGTTCACTTCATTTTAATGTGGTACTTTGCAAAATCTATTAACTCTTCCACTTAGTCATTATTGGTATCAACATGGATCATCAGATGTAGCAAAAAGAATCTCTTTTTTTTTTTTTTCAGAATATTACAGGGGTATAAACACTTGGTTGCATATATTGCCTTTGCATCACCCAGGTCAGAGCTACAGGTGTGCCCAACCCCCAGACAGTGGACGGCGCACCTGTTGTGTGTGAATTTACCCATCCTCCCTCCCCACTCAAACCTCCCGACCTGACCACGATGCGGTGAAGGCCCCCCCTCCCCCAAGGCTGTGTATACACCAGGGTGTTGTGGCATCTTCCTCCTCCTCTCTATGAAGCCCCATTCTCCAGACTGGGTGACACCTCTACGGGAACATTTGTGCATTTGGCATAGTTTTCACTTGATGGCAAGAGTAAAAAGTTACAGGAACAATGACTGGGACCCATCACGTTGAGAGACAACTGTCGTGGATCCTGCATGCCTGCCCGGGTGGAACTTTCTGGGCAAAGGCTTATCCTAACCACACACACACACACACACACACACACACACACACACACACACCTTGAAAACAGGAGATCCTGCAAGCCCTCTGAGAGATTTAGGTTATGAGTCCTTTGGCAGAGAACTCCCAGGGGGATGAAACTAGAAACCTTCCCCTCTTCCAGGGAGGAAATTGGCTTAGACTCCAGGGTGACAAGTCCTCTCTTCCAGCAGAGGAGTGGCTGGGTGGATATGACAGCAGTCTAATGGGACTCAGCGTATCCTGACCTTACGGGTCCCGTGGCATAGTTCACGGTGCTCTGGGGAAAACATGGCACCCTCGGCACATTGCCTTGTAGAACAGGTGCATGAGACACCCACGCAGGTGACTATTTCAGCTGCTGTGAGTGATACACAATTCCTGTCTCTGACCCCAGGATCTCGTGTCTTCTGTCAGAATCCGTGCAGGAAATCGCAGTAGCCTAACTCGTTAGCAACTAGGGCAACATCTCATACCCTCTATGGTTTGGGACTTAACGCATTTATAAACAAGTAAGACAATGCATCTACAGCCAAATATAAAAGACATGGAGTATCTAAACACAACCTATTGAAAAGGCGACTTAAAGGTTCACTTGCATTTCTATGACTACACACATCATACCCATTATGAAGAGGGTTAGGGTTAGGGTTATTCAAAATCTCTATATGATTCCCATGCTATTTATGTTTGAGACTCTGCCTGCTAAGCAACTTTTCATGCAACAGAAGAAATTAGTAAAAAGGTTGCTTGGAGAAGGCATCATGGAGATCAGGATTTGAAAACAGCAAATACATCCAAGGAAGCAGAGCAGGAACCAGTATACCTAAATTAGGAGATCAAGACAAGGTTAGGAGCAGAGGTCAAAATCCTCAAGTGCCATAGTTCAGACGTTTAAGCTGCCACATGACAGGGCTTGCGAAAGAGACAATGACAGAGCAGAACAACCAGGACCTGAGAGTCTAGCATCGGCCGGTGGAAACCCTGCCACCTTCTAGCTTTGGTTCCTTAGCGACCGGGGCAAACACCAGCAAAGTTGCAGCCAGTCCTTCCCGCTTACCTGCTACCTGAAGTCAGCAACTGATAGGGACGGCCCGAGTCCCACGTTTATGCTTCCAAATAGGCATTAGAATTTCTGATCTAACTGATTATGAGGAGTTATTCTGCAAGTATTACCGTCACTATATAGCATTAACTTAAAATCCAATAAAGCATTTACAAGCACCTGGGCAAACACTGACAGTGTGTTCTATAATAGTGTGCTGCATTCCCTCTTTGCAAATACAGCCCTGTGTTTATCTCACAGGAAATTTGCTTTCATTTAGAAGTTACTTTATAAAATTTGCTTATAAGATTAACTAGAACCTGAGTCATTTGTTTTTCACAATTCCTGGCTCTGAAAAGAAGCATTGTGTAAGGAAATGAGTTTATTTTCAATCATGAGAGCAGAAGTTCCAAGTCAGTGAACGTAATGGAAAAAAACCCAACAATTTGTTTTCGCAGGCGTTTTCCTGAGATTTTAATATCCGCATATTTGTCCTTAATTTACCTCGAATGCTGAAAAACTTTTTTAACATTCCAGTGCTTCCGCATGAGCAGCTTTATT
Source organism: Microcebus murinus (assembly GCF_040939455.1). Classification (NCBI taxonomy): domain Eukaryota; kingdom Metazoa; phylum Chordata; class Mammalia; order Primates; family Cheirogaleidae; genus Microcebus; species Microcebus murinus. The sequence continues at coordinate 25,033,800 of NC_134128.1, forward strand.
TTCTAGAAAAAAAATATAGTTTCTGAAGCCTTTTGTCATATCTTTGCCTCAGCAGCAGATTCTCATATCTCCGATTGTTTTTCAAATTTCATCACATTTCAAATAATTGTCTTGGGAGGGAATAATAGCTAAGGTTTATTTATTGGCTTTTGGGCCAGGCACTATCCCAAGGGTTTTATGTTTATTATCTTCTCAACAATTTATTCTTCTCAACATTTATTCTTCTCAACAATTCTAGAAGATGAATACCCCCATTTAACAGAAGAAGAATTTGAAGCAGGAGATGTTAAACTTCCTGCCCATGCTCACAAAGACAGTTTTGCAAGAGTTGACACCCCACCCAAAGTCAGACCCCAATCCTGGCTTGTGACCACCATGGTCTATTTTCTTACTCAGGGTAACTTAACTTCAGCAAATGCTTTTTTTTTTTTTTTTTTTTGAGACAGAGTCTCGCTTTGTTGCCCAGGCTAGAGTGAGTGCCATGGCGTCAGCCTAGCTCACAGCAACCTCAGACTCCTGGGCTCAAGCAATCCTCCTGCCTCAGCCTCCCAAGTAGCTGGGACTACAGGCATTCGCCACCATGCCCAGCTAATTTTTTGTATATATATTAGTTGGCCAATTAATTTCTTTCTATTTATAGTAGAGATGGGGTCTCACTCTTGCTCAGACTGGTTTCGAACTCCTGACCTCGAGCAATCCGCCCGCCTCGGCCTCCCAGAGAGCTAGGATTACAGGCGTGAGCCACCGCGCCCGGCCAGCAAATGCTTCTTAATCTCCCATCAGTGCCCGCACAGCCGTCTAATGAAAAAAAAAAAAAACTTGAATTATAAAAACAAAAGCCTAAAGGAAACAGGCACGGGTAAACTATGAAAAATAATCTCACTCGCATTTAAAATAATAAACACAATGGGCAAACATTTCCATGGGTTATTTCTTGAATAAGGAAGCATTTTTTTAAAAGACTTCCCAAGGCAGAGTTGTTAAATAATATCTAAAAAAAAAAAATTGGTATCACTGAGACTGCCTTTTGCACTTGTGAATTTTGGGTAGGGTCATACCACTAAAAAACTATGATTGAAATATAGCAGAAGCAGAATTCAGAGATCAATTCATAACTTTAAGGCTTATCCATTAGCTTTGCAGGGCCCACCAGCGATAGTTGGCATGCCAATGAATGGAGCCGATATCCATGTAGTTATTTAATGCTAATGCTAGCGTTGAAAATGGTGACCAGTAGCGAACAATTATTTAATCAACCAATTAGAAATATAGACTTGAAAACTATCTGAATCCTCAGTTTCAGTGACTTACGTGACAAAAATTGCAAAGTTTCAAGGCAAAAAAATGTGTTCTTCGCTCAATGTCAAAATAAGCATAGGTTGAAACTGTTTCAGAAAACAAACACAGTACTGGTTTCAGAACCTAATTTAAAAAAGAAAACAAAGATACTGTATCGCTTAAGCTTATAAATCTCAACAAATCACCAAAATTATGTCAGATTCGTTCTGTAAATGGAAAGATGTTTCCTAGGAAACATCGTAATATGATTAGACTTATCAAGAAATTCATTGTGAAAAGTTTTACAAACTTCCCCCCTCCAAAAAAAATGCCAAAATAAATATCAACATTTATTTTTGTAAAGGTTAAATAAAAATAATAATGGAAAGAACTGTACATGGGTAGGAAGTATTGGAAAAGTATTTAGATAAAGGAATATTTTTATTGCCACAGAGGCAAAAAAAATTTGCATGGGAGGAATCTCTGCACCGTTAGGAGAACTGGAGTTGCGCTCTGGGACCATTAATGAACCCAGCAAGTCATTAAAGGTAAATGAAAAAAATGGAGCATGGTGAGTACAATATCACCAACAATTATAGTTTAAAATAACCCTTTGGCACCGCTTGGAGGTCCTGTGTCTACTTTTCAACAGCTTTCGCTTTTGCCGCACTTGCAATGACTGTGGAACCTCAATAAACAGTAACTTTTATGGGAAACAACATCTGTCCTTTCTCCTGACGTTTCTTCTGCCGGATGCTTCACATATCAGCACACGGCTTCTCAATAATTTGTAATCATACGCCCCTTCACAATTATTTTACGATTCTGCTCCTCTTGTATGTTCCAAACCTTGTACAGTGTCGATAGTTCTTCGTGAAGGCGACTTACAAAAGTAAGCAACGCAAAGGGTTCGGCAACATCTTTCTTTTCATCATATCGAATTATAAACATCACACAAGATTCCTTGTTTTAAAACCTGTACAAGTGCGTTGGGTGGATACTACAGTATTTTAATTTGGACCGAAATATCAGGCATTGACCCTAAATATATTTTCAGAACCAGCCTGCATATGTTTTTTACAAGGTTGACAGCGAAGGTTTGATAAAATCCATCTGACAGTGCATTGTTCTTCCTCTCTTACGATATAACAACTCTGACATTTTTGTTTCCACTTTCAAACTGGGTTTTCATGTCCCCGGAGGCCTCTGCAGATGACGCTCGGAGAAGCGCCGATGTCCCCGACAGGAGGGTTATTATTTCTCCCGAGGGGGCTGACGGTTGCTTTGGACGAGGTGTTCGGTGGGTGCCTCCCAGGCTCAAACGACAAGAAAAGTGGGTCAAAGAAGGCAGCTGGCTGAGTTTTGCTTTCTTACATCCCTTGGGAGGACATTTGAGGTTACTCTTCTTACAGCCCCTGTCTTTCCAAGTCGGACCTGCCTGACCCGCAGCGGGGGGATAGACAGACGCCAGCTCTTCCTTTCCTGCCCCAAACCGTATAGCTCAGGTGCACAAACCACATCCTCTTGTGGCGGGCCTGGCTACATCTCAGAGATAACCACGGTCTCCGGGTACAGAAGAAACAAGAAACAGGGACAACTTGACATCTCCGGATTGCCTGCTAATTACTCCACAACGATTCCTATTTTTCTTTGTCCCCATAAAAGCAGGCGGCCACCTGGCCTGGCCGCTGGCACCTCCCTTCTCTTTCTTCGGGATGCTCTTTCTTCTCTGCTCTCTGCCCCAACCCCACCCGACCCAATCGCTCTGTCCTTTCCAAAGGATAAAATGAATTTTACTTGTAAATCTTAATCTCTGCATGAGAAATCTTTCTCCACCTGAGCCACGAGCGCTCGCTCAGCTTTCCACCCCACCATAAAGGGGGACAGTGTTTGTCATCAAGACTAGGGGACTCTCGGGTTTGATGGAAGCTGAGGAAGAGGAAGGAGAAGGCAACAGCAGCCCTGGACTGGCCGGGTCTGGACGCACATCTCTGCCCCGCAGGGCGGGTGCGAGACCTGTTTCCTTAGCTCACCTAGTCAGCGGATGGTACCAGAAATCACACCATCGCTGTGTTCACGCACATCTTCCCTCCAGAAAGAAAATAGAACATTAGCAGAACAATGGCAGCAAATATCCACTAAAAACAGCAGCCAGGTGGGTGCTCCTTAGGAAGCGCATTTACTATACATAGTATCTATAATTCTCATGAGGACTTTGCATGCATGACTCAATGTCATGGTCCTTATTTCACAGATAAGAAAACTGTGGCTCAGGGATTTGGTACGTTGGTTCAAAGGGGCATGTCTACTTTTAACAGTAGAACTAGGATTCAAACCCAGGACTGCCTGAATCCCAACCGGTGTTTGTATTCTCCACTCCCAATTTAGCGGCAGATGTGTCTTTTCTCCTCCGTTAATAATTTAAAGCAAAGCTATGCCCTTCCAGAAAAGGCAATGCAAGAGTTTAGCTTTGGCCCACATTTAACATGAACTGAGACAGACGTTCCTACCCTGTAATGCCACACGACGGAGCTTGTAGCTATTTGTAGACAAAGGGCCTGGAATTAATTTATTCTTCAAGGAGTGTTCTTCCCTCCTTTGGGTACTGTCCTTCTGTCTGCACCTCTAGGCACGTCCCTTGAATTCTCAAGAGCATGACTTTCTAAGTCACTCAGGCTGCCACCGACCGGTTCATGAGCTGCCAAAGGCAAAAAAAATAAACAAACCATTGTACTGTCGAGAAGTTCTGACAATGTGCTTTTTGAGGAAAAGCAAAGCTTTTCATTGTACAGAAGTAAAAGCAAATCACTTTCTGTAGGGAAAAAAAAAACACAATTTCTCAGAAAGAAAAAGAGTAAGAATGTACCATTAATATCTCCATTTTACAGATTTCAAACCTGACCCCTTTAGCCACTGTGTAGAATACGAGGCATAATGAGGAGACCTGTTTAGCAGTAGCTTGGTACCAAATGTTTGGCCCGGCTTTGAAGTGGAAACTCGTTACCAGAAACAAAGTGACTGTTTTTGTTTGTTTGTTTTGAGGCAGAGTCTCACTCTGTTGCCCGGGCTAGAGTGCCGTGGCGTCAGCCTAGCTCACAGCAACCTCCAACTCCTGGGTTCAAGCGATCCTCCTGCCTCAGTCTCTTGAGTAGCTGGGACTACAGGTATGCGCCACCATGCCTGGCTAACTTTTTTTATATATAAATATTTTTAGTTGTCCAGCTAATTTCTTTCTTTTTTTTTTTCGTAGAAACGGGGTCCTCACTCTTGCTCAGGCTAGTCTCGAACTCCTGAGCTCAAACGATCCTCCAGCCTTAGCCTCCAAGAGTGCTAGGATCACAGGCGTGAGCCAACACACCTGGCCTCGAAGTGACTGTTACTTGGATAGTGTTGAATACATCTTCTCAGAAACACAGAATTTAATTATTGAATGCAAAATAAGACATATGAAACACCATTGAGGAATAATTTTTAAATATAAGTTCCATAAATGTGCACTTTACAAATTATTTACAAATGTAAAGAAAACACATTGCCCTAAAAGGTGCAATTATTGCACTCTCGATCTCCAAAGTCCTGGTTGTAGAGGACAAAGGACAAACACACGCCTAGGTCAGAATTATAAAATAACTGGTAAATCCAGTGAGTGAGTTTGTTCATTTTTATTTATTTTTTAGTGTGATTCACTTTTTTTTTTTTTTTTTTTTTTGAGACACAGTCTCACTCTGTTGCCTGGGCCAGACTGCCATGGTGTCAGCCTAGCTCACAGCAACCTCAAACTCCTGGGCTCAAGTGATCCTCCTGCCTCAGCCTCCCAAGTAGCTGGGACTACAGGCATGCGTCACCATGCCCGGCTAATTTTTTCTATATATTTTTAGTTGTCCAGCTAATTTCTTTCTATTTTTAGTAGAGACAGGGTCTCGCTCTTGCTCAGGCTGGTCTCCAACTCCTGACCTTGAGCGATCCTCCTGCCTCAGCCTCCCAGAATGCCACTACCATTACAGGCGCGAGCCACCGTGCCAGGCGTGAGTCACTTTTATAACAGCTTCGGATTTCATTAAAATTGGGAAGGCATCACAGAGAGTCCCCGTATACCCATTGCCCACTCTTCCCTCTTATCTGTGCCTTTCGTGAGTCTGGTACACTCTCACAATGGATGAACCAACATCGAGATATTAGCAGTGACCAGCGCCCACACTCTCTCCGGATACCCTGACGTCTTCCCTCCTGCTCTTTGCTGCCCTGGCATCCCTTCACGACTGCACACGACATTTCCTCAGCTCCTCTCGGCTGCGACGGCTGCTCAGGCTCTCCTTGTTTCTGATCCTTGTGACCATTTCGAGTGGGACCGAGAGGGCTACTCTGCGGGATGCCCCATTGGAGGAAAGGGGTCTGGTCTGTGCCTCACAGGGCAGGCATAGGGGATGGGGTTTTAGACCACACCGAGGAGGAGAAGAGGTGCCACTTCCATGGCACCCTCGCGGGGGTCTGAGCCCCCATCTGGGGGCAGCTTTCACCATCCTTTTGTTGCCTTGTATAAAAAGTAATCATCCCGTTCCGCCTCTTCTGAGAATCAGTAAGGAGACAGCATGGGGACAATGTAGGGCAAGGACGGGCCTGGCGGGCTCTGCCCGTATGGCTACGCCCTCTCGGCGCCGGCCCTGCCACGGCTACAGCTTCCCACGTCCAGCCTGAGGGACACTGTTGGCTGCAGGGAACGCTCGGCCTGCCAACAGGTCCAGAGAGCTGTAGCCCCAAGAAGTAGCCCCAGCAAATGACAGATGGACATTAATAGGAAACTGCTTTCTCTGCCTCGTCCCCACAGTAAGCAGAGAGCGGTTACCTCTGAGGAACTGTTAACCTACTTGAAGGGGCATGAAAGAGCCTCCTGGGGCTTTGCTATGACCTTGTCAGACCTGGGTAGGGCTGCTCTGGCAGTGCATGGGGGTTATAGGGGGACCCCAGACACAATTCGTTGCGCTTGACAATGAAAAGGACTTAATTTCAAAAACACATTAATAGGTAGGATTCCAATTCTTGACACAGCAATGCACCAAAACCAAAGACTATTCTCCAACCTTCATGAAATCCCATGGAAATAAATGCATGGAAAATACGGGTTGCAGGCCGGGCGCAGCAGCTCACGCCTGTCATCCCAGCACTCTGGGAGGCCGAGGTGGGCGGATTGCTCGAGGTCTGGAGTTCAAAACCAGTTCTGAGCAAGAGCCAGACCCTGTCTCTACCATAAATAGAAAGAAATTAATTGGCCAACTAATACATACTGAAAAAATGAGCCAGGCATGGTGGCGCATGCCTGTAGTCCCAGCTACTCAGGAGGCTGAGGCAGGAGGATCGCTCGATGGGAGGAGTTCAAGACCAGCCTGAGCAAGAGCGAGACCCCGTCTCTGCTAAAAATAGAAAGAAATTAATTGGCCAACTAAAAATATATATAAAAATTTAGCTGGGCATGGTGGCACATGCCTGTAGTCCCAGCTCCTCGGGAGGCTGAGGCAGGAGGATTGCCCGAGCCCAGGAGTTTCAGGTTGCTGTGAGCTAGGCTGATGCCACGGCACTCACTCTAGCCTGGCCGACAAAGTGAGACTCTGTCTCAAAAAAATAAAAAAAATAAAAAATGAAAAAAAGAAGAGCTACTAAAAAAATAGAAAGAAATTAGCTGGACAGCTAAAAATATTTATATATAAAAAAATTAGCCGGGCATGGTGGTGCATGCCTGTAGTCCCAGCTACTCGGGAGGCTGAGGCAGGAGGATTGCTTGAGCCCAGGAGTTTGAGGTTGCTGTGAGCTAGGCTGATGCCACGGCACTCACTCTAGCCCGGGAGACAGAGTGAGACTCTGTCTCAAAAAAAAAAAAAAAATAATAATGGAGCAAATTCGAAACCAGAAAAGATGTAGGGCAATAGGCAGAAACTAAGATGCACGGTTACCTTATGTAGGGATATATTATTTAGAAGTATAGAGACACGTTACCCAAGATTCACTAAGACATTGTGAAAACAAAGCCCTCTTTAGAACAGAGCTCATAAGAGACAGGTGTGCATTTTTTGGACTCTTTGAGCACTTTAATGTTTCCGTATGTATGAAGTGTGTGTGTTCAAAGCGTGTACCTAAAGTTTGTATATAAAGTGTGTGTATATACACATGCACACACACTGTGAGGTTCAAATAACTAGATCACGCTTGATTGTCATTTGGTAAGTTTTCTGGGTTCCAAATTATGACATTTTATGAATTTATGACACTTTGATTGAATTAGTGAAATCATAAAAGGAATTCTCAAAAGAGGCCGTGACTTCTGGTTCCACTGGGATCTCCTCACAGTCCGTCCCACAGAATGAAACTCACTCCAGAAAGTTCTTGCAGATTGTTTTATGGAAATCAATGTCGTTTCTCAGGAAAGAGAGGCAGTACTTCATTTCCTCCTTAAATTCGCCAGCTTTAGTGAATTGTTCCACAATGTGCCATCCACACACACCTGCCCAGGTGGAATCGAAGTGTTATCTCAGGAAAGTGAGGGGTTAAAACACATGTACTTAGTTTCCTTGCTAAATTCCAAAATCTCAATGCTATTTGTTCCTTGTGACGAAAAGAAAAAAAAAAAGAAACAGATTATTAGAGACTGTATTATTTTGACACCTTATATTTTAAGATTTTGAACTTATAGTCATGACTGTACGTAGCAAAAAAATTAAATGCATTTATAATTTTTAGCTTGTTTTGAGGCCAAAACTTCATTGTGCTTAAATGTCTCAGAGACCATGCATAAAATATTAAAGAAAAAATATAGTTTTAAAATATTAAAATAGTAGGTGTTACTAGCACAACTTAAAACCACTTATTAATGATATTAATATGAGTCATAAAAATTTGTAATGTCTAGAAATATCTTAAGGCAGCATTCATATATTGATTTTCTGTGATGTCTTATGATGTCATTCAGGTTTTTGATGATGATTGGAAAACCTCATTTAGTTTAAGAAAACTTCAAAGTTAATAAAATATGACCTCAGAATATCTACTTCTCAGGTAAATTAAAATTTAAAAGAAAAATTGCAAATGAAAAGATAAACTTTGTATGTGTGTGTACATATATATATTCCATTGTTCCTTCTTTTATTTTAAAACTAATTATATTGATTTAGTACAAAAAAAATTCCTTTCTATCAATGTAGAAAACCAACCAAATGTATGGCAATATTGGCCTGTTTCTCAGTGTTATTAAAGATAAATTATCCTGGAATCTCACTGATGCAAACACAAGGAATTATTGCCTAAAGGGATCAAATCAAAGAGAAATACGAAAAGAACCTTATTTCAGAATGGACCTGATCCACAGTGAAAGAAAAATACAAAATAAATCTTCCATATTAACTTAAGCAATTTTATTTGACCAATGGTTACAAGTTTTATCTAAAGAGTTCCGAGTTATTGCACGCATAGTAAATATATAACATGCATGCAGGCTCCATGCTGGAAGATTTATTCTACTTCTGATATTCACTCTGAGAAATTCTCAAAAGAAAGGTGGTGATTACCAGCAACAGGCAGAAAGAAAGGGGACTAGGTTATATCTTTACTCATTCTGGTGACTCTTCAGGAAAAGATATTCACTCTACGTTACAGTCCCCAGTAAATGCCGTTTTCAAAATGCAGGCAAGTCGTCCTTTATTATCTGTATCATAAAACCGCGTGTGTCGATCAGAAACAGCGAACAAAAGACATTCCCAAAGCAAAATCACACACACACACACACACACACACACACACACACACACACACACACACTGGACAGAACAACCACAGAAACAAAAGTATTAGATGCGCCCCAGGTACCAGGTACGGACGCCACATGATACGTACGGCCGTGGAGACGGGTGGGTGGGGAACACAGAATTAGAGGGAGCTTTATATTTTTCTCCTATGTGAAATCAGTTGGGCCAAATGCACTCGATTCCAGCCAACAGCGGCCAAATTCCACCATTCTCCCAGCAGCGCCTGGCCCTGGGCTCACGGCCGGCCACAGCCAAAGCTCGTAACTCTTAACACAGACACAGTTTCCGAAAGGACAAAACAAGCGTCCACAGGGTGGGGAGATGGGCTGTTTTTAAAGACTTTAATAATACTTCTCCAGCTCTTAACATAATTGTGGCATTCCTACTCCTGCCCCTGAACGTGCTTGGTTGTAAAAAAAAAAAAAAAATCTCCAACATAATGAGCAGTTGCCTATAAATACCTGTTGCCATTTAGTGGACTCTGCAACTCATATTTTTTGTTGGTGGGTTGTTCTCAGCATCAGCCTCATTTTTATTAATTCTACCCAGGCAGCGTCCTATGGCTACGGCCGCCCTGGCATTGCCACGCTCGCCGGGCACAGAATCTCCTCCTGCTCGCCGGGTCGCCCGCCCCTGCCCGCTCAGCAGGCGCCGAATCCCGCAGGGTCCGGCCGAGGGGCTGCAGCCACCCACAAATATCACCAGTGCCAAATCCGCGTCTCCCGGAACTGGGCTCACCTTCTGCTTCGAAACCTCCATTGACCAGGTGATCGGAGCATGAAAATCGTGTTTATATTGGAACCTGCAATGGCCGCGTTTTGACTATATTTAGAATGTGTGTCCATGGCTCAAAACAATCTAACCCCTGTGAAAGTTCAAGATCACGAGTCCCGCTAAGCCGTCTACCCAAGACGCAGACTGCGGGAGGTTAACTGGAGATACACTGGCGGAATCGCTAGGAGAGAGGGAAGTGTCAGAGAGGAAGAGTTGCTCTTTCTTCCAAACACTTACAGGAAAAAAAAATTTTTTTTAATTAAAAAAAAATAATAACCTAGTCCTACAAAAGAGAAGAGTACTCAGCAGAAAATAATTTCCATAAGAGTCAAAAATGGAACCGCATGATATGACATGGAGAGTTCAGTTTCTTAGTAACAGGGACCAGAAAGGTCATGCCGGTTTGGGGTGTCAGCACGAGGACCCTACAAAACCACCACGGATACAAAGGGAGCTAGAAACAGGGTGGCGTCACCTGGGTGAAATTAAAAGGACGTAACGAATTTTGCATTCCTGGGGAACTTGGAGAAGAAAGTGAAGAAGGATGGAAGCTAGGTGCCTGGTGTGTGTCCTATAATGACAGATATTATTAACTCTGGAGTTACAGGCGTGGAGATGGGGGTGGGGGGTTGGGGGGGAGCGAAGTCTTCAAACCCTGAAACCAGAATTTGGGGAAGATGGAACATAAAAAGATGTAATGGGCCGATGCTAAAAAGAAAATAATAATAATAATAATAACAGGTAATAAGTAAATGCCAGTGATAGGATAATAAACGGTGCACGGACAGGCAAGCTAGGCAGAAACGTTGCCATAGAAACAGAACTTAAGGGAAGAAAGGGCTGGTAAAACCCTCTTGAAAACGACAGCGTGATTAGGCTGAAAAGCGTGGGGTCACCGAACGCCGGCGTCTCCGTTTCACTAACGGGGTCTTCCCGGTGTCTGATACCACCATCGTCCTCCCACACGCATGACGGGAGGGGGACAGGCCACAGCACACCCGAAACACAGAGAGAGGAAGGGAGGGAGATGTTGGAATAACTCACCTCCTGTCTGCAAACTTAATAGCCGCTACCTGATTTTTAACGCGACAGCAATTTTAAGTTTTTAAACGGCATAAATTCCCCCGGCAGATGTTGGAGCCAGGCAGGTGATGCTATGAGTAGGAAACAATCGGTCGCTCCCAATTCCAGCGCCAGATTTACATTTTTTATCAGGTGAGATCATTAATGAAGCGTCGTCGTCAATGTGTGCCTGAGTTCTCCGGAATCAGATCGGGAGGGGACCTGGATGCATGAGGGGGACAAGGCAAGAGACCCCCTACGCCGATAAATGGAAGTGGAGTCCACACGGCATTTTAATACCTGCTTTTAATTGTGTTTTGAATTCCAGCCGGGCGCGGTGGCTCACGCCTGTAATCCCAGCACTCTGGGAGGCCAAGGCGGGAGGATCGCTCGAGGGGAGGAGTTCAAGACCAGCCTGAGCAAGAGCGAAACCCCGTCTCTACTAAAAATAGAAAGAAATTAGCTGGACAACTAAGAATATATATAGAAAAAATTAGCCAGGCATGGTGGCACATGCCTGTAGTCCCAGCTACTCAGGAGGCTGAGGCAGGAGGATGGCTTGAGCCCAGGAGTTTGAGGTTGCTGTGAGCGAGGCTGACGCCACGGCACTCACTCTAGCCTGGGCAACAGAGTGAGACTCTGTTTCCAAAAAAAAAAAAAAACAAAAAACATGTATTTGAATTCCACATTAGGACCAAAATTAAGTTAAACGGAAGGCATAACTGAACGTTAGGGAAGTGCTTCTTCTTAACCAGATATTTCCGGAGTGATGGGTCTGAGGACAGAAGGCAACACGGAAGAGTAGACCGTGTGGCAGTCGCTACTGTTTCACGACACCGGTCAGTTACTGTTGCCGGAACGGCGAGGACATCCGCGCACAAGCCCCTCTCTCACTCTCCGTAATCCCTGAAGTTAAAAGTATTTAATAAATGCAATGTCTTCATTATCGTTTTGTGTTGCCTCACTTTATACAGAAACCTTACTTTAAATGGACACCCCATTGCATATATAAAATGAGACACCAAAAAAAAAAAAAAAAACCACAGGGCTTGAATTATTTAATAAATACAACTAGACTGTTGGTGGTTTTATTATCTTGTTTTCTTTGCCCACTTGCATAATATCTCTTGTTATTTCTGTGACCCACGTGCTATTAATGATTCAGCCGTAGCTTTATATTTCCATGCTCAGTCTTAGTCTCTCTTTGTCACAATGTCTCCCCTCCAAACCCGAGCCTTTCGTTGTCCTTCATCATCTGGATTTCGTCACTGGGTCGGGGCTTGGAGACGTGGCCGGTGCCTGTTTGTTTGACCGTGGTTCCTCCACGGCTGAGCGCCGCCGTCCGCACTGTTGAGACTTCGGGCCGAAGGAAAACTTAGCTTCCTGCAATGTTCTCTCGACCCGTGACATTCACCCCTCAAAATTACTTGGAGACTCAGCCTCTGTCCTGTGCATTCGAGGACTGAATGCCACCATCAGGCATCCGACCTGAAGCCGCCCACCCTCTCTCGGGCAAAGGGCCTGGAGCTCGGGGTACATGTAGACGATGCATCAGTTTGCTAGGTGTGCCAGAATAAAAGAAAAGAAAAGAAAAAGAAAAAGAAAAAGAAAAAGAAAAAGAAAAAGAAAAAGAAAAAGAAAAGGAAAAGGAAAAGGAAAAGGGAAGGGAAGGGAAGGGAAGGGAAGGGAAGGGAAGGGAAGGGAAGAAAGAAAAGAGAAGAGGAGAGGAGAGGAGAGGAGAGGAGAGGAGAGGAGAGGAAAGGAAAGGAAAGGAAAGGAAAGGAAAGGAAAGGAAAGGAAAGGAAAGGAAAGGAAAGGAAAGGAAAGGAAAGGAAAGGAAAGGAAAAGGAAAAGGGAAAGGGAAAGGGAAAAGAGGAGAGGAGAGGAGAGGAGAGGAGAGGAGAGGAGAGGAGAGGAGAGGAGAGGAGAGGAGAGGAGAGGAGAGGAGAGGGGAGGGGAGGGAAGGGAAGGGAAGGGAAGGGAAGGGAAGGGAAGGGAAGGGAAGGGAAGGGAAAAGAAAAGAAAAGGGAAAGAAAAGAAAAGGAAAGGAAAGGAAAGGAAAGGAAAGGAAAGGAAAGGAAAGGAAAGGAAAGGAAAGGAAAGGAAAGGGAAAGGGAAAGGGAAAGGAAAAGAAAAGAAAAGAAAAGAAAAGAAAAGAAAAGAAAAGAAAAGAAAAGAAAAGAAAAGAAAAGAAAAGAAAAGAAAAGAAAAGACAAGACAAGACAAGACAAAAGACAAGACAAAAGACAAGACAAAAGACAAGACAAGACAAGACCGCACACTGGGCAGCTCAAACAACAGACGTGTGTTGTGTATTTCCTCACAGTCCCACAGGCTGGAAGTCCTAGATCGCAGCGTCCTCTGGGCTGGTTCCTCCTGACACCTCTGCGTGGCCGGTAGACTCGTCTTCTCCCTGTGTGTCTTCCCGCGGTCCCTCTCTGCGTGCCTGTGTTCCAATTCCCTCCTCCCCTAACTACCCCAGAAGTATGGGAAGAGGGCGCTCCAGGACGGCCTCATTCTCTTTGCTCACCTGCATCAAGACCCAACTCTGGGTACAGTCATACGCGCAGAGGTACTTGGGGTTAGACTCGAACGAGCCTGTGGCGAGCAGTGCCTGCAACTCTGAAAAGGTGCTGGACTTGGAGAGCAAGGACAGACCTCCTGGTCCACTCTCTCCACCACTTTATCTCGTAGGTCGGCGATGATGTTCTTTCCATGTTCTTTCCTGTGTTGTTTTCTCATGTCTTTTTTTTTTCTTCCCACTCTCTTCACTTAACCTTGCACTCCCATGACGTTCTTACCCGCCACGAACCATCCTTGCGGGATCGCACCCAAATTCTTGTTTTATTTATTTTTTTCTATTTATGCAATTAATTCGTTTTCCTTTTTCTGTCGTTGCATGTGGTTCTTTTCTTATAGGATGGGCATGTAATCGCCAAACTCTAATTAATTTTCTTATCCTCGAGCTTGGGTGGCTCGGTTCACCCGTTCCTGACACCTTCTCGTTTGGCCGTCCCGGGGGTTGACGTCTCGTCGGCCCCCTGCTCTCGGCTCACCTCTTGGTCCGAGCCAGACAGAGAGACACACGTGGGCAGAAGCACGTGGACTCCGCAAACATCTGAGATTTTTGTCATCTGTGCTGGAGCCCCCTCCTGTGTCAGGATTTCTTTCATGGAGCCAATGCTGCTTAAAACTCCCAAGGGTCTGGGGCGGGTTTCCCACGGCTGAGTCTGTTTCCCCAATCCCATCGGTAGCGTGATTCCCTCAAGTCACCCCAGGCAGCCCTGGGGGCCTCCCCGGAATCCACTTCCCTCCATCACTGTTTCCACGGCGACGCACCAGGAGGCAAAGAGAAGGGGAAGCCACTCAGGGCTCCTCTCCAGATTTGGGTACACCTAAGTAAATTCTCAGATTTAAAAAAAAATGTGGCCTGTTACATAATGTTTACATGAGAATACGATGAGAAATTTCCACTTATTTTCTAAGGGATGCTGTACGTGCTTTTATTTTTTTTCCCCCCTTGGTTTTTCACCATACTTAATATGCCTAGTAATTTTTGGAGAAAATGTCTGTTTTGTGCCTTCATCTCAATTTCTATCATTTATAGAAAATAAATCACTCACTATATTCTGTCCTGTTTATATATGTGTGTGTGTGTGTGTGTGTGTGTGTGTATGTGTGTGCATCCTTTATTGCCCACAATGGTCCTACCATATCATCATTATTATTATGTCCATTTATTGAACAAAAAATATAGTTTATGGATTTTAAATAATTTACTCAAAGACAACAATGAGCTAAATGAAGAAAAAATAAATAAAAGCCTGAGTTCCCATTTTCTTCTGAAACTTCTTAGAACAAGAAGTTCTTTAGCCACTCCATTAAGAACACTCTCTTTGAAAAAATTAAATTTAAATATATGGTGCTTTATATTGTGCACGGGAAGAATTTCTAGTGGATGCAATAAAGTCTTTCACTTCCTCAGGTAATGATGTGCAGTGTTAACAGAATACTAACACTAAGGCTATTTATAATAGCAATAATAATACTCCATTTATTAAAATAATGATTCCTTGTGGCAGAAGTGGAATTGAACTTTTTTTTTTATATAAATAGTACTTTATTTCATGACTCAAGTTTACACCTGAAAATAACGATACTTATTATGGTGTAGTATAATGAAATCAGCTGAATACATATTTTAAAACATAAAGTTTCACACTGGGGCAAGAAACAGATTAAATTGATATATAAAATTCCATAATAGAGTAGAAAAATCTACTCCATTTTTAGAAATCTGACATATTCTTAAATTACTGTAAAGGTAGTTTGAAATCATTAATTTCTGCAGCAGCAAGAACAAAACCTGCATATTCCATAATGTTCCCTTCACTCTACAGACCATGCCCAAGTTCACAATTTGTACGTGCATTTATGAATTTCGTGTTTTATTTGCCTTTGCTCTTGTTTGCTACGTAAAGAATGGATAGATAAGCTTAGCAGGGGTTTAAGTTTCTAATTAATCCATCAAAATGCAAAATCACATTAAAGCTAATCTTATCTAGTCATCGTCTCTGTTCCGACATTTAAACCTCATCATGACAAATATTTCAAAACATTAGGTGGGTTCACAACAAGCCCCTCTCCTGCACTCCTCGTCTGAGTGAAATGATGTAAATTCATGAAAAGGTCACGATTTCACCAGATGATGAGTGAAATTAGCAATAGACATTGAAAGGACACTAACCAAGGAACTAGTTCTGAAAGTTCACTGTTCATCAGATAACAAAGCGCCCGAACGCCCAGAATTCAGGACCAGGATATTCGTGTTGGGGGTGGTTGCAGTTTTTTAAAAATTTTACTTGTTAAAAAGATACTAAATTAATGTCAGCCAGTTAAATCAAGAGAGGCTTTAAAGCAAAATGTTTTCATGACAGCTTTTTTAAATACATAGAACAATGACCAACATATTGTAGAGTGGTCAATATAAATCAATTTTCGCCCTACAAATACATACACACACACACACACACACACACACACACACACACACACGCTCGAAAGTCCCTACAAATAGAGTCATTTTCAAAATGGAAAAAAAAAAAAAGAAGGCCAGGCACGGTGGCTCACGCTTGTCATCCCAGTACTCTGGGAGGCCGAGGCGGGCGGATCGTTAGAGCTGAGGAGTTCCAGACCAGCCTGAGCAAGAGCGAGATCCCATCTCTACTAAAAATAGAAATAAATTATTTGGACAGCTAAAATATATAGAAAAAATTAGCCGGGCATGGTGGCGCATGCCTGTAGTCCCAGCTACTCGGGAGGCTGAGGCAGGAGGATTGCTTGAGCCCAGGAGTTTGAGGTTGCTGTGAGCTAGTCTGACACCACGGCACTCTAGCCTGGGCAATGAAATGAGACTCTGTCTCAAAACAACAACAACAACAAAAAAACAAAATGGAAAAAAAAAATAACACATTTGTAATTTCCCTGTCGATGGATTGACTAACCCCAAATTCAAAGGCTTTTCAATTTATTATGCTGTAAATATTTAGAATTCTGTGCATGCCCTGGACTGCTCTGTTGTCCCGGGCCAGGTGCACTCATCACCTTTGTCCGGCCGGCCCGGCCTCGTCCAAGGGGATTCAGCTGTGCTCCGAGTGGTCTCTCATCCTACCGTGGACTCACCTGGGAGGGTGATCCCAGCCGAGGCAGACGCCCAGGTGGAAGAAGACTGCCCCGCCGGGACGGCAAGCAGGAGGGCACAGGCTCGATCCCCGCGCCCACCCACCTTTCTGTCCTCCACACAAGTCCAGCCTGGCTTTTTTAAACACGTAGGAGGCTGGGACGGAGGAGCGGCCCGTGGCGTGGACAGGAGACCACCAATGGTGGCGCCAGTGCGGCCCGTCTGCCCTCACCCACCTCTGCATTTAATCATTCACTTTCTCCCGAGTAAGAATGTGCTTCTCTTGTGTCTGTCTCCCGTGTAAGAATGTGCTTCCTTTTCCTCTGCAAAAATCCCATTGGATCACCGAATCCTGCTTCAAGTCCAAGACCGTATAACCATCAGCAGGTGGAGGCGTGGCCTTTCTCTGTGCAGAGCCAGTGATGGTCCCAGGCATGATTGGCAGCCCGGGCTGGGGGAGGCCGGCCGGGCCCTGCGGCGGCAGCGGCTGCTCTCGTTGCTGTCTGTGCCCCGCCCTGGCCAGAGTCAGGGCCCCCCCCACCCCGGGTGATGTCTCTGAACACGAAGCTGAAAGAAGATGCTCGTGGTCATGCCTGGACACGCCACGTTGTCTGGAGACCTGTAAGCCAAACACACAAGTCACTTCCACCCAACGCTTTAGACACAGGATGGGACAGGAGGATCAGAGCGAAGACCCCCCACCGAGAGGGGTGCTCGCAGGGGAGGGGGGCAGAGGGTGGGAGCCACAGAGCGGGCTGGTCCTTAGCAGTTCTGAAATCCCGCTGGGCAGACGGCCGAGAGACAGAGCCAGGCACCTCTAGTGCTTCCCCATTTGCTCCCCGGGGTGCTCCTCCGCCTGTCGGTCTCCACCGTTCCTGGGTTCGCTCTTTGAGACATCTTTCCTTCCCCATCCCCTTCACGTGGCTTCGGGATTTCCCAGAAATGGGTCACCCTGGCAGCGGCGTGGATGTCTCCGCCTGCTGCCTGCCCAAGGGAATCAGGGAGCCCACAGGTGTTTCTGTGTCAGGGGGGCAATCTCGGTCCATGCTGGTGTCCCTCAAGCCAGGGAAATGGCCACAGACACCCCTGCAGGTTTCTTTGTGTGGGATTCCATTCCCCCACCCCCGTGTGGGAAAAAAAAAAACTCACAATCTGTTTCTAGACAAACTTCTCTCTCTGGTCCTGATCTGTGTGCTCTTTCGGAGGTGCCTGGCAGCTGGGGACGGTGTTTGAAGTCCTTCCGTTTTGCTGAAAGTGTCTCTTAGGCTCGGCCTCCATCCGACAGGACCCTCACAAAGGGTCTGGCCGCCACGCCATTGATTCCGTCTGTGCCCCGGGCCGTGCATTATTTTGAGAGTCTTTCGCCGGCGGGAGAGAGATGAAAGATCAGAAACGGCTTTATTTTCTCTTCCCACGAGATCAGCCTTTTCTCTGTCCCCTCCCAGTCCTAATGCACACCGGGCAGTGCATTATTCCACTCATCTTTTATGTCCCAAGCTTTCTAATAGGCAGCCTGGAACGTTCCCGATTTTTGGCTGGAGATCTTGGTGGTCACGTCGAAAAGCCCGTTAGGATCATTTTCCGTCTCCCCAGTCTCCGCGGACGTGAGAACAGCCGTTACGTCTCGGCCACATAACATGGGTCGCAGGTCTTTCTAGCCTCCGGCGACGGTTTTCCCGATATTTTTCTCCGACAATTTCCGATAATTGGCGCGCAATTTTCTCACATCCCCGGCTCCCGTCCGGATGCCGTTGCCACACGTAAAAGGTTTCTGTTGTGCCGGATGCGTGTTCCTCAGCGCCAATTCTGTTTCTTAGCTAAGGTGTGAGCCACAAGCCCTGGGCGGGATAAACTATAAACACCTGTGCTCGCTCACAAAAGCCCATCAGTGAGGGCTTTGGGATGCCGCCAGTCGCGGCCAGGGACACCTGATGTTCACGCTCTTTTTTTGGCCTGTGAGACTTAAAGAGTCTGAGACTTTGGGCTCTGCCTTCAGTATTCGGGTCGCCGGGAAATGTCCCGATGTACCCTGAGAGCTGCGTGTCTTCTCTGGGTCCCACAAAGCAGCCCAGGAGGTCTGACCTGCTCACCAGGGTCTGCGAGATTCAAGATATTCTGGGCACGCATAAGTCCCTCCTTCCCTGCTGCTGCTGTCCTCACACACCCAGCAGCCTTTGGTTAAACAGAGTGCTTGCAGAAGCACCGAGCATTAGGCGAGAGTGGTTGGGGGCTGGCAGTGGTTAGTTGTGAGTTAGTGAGGTTAGCTGAGACGGATGGTTGGTGGGAGTAAGTGACTACTAACTACCGTGTTTCCCCGAAAATAAGACAGGGTCTTATATATTTATTTTTCCTCAAGAAGACACCCTAGGGCTTATTTTCAGGGGACGTGTCATTTTCCCCTCAAAGCCTGAGCTCGCAGCACGCACAGGGTGGCCGGGACCCGACAGGGGAAGCCCACCTTGTTGGTGGGGCTGCCCGCACCTTTCCGGTCACCTCTGGGGACAGCAGCTGTCACGACGGGGCAGATGAGAAGGGCTGCTCGTCTGCTTTCCCGCTCCTCGACGACATGCATGGGTTGTGCAGACGCGCTGCGCAGCCACGCCCGTCACTAGGGCTTATTTTCGGGGTGGGGCTTCTATCGCGCACATGCTTAGACATCCTGCTAGGGCTTATTTTATGGGTAGGTCTTATTTTCTGGGAAACATGGTAGATGAATTTGGGAATCTGGGACTCCCCACTGCTAAGGGCTGAACTGTGTACCCCCAATAATTTGCATCGAAGTCCTAATATCTGGGACCTCATAATATGCCTGTATTTAGAGATAGGGTCTTTATAAGGAGTGATTAAGTTAAAAGGAGGCCATGTGGGTGGGTCCTAAGCCAGTAGGACTGGGGGCCTTACAAGAAGAGGACCGGAGGACACAGATGCTCACACAGAAGGGTGACCACGTGAGGACACAGGGTGGAGATGGCATCTACACGCCCCAGAGCTCCAAAGGGACCAGCCCTGCCAACATGCTGATCTTGGACTTCCAGCCTCCAGGACCGTGAGAGAGTAAGTTCCTATTGCTTGAGCCCCCAGCTTGTGGCACATTTTTAGGCAGCTCTAACAAACTATTAATATTGTGTTTTCCCCGAAAACAAGATCTACCCTTAAAATAAGCCCCAGCAGGATTTCTAAGCATGTGTGCGATAGAAGCCCCACCCTGAAAATAAGCCCTAGTGACGGGCATGGCTGCGCAGCGCATCTGCACAACCCGTGCGTGTCGTCGAGGAGCGGGAAAGAAGACGAGCAGCCCTTCTCATCTGCCTGATCGTGACAGCTGCTATCCCAGAGGTGACCGGAAATGTGCGGAC
Source organism: Microcebus murinus (assembly GCF_040939455.1). Taxonomy (NCBI): domain Eukaryota; kingdom Metazoa; phylum Chordata; class Mammalia; order Primates; family Cheirogaleidae; genus Microcebus; species Microcebus murinus. The sequence continues at coordinate 25,053,740 of NC_134128.1, forward strand.
AGCCCCACCAACAAGGTAGGCTCCCCCTGTCGGGTCCCAGCCACCCTGTGCGTGCTGCAAGCTGAGGCTTTGAGGGGAAAATGACACATCCCCTGAAAATAAGCCCTAGGGTGTCTTCTTGAGGAAAAATAAATATATAAGACCCTGTCTTATTTTCGGGGAAACACGGTAATACCCTACACATGTGATGCTTAAGAAAAATAAAGTCTGAAGATACAGCTTATCAGGGTAAATGTAGAGTTAAAATGAACAGCTTCCATCTTAAAACAGACTTTGTTATCCAGATTGTTAACTAACTCTGTGTCATAGAATAATGTCCCACGATGGTCTCCCGCATCACTGTGTACAATCCCACGGGGGTCCTCGAGTTCCTCACTATCCTCAGTGAAGTTTTGAAGTTATAGTCATGTTTCCCTCAATCACGCATGCTCTAGGGTTCTCCATTTTTTTCCAGAAGTTGCTTCCTATAGTTTTAACGGTACAAATTCTTTGTTATTAATTGGAAAATGTGTATTCGAGGTTGTTGTATGAACCATTGGAGTACATATTTTGCAATTAATAACAAAGAATTTGTACAGATAAAACTGTGGTTCACATCAGAGCCATTCATCCACTTAAATGTCACTGCAAGCTAGAATTCCCCAAGCCTAGCGAATCATGGTTAGAACGGTACCAAAGTGCATGTTTTTAGCCCCTTCAGAGCAAGATCCTGTATGTTGTAACCTAGTCAACTTCAGTTCTTTCTATGCACAATTACAGAGTGCAAGACATTTGGAGATGTCAGAAACCTAGGAGAAAATGCACTTCAAACACAGACAGCAACATAATCGAGCTAAAACGGAAAATCTGGGTCTGGTCCATGTGGACGGCTAGAAGCTCGAAGCCGGCAGAAACAGCGTGATTCCGAGACGTACGCTAGATACTAATTTGTGTCATGGATGTTTTATCTCTCCCTCCTTCCCCCCTTAATCTTTTCTCACAGCATGCTCGCTCAGAAGCAGATAATAATTAAACTCATCTGCATTGTCTTTCACTGTCTCGGGGCATTTATGAAATGAGACAGAAGAACAGGCCTCCCAAAAGCTCTTTTGAAAACGTGCTATGAAACATTTATGTCTTGTGCATTTGAAGACAATCGTCCACACTTGTGCCCCAGCGCGGAGTCTGCGTGTTTTGCAACGTCACGCTCAGGGGGTGATCGGGGATGGACTGGGTGGTTGACACAGCTCAGTTATAGAGATTAACTCACACGCCTGGCCGGCAGTGTGCACTTCCGTACAACAGACCGGGATCCGATGTCTGTCTCCGGGCAGTGTCGAGCAAGGCTGGGGCTGTGTGAGCCTGGACACAGGTCACTCCAACTGAAATAACGCTGGCGCCTGAAATTCAAGTTGCCTCATTTCAACCTGCGTCTGTTGGGCTCAGCTTGGCAGAAACCTAGAGGAAGAGAACGGAGCAAGATCTTTGTCCTCGTGTGGGTCGACTGTCTTTTCCTTGCTCCTGGCTGGAAAATGGGTCCACGCCCCAGCCAGGGCAGAAGTCTCTGTGACAAGGTGCACTGGGAGAGAACCCTTCCTTTGAGGGCCGTGCAGGTGCTGGGTGTTGATTATAAAACCGTGTTGCTATAATAAAGCATTACCGCTTACGCACGGCTACATACACCTCCACTGATAGATTTTCTTTCTCTATAACAGCTCAATGCCTCTTAATGGAAATTTGCTTAATTACACGAGTCTCACTGAGCTGCCCTTTGTCATTGTAACAGAGGGAAGCTTCATTAGGCAACAGATATATTGACCTAGGATTAGTTTCGTTTCAAAAATGCGAGAAAGAGCGACATAAAAGAAAATGTAAATTAAGGTTTAGTTTAAATGCCTAGAAAAACTCAGGTACATTTATAATTGTTCATTTAAGCCAAAAAATATTATATGAGGGGTATTTTTTTTTCAATTTGAAAAATGCAAAATCAAGTTCAAACAATGCTTAAATAGGTAAACTTTTATTACTTAGAATTAGCAACGGTTAGTATTTCTTTCTAGATTTTGAAGAGATGAGACATTTTCAGATAAAATTTAAATTTATTTTAACAACTAGCCTCGTCCTATCCGCTTCTTATAACACCTGCTGTCTCAAGGGGCAACAGTTTTGGCCTCATGTTTGTTCACAGAGGATAGAGCTCTAAAGACAAAAGCAATCTCATATAACTTTTGTATCACTACAGCTTTATAAACAAAGAAATGAATAAATAAATATATCAATTTCTAGAGAGTAATCAATAATCGGAGCAATCGGCCTTTCTCATGAATCAACTCCAAAGTTTCAGTTTTTCTTATTTTGCTTTATTAGCAATTTTTTTGGTAGATGCAAACAGGTAACAAAGAATAGTAACAACGATTAAAGAGCTGTTAAGAAACTAAATTTGATGTGAAACCTTTGGGTAAGGTATGTAGGCAGGGTTGATACCAAATGACAGCAGAATGGCATGATATATCTATCTAATAAATAATGTCCTAAAATGAGGATAAGAAAGATGCTGTTAATCCTAGCAGAAGCCCCTAATTAATTTTGGGAGCAAGTTGCCAGAAAAAAAAAAAAAAAGAAAGAAAGAAAATGAAACAAAACATGACAATATCATTGTTACCATAATAAAAACCACAGTTCCCACTGGCCTAAGGCAGTAAACAAAAAACAGTTCAAAATAACGATTTACCATATGTGTTTAATCCTGTTGTTTCTCCAATTCTACAGGCATAAAAATAAAATGCACCAGAGGGAACGCAACCAAGATCACTCTAAGAATAAGATAACGGGCATTGGGCAGACCAGACATTTTTGTAAATTTGTGTAGGACAGAAAATAGTACCACATACATGCATAAACCGGGGAAGAGAGAACCCACCTCAGACACGTACCAATTCAAAGACAGAGGGAGATCTCCCCTGGAGGAAGTCTAAACTCATTATCAGGTGTTTCGAGAGGATAGATGGTGGGTTCATAACCAAGATGGTCACTTAAGTGACGGCCGAGCTGTGAAGATCCTCACGCACTTTCACTCCTCTGATTCAAGCACAGAGATGGTGGCATCCCACACGCATGGGCTAATCTTCCCAGCGGGCTCACGCCTGGTTTCCGTTCTTGCCAAGGGGTCTCAGCACCCGCACTCAACTAAGTGTAGCCGCCTGGCACAGAAGCGTGGCCATGCATGTGCCCGGCACCTCTGCAAAACGCATCCCCGAAGCTTCCCTGTCAGTGACAAACTTCTGATTTGCAAGACTGTGAGTAGATAAAGGAAACAGACATGTCAGCAATTTATATTAACCCAAAATTCCTCACGTCAAGGTGGAGAACACACACCAATTGCCGGAAACCCCGAGGCATCATGAAAAATAAACATAAACGCTCACCGTAACAGGAAGAACCGCTGGGCAGGAAAAGTGACAGCAGAGAAACAATGAGAAATACTAAAATTTCAATTTCACATTTTATAGAAAGCTCGAGGGAAGCAAACTTACCATAGGTAAGAATAGATGGCTCTCTAATCGATGCACCAGGCAGAGATTTTTCAAAACGGGTCAGAAAATAAAATGTTTGTTGTCATTTGTAATGTAATTATTGCAACTTAAAAATCAAAAGAAGGTCTATGTTATCAATTTAAGAACTCAGAGAATCAGGATGCAAGAACGAAAATGTGGAGAGTAGGTGAGAAAAACAAAGCAAAATAATTGACTCAAGATTGGCAATATACAGGTTGTAGAAGTGGCAGGAAGAGAGAATGGAGAACATGTATCAGAGGATGAACTTTAATTAAATAAAATAACTATGTTGTTACATTGCTAAGAGTTTAAGAAATGGGCGGGTTTCGCGCTGAGGAAGATACAGAGTAACAAGCAATGAAACTGATGATCGATACTTAGAATGCCAATGACAAAGCGAAGCTTCTAAAAGCTTCCCAGGAAGAAAAAAGGGAAAGAAAAAGTTACCTTCAAAAGAACCAGAAAGACTGACAACATGGGCAACATTCATTCTTGAGGGCAACAAAGTATCATCTCGATTTCAAAGGAGGGAAAATTTCAAAATAGGATTCCATATCAATCCAAATGATCACTCAATAATAAACACAGTTTCAGACATTAAGGGATTTAGAAAAAGCGTCTTCCAAACAATATTTCAAGAAAAGACATTCATAATGATCCTTGGAAAATTAAAATCTAATCTAACAAGGAAGAGAACAAGAGATCTGAGAGGCAGTGGACAGGGGTCTTCTGCTAAGTGTTCTGACAATTTTTTACAAGGCAGTTATAAATCCAGGTTAAAAATAAGTCTCTGAAACATGGTGCAAAAGTCAAAGAGGGTAAATGTGAATAATTTTATCAAATAACAGAGTTCAATGAATATAAATACTTTTAACTTTGACAAGCGATTTTCTTAAAACTCAGTGCCAAAAGATTTTATTACCTACGTGACCAATATTTAGATAATAATAATATTATGGATATTGCTATTCAAGGTCTATTTTTAAAATCATCATAGGCATGTGTTGAATGATTGTAAATTGCCTAAAAAATCAGCCATTTGGGGGCAACAGACTCAGTGACACGATTAAGTCTAACACAATGAGTGAAGATGTAGATTAAAAAGTTGATTGTGAGGGAGGCTGAGGCCGGAGGATCCCCTGAGCCCCAGGAGTCTGAGGTTGCTGTGAGCTATGCTGATGCCTCGGCACTCTAGCCCGGGCGACAGAGCGAGACTCTGTCTCAAAAGAATAAAAAACAAAAGAAAATAAAACGATTTCTCCTGAGGAGTGATGAAGCCAGTCTAGGTACATCTGGGAGGGTAAATATTGGCGGGAAAGGGAGAGAGGGCTCACGGATTGCAACTTTTATTTAGAATTCAATTTTATTTTATGGATGAAGATGCACGCTCGCGTTAGTTTATCCTTGACGATTTACAGAGGCAATTATCACAACAAGAGAACAAACCCATGGTGCCCCCAGGTCCTTACCATGCAATTCTTTGACTTCTAACATGCTCTAATAATGTTTGTATCTGGACAGTTTCCAAGAAGACCTAAGGGGAGGTTTGAGTGTATAGATGGTCCCTGGGAACTTTTCTGAAAGATAGTAATAAAAAAGCACTGCCAGCCACTTTTCGTGAGAATCAGGAGAGATCCACTTTGGCAGAGGAGAATTTTGAACCCCCGAGGGGAGACCCACTTCTGTAATGATGGTTTGAGGGCCTCAAACCCATCCCCGGGGGAAACAAACCAAGAACGGTAAAAATTCTTTCTTAAAAGTGATTTAGGCCTGGCGCGGTGGCTCACGCCTGTCATCCTAGCACTCTGGGAGGCCGAGGCGGGAGAATCGCTCGAGGTCAGGAGTTGGAAACCAGCCTGAGCAATAGCGAGACCCCGTCTCTACTATAAAATAGAAAGAAATTAATTGGCCAACTAAAAAATATATATAGAGAGAGAAAAAATTAGCCGGGCATGGTGGAGCATGCCTGTAGTCCCAGCTACTCGGGAGGCTGAGGCAGGAGGATCGCTTGAGCCCAGGAGTTTGAGGTTGCTGTGAGCTAGGCTGACGCCACGGCACGCTAGCCCAGGCAACAGAGTGAGACTCTATTTAAAAAAAAAAGTGATTTAAAGCCTTTGGAAATATCCTGTGGACATAAAGTGAATGAAAAAATGTCTATTTAAGAAAAATTTTGATAGGGACAGAATGAGTCCCTAGAGCAAAGAGCCCCTCCTGCTACCCAGCCTTAGATCACCAAGATGTGCTCCAGTCTGGGGGTGACAGGGGCCCCTCTCCCTGTTCCTCCTCTGGGCCATGGCCCCTCTCTGAGAGGAGCAGGACAGCATGACCCGGCCTCACTAAGGCTACCTTCCAGGTGACTGCCACGCAGTGAGGTCGTGGCTGTCTCCTCCACCAGGCCCAGCCGGTCGGGTCCTGGGCCAGGCGGCTCTGGCCCCTGCCTGCTGGTAGTTTCTGCACCAAGAGAGGTAGCCAGAACCCCAGAGAGACCTCCCGACACCAGGCACCCCGATGGCATCACAGGGCATGGCTGAGGGAGGAAGGAGCCCTGGCCCCTCCCCGGGTCTGGCCCAGGGAGCCCGAAACTCTCCCCAGGAGTGGCTGCTATTTACGGCCCAGAGTGTGAAAGCTCAACCCCAGCAGTGTTCTGGGACGCAGTGGAGATGTGGCTGGGAAGTGTTTAACCACTTCGGTACGAGCGCCGACTGTAGCCGACAGCCACAGATGGACGCGCACAGCCGAGGAGCATCGACTGTAGCCGACAGCCCAGAGCTTTTACTTTTACAGCTTTTATCTCTGCGCTTGCAGTGTGTACGTTCAGCTAATAAGTGACTACGAATCTGTGACCTTTTAACACGTCCTTAGTAGGAGCTATTATAGTTTTTGTCCCAAAGCTGCCTGTAAAGTGAAACAAGGTCTCAGTGCTTCCAAGCTTTCCTCGTCACACAAGAGCAGAATGGAGGCGTCATTGTCAATGCACGGCACAGACCGCCCTGGGGACCGTGAGTGCCGGCTGCGGGCGAGGCTTCGCGGGGCCGGTGAGCGCCGCGCCGCAGTGGTTAAGAAGATGCTGACATAGCACCTCTTGTACTATCTTGGATGGTGCTGGAGCTCATTCTAGTAAGTGAAATATCCCAAGAATGGAGAAACAAGCACCACACGTACTAACAGTCCGACTGGTATTAACGGATCAACACTCACGTGCACATACAGTAATAACATTCTCCGAGTGTGGGGCAGGTGGGAGGGGGAGGAGGGGATGGGCATATTCACACCTAGTGGGTGCGGTGTGCACCGTCTGGGGGATGGTCAGTCATGCTTGAAGCTCTGACTCTGGGGGGGCAAGGGCAATATACGTAACCTGAACATTTGCACCCCTGTAATATGCTGAAATAAAAGAAATTAAAAAAAAAAAGATGCTGGTAACTTGAAACCAGCAAACTAAACTGCAGGCCAATAGATTTACTATTAATAGAAAGAACCAATGCAAAGGTGAGGAATGCTCCCCTGTGGTCAGAACGACGTCCTCATCAAACTTTGAAAGTGTTCAGCCATTATTTTTTTGGAATATTTTCTGCTACTTCTTTGTTGATATTGCAATACATTACACACTCTCTCACACACACACACACACACACACACACACACACACACACATATGAGAGAGAGAGACCTCCAGAAATAAAACGGACCCCTGCTTCGTCCCAAACCGTATCGTCTATTAAATGTGTGAATTTACGCAAACCAGGATAAATCGTAAAATCGCAGAAGACATTTTTAGTAGCATCTAAGAAAATATAGAAAAAAAAATTATCCACTGGCATCATTTTGACATGAACATCAATATTTGTTAAACTTTTCTCAATTCAAAGATGACAAAAGACAAGTATAACAAAGGAAACCACAGAAAAAAGCCACCAAGGTAAAAAGGTAATGCATCATGAAAGATTATGGAATAGATCACTGTTTGTTACACATTTACATTGAAAGATATTTAGACAGCATATCTTTGCACTCTTAGACACAAAAGAAAAAGGTACTCTGGGCTCTTTGAAGCAGGAAAGGATACGTTAGAAACAAGAAAAACAGGCTGGGATGAGAAGAGATTTGATTGTGTTAAGAAAAGAATGAGGAAAAAATGATATCCCATGAATCAAAATGGCATTGGAAATTGAAAAGGTATTAATCCACACTGCGGAGGCTCATATCCGTGATGTGCATAATGACAGTCATAACTTTTTCGAGACTAGAATGAGGAAAATGGAAATTTTTTTAAAAAATTAAAAAAAAAAACACTCAACATAAAAGAAAAATTTCTTGAGCTGGAAAACAACCTGAATCCGTGAAGCAAAGGACTTCAACACAGACCTCCCTGTGAACCGTGGAGCTGGCACTCCCAGGAGAAACACTCTGTCCTTAGGTAAGTAACCACATATACACACACATGTAATTTCTGTTAAATTATGAAGCTAATACTTCATAAAGAAGTTTGCACACACACACACATTTTTTTGTAAAAACAACAGCTTCGGTAGCAAAATTGGGGTTCATCCTAGCAAATTTGAGATTCACATAGTTATTTTACACTGCAGGAATTCTGCTAAGAATGATTTATAGCTGGCAACCTCAACATTACTGAGTAATCCCTGTCTTTACCTACTTCTAACGGTTCGAATCTTCCATTCTCAGTACCAGGTCAAGGCAGCATTTTATATATGTAAAATATATATATATATATATATATATATATATATTCTTCAAAACAGTGAACCCTGTCTTAGGACCAAGCACAGATCCACTCAAACCCAGCAGCTGTTCTGTGTGCTGCAGCTTTTGTTTCGTGATAATTGGGGGCCAGTTCCAGATGGTGGTATTAATTACCGGTTTCAATTGCATTTTTACTAATAGCAGTTCGCATGACACAAATCTCATTCCCTAATTAATCGACAGAATGCAATATATTCGGTCCGTGTTACAAAATCTGACTCTCCACAAGGAAAGCCCGTATGAGCAAACTGGGTCCGTCTGCCTCACTGTTCGGTTTCAGGTCATCTTCTGCATTTCGGGGTTGCTCTGCATATGTGGCGCCATTTCACGGAAGGCTTCTCTAGCATATATTTTCTGTTTTATTGACTTTGTACTCTTAGTTCGTTGTTTTCTTCTGTCAACCTGAAATACCAACGGAGAGGGGCTCTCCAAACAGAGGAGTTCCGTCTGCAGTGATTGGCGGCTGCGATCTAAGCTGTGCGTGCTTCGGTGGAATGTGGGCGCAGCCCGGGTGGCAAAGGAAAACAAGGTTTGTAAAAGGTAAAGAAAGGTCACCCTTGGCTACAAGGATCTGTAACAAGCCTGGCATCAGCCCAGGGTTGAGTTGCTGAGTATCTGTCCTCATAGGTGTATTTTTTGGTGCCTGGTTGTGGTGGCCTTTGTGCAAAGTTGTGGTTTTGGCAAAGTCTTTTGTGGTAGTTTCTGTTATCGGGAAAACATATATGAGGACCACCACCCCCCTTCACAGCCTGCTGGCTCCATTTCCTTGGGGCTTGACCCACCTGGCTCCATTTTCTTAGGGCTTGACCCACCTGGCTCCATTTTCTTAGGGCTTGACCCACCTGGATCCATTTTCTTAGGGATTGATCCTCTGACTCCATTTTGTTAGGACTTGACCCACCTGGCTCCATTTCCTTAGTGCTTGACTCACCTGACTCCATTATTGTAGGGCTTGACCCACCTGACTCCATTTTGTTAGGGTTTGACCCTTGTGACTCCATTTTGTCATGACCCACATGACTCCATTTTGTTAGGGCTTGAGCTGCCTGACTTCATTTCGTTAGGGCTCGACTCACCTGACTCCATTTCCTTAGGGCTTGACCCACCTGACTCCATCGTTGTAGGGTTTGACCCACCTGACTCCATTTCCATTAGGATTTGACCCACCTGATTCCATTTTGTTAGGGCATCAGCCTCCTGACTCCATTTTGTTAGGCCTTGACCCACCTGACTCCATTTCCTTAGGGCTTGACTCACCTGACTCCACTTTGTTAGGTCTTGACCCTTGTGGCTCCATTTTGTTAGGGTTTGACCCACATGACTCCGTTTTGTTAGGGCTTGAGCCATGTGACTCCAGGTTGTTAGGCCTTGACCCATGTGACTCCATTTTGTTAGGGCTTGAGCTACCTGACTCCATTTTGTTAGGCCTTGACCCACCTGACTCCATTTCCTGAGGGCTTGACTCACCTGACTCCATTTTCTTAGGCCTTGACCCTTGTGACTCCATTTTGTTAGGGCTTGACCTACCTGATGCCATTTGGATTCTGATAACTTTCACACTTCTCTATTATCTGTTTTAATTTGATGTTTTTCTCACATTTTGAGATTGACTCTTAGATCACTGTTTTCATTTTTTTTCGCCAATATATACATTAGAGTTAAAACATTCTCTGTAAGCATGTTTTTAGGTACATCTCATAATGTATGTACTTGATATATTTTCACCTTATTTCGCTTCAAAATAATTTCTAAATTCCATTCTGGTTGCTCTTCCTCGGAGGGCGCAGATAAATGCACAATCCAACCTCACTCTCTCCGCTGTATTAGGTGTCTGCCCTGGTCAAACCCAATCAGAATCCAGAGGACACAAAACACCATTCATCTAGTGCAGGGTGGGCAAACTATGGCCCGTGGGCTAAATGCAGCCCACGCCTTGTTTTTGTAAATAAAGTTTTATTCGAACACAGGTACGTCTGTTTGTTTATGTATTGTCTATGATTGCTTTGATGCCACCATGTCAGAGTGGCTGATTGTGACAGAAACTTTACGGCCCACCAAGCTGACAATATTTACTATCCAGCCCCCTTACTGAGAATGTTTGCTAACTTAGAATATCACTTACAAAGGTCAGCCGTCAAAGGCAAATATAGATACTGAAGCTGGAAGAGCCAATAGGGTTATCACACACATAGGGCATCTTTTTTTCTTCCTTTTACTCGCAATTTTTCTTCATATTTCCACATATAAGCATTATATGATATTTCGCATGGATGCCTTCTGAGCAAGAGTTTGGTATTGATATTATGATTGTGGTAGGGTTTTATAAGACGCTTTTACAAACCTGTGAAGTTTCCCTCTCTGCATATCCTATACATGTATAAATAATGTAACAATTTGATTTTTGTTTTTTTTCCTTGAGATTTAATACAATTTTGACATAAAATAATCTCAGCCAAGGGTCGCTTTGGCTTACAATATTTCATTATCTTTAGGATTTTTTTGATGACTGCTGATTTAATGTTTACAGTTATGTCTGAAGTTATCTGGATGTTTATTTTTGAAAAATATTTTTTCCTTTATTTGGATTTTTCACTGTATTATGTGAAGGCATCCATAGTGGTATCTTCTAGTCTTTAATTTTTAAATTTGCGGTTATATCCCCCATTTGTTACTATTAAAGTTTATTTCTATTTTCTTCCTTTCCTGATAAATTATCAGAGAATTATATATTTTAGTCAAAGAAAAAATTCTTATTATTACTAATTATCTTGTTTCCAAATTTATGATTTTTCTCTTAAGTTCAATCTTCCCATCTATTGCCATCATTTTCATAAATTCTTGTTTCAAATATTTTTCTTATTATTTTGAAAATTTCTTGCCTATTATTTCTAGATTTCTGTATCTTACCTTTACATCTAGGTTTTTAAAGAGAAGGTGATTAAAGTAAATTCAGAATGTTGTTTCTTTTTTTTTCAGAGTATTCTTGATTTATTGAAGCTTTTTTCTCAATATGTAATTAATTTAATTATTATCAAAGTGGTGACTTTATTCTCTACTTTAATTCATTTATATATTCTCAGTAGCTTAGAGTTTATCATACTTATAAAAATTAAAATTGCTTTTTATTACTATGTAATGTATTTTGACTTAACTTCAACATTGTCATTAATCTTTATGGGCTTTAACATATAACATCAATACAAACAAAAAAAATACAAGGAAAAACATTACAAAATCTCTTCAGCTTACTAAATTAGAAAATCAATTTTTCCTGTGTAATAATAATTATAGTTCAACTATGCCAGTATTTATTGCTTTATTTTATTTTATCTCCCATTTGCATTGTCCAGTGCTTTCAAACTAAAGGCTAATTAGTGCTATAGAAAGCATTTATTTATTTTAATGGAAATGCATCTAGCACAAGATTTTCCAAAAAGTATTTTTTAAATCTATGATCCACAGAGATTTCATTCAAGAAAATATTCAGGCCGGGTGCAGTGTCTCATGCCTGTAATCCTAGCACTCTGGAAGGCTGAGGCGGGCGAATCGTTCGAGCTGGGGAGTTCGAGACCAGCCTGAGCAAGAGAGAGACCCCGTCTCTACTAAAAATAGAAAGAAATTATCTGGACAACTAAGACTAAATAGAAAATAGCCAGGCATGGTGGCGCATGCCTGTAGTCCCAGCTACTCAGGAGGCTGAGGCAGGAGAATCGCTTGAACCCTGGAGTCTGAGGTTGCTGTGAGCTAGGCTGACACCACAGAACTCTAGCCTGGGCAACAGAGTGAGACTCTGTCTCAAAAAAAAAAAAATTCAGTGATAAATGAGTTTGGGTGTTTTTGTATCACCTTGTTTATTCATTCTTTAATGTCCCCTTCTCTTCACTGATAGCTGTTGTTTTCCCCAGGGACGAGGCCAATATGTGTTCCATTTCTATAACTCAGATTTCATATCCCAAATTACCTAACATGTCTTCTCAGCAAATTTCCAGTGTGACAAATTTCCAGATTTCTGTCACTGCAGAAGATTCCCCCAGACCTCTTTATTGGTGCCAAAAATGGAACATTCAAGTTAGAGGGTCATATCTAACATTCCTGATTTAAGCTTTTAAGACTTTCCACTGGGTGCACACCTACCTTTAATATATTTGTCGTGGGCTGATGGCACGAAATGTAGAAATGTTTTTGAACACGTATCAGAAGTTAATCGTATGATCTTGCCTAAAACTTCTGCAGCGACAGAAATCTTCCAACGACATTATTGACTAATGTCCTCATGCATTAGTAGTAGTTTAGACCTAGTAGTAGTAGTTTAGACCTCCTGAAGCTATCCACCCCACACACCTTCAGGGCTGCCCCCTCACACACAGCTCCCCCCTCCCACCCCCGCCCTGGCAACCACCATTCTACTAGCTAAGGCCCTCCGGGTTTGCCAAAAATCAGCACCTAGTAAACATGTCTCCACTCATGTTCATTACAGCAGGATGCACAATAGCCAAGACATGGAAACGACCCATGTCCATCAGCAATTATGAATGGATAAAAATGTGTACATACACGCACATACATATATAACATATATATGCATATTATACACACACACACACAATAGAATATCATTCAGCCCTAAAAACATATCACTCTTGATAGCATTCTACTCATATCACATGAGAAAATACTAACAGTGAGTAAATGGATTGCCACCATCACTCATTCTGCACCACAAAACACAGATATTTGCTCCTGGAATGGAAATATCATTAAATAGAATGTCAACTAGCCGGTATAATTGGGTACAAGTGTTCCTAAAACCATAGGAAATTTGCAACATGGAAACACGGATCTTTCGTTTTCTGACATTCTGAAGTGGACAGGCCTGATCCAGCAAACAGCCGAGCTGACTCAGAAATAAAATGTAGGACAGAAAGAAAAAAAAAAAAAGGGACTAAGAGAAAACTCTACAGTGACTTGATTGTTTATAGAGATTTAAATTCTGAGAAGATCCTGGACACTTTTAAAAGTGGGACGTGAGTTTAATCTAAATTCCTCTGTGCCCATAGGAATATTGTCTTCTAATCAAATAATTTTTACTCTCTTTACTGAAAAAATTGGACAGAAAGCCCCTATATATTTCTTCATCAGAATTAATTAGATGAGCACATGTTTTGACTCTAAATGACCATAATTTTCCACTGTGATTTCACTGTGTTTCTCAACTAACGAGAATCAGCCCTTGCATGACAGTAAAACTTCAAATTCCAAAAATCAAGATGGAACAGCAGAATTGGCCATTTATTTTATTTGTTTTCTCTGTGTGTCTATTTAATGAAGTTTTAGGCAAGATCATTCGATTACCTTTTGATACGTGTTCAAAAACATTTCTACATTTCGTGCCATTTGCCCACAACAAATATATCAAAGGTAGACATGCACCCAATGGAAAGTCTTAAAAGCTTAAATCAGGAATGTTAAATATGACCCTATAACTCGAATGTTCCGTTTTTGGCACCAATAAAGAGGTCTGGGAGAATCTTCTGCAGCTAAATTTTGGACAGAAGGCTTCCGAAAAATCCAGAAATTGCTGTTGGAAAGCAATTAGGCTGAAGAAATTACATTAGAGGAGAACAGATGCCGTGTTCAAGTTAGTCCCTATTTTTCATGCAGTTGGGGCACATGGTCTTTTATCTCCTAATAAACAAAAGATTGGCGAACACCTGTCCCTTCCCTGGTCAGGTGCGGCTGTTTATTCGAGGAGTAAAGGCAACACCATGGACAAGTTATCTCTGTTCTTTGCATTCTGAGTTCACGCCTGTATAAGGAAAAAAGAACAGCGAGGAATTTGGAATGCGTATCTCCTTTTAGATCTAACTTCCCTGACATCCTCATACGATTTTTCACACAGTGTTACAAATAATTTCACAATTATTCACAATAACGGCCCCTACTTTGGCAATGAACTTGGGTTGATAGGAACAACCGATCTTTGTCTGTCTGTGTGTGCATGCTCTCTGTCACTCAAGCAAGCTGTTTTTCTTACTTTCTTCTTTGAAGAAATCATAACATGAGCAAGAACCGCTGAGCATCATTAGAACTCCATTTAAAATTAGCACAGAAATCGTATTTCTCTAATTTTCTTTTCTTTCTTTTTTTTTTTTTTTGAGACAGAGTCTCGCTTTGTTGCTCAGGCTAGAGTGAGTGCCGTGGCGTCAGCCTTGCTCACAGCAACCTCAAACTCATAGGCTCAAGTAATCCTCCTGCCTCAGCCTCCCGAGTAGCTGGGACTACAGGCATGTGCCACCATGCCCGGCTAATTTTTCTATACATATTAGTTGGCCAATTAATTTATTTCTGTTTATAGTAGAGACGGGGTCTCACTCTTGCTCAGGCTGGTTTCGAACTCCTGATCTTGAGCAATCTGCCCGCCTCGGCCTCCCAGAGTGCCAGGATGACAGGCGTGAGCCACCACACCTGGCCTCTCTAATTTTCTTATGCAACACATCCCTGGAGGAACAAAAGTTAAGCACGTTTTTAAATTTCAAACTTTACCATCAGCAGGGACCTGAATTTTCTGTGTGTGTGTGTGTGTGTGTGTGTATGTGTGTGTGTGTGTGTGTGTATGTGTGTGTGTGTGTGTTTACCAACCCATATTTTCACTTTTCTGATTTCTTGCTCTTGCACCCACTCCATGGAAATGTGTAGATGACTTTATCTCCTCTTTGACACTTTAAAAATGTCTTTCTGTTTTCAATTTAAGGATTCATTTCACCATATGGTCTGTTTAGCCTGATAAACCCCTCCTGCACATTACGGAATAATTGTAGCTGTAGAGAACCATCCATATCTCCGCGGGTGAGGTGATGGCAGTGTTTTTATGTGCACTGACCGCTGCTCCTATCCCAGGAATTTACCACCGAGCAGTCAATTTGTTTTAAATCTGCAGCCTGGTGCACGGGCACCATTTGCCGTGAAGTACGCTGCCCGACAGATCATTCTAGCCCGCAAACGTGACGGTCCGCACATTCAAACCCATTCCTCTGCGAAGCTGAAACCAGGCAAGCCCCTCTGGTCCTGACGGGTGCTGTCGTAGGTCAAAGCAGCATTCTCTCACGTCCAAAGAGAATTGAGCATAAAGAGTCCGTCAAGAGCCTTCCCGTTACGTGGACACACCGCATGCGAAGATGGGCGTGTTTAATTTTTGTGTGTTTCCAATCTCTAGGGGACAAGTATTCCGCCCAGTGCGTTGCTAAATTTGAACTCTTGTTGGATTTTGCTATTGCTCGTGCTCCTGTGGATTTGGGTCATGAACGCACCCCGTCTAAAACGGTTGTAAATGTCGTGCATAGTGAGAGAAAAGCAACAAGGTGCTTTTGAAACTGCTCCGTTCTGCCCGCCGCCTTACTCAGCCTGAGGGTGGAGGCTTTCGACTGTACCTCTTCTCTGCAGGTGCACGCGCTCACGGCGCACACGCACACACACACACACACAGTCCCTACCAGCCCTGGCACGCAGCACACTCACTCTGCCCTCCGGAAGAGCTCCGCTAACCTGGCTGCCAACCCTACCTGCTCTTCACTGCCCAACTTCCTTATGAAGACAAATGGGTCCGTGAATCATAATTAGCCATTCGTCCACGTGTTTACTGAGCATATAGATCATACCTAGTACACGCCAGACCTTTTTCTCTTAGGATCGTGTGCTCTGGTGTTGGGGGAAGGGGGAAAAAGTTTCAAAAGATGAATCAGGGATTTATCTAAAATGTTTTCTTATTTCCATGGAACACAGTGACAAGCAAAACACGAATTAGCATTTCCCAACTGAAACAAAAGTTGGGCGACTATTAACACACTATCCTGTCCCAGTCTGAGGGGTAGCATCATCACCCTATCCGTGTTACAGCTATGCTCAGTCATTACTGTGATTCCTAATTATTTGATTTATTTTTGTTGTGGCGTTTTCTGAATCAGGGCTTAATAAGTCGAGCTGCTGAGATTTAAGCCAGAAACTCAAAGTGTGCGTTCAAGGGAGCAAGCCATATATTGCCAAATATTTAGAATCAACACTGTCACGCTTCAGTAGTGAACACACGCTTGGAATCCAGACATTGCCGCCCCCAGCTTTGACTACGCTCAGGTGTCCCGCAGGTTGAGGAGAGGCCGGTATAGGTAAGTCCAAAGGCGCACACACGCTTTTGCAATTCGCCGACCCTCTGACCAGCAGGTTCATTGCAGGGGGCTTGCGTGTGTCTACTAGATATACAACGCCCACGTGTGTGTGCAGGAGAGTGGCACACGGAACCCAACCTCGGTGACAGTACAGTGACAAAGGCAAAGATGATATCAAAGATTGTAAGCCATTGGTGTTCCTTTGCCAGAAAACAGAGGGTTTCCATAAATTAAGGGATACAGTATCAAACAACTCAGTGGTGAATAAGGGTTAGTTCATCCTTGGGAGGACAAAGGAAATTTAGTACACAGAACCATTACTTTTTTTATTATAGAGGAAGTCATGCAAGAAACGGGATTCTTATGAAAGTTGAAAAGGCAGCTGAGTGTGGGGTGAGAGTGTGTGAAGGAAACACAGAACGGCAGATGGAGGCTTGGTCGGGGCAAATCAGAAGCATATGTGGAATTTTCCTGTAATAAACAGTGTTTTAAAAGAGTCCTGAGCAATCATGAGTTGTTTGCAAATGTTAGGAAATGCTTTCCTTTGCCTAAAGAATGCCTCAAACAATAGTGGTAATAACTGTAGCAATAGTAACAGTAACGAGTAAGGTAACAACAGCATGATGTGTACATACTAACAGTAACAGTAATGGTAATGTAACAATAACACGTTGTGTGCACAATAGTGACAGTAACAGCAATGTAACAGTAGCATGTGTGCACAACAGTAACAGTAACAAGTAAGGTAACAACAGCATGGTGCGTACATACTAACAGTAACAGTAATGGTAATGTAACAATAACACTAACAGTAACAGTAATGGTAATGTAACAATAACATGTTGTGTGCACAATAGTGACAGTAACAGGAATGTAACAGTAACACGTGTGCACAATAGTAACAGTAACAAGTAAGGTAACAACAACTCGGTGTGTGTACAATAGCAGCAACAGTAAAAGTAACAATAACAGTAAAGTAAAAATAAAGCAGTGTGTGCACAATAGTAACAATAACAGTAATGAGTAAACCAACAACAACACGGTGTGTAGCACATGCTGTTTTCCAGCCCCTGCTCCAAGCACTTTGCCAGGAGGCAAATTCACTAAGTTATTCACGATTATGAAAATTCTTATAATTGTGCAGCTCTGAACGTCCAGGCAAATTCAATTTCGATATCTGCTGCTACCACCTGGCTGCTACCACCAGTGGTACCAGTAGGCCCAGCTACTTTTCAGAGTCTACCTGTGACAGGTCACCACGCTGCGTGTGCTCCACCACCCGACCCTCATGGCAACATTTTCAAATGCAAACCCCAAACGGGATGATGTGATGCGTCACCAAATACCTGCGGTAGAAATTTGCAGTGAGCATTTATAAAGAATTGAAACAAGGAAGGCTCTGAAAAAGAAGTGTGTGCATGCACACTGCCGGAACCATCCCCCAAACGTTGCACACTTACTCGTTGTGGTTGTATACACCCATCCCCTCCTCCCCCCTCCCACCCGCCCGACACCGGATAGATGTTATTCCTGTCTATGTCCACTTAGGTGTTAGACACAATTTTGTTTTGATAAATGAAAAATTAGAAAAGTCATATGGCGGCTGTCGGCTACAGTCGCTGTGCGTGTTCATCTGTGGCTGTCGACTGCAGTCGACTCTGGTCCCGAAGTGCTTAAAGTTATTGGAGTAGATGAGACTGAGGAATGGAGGAAAGAGAAGACACGGAAGTCCACGTGGGTGGGTTTTGGCTCACTTCACAGGCAGGTGGTGGAGGAGAAGGGGAGGGTTCGCAAATGGGATTGAAAGGAAGGATCCCAGGTAAAGGAGAGAAAACTAGGGGCGAGCAATGTCTTGGATAGCACACGGCTCCCAGTGTCTCCATACGGCACACAGGCTGGGGCTAATTTGCTAGTTTTTAACATGTGCAAATAGACCAGCAGGATAATTCCCTACAGTATACTTGCTAGATCAAGAGCACGTGTTATGATGAGACTTGCCAAAATGCCCTATGAAGAGGGCACCGTTTACACCCCCTACTGATGACGGGTGAGAACACATGTTTTCCTAACTCCGGAAAACACAACACGAAATGAAATGTTTTGATCTCCGCGAACTGGATAGCAAAAGCTGTTTATATGTCTTAGGGACATTTGCTTTTTTCTTTTTCTTTTTTCTTTCTTTGAGCTTTTTAAGCTTCTAGTCCATTCCTCTGTGTTTACTTGGGTGTGTGCTTAGTCACATTGTATGTTAGAATCTTTTACGTGTTAAGGAAATGACCCTTCTCTCCCTAAAGAATACTATCAATGTTTCTACCAGGTGTCACTTGTTTTTGATTCTGCGTGCATGTGTGGTGCATGTGCGTGGACCCGCATGTACGAGTTTCTCTGTCAACATTCCCAAGATACTTGTATTCAGGAAAATTTAACTGCCTTCACGTGTATGGTTCTCTGTCACATTAATATCCAAAGAATGCGTATCGCATTATTGCATGGTTTCTCCCCCACTAAATTTATGGTTTTATTTATTTTGTTGTTGTTGTTTATGCCTTTGATGATCCTCGAACTTATTTTGGCACAAAGCGCGAGTCAGGGATAAAAACAATTTACTGAATTTCGCCTTCAGCTACCGAGTTGCACCAAATGTCTACTGAAGGGTCTTTGGCTCAGCGACAGGCAGAGTCGCGGTGGCAGCGCCCCCCGGGCCCCCCACGCTGATGGTCCTCCTAGCCATGGGTCAGCACATCTGGGCATCCACTGGGCAAGGCGTGTACAGGCCGGGCGCCTCCTGCACTCGGGCCTGGGCCCACGGGATGTGTGCGGAAGTGACAGGTGCGAGTTTGGGGTCACGTTCCTCTAAGACAGCTGCTCGCCCTCTTCATCTCTGCCCCTCATCCTTTGGAGCACAGACGCGATGGTGATGGAGCCACATTCGCCCTGGACCGACAGTCCACCGGGAGAGCCGTGTCGTCAATAACTGCAATGCATGCAAGCGATTATTTTGGGATGGGCACTGCAAGAAAGAGGTGCGTGCCAGGTGACCAAGAACCTGGTCTTGGCCGGATGCGCTTCTTTCCGTGTTCAGCTGTTGGAATTTTTAATCGTTGTTGACGTTAGAACTATCTATCGTGGCCACCAAGGATGTTCTTCGGCTGTGTTCCTGTCTCTGTCAATTCCCTGTCCAGAATTTCAGCGGGGGCAAGTTACGAGTCATTTCCTTTCTTACTCATGCGTTTGTATCTCTGTGTAGAAATCCTTTTCATCTCCACGCCACGGGTATATTTGTCTGAATTTCTTTATTTTAAGTTCTGCAATTCTCATTTATGTCTTTGATGCTGCTGATACATGTCATTCTCACTCATGTCTTTGATGCTGCTGATACATGTAATTCTTACTCATGTCTTTAATGCTGCCAATACATGTAATTCTCAGTCATGTCTTTAATGCTGCCAATACATGTAATTCTCACTCCTGTCTTCAATGCTGCCAATACATGTAATTCTCACTCATGTCTTCAATGCTGCCAATGCATGTAATTCTCACTCATGTCTTCGATGCTGCCAATACATGTAATTCTCACTCATGTCTTCGATGCTGCCAATACATGTAATTCTCACTCATGTCTTCGATGCTGCCAATACATGTAATTCTCACTCATGTCTTCGATGCTGCCAATACATGTAATTCTCACTCATGTCTTCGATGCTGCCAATACATGTAATTCTCACTCATGTCTTTGATGCTGCCAATACATGTAATTCTCACTCATGTCTTTAATGCTGCTAATGCATGTAATTCTCACTCATGTCTTTAATGCTGTGTACACACACACACACACACACACACACACACATGGACACGCACACACTCTCACTTTTCATCCCGGAACTCCAGATGCGTCAGCGCTCAGCACCGGGAGACAGGCCGTTGCGGTCCGTCCTCTGTCGACGTCCCACTGTCCCTCCCGATGGCCTCTGCCCTGGGCCGACACGGAGAAGGTGAGAAGATTCTGTATCCGTCATCGTTAGGTTATTCCTTGCACCTGTTTTTAACCCTGCATGAACACCGCCTTTATCGAAAATAAATTTGATTTTTTTAATATCTGTAGGCAAACTTCTTTCTTCCTATTTTTTTTTTTATTTTCCTGATTATTGCGGCTATTCTTGGACCACTGCAGGGTATGAAAGTTGCACCGGCTGTGCCCTCCGGTCCACATTCGACGCAGATGGAAATGATTACTTGCGATTCCTTTTGTTGACAAGGCAGGCGACATCTCTCCACTAATTTAGTTATTTTCATGTAATAAATTATCAACCTCTATTTCATGATTTGGGGTTGTTTTTTTTTTGTTTGCAATTTTTTAAAAATATTTAAAATTTTTTAAAAATATCCTAAAATAATATAATGCTAAAGCAAGTGTAACAGAGAGAGAAGTTAAAAAATATTTAATAAAAGCAATGTCTTCATTACCATTTTGTATTGCCTCACTTTATACAGAGACCTTACCTTAAATGCACACCCCATTGCATATATAAAATGAGACACCAAAAAAAAAAAGAAAACGCACAGGGCTTGAATTATTTAATAAATACGACTAGACTATTGGTTTTATGGAAAAATATGTGCTAACACTATTTGTAATGTGATTCCAGATGGGTTAAAGAGGTAAAGGGGAAAAAAAAACCAAACCATAAAGAGAGAAGGAAATGTTCATTAATATTTATCTGATTTCTAGACGTGGAGAGCCCGCTGGGCTTAAATAAAAGAAGCTGATTTCAACCAGGGCTTGGTCATAGATCGTTTCCAGGGACTGCCGGGTGCTCAGAGGGGGCGCAGGGTGGAGGAGAGAGACCCCACCGGGCGGAGCAACCTGAGACCCCCAGAACTCGACACTTGGACACCCGGACTGGCCCGAACCGCTGCAACTGCCCTATCCCCCCCACAGGAGCCAGCGCCCAGGGCCCCTTCCAGAAACGGAGAGAACAGGGAGAGGAAGGAATGCACCCTCTCCCCAGGCCCCCCGACCTCCCAGCGGTGCCTCCCCTTGTCCCGCCCCACGGGGACCCCAGGGGCTCTGTAGTCTGGGGAGAAGAAAGTGTCACAGATGCCCCTTCCTCTTCTCCGAGGGCGACAGTGACATGGTGGACGGGATCAAGGGAGACAGACACACGGCGTCAGCATCTCCAGCTGCCCGGCACCAGACTGCAGCGTAATCCGGCAGGGACAGCCACACCTGGCTCCCACCTGGCAGGTGCGATCCGCTGACTTAGGTACACTCGCCCTTCTCTCAAAAGGGACACAGGCACCTGTGCCGGTCACCTCCCGGCGAGCACCAGAGGATCCATCTCCCGCACCTGTAATCCTCCCTCCCTAGTTTGGGCGTAATCCTGCCTGCGTATTATTCCGTGACCTTTGTTTTGGCTTCTCGTTCCATACCCTGCCCCGAGGACTGTCTTTCCACAGCCAGGTGGG
This sequence comes from Microcebus murinus, assembly GCF_040939455.1. Lineage (NCBI taxonomy): Eukaryota > Metazoa > Chordata > Mammalia > Primates > Cheirogaleidae > Microcebus > Microcebus murinus. Next base: position 25,075,665 of record NC_134128.1, read on the forward strand.
CCCTCGAAGAGTTTTCCTAGGCAAAGCCAGTTGTTAAATTATCCATATTATTATTATTTTTGTTTTTGAGACAGAGTCTCACTCTGTTGCCCAGGCTAGAGTGCCGTGGCATCAGCCTAGCTCACAGCAACCTCAGACTCCTGAGCTCAAGCGATCCTCCTGCCTCAGCCTCCCGAATAGCTGGGACTACAGGCATGCGCCACCATGCCCAGCTAATTTTTTCTATGTATTTTTAGTTGGCCAATTAATTTGTTTCCATTTTCAATAGAGACAGCATCTCGCTCTTGCTCAGGCTGGTCTCAAACCCCTGAACTTGAGCCACCCTCCTGCCTCGGCCTCTCAGAGTGCTGGGATTACAGGCGTGAGCCACCTCGCCCGGCCAGATTATCCATATTATTAACTATGTTAGGAAGTGTTTGCTAAGCTGCTGGTTTTTTGGGGTTCTTTTCCTTTTTTTTTTCTCTGTGCAGGGCATTTAGGGAAGAAACACAAATCAAATTAAGCTCCCTGCTGGGCTTTTCTAACCTGAGGATGTGACATCTGCTCTTCCTGCTGCTGGGCTGCCCAGGGCAGGGCGGGACACCTGTGAACGCAGAGGGTCCCCATGACCATCTGCTCCCGGGAGGCCAGTTCCCAGCCACTCTGCATCTCAGACCACACCTGGCTCTGTTCTCTTGTTCCTGGAACCTGGAGACTCGGACCTGCAGCTGCACTCCATCCCCGTTCCTGCAGAGGCAGAATCTTCTTTGCCCTCAGGGTACACCTTGGGAAACCACAGCCACCTGGACCAACCTCGCTGAAACACCCCCAAGCTCCCCCAGACATGTTTACCTACCCGTCTGCCTTGTGAGTGCTACAAGGTTTCTTCTAAAAGCAGCACGAAACGTGGTGTGTGCAGCCTGCCTCAACCCTGGTGTCTTTTTTTCTTTTCTTGTTTTTTGAGACAGAGTCTCACTCTGTTGCCCAGGCTAGAGTGAGTGCCATGGCATCAGCCTAGCTCACAGCAACCTCCAACTCCTGGGCTCACGCGATCCTCCTGCCTCAGCCTCCCGAGTAGCTGGGACTACAGGCATGTGCCACCATGCCCGGCTAATTTTTTCTATGTATTTTTAGTCGGCTACTTATTTTCTTTCTATTTTTAGTAGAGACGGGGTCTCGCTCTTGCTCGGGCTGGTCTCGAACTCCTGACCTCGAGCGATCCCCCTGCCTTGGCCACCCAGACTGCTAGGATGATAGGCGTGAGCCACTGCGCCCGGCCTCAACCCTGGTGTCTTGACAGCCATGGGATGATTGAGTTAGCTGCCCCGGGCTTCACTTCACTCACGTCTCCGAATGTGAGGCAATGTGACTAGGTAGCGTCTTCCATCTGTGGATCAACTACTTGCACACCTCCGGGAAGGTGTGAGTGCAGACCGCACTAGGGAGAGAGGACTCAGGCGATCTCTGCCGTGATACTAAGCTGAAACGCCAGCTTGGCCCTGTTGGGTTCAGCCTCTTTGGCAGCCCAGTCCCAGTCTCTGAACTCCTGCTGGGTTCTCCAGAGGTTGGAAAAAGTTGGGCTGATAGCAGACAGGGGGAGGTTATGCTGAGCACACACTTGATCTTCCCCTGCACAAGGCAACACCTCCCTGCAGAGCTGACCTTGTCCCAGGGCCTCTGTCCCCTCCCACCACTTGTTTGTAGTTGGATGATTTTTAAGGAAAATAAATGTTTTGAACCATTGCTCCGATTTGACCTCTTTCAGCTGTCTTGGATGTGGTAGTCGTCTTACGAATGTCATGAAAATCCGAGGCTGGCTTTACCAGCCCTTAGCAGGGCACTGACATTTACTTAACCACTTCGGTACGGTGCTCACCGGCCATGAAACCTTGCCCACAGCTGGCACTCACAGTCCACATGATAGCTTTTGCTGTGCATTGACCACAGATCTGTTTTGCTCTTGTGTGATGAGGAAAGCTTGAAAGCACTGAAAGATTGTTTTACTTTACAGGCAGCTTTAGGAAAATAACTACAATAACTCCTACTAAGGACTTATTAAAAGGTCACAGATTCGTAGTAACTTATTAGCTGAACATACACACTGCAACTGCAGAGATAAAAGCTCTAAAAGTAAAAGCTTTGGGCTGTCGGCTAATGTCAACACTCGGCTGTGTGCGTCCATTTGTGGCTGTCAACTATAGTCGAGGCTTGTACTGAAATGGTTAAACATTTGCTAGGGCACAAAACAGGACTTTGGTGTAGTCCTGAGAAAGTCACATAACAACGATGACGTTTAACTGCTGAGAAAAAGCAAGAGAAACATGCACAGCTATAGACATGATTGTGTTACTTAAGCATTTCAAATACTGTTTTGGACATAAATAAGTGATACAGTAATTCCAAGGCTTCTATTAATAAAAATTCAATTTGTGCTCACTTGTTACTCTGATGTTAAAACTCATCTAAAGGAGGAAAAACTGCAACAGTACAGTTTACTGTTATGCAATTAAAATCATAGTGTAAATAATTCAGAGTACTCTTCTACCCGGAGTTCTAGAGATGATTACAGGTTTCTCCGTTGGCACGATGACCATCTCAAACTGCAAGGCACTAACGTATTAGCCAAAGTGCATTTATTATAGCTTTTTCACCCACCCACGCGACTCTGATTTAAAGTCATGCATTCTAATGTGTTTTGACAAGTAAATTGCTTGCCTTTTGTCCGTGATAGCCAAGCACATAAATAATGCATGCATAGTAATAGCTGGAGCAATAATGTAAAAGTCGGCCATGAAGTACAGGAAGCATGTTAATGACAAAGGTGCGTTAGCCTCAAGATAGCGGCCACGACCCACAGAAAACCACACACCTGAGCCATGTAGATTTTTTTCAAAATATGACTAAGTTCACAGCTTCACTTCTCTCTCCCCCACACTGCTCCAAGGTAAGAAGACCTGAATGCTTTTCCTTAGGAAATGTCAAGGTTCATGATATTGAATCATTTTACCTAAGACTTGATATTGCTTGGAGTTGGTTTCTGAATATTACAGTATGGGACACTTCCTAAAAATGATAGTTAAGGTAATTGTGCAAGAGATAACTTTTTCCTAAACTGAGGTCTTTTCCCAGCAGATCTCCAACAGTGAGCATCTTCTTAGACACCGAGCCATAAAACAAAACAAAATGAAAATTGTCAATAGTTATTTATCTGTGTATCTTGTTTGGTAATTTACGGTAAACATTTGTTCTTTCTTATAATCCTTACTTTTGTGTTTAATTCCACATTCTGGATCTAATTTGAATCAAAGGAACAACACACACATGCTCTCACACCAGCCATCATGTTTGTCCTTATCACCATCATCATCATCACCATGATCACCATGATCATCATCATTATCACCACCATCATCACCATGGTCACATTATCATCACCATGATCGCCACTGTCATTAACATCATCACCATCACCATCATCATCATCACCATCACTATGATCAATCCCACCATTATCATCATCACCACCACCATGACATCATCACCATCATCACCATCACCATGATCATCATCACCATCACCATGACATCATCACCATCATCACCATCACCATGATCATCACCACCATCACTATGATCATTATCACCATCATCATCATCACCATGATCATCACCACCACCATGACATCATCACCATCATCACCATCACCATGATCATCACCACCATCACCATGATCATTATCACCATCATCACCATCACCATGATCAGCACCACCACCACCATGATCATTATCACCATCATCACCATCACCATGATCATCATCACCACTATGATCATCACCATCATCACCATCACCATGATCATCATCACCATCACCACCATGACCATGATCATCATCACCACTATGATCATCACCATCATCACCATCACCATGATCAGCACCACCATGACCATGATCATCATCACCATCATCACCATCACCATGATCAGCACCACCACCATCATGATCATCATCACCATCATCACCATCACCATGATCAGCACCACCATCACCATGATCATCATCACCATCACCACCATCACCATGATCAGCACCACCATCACCATGATGAGCACCACCATCATCACCACCACCATCATCATCACCATCATTGTCACCACCATGATCATCATCACCATGATCAGACTGAGAACTTTGAATAACCATGATTAAGATGGTAAAGGTTCTAATGGAAAAAGTACACACAATCCAAGAACAGATGGTCAATGTAATCAGGCAGATGGAAATTCTAAGAAAGAATAAAAAATGCATGCTGGAAATAGAAAACATTGTAACAGAAATGAGGAAAACCTTTGATGGGTGCAGTAACAGATTAGACATGGCTAAACAAGGAATCAGTCAGCTTGAAGAAATGTCAGTACAAACTTCTAAAACTGAATGCAAAGGGGGAAAAAGACTGGAAAATGGAACAAAATATATCAAAACATTGTGAAACAACTAAAAGAAAGTGTAACTACTTGTAATGAGTATGCCAGAAGAAGAAAGAGCTAAAGAGGAAACAACAAAAATATTTGAGGCATTAATGACTAAGAAGTTACCAAGATTATTGTCAGACACTAAACCACAGATCCAGGAGGCTCAGAGAACCCCAAGCAGGATAAATGCCAAAAAACATCCATAGCTAAGCGTATCATATTCAAACTGCAGAAATTAAAAAACAAGGAAAAAGTATCTTGGAGCTAAACAAGAAAAACCACAGCTCACTCTGTCAAGAGAATGGAAGATAAAGCCACAAGTTGGGAGAACATATTTGCGAAACACATATCTGATGAAAGACTGTTATCCTAATTATACAAAGAACCCTTAAATCTCAACAATAAAGGAAATGAACAACTCAATTAAAAAATGTGCAAAAGATCTGAACAGACACCTAGCCATATGTGGTATACAGATGGCAAGCTCATGCAAAGATGCTCGGCACCGTAAGTCATCAGGGAATTGCAAATTGAAATGGCAATGAGATAGATCCACGCATGCTTTAGGATGGTGAAACTCCAAAACTCACTGACTGCACCAAGCTCTGGCACAGATTTGTCGCAATAAGAACTCTTGTTTACTGTTGTTGGAAATACAAAATTGTGTAACCACTGTGGAAGACAGGCACGCTTCTTACAAAACTGAACATACCCTAACCACACAATCGAGATGTGCATTCCTTGTCATCTACACCCAAAACGAGTTGAAAACTTACCTCTATGAAAGGCTTGTGCAAGAATGTTTACTACGACGGCTTTGTCAGTTATTGTCCAAACTTGTGGTCAACGAAGAATATCCTTCCATTCATGAATGAATAAACAAACTGCGGTGCATCCATAGAACAACAGAGGATCAGCCAACCTAAAAAGGCTGCACACTGTCCGGGCGCAGTGGCTCACGCCTGTAATCCTAGCACTCTGGGAGGCCGAGGTGGGCAGATTGCTCAAGGTCAGGAGTTCGAAATCGGCCTGAACAAGAATGGGACCCCATCTCTACTAAAAATAGAAATAAATCAATTGGCCAACTAAAAATATATAGAGAAAAATTTAGCTGGGCATGATGGCACATGCCTGTAGTCCCAGCTACTCGGGAGGCTGAGGCAGGAGGATCGCTTGAGCCCAGGAGTCTGAGGTTGCTGTGAGCTAGGCTGATGCCACGGCACTCTAGCCCGGGCAACAGAGTGAGACTCTGTCTCAAAAAAAAAAAAAAAAAAAAAAGAAAAGAAAAGAAAAAGAGGCTACACACTGTGTGATTCCAACTCTATGACGTTCTTGTGATGGCAAAGGTATGAACACAGTAAATAAATAGACCAGCAGCTCTCTGGGCAGAGTACAGAGAAGCTTTAAGGCAGTGATGATGACATAATGGTGGGTGCATCATTATAAATTTCCCAAGCCCACAGGATGTACAATGCCAGAGTGAGCCCTAATGTAGACTGTGCCCTCTGGTTGGTGTTGATGTTGGCTCATTGGTTGTTAATATTTGTGCCACCGTGGCGGGGACATTGGTGGTGAGGAAGGGTGTGTGTATATGTATCTCTTATAAAATTATCCCACTGCAAATTCGCTTAACATATGCCTGAGTGGGAACTCTCTGCACTTGCAGTATTCTGTGAACCTAAAACCACTCTAAAAACTGTCTGTTTAAAAACCCAGAAATCTAACGTCGAAGGCTCCGGTAGATCTAGCTGTTTTTAAAGCAATGAACACAACACACATTTATGTGGTCGTAATGAGGCCATATTGATCTGATAGGAAGGCAGTCTATTCTGATAACAGCCGCGTTTTTCAGAAACTAAAGTGCCCTTTTGATAAGTATCTGACTTTGATTTTTCTTGTTTCCTTTTCCTTGTTTTTCTAACGTGAGTTATGCCTTAGAAGAACTGGCTCATGCGCGTGTATTTTCTACCATTTGCACAGCGTGCAGTGCTGCATTATATAATGATACTGAGGCTAAATCTAGCTACAATCTGTTGTTTCAACACAACAACAATACATTAAGCAAATGGGCTAAAATGGAATTATAGCTGCAGATGCTCAGTTCCCTCCTCTTTTTTATTTTGCATCTTATTACAGTATCGGGCTACAGCGCTCGCCTCTGATGGGGGTTATCAGCTGGTAATCGTAAGTGTGTATTTTAAACGTTCCCCTCTTTCTACAAAGCAGTCTGCAACTGTCTAATTTCTCCACTTGACCCTGGGAAACAATAAACAAACTAACCAATGGCCTTATCACCAATGTTCCATATTGAATACTACTGTAGTTGGATTTTTTACAAAACTATTCAAGTGTACATTCACTCAAAATACATCTATAATCTACTTTATCCAGCTATAAACATTAGTCATTTGTGCCTTATTCAGACAGATGTGCCAACATATGATTATGTCTTTGCCTTTGATAAATGGCTAGATCCCCAAAAAAGTCGGTATGTGCTATCTGACATCCACCAACCCTAAGGATAGACAGTTGCTCACGCTCTGACTTCAGGATGCATTGCATAGAATCTAGACACTGTGATGAATAGTAAAAAAAAAAAAAAAAATAGCATATTCATTTATTTTCAACAGATTTTTGAGTAAACACCAGGAGAAATGAGACATCAAGTTTGCTAAATTAATGTTATAAGAAATTTAATATATCAGATGATATTGAGCATTATAATAAAAATTTATGTATGTTGCAGAATAGTTTAATTCATTGTTAATTATCCTTTTGATTATTTTTTCAAAATTTAATCACATGAAAGTAACATATATCAGGAAGAAAAGGAAATATAGGTAGCATAGAAAGAACAATGTAAATTTATCATTCTACTGCTCAGATATGTTTTGAGGTACATCGCTCAATATTTATTTAAATGTAACCATTTTTACTTAAAGGTAACAATTACATTTTATTAAAAATGCAGCTACGTTCTTCTACGTTGCAGTTTGAAACTACCAAATTTTCACTGGACAATTTGCAGCCCATGGACAAAGAGATTGCTTCCACCTTTGCTCTGTTGTAAATAACGACAAGTCGATCATCCTTGAGTAGGTCTCCGTGCACCTCCATGATTATGTCTGTAGAGTAAATCTCTAATTTAGACTCCCGTGAGTCTGTTCAGCAGGCAGTTTTCACACCTCAGTATCTACCACCCAGCTGTTGAAGCGATTTTGTACTGCGTCAACTTGGCGAAGCAGACCTGCCCGGAGAATTCCTCTCCCCATGTGATTTTGGTGTAGGACCGGCCAAAACAGACATCCTCGAGCCATTTGGAAGGCAGGAGTGGGGCGCAGTGTTCCCATGGTGACACAGAGCTCTGGGCTGTCCCTGACCCGCCCCACTCAGCACCCAGCTCTTCTAGTGGAAGGTTCAGGGTCTGACCACCAGCAGGGACCCTCTGCCACCCTGGCCTGCCCTCCCAGGTCTCCACACACACTTGGAATGGCCTCTGACCGGTCGTTTTCGCAGACCTGTGGTTCCCATGTCATGACCTCACTCCTCTGAGCCCGCCCATGGCTGCCTGAGGTCTAATGGCCGTAACAAACCTGGTGTCCCCAACATTGTGACGTTTCAGCTCCACGACCAGCAGGTGCCAGACTGAGTGGCTGTGGTGTGGCAATAAACCCCTCATACCCGTCCAAGAGCCTGGCTTTGGGGCGGCCCCAGAGCAGAGTCCTGACAGGTGGGGGAACAAGACGGCTGGAAGATTCCAGAAGGGTGGTGGAGAGGGGCCGTTGGAAGGTGGAGGGAGGCGATGCTGCCGGCCACACGCTCATTCATGGCCACGGGGAGACAGACATGAACCCCACAGCCGTGGCTCTGGCTAAAGAGGACTTGGAGAGAGAAAGTTGAAAGTGGCAACCAATTCTGCTTGGCTCCCCCGTGGTGAACGTGAACGACAGACAGTGGAATTAGAGGAAAACAATTCCAGCCCAGGACTTCCTGGTTTGAAAACTAATTTTTCCCCCTCATTTCCATTTTTCTGACTTACATGAGCATCTCAACGTTAGACGCAGCCTGAAGGTAAAGATCTGATCCAAGACACCCCAGTACATGTGGACTTTGTGCTGGAGAAAGGTACCGTGTTTCCCTGAAAATAAGACAGGGTCTAATATTTATTTTTCCTCAGGAAGACACCCTACGGCTTATTTTCAAGGGATGTCTCATTTTTTTTAAGTATGGTACAACCATCTACATTGATTCAAATATAGTGAAGTCATCTTCTTCTGGAACATCATCATCACTCTCCAAACCCCGAATTCCATCCTGAATGTCCTGTGACTCTGTTTCCTTTAGAACCACTGGCCCCAATCTCTCACGTCGAGCAACAGAGCTCTCACGGGGCGGATGAGAAGGGCTGCTCATCTTCTTTCCCGCTCCGAGACGACATGCATGGGTCGTGCAGACGCGCTGCGCAGCCACGCCCGTCACTAGGGCTTATTTTTGGGGTGGGGCTTCTACTGCACACATGCTTAGCAATCCTGCTGGGGCTTATTTCCTGGGTAGGTCTTATTTTCAGGGAAACATGGTAGGAGATGCGGCTCTAAGGTCATTAAGAGGACCTCAGAACGCTTGAAGTGGGACCCCAGAGGCCTCTCTCCTGGACTAGGGGTCTCATTGGAATTGTGTATTCCAGAGAAAGGCCTTATGCTAGAAATGGGGGTGTTTACAGTCCGAGAGAGAACGAGTTTACAATGAGAGGGGGAGTCTGGGCCCCCTCCCTCTTCCGTTGGCTGGGGAGACCCCTCAGCTGTGAAGGAAGCCGGCTGAATCCTGGGAGAAACGATAAGGATTCAGACAATAAGGCCACCATCTCGCGATCCCTTTACTAAGCAACCCCTTACCCGTCTCCTACGTTGCTCCGGTCCGTATGCCAGGATCTACGAACATAAAAATTAATATATTTTATAAATTTTAGTTGCATTTATGTGTGGGATATATATATATATATATATATATATATATATATATATATATATCCAGGCTGAGGGAAAATAGGGAAAAGTTTGAAGAGTAAAGCGGATTTTGCAGCTCACTTCGAACGGTTTCCTAACTGTTTTGAGAGTGCATATTCCCGAGCTGAGGAAAATCCATCACACCTCCTCCACGCCGGGTGTGAGCGATTAGTCGGCGATGAGTGGCAGTGTACACTCACACAAATAGAGGCCTGTGAGCTCCGCTTCTGGAAGTGCTGCAGTAATCTGCAATGACACCATTTTAATTTTGACATCTTAATACCGTCTCCATAGGTTTGCTTTGACAACGTGGCGTCGTGTTGTGACACTGTTTGTAGTTTCATTCCAAAGCCTGAGCATTTTAATTTTTCTGTTTCACGTCACAGGCACAATGGAAACCAATTAAGATTTTTTTTTCTCCCCTGCTTTTGGAGGGGAGAGAAGTGCTCTGAGACTTGATTGACGATCTTGCACTTCACTGCCACGCAAGAGACGTGTGATTCACGTCTGGAACCCCAGCAGAGGTTCTGGGTTGATTTATTTTTACCCCTTTTGGAACTAACCAAAAATTAAAGATAAAGGAAATGATATCCGAACATGTGGTTTCACTTCTTGTTTTAGGGTTGGAGCAGGGAGCTCTCAGAAGGTAAAACTTGGTCAGCAATGAGCTCTCTAATTTTCCAGAGGCGTGTGAATGAATTGCCACAAATGGCCAAAGTGTGTTCTCATATGTGTTCAGAATTATCACATACTTCAAGCAGAGGATCAAACATGGAGCTGGTTGGTGGTGGGCCGGAGTGATGCTGTTCTCCAGCCGTGAGCCCATCCGCCGCAGGACAAAACTTCTTCTCTGTGACTGATATCACTGACCCAGAAGATCTGGGTCTCTCACGGTCAGGACCGTGAGAGCAACGACTAAATCCACGTACAGGAATGACCAACTAACTCCATGTCAAATCCTGTCTACACATTCCCATCCTTGGGAAGTTGTTCAGGGGCCACACCAGACCTTTAGAACTTGCTATGTGTATTAAAAAGCTTTTCATCATACATGCTTATGCATATTGATGATAGATCACTCTGCTGCCATGGAACCAGGCAAAATAACATCCGCTGGTAACTTGCAATATAGTCTATGTGAAGGCCGGGCGCGGTGGCTCACGCCTGTCATCCTAGCACTCTGGGAGGCCGAGGCGGGAGGATTGTTTGAGCTGAGGAATTCGAGACCAGCCTGAGCAAGAGCGAGACCCCATCTCTACTAAAAATAGAAAGAAATGAATTGGTCAACTAAAAATATGTAGAAAGAATTAGCCGGGCATGGTGGCACATGCCTGTAGTCCCAGCTACTCGGGAGGCTGAGGCAGGAGGGTCGTTTGAGCCCAGGAGTTTGAGGTTGCTGTGAGCTAGGCTGACGCCACAGGACTCTAGCCTGGGCAACAGACTGAGACTCTGTTTCAAAAAAAAGAAAATATATATATATATATATATATATATATATATATATATAGTCTATGTGAGATGGCTGCTCTAGAACCCACAGTGTCTCCTATCTGGGCACAGATGTTTCAATTCTCGGTACGATGTGTATGTGATGGGGTAGTTTAGGGTCTCCTGCCATCCTAGCGGGCCCTCTCTGAACTTGCCCTCACACCACTGCCACAGCTTCATATTTAAAAATATTATGTAATTGTGGTGACTGATTTTATGTGTCAACTGGACTACCGTGTTTCCCCAAAAAACAAGACAGGGTCTTATATTTATTTTTCCTCAAGAAGACACCCTAGGGCTTGTTTTCAGGGGATGTGTTATTTTTTTTTAAGTATGGTACAACCATCTATATCGATTCAAATAGAGTTGAGTCATCTTCTTCTGGAACATCATCATCACTCTCCAGACCCCAAATTCCATTCTGAATTTCTTGCGACTCTATTTCCTTTAGAACCATCGGCCCCAATCTTTCATGTCAAGCACTAGAGCTCTCACGGGGCAGATGAGAAGGGCTGCTCGTCTTCTTTCCCGCTCCGCGACCACACGCATGGGTTGTGCAGATGCGCTGCGTAGCCACGCCTATCACCGGGTCTTATTTTCGGGGTGGGGCTTCTATTGCGCACATGCTTAGAAATCTTGCTAGGGCTTATTTTATGGGTAGGTCTTATTTTCAGGGAAACAAGGTAGGAGATGCCCAGGCAGCCACTGACATGTGAGTCCTGGGTGTGTCATGAGGGTGTCTGCAGGGAAGCTGAGCCCCTGAGCCAGTGGCTGACCAAGGAAGAGCCCCCCCGCCAGCCCAGGGGGGCCCCCTACCAGCCCACAGAGAGCTGAACAAAGCAAAAGTATGGCGGAAAGGCGAATTCTCTCCTCTCTCTCCTTGGGCTGGTACAGCCCTCTCCTCCTGTGTTCTCCCACACACATGCACCGACATACAAACATACATGCAAACACATACACACACCCCCACACACAGGCGCACTCATAGACACACACACACACACACACACACACACAGAGGTTTCAGAAAGAAACGTTAAAAAGGAGAAAAAAATAACACTAGACGTTCTTAACAGATCAGTAGCAAAACATTTCTGTATTCACAGCACAACTGCCAGCATTTCTGTCATGTCTAAGAACTATTTTTTTGTATGAATGAATGGAGTTATTTTTGCAAAGGGTCGTAATGAGTTGTTTCAGATTCAACAAGGTACAGTCTCTCTGGGCTTGCAAAATGCAATCTGCATAGGAAAAAAAAACAGCAACACTTTTTGGTTGCAACTATGGCCTTCAGTTTCCCCCTAAATTATATGTTTGAACACGTTTTTCGTGTTTCGAGGCACACTTTACTCTGTTTCGAAGTCTCCGAGCTGCGTCTGGGCCCCGTTTCCTGAGGCACTCTCCGACGAGGGCGTGTGTCGAGGAGCGTGACGTCCACGACACGCGGGACAGTCTCCGTGCACGGCGCAGGCTCAAATCGCGCCAACAGCAGCCCGCTTCCGTCATGCTCTCTGTGATGGGATTATCTTGTCTGTGCCCGGGAAGATGTGCAAATAATAATTCAGCAGTTCTAATGGCTTAATGTGACAATGCAATTATCCCGAGGCACGATTCGACACAAATCCATATTATTATCTATTTTTGTATAATCACTCAACGAAACTTGGCAGTTAGAATTACTGAGGGAAGTGGCGATAACTAGAATAATAATTCTTCGACATTATGCATCTTGGCATTGGCTTTGATACGTGCACCTGCCAACAATTACTTTTCAGCCCAGAGGAAAAGCTGCACCCTAATTATGTGATCTGGGGTGCAGAAGGCTCCTCGAAGGGGCGCTTTACCCCGACCGGGACGGGCTGTGCCGGATTCACGGGCGAGGGGCCGCGGGTGCACCCTTGGGTGTTGGTTACGCTGTAACTGACGGCGTTCAGAGCATTGCACACAGTAGGTGCTCGAAAAGGAATTGGCTACATTGATTATTTAATCACATTCTCACCCAGGGCGTTCCTCTCCTCCCCAGTGTGCTTAGTTTTATTACAATGAGGGGGAAATTGTTTGAATGCAAAACAACTCGATTGAGCTGGAATTCTTGCTTTGGATTTCAGGATTCATTTTGTCCCGGGTCTCAGCATCTCTCCCCCACACGATGTCCAGTGGGCTACGTTTCCACCGGGATACAGACCTTGTCCCAGCCCAGGGGGAGCATGAGCTGCTCTTTCAACGCTCACCAGGTAAGAGCAAGGGGTCCTGTTTATAGACGTCAATCACGGCATGGTGGCGGTGGTGGTGGTGCGTGGTGGCAGTTTTCTTTCTAGCTTGTGTGTCATTTTAGTTTGCAGCTCTTAATAGCCAAAAGTGAGTGAGCCTTTTGGAACTTTTTATTTTCATACTCATCTAACTCTATCTTCACAGCAAATGCACAATCAGCCTCGATCATCTATGAGCACTGGCTGACGCCACAGCAAACTTTCCACCACCAAAGTTGGCCCGAATTCAGTTTTCATTAATTCATTCACCCTGGGTGGGCATAGTGGCTCACGTCTGCTAATCCTAGCACTCTGGGAGGCTGAGGCGGGGAGGATCGCTCAAGGTCAGGAGTTCGAGACCAGCCTGAGCAAGAGTGAGACCCCGTCTCTACTAAAAATAGAAAGAAATTATCTGGACAACTAAAAATATACATAAAAAAATTAGCCGGGCATGGTGGCGCATGCCTGTAGTCTCAGCTACTCAGGAGGCTGAGGCAGGAGGATCGCTTGAGCCCAGGAGTCTGAGGTTGCTGTGAGCTAGGCTGACGCCACGGCACTCACTCTAGCCTGGGCAACCAAACGAGACTTCGTCGCAAAAGAAAAAAAATTCATTCACCCTTTGAGGAGAATGTGGGGCTCATTGGTAGGTTCGGTCATGCTTTTAAATATGTCTGAAGAACATCAGAAGTGGGTTATAAAGAGAACAGAGGGTGTTCTAAGTCTAGGGTGGTGAGGAATATGACGTAGGTAGGTAAAGGAGAGTGAGAACGACTGACTTGAATACAAGCAAGTCCCCAGGTACCCTCTTGGGGCCAAGCACCATCACAGCCATCTGCGTTTGGCCTCCACCAACTCGTGCCCACACCATCATTTCACAAGAGCAAAGAACTTCGGAGCCCGATGTGGGAAGGGGGCAAAGGAGTTCACGGACGGGAAAGATCTATTCCCAGCTTTGCAAGCAGCCAAGAACAAAGACACCCCAGGAAATCTCTCTGGTTCTCTCCTGAAGTCCAAGTGCAAAACCCTGAGTGGCAGGTCCCGCACGCCGTAACCTTTTAATAAATCACGTGATCATCCGCCTCGTTTCGCTTTGGCAGCCGAACGATTTAAGCAAGCTAAAATTAAACGTTACCTTCCTTCTAACGCCGACGTCCTTCCATAATTATTTTAATAACATGCAAATTGCATCTTTACACCCGTAAGTACATAATCACCTGAGTGTTTCCGTAAGAGTTCGACTTATTAATCACGTTAAAATTTATTCTATTAATTAAAGCCGGCTCATTGCGATTAGAAACCTGAAAAAAAAAAAAAGTACAAACTTCTGTTAGAAAAAAATGAGGACGTTATCGAAAAGAGGGACACTTCAGCCACTTTGGAGTTTACTTAATATTCGGATGGTTTCACGAGATGTCTCCCACGAGTTCTTATGACGGACTGACTTGAGTCGATTCGAGAGGGAAGGCTCAAAGGGAGTTGTCGTGACAGTGGAGAAATGGAACTTGTCCCTCCATGGATGCTTGCTGGTCTTCGTTTCCTGTCTGGGCAGATCCACTGTGGGGAGGGGGTCACCACCGAGGTGTTGGAGGCTCACCGGGTCACCCTCAGAGGGACACATGGTCCTGGGGGGTTCCTGTGGGCATTTCCACTTTCAGTTTTTCTTTTTTTTAATTTCAGCATATTATGGGGGTACAGATTTTGAGGTTTCAATAAATGCCCTTTCCCCCCTCCCCCCACAAGTCTGAGTCTCCATCATGACCATCCCCCAGACGGTGCACATCTCACTTATTATGTATGTATACACCCACCCCCCTCCCCCCTCCCACCTGCCCAATACCCTATTACTGTAGTACCTATGTGTCCACTTAGGTGCTGCTCAGTTAATACCAGTTTGCTGGTGAGTACATGTGGTGCTTGTTTTCCCATTCTTGGGATACTTCACTTAGTAGTATGGGTTCCAGCTCTAACCAGGAAAATATAAGATGTGCTATATCACCGTTGTTTCTTAGAGCTGAAAAGTACTCCATGGTATATACATAGACCCCATTTTATTAATCCATTCTTGGATTGATCACTTGCAGTTTTTCTGTGCGTCAGCAAACATGCCCTGGGAAAAAGCACAAAGACATCCCCCACCGAGGAAGAATACCGCAGAGCACAGCGGCGTGCACCTGCTTGGTAAACAAGCAATTTCGTCCAGATAGAACCATCTCCAACTTAGTTCTACACGATCTCATCTCAAATTCGACAGCCCCACGCAAAGTAAAGAAAGGTGATTACTTCCCAT
Organism: Microcebus murinus; assembly: GCF_040939455.1. Lineage (NCBI taxonomy): Eukaryota > Metazoa > Chordata > Mammalia > Primates > Cheirogaleidae > Microcebus > Microcebus murinus. The sequence continues at coordinate 25,091,144 of NC_134128.1, forward strand.
CAAGCCGCTTTCCTAACTGCGAGAAAAACGGCAGCAAAAAGAGCAGCTAATTAATTATAGAGTTCCTTAAAGCCCGCAAACTCCCATAAAATGTTGCATCTAATAGCTGAGCATTCAACAGAAAGGGCTTTATCAGTAGCTGTGTAAATAAATTTTACTGGAAGTCCGTAAATGTTATCTGTATGCACAGATACTCAGGAAGAAAGTTCAAGAGCAGGAGGGCTTCCTGCAGACCAGCATCCTGCACCAATGACAAGGGAAACCAAGACCTTCGGAGTCTGGTGTTGCCCATACCATATATTTAGAGCTTATTTGTGTAGCAGCAAAACAGCTTCAATGTCAAAACGGACTCTTCAGAATGCAAAGAAATTGCAAAGAAAGAAAAGAAATTGCATTCAGAACGCAAAGAAAGGGAGAAGCCTCACCCAAGGGGAAATGGAACCGGTTTGATTACATGAAAGACTTCAGTTCCTTAGCGCCATCGGTGGATGGTTAGGACCACGCTCGCCGGCTGGGAGCCGTGGCGTCACAGCCGAAGTTCTTGTACATCATTCCTGCCCACGCTTCCCGGGGGAGACCTCAGTCCCAGGGCCCCGTGCAACTCAGGTGCAATGGAGAAGCATGCATGGCTCAGTGGCAGGAAGCAACTGCGGGACAGTAGTTGAGGCAGGGCCGCGAGGAGATCAGCTGCTTCTCCCAGAGGAGCCAAGTCCCTAAGATAGGGGTCTCCACAGGGGATAACGAAATCGATAGGAAATAGAGAGAAATAAAAGAATACACAGAAATTTTGAAGAGGGGAAAAAGGGGAATTATGAATATTTAAAGACTGGTGAGTTCTTAGCAATGTTGCAGAATGGATAATATTTATTAATAGACAAGGAATATGGAATTTAGAAAAGAAATGTCTAGGCAGTAACATTTAATTATTAAAAATAAAGCATTTAAAACTCAAAAAAAAAAGAATACCCAGAGACTAAGATATAGTTTATAGTTTTATACATATGTAAAAAGATTAGATATAACATAGCAGGGGTACTCAGGAGACTGGGCATATCCCCATGAACACCAGCAATATGGTTAGATTCATACAGGTTTTTATAATCACAGACATCAATTTACCAGTTGTCAGGGTAACATATTTGCATATCAGGGAATGCAGTTGCTAGGGGAGCCAGGTAGTGGGTTGGGGTCAAAAGTCCTCTCAGAGGGTTTCTAATCTATCCAGATGAACAAACAGGTACAAAGTCTTTTAGGGACTAACTTGTAAGTTCTAAGAGGTAGTTGTCAATTAACAAAGGTAAAACAAAAGAGGTATAGTGACACTATATTTCTTTGATTTGTTATGGTGGACTTAAAGGTAGACAGACAGGAGAGAGCAGGAAGCCCATCTCTAATAAACAGGTTGTTTATAACCACCGGGGCGCATCTCTGGGCAAAGTGCACTCATTGTCTCCAGCTCCCATCCTGAGGGCCATATTTGCCTTGCCTTGTCTTTCAAGACACAGGGAAGCTCACAGATTTTGAGATACCGGGAAGCCTTCCTGGAAAACATCCCCACCAGAGATTTGAGAGCTCTCCAATGATAGCAGCCTCTAATAAGTGAACCATTGACTCCACAAATTCCTTTATTGCAAAACCCTGCAAACTCCTGTTTCTGTCTTTAATATAGCAATATTGGATTATATAATAAAATAATGGTCTTATGAGCCACATCTCATTAATTCCTCAATCATATTTTCCCAACAAGCAAAATACACCGAGGGTGCCGTACACAGACCGCTCTGTCTGCTATGTGGAGAAATATCTCATACCTGGAATCAAATTAATTCCAGGAGGAAAAAATTTTTTTTCCGTAATAGAAACCCATAAAAAAAGGCACTGCAGTGATACCTGAGCTCACAAAAATTCTAAAGATATAAAAGAACCTTTTAAAACTGACAAAATACCAGAAAGCAAGAAAGAATATTGATAAACCTAACTGTTTAAAACCTAAACGTATCCATGGAGGAAATGTCTTGACTGTAAGCAAAGTCGAAAGACCAGTGACAATCTGGGGTGAGCTATCTGCAACTTACTCCCAGTGTGGGGGGCGGGGTACGGGCCTTAAGGAGGACCAGGAACTAAGTTAGAGCGAATTTGATCTCCCAAGTTGCCCGTGGGAAGGAGAACACATTTTTATACAACAATTGTTATCTCAACTCATGACATTTAAATACTTAGGTAGAACCCATGAACATTTTTATCTGTTCTATTGCCCAGAGCCTTACAAATGGGAGGGCCGGGCAATACAAAATTTTATTACAACGGACATTTTTGAGGGCTTGTGGGGGGGGGGGTGGGAATCATTGAATTCAAATAAAATTTTTTTAAAAATTTATTTTCATATAAAAGAGCAATTTGAGTCATATGCTAGGGCATCTAAAACACTCCTGGAAGATAAACACAATTTTAGCACATGTGGAGATTGTTTGAGGCCACTAAATAAACGAGCCTCGCTGATAATAGGTCTACGCTTATGAGAAACCATCCAAACGACTTACTGTTTCGGCAGAAGATTTTGCGATAATTTTTAAATTGGTTTGAAGACTTGTTTTTGGAAACACGGTGGTCTTAAGTGCTTCTTTGACTACGGCATGGAATGAAAACAGAGGCAAGCCTCCCTCCTCAGCCTCTCTTGGTGTCATCGAATGGTTCTTTTCATCCTGAATCCCACGTTACCATGCCTACGTTTCCAGGAACAAAAGTAGAGTCTCAGCCAGTGTCTTCCAAACACAGCCTGGCCACAACGACCTGTGAAGTGTAGACCTGAAAATATAATATCACAAAAATAGACCCATCACCTCATCGTTGATAGACCGATATATACATATATCTCAAATAGGTCAACATTTTATATCATTATAATTAGGAACTCACAGGCTTTCAACAAGTAGATATCACAATTTTGAGGGGAAAAACATTCATATTTGCTTCCAGTTTCGTTTTTTCTCTAATCCCATCCAGAGCTTGAAAATGTCAAATATTTTGCTTTATCCATATGTTACCATGATTGGATGATTCCGTGAACTGAGATAGAAAAGGAAATTGAAACTGAAAATTAAGCTTCCAAATTGCACTTGAATCTCTTACTTGTGGTCTATTTTATGCCTAAGTGGATAATATGTCCCACCTGCAGATTTTTTTTTACAATATGTATATTTTGGGCACGATATACCCTGTTCCCAGGTTGAAAAGAGAAAAAAAAAATTAAAATATTCCGAAGTCTAAATGTCAGCACGTTCTTAATAAACATAAATCAAGTTAATATTTTGTTCTATCGTTAAGACTTTTTATTTGCATTATGTAGAATATTTTTGTACCTAGAGAGAGAGTTCTTTGTATAAATCCATTCCTACTGATGTCATTTCACAGCCCCAATTAGAAACCTGTAATCAATGTCTTATGTTTGAACAAGCAAATGTGAGAATTAGAGAGAATAGATCTCCGCTGATACATTGTACTCTTCAAGTTTATCTTAAAATTGTGAAGCCAAAGTCCTTACCCAGTGAAGAATAAACTCTGTGATTTTTAAGAGAATTACATAAATATAGACAACCGTATTGCTTGTAATTACAGTAATAAACTACTTGTAAAATATTTACTAGCACTGCCCTTTTGTTGCTATTTTTTTTTTGGTTTGTTTGTTTGTTTGCTTCTATTCATAAGTGGCTGAGAGCTTCTGACCAAATCAATCCTTGGTCAACCAACTCACGGAAACTCTTTATATAAAATTCGCTTCTTGCTAGTTTTGAATGCACCAAAAGCTCTGACAAGTCCCGCAGCAGGGAAACAATCGCGTTAAAAAAAGGTGGCATCGTGTATCACCGTCACAATTCAGCACAGAGCTGCTCTTTGATAGTCAGTCAGTGGATCTAGTTTAAGAGATGAGGGCAGAGGAGGAAAACAATGACTCAGGTTTCCCGAGACAGTATTTCGGGGCTTGATAAATGCAAACCCCCACCCTGCCCCGATCTAATTAGATCAGTTAGCAAAAAAAAAAAAAAAATACTCACTTGTCTCTCAGGAACAACTGACCCACGTCCCGGCTGTTGTTAACTGCTAAATTTAACAAAAAGCTGTGAATGGTAAATGAGTAAAGTATTGACCAACAGCTTCCAGAGAGGAAGCTTAATAAGGTTACAGAGAGAATGCCAGAAAATCCATGCGCCTGCCCATTTAGGGAAGCCGTCTAAGGTCTGATCCGACTGGAAGCGCTAGTGTGACAACCAGGAACGAAATGCCACCTTGCCCGGCGTTGTAGAGGAAGCACAAGGCCAAAGGGCAGACTTCCCCTCACTGGGCAGCACACCAAGGGCACATGGGTGGGGACAGCGTTGCCACAGTGACATGGAGAAGGTACCGCGTTTACAGTCTGCTGAGGGGGAGACCAAGGGGAGCTTCGCGGCTGAGCCTCGGGTTCGAAAGGCGAAGAATCAAACTTTGAAAATTATCATCTGTGAGTGAACGCTGACGTGGGAATGTGTGCAAAGAACAAACGCCGTCGGAAAGGCAACGCTGCGTTTCGGCCAGTCACTGAGTCCCCAGAGCTCCTAAACATCCTAATTCTGGGACTCAGGACAGGCTTAAAGAGTTTACGGAGCATCCGAAGGGGGCGGGAAAAGGAGACGTCGTCAGGAGCTCCTAGGACCCCGGCTCCCTGAGAATGGTGACACCTCTTGGTGTCAGACACCTGCGGCCCCAGTTTTGCGTTTGAAAAACGCATGTGCATGAAACGCAGGGGCACATGGTGTGATACGCAAATTCCTGGCTCTGCTTTGCCCTGTAGCTGCTTCTTGCATGAGCTACACTGCATAGAATACCGCGTTGCTTTAGAGAAACAATGCCAATAGCATGTAGAGAGACTCTTTGCTGAAGTCAGACTTTATTAAACTCTGTCATAATTATTACAACCACCCAAACCCCAATAATAATTTTAAATAGTTTCCATTAGGTTGTGGTTAACAACAACAGTAACGACAATTTAATATTAATAATGTTATCTTATTATTACTTTATATAAACATTTAATAATATTTAATATAATTAAATAAGTCTAAATAACCTGAGTTGATATTTATAGTAAAAAATGTATATGTTTGGTGCATGACAATTTCCACACAGTTAATATAAATTATAAAGTAACTTTAATTACTTGGGTTTAGAACATTTAAAACAAAATATTCGTTCATTTTCAGAGAGCTATGGTGAAGGGAAACTTATGCATACAAATATCAGCTGAACTGAAAGCTACATTTTGAAAACAAAACATTTTTCTAATATTTTTAAGTAATGTGTTGGTTCGACTGTTCCTGTGTTAAAAAATACGTTTATATCTAACAGCTCAAAATCCAGTTAAAAGTACAGGAATAAAATTCAGCAACTAATAAGGTTTGTTAAACTCTTTTAAACTCAGTTATACCTTTTTCTTGAATGCATAACTCTTGAATCAAATGCAGTATTCGACTCAATACAAGATCAACAACCTACCCTTCACGACTCAAACTTTTTCATGCAATTTAATGGAATGCATTTCAATCTGTCATAATTAAACGTTTTGTAATTAGCGCTAAAAATAAGATACGGCTGACTAAAAAGTGCACTTCTATTAGCAAGAGAGTTGCATTGCTATCAATAATAGCATGAATGGTGCACTAGGCTTATTCTTTGTTTTGTTTTGGCCGTGATTTAAGAGACTATTTTGGTAGCAGTTTTCAGCAAAGTAAATACTACATACACTATTTTTTCTAATGTAATTTCTCTCTAGTGTGCCCATGATATAAGACCCAGTCACTTAGGGTGAGAACACATTCGCATATTTCAAAAAATCGCATTAGAAGTGCTCAGAAATCATATATAGAAAACATCACTGAAACCACAGCATGCTTATTACCGTTATTGGAGACGTGGGATCATCACATATCCTATTTCTAATATTTCAACTGTTTGCAGAGAAAAAGTGAGCATGTATAAGAGATCACTCAGCGCATTCTGTTTTACTCTGTGTCATTGCAGATGCAAATTGTCTCTCGACAACATCCCTCGTGCCCTGCACTAGCCAGAGCCGGGCAAGGCTTGGTCGGCCCAATCCCGTCTGACCTCCGGCTGCTGCCTGGCAGGTGCACCCTGCCCCCCCCCAACCCCGCAGGAGGGAGGACCATGTGCAAAGCCTTGTTCTAGGTACAGAAGTGCAGTCCCACCAGACAGCACTGGAAGGCCTGGAGGGCAGAGCCCCACCCGAATGGCGAGCCCCCAAGGGCCCTGATGAGCTAGGTGGGTGCTCAAGCACCCTGGGCTTCTCAATCCTGGCCAGGCCTCACCTGGGCCAGCAGCGAGACCATCACCCTCCTCCAGGTGCAGCTCTGGGATTTGAGGAAGTGCCCCGAGTATCCCGAGCCTTGACGCCCAGCCATGCTATTTGGGGAACACATCCTTTGCGTCCATCGCAGCAATCACTTTCTCTGGTAGGATCAACAGGTACGCGTCCCTATCCATTCCACCAAGACGCTACTTCAGAGACACGTCGCGTTTGGAAGAGTGGCCAAAGTTTCCCTGGAGTCCACCCTGAGCCGGACGTTGCTACACTTTGCAGCGGCTCTGAGAGCCTCAGACACGACGCCCTCGAGGAGTTAGCGACGCACTTAGGGAGATGGTTGTAGCACAGGACACACTGTGAGTCCGAGACGGCATGTCATTGCGTGCAACCCCGTCCGCGCCCTGTCCAAGTTGGGAGGAGACAGACCAGCGGGAGCTGAGCTAGTGGAGAAGACACTGTGCAGGAGTGCAGACGCGTCCTCAAAACAGGGCTGGGTGGGCGCTGTCCAAGGTGCTTAGCGCCCAGGCGATGACCAAGGGACAGCAGTGAAGGCCCTGCTCCGAGGAAGGGCTGGCTCGGCCCACGGGAGACTCAAAGACGGGTCAAGGGCGCCAAAAAACAACTGCCGAGCGCTGGCTGCAAACTCAGAGACACGCCTCCTGCAGGGACAAGTGTCACCTCCCCGAGTTGTCATAAAACCGCTCAAAGTGGCACCATCATCATCCCCTTTCAGAGATGGGAACCGAGGCTCAATGAGATGTAATTATCCAGGGTGGCTCAGCCCGTGGACCGTGGGGCGGGATCTGAACCCTCCGAGGACACGCACAGGATGCACGAGGAGGGCTGGGGGCGGTCACACCACAGACGAAGAGCCGAGTTCCGGACCGGGAGGGAGGAGGCAGAGGCGCCTGTGTCTAAACAGGGTCCGGGAGGATCTGGTGACATTTCAGGGATAACATTGAAGGTCACTAGAAAGTCAAGAAAATGGTTCAAGCAAATACGCATAGAAACGAAAACGCAGGCCGGGCGCGGTGGCTCACGCCTGTCATCCCAGCACTCTGGGAGACTGAGGCGGGAGGATCGCTCAAGGTCAGGAGTTTGAAACCAGCCTGAGCAAGAGCCAGAGCCCCGTCTCTACCAAAAATAGAAAGAAATTAGTTGGCCAACTAAAAATATATAGAAAAAAAATTTAGCCAAGCGTGGTGGCGCATGCCTGTAGTCCCAGCTACTCGGGAGGCTGAGGCAGAAGGATCGCTTGAGCCCAGGAGTCTGAGGTTGCTGTGAGCTAGGCTGACACCACGGCACTCTAGCCGGGACAACAGAGTGAGACTCTGTCTCAAAGAAAATAAAAATTTTTAAAAAAGGAAAATGCAGGAAATGATTAAATTATTTATTATATATAATAAGTCTTTATAGCACCATGTACAATAAAATACGGTCTATATCATCATGTACTTTTACTAACATAATTACATTTAAAATAGTACACTATGTAATATAACAAGTCTTTATAATACAGAATATGCATTATTAGATAATTATAATGATATGTAATCATATAAAACATAGTGCAATATATGAATAATGTGACTACTCTATATAATATGCAACATATATTGTTATATAATTACGTTAAACATGAGGTGTAATCAGACATGTCTACTATAAAAATGATCCCTTGGAATCAAGGGCTCTTGGAATGCCAACATTTACGCTCACTTACTGCATAATTGCAAGTAATTTGACTTTGCATATTAAGTGAGGAACTGCAAAACTGTAAACTGAACAGCCCTGCCTAGCTGGAATCCTAACCAGGGAATGATGCAGACGACATGAATCCCAACACCTCCCTGCAGGTCACTGACAAGTCCTCTGATTGCTGGCGGCAGGTCACAGCTACCCTCTGACAGTCCCCGGGCCTGCGGGTCCATGAACTCCTTCCTGCTGGAGGGTGCCCGGCCAGGGGCTGCAGCCCAGGCCCCTTGCTCAGGTGCTTCCTGTGAGAACAAGTGCGAGACGCCCCAGGGCCTGCGTGTCCTGCCGGTTCTATGCGTCCCCAATCCCATGCAGGGCCGGTCTGAGGGCGCTCCCTGCATAAGCCACCTGCACAAAGATGTCCCTGTCAGGAAACGCAAGCTAAGACAGGACAGGAAGGTAAGTAAGGCAAACAAATAAGACACCACACAACACGGGTCACGTGCAAAATAGGCATCACAGATCACAGATGCCAAGGAGTTTAGCAAAAGGACAGGACCTACCTGTGACCAGAGCAAGGACCCAAGGTGGACTTTGAGATGTGCAAAGGGCCAAGGTAAGTGAGGAAAGGACTTAAGACGCTCCAGGCACCCACATAAGGCACACGCACCCAAACCCCTATGAGCACCTGGAACACCCGTCTCTGCAGCCGGGGACACAGTTTAGATTCTCAACTGGATTCATCATTTTTCCTCAGTCAGTGCACTTGGACACCCTCTGTGTGGCTCTCTAACCCCAGCCTACCCCAAATGGAAGATATTCATATGCGTGTGTGCACGCGTGCGCGTGAATGTGCACGTGGACACGCGTGTGCTGTCTGTGTCCCATGTTCCAGGAAGTCAAGGGTCCTCCCTTGGACCCTTGGACACAGCTGCCACTGCATTTGGGGAAAAAGAAAGGAGAAGGGAGGAAGGAAAGAGGGAAGGAGGGAGGGAGGCAGAGGGGAAGAATTAGAGGTAAAACGACTCAGTTTCCTTGCAAGGACCATCGGAAGCCCTGTGGGGGAGGATGAGACACACAGACATTCGGAGAGGAAGAGCAGACAGGCTGTCGCGATTTAGGAGGAACGTGGGAAGGGGTTGACCTTGGACCTGGGGAGGGACACACTACATCAGCATTTACGCGACTCACCTGCTCAGGTTGGTTGCACCTGCCCAGGCGCAACCTGGGCTCAACTGTGATGGGAAACTGGCAGATGCCACAGCCCATCCAGGCTCTGATTTAAGTAAACAAAGGTTACCTGCAGACATGTATTGCTGTGGTTTGTCACCACTGGTGTGTCTGAGGCACAAGCAGAGAACTTTCTTCACTGGTGCAATCTAGTGGCCTCCCAACCTCAGCGGTGGCCGGGATTCTGTAGGAGCACGATCGGGCTCTGGGTTCATTTGGTTTCGTTTCCCTTGTGATTTCTGAGCAATGCAACGGAGTTTAGGACCAAAGCCAGAGATCCAAGTGCTCTGTGGTATGTGTGCGTGTGTGCAGACACCCCACAAAATGAGGGGGGCTTCACCCCGAAATGCCAACAGTCCATCCCCCAGCTCAGGCAGGTTGAGACATGAGTACACACCAGCAAATTGGTATTAACAAATCAACTCCTAAGTGGACATATAGGAATAACATTTATTGGGTGTCTCGGGCAGGTGGGGGGTGGCAGAGGGGATGGGTATACACATACACAATGAGTGACATGTGCACTGTCTGGGGGATGGTCACGCTTGAAGCTCTGACTCGAGGGGGGAGGGAGGGCAAGGGCAATATACATAACCCTAACATTTGTACCCCCATAATATGCTGAAATAAAAGAAAAAAAAAAGACATGAGAATAGTTCACCACAACCAACGGCCCCTCCAAGAAAAGGATTCATTAAAAATGAAAAAAAAAAAAAAAGGAAGGTACAGTTCTTGAAAATAATTAAAACCTGAATATCATTTTCCTTTATCTTTGATAATCCTCACAATATTCTCTAGGAAGTTTGGAACAGATGAGATGCTTCATTCTGCTGTGCCAGGGACAAGAGCCATGACCACACCCCCCCCACTCCTGGCTGCACCCCGGAGCGTAATGAGGACAAACACCCCTATTTGGACTTGAAGGCTGTGCGTCTTATGCAACAGACAGACGATGAAGCGATCGTTTAAGATATCCTAAATACACCCCTCTAGGTCTTTGCTCAGCTGTTCGGGGGAACCATTAAGGATAATGAGTGCTAAACAAGCACTTCTGGGTTGCAATAACCATGTGTCTCTTTGTTTCTCAACAGTTTAGCTGTTTTTTTTTTTTTGTTTTGTTTTTTTTCCAGTTTTTTAGAAAGCTTTGGCTCATCGTGTTCCCAACAAGGACAAGTCATTTTTCAAGTTACAAATTCTACTGTTCCCCCCGCCCCCCCAAGAAACAACTCTTGATGGAGTGTGGTAATCCACAGCTCAGCCGGGTCTTCCGGGGGGAACCGAAAGGTATAGAATAATTTGTCAGAGATTAGCTGGTAAGAGAGATCCGGTGCCTATGAAGCAAGCGCTCTAAGTTTCTTCGTGTTATTAATACTGTGTTTTCGTAGTAAAGACCCACCGTTCACAGATAAGCATGTTGGAAAAAGGCATTCATAAAAAAAAAAAAAAAAACACAGTTTTGAATATTGGTACCTGTGGTACCTGTCCCTTCAGCTAAGACCTGTTATTGCAAATTACCTCGTCATATACCTGCTAGGCTGAAGGTGTTGCTTAGGCATGTGTATGTCTATCTCTGCCTCTGTCTATCTGTTATGTATCTACCGTCCATCTATCCGCCATCTAGTCATCCGCCATCCCTCCATCATCCACCCACCCAAACCCCGCATCTCTCCTCCGCATCGCTTCCTCTGCCTAAATAGTGGCCCCCACGGTGCGCCCCTCTCTGAACCTCTACCATCCAAAGTGGAAAATTGAAACCATTACCCAGAAAGCTTAGATCCTCACTTTTCTACTTTATCTTGACGATGGAAACTCAACTCACACGAAAGTACTGAAACCTGCAAGGCTGCTACGGCGATTGGCAGGTTTCTCCACACCTCCTCCACACCCCGGTCTGTTCGTAGTAGTTTTATTTAAAGAAGAGCTACTGGGAGAGAGAGAAAGCTTAAAGTGTGCCCCGATAAGATCAAAATCCCAACGGGTTATTTTATATTCCTACCCAAAGTGAAATTCTCTAAAGCGAGACATCTCTGAGTGTGTTTATCAATAATAATAATAATAATAATTATGGTTGTAGAGTTTCCTTCGGAATATCTTTGTATTCTCACTTCAGGATGACCTAAAAGAACGCAGGGGTGGATAATAGGAATGCTTGAAAATATAATGTCTTGTTTTAAGGAGATTAATGATAATTTTATAATTTTCATCAAGACAATGAGTTTCCCTACATACGGGGAAAGAGCAGACCCCCACGGTGATTGTCTTCTCGAGCACATCTTAGAAATAAACGCCTCATGAAGAGGCCCCTTCTGATGTAGGTTAGTGGAGATGTAGGGACCAGAGCTCACAGAATCAGGGACCTACATCCTGGCCAGGAGGAGGGGACACTGCAGGTGGCACCTTGTCCCTGTTGGGATGAACCCACGCACCTGCCTGAGCCTCGGATTCACCTCCTGAGCCACCCCAGCATCCATCCCGCCAACGTCCTCAAACAATTACCGTGTTTCCCCGAAAATGAGACAGGGTCTTATATTTGTTTTTCTTGAAGAAGACACCCCCTAGGGCTTATTTTCAGGGGATGTGTTATTTTTTTTTTTTAAGAACGGTACAACCATTTACATTTATTCAAATAGAGTTAAGTCATCTTCTTCTGGAATACCATCATAACTCTCCAAACTCTGAATCCCATCCTGAATGTCTTGCGACTCTCTTTCCTTTAGAACCATCGGCCCCAATCTCTCATGTGGAGCACTAGAGCTCTCATGGGGCAGATGAGAAGGGCTGCTCGTCTTCTTTCCCGCTCCGCAACGACATGCATGGGTTGTGCAGATGCGCCACATAGCCATGCCCATCACTAGGTCTTATTTTCGGGGTAGGGCTTCCATCACGCACATGCTTAGAAATCCTGCTAGGGCTTATTTTAAGGGTAGGTCTTATTTTCGAGGAAACACGGTATCACATATTTTCTTTTTCCTGCTACATTTCTTATTCATCTAGCTAGCATTGTGTAATCCACTGCAATGCAGTCTCCTAAGCTTCCTGAAGTTAAGACGTGATGCCTCCCATGGATGTTCTACTTCTGGTAATGAAATTTATAGGAAGAGTGTGTCAATAAATCACACTCACTTTTTAAATAGTAGAATCTATTTATAATTGAAACGGTCAGGCCTTTACAACTTTAGTTTGTTTGGAGGGAAAGGCAATGAAATAGACATAGAATAGTTTCTAGAGGTAGTTTTAAATATTCAGTATATATCTCTATCTATCTATCTGTCTATAAATAAAAGAAGTTTTGATTCAGCCACTAGCTAGAAAATCTTACTTTCATGTATGGTTCTCTACAAATACCAAGAAAGTCTCCCAGCACTTTGCTCTGTCTTGAAGGGTATTGATTTGGGCTCTTTGTCTGGGTAATGAACAATCTCTATGTCTGACTCCTGGAAATTCCTTTCAGTGTCAGAAAAAGAGGACCTCCATGAAAATAGAAGGAAATAAAATTTTAAAAATGAACAGCTCTACTAAATGATAATTTATTTCAAAGCAAAAAATAACTTTATCACTACTTATATACCGCTATTTTCTGTGCTCAGTACCCATGTGAATAATTGAAAAATGAATGAATAGTTAAACAATATTTCTAAATGAAACCCAAGGAACAAATGTACAGGTCTATGATATCTTTATTAGCAAATGCACGAAAATTGAGCAAAACTAATACTGTGCCGTGTTTAGTGGAATGAAAGAATGTATGTATTTCAGTGAGGTATTAGGTCTGGTGGAAGGTAAACAGGCAACAAGGAAGTGGCTTAGAGTAGACAGCGGGAACCTAATTGTAGCTGGAACCAAACTGCAGCTAGGAACTCTTCTCTGGTGGGAACATACATGGTAAAAAGTTCCTAGTAACTTAGAGCTCAATACCATCTAATTAGCATTATGGGTGGAGCTTTGTGGAAAGTTCTAGAAAAGACACATGTGGCAGGAAAGGAAACTGATACATAACCAACCTGCCATGTGATCCATTATGTAACCCCCAAGCTGTCAATCACCGCAAAGGCGGGAAATGGCAGCCAATCCTGCCAGGGGAGAGGCGGGACAAGCTGGTGAGTGTATAAAAGGCAACGTGTGCTCAGACTCCAGCTCTTTCTCCATTCGTGGGGACTGGTCCACCCCCTTCTCTCTGGAGCGTGTTTTCACTTTGTGCAGCTTCCTTCTGCACTTTAATTCTTTCTTTTATGTGATGAACTGTTCATAGTAAGTTGTTCTGGACACTGGGACTGGGCACCAGAGGACGTCCACGCACACAACAGTGTGGAGTCAACAGGGAATTGAGGTATTTTCCCAAAGACCTAACTCCAGAGGTGCAGACAAGAGGAAAGCAGAAACGACGGAGAAAGTGCTGCTGTCCTGTCCCAGCGAAGTGCACAGCTGGGTGGGCTGAGCCAGCCGGGCGCACAACCCGGCCACCGGTCCCCAGCTGTCCGAGTGGGGGCTGATCTCCTTCCTTCTCCTCTCCTCAATGTTCTCATCTGTGAAGAGGGACGGTGGGTCCCACCTCGTGGACTTGCTGAGGAGGTTAAATGTGAACGCGCACATGTGATGCCCCTAGAGTGAGTCTGGAATCAAGTCAGTGCTCTAAATGCCATTAATATTAGCAACATCATTGCCGTATTGCCAGAGCAGAGTTCCAAATATCCAAAAGCGTGATAATGGACACATGGCACCCAACAGGTCAGTCATAAGCATTTGAGAGCAGCAAAGTACTAGGATATATCCTCAATTAGCAAGGCAGAGTCTTTTTTTTTTTTTTTTTTTTTTTTGAGACAGAGTCTTGCTCTGTTGCCTGAGCTGGAGTGCCGTGGCATCATCACAGCTCGCTGTAACCTCAAACTCCTGGGCTCAAACGATCCTTCTGCCTCAGCTTCCCAAGTAGCTGGGACTACAGGTACTAGCCACCATGCCCGGTTACTTTTTCTATTTTTAGTAGAGACAGGGTCTCACTCTGACTCACGCTGGTCTTGAACTCCTGGTCTCAAACAGTGCTCCTGCCTTGCCCTCCCAGAGTGCTAGGATTACAGGCGCGAGCCACTGTGCCCTGCCTGGCAAATGTTTCAAGAACATTTCTTTAAAAATGAACCAAGGCAAGAGAAGTCAATTTTTATGACCTGCAGACACATGGTATTTATTCCTTTTGATAAAAGGAGTCACATATTGTGACTTAAACGTGGAACGACATTCTACTGTGTCTAGAATCAGAGCAGTGGATGTAGAAAGACGAGCTAGGGAGACCTGCAGAGACCCACAAGGCACAACTTGGGTTTGAGTAAAACTGTTCAGCAGCGGCAGCCGTGAGACGTTTCAGACTCACAGCCTACAGACTGATCCAGGGTGATTTCCTAACAGACTGGGGCTATTATTAGCATGAGTATAAAAAAGACACAGACAGACACTGAAGAAGGCACTTAGAGAAATGACTAAGCAGGGGGAAAAAAAGAGGTGAAAATTCAGTGGCAAACAGTGTTGTTAGTCTTTGGAGAGCGGTAATTGTAGCAACATGTTATTCCCAAATTACTCATCCCTCAGATTTAAGAGCACAAGTTATTCAGTATTTGAATGTTTTCACAGGGATATTGGCAGTAACAGCTTTTTCCTATTCACACATAACCACATACACAGAATTTAACAGATTGCACAGCACAGTAAGTTCAACTGGCATTAGTGTTCTTTCATTGGCTGTTTAAATGGAGCATATTTTGCAAAATAATTCTCTTGGCATGCCAGGTAAGTGTGGTCTCTCGGCTTTCTTATGTGGAGTTGTTACTTTCTCTACTGAAAAAAGCGAAATTCGTGCATCTCTGGTGCTGAGACACTAAAGATAACATTTGCTTTTAGAATGATTGGTGTTATGTCCCAGTTTGTTATATTGGTTGTTGTTTTTATTAAAATGGCTCTATCTCTGATACACCATCTTGAAGAAAAAATTAAAAAAATGAAATGACTCTAAATATTAATGTGACAAATAAGATGTGATATAATCACATTTTCTTTTGTTAACAATTTCTTTCTTTGTCTCCCTGGATTTAAAAATTCCTTTGGGGGGGCATATGGGCATGGTTTGTCTACTGCTTAATTTTTTATATAATGTGTCTATCCCAAACTGACCCCCAAATTTTCCATAAGGAAATGTGTCAATCACTTTGCCATATGTTCGAACACTTGAGTCAATCAGTAAGTTCTGTTCCCTTTCTTGAACATGCCCCCTGAGGAGAATCTGCCAAAGTCAATGTCCCAGTTGTCCCCAAGGCCAGCTGCAAAGCCATCCTTCTGGGACCCATCTTGCTGTGGAGAAGACGTCCTTGGACTCACCTGTATTGATCTCCTGCATCCCATATCTCCTACATTTCTCTATATTTGTTTTTTCCCTCGTTTGGTGAAATATCCCGAGGAATGCTATATAAAATTTCATTCCCTATGGAATGTCAGAAAATGTCTTTATCTTTACACAGGGTGTAGTTTGGCTGGGTATATAATTCTTGTTGAAGATTGCTTTCCCTCAGAGTCATGAAGGGCTGAGATCTTGTGTCTCCAGGGAGGCCATAGAGAAGAAGTCTGACCCCATTATGATCCACGTCCCTGGCGTGTGCCCAAGTTACCATTGCTATGTCACATGTCCCACCCCAAGTGTACTAAACCAATGATGTTGCCCCAAACTCAGTAAAACATCAACATTTTATTATGCTCAGAGAACATGATACAGTCAGGGATTTAGTAAGGCTCTTGGGGGATCGCTCTTCCCTGCTCCATGACGTCTAAGGCCCCAGGGGAGGAAGACACCAATAGCACAGGTGTTTCCACTGCTGGGGACTGTCAACGCCTGGACCTGCCATTATAGGAACACCTGCCTCCTGGGCATGGCCTGTTACAGGAGCATCCAGAGGGGGCCTCTCCCCACAGTCCAGGCTGCCTAATTGTGAAACCACCCCAGCAGAGTTAAATGGTGGCTTAGGGATTCAAACAACAATTGTTCCAGCAGCAAATCAGAGGCCACATCACCTTCATGACCTATCCCATAAATTATGCAGGTCACAGGTAAGTGACTAAGGGAAAGCCAGACTCCAGGGGAGGGTCCTACAGCCCATGGCTTAACATAAGGAGTGGCAAAAAATTTCTTAGACATGCTTTTAGCTCACCACCTCTCTGTCCTGTGGCCAAATATTGTTTATTCTCTTCCCATTTGCAAAATCCTCCCTACTCTTAAAAGTCTGCAGTCTCGTCCATATCACAGCTTCTGTAAGATCTCCAAGTCTAGAACACCCCTCATCTGGAGCCATTTTTAAGATATGAAATTAAAACATCATTGTTCTATGACAGCATAGAGTTATTGATTTTGTTCATTTTCTAATATCATAGAAGAAAATGTGCTCTGCTTTGATAATTGTTATAGTGATTCTTTATTAATAATCCAAGTATGTGGTGCAGATTGGGTGAAGTCACCCATTAGTATCTCACTTGTGATTGATTTTTTTGTTTCCTCCCTTGTGATGCAAGAATTTCTTCTTTAGGGAAGACAGCTGAGATCTGGAATGAACTTTGTTCATTCAGGAAACACTAACTTTGGGTTTCCTTCTTTAGTATTCCTCATCATCTGCCTGTTTTTAATTATACATGTTACACATGAAATGCATATAAACATCATTTATAAACATGCTATTAATACATGTATGCACTTTTTAAAATACTTTTACTGTGCGGTAAAGGATACATAACATAAAATTCACCATTTTGACCATTTAAGAGCACAACTCGGCCACAGCAACCCCGTTCACACTATGTGCTGTCATCACCACCATCTATTTGCAAATGTTTTTATGGCCCTAGACAGGAATCTGTACCCGCTATAAGCAACGCCACTCTCTCCCACCAGCCTCGAAGTAACTGCCAATTTACTTTCCTTCTCTAGGAATTTGCCTATTCCGGATACTTCACACCAGTGTAATCACACAATATTGTGTGTCCTTTTGCGTCTGGCTTATTTCACCCGGCATAGTGTTTTCAAGGGCTGTCCATGTTGTAGCAAGTGTCAGAACTTTATTTCTTTGTATGACCACACAATATTCTGCTGTGCGGATACACATTTGCTCATACATTCACCCGTTGATGGGCATGGGGGTTATCGCCACCCTTTGGCTGGTGTGAGTAATGCTACAATGAACACTGTTGTCAAATGTCTGTTCGAGTCTTGTTTTCAATTATTTAAGGTATATACCTAGGAATGGAATTGTTGGGTCATATGTTAATTCCAGGTTTAACATTTTAAGGAACCTTTAAATTGTTTTCCAGGATAGCCACATTGTTTTACATCCCCACCAGCAATGCATGCTTTAGTAAACATCTATAAACAGTAAAGGAGAAAAGAAGAACATCTCACACAGTTCCCATTTATTTTTTCTCTGTTTTTCACTTCCAGGTGCAAGAATGCAGATATAATCTAGATTGTATGTTGTATCAAGAAACACTAACTGTGGGTTTTCACCTTCAGTGTTTCTTATTCTCTGTTTTTACTTATACATGCAAGAGCTCTGCATAACCTCATTCGGACATGCTACATGCCAGCACTCGGTTTTATTCTGAGTTTCTCCTTTTCTGTGTGTGATGCCTTTATCATCTCTCGTGAATGTGTGAATATTGTTATCACATCTCCCCTCAAACACATGACTTTCTCATCTTCTCAACATCAGGGCGACTTTCAGAGAGTCGCATCAACTTTTCTTCATTCCTTCCAGTGTGTCAGGCACAGATATGTCAGCAGAGTCTACAAGCAGAAGAAGTAAAAGGAAGACACGTTCTCTCCCTGCTCACCGCTGCTGTCTGCGGTGCCTGACTGCTGCCTGACAATGAATGCACATATGCGTCAACACACACCCAGTTCTCAGATCTCCTAGCTGTAAAATTCAGAAGGAAAACATAAGAAACCAGCTTCCCATAATCTTGCGAAGGAATGTATAAGGAGTATGGCAGTAACATATGTGAAAATAGATTATGTTGTCAAAGGCACTGAGAAAATGTGAATCACTGTTTTTATAATTTCTTTCTTAGCCTAGATTTCCTAAATACCTACTTCTATGTTATGATGTTTCTGCATCAATTATAGAGAAATATCTCTAACACGAATGTTCTCTCAGGACTCCTGCAGTTTTTCTTGTCCATATTTAGTACTGTGGTATCACTGTTTATATGGCAACTTTACTGATTTAATTATTCATCTTTTAAATATTTCTTGTTTAGTCTCTACAACAATTAATGAGATGATCTCTTTCTTTTATTCATGTCAATACTAAGACACAAGAATTTTGCACAATTTCCCCAGTTCACATATCTGGTAAGTGACAAAACACAGATGTCACACATGCAAAAGATATTTAAGAGATTTATGACTGAAAAGAAACATTGTAATTTTTTTACTACTCAAGAAAACTGGGGAATGTTGTTAGGATTTCTTTTTCTCTCACCAGATTAAACCCTCAGCAGAAACACTGTCAATCTTAGAAAAGGTATTCACAAACGAATTGATGGAGAGAGATTCTAAGTTGATTTTGGTCACTACTTCTTGAAATACCGCTAACTTTCATTGGAGAAGACCTTACTGGGATCACAGACTGTTGATAAAGATAGGCTTTTTTTTCCAAAATAGAAACTAAAACAGGATCCAAAAAATGAACTGGTTTGATATTTCTCAATCTGGGAGTTTCTGAATTCATTTTCTGTAACTGCTTGCTAAATTAATTATGATTCTCTAAATTAATTAACATCGTAAGGCAAGAAAAACATTGAAAATAAATATTATCTCTAAGAATAGAATAGGTTAATTGGATGGTTGGTAAAGTGTCTCATAAAAAGAGAATGTTTTACATTAGCAATATATTTTATGACATTCTCTTTTTTATTAAACAATTTTATATTACAGAATTTACTAATAGTTGATTGAAATTAAACAACGATGATGAAGGTGACTGTGCTCTTCGTGCTGACTCTGCGGCTCTGGGAAGCATCTGGAACTATAAATAATGATGTTGGGTTTGTGGGGAGAGACAGAAGAGCTTAGAGATTCATTTAAAGACCTGAGTTCAAATCTCTGCTCTTCCATTTAACTCTATGTATCATTTCTGAATGAATTGCTGATCTCATACAAGCCTATTTTCTCATCTCTAAAATTAGAGTACCATGTAAGGCTGTTGGGAAATTAAATAGTGTAATAACTGCAATGCACTTAGCACAACCCCTTGGCCATATACTTAAAACTCAGCCCATGCTGAGAAGTAACTATTTATGGATAGGTGGTGTGCACACACCTTCCTGTATGTACCAGGGCTCCCCTTTCCACTTGTGGAGGCTAGAAAACCCACCCCCTGGAAGTATGCTTCTTGTTTTTATTCCTTAAAACAAAACAAAACAAAAATTTCATTAAGAAATGAGTACTAAGTACTGGATAAGTAAAGGAACCGCTAATTAACTGATTTAGATTTTTAGCCAGGGTCTCTGATCTTGGGTATAGAGATACTTCTCACTTACCTAGCCACCGATCACTCTGCAAAAGCCAAGGCAATAAAGTGCATTGTGCTCTTGATTGACAACAAAATAGGCATTCTGGTTAATCCTTAAAATTGTGAATTTCTAGCATCCAAAGCAACTTTTAAAATTCTGCAATTGGGAACGCACACATCTCAACTATTAACCAGAATGTGCACATTGTATCTAATTTTATGTCTCTCATGAATATAGATGAGTAGTTAAGGATCACCAGCCTTCCCAGGCAAACTTCCAACAGAAAGACAGAAATCCAAATAAAGAAACAAAATAACAAGGCGGAGTAAAGAGAATTCACGGAGACTGCAGAGTAACATTTTGCAACTTTGTAATACTCTCAGAACAAGAACACCATGAGGAAGAAGGCTTGGAGCACAAACAAAAGCTCTTGAGAGTTGAAAACGTGTTAGCAGGAATTTAAAGAAACTGACAGAAGATTTGGAAGGCAGAGCTGAGAGCATCTTCCTGATGTAGAACACCCAATGAAAATGTAGAAAGTCAACATTAAAATTATTTTTAAAAGCTGAAAAGATCTATTTAATTATTCTGGAAAATCTAATCGACAACAACTGAAGAAAGAATAAAGAAAATAGAGGAAAAGGAATCAGTAACGAAATCAGAGAAAAATTCTTGAAAAGATGGCATGTGTGGCTTTTCAGGTTCAATTTACTGAGACAAATACCTTTAAAATAAAACGACTTACACCAAGGACAGTACTACTAAATCCAAACACTAGGAGTAAAGCTGGAAAAGAGAGAAAAATAACCTGACACCCAAAGTTCACATGCAAAGAATTTGAAATAAGAAAGGCATCCAACAACTTCTTAACAGCACTGAAATGTAGAAAGAAAATGTATTTAAAATCTCCAGGGCAAGTTATGCTAAAACTGGAAGTTTACACCAATAAACTAGCAACAAATTATGAAGCTAATATCGTCATTAGAACAGTACCTGGCATGAGACAGGTGCTTTTTTAGCATTTGATAAATAAATCGAATTAATAACATAAAAGAAAGATTTTTTAATTCATGAAAAGCATCAACGATCACTTTCCATTTTTTTTCTTCCTTAGGAAGAAAAGGGCTTCCAGGAGGGCCTTTTCTGAGACAACAGATGAGGAACTGACAGGATACATTATACTTTATTGAAAAACTTTTTAAATATCCATCTAAAAATTTAAGATTTAAGTGGTAGATGCATAAAACATGAGACAAAAGGGGGAAAAAAAGAAGCAATTAAAATATGCTGAGAAAAATGCAACAGCACATTGTCACACTCATGTAAATTCCACAAATTATTTAACCAAACCTGGTGACATAATTAATTTGGGGACATGGGAAAAGCAGGTGTGAAGAGCGGATGTTTAGGCGGGAGGAAGGTGTACAAGCCCTTAAATCTCCCACATCCTGGATTCTATAGCTAAGGTGTAAGTGGGCACATCAGTACACGGCAATGCAGGCAAATCACTGAGAAAGCCAAGGACCTTTTTATTTGCAATAATATCTCAGTTTCAAAACTGTACTGTGTTAATAGCCATATCATTCTCACATTTTCCAAAAATGTTTAAATAGGCGTGTTTTAAAACTGTGTACAGTTTCCAAAGCTGTGAAATATATTATTTTCATCTCATGAAAACCCAATAAAATAAGGTATTTTTTTTCCCTCCTCTTTGCAGATGAGAAAATAGGATCCTGGTTTGTGTACGGTTTGCCCGGAAGTCATGCAGCTAGGAGTAAAAGTGGGTTCTAGCAAGTATTTCACAGCTCAAAGTCCCTGCTGTCTACAAGAATGTTCAGTTGCGATAAATGCATTTTTTTAAAAAGATAAAAATGTTTGTGTATGTTAATTTTGTAAAGACAGGTTGTTTGGTTTGAGTCGCTAACTACTTTGCATACGATATACGCTAGGTTGTTAATCTCTCCAAACCCATTACCGTCACTTCACCTGCCCGGTCTGCTCTGAAAGATATTGTGAGCATAAAACGAGAGAATATGCATTTAAGCTAATGCCTGAATTAAACCCGTCTTCACCCCGTATTTGCCTGAGTGGTGAGACGGGCTCTTAGCAAGAGAGCAGGAGCCCTGCTGCTGTGCTTGAGCCTCCGAGAGTGACAGAAAGAGCTTTAGAAACCAAGGACAAGTATGAGGTTTCTATTTTCATTCATTCACTCACTTATTGAGCAGGCACACACTTGTTCAGTGTTTGAACACTGCTGCTGCAGAATCTCGGCCGACAGCACTAACGACATTCCGGCCCCTTAGAGGACCTCGGGAATGATGGCGGCGGTAATCCTCTTTGGCATTTAGACATTTCTTCACCAGGCAAAAGCCCCAGAGCTGTGACGCCGGGCCCTCTCAGAAGACCAGGTCTGCAGTGATCGTGGTGGGCATTACCATATAGCAGCACCCCAAGCCGTCTGGGCGTGGGAATATCTGGTGGCAAGGGGTACTGGGTCCCTCCCCCTAAAGCAACACCCTTTGCAGGTGTGATGTCGGATTCGCTTGCATAAGCCCTATCCCCACGGCCTGCCGCCACAGTGCCCCATTCTTGTGCATTTATCCCAAGAATGGAAAAACAAGCACCACATATACTCACCAGCAAACTGGTATTAACTGAGCAGCACTTAAGTGGACACATAGGTACTACAGTAATAGGGTATCGGGCAGGGGGGCGGGGGGCGGGTATATACATACATAATGAGTGAGATGTGCACCATTTGAGGGATGGTCATGCTGGAATCTCAGACTGGTGGAGGGAGGGGGGTAAAGGGCATTTATTGAAACCTTAAAATTTGTACCCCATAATATGCTGAAATAGATAGATAGATAGATAGATAGATAGATAGATAGATAGATAGATAGATAGATACAGACCCTCAGGACGGAGCTTCCCATGTACTGATGCCTAATCATTATCACAGGCCATGCATGTCAATATTTCCCTGTTCCAGGCACTGCTCTAAGCATTGTAAAGGCATTAACTCATTTATCTTCACGGTGATGTTCTAAGACAAATATTGCACCATCCTAGAGGTGAGGAAATCAGGACAAAGGTCAGAGTAAGTAACAAGCCAAGGCGCGCTAGCTGATAACCGCAGAGGTTAAGACTTGAGGGCGGGTCATAACGCTCCACGCCCTGTGTTTTTGGATTTTCTGCTTTAGGAATGAAGAATGATTAAAAGTGAGCACTTGAATGGTCTGTAAATGTAAAATCGGTTGTACCAGTCATCTTTTGCCGGGTAACGACTAATGGCCATAAAAATCACAGTTTAAGAAAACACGCATTGGCTCTATTAGGGTTTCTGGGGGTCAGAAATCCAGGCACAGCTGAGCTGGACCCAGGCTGTTCACAGCTGCAGCAGGTGCGGGCTAAGACTAGGGTCTCATCTGAAGGCTCCACTGGGGGCAGGTGTGCTGAGGAGCACGCCAGGTGTTGGCAGGAGCGGGTTCCATGCAGGCTCTTGGCCAGGGACCATGCCCAGTGAGTATGGAAGGTGGAAAAGCAACAGGGTTTGCTAGGGACATAAAAGTCACAATCTTACCTAACCTACAGCCCATCCCCCTTGCCAGGCTTAGTTTCTTAGGAAGAAGCCACAGTCGTGATTGATAGCGAGGGTTTGCACCAGGGTTTGGACACCACGTGAGGCTCCTTCGGGCCATCCCAGGATCACCTGCCGCTGTGACTAAGCCCCCCACTTTGGGAACGAAGTGCTGAGGACTAGTAAGTGAACCTTATTAACACACCATTGCTTCATCCCAAATACTAGAACAAAAGCCCAGCTCTTCTACTCATTTTAGTGTTGAATTTTTTTTTATTTGACAAATAGCTTAAAGGGTTATCCCTTTCAGCTCAGAAAACTCCTGTTGGAAATCAAATTTTATGTGGAAGGAATAAAACCAAGGTGGTAGTGGAAATGTGAGTTTAAAAATAATAGGTTGGAGAGAACTTTTTTTTTTTATAGCATTGAGCGGTTTCTTGTACTCAGTGTAGACAGGACAGGCATTTGGTTCTGTGTTGGGATAATGGGTTTGTTGTTGACGATGATGATGTTCGTTTGGTTGGTTTGGTTTTTCCCACCGCTGCCGGCTTTTCTTTTTTCCTTTTTATTTCAGGATATTATGGTCATCTTGAAAGGGTGTCATTATGTCTTGACTTGCTGGCCATGCAAAACCATTTCGGTTAAACCGAGGTGCACCTCACAGTGTCTGCCTTACCAAAAACACACTAAAAGATACCACCTACCTCTGAGCTTATAGAAATGCACTTGTTATAGTAGCACTGTCTCTATATACTCTTCAGCTCCACAAATATAAAAATCATGTCTTCAGGAAATAGTTCTGTGTGCTAGCCTCTCCTGACCTAATACTTTATCCCAGCATGACTGTCTCAAATACATACGTGGAAATGTTTATACAAAGAATTAGATGGGCTTATTTTACTATTTGTCTATTAAGCATGAAATGTCTGATGTCCTTAAGTACTAAGTTTGACAGTCGCTGTCTCTGACATTTCACGTTGACGCTTCTTGTTTCATGTTTATTGTGAAGGTGCCTCCTCACTCTTTCAAAATGCACATTTTTGGCTTGTGATCATCTTTCAAATTATTTTAGAGCAATTTTTGTGAAACCATGGATAAGTCAAAAACTCATGTTATTTTCTTTTTTTTTTTTTTCTGACAGTGGCTTCCTGGGGACTCATGTTATTTTCGAATATGGGTCTGTCGTGAAACCAATGCAGCCAGCCAGCTCTAAATATCAAGGAAGTGTTTGGGAAGGGCGTGGCTAATGAAAACACAGTACGTCAATGGTTTGAGAAGTTCCCTTCTGGTGATTTTAATCTTGCAAACGAGCCACGCGGGTGACCTGAGACCAAGGTGCATGATGATGAGCTGAAAGCTGTAGTGGAGGCGAATCCATCTCAACCTGTGCGAGAATTGGCAGCAAGGTTTGACGTTACCATGCCAACAATATTGGACCATTTGAAATAAAACAGCAAGGTAAAGAAGCTTGGGTTCCACATGAATTAGACAAGCGTCAGAAGAGAAGGGTATCATCTTCTTACTTTGAAATGGAAGTTAAAAAAAAAAAAAAAAGCACAATTGCATAGACATGCTAGGCTTAAAATAGGGCTGTAGAAGGGGAGACTTATGGATTAATATGCCCTTCTGGTTTATGAGAGACAATACCAAATCCAGTTAAGAGGGATAAGACCAATTGTCCTCTACTTGCGATAAACAAATCTGCCTCTTTAATCCCATCCACCAGGCGGGGCTCAGATTAAAAAAAAAAACAAATGTGACCCAATAGGCTCGGCCAATATAAATCCAATGATAAGAACATCTCCACCTGATGTGGCTCTTCTGGGAACATCCTGCTGAAACATTTTAACCATATTCTTTCCATGAAAACATCATATGGCATATGGCACAAAGATGAGAATGTTTAACAGGGAAGAGAAAGTTCCGGAAGCTCACCCAGTCAGGGAGAAGAGGGGAGGGCTGTCTCAGCACGCGTTCTACGCATTTCAGACGTTTTTCTTGCTCCGGGGAAGGTGGTTGGACATTGAGCTACTTTCTAGAGAGTAAATTTCACTTTCAGCTTCCTTCTCTCTCTCTTTGCATGCATATTTAGGAGAGGGGTCGGAGAGCTGGGGAATCAGCGGGGCATTGCTGAAAAGGTGCACAGATGCCTTCTGTATACCATGGTTTAATGCACTGGGAGGGCGACTACTGAGTACAGTTTCCATGTGTAAGAATGAGCGTGAGGATGTGAGCACACCACGTCTGCTTGACTTTCGTACAACGCACACTTACGAACAGCTAGAACGGTGGACTGCAGCATTATTGAGTCATTCAGTCATCTCCTTTTGCAATTTAGCTTATTAATGGAAAAAGTCATTAATTGGCATGAGGTCTCAGGGACCACCATGAATGGCATTAATACATATGCAGCGTTCATACACAGAGTGACTCATATTAATTAGCTCAATAAGTACTATATGTGAAATACAGCCACTTTCTCGAACCACCCCCCAAAGGTAGGATATATTATAACAGGTAATATTTACTGATTAAAATAAAAAGCATGCTACCACCATGATCTACCTGATTGGTAAAATAAATTGTATTTTAATTTAATATAATTATTGTTTGCTTTGCTTACCCAATCACATCCAGGAACAGGCATGAAGAAATGACATAGATAGATGATGTTAATTGATCGATTCATTAATTAACTAATAGCATTTGATGAATGCCTTCTGTTTGCCAATCACCAGTTTGGTAAGAGGCTTGACAGTCAATAAGAGAAATCTAATTATCTTTGATGTCTTCCTGTTAATAGTAAAGTATGGAAAATTAAAAATAAATAACAATAAGGATATAAACTCCGTTGCAAGGCAAGTATGTGGGGGAGGGGGTGTGCACCTAAGAGTGGATCAAATATGTTACATACATGTGTGACTCTAGTTCATATCTAAATACCTCTGCTAAATCAGATCCAGTTCTAAGAGCTTATTATCTTATTATAACATAGTAATTATAGATATGTGAAATTACTTTTAAATGTATATGAATCTTCCAAGCTACTATCACAGGTATGCAAAACATAATTTTTATACTGAATGCAATGTCTATGTTATTGATTCCCAATCCTCCAATCTTGCAGATTTTAATCTTAATTAATTCGGGAATCAATTTGTAGTTTTCTTAGTTTGGAATTACCATCTCAACTCACTTTTCTTCAGGTGTACTATTTTTCCCTCTAAAATTTCCTTCAGTTTTCCTAACCAATCTCTAGCAACTCAGTTCTAAGGTGGAAAAAACTGGTGGTCTGCAATTGGCCCAAGTTTTAGCTGGTTCCTGACAATAAACATGACACTGAGAATTAAAAATCAGGATTTCGAGGTTTTGAGACTTAAATCCCCGTTTATCTACTCTTTCTCCTGTGAACTTCACAATACAAGTCTGCATTTTGAAATGTTAAAACCGACCCCTCTTGGTTTTGTGGTCATGCCGTGGGACTCCCTCTTGCATCTGTGTTCTTGACGTAGGACCCAAGGGAGAACCACACAAAGTCACAGTGGTTAGTGCAAACACCTCAGTTATTTGCGGTACAGACAAGAACGGAAACGCTTCTCCATTCTTTTCTTACTTTCTTTCTTTTTTTAAGACAGAGTCTCACTCTGTCACCCCAGCTAGAGTGCAGTGGCGTCGTCACAGCTCACTGGGACCTCGAACTCCTGGGATCAAGCGATCCTCCTGCCTCAGCCTCCCAGATAGCTGGGACTACGGGTGTGCACCACCATGCCCAGCTAATTTTTCTATTTTTAATAGAGACGGGGTCTCGCTCTGGCTCAGGCTGGTTTTGAACTCCTGACCTCAAGCGATCCTCCCTCCTCGGCCTCCCAGAGTGCTCCCAGGCATGAGCCACGGTGCCCGGCCTCGCTGCTCCACATTTAGAGCTGGCATGGAAGGTCACCCCCGGGATTCAGACATGCACGGCAGGCACCACTAGTTATGATGGCAATCGCTGCACTGAAGTATCCCTTGTGTTGTCACAGTTGAAGCCAGGGCACTGACACTAGAGGTATCTGTATCTGGGTTTTGTTATGCCGATTACTTGGGATTTTTTTTCTACAACTTCCACATTTCCTAAGCCACTTACATATAGTCACTCTATAACACGGGGGGGGGGGGGGGTCGCTGGACACACCAGACCTCGTTTCCGTCCCCAATCTCATCCTGCGGCTCCCTACCTGACCCGTCGTCATTCTGCGGGGCAGGATCTCTTCTGCAGGCCGTGGGGAGATTTCTTTGTGGACAGGTAGAATCGGCAGCAAAGGAACAGAGAGGGAAATAAATTATAGGCTTCACCAAAACCCCTTCCCCACAACAACAACAACAACAACAAAAATCACCATTTGTGGAGGATGTAAAAAAAAAAAAAAAGTGAACTCCACGGGAGCACAAAGTGATAGAGGTTTCACCATGATATGAAAGTTAGCTCACCTTTTCCCTGACTTCTTTGAGACCTATCTTTGTGTTTTCCAGCCCCACATTCCCGCACCTCATCAGGTCTATACTTAGCTCAGCCGTGTAATTACGAAATGCATTTCGGCACAGGGAGCGTTCGATCCGATTTGTCACGCCGTGTCGCGGCGCGTTTTCAATTGCGTCTCTCCGGGCGTGACTTTCTCTCCTCTGCTTTACCCAGGGGCTGGAGGACGGTTAGCAGAATAAAGTAGCGTGCCTTTGAGCCGCACCTCTTACTGGAAATAACCCCACTAATGCTTGCATGCGTGATTTAAGTTAATCCCCAAGCTAAATGAAAATACGGCGAAGATAGGGGTTCTGATTCCATGTGGTCTGGTCCACTGACTGAGAAGTCTGCTCGCTCCTGAGTCCTCAGGTATCTCACACTGGATGACGGCGGGGCGGATGAGAAGGGCTGCTCGTCTTCTTTCCCGCTCCGCGACGACACGACATGCACGGGTTGTGCAGACGCGCTGCGCAGCCACGCCCGTCACTAGGGCTTATTTTCGGGGTGGGGCTTCTATTGCGCACATGCTTAGAAATCCTGCTGGGGCTTATTTTACAGGTTGGTCTCATCCGCCCCGTGAGAGCTCTGTTGCTCGATATGAGAGATCGGGGCCAGTGGTTCTAAAGGAAATAGAGTCGCAAGACATTCAGGATGGGATTCGGGGTTTGGAGAGTGATGATGATGTTCCAGAAGAAGACGACTTCGCTATATTTCAATAAATGTAGATGGTTGTACCATACTTAAAAAAATAATAACACATCCCCTGAAAATAAGCCCCAGGGTGTCTTCTTGAGGAAAAATAAATATAAGACCCTGTCTTATTTTCAGAGAAACACAGTAGTAAGTTTTATTTTACTTGATTAGGGCCTGAAACGCAAACGCATGTTTATGCAGCGGGGTAGGAGGGAAAGGAGAAGGGCTCACCTGTCACGTCCTTGCAGACCTGAACCACAGTGGCCGGCAGGACAGTGACATGGTCTGGCCCCGAGCTTTCTCTGCAGCCAGCAGGACTGAAAAAGCAACCGCTCTCCTAACAGGACAGCTTCTGACGGGGTCGGCTAATACAGAGAGATGTGTTAAATTATTGTTATCTTTTACCATCAGTGGCTCTCAGGAAGTAGAAGGGACTTCGGGGATTATTCATGGCACTGTTTTAATAACTCTCCTGTGGTCCGCTGAGGTCTGGTCATCAACATTTTTATGGGGGTGATTAAAGTGGAAGTGGATTTTTGGAATAGATATGGGACTTATAAAAATGCCGCCTTCTCTTAAAAGACACTTTGAAAAGCTTCTCTAATGATCTGACCCACAGGACGTGGAAAAAAAGGGCCAAGTCTCCGTGTGGAAAGCCGACAGAGGAATGCACAGAGCCCGGAAGGCGTGGAGATGGGATTCTTGTCTCCACAGCTCAGGCATCCTCAGAAAGAGACGGGCAAAAAGGAAACAAACGGAAGCGGGAAAATCGTGGACCCCAAGTCTAAGAAGAATCGGCGTGAGAAATGTTCCGCTCCTTACGAACGGGCTTTTCAGAGTTCGGGGTAAGAATTAATTCCTCGAACTTTACAACTAACGCAGACGGGATTGAGGTAGGGACAGTGACTTTGCTGGTCTTGGCTTTAACAAAGCTGTTCAACCTCCGGCCCCCCCAGGCCATGATTCCTTCCAGGCCCAGGTAGGGAGGGGGGAAGAGGCAACATATGGCATTCATTTCAGCTCCAGCCTTCGGTCCTCATCCTCTGTGTTCCGGCTCAGGCCACCCCCAAGCCTAGAAACTCGGCAAGTTACTGAATCTCTTGGTGTTCCCTTCTCCTTGCTCATAAAATAAAAGCAATAACAGGACCGACTTCACAGGGTTGTTTTATGGATTGAATGGATTAAAAAGTTTCAACATTAGGAATTGTACTATAATGTAAGATAGTAAATGTGATATGAAAATGACCTATCAGTATTGTTGTTATCATTAATTGTTTTAGTTTCCTTTTTTGTTTGTTTGTTTGTTTTTTGTCAAGACAGAGTCTCACTCTGTCACCCTGGGTAGAGTGTGGTGGTGTCATCACAGCTCATTGCAACCTCCAGCCTCCTGGGTTCAAACGATCCTCCTGCCTCAGCCTCCCTAGTAGCCGGAACTACAGGTGTGCACCACCATGCTCTGCTAACTTTTCTGTTTCTAGTAGACAGGGGGTCTCGCTTTTGCTTAGGCTGGTCTCGAACTCCTGAGCTGAAGCGATTCTCCTGCTTTGGCCTTCCAAAGTGCTGGGATCACAGGCATGAGCCACCATGCCCTGCCAATATATTCATTGTTTTAGACACAATCATTTGTCTAGTAAAGGTCAGGATGGCTGGTGGTCTCTGGATTCAATATAAGCCTGAAGTTTTATAATAGTGAGCAGTCAATAGATGTTACATAGCAAAGTTTGTGGAAATGCCAAATTATGAGAGAAATGATGTTCTGCATGGTAGAGTAACTACTTGCTTAATATGAGGCATCACTCTCCCTGAAACAAATTTTACTCTATTCCAGATGGAATCTCAAGATCCATCCTGAAATTTGCATGCCTTTTGTTATCTGTTAAGAAATCTATTGTCTCCTTCTTTGGGGCATCCCAGGAACACATGATTAGATTGTCCACATGTTCACATCATCTTAGCAGTTTGTGCTTGGTCTGGCTTCCAACTATGCCATAATAGAAAGTTCAGTCTAGAGTGGCTTATCAGAAAATTTTCAGTGAGCTAAATATTCCCATGTGTAGAATAAAGTTTGCATTATTTGGAGTGCAAAATTCTTTTCACTTTTTTTTTTCTGACCAAGTAAATCTGATACTATTTCAGTATATGTTTCCTATCTTTGGTAAACTATTTAAAGGACTTTGTGGGGGGGGGTTCCTGTTTTTCCTCGTTTGTAGCGCAGAAGTAAAGTTCGGTGTTTTCTATCAACTCCACGATTCATACGCCACCTTCCCCTATAGAACCACTCACCGAAATCACATCCTCAGTGCAAAACTGTGTCCTCCCACCTCCCCCGAGAATAGCTCTCTCTCCTCCGAGATTGTGGGCATGGATTTCTTACAGAGTTGCCATTAGGAACAGATTTAGTCATGAACTCATAAACGTTAATATTGCAAAATGCAGCAAAATGACTAAACATCGAGAGCAGGTGATGTTCGCGCCAGGCATTGGGGGAAAGGGCATTTCAGTGGGCTGACTCCACCATTCCGTGCCAAGAGGACTGTGAGAGCTTCAGGCTCATGAAAAGCACATTCTACGCACCCCGGCGTTGAAGCTGAGGACAACGGTTTAGAGATCAGGGCATGATGAGCTTTCCGACAAAATACGCTTATGGAGTTAAAAGACTGGCTTCTGACTGATCTCCTTAGGATGCATTTAATCCAAAAGCGAAAGTCACAGACCAGTGCCAGGAAACTACTTGGGATAATAAGGAAGTTTTAAAAATAGAAACCCGGGGTCAGGTCAGGTAACAATCGGGGTTAGAGGTGATCTAGTTAACGAGGGGTTGCCTATTCCTAATTGAGAAAAATCACACGCAGTTACGGCGTGAGTTACCATGTGGCCAGTCCTTTCTCTTAATTTAGTGGGATCTCCCCGTCGCTCCCGGACCGAAGATGATAAACTACGTCTTCATCTAAAAATGAAGCAAACTCTTTAAAACCGAAACTGTGGGGGCAAGCTGTGCTCCACACACGTCCCCGAGTCTCTGTGTACCAGAAGAGCTTTGACAGCCGTCTTTCACACGCGTGTTCCCCGGATGCCCTGTTCCCTTTCCAAACTCGCTTTCCGTGGCAAACATCTGTTCCTCCATTTCTACACCCTTCTTTGTTTCACTCTTTGCCTCTTTGAAATATTTCCCGATTTTTTTTCCCCCCACACCGTTCAGTATTTTCCTGTGTGTGTTTCATAACTCCTGCACTTCCGGGCACTCTGACCTCCAAGACGTGGGCAGCAGGTGCCTGGCTTCGTTCCAGGGCGGTAGTGGGCGCAGACCCAATGGAGAATGTGACGTTAACTTCGGAGGTTCCCAAGCCCCCTTTCAACCTCTCCTCCTCCTTCTCTGTCCCTAATAATCACGTGACCATAGCTATGATAACAAAGGACTGAGAGAGATAACAATGGCATGTCCATCCTCTGCACTGCCAGAACCCAGATGGAAAAAAAAAAAAAAAAGCAGCTCTCAAGCCCTGTTTTTCTGTGTCTGAGCTAGTTACCTTTGCATTCGTGTCTTTCAGGCATCTGATTCTCACTCTATGACAACAGCAGGGAATTAACACATTTTGTTGGAATTTTTAGAAGTAAAATGCAAAGAGATGCAGCTGGACTCTACGTTGCGCTTTAAGCCGTCTCTCGTGCTTTAAGAAAGGCCACGGTGGCTCGTGGCTGCCGACTGAGATGGGAGCTTCCTGTGCTCATGGAGCACCTCCCAAATCCGCTGGAACAGCGCTGGGGCTCTGAGCCCGAGCAAGGTGCGGGCTGCTCTACCTGGGCTCGGGCATCCTCCATCCAGGCACCCCCCCCCGCCCCACCTGCACCTGCTGAGAAGCTTCAGGACTGGAGCATCACCTGCTCTCAATCGAACGACAAGGAGGTGGATGATGTCTTCCAAACGCCAACACCCTGGCCTCTCCTCCTCCCCAGAATCAGCACCAAATCTTGTTAAGTCCCGTCCATAATAAGGCCTGTGTCTTTGACAGTGCCCAAATATCAGAGAATTGCTCCAAGCTTCACATACGTGCCAGGTTCACTAAATGCACACACAGTCTTAACTCCTGTTGATATCTGGAACCCCATCCCATGCATTCCTTCCTGTGATTCTCTAGGTTTCTTCTCCCTGGACTCTCCAATCTTGTGTTCTTCCAGCTTGGGAATTCCTAAAAAAAAAAAAATCCTGCAATCTTAATTTAAAAAAAAATTTTTTTTAACTTAAATGCTTAACAAAATATGTTCTCTAATTTGTTCCCACAAATTAAGTAACTTAAATGAAATGAACCCATTCCTTGAAAACCACAAACTGCCAAACCTCACACAAGGAGAACTAGATAATATGAATAGGACTACGTCCATTTCGGAAATCGAATCAAAAAGCAATAACTTTCCAAGGCAGAACACTACCAAACATTTACCAAAAAAAATGACACAAATTCTCTGCAACATGTTCTGGAAAGTAGAGGCTGAGGAAACGCTTCTTAACGCATTCCCTGAGTCCAGCACCACTCAAACATGAAAACCAGACAAAGATATTGAAAGCGAGGAAAAATGCAGACCAAAATCTTCAACATAAAAATAGCAAATAAAGTTCAATAATGCATCGAACGAGTTATACACCGCAACCAGTGTGACTGTTTCCCGTGTGTGCAGGGAAAATTCCAAACCTAACGTTCACCTAATGTAATGCACCACACGACGGGCTACCTAAGGAAAACCGTAGTCACATCAATAAATGCAGAAGACGCATTTGACAAAATTCACAGCTTTGCATGAAGAACTCTCAGCAAACCAGAGACAGAGAGGCACGTCCTCAGCTTGGTAAGAACGCCCACAAAAACCCTGCCGTTGCCATCGTGATTGGGGCTGAGAAACTGCAAAATTTTCTCCTAGGAGTGGGGACAGGGGAAATGTGTCATTTTTTTTTTTTTTGGTCACTGTTATTCTACATCTTAAAATTTAATGAACACATATGTATTAAGCACCAATTTTATATCTGAGAATCTGTTCATCGCTCCGAATATGGGAAAATAATTCCAGGGCAAGTTTTTCCTTTGAAGGGAGCTAACAGATTTAAAGAAATATTTTAGTGCATCATTTACATTCAGCACCCTTAGTAACAAACAAACAAAGAATTTGCAATCTGCAGTTTTCAAAGGTGGCCATGCAGATGTGTGAGGTAGCACATGGGTATTGGAATTGCCCTTAAAATGAGGTCCCTTGTGTTAGAT
This sequence comes from Microcebus murinus, assembly GCF_040939455.1. Classification (NCBI taxonomy): domain Eukaryota; kingdom Metazoa; phylum Chordata; class Mammalia; order Primates; family Cheirogaleidae; genus Microcebus; species Microcebus murinus. The sequence goes on from NC_134128.1 coordinate 25,124,983, forward strand.
ATCCTTATGGAATTTTACCCAAGGAACGCGTTCTCTATTTCTCTTTCTTCTCGCCCTCAGTGTATCCTATTGCTCAAGAAACACCATTGGAAGCCACTCTACAGAACCTCTGTAAATAGCATTCTGCATCAAACAACACCAAAGTGACTGGTGTCGGTGCCAAATTAGCAGTGAATACATAATGCGAATTCGACTTCAAAATGTTCCTTCATCTCTGCCAAAAATTATAGAGCCAGAAACATTCTATATCTTCTAAATACCAACAGAAGTGTGTTACCCAGGGGGTAGCTGGAGCCGGAGTGACCATGTGGTAGGGTCAAGACAGAACCAACGGTACCTGCCGCAGGGCAGCCTTCTTCCAGAAAGCTGACCCCTCTAAGGATCGGCTCTTCAGCAGGTGTAAACTGTTACCTTTGCACATTCATCCAGCGTCACGCACTTGCTGTGAAAGCCGCATTCCTCACCGGAGCTCTTGCCGTCCGCAGTGGGGGGAACAGCCCGTGCAGTCACCTGCAGTCAAGGCTAAAAATCACACTCAGGTTGTCAACCAAGAGCCTGACTCCTCAGGTAGGTTCGCCCAGATGCTCAAACCCAGCCCTGTGGGCCCAGCTGCTCACTGATGCCTGGTTCTGATGTGCACTGGATTTCTCCAACTTAACACGTCCAAGTGAACCAACCCCCACAGCCCACACCTGCTGCACCTGCCCCCCACCCACACCTGCTACACCTGCCCCCCACCCACACCTGCTGCGCCTGCCCTCCCACCCACACCTGCTGCACCTGCCCCCCTGCCCACACCTGCTGCGCCTGCCCCATCCACACCTGTTGCACCTGCCCCCCCACCCACACCTTCTGCACCAGCCCCCCACCCACACCTGCTGCACCTGCCCCCCCACCCACACCTGCTGCACCTGCCCCCACCCACACCTGCTGCACCTGCCCACACCCACACCTGCTGCACCTGTCCCCCCGCCCACACCTGCTGCACCTGCCCCCCGCCCACACCTGCTGCACCTGCTGTCCTCCCGGCCCCAGGCATTGTTGGCAATGACTCCATTCTTCCAGTTGTCTGAGCAGAACCCATCGCAGCATTCCTGACTTTTCTCCTGTTCTCCCATTCGCACCTGGCCCATCAGGAAAACCCCCGTGCTCAGCACTGAGACTATTCCCAAGACCCTTCCAGTCCTCAGGAGCAGCCCTGCTGCCCAGCGTGAGTCAGCAGCCCTCTGCCCTGGACGGATGGCACGGCTTCCCCATGCTTGGGGACCCCTGTCCCCGCGATGCTCCGCCTGGGCAGGTGCCTCAGACGACAGTTGTCTTTTCTAACCTTGGAATCAAAAAGTTGTCCCCAGCCATTCCCCTCATCTGTCTCCTCTCCTCCCCGAGCAGCCTCCTCACTAGTGCCCGAAGGACCGCATGCCACAGTCCTGCTCCCAGGGCCCGGCGGTGCCTGCACGTGGCAATCACACAGTGCAATTGAACACAGAGAAATAAATGACGACGAGGTCGTGAGTAACTTCCATGGAGCAGCTCGTGGTCTGGACGCCGGGGCATGCTAAAGAGTTCGTAGGGCTGGGAACAGGGAAGCACGTGAGATTTCAGACTTAGGACCCCAGCCAGCAAAATCACAGAAACACACGTGGGACTGGCATGTTGGAAATCTGTAGAAAGTCTGATTTGGCCTATCCAGGCCTAACTTCCATGCCCAAAATTCCTCTATCCACCTCTTAACTGTAATGCTAGGAATTGTTTTCTTAGCTCACATCATCAGATGAATTGTCTCACTGTTGTGTCTCCTGCTGCAGCCACCTACACCCTGCTCCGTCTGACGCAGTCTCCACTCACCACCTTCAGTAAACGTTTCTTTTTTTTTTTTTCTTTTGCCTGGAATGTTGGAAATAATGATAAAATGCTAGGTGTCACCTGAGTTCTATAAAATCATACTAAAAACTGCCTATCCATATTGAACATTTTTTTAAACGTGAGTCAAAAGAAACCATTCAAACAACCATAAGAAAAAAAAAATCACCTAGAAATTCTTTAGGAAAAAAGGAATACATTAATATGTAGAGAGATCCCCGGCTGGTATGGGGAGGGTCTTGCGATTTTGCAATCATTTAGGTTTTCTCTTGCTGTCCTGTTTTTGAAGCATCGCCTAGACATAAGTATTCCACAGCCCCACTTCCTCTGGGGTCTCTTCCTTTATTTGCGCAAACGTTTTAACGCTTGCCGAAAGTCGTCTTGAATAGCGAGCCGCAGAGGCTGCCGGACGCGCCAAGGTTAACCATTCTTCTTGCCACCTTTAAAAATTACATTCTTAGAGGGATTGCACAACCAAGTCAGACAGTGTGGGCAGATGTAATTAACTAAATGTCAGAGACCACAGTTGTTACAAACAACATAAAGGGGGAAGCAGGCTAGGGCATAACCTTGAGAGACTCGTCATTGTGGTTGAGTGTTTCAAAGGACTGTCACTGGGGCATGATGCGTTTGGTCCCAAGAGCAGCCAAGAAAACAGTGAATATTTCTATAAACAATGATTAACTTCAATACTCCTGTAATTATCTTATGTAGAGATAACATGGAAGGTTAAAAAAAAAATAAGTGGGAGACTTTTATTCTTTTTTTCCTGCATGGTTTTCTCTCCCATGTGAGGCTATGCATCTAGCTGATCCCATCTTCAGGAAGATCACTGGGTCGGTTGCTGGCTAATCTGCGGTCCCCTATTGAGATCCTACAGATGGGGGTCCACTCTGGAAATAGTTACAGACCCTCTCACCTCCCAAAGCCAACGTGTGCATGCAGAGCTGGGCTGCTCCTTGAGCTAGGAGGATGCAAACATTCCCAGCATCTTCCTCCCTTGCCAAGCTCACTGTGACCTCGGTAATAAATATCTACATTTGTTCCCGACCCACTTATCTCTCAACTGTCATGGTATTTCCAGAAGCAGTGCCCTCTGGGCAAAGCCAGGTCTCATGTGCACCCGCCCACCCCAGCTCTGAGGAGGAATATCTGCCGGTGGGGGTGGATTCTCCATCCCCAACTCCTACTCCAATTCTGCTGAATTACACCTGCAATATCTTCACTAACAAGTACCCTAATGAAAGAAGAAAGAAAGAAAGAAAGAAAGAAAGAAAGAAAGAAAGAAAGAAAGAAAGAAAGAAAGAAAGAAAGGAAGGAAGGAAGGAAGGAAGGAAGGAAGGAAGGAAGGAAGGAAGGAAGGAAGGAAGGAAGGAAAGAAAGAAAGAAAGAAAGAAAGAAAGAAAGAAAGAAAGAAAGAAAGAAAGAAAGAAAGAAAGAAAGAAATGAAAGAAAGAGTGAAGGAGAGAGGGAGGGTAGGAAAAAGTAAGAAGGGCAAATCAGAACAAATTGAAATTATTTTTTAACTTGACTTTGGGCAAAATACAATTGATGAGAAAACAACCTAATAGGAAATAACCAAACAACATCATCTATGGATGATGCAAATTAGCTCAATATCCCAAACTGTTCCATAAACTTCAATTTACTTCTATTCTTACAGAACTGTGTAGTAAAAAATTGCTCTTCAGAATGTGAAATATAATCCCATTTAAACATAACTCTTAAAATACACTATAGTTTGAATGTGAATGGGTAAATAACTTGAACGATTTGTCAAAATACTGTATGGAACAAAACAGGTTTGCTGTTCAAGTAATAGGAAAATATTAGTCAAAACACATGTTTTGTTTCGTGCAGTAGTCTTGTTAAGGGAGATTTTCTTACTGAGAAACTATTCTGTTTCTTCTATTTCATCAGCTGTCATGGGTGGAATTGTGTCTCTCCAAAAATGGTATGTTTAAGCCCTGGCCTCCAGTACCTCAGTGGTGACCTTATTTGCAAAAGGTTCATTGTAGATGTAATTATCTAAGTTGAGGTTGTACCCCAGAGGACTGGGGCACTGAACCAATGTGCCTGGCATCCTCAGAAGACTCGGTTTGTAGAAGGACAGAGACAGGTTGGAAGAGTGTCAGGCGGCAATGAGAGAGAGATTGAGTTACACACAAGGACGGGTCTCCCAGCGGTCCCAGAGGAAGCATGTCTCTGCCAACCCCTGGATGTTGGACTTCTACCTCCAGCTCTGGGATACAATAGGTTTCTCTTATTTCAAGCCACCCAGTTTGTGGTACTTTTTCATAGCAGTTCCAGGAAACCAACACACCATCCAAACTGAAGGAAAAGAGGTAGAGGGATTGATGTAGAGATTAAATGTAATTCCTTGAAATGGAGGTGGTTCTCTATCGTTAGTAAAATTGGTCAGTCTTGAAGACATCGCCTGCTAAATTGAGACCACCCCTTTATAATTCACTCAGTTTCCTGATGTATATGTCTAGTGGAGAACATGGAACAGAAATGTGCACTCTATAAATTGTTCCTCATTTATTGGTCATATTTATCCCTAACTCCTTCATTCTACCTGCCTGCGATAAAGACAGTTTGCAGAATTTCCCCTGCTGTAGTGTCCATAGATCAACCTACCAAGGAAGACACATCCTTTGAGAAGACCTTTCTCTCAGTCACCGGTAGCTTCCTCAATTTGGAGACCAGTTGGCTCTTTCCATTTTTCTCCCCATCCTCCTCCTCCTGTCTGACCTTGGTCAATACCACAGCTATTTTTATGGAACCCTCCTCTCCTCACAGGTGGATTTCCCTGTGTTTCTTCTCTCACACGCCTGGGGCTAGGAGAGGATAATTCCCAACCCATCAGCAACTTATCTCCTAGTGGAAGTCTGTCCCGGAAAAAGATGAAGCCATAACAGGGGGAATGTGGAGAGAACAGCAAACAAGACGAAGGACCTTGTGCTGTTGACTTAAGAGAGAATGGCAGAGGGAACAAAACACTCAGAGGAGCCTAACTTTTTAGGTTAACAGACCAAGATATAAGTAGAAATATACTCTTATTAGTATAATATAAAGGCTCTCTCAGCTCAGGTTCCCTCAGACGTGGACCCACACGCAAAGGTTGGAGGACATTCCTTTCATCGGGATGGATGGGACTTGGGACACGCTGGGGAAAGGCTGGGGAGTGATATTGGGTACACCCACAAGCCAGTGACCACTGCAGGTGAGTGATGAGTGGACCTCCATCCGGGCTAGAGAACCATGAAGGTCAGTCTGGACCACTGGGCTTGGAGAACCAGGAAATGACGCACCAACTCCTTCCATCTCGGTCGTTAATTCTCCAGGGCTCCTGAGTCTGTGCCCTCAGGCAGGTGAGGTCAGGCCGCCCTGCACTGTCACATGGCTGTTAAGACACAGGTGAGCACCCTCGGTGCCAACCCCAAGGGCGTCCATTCCTAAGCCCTTTGAGGATCAGGATTCTCACATGAAGCTTGGTTCTCTGAGGTCTCAAATCCTGAAAGTTGGCACACCCCAAAAAGCAACCGTGATTGATGTTTTAGAATCTATTTTGCTGTCTTACTAGTTGCTCATCACTTTTATGCTCATGGCAAGTAGCAAAGCTTGCTCATAAAGTTTTACTTTGCATCCATCAAGCCTATTCCCAGCTCTTCATCCACCTGCACCTGAGCTTTTGCAAATGACAGTCACCTGAGTGCGTTCGGGACCCTGGGCCCCCGGAACATGCCAGCGGGACTTCCCTTTGGCCCAAGTTGGATCCGGAGATGTCTCAAGTTTCCCCGTTCACTCTGGGGCTTACAGCAACGTGGTCTGTACTCAGTCTATGTCCCTGTGGACCAGGCACCTTCACCCCACTCTCACTCCACAGGGGTCCAGTTGCTCCAGATTAACCAAAAATAGCCAAGTGCTCCATAAATTCATGTCTGAAGCTTAGAACTCAAAAGTCAAAAAGGAACCACATCTTCCTGGATGGTAGATTAGATACAGTAGATTTCAGGAACAAATTGTTATATTAGACCCATACCCAGAAAACACATCACAGTCTGTCTACACGGTATGTTCACCTGTGACAGACAGGTTTGGATGTTGAATTCCTGCTCACTGAGCACAGCAAAAGAGATCACCAAGTACTGGTGGATTGATGAACAAATGAATAAACACGTGAATGAATGAATTTCCCAACCAATTTCCCCCCCAAAATTTAAATAGCAATAAAGGAGAGGTTGAATGTATCCGGTTTTCCTAGTAAATGTGCAGCCGATGTGTTCATGATTCCGGAAAGGTAGAATAAAGAATGAGAGAAAAGCAATAAATTTTTGGAACAGAAGTGGCAAGTGCTGGGCAATATATTGTCTAGAAATAGGGACAAGGAAAGAATCACCGGACGTTGATGCTCCTGTTGGGAAGATATTGGGTGCACGAGATGAACTAGGTTGCACTCTGGTGTCTGGGATTAAGAGACAGGGCTGTGAGCTGCAGGGTGGAGAAATTTCTGGATCGAGATGGATCCAACTTCTACCTGCTGGAGGCAAAGAAAAGAAAACAACAGTCTACATGACTGAAAACGTGGTGTGAGGTTTCCCTGACTTAGAAGAAAAAAAACCTGAACTAAATAAGGGAAGAAAAAAAAAATCTGACAAAATGTGAAAAAAATACCTTACCATCTTATAGAATAAACATGTTACCCATAACTCACGGGTATCGTTTTCCCTCTGCTCACTTTACACGCAGCGTGCGAACATTTCAGAGCTACGCGAAAATGCGGTTGGATTTCTCAGGAAAAGTGCGATTATTTACTTTTTCTCGTGTCTAATAATGTCTTCAATTTGTCAGCCGCATGCAGAGCAGCCGAGAAGAGGCACTTGAGCGAGCCCACAAAGCGGGAGCATTTACACCCATTTAAAACGGTTCGAGATATCAGCGCGTGAAACAAAAGTGGCAGCAGGATTAAAGCATTAATTAAACTTCACAAACAGAGCTGCGAGGAGACACGGAATTGCCGTGAGCACGGAAAACAGCATATTCAATGCCACTCACTTGTTTCCAAGAAAAGCGAATTAACTCCTTAAAGTGAAGTAGCAGGGACGATCTCGGAGTGAGGAAAAGAGCAGAGAACTGTGAGTTCCGATAAAAAATGAGTCATCGGGACATCGTGACACCACACGCGTGTGAATGCACGACAGCGTGCGATTGCAACAGATGCCAACACTTGAAAAAATGAAGGCAATTTAGCTAGAAAAATGGGCAGTGGACAGTTTTAGCAAGAACGTGTTCATATAATCGAGATACATGTGACCTAAATCCAAGAAGAAAGATTTTGCATAGCTTTAGTGATGTTATGGAATAAAATCACAATAATAGATCACTTTTGAAACAGACCTTAAAGAAGTAATATACGTGACCCTATGCTGCAAAAAAAAAAAAAAAAAAAAATGCTGCAATTGTCATTCGAATTGCAAAGAGGATACACCGTCCAGGGTTGAATACAGTGGCTTCCACTTGTGCTTGGAAAAGTACATCCTGAGAAAGACATTCATGGGCCAACCTCCTTTCCTCCCTCTTGGGAGGTGTTTTAATTATCTTTGCTTTATATGTCTGTTAACTGGGACATCATAGCAATAATCACCCCCTGGCCTCGGCCCCGGAGATCCAATGTCAGCAGAGCTGGCTGTGCAGGCGTTGGAAGTTTTCATCTGGATCAGCAAGTCGGAGATGGGAGGCAGAGCTCTGCACCAGGTCAGACCCTCCAAGTAATGAAGTCACCACTTACAAAGAGACGGAAAAAAATTTCTCTTATTTCCCCCGGAGTTGGCCTACATTATTTAATTTTATGTAATGTCCTCTAATTACTGGATGTCATTCATGCAATAGAAAGTAGTAATCCATTAGTAGGTAGTTCCACCCAACATAATACACTAAACATATTGACAACAAAATTTTTCTGGGATTATTTCTACTAGGCTGATGCTCACACACTGCTACCACTGTGCACGTTCAAAGATGGGCAGCGGAGGGCACCTGCTCCCACAAAGATAGGGCTTGTTCTCTGGGTCCCACCAAGAGCTCTGCACGACCCACGGCTCCATTCTCACACCACGTGTCCGACTCTACCTGAACTGACTTTCCAAGTTCTTACAAGGACACAGGGGTTTGAAGTGGGAAAGCCATACTTGGAATGGTTTTAGTCTTAGCTGAGCCCTCAGACTAGTCAGGGATGACCAGATTTCAAGTCAAAAATATATTGATCTTTTGTACCTTGAGTTTATTATACAACTGGAGTGACATTGGGGATTAATTTCTCTTGTGACTAATGGTGCATGAGAAATTGAAACCTTCATTCACGGAGCATGTCATAATACTCTTGCTTTTCTCCTGCAACCCAAAGAGACCTCCACATGTTCATTTCACCTCTGGCCTTTTCCCGCCTTCCCTTGACAACTAAGCTCCTACTCCCCTATACTGCCACTTCCTTGTAACACTGCATCAAAGTCTCAGACAATAGTTCCATGCAATGAAATCTTCTTTTAAATTGTAAACTGCAAAAAAAACAGGTGTTGTGCGTTCATAACAGTATGAAAGAAAAACTCAACATGACATGTGCAGAAGTCTGGAAGGTTCCAATCAGATGCTGATGCGTGGTGAGGCTGAGGTCACTTTCTTCTGCTCTTGTTTGGGGGCTGGAAGGGGACCCACCCCCACCCCAGCATCATCCAAGCCCCCTCCCCACATATATAATGACCTGCATTAACTTGAATAAAGGATGGAGGACTTCCCAACAGAAAATAAAAATAGAATTGGGATTTGTCCGTCACCGATGTCCAGAATGGCAGATGCATGTCTGACAGTCAGGAGTGGACCCCTCCCAAGTGTAGCTCGTAGTGAGGGAAGGGAGGTCCAGACCGGCGGTGTTGCAACCCCATGCCCAGAGCTCCCAGGGCAGTGGGTTATTGCAGAATCAGCACACAGCTCCCTCTTTGCCCTGACAAGGCGTGTGCAAAGTAGACTGCATATATGCGCATTCACTTTATTTCTATTTTTTAAGTCCTTAGGACTTCGCTCTGGTTTCCCTCGGGGTGAGTAGAAGTAGCAGGAGGAACCACTCGCCCCCTCCTGACTTACCCAGAGATGGCCGAGCCCGTCCGCCGAGAGAGGTGCAGGCCAGTCTTGGCGCCCACAGGGATGGTGTCCTCCTCTCAGGTGACCGTCACCAGGACCCGTGGAATACGGGCTGGTGGACTCCACGCTCTCCCCGCAATCTCAGATACGGCCAGGAGGGCGCCCAACGCACCCACGCAAGGGGCTCATGGGAAGCAACCCCGAATAAAATCCTGGCAAAAGGCTGGACTTCGATCAAGGGCGAATGGACTCAGGAAGGGACATTCGGAATGTCAGTGCAATTGGAAACATAAAATAATATATTTATATCCGTTAGCTGGTGAACCCCAGGGGTGCTCTGTCTGCATCCCAAATGTTTGCTGGGTCCTGTTCGACGTCAGCTTGAAACTAGGTCGGAAGAGTCGTTGGAAGAGCCCATGTAAGTTCCGGAACTGGCGCCGGGACTGGGGGTGCGCGTTCTCTTCAGCATTTCTGCTCGTTTTTCCGTACATGATGCTGATCTTCCTCGTTACCAAATTTGGGCGAGTTCAGTGACATCAAACAGGACAGTCCCCCCCCCCAAGGCAGCTGTGTCCTGGCTGGGCATTCTGGTGACGTGACGGACACGGTAAACACACGTGTGGAAATGCCGGTGGTTGGCGGGAAAAACCAATCAGCACCTCACTGAGACTCCTTGCTACATGAATCAGCAAATAAACATTCAATGAGAACTTTTTACATTAATAACTACATTTTTACATTGTAATAATGTAAAATTATGTTACAATGTACTCATTTTTACAATTTGTAATAATCGCATTTTTACATTAAAAATTACATTACTAATAATAAAAATTACATTAATTACATTAATAATCTATTAATTACATTAATAGATTGCACTGAACTCTAAAGATCAACTTGAGTTACTTCAGCAAAACACGTCACCATTAGTCACAAGAGAAATTAATTCACAATGTCCTTCCAGTTGTATAATAAACTCAAGGTACAAAAGATTAATATATATATTTTTTTATTTCGACATATTATGGGGGTACAGATTTTAAGGTTTCAATAAATGCCCTTTTCCCCCTTCCCCCACAAGTCTGAGTTTCCAGCATGACCATCCCCCAGACGGTGCACATCTCACTCATTATGTATGTATATACCTGCCCCCCCCACCTGCCCAATACCCTATTACTGTAGTACCTATGTGTCCACTTAGATGCTGCTCAGTTAATACCAGTTTGCTGGTGAGTATACATGGTGTTTGTTTTTCCATTCTTGGGATACTTCACTTAGTAGTATGGGTTCCCATTTTTTACTTGAAATCTGGCCATCCCAGACTAGTCTGAGGGCTCAACTAAGACTAAAGCCATTCCAAGTGTGGCCTTCCCACTTCGAACCCCTGTGTCCCTGTAAGAACTTGGAAAATCGAGGTGCTGTGGTCCCAGGCAGGGGACTCTGAGCAGACAACGCCAGAATCTTTTTAACCACACTTTGGTCAGTTGTTTATCACCTCCGATTAAGTAAAATTGATGTTTTCCTGAATCCCGCTTTGCCACAAGCATGAGTACAAGGTTAAGCTGACATTGAACATAAATATCCTAAGATTCTGTCTGCAGGGCTAATCTGATCATTTTCAGGTAGAACAAAAGACTAAGTAACAGGTGGTGTGTACAACTGCATGTGAGAGTTAATGAAGTTAACAGAAGAAACTATATTCAGGACATGAGCATAGTTACAATTTATAAACAGAACTCAGGCCAAGTTAGCATGAAAAAGCACTCATAAATTAGAATTCATTACAACTAAGCATTTCCATGTATCCAAAGACACTATTAAGAGCACTAAAAGGCCGGGCATAGTGGCTCACGCCTGTGATCCCAGCACTCTGGGAGGCCGAGGTGGAAGGATCGTTTGAGCTCAGGAGTTCAAGACCAGCCGGAGCAAGAGCGAGCCCGCATCTTTACTGAAAATAGAAACTAATTGGCCAACTAAAAAAATATATATATAGAAAAAATTAGCAGGGCATGGTGGCATGTGCCTCTAGTCCCAGCTTCCCGGGAGGCTGAGGCAAAAGGATCATTGAGCCCAGAAGTTTGAGGCTGCTGTGAGCTAGGCTGATGCCACGGCACTCTAGCCCCGGCAACAGAGTGAGACTCTGTCTAAAATTAAAAAAAAAAAAAAAAAAGCACTAAAAGGCGAGCCATAGTCTAAAAGATAATTTTCAAAACCTAGAAAAAACAAACGAAGGGTAACAAAAAGATACAAACTATTTTTACAAAGCAATAAGAAGATAAATAACACATTAGAAAGTATGAATAAGAGAAGGTCTGAAACGGAACTTCTCAAAAGACTATTTCCAAGGACCCAACGGGCAAATGTACAATACGACACACACACACGCCCCTCAGGAAAATGTACATGAAATCCACAGGGACACCTCACACACACACCTGCCCACGTGGACACAAACACAGGACTCATGACACTAAGTGTTCCCTGGATTCCCCTGCAGGTGCGCAAAGGGGAAAGCTTCCTGCTCGCAAGAATGCAGAGAATTGACCTACTGAGAGGTGCTTTAATCTGGGGAAAAAAAAAAAAAAAAAGATGCGTTCTATAGACGCATACATTCTCATTCTCCCCAAAATAGTGTGGACCTGAACGTGTGCATTTGGATAATTCTATTATCTCATCCTTTCAGGCAGGTCCCCATGTTCAGGTCCTGTCCTCCTAGAAGTATAATCCCCAGCGTGGAGAGAGCAGGACTCGTGGCTATCATACCGCGCTGCAAGTGTGAAAACAGCACTGCAATATTGAGTCTTGTTTCTCAACCAAGCACAGGGGCGCAGCTTGGCAAAAAAGAACGAAAGTTTGTGGGTGGGCTAGAGAAATACAAAAAAATAAAATAAAATAAGATAGAATCAGCTACATATGGCTTCGTGGCGGTCGGTGCCAGTAGCTGATTCATCTCGGCGGCGTGTGTTCATTCCGTGTTGAAGAGCGTCTCCGTGCAGGCTGCTTAATGAATATGTAGAACCCCAACCACGCGGGCCTTGGAGCGGCAGTAAAGAGGCCACGGATGATCCGTGGACTGGAGCTCTGGCTTGCACTCACTTGAAAAAAAAAAAAATACATTTGATGAGATGCATTAATCTCCCTGCGTAACTCCCTACAGTTTATAATTAGAATTGCACTTGTACTTCCACCTTACTAAGTGTTTTTGAAAGGCTTTCGAATTTAGGTTATGGGTTTTATTACGGGCATATCATTAAATGCGAACCGGGGCTGCACAGAGCTCCGCGTAATAAGGTCCAGGGGATTTGGCTTCTGTCTACCAGGCATGGCGTTTTGCTGCTGGTGTCATCTAACGGGAGAGTTTTTCAAGGCGTGCAAATTCGCTACGAAGTAACACTCCTTTTTTCTGCCATTAAAAGCGAGGCTAACGCACAACTACCGTGTTTCCCCGAAAATAAGACCTACCCATAAAACAAGCCGCGGCAGGATTTCTAAGCGTGCACGCAATAGAAGCCCCACCCCGAAAATAAGACCTAGTGATGGGCAATATACATAACCTTAACACGTGTACCCCCATGATACGCTAAAAAATAAAATAAAATAATAAAAAATAAATATTCATTGTATCTCCTAAAAAAGGTAATGAAAACATATATGTATATAATGTATATAACATACATATACATATAATGTATATAACCTATAATGTATATAACCTATGTATATAATGTATATAACCTGTTCTGATATTTACATGACAAGTAAAGCTGCCTGTAAAGTAAAACAAGCTTTCAGTGCTTTCAAGCTTTCCTCATCACACAAGAGCAAAAGGGACCCGTTGTCAATGCACAGCACACACCGCCATGCGGACTGTGAGTGCCGGCTGTGGGCGAGGCTTCGAGGCCCGTGAGCGCGGTACTGAAGAGGTTAAGTTGATACCGTCATCCCAGTATTCCCTCAAGAACCACGAGGTGAAATGGAAAACTGGTTTTCCTTCGCTCCATAGACACGGTGAGCATGCGCTGCTATTTCATTTTCTTATATGAGCGGAAGGCTAAGGCACGCCTTCTTGCAGAAATCTTGAGCAATGCCGCATGAATCCCATCTTCCTCTTTGTTTTCTGTTTTGGCACCTTCAAATAGCCTGAGAAAGCTAAAATAGGATAACTTGTTCATGATTAACTTACTCGTTAATTACTTTGAAGCCAAAGTTACACATTGTTTCATTTTATTTTAGTGCAATCTAATGCAAGTGTCTTTACTTTTTTAAGACGGAAAGTAACACTTATTACTTTTCATAATGTTTTAAAACATTGCTGATCCTCCCTTCTTTAAAAAAGCAAAACGACGGAGTACTATTCAGCTCTAAGAAACAACGGTGATATACCACATCTTACGTCTTCCTGGTTAGAGCTGGAACCCATACTACTAAGTGAAGTATCCCAAGAATGGAAAAACAAGCACCACGTGCACTCACCAGCAAACTGGTATTAACTGAGCAGCACCTAAGTGGACACATAGGTACTACAGTAATAGGGTATTGGGCAGGTGGGAGGGGGGTGGGGGGCGGGTATATACATACATAATAAGTGAGATGTGCACCATCTGGGGGATGGTCATGCTGGAGACTCAGACTTGTAGGGGGAGAGGGGAGGGGAAAGGGCATTTATTGAAACCTTAAAATCTGTACCCCCATAATATGCCCAAAGACAGAAAGACAGAAAGAAAAAACAAAGAGAAAGAAAGAAAGAAAGAAAGAAAGAAAGAAAGAAAGAAAGAAAGAAAGAAAGAAAGAAAGAAAGAAAAGAAAGAAAGAAAAAAAGAGAAAGAAAGAAAGAAAGAAAGAGAAAGAAAGAAAGAAAGAAAGAAAGAAAGAAAGAAAGAAAGAAAGAAAGAAAGAGAAAGAAAGATGATTTCCTTTCCCTAGTGAATGTCTGCCCTTCTCCCCATCCATCCTTTCTCTCCATTTTCCTCTCCACCTCCCTCTCCCCCTCCTCTCCCTTCCTCTTCCGTCCCCCCCACACTCTGCACTTGGCCTTCTCCCCGACGCCACCGCACCTGTTCTCACCAAACCTCCAGTGGCCCGTTCGTTGGCTGCCGCACTGAGTGGAAACGTCCCAGCTCCCTCCCGCTGACCACCAGGACGTGACACCCTTGGCCCTTCTCTCTTCCTTACGCCGCCACGCTGTGGGCTCAGCCTCGGTCCCTCCACTTCTCTTGGAGACGGATCTGCCGCACGTCCCAGAAGCTCAGCGGGAATGGCGCTGCGTGAAGAGACACTCCCGTTTGCAGGTCCAGTGTCTCAGGCCACAGGTGGCATCAAGCGTGGACTTGGGAAGGGGGCGGTGAGGCAGCAGCCACTTCCCCTGCACATTCAGAAGCCGGCGTGGGGGGTGGTGCTGGCCCCCTGGTCCCTGTCTCTGGCTGGCCTGGAGTGGGGTGGGGTCCCGGCCAAGCTCCTGCAGAGCCCCCGGCGGGTCTCTGTCCTCAGCTTCTGCTGCCTCTGGATGGGTCCAGCAGCAGCAGCAGCAGGAGCAATGGCCACGTGTCAATCATCCACGTGGCCCCCACAATCACGTGACGACCAGTCCCTGTAACAAACTCCATGTTCTGCAGCTTTCCTGGAGTTTCTGCTCTTATGAGCCGCCCTGTCTGGGACGTCCTCTTTCCTGCCGGTCACCCAGGTCTTCGCTCCCTTTGCCGGCCTCCCCCTCGCTGTTGGTGAGTCCCTACTCCAGCATTAAGTCTGTTCCCTCTGCTGACACTCACTGAATTGGTGACCCCCCGCTGAAATGACATCTGTCACCAAGGTCACCAGGACCTTCAACCTGCCCTCCTTTCCATGATTAAATTAACTCGACAAGTAATGTGCCCCGAGGAATAGAGCAACACGCAGGCAACGGGCTCTACCCTTTATCTGCTAAATAGAAAGGCATTTGTTGATTCAGATAAAATGAACAGCCCATCGGTCATAGCTATGGGAAAGATGATTGAGGAAATGTCATTATTAACAGCACCTTCAAACCAAAATAGTCTCAACGAAAAGACGTTGTTATTCAAGTTTCTGTTGACTCCTCTGTGATTAAACATTGGACGCTCAGAAAGAGAATAGTCTAAATAACAGGCAGATGGTGATGGTTTACATTAATAAATTCAGCCTTGCCCTTCCATGAAGCTGTGGCCTCCTCGAGGCAGGACAGGAGGGGAGGGGACTCCCAGATTGTCCCTGTGGCCACCACGCTCGGGGACAAGGCAGAAGGGGAGGGAGACAGTTACACGTTTAAAATTCCGTAAATGGACATTAATATTCCCCGTGGGATAAGTGGTGGCTACAGAGTGGATACTTTAATATATAAAGTAGTTAGCTTGTATTTTTGTTAATCAATAGAAACTAACATTGTAGCAGGAACACAAACTTGACTATGGCCATCTTCAGAGTATCCCTTGGTTCTCAAATTACCTTCCATATTCCTTGTCATCTTCTCCGTAGTATATGACCTGTGCTCTGTTTTCCCATGACCCCCCAAGACCGGAGCCACATGTAAATAATCTCATTGCATTTTTTTTTTGACAGAGTCTCACTCTGTTGCCCAGGCTAGAGTGCATATAGCATCAGCCTAGCTCACAGCAACCTCCAACTCCTTGGCTCAAGCGATCCTCCTGCCTCAGCCTCCAGAGTAGCTGGGACTACAGGCATGCACCACCATGCCCGGCTAATATTTTTTTCTATATATTTTTAGTTGTCAGCTAATTTCTTTCTATTTATAGTAGAGACGGGGTCTCACTCTTGCTCAGGCTGGTCTCAAACTCCTGAGCTCAAACGATCCGCCCGCCTCGGCCTCCCAGAGTGCTAGGATCACAGGCGTGAGCCACCGCGCCCGGCCTCTCATTGTATTTTGAACAGTATAGTAACGTTGTTTAGTTTAATCTTGAAAACTCTTTAAGACGGAGAAAAATGCCGATGGCTCTGAAACCCGTTTAAGATGATCTGATGCCAACGCCTGTGGTACTCGACCCTGGTTGGGGCAAATGCTACAGTTGTGGAATGAGCACATCATCTATTGAAAATATATTTTACTGTAATGAGGAAAAATCAAGAGCAGACGGTAGGAGTGGCCAGCGCTTGCTAAATTGGCAAGTGAGCACAGAGACCTCTGGTCCTCTGCGTGCTACATGCACTGTTACAAAAACACATGTAACTTTTGTAACAATAAAAATAGCAGAGATGATAACATTTATTTCTACATAGTGATCAGATGTTGCAATCTCTCTCCTCTTTAGTTGGAACATGATTCTACTTTATAAATTTGTTTTTCTACTAAAGGAACGTCTATTCTACTTCAACTAAAATATATAAAGCAATTTATTTGTACTTCATCTTAAAACAAACCTCCAATCTTATGTAGAAAGATTTATGATTACAGACTGTATAACCAGTGGTTCAAAGACAGTGAAACAAGGTCTGACGATTTGCACAATTATGGCCATGGCTCTTTCCTGAAAACCGTATGCTTTCAAAAGATATTCAGAAAACTAATCTACAGACAACTCACATATGAGCAAAGTGTCTAAGCCCATCGCTGCTAATTTCTGGAGCATATGCTGTCTGTTAGACTAAGAAATAGTGATTAATTTTATGACATGTTCCAGATTTAAATTCTTATAACATTTTTTTACATGTCAGAATATCAATCAAAAAAAAATTCTTTTAGCATTTAGTAAAATTTCCCATATTTAACATGGGTTTTCCTTATTACAAAGCATTTTCTTTGACACAATCGAAGATTACCATTATTTTATGGAGAAAATTGCACGCAGACTTGGTCACAGTAAGTCACCGTCCTTCAATGCTGCAAAACTCGAGCTGTGTGGTCAAACCATGTGCGATAAGGTAAAAGCACCTTTTTGAAATAAAACCAGCGGTTGCCAGGAGACACTGCGCTTGCCCACAAAGTCTAACCATATCTTCAGCCTTATTAGTGATAAACACCCGTTAGTCGTTTCCCTTAGTAGTTCAAAGAACCTCGAACCTGTGTTCAAATATATCCTGCGCTTCCAAATTCCTCTCCACTGGCTGACACTTCAAGTGCACATACAGGACTTTTATTGGGTCATTAAAATGACTAGTAGACTCTTGTCCAGAGCCAGTGGTTCCTCCATTCCAACAGGAAAGGGGAAAACAGTAACTATTTCATTTCTCCGCGAGAAGCAAATAGCATTGCTTTTCCAATGGGAGCAATCCGCACAGCTCCTGCAAAGCCTCCCTTTCGAATCCCGAAGCCCGACCTCCGGCAAGAAGACAAGGTCAGCTTGGGCTGAACACTGTTCTTCTACTCACTAAAGTTCTCCCCAAATACCAGACGTCGGAGAGCATCACCAGCTCTCCCGGAGACCCCGCCGGCACCTGGGCGCTGGGGCCGCAGAGCCCAGACCTGTGCCAGGCCGTCCTCCACCCTTCACCAGATCAGAGCTAAGCCATCCACGCGCTACAAGGCTCGATTTTCTCACCCACAAAATAAAAATCGCACATCCACCACCATTTTTGTTTAACTTATAAATCCAATTATTTCGGGAATAATATACGGTTTCTGAATCAAATTCTATGAAGGATGATTGCCGAAACAGACTCTGTTTACAAAACCCCAAGCCTCCACACCCACAGTGTAACCCAAAACAACTGTCTCAAATACTGTGTTTCCCCGAAAATAACACCTACCCATAAAGTAAGCCCTAGCAGGATTTCTAAACATTTGGGCAATATGAGCCCTACCCCGAAAATAAGCCCTAGTGATGGGCGTGGCTGCGCAGCGCATCTGCACAACCCGTGTGTGTTGTCGCAGAGCGGGAAAGAAGATGAGCAGCCCTTCTCATCTGCCCTGTGAGAGCTCTGTGGCTCCACATGAGAGATTGGGGCCGACGGTTCTAAAGGAAATAGAGTCGCAAGACATTCAGGATGGGATTCGGGGTTTGGAGAGTGATGATGATGTTCCAGAAGACGACGACTTAACTCTATTTGAATAGATATAGATCATTGTACCGTACTTAAAAAAAAAAAATAACACATTCCCTGAAAATAAGCCCTAGGGTGTCTTCTTGAGGAAAAATAAATATAAGACCGTGTCTTATTTTCAGGGAAACACGGTAGTTTAACATGTACAAACCTTTCTGTTTTAAGTTGTTCTGGAAGTTGCCTCCATATTTCTCAATAAATGATAGACCTAAGCAGCTAATTCATGATGACCTGCTGTGAACATCATCTGCCTGTCATCACAGGTGGTCATTCTGTTTGTCTACACCCCTCCCACCTGTCCACCCCGTCTGCCTCTCAGTATAGTTTAACACCTACTGATTGACTTGGGGATTCTTACGGATATCTAGTTAAACTGCTTCCTTTTCCTTTTTCATCACATTTGGAGACTGCCCTCTGGATTCTCACCTTGTAAAATACAGATTTAGGTGTCTTCTCACCTGCATGCCTCTCTCCTCTCTCCTTTCACTTTACATCTTCAGGATTTTGTGAGGTTAGGTTTGGTGACGTTGCCATGACACTCTTAAACATCTCTTTCTCCTGCTTTATCTGTCCTTTGATTTTAACTGTTCACTTATTTCCAGTAAGAATGGCCTTTATCAAAAAGTCCCAAAACAATAGATGTTGGTGTGGATGTGGAGAGATAAGAACACTCCTACACTGCTGGTGGGACCTCGAACTAGTGCAACCTCTGTGGAAAGCAACATGGAGATACCTTAAAGCGATACAAGTGGATCTACCATTTGATCCAGCAATCCCATTACTGGGCATCTACCCAAATGATCCAATGACACTCTACAAAAAAGACACCTGCGCTCGAATGTTTATAGCAGCACAATTCATAACTGCAAAGCTGTGGAAACAACCCAAGTGTCCATGAATTCATGAGTGGATTAATAAAATGTGATATATGTATACCATGGAGTACTATTCAGCTTTAAGAAACAATGGTGATATAGCACCTCTTGTGTTTTCCTGGATAGAGCTGGAGCCCATCACACTAAGTGAAGTATCTCAGGAATGGAAAAACAAGCACCACATGTGCTCACCAGCAAACTGGTATTATCTGATCAGCACCTAAGTGGACACATAGGAACTACATTAATTGGGCATTTGGCAGGTGGAAGGGGAGAGAGGGAACAGGTATATACATACATAATGAGTGAGACGTGCACCTTCTGGGGGATGGTCACGCTTAAAGCTCAGACTTGCGGGGTGGGGGGGCAAGAGCATTATTTGAAACCTTAAAAACTGTACTCCCATAATACACTGAAATAAATAAATAAACACTTCAACAAATTTATGAATGGTAAGTGTGATATCAACATGGCCCAAACTCTGTACTGTGCAAACACTTCTATTTTTCCAAGACTTTTTTTAAAGGAAAATAAAATTATGTATATTTCTTATTAAAAAAAAACAAAGAAAATGCATAGCCTTATAGTACTGGGCATAAGGATTGCACAGTTTAGCACAGTGATCAAGCAGTCTCCTAGGATGACATTTCTGTCCTTCAACGACTTTCGTGGTTTAAGAATTTCCTTGCATTCTCTGCCTTTTTTCATACACTTGATTTCTTCCAGCATCTCAGCAGACGGACCCCACGTCCGGCCTCTGGAATTCCACTCTTCACACAGAGACCTTCCTACCTGGGCCCCAACAGGGAATACCCTGCCTCAGTCATCGGCTGTCAACCTGAGATGTGCTGTTTGTCACTCTATCGAAGTTGGGACCATTAACCCTTTGGGTCCGGCCTTCCTCACGGGTGGTCTTGGTTTGGCACCTGCTTTACCTTCAGTGACGTTTCCGGAATGTCTGCACGGGAGGATAAAAGAGACCACACCCTTGATGCTTCAAAACCCAGCATGTCCTTACACACTCTGCCCTCCACAGCTTGGAAGGGGGTGTGAAAATATAAAAAATCATTTCCTGAGAACACTTTGACGAAATTGTTTCATTTTATATAATCATCCAATACGGCTTGTGAGAAGTGGAATACCAAGTACCGTCTTCATTTCCAGTGAAGAAATGAATAAGAAATGAGGAATTTTTTTATGATCGTTTCTTTATCCTTATAGTTATAAAAGTTCACAATGTTGGATATAAGTGTGTCTTTGTAAAAATGCAGTTTAGCACTCAATAAGTCCTTCTCTTAGAACACTCCTGTCTTTTGGTTCTAAGAAATCCCTTCTGTGATTTCTTCAATAATTTCCTCTCCTTCTGCAATTTCTTTAATCATTTTCTTTCCTTTGTTGTCTCTATGTTCTCATTCTTGAAAACTTGGTAGTCAAATGCTGGACACCCTGAGTTGAGTGCTTCTCTTCCTGAATTTTTCTCTCATACAGCCTGAACGTTGTATTTTAGTTTCATATTCTGTGAGACTTCCTCAACACTTAATTTTCAAAATGATGAAATTTATTTTAACTCAACATTTCTGTATATACATACTCACCCAACCACGGATAGCTACATCAAAGCTAGAGTTCTGATTTCAATAGAAGTGTTTTCCTGCATATCACAATGGGTTTTTATCTTGTATTCATTTTTCAGTCATGAATTAATCTCATTATTTTCTATAACTGTTCTAGGACAATGGCATTCAAAGATGAAAAAGGAGATTCTAGTTAAATTAATGTTGCTTCTTTTTAGTAGATGGTTTTAAATAAACATCAGTTGTAGAAGTATTTAATGTAGATAAATCAGACATGATTATTCGTTGTAAAATATACTTTCTTCTGTAGAGTTCTGCAAGACTGACTTCACTGGACTCTAAAAGCCCATGATCACATTTCACTGCAGATTTATGTTTTTATTCTTTCCTTCATTTAATTTGCAATGCTTTAAATTGAATAGGAGCTCGGTTAATGTGTGTTGGCCGAAGAAATGAGCTTCGGTGGAGTATGTCCTATAAGACTTCATGATAGAATTATATAACCCTTTATCATATTTCAGGCAAGTCTTCAAAAAAAAAAATTCTGCTTTGGAAATCGTCCTTAATATTCTCAAGATCAAGTTGGTCTTGTAATTTGACGTTGAAACATCAAATTAAAATATACATATCTCACCTGGCAGGAAAGGAAAGAAAGTAAAATGTATCATTTGATAACACAAGAGGTTGGATTATTTTATCAGATTGGCTAGACATCTGAAATAGACCACACCTGTGACATGAGGACAGACAAAGGCAGAGAGGGTCACAAGGTCAAGAAATCTCCGGAACGGATGCCCTGGCCTGTGCAAGACCAGACACTGTGCTCTGGGAACATAGTGTGGAGAGCACAGCTTCATAGGGCAGATATATTTTTAAGAAAGCCTATTTTGAACTATCCAAAAGAACCTATCTCTTTATTCCCTAGAATATATTATAAATATTCTCTAAATAAATGTTGGAGTCAGACTACAATAAACTCTTCTTGAGTCAATCTCGATTCAACATAAATGCTGGTAAGAAGGTTATTTTTTTTTTCCTAAAGAGCTTTTTTATATACAAAAAAATAAGTCCTTACAAGGCTACTGTGCACAAGCCTGTCTGTGAGGCACCCCCAAGAATCAACGATAACAGATTAGGGAATATCTCAATAAATTCGATGTCTACTTGACGTCAAGATACACATGAATTAGTTATACATCATTAAGGCTGAATAAAAGCTAAAAGAGTTGACGCTTAACTCAGCAAACGTGAACTTACAGAGGAATCATGAAATTTGACCATTTTTGTGTATTAAACAGTCTTACATTAAAAATAGTAGCATTCATTACACATAAATATCCACTGTCCATTAATTGTATCATCAAGTGAGTTGATAGGAACTAAATCGATAATAGTAATAATAATGATTATAACACAGCAACAGAAACAATCCTGGTGGGTGTCAGAATCCACAGTTGCTACAAAATATTACCTAAAAGATCCAGTTTCTATGGAAACTTACAAGGCATGCAAAGAAACAGGAATGCTTGCCCACGAATGGCATTAGTGGGAAGAAATCAAGAGGACCTATGACAGGGCTCAGAATCAGATTTAACTCAGAGACTCCAAAGCAGACCCTATACACAACTTCAAAGAACTCGAGAAAACTATGCTTAAATAAGTAAAGGAAAGTAGAATGACAACATCTTATCAAACAGGGAATGTCATTAAAAACATAGAAATTATAAAGAGAACTAAATGAAAAGTAGAGTTAGAGAGTACAATAGCATATAGGAAACATTTACTAGAGTGGCTCAAAAATAAATTTGATGTGGTTGAAGAAAGAATCAGTGGATGTGAAGGTAGATCAACAGATACTAAGTAATCTGAAAAACAGAGAGAAAGAAGGAAAAGAGGAAATGAACAGAACCTCAGAGAATTATGGACATGCTATGAGACATATATAATATATATATATATATAGAGAGAGAGAGAAAGTAAATGATATAAACCCATCTTTATTGATAAAGCATTAAAGTGAATGAATGAAACAATCCATTAAAAGGCAGAATTAAATAAAAATTCAAAAATGTGGAAGGCATCTAAAACACCGCAGAGAGGGAAATTTATATAGCAATAAATTTTCACATTTACAATCAGAGGGGTCTGAAATCAATCATCTATCTCAGAAGACTAGTAAAAAAAAGTAACAAAACGCTATCAATGCAAGAAGAAAAGAGGAAATCACAGAGTGGATATCAATCAAATTGAAAATAGGCAAACTATAGAGAAAGTCAACAAAACAAGGCACTTATTTATCACAAATAACCAATAAGTTGAGAACTCTCTATCAAGGCTGAAAGGAGAGAAAAATGACTCATCACTGTCGTCAGGAATGAGCTAGAATATCACAGCAGGGCCTGCAGCAAACTAGAAGGATTGTAAAGAACACTGCAGTCGAATTTACGTTCGTAAATCTGACAACTTTAAGGAAATAGATCCATTCCTCGAAAGACATACTTACCAAGCTCAACAAACGTGAACCAGGCAACCGGACTAGCGCTATGACCATTAAGGGGTTAAAGTAGCACGAGATGCCTCCAATAGTCAGACTTCCTCTGGCCCCAATAATCTACTTGCATAAGGTCCTTTAGGTAAACTTTTTCTACCTTTTTCCCCCCAAAAATAACATGATTTAAATAAAGGGAGCTGCTTCCCTGAAGCTCACCTGTGAGCTCAGATGATCTCCGGATGAAAAGTCATTCTGAGCCCTGCACCTCAGGTATTTTCCCTCTACAGAAAACCTGTCGATTTTGTTTTTCATTGCAAGCCCATTTATAGGCTTTGGGTTTTTTGTTTTTTTTAATTTGGTTTTGTTTTTGAGACAGTGTCTCGCTCTGTTGCCCAGGCAGGAGTGCGATGGCACAGGCATAGCTCGTTGTAACCTGTAACACCTGGGCTCAAGTGATCCTCGCACCTCAGCCTCCCATGCAGCTGGGACTACAGGTGCCACCACACCTGGTGCTATATATATATATATTTTTCGGTAGAGGTGGAGGTCTCACTATGTTGCCCAGGCTGGTGTTCAACTCCTGGCCTCATGTGATCCTCCTGCCTCAGCCTCCCAAAGTGCTGAGACCACAAGCACGAGCCAACACAACATCCAGCCGGCAAGGATTTTTTTTAAGAGATGAGGAATGAAGGAATTCAAGGAACTTCAACACAAAATATAGCTCCCTGGTACAGCAAGTATTTTGAATAAAAGTCCCCGAGAGATCCACAGGTGCTAGGAGGCTCTCCCCTGTTCACATAAGGATTGAAGGGACTCACCACGGAGACTGACTGTTTTTCCTTCCTTCCCCGCTATCTCATTATTTGTTGCAGAAAGATGCCCAAGAATGCAACCAGACCTGCAGAGACTTCCGCAGGATACTCTCTGTCCTTCAGGTTCCACTCAGCTTCTGAAGAGAGCCAGCCCTTTACAAAGCCATCTCTCTTCTCTGGCCCGTTCGTTTTTTCCTTGGTGATCATTTATTGGCCCCCAACAGAATTACCTGTCTCAGCCACCTTGGCTCCCTCCTCTGAACGACGCCATCCGAGTGCCTGGGCCCCCGCTGGGATACTGGGTACCACCTGGTGATTCTCCCCAGGCAGGTGCCGTCTCTCCTGTCAATCTGCCTTTTGTCAGCTGATTGTTCAGTGAACCTACAGAGGGCAAAGGGGACCTTTTCCTCGGCCCCCTACGCCTGTGTCGGTTCCCACGGGGCAGCAGCCACTGTGGCCAATATGCTACAAATGGAAAGAGACCAGGAATTCTCTGCCCACGAGTGATGCTCAATCCGGCTGGGAGAACAATATTGTAGCGGAAAGAAGGTGTGTGTGCACGCATTTGCTCCAGTGTGCTGACTGGCGGGGGGATGATGGGTGTTGGAGAGGGTGTCTGCCTGCCCCAGGGAGAAAGGGAATCTTGTGCGTTTTATACCTGCGAGCCCCACAGAGGTTCGGGCCACTCGGGAAGCAGAAGTTCACGAAGCCCACGCATGACGCGGGCACAGAGCAGAGCCGGAGTCAGCCCGGTTTCTTCCACAGCCGTCATGAACCTTCCAAGGAGGAAAGGGCTATTGGCGCGGAGAGGTTACAGAAGGAATTTAAAACCCAGGAGATGCAAAGGGATACAGTGACCAGTCGATTACCTAATCTTGCTACAATGTATAATCTGAAGTTCGGGACTATAGATACAAATGTATCTTATTTTTATGGTACTCTGGGAAGGTGGAAATAAAGTATCCACTGACCAATTGTTGTGGTTAATTCTGAAATCCTATCACCACTGTTTGTGTAAGACAGATGGATTTTTGCTCTATACATGTACAATTTCTATTTTGTTCATGAATAGAAATGTCGTGTGTGTGTGTGTATAGCACACAAGAGCAATTTTATGGAATTACTGCTTCAACATAAATAATCAGCCTGGTGATTTAGTCCATATAGATTTTTTTTTGTTCGTTTTAGTGCCTGAAAGTGTTAACTGCTTGTCTTAACTGCTGTGCTGGTCTCTGAGGGTCCAGCCCAAAGACTGTGGTT